>NC_081413.1:109940154-111174738 GCF_030272615.1 Cryptomeria japonica | reverse complement strand
GGCGAGCTTGATGATAGCCCGGCTAGGTATCAGTGACCAAGAGGAATCACTTGCAAGGTAGACCAGAGTCTAGGCTATTAGCCTCAGACCAAGGGAAAATGGGATCAAAGGGAGAGAAGATCCAAACATGAGGAGAAAATAACTTAGAAGAAGTTGTAGGTATAATTAATGGTGGAGTAAACCCTGCAAGGTGTCTGGTTAGATTCAGTGGAATAGTGAGTTGGTGGATTTACGAAAGTGAATTCACAAAGAGCAGAGTAACAAACCTCGGTAGTGAGGACCTAGAGTGGATTAGGGGAATAGAGAGGAGAATTCCTAGGTTAGGCTAGGAAAAAGGCCTTGGAGCGAGTCAGGCTAACTCAAGCAATCTAGGATCCTCCCTATCAGAGAGATAAGTGGATTGATTAATTAATAGACTGAATAGATGGATTAGTCAGAAAAAGTCGATTTGAGAGTTAAAAAGGGTGATTGATGAGTTGACTGAGTTAACTGATTTGATCAATTAGTTCTAATTTTAGCATTTGCTATAGGATTTTCAAATTTGGATTTCAATTTGGATTTTCGAATGCTAAAATGCACATGAAATTAATTGAAATCCAAATTTGATGAAATATGAATTTGGATGAAATGAAATTAATTGGAATTAAGTGAAATTCGAATTTGGGGGAAAATGAAATGAAATTAGATGGAATTATTTGGAATTAGAATTTGGGGATTGGAAGAATTAACTTAATTAATGAAATTATTTAATCATATGAAATTGAATTAATTAAATAATAAAGATTATTTAACTACGAAAAATGTCACAATTAATCAAATAATTGGTATTTAATTAATAATTAAGATATGGTTAATTGATTAAATGATAGAAATTCGATAATTAAAAATGTTAAATGTTCTGATAAGAAGAAATATTTAATTTAATCAAATAATTAAAGAATTACTTAATTAAATAGGCGAATATTTAGCGTAGAATCAATGAGACATTTTTAGGTGTCTACACCTTGTTTTCTGTGTTTAAATAGAAACACGCAAAATTATGTCCATATCACTAAGTTATTGATTTCTGCACATGTCTTTATCTGTGAATAACTTTGTTTCAGAACAACCTGTGCAATATTCAATTTTTAGAAAAATTAAAACATATGCTTATGAAATATTATAAGAGATTGTTAATAAATGTGTACTCTTGTGCACATTTAGTGCTCCCATAGAAGAGCCTTCCTCTCGATTTTAAAGATCTCATTTCAATATGTCGTCTCCATCAACTCCCTCTGAATCTTCACAATTGTCTGCAACAGACTCTTTGGTAAGTTGATACGTTCCGCCTTTTCGAAACCCCAACTTTGTGGTCATTACTTTCATAATATCCCTCATTCGTAATACATTTTTAATTGATTGCATGCCTTTCATTTGTACATGCTCTTTGTTTTCCAGCATATAGAAATATAGTTATGCATTCTTTAATTGATGCTTTTCTATACCATTTCCGCATTCAATGGTTCAAGATTCTTTAATTGCATGCATTCCAAAAAAACTCAATTGTATGTGAAGGGATGGTCATATATATTTCTTATTACCCCTTCACATTAAGTCCTTAGTGTTGATATTATCTTTTTGTCGGCACTTGCCCAAGAGTGTGCCCCCACCCCATGTGCAATTCGATCTATCAATGTTGGAGATGACCTTCCTTCAGCATTGCTCCAGGTTTTATCATTCTAGAGAATGCAGGGTGTCGAAGATGACACACACAGATATAAACTTGTGTTGTCTAATGGCACATACATGCAGCTGGCAATTCTGCCACCTAAGTATGCAGATCTGATAATTTCAAACACTCTAAAAATAGGTTCTATATTTCTATTGACAAGTTATACTTGTAGATATGTATGGAACACAAGGTAGGAAAGATACTATGTTTATAAAAATATCCTTCTTTGATATTGAATTCTTTGTTGCAATAAAATTCACAAACTTAAACAAAACTATTTTCATTTTACAGGACTATTATAATACTTAGTCTAGAGGTCAAACAAAGTAACTGTCAATTCTTTGGTAAACCTGCATACCTATTCTTACATACCTATTCAAAGAACAACAACCAGAATTATTAGGCCAAGAAACACCTTCATCCTCTAAACGTTCCCTTCAGTTTGGTAGTGCACTACCATCTCCACAAAGCACGACCTCTAATAACATAAGCCCTATCAAAAGTTTAAATCCCTACCAAAACAAATGGATAATCAATGGAAAATTCACCAACAAATGCCAAATATGTCCATATAGTACAACTACCAAGAATGGGCAAGTCTTCAGCTTTGACATTGTAGACACCGAGGGTTGTGAGGTTAAGGTCACATGCTTCGATCAAATAGATCAACTATATTGTGATCGTGTTGAGGTGGGTGCTCACTATGTCATTTCAAAGGGCTCTATGAAGGAGGCGACACAAAATACAATAAATTAAACAATCATCTAGAGATATTTTTATTTGATGCTTTAATATTGAAACATTGCACCCCTGATGTTGATTTTGCTCAGAGCCACTCCCCTTTCACCCCAATTAGTGAAGTGGTTCAATTGACTAAAAATACATTGGTTGACATCATCGGTGTTGTTGTCTCAATACAATTATATACGTATTTACATACATACGTATATCTATGTATAGATGTATGCATATGTATTTACATGTGCGTATATATACACACATATTCATCTATATAAAAATATGTAACTATAGATATATATTATGTCTATCTATGTGCTTTGATTTTCTTGCAATTCCGTTAATATAAAACACTGTAACTGTATCCTTGTTGTCATACATGATTGCATCCCTACCCTCTTCAATTATTATACTTCTAATACACTTTTCTTCTCTTACAATTACTACATATCCTTTCAACCTTCCACAAAACAAGGTGTCGTGGTCAAAGCCAAGAGGAAGGAAACACATAGAATTTACTATGCAAAGAATAGAGTGGATATCTCCAACAAACGACAAATGAAACGACGCGCGTAGCAAGCACCCGATACTTGTTGGCATTTGCATGAAGATTGCATTAATGATATGTTATGTTGTCATTGATGTCAATTAACCGGTAATGATATTGTTGTAATATTATTACTGAAACCGGTAAGAAGAATTTGTGGAGTGAACCAGTAACCAGTGTAAACCTTATCTATTGATGTAACTGGTAAACCCTACATGTTGTTTTTTGATAAACCCTAACCGATTAAGTTTGGTGAATTGGTTATATTGGTTTATGATCTGATGATGAGCGGTAATGATTATGACACGTATGATTATTGTATGAAGACAATTCCAAGAGATTTTGGTGAGTTGTAATGGTTTTTGTCTAGGGAATGAGTAAATGTATTGCGTCTAATGCAAAGCGCGTGATGAATACTAAGTTCGATGAAGCAGTGATCAAGGTTTTCTTGATTGATGTGCAGAGATTTCTATGTAATCCAACGGTCATACTTGAACTAATTTGTTTGTAATCTCTATGAGAATTAGGCTTTTGTTGTGTTACCGACCTGATTGATTTGTTTATAAGGTCGATGAAGTTGTTTAGTTTAATGATTTGGCAAAGAGTGAACACATATTAGTTGAGTGTGTGGTTGTCGAACCGGATGATGTATCTGCAGTTTGAGTAAAGGCAGATACGAGCATGAAATGGATCTGATCAAGCAAGTGTAGTGTTATTCAGATAGATCATCAAACTCCTGTTGTTTTCTAACAATTACAACATAATTGAAATCCCCTAACCGAGTAAGCTCTAACAAGCTTGGTGTTATTCAAATACTCTAACAAGGTGATCCATTAGCTTAGATTTTCAAATCCTCTACCGAGGTTACTCCTTACAGGGTATTGCTTCTAACAAGGCATTTGTAGTCAATCCCTTAACCGGGCCATTCCTAACAGGATCAGTTCTTAATAGGACTTTTTGTAATGCTTTAACAGGCTAGGCTCCTAACAAGATGAACTTCATAAGAGTTCAGATAGTTATCTTGTGAGTCTCATCTCACCGTGGTTTTTACCTATTTTGGTTTCCACATCAAAAATATTTGTGTCAAGTGGTGAATGTTTTTGTGGTTATGTTTTCATGGTTGATTTACTTAACTACTTAACTATTTTGATAAGTCATGATAACCAGAAGCATTGAGGAATGAAGAAATTATTTACCGTTAATTTGTTGTAACAGTCAACCGTTTTATCTTATGAGTTTTTTTCTTGATAGAGGTATTATTCTAAGTTTACTTTGAGAGATTGATTTTTGAGATTGGTGAAGTTTGTATCAGTTTTTCTAACTACTGATTCACCCCCACTCTCAGTA
This sequence comes from Cryptomeria japonica, assembly GCF_030272615.1. Classification (NCBI taxonomy): domain Eukaryota; kingdom Viridiplantae; phylum Streptophyta; class Pinopsida; order Cupressales; family Cupressaceae; genus Cryptomeria; species Cryptomeria japonica. The sequence continues at coordinate 111,170,395 of NC_081413.1, read as the reverse complement.
GTTGACCAAATACTTATTATTTCATCATACCATCAATTGGTATCAGAGCACTACAGGTCCTCTAAGGTCTTAGCCTAACAACTTGAGGTAAAGATCTTGCATATCATGATGGAGAAGGAAGGTCTGAAGTTTAATAGAGAGAACTATAGGATATGGAGTGACAGAATGAAAATTTATATCAAGAGTCTGGGAAGCCAGTATTGGGAACATGTTAATACTAAGTATGTTTCACCTACTGGGATGTTGACTGATGATTAGAAGAAAGAGCAACAAGAAAATCATCAAGCATTGGAGGCTATTATTAGTTCTTTGTCTGATGCAGAGTATGTATATGTTCATGGTCTTGAAACTGCATATGAGGTATGTAAAAAACTTGAAGCTATTTATAGCGGTGATGAACATGTTAAGATTGCTAAAGAAGAGAGTCTAAGAGGGAAGTTTGATGACATGCAGATGGCTGAAGGTGAGAATATCCAGCAGTATGGTCAAAGGATAAAAGAGATAGTCGGTGAAATTAAGAGTGCATGAGGTAAAGTGGAAGATTCCACAATGATCAGTAAGGTACTGAGAGCCCTGCTACCGGTCTACGCTATCCGAGTTGCAGCTATTCAGAAGTTGAAGTCCATTGAAAAAACTAAGGTAACTCTTGACTCCATCATTGGCAAGCTTACTGCTTTTGAATTAAATGGTTATGATGGTAGTGTATAGAAATCTGAGTCTGCATTTAGAGCTTATGTTTCTAACCCATCTATGAGGAAAAGTAGAGATGCCAGTCACAGTTATGAATTTAGATCCAGTAGAGAAGTTGATGATGAAGACAATTTAGTTGATATTGAAGCTTTGTTGGCCAAGCGGTTGCTTAGAGGTATAGGTAAATATACAGGTAAATTACATTTGAAATGTTTTGCATGCAACAAGATTGGACACATTGCTACTAACTGTCCTAATGGTGATAATGAGAACAAACAAGAGAAATTCAAGAAATACAAGGGTAAAGGCAAAAGAGATTGTCTTATTGTTGTTGATGGTGGTATGATTGATGAGGAATCTGATGGTGATGCTAATGAAGACATTGTGTTTGTAGCCATTAAAGAGGAGATGTCAGACCAGAAGGCATTAGTATCCAGGATGGATAACTCTGATGATTGGATCATTGATAGTGGTTGTTCACATCACATGACTAGTGATCAAAGAAAATTTCTTTCTCTGAAGGAATTTGATGGCGAAGTTGTAAGATTTGGTAATGACTCACCCTGCATGGTTAAAGGTAAGGAAACTATTTCTCTTAATGGAAAGAGTAGTGCAGATGGTGTCTACTGGGTTGAAGGTCTAAAGCACAATCTTTTAAGTGTGGCACAACTTAATGACAGAGGATACCCATTAGAGTTTAAAAATGATATGTGCAAAATCTATGGCAATAAAGGTGAACTGATTGCAACCGGGAAGCAAACTAAAGGTAACTTGTTTCACCTTAATCCTAAAGTCAACAATTGTTTAATTGCAAAGATAGATTATAGTTGGCTTTGGCATAAGAGATTTTGTGATATAAACTTTGATAACATTGTTAAAGTGAGTAAGTCCAAGACAGTGAGAGGTTTGCCTCAGTTAGACAAATCGGTTAATGACATATGCAAAGAATGTTAGTTGGGAAAGATGACATCCTCAACTTTCAAGAGCAAATATTTTTCAGCGGAACATTTGTTAGATTTGGTTCATACGGATCTTTGTGGACCAATAAGAACAAAAAGTATTCAAGATGATAGATATTTTATGATCTTCATTGATGATTGCTCAAGGATGATGTGGGTCACGTTCTTGAAGGATAAGACTGGAGCTTTTGGTTAGTTCAAGGCATTTAGGGCCTTAGCTGAGAAAGAGAGTGTTAAGAAGATAAAGTGTCTGAGGACGTATTAGAGTGGTGAGTTTACTTCTGAGGAATTCACTAGGTATTGTGAAGAAAATGGTATCAAACGACATCTTTTTGCACCTAGGATACCACAACATAATGGTATCGCAGAGAGAAACAACAGGTCAGTTGTTGAAGCTACTAGCACAATGCTGATACAAGGAGGTGTAGCGAAAATTTTCTGGAGAGAAGCTGTTAGTACAACTGTATACACTATGAACTAGATTTTGGTAAAGAGAGGTAAGGACAAGACTCCTTATGAATATTGGTATGGTAGATCACCTGATGTTAGTTATTTCATAATATTTGGAAGCAAATGTTTTATTAAGAGAGGTGATTATATTAGCAAATTTGAGGCTAAAAGTGATGGAGGTATATTTCTTGGCTATTCCACCAAGAGTGAGGCCTACAAGTGTTTTAACAACCAGACACAAAGAATTATTGAGAGTGTTGATGTTCGAGTGGATGAAAATCCTAAAGTCTCAAAGGAAACTAGTTCAGAGAAAAAGGATGAAGATCCTTGCATTATGTTTTTGGAACCAGAAACTATGAAATCTAAAACCGGCAAAGCAAATATTGATGTACCAGTTCAACCGGAACAGATAAATTCAGAAGAAGATGATGATAATGAAGAAGTTGAACCTGAAGATAATGATCATGTTATTGCAAGATATGTGAGATTGAATCACAATCCTGAAGAGATTATTGGGGATAAGGATGCTGAAGTACTAACCAGAAGAAGAATCAGAGAGAATTCTTGCATGATCTCCACTATTGAACCAAGAACTGCTAAGGAAGCATTTGGTGATGATCATTACATTAAAGCTATGGAGGAGGAATTAGATCAAATTGAGAAGAAAAACACATGGACCCTAGTACCCCGACCAGTAAATAAAAATGTGATAGGTACTAAGTGGGTATTTAGGAACAAGTTGAATGAAGATGGTGTTGTAGTTCGCAACAAAGCTAGGTTGGTTTGCAAAGGTTATGCACAAGAGGAAGGAGAAGACTATGGTGAGACTTTTGCACCAATGGCAAGACTGGAAGGTGTCAGAACTTTACTTGCATTTGCAACACACAACAAATTCAAGGTATACCAGATGGATGTTAAGTCTGCATTTTTGAATGGGATACTAGAAGAAGAAGTATACATTGAGCAGCCAGATGGTTATGCTCTGATTGATAAGAAAGACATAATATGCAGATTGCATAAAGCTTTATATGGATAAAAGCAGGCACCGAGAGCATGGTATGAAAGACTTCATAAACATCCGATGAAGAGAGGCTTTCTGAGAACCAGTGATGATAGTAACATTTATCTCAAATCTGAAGGAGATAAAATACTAGTCAACGAAGTATTTGTTGATGATATCATATTTGGAGGTAATGATGACTTGAGCAACAGTTTTGCAGATGAAATGAAAAATGAGTTTGAAATGTCTTTAGTGGGAGAAATAAATTTTTTCATACGCTTGTAAATACAACAAATGAAGAATGGTATTTTCAACACACAGTCTAAGTATGTGAAAGAGGTCTTGAAGACATTTGGCATGAGTGACTGTAAACCAGTTGGGACACTTATGGTTACAAGTTGTAAGTTTTCCAAGAAAGATGAGTCCAAATCTGTTGATGAGAAGGAATACAAGTCAATGATTGGGAAATTGCACTATGTTGTTCACAACAGACCGGACATAGCTCATGCAGTTGGCATAGTTGCTAGATTCCAGAAGAATCCTAAGGAAACACATCTGATAGCAAACAAATGGAATTTTTAGATATCTAAAAGGTACTATTGATTGTGGGTTATGGTATCCATATGGAGGAAATTTTGACTTGAAGGTGTACACAGATGCAGATTGGGTAGGAAATGTTGATGACCGGAAAAGCACAACCGGTGGAGTATTTTTTCTTGGAGAAAGAATTGTTTCATGGAGTATTAAGAAGCAAAGTTGTACTTCACAATCTATTGTTGAAGCTAAGTATGTTGCATCTCACATGAATTGCACACAGACTATATGGATGAGGCACATTTTGTAAGTTTTTAAGATGAAGATTTCAAAACCTATAAAGATTTTATGTGATAATACAAGTGCCATAAATATTTCCAAGAACCTTGTTTTGCATGCACGAACCAAGCGTATTGAATTGAAGTATCATTTATTGAGGGAAAAAGTACAGAGTAAAGATGTGATCTTGGAGCATGTTTCTACCAAGGAGCAGCTTGCAAATATTTTAACTAAATGAGTTTTTATCTTAACAGAGGTATTATTCTAAGTTTACTTTGAGAGATTGATTTTTGAGACTGGTGAAGTTTGTATCAGTTTTTCTATCTACTCATTCACCCCCCCTCTCAGTAGTTGACCAGATACTTATTCTTTCATCATACCATCAATACTAGCTTCCAAACATTATTGGGAATGCAAATCGATCAACCTCAGCCAAACAAGGTTCCCCAAACACCTCCCACTACTCCTGAACTCATCCTCCACACTCCCGTGTTTCAACACACATTGTCTAACTTCCGAAAAAAAATTGACAAGTTGGGACTCCCACAAACATGTTCTGTTTGTAAGGAAAGCTATGTGGGCATGATTATTAAACGTGCATAGCATGCTATTGTTTGCATGAGGTGTTCTACTAAGAGAGACATTCACCATTTCTCTTCATCAAACAATATGGACCCAGGCGAGCAACCTTTATTTTAAAGCGTCTTTCCCAAGTAGAAGAAATGCTCATAGCAAGGGTTGCTCTTGTTTTGCAAGTTACTCATGCAAGCCCGGAGACCAATATAAATATGCAGGTCACACAATTAACTTCCCACGAGACATTTCAGAAATTGTTATTTCCTTGCCACAAAAAATACAGGATTTAGAAATCCTTATTGTCCGTAGAACTAATTTGGGAGGGCTAAGTTATGACTGTTACGTTCATAGGTATCACGTCATGGATGCATTGAATTATAAAATTCAGCATGACCAATATTACAAAGATGTACTCATTGATATTGTTGCACTAGAGCTATTGCCTGAAATAAGTACTGATGTTTCAGATTTGTTACATAGAGTTCAGACACCTCAAGAACAACCTATACAAAACAATGACGATGCGGCCTCCACCGACCATTACAAAGATGTAATGTAAAACACTTCCTCATTTATTCAACAACTTCCATACTCAATTCTTGAACTTGATGCAATTAGGACAATACTACATCTGGATACTACCGAGAACAATGTGATCCCTTGACCACAAATCAGTTCCTCACCTATCAATGAATCAATACAAAATGTTTACTAATGGATTGGCTTTTCCACTTCAAGATAGAACAAAACACTCACATTTGCATGAATATGCTTTATACTTAATTAAATATCATGATCAAAGATTTGGTCAACATGTGCGATTCAGATATTACATCTACAATCTTATGATGAGGCACCGCTCCCAACAATCAGTTGTTGTTTTCATAAAGACAAATTTAGAAGATTCTCTTCTAGGCAATGTTCAAGCACTGAGGGAGCACTTGCAAAACACACCTTCAAATGAATTTCCTAACCACATCATGCGCTATGTTGCTTCCTTATGAGACACACACGCATTTTGGAGCAAATCTCATAGGGACCTCACCAAAATGATATAACAGTTGGGACCACCAACGCTTTTCTTCACGTTAAGCTCAGTTGATACAAAATGGCATGACCTGCATAAAATGTTCCCAAACAATCCTCCAAATATTTTACAACCCACTAGAAAAAAATGTATTGAGAATCTTGTCAATAACCCGCATATAACTGCTTTATACTTGCATCTAAGATTCTAGATATTTCATGATGAAGTAATTGTCAATCTGTTGCATGCAATCGACCATTGGTATAGGTATGAATGACAACACCGAGGGTTCACACACGTACATGGATTTCTATGGTTGCAAAATGCGCCTAATATGGACAACCTTGATTGGACAGATCATGAAACCGTTCAATCAGCTAAAACCTTCTTTGACCAATACATCACAACATGGAATCCACGTAGTGAAGTCGAGAGATCAAATAAGCAAATATACCTATTGTTTCAGATCCATGCCTATCAAACACATATGTCATTTTAAGATCTGATCCTTCCACAGAGTATGCTGAATTAGTCAATGTTGTTCAACGTCATACAAAGTGTTCAGAGTTTACTTGCTTGAAAAAGAACACAACTCTCAAATGTCGTTACAAAGCACCTTGGGCTTAACAACAAAATTTAACATTAACAATAGACCATAATAATAGCCCATGCTATCAACCAACAAGGAATGACAGTCATCTCAATGTTCACAACCCAACCATGCTAGCCATATGGAGGGCAAATATTGATTGCCAGCCTGTCTGCTAAAAAAAGGCAGTGCTCCAATATATTTCTAAATACACATCGAAAAATGAATGCAAATCAGAGAGCTATATTGACATGTTCAAACGAATTGTTGCATCAACAAATACAAAAGATACAATTCTCTTAGCATATTAGAGATTTATGATGGGCATTATTGTTGATATGGACATTAGTGCTCAGGAAACTTGCCATATGCTGCTCAAACTCTCCTTGATCTCCTGCACACGTTAATTTGTCACCCTCAATGTTGGCAAAAAAATCTTCCAATGTATAACAAACTATGATGAACCTTCTCAGCCTTCCATTTCTTTCATTTCCGCCTACATGAAAAGATCGACCGAGTTATCTAACGTTACTTTGCTTCATTCAACCCAACAATATACATACAACCAACATCACAAAAAAGAAAACTAAAAGCCATTGTAAATGTCTTCCCCCAGTTCAAATCCTTACCTGCAGAAGATGACAGTACATTTGAATCTTTTTGTTGGAGTGAGTTGCTTTTGTACAAGCCTTTCCGCAACATTATTCTACACATAGGAACATCAACTGATGAAGTTATACTGAATTAGAAACAACTTCATAGAACTCATTACGTCCGATGGCATGTTAATTGTGTCCAAGAAATTTTCACATCTGAAAATGATGAAGACCCACACTTAGAAGATATTCCAAAATCTACTAATGAAGAACTTTACGAGTGGGAGTTCCTCTCACAAATGGATGTTTCAAACAACTTTGATGTGACTACCCTTCAAAGGCTTGGCAGACGTGATTATGACCTCCACTTTAATTGGAGTGCATCCCTACCTAATGAATTCCTTCATAGCATAGCTCCTCAATTCATTTCAACCGAAAAAAGTCAATCGATCGCCACCCTTGGCAACATTCACTCAAGTCACCCCAATACTTTTGAACTTGCAACAAATCAACAACTTGCACTTGATATTATAACCTCTCATGCTACACAAAATTTGAATGCCTCACCATTACGGTTGATCATCTAAGGCACAACAGGTACTGGGAAATCGTTTCTTATTGACCGCATATGAAATAAGCTAAATATTAGTTTAAATCCAAAAGTATACCCATTGCTTGTGCTTGCACCAACAGGTGTGTTCACATATAACATTCAAGCAACATCAATCCATGCTGCCCTCCACATACCTATTCAAGAATACCATCCTTTAACAAGGAATTCCTTATTAATGTTTCAAGAGCAATGCAAGCATTTACGATACATTTTGATTGATGAAATGAGTTTCCTTGGCCCACAATTACTCATCAAAGTCGATAACAGATTGCGAGAGGCATTTCCCACTAGACAACATGAACCATTCGCAGGCCTCTCAGTTGTGCTGGTCGACGACCTCGACCAGTTGCCCCCAGTTATGGATAAACCATTGTATGCATCCCACTCAACAACGCTCGCTTTATGGCACTCCTTCACTGATATTGTCACCTTAGATGTTTCTTTCCGCCAATAAGGGCTCTCCCCATCACAGATGCAATTTCGCAAAATTTTGCTAAATGCATGCAACACAACACCAGTGCAATCAGACTAGGAGACTTTTCAAATGCGCTCAACACATGGCCTCACTCTCGACCACATCAAGCATTTTGACAAAAAAAAACATTTGTTTGCAACCAATGCAACTTCAAACTCACACAATATTAAAATGTTAAAGCAATTGCACTCACCCATTGCACGTGCACCAACAATCATAGCAACACACATAGACAAACAAAGTCACCAAGATGAGTTACTCTCGTTTGAAATTCTTCTTTCTATAGACCAACAAGTCATGCTCATTGCAAATTTATGGATTGAAGTTGGTCTTGTCAATGGTTCTTTGGGACAAATCAAAATGATTGTCTACGATGTAGGTTCTAGAATCTAAACCATCATATTTACCAAAATATGTTGTTGTCCTCTTCCAACATTACACTGGACCACCATGGGATGCTGGCAGTCCAAAATATGTTCCCATTCCACCAATTACTAGAGGAAACCGCACACAAATCCCATTAACGATGGCTTGGGGTATTACTATCCACAAATCATAGGGACTCACACTAGACTTTGCAACAATTGACATTGGGAAAATAGAAAAACAGGGTCTCACATTTACAACACTATCTCGAGTAAAATCAATTGAAGATCTCCAAGTTCACCCAACCTTCACTTATGAGAGGTGCTCCAAATTGCAAGGTGGTCCATCAACCATTTCCAGAAAGAACGAAGAATCTCGCTTGCTTAAGCTTTCTAAGATCACAAAGACAAAACTCTTGCAAAAAAGTCCAACATAGGTACTGCAAGCACAACGTCCATACCCTTTAGCATATTGTATATCTTATTTCATGCATTTCCACATGTCATCAACAAATGTAAAAGGTTCCATCGCCGCAAGAAAGTTTTCCAACTACGCTTATCTTTCGTTCTCCACTGCTTCTACAATTTTACATACTTGTCTTTCTCATTGTTGTTCACATTCAAACAATACAGGTTTGCACAACACCTCCACTCACACTTCACACAGTTCTACTTGCTTGTTGTTACCCTCTTTCTATTGTTTACTTCCTACAATTACAATATCTCATGTCTCGCTATCTCTCTTGTTCTCATCCTTGCAGGCTATCAAAAAAGATCGTTTTAAACCACACATGATACAAGGCTATCTCAATCTGTTTGACCTTCCACTTTAGTAATGCTAACTTTTGCTTGCACTTCTCATCTTCTTTTCAGATTTAACAACCACAACAAACTTTCATCAGACATATCGTCCACATCACTTTCAACAACTCGGAGTGCCTTCCTTTCCTATTCCTTTCTATCTCCAACTTTTTCCACTTGCAATTATTTAATGCACCTACAATGTTCTAATACAATTTTAATGCTGACAGGTACACAACGATGAGTTTGATACAATCTACAACACTGTCCAACAACAAAATGCATGATCAACACAACTTCAATACAATACAATACAACATTGAGATTACAAGGCTTTCTCCACTTCTACATCAAAATGCCTTTCTCAGAGCAACAACTCCTCAATGCTTTCATTCAACTTTGGGACCAACATATTAGATAACTTGGATTATGTACTTCACAAATAAATACCTTAAATGGCTATATAACATGCTGACAAATCTAGCATGGGGGTTGGAAGGTGGAAAATTTTGATTTTCTGGGACCAACACATCAAATTGGTTGGGTTTTATACAGTCTAAAATAGTCTGCTTTTATAATTCTGTATAGCAAAAAATATTGTCATACAAGCTACCATTCTAATAACACCTTTGTATTGCTCTGTGGTACTGTACATCATGCTGCCTTCTGCGGCATGGAGGTTGGTGGGTGGTTAAATTCAAATTTTAGGATCAACTAAAAAACATTGGTTGGGTTATATACAATTTGACATTTTCATATAATAAAGTTTTCACTTCTTTTTTTCTCCAAAAATATCTCCTTTCACAATGTATAATTATTTTAAAGACCTACTCTTAACATGTTATGTTCACTTGACTTTATTCAAATCACAACCAACTAATATTCACCTATGGACGTCGTGTTGCAACACTCCCCCCAACTACTAGTTATTATAAAATCCCTCGTATAGGGAGAAGAAATATCACACTATTTAGTGAAGAAAAAGCTCCACATATTTTGTTTTGAAAAAATGTGTGGCTTTTGACGGGAAACATCAATAAAAAATTTCGTGATTTGAAGTGAAATATCTGAATATATAAATACGCTGGATAAAACCTATGGAAACATAAAACCCAAGGATAAAACTTTGGGGACACAACATAAATCCAACGCTTCCAGTAGTAAAGGAGAGAAAAATTGCGAAGACAGCAGCTACCCGATCACAAATGGCCTCCTCTATCTCTATCTGCAATGTTTACCAGGTATTTTCGCGTCACTCATTTTCAGTAACTTTTTTTTAAGTTTTTCATTCAATCATCAGAACCAAATCTCAGAGATTTATGTCGCTGTGATATTTCTCTGTCAAACGCATGAAGCCCGAGACCATCATATTTAAAATTTGAAGTTGTTACAATATAATTTCATACTAAGCAATCAAATGCATGAAATCTAATCATTGCATTTGTTTTCTTGTCACTTAAAACAATACTGCAGATTAAGCCCACAAATGCCCAAAAACTGAGAACGGTGCCGAGGATTTTGGGTTATTCGCATTGTAATTATATGGGAAAAGCACTGGTATTTAATCCGTTGCACACAAGAAGCATTAGCTGTGTAGGGATAGGTCACATGAGGGTGAAAGTTCAAGCTATCAGTGATGGAGCAGGTAGCAGCATCAGAGGAGCAGGGAGCAGGCAGTATTCTTCTTCTTATAAAGCGGAGATTGCCAAGGCTGCCCCTGGAAGTGGAAATCCTGGTGGGCAGCTCATTGTATTGGTTGCAGGTGCTGGGGTGGTCTTGGCTGTTGCTTTTGGTACGTTTCTTAAATACCAGTTTTAATACCGGCATCAGTTTGAGGCAGGAGATACCTTTTCCATTCAGTAATTGATAAAATGGTTCTTAATTGCCCAAGGTTTTTGTTTGTGATTATTGAGTTGTTTAGGAATTGTAGCTCTGACATTTGTTACCTTTTTTGTCAAATTTTTTCTGGATATGACGCTTCGAGTGAGCTAGTTTTGTTTCCATGAGTACAAGTGAGGTAGGTCACTCGAACTTAAGACCTAAAACATCTAGGCAGAAATATATAAGAGCATTGGAACATATGTCCTCCTATGGAAATCTTTGTTCTAAAATGTTGCTGCATGTTTTTATTTCTTATTGTTGTTTTTTCTGGCATTGCACCTTTGAGGATGTTGCTTTGTGTTTTTTTTGTTTTTGTAGAAATCTTCTTCATTTTGCTGGCTTATTAAGGCTTTAAGTCTGGAGTATAATCTGCCTTAAAGAGGTACACACTTGATGCCCCGAAGGGATTTACACTACCACTTTCCCTCAAGCAGACGAAACTATGGCCCTTCTTTTGGTCATTGTGGCCATTTGCTGCTACGCTAGCAATCTAGTGTTTAGAACTGTTTTCTGTCGTTGCTTTCTGTTTTTGTTCGATTTTAACTTTATAACAACTCTTGGCATTTTGATTGTTATTCAATTCATGGCACTTTCTCTAGTTCTGATGGGTATTTGTAGCCACTTTGGATATCATTGTTTAAATAAATAAAATTGATTTAAATTTCAATGTATAATGCTTTCACATAATCAGTGTCTGTCTTTGTTTGGTCTATGTTTTTGGCTTTAATGTTTAACTTTAAAGTTGTAAGGATGGATCATGATGATAAAACCTACAGTGTCAACAAAGTAAACACAAAACAGATAATGTAGATGATATCTAGTCTTTTTACTTGTAAACTTGTAATCTGTCAAAAGAGAGAAATAAAATGGACTCATGCTAATGTCCACAAAGATCAAGGCAGGTCAGGGTGTTTGAAAAGAATAACAACTTACAAGAAGCTAATAATGAGCGCTAAAAGGAACTCCACCAGAGATCAAAAGTAGGTCAAAAGAATAATAACTTACAAGTATTAAAAAGATCTTTAAAAAATAAAACTAGGCATTCATGCATTTGTGTTCTCGTAACGCTTACCACTAATGAAGAATTCAGCTTTGATATGAATGGTCATAGAGATTCAATAGCTGTTGACTGCATTTCTAATTTATCTTTTTTCAGCTGACAGCTTTGTTTAAGGTTGCGGGGAAGATGTTTAAAGTTGCAATATCCAATGTGCCCTCTGTTGGCATGCCTTCCGGTGGTGTTAAAGATCCTTTATCTGCTGGAGTCGAAGTTGCTAAACTTGAGAGGTTATCCAGGGCCCGTCTCAATGATATGGCAAGAGGGCTTCGTACATTGAGAATTGCTAATATGGCAGGTAAGTGGGGTTCTTTTGAAGCCAAACAGTGGATGGATACTAGTAATCTTGGAAAGTAGGTGAATAATTAGTTTTCTGCGTTGTAAATTTTGGGTGAAGTGCTAACCTGGCAAGTTAGTAGGGTTATATTTGAAGCCAAACAGTGAATGGATTCTAGTAACCTTGGAAAGTAGGTGAATGATTATTTTTTTGCTTTGTAAGTTTTGGTTGGGATTATTGGTTGCCTTAAATATGGTGTGGGGTAAGCTTGGACCACATACTTAATATTTGTAAGCATAGCCATAACCAATGCACCACAACCTTGCTGTATGTCTGCTTAAGTTATGGGCTGCCCCTGGGTGATTCTCCTACAAGTTTCTCACCCCCTTTCAAAACCATTACATCACAACCCCTCGGATTTTGAGATCAAACTCTGAACTGAAAGGGAACTTTATTAAAACTTTGAGATTTTCATAGTTAAACATGATATTGTATGCCCGTATACAACTGTGTACTAGTTCTTGGAAGGAAACTTGTACATTTTAAGTGAGCAGGCAAAATTTAGCAATGGGAAGTTAACCTCAAATTATTAAAAATGCTGGACTATGTTGTTTAACTTACATTTATTTATTTATAAAGGTATTTTCATTCGTTATGTTAGTTACTAACATAACAAACATTTTTTCGTGATTTTAGTCTTTTGCTAGTGCATTGTATCTTAATAATAATATGGGATGCAATGCTTATCACAAGGCGGAATTTTTTTTGGTTGATATCATTGATTTTAAGAAAAAAGAGTCGTCTGATTACCTTGATTGCTATAAATGTTCAGGTCATAATTTTGGTGACGATGGAATGATATTTTTGGCTGAAAGTTTAGCTTACAATCAGGTTAGTATTGCATATTCTGATTTCCATTTGCTAGACTTATATTCTGTCACTTCATCATTACTTTCACTATTTATCCTGTTCTCTCAATAGATGTAAAATTCCTAATAAAACGGAAAAGTATATTGTTGGTGATGATTTGGATTAGAAATATGTGAAATGCTTGAAGCTTTTATGGTTGAAAATTGAGCTATATGGAAATGTATACTTAAAATGTCATCATTCAGGTTGCAGAGGAGGTGGACTTTTCGGCAAATGGTATAACTGCTAAGGGCTTGAAAGCACTTGCCGATATTCTTCCAAGAAATGACACTTTAAAGATATTACATCTTTCTGGCAATCCAATTGGTGATGAGGGAGCTCAGGTTGTCTTCTTTTATCTTAAAATGTTTCTGTAACTGGCTATATTTACTTTATATCTATCTGGATTTCTGTTTAAGATCATTATTTACCATTTCAATGATAAGGTCTTCTACCTGGAACTCTCTATCAATGCTTTCATTATCATAAAAAGAGAACATCAACAAAGGCATCTAGGATGAGATATGCAATCATTTTTTGGGAGCTATTTCGGTGGATCCCCCTTTTGCAATTTTTCTTCGAACCTTTACGTTTGTTTGATTTTTTGTCAAGATGAATGATGGTTCATCTTTGTTACAGGATAATTAATTGCCCATTTAGACAAAAATTCTATCTAGGGTGGCTCTGAGTTTACTTTAATCAACTTAAAAGTGGAGTCAGACTGTCACATCCAAAGTGACCAAATAATATACTGGTTTTATCAGAAGGCTAACAGAAAATAAAAGAATAATTGATCTTTAGATGTCAAGTGCATGACAAGTTTCCTGTTAACTAACTTTTCTTTTTCTCCCATAGTTTCTAATGATTCAATTTTCTTTTTTTATAAGAAACTGAGATGTGCAGCTGCTGACCAGTCCTCTTTTGAGATTGCATTAAACAATTGATTGTGGTTCTCAAAGTTGTGGTTACAAGTTTGATTGGATGAACTGAGCAGACTTTTGTAACTGTGATTGTGAGGTTGTCTATACTGAGCCTAATGGTGAATTATACTAAATGTGGGCACAGGGACAAATTTGGAGGATATGAGGGATGCATGGCTGATATGAACTTCATATAATTAAATGGGAAGATAATCCCCTTGGACCCCTTGGAGGCTTTCCACAAATGGTGTCTCATACATCAAATTGGTGTCTCACTTGACAGTGACCTTAAAAGCTACCTATATCTCTAACATGTGAATAATTTTTTTGGAGAAAAAGATCATTTGCCCTAGCTGACCTATTTCCATTAAAGTCTTTTCCATCATGTGCAATTTAATAATGTTCCCTCACAGCATATTAATCATATTCTTGATACTATCTGGTCCTGTGTACGTATTTTCTCTCACTTGATATTTTAAGGTTTCAATTTTTTTTAAGCAATCTGCAACAAAGGCAACAAATCCAATGTTACCCTGATTAAAGCATCACCAATCATCTGTCGGATGGCTATAAGTTTTAATTCACACAAGTATTACATGAGAATTTTTTTTAGGCACATTTAATTTACTGCTACCATTCTCTTAGTTACTTAATTAACTGTTTGTATACATATATTTCAATTCTCAAACTTGGTATTTATTAGTATTATTTATATCAATGTCTTGTCAGGAAAATGATTTTAGAGAATCATGTCAATTTTCTTTCAAAATATAAGAAAACTAGATGCCCAAACAGTTGTGAAAATGTGCAAAGTACAACTATAATGGAGTCCTGAAAATAAAAAAACAAGGTAATGCATTTCTTCATGAAGAAGCTTCTCAACACCGTGAAACCATAGGACAGAAAGTTAGAAACAAATAACCAGCATTTCATTTTTTTCTCAAGGATGTGCAGAAAGAATTTTCATGGTAAATATGACCTAAATTTGAATTGGGAAAATGATTAATAAGAAATGAACTTTTGATGTGTATAAGAGTGATATTGGTCTTGGATAGAATGTAGGTTAGCAATTTAATAATTTATTTGATTGTTCCTCCTTATGATCAGTAAAAAGATCAGTTCACTTTATTGGTATAGACTATAGTGGGCTCATAAGAAAAATGAAGCAGGTTTCGGGCATCAGAAGTTTGAAATTTGGAGAGAAATAAAATATTTCAGGCTTCTGTACAAAATCCCGAGTTTTAAACAGTTGTGGTTTCATAAATGTTGGGGCAGTTTTGTCAAGAAAGTGGCATTTTGTGACTGTTGACAAGAGATGGCTTCTGATCTGTTGGGTGGTTTCATACAAAAATGGTGGTTTCATCTCGGTTGAAAAGTGGTGGTTTTGTTATGGGATAGAAATGACAGAAAATGCCCAAGAACGCCTGGAATTCCTGTTCCAGTCAGTTTCTAGAGGCTTATGGGATTCCTGACATGGTTCTTCTAGCTCAGAACACTTGTGTGAACATCCATAGAGAGAACAATTGAAAGATTTAAGTTGATTTGTTTGAATGTTAGCATTGTTTATACATTCAAAAACACAGTCATAGACAAAAGAGAAAAGCTGAGCTTTTGTAATGTTCTTAGGGACTGAAATAAGTTGATTTCAGGCTGATTGTGTGCCTAAGAGTCCTAAGAGTGTAATCCCAATTGGAGATTGTGGAAAGTGTTAATCCTCACTTGTTGGAGTTTTCTCCAGGAATTCAGGTTTTCCAGGGTAAATTTATCGGCTTGCTTAGAATGTGCAATTCATCCTTCATCAAGAATTTGTATATGATGACAGGTAGTGAGGCCTAGCTTCCTCTAACTTGCGTATCACTGTAAATGTTTACAACTCCCCAGATCACTGATGTTGCTCAATTTGATCATGCTCCATTGCCACCTTCCTTAAAAAGATTTATTGGTATCTCATGGATGGACTTATACAACTTAACAACTCCACACCAACAGACCAAAATTTAATTTGTTCAAACACTTCGCACAAATCTTTGCATGTGAGATATCATTGACTGAAATTTCAATAGATATAAAAGTAGGACGAACACGAACATAAGAGCTTCCTATTGAAACACATAACATATTGAAGAAAATTTTACTGGTTAAAAAGCTTAGGCTAGAGTTCATAGCAACATTCACAGAAGAAAAGGAAATGGAATTGCTCTAACTAAATATTGTAGTTTCCACTTGTTTATCATAATGTAGAAAAAATAGGAACCGATTAAAGGTAGATTAATGTGATTTGATGCTAAACATATACATATTAAACAAGAAGGATGCTTTTACACCTGTATTGTCCCCTCCTTGAAATAGGATTTAATAATAAATAGTGATAATAAGATTAAAATATAAAAGAATAAAAATAAGATATAATATAATTAAAATTTAATTAAGTTTAATGAATGGTCAAAAGACATGAAATGAAGAGTTGTGACTCCCTCAAACATGAGACATAAAAAGGAGAAGAGTTCATTTGAAAGGGGACATGGAGATATTCATAAGATATTGAATCTTCACATTTAACTTATTTTGGAATTACAACACTTCATTGCACCTTTTGGATGAAACCCAAATCATTACAGTGCAAAATGACTTAAAAATCTTTGTTGGAGTGTAATCCTAATAGCTTGGAAACCTCTTTCTTTTGTTTTTTGTTTGCAATGTCTTTCATATCCCTTGCAAATGAAATTCTAGAAAGATATATCCTTCAACCACCAGTGAGCAACCTCGGGAGAAGAATTATTTTCACCTCCAACTACACAGGTCACCCATGGCTTTGACACCAACCCTACATTTTGGTATAGAAATTGTGCTTCTTAAAGACGTCCAAAGGTATCAAAAGATGTGTGGAAATCTTCCTTTCTTTGTTCATATCCATCTCAAGCTCTCTAAAGGCCTCTCGGGTCATGCTGGAAGGTAGGTAGCTTTTATCTTAGTTGTGTGTGGAAACTCAATGAATGGGTGGATATTGCAACCTTGTTGTGCAATGGAAGATTAGTCCCGTGAAATCTGCGAGATGAATGATCATGAATTGACGCAAAGATCCTTGGGAGTTGAAAATCACCTAACTCATGAATGATGGCATGGCTGCCCTCATCCTGTATTGTTGAGTTTGCATTTGACTTCACACCTTTAGGATTAAACAATGCTTTTTGGGCAAGAAAAACTAGGTTGGACAGTTGCAGGTTCAAATTTGATTTATTAGGCATCCTGGGAGGAGACATTCTAATAGAACTGTAGAAATTTTGAGGTGTAGGATGTGAGATGCAAGATTTTGATGTGGGATTGGACATTAGGATGGGATGTGAGGAGAGGATAATGGGATGGAGGTCCTGAAGTTTAGTATAATTCTGCAAAAGGGGTGAAATGAGTAATCGAAACAACATGGAGAGGTTGCAGGGTTTTAGTGTGGAAGAGGATATAGGATCCAGATATTGAAGTGGAAGTTTAGATGTGTTGGGGAAGTCCACAATGAAGACTTGGGGGAGAAACTATGAGAAAATAGAGGGGAATCAGAGGTTATGGATGTGTTGTCATACCCCTCCCATAATGCCAATATTTGCACCACCTCTAAAATACATTAAGAAAAGCCACGCATAGAAAATTGTCTTATTATATAAGACTTCACAATTTTCAGTGATCTAAATCAGACCCAGACAAATAGAAAGGAAACATTCTAACCCCACATTGGTGCATAGGCAGCGATCTCATCATTAATCCAACCGCAATTTCAGTATGAATGAAGTCAGTGATAATGTTAATAACAGTTCGTAGCAAGTGGTGATAATAATAGATTGTCCCGCCTTGCCTAATGATAACGTTTTCCCAAGCAACATTGCTAAGATGCGATCTGAAGGGATGTTAAGACGCGGTTCAATAAGATTAAGCCAAGCATTTTGTAATAACCCACCATAATTGAGTCAACAAAATTGAGTATTCTTTTTTTTTTTTTTTTTTAATGTAATCATTATATTTTATTCAATTGCATACTCTGGGCATCCATCCATTTAGGATTAGGCATTCATCCATCCGGGATGAGCATCTAACCATATGGGTTAGGCAATTGTCCATACGGGACATAAGATTCCATCTATCCAATACGGGATAGGCATCTACCCATACGGGGTAGGCATCTATCCAAACGGGATAGGCATATACCCATACGGGGTAGGCATCTATCCGAACGGGATAGGAGATGCTCTGGCCAGAGACTTAGACTCATCGGGACCATTCGGGTCCTGAGCCACTCACTAAGCACTACACTCTTCTAACAAAAGTGCACCGAGGTCGCCGTCCTTAGGAGTAATCAAAATAATACAAGCTTGAATTCCGCCTCGGAATTTGGCTTAAAGCCTCGGGAAGTCAAGCGAATCCATACGGGATTCCTTTCGAGTATGCATTGAATTTCTTTTTCAATTTAATTATCTTATCTTTCAATTAGGATTCTTACTCAACCAAGCCTAGACCCCACCCACGAACGCCTGAGTACGAGGGACAACTCCGTCCCAAGACTGCCTACATACCCGCTTCGGCACGGGATCAAGGCGTAAAGTATGTAGTTCTATTTTCTATTCTATGGTTTGATGTAAACTGATTTGTGGGTACGCAACCCTTTCTAGGGTCATTGTCCCAGACAGTTTCTCTGCGGTTGCTACCCACGATGGTAGCACTTAAACAAAGGCTCAAGATGGCCTATTGTTTGTGGCCTAATAACTACATCCTAACACTTATCATGAGCGTCACCCTTAACCAAATTGTCGATCACCAATATCTCTTCAAAATCAATTTCATAAAAGCATTTACTCAACCAGCCCTAAAAGGGGTTTGCTATGGTTTAACTCAACGGATGTAAAATCATTTAGGAATTATCTTATTAGATTATCGATCCAAGGGGGATTACTCGCCCCTTGGATTTTAACTTCCAAGTGCTCCTTATTACTCCCAGACGGTTTATAGGGATGATGCCACAGACGTCGTTGATGTAGCTTTATTAGGCGTTAAGTGCAGTAGTTCAACACGACGACATTACCCGTAAGCGTGACCCAGAGGCACTGTATATACCGAACGCTACTTGGTTTTGGTTTTCCAACTTCCTTTGTTTAGTTTCTTAACTAAGAGCTTATGAAAACATCATGCTTGAAATATAATTATGAAATGAATGTACATAACTTAAACTTTGCGAACTTTGGTGTCACTTAAATACTATTTGAAAAAGGAGAAATACCATTCTTCAATAACTAAACAATTTAATACATGTATTGGCATGATAATGATGATTGTGGGCTTACGAGCAATTGCATGAAGATAATGAATGCGAATTAATATAAAAGCAAGGTAAAATAGTGTCATTTGCATACAAAATGAAGAAGTGTTTACTCTTATTGTAAGAAGAGTTACTGGCAATTAGTTTATACTTTTGGCGATTTTGGATCAATCATATTAATAAGATTTAGAGATTTAAGTAAGCCTAAATTTACCGCCCAAGAATCAATTAGATCCTCAATGGATTGAGAGATCCCATTCTTTCACAATAATCTACCATACGATAATCCCTATAATTATTAAATTTTTCCCAAGTTTACTTTACTAATTTTAACATTAATAATAATTGTCAATAATTTATTTACCAATTACCTTAATAATAATTATTACCAATTAACCAAAATTTATTAATAACTATTAAAAATTAATCTAAAATTTATCAATTATTAACAACTAAAACTTTATTACCAAGTATTAACAAATAAATTCCATAATAAAAAAAGAATTTGAAATATGAATGTTATAGTCTACCCGCGTGAATATGGTTTAGTGGAGGGTACCGTAACGGTACCACTCCACCTGCGGAGTTATTAACTCCGCCTACGGCCATTATCCCATGCAACCATTCACAGTACCTACTACGTACTGCGTTGCAACGTTATTTTACTTTGCATTATTTCTCATGCGATAGTTTAATCAACTCGGTATATATATATATATATATATATATATATATATATATATATATATATATATATATATATATATACACTCCTCCTACGGAGTTATTAACTCCGCCTGCGGCCGTTATCCCATGCAACCATTCACAGTACCTACTACGTACTGCGTTGCAACTTTATTTTACTTTGCATTATTTCTCATGCGATAGTTTAATCAACTCGGTATATATATATATATATATATATATATATATATATATATATATATATATATATATATATATATATATATATATATATATATATATATATATATATATATATATATATATATATATATATATATATATATATATATATATATATATGGTTTTCTAGGTTAATTTAAATAGACAGAGAGTAGATTTTAAACAATAAGGATAAAAAAATATTAAAGTAATAATAAGGGTTCATTCATAGGAGTGAATAACCCAGAGAGATAAAACAATCCAGGGAGAATAATTCAATCCCAGTAGAGTACAGGTGATTGAAAGCCAGATGTTTATACAGAGATAAAACTTATATTTGCTCCTCACAGAGAGTTATTCACAGAGATAAATAATCCAGAGAGAATAAATCGTTGCCAACCGTGAAAGATAGATGATTATGCTGGTAAATGCAAGCTCATAAGTGTATATTTTTTTTTAATCTTATTCCCAATCTAAAATTTACAGAGATAAACTTATATTTTTCTTCCTCACAGAGAGTTATTCACAGAGGTAAACAATCCAGAGAAAAATAAATCGTTTCCAGCCATGAAAGATAGATGATTATGCTGGTAAATGCAAGCTCATAAGTGTATTTTCTTAATCTGATTTTCAATCTAAAATTTACAGAGATAAATTTATTCCTACAGGAAGATTTGATTCATTCATAGTAAGAAAAAAAAAAAGAAGATTTTATTCTTTAAGTTTAAATTCATAGTGTGCATATAAAATAAGATTAATCCAATATACAGCAATTAGGTAAGAAACAAGATTCTAATTCTTCAAACTAACAAATATCCAATCTACAACAAGGAATTGAAAGACAATATTTAATTCTTCAAACTAATCCACTACAAAAACAGATTTCAAACTAATTTCAGCAATATATATTAAACCAAGATTGATCTAATTTCTTAAACAAAAGAATCTAATTCCTATCAAAAATTTGAAACTAATGGATCTAATTTCTTAAACAAATTAATCTAATCTAATTTGCAGCAAGGATAAGATGCATAAAAAAAAACTAAATTGAAAGAACCTGGATGCTTGAAAATGGTGTAGAATCCCCTATGAATCTCCCTTGATCCTTCAAACTTGAAAGAAGACCTCCAAAACAAAATCTTAGCTATTCTCAAAAATGAAATATGACTACAAAAGAGAAATTTACTTGAAGAATTTCTTTATGGAATAACCAACTCCCTTTTTGAAAACTTGTATATCTTTTATAAGAAAAATCCCCAAATTCCACTACTTAAATTTTTAATTAAAAAAAAGAGTTTCTCTCCCAATTTGGCCTTCATGCAAATTGATTAGACTTAGTGGGAGGAGTTACATGCAAGGTGGTGGAGAAGCCTCTAGAAGCTTCTTATTCTTCCTACAACATGTGCCATAATTTGGGTGAGGAAATTTAAATAAACAATTAAAAAAAAAGTATATTTTCCATGTGTGTGTGTGTTTTATTATTTTTATTCCTTTATAATATTCATTCAATAGTTTATCCAAAAGAAATATAATAGAGTTTGTATTTAAATCCAAAGGTGATAAAGGAGGGTTGTGACACATTTGTTATGAATAGTTATGGGCAAATCAGGAGTCGTCGCCTCTCTTACAAACAAATGCGACCAACACGAGGGGTCATGACTTCTCACCGTTGATAGGAATGTATAAGTATCCAATCCAAGCAATCAACGGAGGGGCATCAAAAGATATAAGCATTAAATCTAATAAGAGATTGCAGATTCAAAATATATATATTAAACAACTTACATACTTATCAACTATTGTGGTATGGAGGATAATGCATAGCAATATGATTTGATTTGTGATTGGTCTCCAGTTTGATAGGAGGTAGGAATGTATACATGTATTCTGTTATGTATAATAATGAAGCAAGAGTGTATGCATAATTAATGTGGATAAGATTCCTTTAAGTTTATATCCAATCCACCATCCCATTATGGAGGGGTGGTAGGACATATGAGGAGGGCAAGTAGCAAAAAGGTCCATTCAAGTCGTGGTAACCTTGAATGGGGCTGGGAGGCTGTATGGTGGATGCCATTAATGAGCTCCTGGGCTTGATGGAAGGCTCAATGTACCTTGTATGATCTCCTAGGTGCTTCGCAGTGTGAATGGAATGTTGGGAAAAGCCCTAAGGGAATCGCATATACATTAAGAGTATTACAATGATGGGTAGAATTCACTTTGGAACATCGTTGAAATATATGTTTATTTTCCTATGGCTGACCAACCTGGTTGTGGGATTTAAATCAAGGCATTAATCTAGACTTCAACAAGTAATTCTAGGGCAAATTAAGTTAAGTCTTAATAGGGAACATTACATGTGTGGAGATGGGTAGGAGTTGCAAGGAAGAAATGAAGTGATGCGGGGAAAGCTTGCAGAACTAGACATGAGATGTGGATGAAGGAAATGGAAAAAAGGGCAAAGGAAAAGATCTAGATCCACTTGAAAATCCGTAAGGAAAATGAGAAAGAGGGATTAAGGATTTGTGAGAATTTGATGTGGGAATGGATGAGGGGTTTGCATATTTGGCAAATATCTAGATGGCAATTAACTTCTCGCAAATGGGAGAAAATGAAGGAAAATGGAAAGAAAAGAAGATCTGGTAGAGCTTTGCAAGAAATCTATTTGGGAAAGGAGAGGAGGACTAGCGGTGAAGAAATGTCCAATTCCACACTAAGATCTGGCAAACGGTGAATAGGAAGTGAAAAGAAAGGAAGGAAAGAAGCGAAAAGACTTTGCAGAAATTTATGTGGGATTGGACATATGAACTAGATATGGATGGGTAGGAAAATTTCTGATTGTCTCATAAAAGTTTGCAACATTGTGAAAGCAATGTGAAATGATTAAAATAGTCATGAACTTAGGATTTTCTTAGATTCTTGCAACTTCTAATACATGATATGAACTTGAGGGATGGGGAGAAACAACAATTAGGTGATTTTGATCAAGGGAGTCCATTTAAAAGTTTCTTAGATTGATTATAATTGACAGGCATAATGGCCAAGATGTACAAAAGGGGGCTGGACCTAGGCAAATTTGGACACAATCAAATGGGGTAACATGTGTGTGTGATTTTTATAGGATTTTTGTATGGATGAAGACAACACATTTTGCATGGGAAATGGGAACTTGGATTGAATAAAGGTGAAGCGTGTGTGTGTGTGCGTATGAGATTTTTATATATTATTTTTATGGATGAATGCACTAAGTGATCATGAACCATAACTAACAATGTAGGGCATATGAAAATTACCTGCTTGTTGAGCTCTATTTGAGAGAATTTGTGTTGCATTTTCTTCTTGATGACCAAATTTATATTAAGTCTTTGTTTGTTTCTGTGGGTCAAATAATCAATCTTATCTCTAGAAGTATTTATCCCTTCAATAATTCTGTTTCAAATCAACTATAGATCATCAAAGAATTAGATATAAAATAACCGAGCAGATCAACAATTGAGAATGCACTTAAATTTTGTATAGAAACCTCATATGAAGATGCATAACAAGAAACATATTTGTAAATGACCTAAATGAACAATAAGGGCAACAAATCCCAAACTATTTGTTTTGCTCGTAACATTAAATTTACACCACACAAAGGTCATTATCATAAGAAACTTTAGGTCATAACATAAGTTGTTAAAAATGTTAGAAATCTGAGAAGTGGTGAGGAGGCAACACCCCTTTGGAAAATTTATTTTTTCACATATGAGGGAGGGACGCTAGGATGTCCTTGGGACATCAAAGGGATGCTCCTAGGATATGTGCCCCATTTTGAGGGTACGTCGAGGGGACGTCCTTGGAATGCCCTGACAAATTGAAAAAAGTTTGTCTACATCCCTCATCCTCAGAATGTTTTCCAGCCCTAGAATGGCACAAAAACCCCACGGATGCATCCCCAAGGAACATTGAATATAAGTCATCATCATTAATCTTAAGTTGGGCTCATGAAACATCCTTGATGGAGTTGCTATTTCAATTGTAGGATTGTACCCATAACCCAAAACCATATCAAATAACTTCCAAAGTACTTCATGAACTAGAAGCTCTTGACACAACAATAAATTCAGGAACTAGAAATTCCCAGCAAAAAGCAAGTGTCAACTTATTATTTTTATTTCAGGATTGTGCTAAACTAGAAAAAGCTTATATAAAATCCTTGGTAGTAACCAAAAATCTCTTCTAGCAGGAAACGTAGGTTGTCATTATTAATTGAAAGTTTGGTTTATGAAACATCCCTGGTGGGGTTAGTATATTGATTGCAGGAGTGCGTCCAAAGCTCAAAACCATACTTTTCTCTTCCTTTCTATGCCAGTAATTATAAGATCTAAGGATTCCATCATCTCATTTTATGGTCCATCAGTATTCTGAGACTGTTAATATAATATACTTGATCTTACTCAGATGCTTTCTTCCATAATTTGATGCAATTTTTAAAAAATGGTCGAATTTGATATTATGACATATTCCATCCTTTGACGCACATTTAAAAAAGAATTACACAAGAATGCGCTTTAAAATAACTGTGCCCAATAATGGAATCCATTTATGATATTCACAGAAGATAAACAGGAAAACCACTAGCAGGTTAAGAGTGCTGCAGTTCTAGTTATATACACTATCTGCTAGACACTCAACTAATCACCTAATTCTTCTTACTGGAAAACCTCCAGAAAATCACCTAATTCTTCTTACTGGAAAACCTCCAGAAAGCGTAATTGAGTTTACTTTTTGTACATGTTGGCATTCTGCATATGTTGAAGAATGGATGCATGATTGTATATGATTTATTGCATGCAATGAATTATTGAATATCATTTCATTTTAGAAAATTGGTGCTTGCGTTATTATAGGACAGAACAGCATTCGCATTGATAATATTCATTAATAAAAATTTAACCTTAAAGAGCTTGAAGTCTAAATCTTAAGATAAGTTGGTTTCTCTTTTTCCAGGAACTGTCTGTTATGCTAGAGAAGAATTATGGTCTCCAGAAGATTTATCTGAACAGTGCTAGTATAGGAGATGAGGTATTGTCAAGTTCTGCAGAGTTAAAGGGTTCGCAGAAAAAAAATTGGCATATGAGCTTCATGTTCTGTTATTATGAGATTATCTTGCACTGCTCTTTAAATTTCCAAATTCCTTTTCAAGAAATTGACATCAAGGCATATGCTTATACCTTACAATGTTATTGACCTTAGCAGGAAGGGCCCTATTTAACTTAACTGTATTGCTGATGCTTTTTAACCCTTTTTCAGGGTGCCAAGGCACTTGCGGAAGTGCTGAAAAAGAACAGTTCCTTGTCGGTTATACAACTCAACAACAACATAATTGATTATTCTGTAACATATCCTGTCCTTGTTGAGGGAAGATATATTATACTGTAGTTACACAAAGGGAACAACTATTGTTGTGCCCTTTCCTTCAAAATTTCCAATTTTTTAAAATGAAATCATTTGGATACTATTACAGGGATTTGCAGCTCTGGCTGAAGCACTGCCTGCAAATAAATCAATTCGAGCTATACATCTGAAGTAAGCAAATGCACACTCTGCAAATCTGTTTCATACCTAGACAATTATTTTGCTTCTTTGATTGAAATAATATATACAAATCTCGAGTTTGTAAGTGTTGTATTTCTTTAGTTATGGGATTGCTTGTTTAGAATTGGATAGAGAGTTCTGGTCAATTAGTTACTAATTGAATATGGCAGCAGGTCTTGTAGCCTTTACTGATTTTCTTATTAAATTCAGTGGCAATTATGGTGGTGCTCTGGGAGCAGCTGCTTTTGGGAAAGGACTTGAATTGAACAAATCTTTGATGGTATGTAGTTTAATGTTTCAAATCAATCGCCACTTAATATAGGAAAGGAATTTAATCCTATCTGTGAGCTATGCTACACAAAATGAATTCATCTTTGAAATAAATTTAGTGCCTCAATCAATAGTGTTTGTCATGTTATGCAATATGCTTCCATTCAATGAGCTGTGCCAATAATAACAAGTTTTAGGGATGATTCCTTTGGTATTTAATTTTACTAGTATACAACTGAAATGTTTAATCCATAAGAATCCATTCATGAGCATGGGTTCCAATCTCTCTCACAAGGCATTTCCATGCATATCTTTGGTGGTTTTACTCATTGCAAATTACACTTCTATTGTTTTACTCATTGCAAATTACACTTCTATTGTTATCTTTATTCGACAATGTTTGCGAGCACTAGTTTGTTAAAAAATAGAATAATGAGAAGACTCTACTGGCAATGTAATTATAAAGATGTTTATGGCTATTAAGATATTTTAATAGCATGATTGTAATTGATATGCCGTGGTTTGAAAAATAGGTATTTTGGGAACAACTATGTAAAAGTTTTAACATCTTTTACCCAATTGTTTCCAAAAGATTAATTTTCCAATTTTCATGGATTGTGTGAAAGGCCTATGTGTTTAATGCTGTAGTTTGTTTTATCCATTTCATGATCCAAGTAATTAGTATTTTATTGAATTAATTAATGTTTTTAACTCAGATCCCTGATGCTTGCACTACTTAGCAAGTAAAATTAGGCCACAACTTGGGGGTATAAACTCTACTATATGTGTTTGAAATTTTCATTTTCCTTGTTTCTTTTGTAGATGACTTTATATGCTATAATTACTAGACTTGGACTCAAAATATATTTGGCTAGCTGATTTTTGACTTGGATTCAGACAGCAAAGATACCTGGCACAAACTTGACAATTTGAAAAAATAAATTATATATAGATTTTAAGCAGGACTTGTTTTTTTATGCACTCTTCTTTATTTCAATTTTAAAGACACAGAAAGCTAATCACTTACATGTTAATTTGCTTGTCCGCACAACTGTATATGAAAACTATGCATACAAAAGCAGACTTGAGCTGAAGGAGACAATATTTTTAAATAAATATATACTGATAAGTATTTCTGGTGTACCAAAATCATGGATTAGGATATGTGGCATTGAAAACAAAAAGAGCTGTAATATCCCTGATAGGAATATTTATATGCTATTTATTTGATTCAAATCCAATCAGATCCGAATTTACTTCAAAAATCAGATCTAATGCAACTTATATTTTTCTCAATAGAACATGCAAAAATGGATTACCGCCCCTTTGAAAGTGAATAGTTAACACGATGGCCACAATAACTGATTACTCTTGTTTATTCAATGCGATCTCAACCTACAATCAATTCAATTTATACCAGACTTTTAGGAACAATCACAACATTTATTATTATCAGGAAATATAGCAAACCACAGCAAATGGCTCTAAGGGAGCCACCATAGAATAACAAACCCTAGGTGCTAAGGGAGCTGTCCAAACAACAGGTTGTTGAAGCTCAAGCTCAATCCCTACGTGGAATTGCACAATGCTGGTCTAGGGTTTTCATCCACCAACCAGCTGTGGAAATCAGGGGTTTTTCCTTCTTTAATCTCTAGTTATACCATGTAAAGAAACTAAAATCCCCAAAATAAGGAAAACACAGAGCTACAGCTCTGATTGCCAATCACTGGCAATACACAAAATAAAATCAAACAACAAGACAAGCTGTAGACATGCAAGTTTGATTCTTGCTTTCTATTAAAATCTGGAAATGATCATTTACAAACTAAACAGAAAAATAAACTACTGATTAAAAACTGATTACAATGATTGCAACATTTTCTGGAGCTGCTCCCAATCATTAAAAACTCTTTGGAGCTTCTTAGAGCCCCTATATCTTTGTAATTTCCCCTACTAGATATAGGCCTTTTTAACAACAATTAATTTCAATACACATCTGAGTTATGACTTAATTAATTTGCTTGATTAGGAGACAATTTCCATTCTTAACTTGCTAACAGTATATCTGAAACAGATATTTATTATAGTACTCATTGTAATTATCCTTGAAGCTAATATCCTACTGCAGTCAAGAATTTTTAAATTTGTAAATCAGAAATAGGGCTTGAGACTTACCTTGTATTAGAGGAGTGGAGACTTATAAAGATAACCTGCACCCACAAGGAAAGGCAAACACCTACAAGCATATCCATTCTTAATCAATCATAATCTATTCTAAGGTAACAACAGAGAGAGTGGGTATATACGAGACATCAAAGGCTTGCTTGGGTCCTGTTGTGACGTTTTCACACATCGCTCCATTGCAAATGGGGACCCCCTACTTTGTAGGCCCTCCCGGTCTTTTGGCTTGCGTTTTTGGGGTCTTTTCGCATCAGTCTCGTCAGTCTCTCTGCTTTGCGAGTGTTCAGGGGTCAAATTATTAAGTCTGCTTTTTGTTTGAGCAAATTTGGTTAAGTCTAGGACTCGTTTTGTTAATTTTAGGGTTTCTACCTTCAATCCTAGATTTTAGGGGTTTCTTTTAGGGTTTTGAAAAAACTAAACATGCAACTGGAATCAGGACCCTTCAAGGAACCTCCCAGTAAAATTTGAGCCAAAACGGATAGAAAGTTCCTATTTTTTAGGGATTTTACTGAGTCCAGGAATGTCGTCATTTTGCCAAAAATCAAACTTACTATTTTTAGTAAGTTTCTATTTATAGTAAGTCATTCATGTGTCCTGTTTGAAGGTTTCTATTTTTGGAAGGTTTGTTCAGTCGAGACCATTTGGGCAAGGTGACAAAGGTCAGGGATTTGCAACTACTTCTAATTCCGGAAAGTCAGAAAGCAGACAGAGAGAGCCAAAAAAACGGTTGAGTGCTAGAAGCCCATTCCTGAAATGGAAAGCTCGGGAAATTTGCCCCTGTTTGGGAAATCACCCCAAATTCTTATATGGTGCCCTGATCCGGAAGAAACTTAAAAAACTCCATCCAAGTTCAAAAGAGGCATGAAATGTTGAAATTCCTCCTCTAAGGCAAAATTCCGCCCCAGGCCAAGGACAGGCGCTAAAATGAAGAGGTCATGGAGGATTCAACATTCAGTGAAATTCCTCCACAAGCAAGAATTCTGCCCTAGAAGGTGCCAAAATGGAGGTCTCATGGAGGATTCACAAATTGATGAATTCCTCCTCCACAGTGAAATTCTGCCCAAAACCTATGGAGGGCGCCAAGATGGAGAGGTCATGGAGGATTCAACATTCAGTGAAATTCCTCCACAAGCAAGAATTCCGCCCAAGCACTTAGTAGGGCGCCAAAATGGAGGGGTCATGGAGGATTCAACATTTGACAAAATTCCTCCTCCACAGTGAAATTCCGCCCAAACACTTAGTAGTGCGCCAAAATGCAGAGGTCATGGAGGATTCAACATTCAGTGAAATTTCTCCACAAGCAAGAATTCCGCCCTAGAAGGTACCAAGGCGCCAAAACCACCCTGCCATGGAATTCATGAAAAATGTTGAAATCCTTGCCTTGGTCAAAATAGCGCCCAAGAAGGTCATAGGGCGCTAAAGTTGAAGGTTCTTGGAATGCAGGATAAAATGTTGAATTCCATGACTTAGGTGAGATTGCGCCCTAGGAGAAAGGAGGGTGCTAAAGGAAGGTGTGCAGGGAGAGATGAAGAAGTGCATGAATCCTTCACCAATGCAAAACTCCGCCCAACACTTAGGTAGGGCGCTAAAATGAATGATGCATGGAAAAGACTAAAAATTTATTCCTCCTTGAGCAAGTGAGAATTCCGCCCTAGGCCAAAGGAGGGCGCTAAAATTAAGCTACCATGGAATTCATAGAAAACATCAAAATTCTTCCTTCCTTGGAAGGGCGCCAAAAAGAGATATCCATGGAAAAGGTTGAAAGACTCAAAATTCCTTCACAAGTGAAGAATTGTGCCCTGACCAAGGAAAGGATGTTGAAATGGCTAAGTCAAGAAAAACAAATCAAGGATGAAATGATGAATTCCACCATGAAGAGTGAATTCCACGCCTAAGTTGGAAAACTGAAAATTTGTCAGAGGCACGCAAAAATCCAGGTATCAAGGAAGGACATGGGAAGGATGAATTTCCTCTATCAAAGTCAAAATCCTAGGCCCAGTTAGGAAGTTGAAAATTTTCGAAGGCATGGAAATAATGAAATTCCTTCACCAAGCTGAATTCCACGTTCCACGCCTAAGTTTGAAAGTCCAGGATGGAAATTTCCAAGGCAAAGGAGAATTTCGAGGGTCAAGGAGGAATGGAAATGCAGGAAATCTCCTCGGGAATAATTTTGAAAAATCCTATTTTTAGACACCAAATCACATCCAAATTTCAAAATTTTCATAGATTTGGATTCGTAGAAGAATTCTCTTCCTCCTGGACTTGAAACCCTAATTTGGAAATTTTCCTAAAAAATAGGAAATGTGCAGAATTGATGAAAAACCTTCTTCAAGCAAGGAAAGTTGAAGAGACTTCAAGAAAATTCTTCCTGAATCGAATTTTCCCTCTCCAACAATTCCAGATATGCAGGAGTAGATATACGACGACGGGGTCCACTTGCATGGCGAGGATCTATTGAACACGTGGCAGTAGAGTGGCGCATTCATTACCGGAATATTTGACCAAATGGCGACCCGGTCATTGCATGTTGAATTTATGGCAGATTCCTTCTGCATGCAGCCGTCACGTTCAGGAGATGATGGTGCATTTATGGCATCATGGGCGATTTTTGCATGAGGGTACATTCATTGCATAGTGTGCACTTTTTAAATGTAATGGTTAATTAATGCTTTATGGGTGCCATTTTCGGTAGGATTGTAATTAATTGTATATGGGCTTTATGGGGTATTTATTGCTGATTCCCACCTTGTTGCATCTTGAGTGGAGAATCTTTTGGGCAAACCCTAATTAGGGTTTTGCATGTAGCCAGGGCTTGAAGCCTATATAAAGGGGTGACCCCCCTCATTTGTAACAGGAGGGAGACTTGTATGAAATTGTTGCGATAAGTTTTGAGATAATAATAGTGAAACATTGTTCTTTGATGGTGTCCACTTAAGTTTTTTCAAGACTTGCATGGTTTCACCTTCCTCGCTTAGAGTAGAAGTAGTATAGTGCTTTGGTTTCAATGGAGAATGTAATGGTGTTTGATGAATTTCCATTGTTCATACTTTTTGCATCTTGTTGATTGTAAGTTGCAGTGTAAAGTTAGCCTGAACCCCCTAAATTTGTGCTAAGTTTGATTGTGGATGGTTGTTTGGATTGCGCCGTTTTTGGGTATTCAAATGTACTTTCTCAATTTGAAAATCCTCTAGCATCCCCAAAAGATTGCATCGGTTCTTGCGGAGTTGTAGTTGATCTTGGCGAAGCAGAGCTTGGTTTATTTGGAATTTGTCCACCAGAGCACTATTCATTGTTATCACTGCCCTTAAGAGTAGATTTAGATCCTTCTAAACCCTTTCCCTTTTACTTTCAGTTCATTTTAGTCCGTTCGAAGCAGCAACATCGCAAAATTGCCATATCCGATGATGGAGTTCTAGCCACAACAAAGAAGTGAAAGAATGATGCAAACGTAAGGCCCCTTGGATTACCAACAATCACATCAGCCAATTGAGTCACGTCCGTAGCATAAAGGAACCTTGGAGTCAATTGTTTGAACTTCTTGCAATCTTAGCATGCAATCACACTTTGATCAAGAGAGAGTGAAGTGACCGTTAGGCAACTTTATTCTGTGTTCGACGTAGTCATAAAAAACACGTCAATAGGTCCGTTGTCTACCAAGTCCAAGGAATGGTTGCTTCCTAAGTCACTAGGTTCAGTGAATTTCTTCCTTGAAGTTTGAAATTCGCCGAACTTAAAACAGTCTATAAAATTTGCGAAAAATTTGGTCAAATTCGCATCAAATTCGTACGGAAAAATAGGGATGACGTGTTTGCAGAAAAGTTTTTTTTCCTTGCGTTTTTTAGGGTTTCATTGAGTTTTTTTAATAAATACGGCGGCAAACATAGCAACACACATTAGTTGCTCGATTTGCAATCGTTTTTTCTGCAGTCGCCAGTTGCATTGACTGTTATTGTACCTTTTTGACAAAAGAACATCTTTGCAATCGTGAAAGCATATGTTTCCTATGGTTTATATTTAGTAAATGTGTCATCTTTTTGTAATGATTTCAAATCTATTTATCAATGTTAAACTATTTAGGCAATTTAAAAAGATATATTACATATATTTATTAAATTTTTAAAAAAATTACATAAGGCGAATTTAATTCGAATTTTATACATTTCAAATTTTTTCCTTGTCGAACTTCATTCGAATTTCAAAGCTATCGAACTTCGAATTTGAATTCGAACCTGGTTACTTAGGTTGCTTCTAATCTCCTTTCTAGATTTGGTGGCCTATGTTGTTATCCCTTCCAAGCCCATTACCTATACACCAAGACATGAAAGGGTTGCTTGGGTCTGTTGTCTACCAAGTCCAAGGAATGGTTGCTTCTAACCTCCTTGCTCGACTTGGTGGCCCATGTTGTTGCCCCTTCCAAGCCCATTACCTATACACATTACTATCTTTGTGAGTTTGGCATAGAGGGAGTAACTGGTCCCTTGAGTCCATGGGTCCTTATGACCACTTGTGAGTCCCTTGTCACCACCAGGTTACTCCTCCATCCATCTCCCACAAAATGGACTATCAAACACAGTCTCTAATGTATCTCTTAGAACAACTATCATACTGATAATGTAATGTCTGCAGTAAGAGTAATGAATCTCCAATAACAGTAGTGATTCTGCTATAAACTATTAATGCAGATTATTAACATTCCTTAATAATATCTATGCTGATTATTCAGGTGAAACCCTATGTCAATTATATATATATATATATATATCATAATAGATTGACAGAAGTTCCATTATAACTATAATTTAAATAATATTATGGACAGAATTGGATATGAAATACCAGTCAGTAATGATGTCTGCTATCCTTCTTGATGTTAGCAGATTGCCTTCTCCACTGAAAGATAATCCACTCAGATCTGCAGGTCCGTCTTATTCTATCTTCTTTCCATGTGCTTCTTCTATCGTATTTCTTTCCTTTGAACCTTCGTATGAGTTTCAGAAATCTCAAATGGCTGAATTCAATCCATGCTTCTCTTCCAAGGTTGTTCCATGGTCTGATCTGGGCGCTGGAGTGATCCTTTATATCCTTCTCTAGACATTGGAGAGTCATGACCCTTCCCATGGGTTTCAATGATTGTGAGGGATGCGCCTTTAGATGGAATGTAATCACACCTCTATTAACAATTCAATAATGATGAATATGGTTGCTGCATTATAGAAGATACCTGATCCTTTAGGCTGATGCTGTGATGTTGTGCATTGTCTAATAAGCCCGACTTTATGGGATAAGCGATTGTGTTTGATTCATGAAATTGTGAAGTCTTCCTTTGTAAGACAATTTCAACGATTGGTTTGCTGTTCACCATGTATCAGGTCGGGAGTATGACAAATTAAGGAATCGGCTAGAAGTGTACTAACTTCAATGTATTATGAATGTAGATGGAATTAAGTATGAATGTCATTCATATTATAGTCTATATTAATATTACTATTAAATTCTGCATAAGAATATTATCAGGCTTCATATGTTAAGCACATCCCCATGCATACCATCAAGAACCAGGATGTTAATGCATGTAACTTAATAACAGTACTGATCTGGTCTGATCGTTGGTGATCTCCCTGGAGGCTTTTGATTCCTCTCCTTTATATCTCTCAAAGTGGGGGAGAGGTCACACCCCTTTATTATGTATGCCCTTTCACAAGAGACACACCCTTTCACCATTAGCACCCTTTGAAAGTGTGCAACTCTTCATTATTGCTGCCCTTTGAAAGGGACATGTCACACAACCTTTTACAATTAGATCATCACTTCTTATTTAAATCAAATCTGCACTTCTGATTCCCAAAACTATACCCCCTTCAAATGAGTTCTCTTCTCCCTTTTATACCTCATATTTGGGGAAGTCACAACTTATCATTTCATGCCTTTTGGCCATTTATTAACTTGGTTAAATTTTAATCCTATTTAATTATATTATTTTATATTTTAATTTAATTTTAATTTTTATTCTTTTGTAATTTGTGAAAAACTTGATTGATAATTATTTACAGAAGCCGAAGCTTATAAAGAATTAAAGAATTACACAATGAGCAAGTTCTTAAAAAGAAACTGCTGAAAGATTGGAAACATGATCTTACCTAAATAATTACATAAAATACATTGTTGACCATTAATAAAATATATACTAAAGTATTACTCTAATACATTATTAGATCATATTTCAAAGTGGGGACATTACAATCTTTTACTGGTCTGGAGCAATCACTGCTCACAGCATACACACAGCTGCTGCTGTCAAAACATTTCTTTTGCTCTTCACTGAGTTCTCTGTCTTGCTGCTGCATACACAAATTTTTCAACTGGCTAACTTCTGGGAATGTTCTTCCCTTTTTGTCTATTGCTGTCCAATTGATTTTTCCACAAAAAATTCAAATTCAAATTAACCTACCAAAATAAATTTCACTGCAGACTGGAGCTGCATGTCAGGGGCAACTGGGAGGGAAGAGATCCCAATGCACTGCTGCAGGCTGCTTCAGGTTGCATTTACTACTGGCTGCTCCTGACAGGTAGGTAGCAACGGCAGGGAGGCTCAGGCAAATTGTTTTTTCCAACAATAGACGAATAGGATGTTCAATCTATTAAGGTAATAGATTGATAAAAGCAAGTATCCATCTCTGATCTTTGACTTATATTAAATAGGCACTTGAGTGCCCACTTTCCCTCTAAAAGATAGCTTCAATTCTTTTCTTTTTCCTCCAAAAGAACCCCATTCACATCCTTCGGACAGCACCACCTAAAGAAATAAAGATTGATTACATAACACAAAGGGGCCTCATAAAATGGTATCCACTTTAAAACACTTAAGTGGTTGCTTTATAATACACTTAAATACTACAAGTCATTTCCCTAATTTATTTCCCCAAGCCCACAGGAAATTGAAAATAGACTTAAGGAACAACCCATAATCTTATGGTAAAAGAGGACATAACAAGAATGAGGGTTAATGGACTATGGTTGAAAGGAGCTTGCATCATTTGACCTAGGATTGCCTATGGTGGATCCTACAGTCTTGTTTCAGATGGGGTCTCAATGTTGTTGTAGCTATGATACATGCACACATGTTGGCAACATCCACAAAATCTTCTTGTGCTCTTTTTTCTGCTTCTACCTTTGCCTCAAGCTTGACTTGGTCAAACCATGTGTGGTCCTTTGTAAACACAACTTTCTCAGCCTTGGTAATCCAACATGATAATGGATCAACCTCCTTCAATGCAATGGGAAATAATAAGGTCCCAAGAATTGTTAATGATGGAGGTAAAAGTTGCAGTGGACATAGACAAATACTTCTTCCCATGACTGAAAACACTTGCATATCCACTTGTATGAGTGTAACTGGAATAATATGGTGGCTGATAATGGTGATAACAGCAGCATTAATGACGGCAATTTGGTTCATAGCCGTCTTGGGTATGTTCCCTTCTTCCTTGGGTGGTAGGAGATCATCAACAATTGCTCTCCTCTTTCATTGTGGGCGAATCTTTGTACAACCTTCCAAGTTTGATGCTACCTCACTGTGCTTTTATTGCACCACCTTTAATTTTATGTTAATTTTTCCCTGTGGTCTCCATGTGTTGCTCATGACTGCCTTAATAAGATAGTTGCCTTGACACATGATTCCCTCCATCTTGAATCCTTTCTATGTTATGAACTTTTAAAATAAATGTAACTAATGCCAACAACTATATTCACCTCTTCTATATTGCTGTTATAACAATCACAATGGTCTCCACAAGTCCTTTCTATGTTGCCCCAGGCATGTCCATGGCTGTACCATTGCATTCTCTAACTCAAAATCAGAATTGAAGTGGCTGGAAACCATCTTATATTAGCTGCAGATATCTCACCGATGACAAAATAGGTGGGAACTGCATCCCTTCTTGTGATTAACAACTTGTTTATGGCTGCCAATACAATGTGGGGAAATGTGGTAACAACAGTTCTAGAAAGGGAAACAACACTCATAATGATTCATGGGTCATAGTTCTTGCTACCAAAATTCCAACTAGCCATGTTAAGTTGATGATTCTTACCCAAAAGATACTATTTTGCCAATATCTCATTTGGTGGCCATCTTCAGTGTGCCACAATGAACTACTTAAAATAAACCAAACATGATCATAACAAAGTATCTAATCTTGGAGTGGATTTTTGATTATCCCTATGCATTGAGTGGCTTGGGTTCCTTGATCACTCACCCACTTTTCACTTCAGCCATGTTTGGAACTCCGTCCAATATGCTGTGGAGTATCACCTCCTTCCCATCCACCTTGAATTTCAACTCTATAATGTACTTTTCAAAGAAGTGTGACCACTTTATGCCAACAATTATGCTCACCTCTTGTAACTTGGTGTTATAATGTTTACCCTGGACTCCAAAGACTCTTACCATGATGTCTCAAGCTTTGCCACTTGAAAAATGGTTTGGATCAGACTGTATGTGGGCTGGAAGGTGGCCGTAACAGTCATACATCACCCCCAAATTTCTCCCTCAATGGCACTAAAAATGCTGGAATGTTTGCGCTTAGTGACCTCAACATGTGATACCTTCTACACACAACATCGAACCAAGAGATATTCGCCATACCTTGGCTGTAACACTGCATTCTTTTGCTCAGAATAAAACATATAATGGTTGGAAAGCACTTTGTATTAGCTGCAAACACTTCAATAATGTTAATGGGCTGGAAACTCCCCCAACATGTGTCTGAAAACACTTCTTCGGTTTAAAGGAAAGCATGTGAAGTGCTGGAAATCTTGATGTCAACAGATCTACAATTGGGAACCATACTCAAAGTGGCCCTTGATTAATGCCTATTGCAACCAATACTCATCTTTATTATGTCAAGTTGGGTGATTCTCAACAAGAAAGTCCCATCTTACAATTGTTCCATTTGTAGCAACCTTAGGAGTGTAATATTGAATTTATTCAAATTAGACCAAATGCAATTGATCAAGCATGTCACCTTTTGATGAAGTTGTGATCATCATCCAATGATCTTCCATCCACATAGCCACAAAACCTGAACATCAAAATGACATCCATTTTGCTTACCATTATCTAGCATCAACTATCCTGTGTTAACTGTCTCCATTTGGCCATGCCCTATGGTCTTGTCCTCAATTGTGGTACTTAGCTCCCATGAGTTGTAGGAACCCTTACCAGTTCTGCTCCAAAAACTCAGTTTTGACCTTTTGACATTTCGTCAATGGTTGGCATGCAATGCTTAAATTCTGATTTCTGAGTGTATATGTGTTTGTTTCGTTTGTATTTCAATGATTTGCAATTCCAAAACATATACCAATACATAGAAATGATAACCGATAACTTGCACAAACAAATAATAAAAATTCAACCCTTCAAATGAATTTTTATTACCATTATATCAGATCTGATACACTTTGTTTCAGATTACATTAACATGCAATATTTCAATATATTTACTTCAGCTCTACAAACAAAGATTGAAATTTTTTTAATCTTCGTACCCAGATGACTGAAGTCAAATACCTCTGGAAGCAACTATAGAACCCCACGTGCTGAAGAAGAATGACACACATCCAACACTCAAATATTCTTCAACAATAATCTTCAAACTTATGATCTGCAAATAATTATTCTTTGAAACCCTTGCCAAGAGGAAGGTACTGTAGCAATTACTGTTCACGGGTACTGTAGCGTCACTATTCACAGGTACTGTAGCAGCAAATAAAGCTTGGAATCTGATTGATAATGGCTTCCAATGATAAAAACATAGGTCTGCAATAGATATACCTTCAAATTGCGTCAAAACCCTATGTTGATTTTTCACCTGTAAGCTCCAAATGGACTCCTGATGTGAAGCCCTCCTGTAGACCAAATTCAGAAGATATTTCACTCCCTCAAATGGTCGCACACTGAAGATTGTCCGTTCTCCAACGGCTAAACAAGCTGAAACGCAGAAACCCTCGTCTCAATGCTCTCAGAAAGAAGTTTATCAAAATGCCAAAGAATGAATCATTTTCTCTCCATGAAGCCCTTTTATATCTTCTTCATCAAGTTCAAATTTCCCCATAAAAGCACTTGATAACATTAAAATTGATATAACTTTTCAATTAATAATAATGGCCTCCAAACTTTGGAAAATCAGCTCTCACATTAATTAATATTTGGTCCCCTTCTTCATGATGCCAAGATCCTCACTTAAGTGATTTATTATAAAGTTAATTTATAACTTTATTATTAATCATTTAATGATTTAATATTATTCTAGCCACAAAAATATTAATATCTCCCTAAATACACAACATTTTATCATGCCGTCTGAAATAGGAGTCTCTCATAATTCCCCATGTGACCAAATACACTTTCTAAAAATAGAAAGGGTCCATCTCTATTACTTCTGACTTACTATAAATAGTAAGTATGGCAAACGGAGTCCAAATGATATCGAACGAAGGCCAAATCCATAAATCTTTGAATGTTGGAGATGAAACAATCCTCAAAAGACCCTCTAACCATCCTCATTAGCCTACGAGGGTCAAGAATGATAGGCTAATCATCCAAAATTCCATTTCTGCTAAAAAGGGGACATTACATGAGTGATCTACAAATTGTGAACATTCACAATGTACAATGAACCCTATATGATTCCTCATAAACTTCCTTTCAATGCAATAGATGGACAGCTTAATATTGATATTGATGTCTCTATCCACTTTGATCCTAAAAAGAATATCCACGTCCTGTATGCAAAAGACAATCTTGAACTTGAATCAAAGAGTCAAAATGACCTATTTTGCAATTTTTATCCCTTACTCTATTACCTTTTTTAGCATTTTCCATCATGACAAGAATTTTGTAGTGAAATAGGAGGAAGCAATAAATCTGAAATAACCATCATTTTCATACCACAGGCTGCCAACAAGGAGCTCACCTTCTTTTGCTGAATTTAGAATTATGGAGATACCCTCAAGATTTCTATCCCTATGACTCAATAATTTTTTTAGATGCATATCCATCCATAATGATACTTTGAAGATCAATCAATGGCTCACCCTTTGGAAGTTCTATGCATAGTACATCAATTGGTGCATCTTCCTCCATCTTGTGCTCTTCACATCCAATGTTTGATGCCTTTTCCTCCTTGACTTCAACAATATTTTGATTTTATTCTTGCTCAATGATGTCGCCTGGCTTTGAATTTGATTGTTCTTTTAATCTTTTTACTTATTGATTCCTTTTTATCCTCGTCTTGTGGTTTTGATTCTTTCTTCAACCACCCTTTTCTCTCTTAAGAATTCTTCATAGGTAAACATAATATTTATAAATATCGGACTTTTTATCATATTTTAAAAAGGCAAGAAGCTTGCATTCATCTCTTTGACATTGATCCTTTAATAATGCCCTTTGAATAGGATCTTGTTGCGTTTATCTAAATGAATCTAGAGCTTTATAGCTGATAATAAATTGCTCCAAAAACTAGTTCTTGAAAACTTGGATAGGATTTATCTCTTCTTCCTTTGGTAAGAATTTAGGGTGCCAATCCATCTTCTCTCCCCTCAGTTCCCTTTCACTCATATGTCCATTATTGATTTGCACATTATCGATTTGCACTCAATTGTTAACTTTGAACCCTGCAGGCTGGCAAGATCAAGGCTCTAATACCACTGTAATATCTCCACTGCTATATTTTATGCAACTTTCTGATTTTGATGAAATAAATTGAAACCAAACAGCCAATGGTGAATTGATCACAAATTTCAAACCCTATTTTGCAGATAAAATCGGAATTTGCAAAATTGAGAACCCTAGGTAGATGACAATCTCATTGGAAAAACCTCAAGAGAATATATTTATTTTTATTTGCCAAATAGCTGATCAGAAATTTACAAGCCAGAAGTGACTTAATAATAATAATTTTTTTTCACTCACTAACAAGATTGCGTGGTCTGCAGTACGGAATGTGCTGAGGGTTATCCTGTTGTATGACAGCTCCCAAGATGGCAATAATGACTAGAAATGTTGACGTCACTGCTGATCCTTATCACCCATCACAAAAACAAACACTGGAATGGTACAGCAAGCTGGTAACTTGTAAACATTCACTAATTAAGGCTTGATCTTCCTTGGAAACACCTATAACATGCAGATGTTTTTGAATTTTCCCTTTTGCAAGGTGGCGCCTCACTTAAATGACTCTTTTCTAATCAATGATTGCTAAAGAAGTAGAAAAGAAGCAGTTGGATAATTGAATTCTGCCCTAGATGATTGATTTCCTCTTTCCAATGATGGTTTGCAGCTATGAGGATGGAAATAACACAGATCTGTCCTAGTTGATGTTGATGATTCACCAAAATTCTAGAAATCCACTTAGTAAACATCAATCATGCTTTGACAGCCAAAGATGACATTTACTTGCAGAAACACTATGGCACTGTATCGAACTAAAAATATTTTCAAATCCTCACAAATCAGCACAATTGTGATCCCTAGGTGGAATCACCCTAAATGGGAAACAACGTGTTTTGTCCTCTCAAACCCAGAACAAACCAAAGGTTTTCCTCCTTGGATGTCTTAATTTGAATAAACTGCTCAAATCTGAAAATTGGATGCCAAAAGGATAACTTGAATGATCATGAATGAGAAAAAATGTTCCTTTTATAGCTGCTTTTTTTGGGCCCTCCATATATATATATATATATTACATTTGATTTTAATTTTATTTTCCCTCCAAGTATTAAAAATTCCTTTTATATTTAATTGTTTATTTTTTAATTTATTAAAATAATATTGTGTAAGTTGCCCCCCCAAATAAAAGCAACTGGGCCCAACTTAAAAAAATATTATTAATTATTTTACTTTGAAAAAGGGGACATGACATGGATTCAATGACCTTAATGCTACTGCATACAATTATCTCTATGAGCCAAAAATGCATCTCTTCCTCTTCTTTCAATTCACCTTCAGCTTAAGTGTGAACACTGCTAGAGTCTCCTTTCTCTCTGATCCACTTCGAATCCACAACTGTGCTTCCTCCTGATGAAAGTTCGTACTTAGTTTCTCGTTTTCTGGACAGTTTTTTTCCTGCCATGCTTTTTTCTTTTACTTGCTCTCTTGCTACTTTCTCCATCCTTTTATCATTCTTCCTTATGCAAAAAGGCTTGCACAATTATAATGATGTTTCTAGTTTTGGATGAAGCTAAACAGACACAATGAATTGAAGCAACTGTCTATATGTGTCATTAAGAGTTTGAAAAATTGCTAAAAAATAAAAGCAAAGATTTACCTGTGCATGAACATGGCGGGAAAAATTAGCCAGATAAATCATTGCATTTTTTAACCTATTGGATCTAATATATGGATAGATTATTTGGTATTAATTAATAATTGTTGAAGTTGATTCTCGTTTGGGTATTTTTTTATCAACTATATTTTGGTGTTCAATTCTATGTTCCTGACTTAATATGTTGATTCTAATTTTAGGTTTCATTTTTACAGTGTTTAATAAGTTCGTCTAACTTATATCTGAGCTTCTTATGTCTATTGCTGGTCATAATTGAATATGTCCACTGCATTTGGAAATTCTCAAGACATTTGAAAATAGCCATGGCTCTGATATATTTTGGATGAGTTTTTACAGGAAATTCACCTACATGGAAATGGTATTGGGAACGAGGGTGCTCGGAAATTGATGTCAGGATTAATAGCTCATAAAGGTAATAGACTTCCAATCATTTTTTTTACTTTTCTGTTGATGGAAGTGCATCTCGCTACCATTCTGTGTTTGCATTTATAGTTTTCTCACTTTTCATGGACTGCTCATTTACAATGCTAAGAATCAGATATGACTTGATGAAATCCCATGACAGATATAATTGGTACCATTGACCTTGGAAACAATGGCATTGGTTCAAAGGGTGCATTTCATATAGCGGAATATATAAAGAAATCAGACAGCTTAATATGGCTTAATCTGTATATGAACGATATTGGTGATGAGGTAATTTCCACTGCCTATGTTTAATTACAGTGTTGCTGGCTCTTTTTGGTAGAGACCCCAAATCTAGGACCGGTTTGTATCTGGTTCAGTTTGGCTGGTCATTTGGACAGGGCAGCAAACTGTCTGTAGGTTTGTCCCAGATGAACCCAAACAAAACCCAGGTGAATCCTCGCGAATCCATGGGCCAGTGCTTGGTTTGCTTCCTATGGATTCATCATTCTTTGTGACATTGCTTTGTCTGTTGCAGTCCATCTGGCCCTCACTTGTGTTTATGGTTTATTGCCCTGTTTAATCACGAGTTAATTTAATTGCAATTTTCTTTCTAATGATAGTGAATTTAATTGCGAACTTCATATCCTTTAAAAAATAACAAAATAAAAACAAATAAGAGTCCTAATTTGAATGAGGAATGTTCTTGATTCATTGTCTTGTATGAAAGTTATTAATGCCTAATGTTAACTAATTTTTAAAATTTATAATATATTAATATTATCTTTATTCATAATTGATTATTATATTATACATTAATATCATTGATAATGTACAAGACTCATAAATATTCAGTACATAAGAAATACAAAAAAATATGTATATTGCCTCTAATATTTCTGTTTTCAGGTTTCAAAGATGAATGTATTTATGATTTTTGTAATTCTTGTATGGTTGAACCCAAAATGAACCCATTATGTTTTTTTTGGGGGGGGGGCTGAATCTGTGAACCAATCCCATGATCTGATCCTGAACCCATACCTGAATTCTCACCGGCAATGCAGTTTGTTTATATGACATTAAGGCAGCTACATTCTTTTTATAATTCAATTTTCAATGCTTTTGTTTATAATCTAAATAATGGAGATTAATTTTAGCTATTTATCTGAAGTAAATATGATATTTCACATGTAGGAGGCGACTTTCCTATTCATGTAGGCACAATTATTATCCCATATACATCTGTTCATGGTTTTAAGCCTAAGAATTTGAATTTCTCGATTCTTCTGGGTGAGTTGATTTAATATTAATTATTTGAAGAGTTAATGACAATCATGAAGATGGCAGGGAGCTGAAAAAATTGCGAAGGCTCTGAGGCGGAATAGAAAATTGGAAACTATTGACTTGGTAAAGACGTTGCATTTTTTTCACCATCACTTTCTTTGTCATAATCTGTTATAAATCTTATTTTTGCTTAAATTTACTCAGTTTCATCTGTAGGGAGGAAATAACATTCATGCTGAAGGTGTTAGTCACATTGCAGAAATGCTTAAAGACAACCAAGTCATCAAGACGGTAAGTCACTAGCAAAGCTTTCGTTATATGATTGCTTTTAAAAATTACAGAACCAGTGTGCAGTTTGTTTTTTGCTTATGTTAATAACTTTTCATTGGCAGTTGGAGCTTAGCTACAATCCAATTGGTCCAGATGGAATAAAAAATTTGATGGAAGTTCTCAAATTCAATGGCAATGTACAAAATCTTAGATTAGGATGGTGCCAGGTTTGTGGTGGTGAATTTGCATATTATGAAACTCTCTTCAACATTTTGTTCTCTATAGTTTCACAGGGTGTTGTGTTTATTTTCACTCTCTAGCTTTAATTTTTGGCATCGTCAACTATCAGATAAAGTTTTATATTGTCCCTCTCTGTTTCCAGATAGGTGTGAAGGGTGCAGAATATATAGCAGAAGCCTTGAAGTACAACACAACCATTTCCACACTAGACCTTCGTGCCAATGGTCTAGGTGATGATGTATGTGTCCATGAGCAATTGATCCTAATGTATGCTCATTCAGGGTGTTTATATGGCATTTTGCAATGCTATTTATACATATCATTTTGCTATTTGCAGGGTGTGATTGTCTTGGCTAGGAGCTTGAAGGTTCTCAACGAAGCTTTAACATCTTTGGATTTAGGATTCAATGAAATCAGGGTATGAATTGAGTTACTCCCTTCATAATTATTTAGGTTTATAAGCACAAGTCTATCCTTGTGGGCATGTTCACAAGTTTTATAAATATTTTGCATAGGATAAGGGAGCCTTTGCTCTGGCTCAGGCGCTAAAGGCTAATGAAGATCCCGCTCTGAATTCAATTAATTTGTCAAGTAACTTCCTCACCAAATTTGGACAGGTAACTGTTAACAACATTTTGTACTGTGAGATTTATATTCCTAGTATTGCCTGTATTGATTTTGACATTCTTGTATTCACAGGTTGCTTTGACAGAAGCCAGGGACCATATAAGTGAAATACACGATGGTAGAGAGGT
Source organism: Cryptomeria japonica (assembly GCF_030272615.1). Lineage (NCBI taxonomy): Eukaryota > Viridiplantae > Streptophyta > Pinopsida > Cupressales > Cupressaceae > Cryptomeria > Cryptomeria japonica. Next base: position 111,125,864 of record NC_081413.1, on the reverse strand, counting down.
GAACATATATTTCTAGTTCACAAATTCAACAATTTTGTAGAATTTTTAAAGAGTTCTCTAGAATTCAGAGTCCATACAGTTCAATTCATGACAATCTACAGCTGAAAGTTTATCTGTATCACATTTTTGCTGTTAATGCCTCAACTGATGAATTTAGGGAATCTGGTTTTATCCAATTATTCTTTTGCCGTTCTTTGCGGTTAAAATAATAACTTAATAAATTAGATGGATATTCATCTTGCAAGTTTAAATCATTGGAGCAATGGCTGAAGTTCAAAGAGCAAGAGTTTTGTGTGCTGTGAAGTAAAAATCAAAGAAATTCATATTGGATATATTTTGTGTTTTTTTATAGATACAACAATGTGGGTTCTATAGGCCCCCTCACCCATGCAAGTAAAAGTACATAGCTTCCAACAACAGATCACAGAGGAAATTGAAAATGCCAGCATAGTTCTACAACAGTCATGACTCATAACATACCACAGACAACTCCATACATTACATCAGAAAACTATTAACCTAACCCACTAACTACCATCTATAAGAAATGGATAATTGAAACCTTGAGCTTCATACCATCCCCCACCACTCCCTTCCCCAATGCACAACTTGACTGGAGTCCACTTCCTCCATCCAAGAAGCATTATTGCTATTAGAAGGGCCCTAACACATTCTTGCTAGCATGGGGGATTCTTACTCAGCATAATTCTCAATTATGCTAGGAGTGATGCACAAAAGACTTGTAGAAGAGGATTATATAATCACTCCCAACCTCCAAACGACCATGGTGATGGTGAACATGTAGCCCTGATAGTACTCTTCCCACATTATCATATTAATCTTCGGGAAACCTAATTTCTCATGGCACATCTTCGTGCATTTGGTACTTCCTCCTTTGTCGGTGAAGATGCCAAACTAGCTCCTGCTACCATTGCTTGCACCTTTGGACCAGCCACCTGGTTTATGTCTGGCAAATTTATCTGGTAGGAATATTTCGAGGAGCCACAGGTGTGTTTCCACATTGGGGAGCAAGAGGGCTAAATATACAATAAGTTCTTCCCAGCTGCTGTTTACGAATGTTCGCCATCTTTTAGAGCCAAGCTCGATACCAATTTTTATGTTCTCTTTTTAGTATGAAGAAGTATGTTTTCCATTTCAAATAAAAGAGGTTTTCATACATTTTATATAGTTTTTCTTTTCCTATATTGGAGTATGTACCCTTTATCCTGAAGCTCAATTTCTCTTTTCCCTTAATTACAAGTTATTTTACACAAGTGCTTACAAAATTTGAACGTACCAATTAAAACCGAAAATCATATATATAATATATTTAGTAAGTTTAAATGATTATTTAAATAATTGATTTAAAAAACTTAATAAACATAAATAAAAATTTAATGTATATAAATTATTTATTTAATACATTCAAATAATTATTTAAATCTACATGATAACTATTTACGTTCTAATCAAATATATTAGCTATATATTATGTTGTGATGAAGTTAACATTCCTTTCTTATTATGCCATCATTCTAAGATTTGAAGAGAGTCCATGTGCATTGAGACAAACATGGCTCAAAATATTTTCAATTAATTGATGAGTATATACTCAAAATTCAATGAGAAACATCCGCAATGCATGAATTGGGGTGCACATTGTAATCCACATACCTAAGTTGACATTACACACTCAGTTTTGTTACATAATGCATAAATAAGATTTGACACACTCTAAACTAGTCACATTGAGCAATATATGTGATGGCCTTATTATGCTTCTTTAGTGGGAATGAGCTCGTTGGACTCATATGAACTTGGATACACACTTAGCTTAATAAAGAACATCATTTGTGAATATGAACATCCATAGCTATTTATAAAACAAAGTAGTTGGAGGGGGCCTCACTACTAGTGAGATCATACTCAATTGACAACAAACGTGGTCTTTAGTTGATTTAGGGCTTATTGGACGACAATTTCTTGAACTAAATTTGTCACCTATTCATCACTCTAGTGTGTGAACAAATAGCAAGCTCAAGGTTGGAAGTTGTCCTCCAACCTACTATTGCCCTTAAACATTTTGAGTAATTTGGTTCGCTTAGGTAGGTTGATCTATGTGGTCGTGTGTAGTATACAATCATAGAGCTCTCCTTTTGACACGTTCTCCAAAGGTATTGACAAGATGTTCACTTAGTCCTTTATATCATGAAAATGTACTTCCCCTAAGTAAAACATGTTTGTACAGCTAGGTATCGTAGATAAATCATCGTTACAAAATTTTATTCTTTAGGTTTAATAATGACCTTTTAATGAACTTGAGGTGAGAACACATTTAATTTTCATAAATTGTGAAAGATGGAGCGAAATCTTTTGAAAGGGATGTTTTACAATATTGTTTCTCATATTGACAAAGTTTTGTCAAAATTGCCTTTTAGTTAAAATAATTTAATTTTAAAGATGAATTTAATAAAACCCCTTTGAACAACATTTAAAAACTTAAAACTAACTATGAGAATATTAAAGCAATTGAATCTTAAAACGCGTATGTGTTAGAGAAAAATGCTTCTAGAAAGAATTTGACAATAATATTTTGCATAATTTTTATTGAAAAGTCATTTTGGGTTGTAAGTTAATATTAATCCTCTTATGCTCCTTAAATTTTCTAAGGATCCTTATTTATTCTATATTGGGAACCTTGATATTTAATTTTAAACAAAAAATATTTTCAAATCCTAGAGTATTCTATCTTCAAAACTTTGGAATAAAATTTCAAATTAAGGCTTTAACATTCATTGTTTCCACACTTCACCAATTAAAATTTAATTTTTAATAAAAAAATATTTTCAAATCCTAGAGTATTATATCTTTGCAATTTTTTTATTCAAATTGAAGCAAAATACCATTCATTGTTTGCACACTTCACCAATTCCATTGCACTTTTCAAATTATATCAATTTTGTGCTAGCAATACCATTGCACACAACAATACACTTCAATTTTGATATATCTTCTTGAGCATGCATAAGCGTGCAATATCCCCTACTTTAATCAACTTTTTAATGGGAGATGCACCATACTTAATCCACGTTTGGTTGGATTTCATAAGAAACTAGAACTAGAATAGGAGAATTGTTGGAATATTAATGTTTCATTAATATTATTCTTTATTTACCTATATTTAGGGTGTGTGGATTTATCCCATTTTATTTTTATCCCATTATTCATTAGTCTATTGATTGTATGTAAAGAGATTATGTATATAATTATTATAAGCCATATATTGGTAAAGAGGGTGTAACTGAGAATTTAGATGGCGAGTTAATGAAGGTAGGATATTCAATATACTCATTTAAAAAATGTTTTTCCTTCTGTCTTCATCTTTTTCCTTCAATACATAGGTCATATGTGTAGTGTTTTATTAGCAAGAACAAATCTAGTAAGAAAATGAATCTACAAAATTGAAACATTAGATTTTTGCTTCAAATTTACACTTTAGCTCTATTGGGTGTGTGATTGTTCACCATGCTTTAACAACAATTGCTACTCTTACTTCATTGACATTAACAACAAGTTCTTTTGTCTTTAATATTTTAATGTTTAAGTTTCCTTAACAAAATTCATTTTTCACATTGTCTCATGATATATGCAAATTAGTTGCCCTCTAAATCTAACACAAGGAAATGAATCTATTATGTATTTAATGGGCATGCCTTCCCCTCTCAAAAATTCAACAACCTTCGTGCTTGATCTGAACTGTAGAATTATAGCTCATCTTGAGAGCCATTCCACTCCATAGTCCCATTCTACTAATGAGTTACCCACATCACCTCATTCTATGTAGCATAATTAAAAAAAATCATTGGAAATATTTTAACTCCTCTATCAAAGATACCAAACTCTAGATGGCTCTAACACTATATTATATTTTTGTATTCAAATAATATACAATAATTATTTTATTAATCAAATAACGATGTATATCCAAGTTATATGATTTTTTTATCATCCTACTTTATATGATTATTATTATTTTTTAATAAAAAGACCATATATAAATGATATAAACAACTTACTCCACATGCTAACCAAAAGTTATATGTCAAACACATTTTTTTATAATTATTTAAATTCTTTTGAGAACTAATTACCCTAATTTTAAGTGTAATATTCTACATATTGTAAATCCATTTTTCTTATTTATATTTATTTTTATAATCCTTGCTACTCCTCTTAAGACTATTCTAATTTTTCTAACCATAAATGCTTGTGATATTTTCTTTCGCCCAACACTTTTGTTAGTGACAACTTTGTTTATTCATGATTCATGATCTTAATTTTTTAAGATAGCATATGTTATTGCGATTTTTAGTAAATAATATTTATTTTTCATGATATGAGTGAATTATTTATTTTTCCAAACTAGTGGTTTTTATTTAGTAATTTTTTAGATAGACAATTTTATTTTCTTTATTAGTTTGTATTATGTTATTGTGATTTTTAGTAAATAATCTTATTTTTCATGATATGAGCGAAGCATTTAAGTTTCTAAACTTTCATTAAACGATTTTTATTTAATAATTTTTTAGATAAGTAATTTTATTTGTTTTGTTAGCTTATTTTATTATGCGGTTAGTAAAACTCATGTAGATTTAGTAAGTTTATTTTTATTTTTATGGAGGAATCACTATCTGATGAGATTTGCAAAACAAAATCCTAACACAAACCACTATAACTTTCATTTACATGAGTTGTCCTCCACCCATGTGGGGGTAAATCTAGAGTAACTGAACATGCGGCCATCATTTGTATTTTCCAATGGCTTGATCATCTAATCTATTCTTGAGAGCTAATGGGTAAAATGATATTTGATTTCACATAGTGTATTATTGTGTTTATATGTTGAAAAATAAAAAGAAATAATTTTTAATGTTTTTAAATCAAATATTATTGAATTGTGTCTTTCAGATTTGTATTATTGTTTTCTATTTTTTTTAAAGGAATTTCTAACAAATATTAATGCCAAATAGCTTGTAGGAAGAGTCACAACAATTGACATCAACTCTAAAGTTAGCATCTATAATTATTAGCAACAATGCTAAAAAAGGAACAATTTCAAAGACTGGAAAGAAGTAGATTGAAAAATAATGACCTACTTAAGGATCAATAATAAATGGTTAAAGAAATAAAAGGATTAAAATAGAAGTTAAAAAATATGAATGTTTTTTATGTTTTAAAACAAACTATGTTTAGTGTATTAATTTATTGTTACAAGTAGATGCTTACATCATTAAGTGATATAGTAGACATAGTTAGAGGGAAGAATTTGTGAGAGTATATAAGAAAAAAATAGAATTTTGGTTGTAATCTTAGCTAATTACCAATGTAGAATAGGAGACTTTAAATACAAAGAGAAAATTATACTAATAAGTCTTGACGTTTTTAAGATCTTGTAGATAGAATATATGATTTAATGTTTTGGATTTCTTGAGTTTGCTATTTTGTCCTTGTTCTATATGAATTCTTTCAAATCTAATATTAGATCCACATTTATCTATGAAAGTATTTTTAGTATAGGTGAGAATTTAACGTAGTCATGGTTGGAGGGTCAATGAAGGATTATCCAACCATAGGACCAAACAAACAAATTCACAATTAGTCAATATATCAACAAATTAAATATTCTGTGATGAGAATGACTCAATGTGTTTGAAAATGGCTTTTTCTCTTGCACTGATTTTGGCTCCTATTCTTGCCCTTAAATTGGCTCTGGCTCTTGTTCCCACCCCTGCATCAACCTCTATTCATGCAACATTCCTTTCCCCTGCACTTGTGGGCATTGAGTTCATTGGGGGAATTTTATATGAGATTTTTTGTGTCCTCTAGTGGTGTGGTGGGGTTTAGGTTGCTTGGCCTCGAGTGTCCTATTGTTGGTACTCCCGAGACATTTGTTTAGGTTGGAGCTATGGGTGTTTGAGATCTCCTCCTAGGCCTATTCCTACTATCAATGGCTGGATCTTTGATCATGTAGTTGGTTTTACTTCTTCTTATCCTTTCAAGAGAAATCTCATCCTTTTCTTTGTGTTGAAACCTCCCTTGTGATGTACAACCAAGATGTGGTGGGAAATGAGGACTTGTACCAATGTTGTGGCTTGGTGGTGTGTAGGTTTGTTGGTCTTTGGACTTCTCTTCTAGATCTTCATCATTGGGTGTTGGATTCTCGGATGCCCTTGAAGAAAACACACACAATTATACTGAGGGTGGGGGGTTGAATTACTATACAATAATTTTCACTGAATTAAACTTTAGCAATCACAAAACAATAATCACAAGTAAGATCTAGCAATGAAGAACACAAGACACACATGATTTTATGTGAAAAATTTTGCGGGAGAAAACCACGACAATATATTGCTCATATAGGAAACTTCTTACAATATTTGTAGGTGCCAACCCACAAGAGACACCAATCCCCTCCATTGAGCACCAACTCAGTAAGAGACACCAATGTCTTAAGTGAGAGGCTCCAACCTTTCGATCTTGCCAAGTAGAAACCACAAACCTTTGAAATGAAAAATTATAAGTGTTTTAAACTTTCTCTTGATGATCTTCAAAATCTGCTCACAACATCAACAAAATGTCCTTTAAGAATTTGCTCTTAAATTTGCAATACACCACTCAGATTTACAATAAGATCCTCAATGATTGCTCTCAAATTTGAAGTATACCTTCACAAAATTCTTCACAATATCTGTTCCAAATCTTCACACCATACATTTATGAATCTTGCATGATTTTACCATAAAAACTTCACAAACACGTGACTAATTAATCTCATAAATTCTACTCACATAATCATGTCCTTCTCTATTGTAAATCTGCTCTAAGATTAGGAATGATATTCAATGAATGATTGTTAAAATGATCCACAAACATCTCTCTCTTATACACCTCCAAGATGCCTTTTCAACAACAGTTGTAACTCCTCAATTAGGTTGGCCAGATTAGGCATAATTAAATATTTTATTTAATTTTTGTTTCCCTTCAGCAAAGCGGGTTCTCATCTCCCTAGGAGGTCAACCAACAACAATTGAAATATTTTTTATTGATTTATTTCTTTGCCTAGAGATTTACCCTTCCAATTTGGTCAACCCAAGCAACATGCATCTAATATTTATTTATTTATTTCTTTAAGGGAGTCATCCCTCTTTGGGACCCAACAAAAAGATTAATTTAAATATATTTGATTTCCCTATAATGAGGGTTGGCTCCTATGAGGGGGTTGTCCCAATTAAAATATAATTTTTGCATACATCATTTAATGCTTTTGCTCTTAGGATGCAATATTAGTCTACTCCAAAAGTGTCTCCATCATTCCTTCATTTATAATCTTATTAATGACATAATTGCTTGAAATTAATGATAAAATAATTCAACCATCTTTAGTGTCTGGTAAGATTGAGCTCTTCCCTTGTGTTAGGGTTTTTCATTTTCTTCTTTTGCTTCTTCTAAAGACTGAGACTTGGAGCTGAGTAAGTTGTGGGTTTGAGGAGTACACTCTCTCTCAGTCAAACCTTGGACTACTTCAGGTTTAACCCTCTTACTGAATCACTTAATGTGTGTTTGGTGTGGGTTAGACTTCCCAATCTTCCCCTTTGATTTTGGGCTATTTCTTATTACAAGGCCATTTAAGACTCTATTGATCATTTCTTGAAGGTTGATGATTCCACTTCCTTCATGGTGCATTCTACTTTTGCATACATTTTGATGGATATTGACATCTCTAAGCCTTTCCATGGGGATGTGGTTCTGATGGTTGGGGATAGGTCATTGACTTAGTCGATGGATTATGTCTCCCTTTTCGATGCTATTGTTTCTTCTCAATTGGTCACTTGGCCATGAATTATTGTCTCTTGTGTCGTAAAGACGTTTCTACTTGGTGGAAAGTTGTCAATGGTGACCACTTGACTGTCTAGGCTTTTTTCTTTTCTTTTCTTATGATGTTGACTCATGCCAGGATGATGATGATGACCCTCTTGCTTCTACCGTGGTACTCTTAAGCCTTGTGGACCTTGTTGGGGAACCTCCTACCTTGTGGTCACAACTTGTTTTGCTTGTCGCTCCTATTCATCCCTAGCTTCTGGTGAAGGGTGTTATCCTTTTTGCCTTGTGTGTTGACAAACCCTCCATGGGGATTTCATCTCTTTTTTCCCCTTGTAATGGTACTGTGGATAATACTTTTACTTGGACTATTTTTAGGCACCAAAAGAAAGGCATTTCTTCCTCCTCTTCCCAAACTCATTCTTGAGATGTGGGTAAAAGTTTAACCCTCTCTTGATATGGGATTATTTGTTTTGCTGTTTGTGTTGTAAGTGGTTTGCTCATGGATTGTGTATCTTTGTAAGTGGTTTGTTGATATATGTATCTTTTCCCTTGAGGCTTTTGGTTGCAACAAGGTCAACATCCTAATTTGATACTTAATAAAATTTTTTAAATATTATTATTTTATTATTGTCACAACAAGATTACAATATGCTGTAATGGGCTTCCAACAAGCCAAGTTCTAACTACTTGGTTAGAATGTACAAATTATCGGATTTGAAAGATCTTGTAATATACTGCCACACCCAATTGTTTACTTTATTTGTTGCCTTCTAATAATCTTCAATAATAAATAAGCTCGTAGTTATAGGAATGATCTCAGTAGGTCATAAGATAGCACAAAACTCAATGCCTCATGAAATATGTAGTTGACTATATATATAAAATTAGATCTCCTAAATTTAATGTGGCAATGAGGGATATTTGTGTGATACAAAAAATTAACACTCTTGGGTCTAATGTACCTTACTATGCATTCTTTTGTTGACATAATCTTTGAAAAGCTATGGTAGGCCATGAACAATAAATTGAGTGTAAGCCTAGTATGACCAATAAAGTTTAAAGACAAATTGATGCCTTTGTGATAGGAAAAAAACATGTGAAGTGGATATAACATTAAAGTATCACATGAGAACATATATCTCTTAGTACATTGTAAAATATGCAACTATAGTAAAACATAGTAGGATGCTCAATGACTAGTTGGTGATTGTAATGTAAATGAAAACTTGCAAACAAAACAAACAAGTAAATAAAATATTTTTGATTGATGCAAGATTGTTCTTGATGTAGATTTCAACATAAAGACTAAGTAGCCTACACCTTGTTATGGATGTGAATCCATAATGGACCTGAAGAGAATATTGCCATTTATTAAGCTTTAATTGCTTGGTATTATGTTCTCATGAAAATCTTGTTTCCCACTCTTGGTCTACTTAGTAGGTGAATGATCTAAGAGGTATTGCCTGCTTGGTTATCAAATGCATTCTTTAGTTTGTATCTTGTCTTCTCATTTGAGTTAGTATTGAATATAATAATTTTGATGTCTTGTTGAGAAGAAGATGCATGGTTTTATGGATTCTCGTTGTTCTCCTTGTTGTTGGTTTTGAGCTATGGATATAGTTTTGAGGACTTATTTGGAGAGGTATAGGAGATGGTTTCTGGCTTTGGCATGTTCCCTTTGTCGTGGGAATGATTGATTTGTTTGATTGACTTTCGATATGAGAGGTTTACATCTATTGCTGACACGTTTCATTTGATTTGAATATTATATGCTGATATCCTTTTAGCTTGGAATGGTGAAGGAGATCTTACACTAAATAACTTGGTACATGTTAGTGTTGACATCTGGATGTTTAAGTGGATTTCAAATTTATAGAGACGATTTTGTAGGTTTTACATGTTATCCAACATTTATGGTAGGTAAATCTATGGTAAGATTGGATTCAAGGAGTTCTGGATGGAGTTACTTATAGGTTTGCATGGCTTCTTGGAAGGTTCTTAATGATCTATGGTTACTTCTATGTGGGTTTGTTTAGCAAATCATATCTAGCATTGATTCTGGTGTTTGAGTCTTGAAAATTCTCATGTTATGCTTGATTATCTTTGTTATGCATGATATTGATGTGGGGTTGAATCTTTCAATTATTTGAGATTGGAGCACTGATTATGTATTTTTTCTTTGAGATGTTACATATTTGCTAATCTTGTAAATTGTCTGATGAGGATTTAGTTTAGTAGGCCTTATTGTTGGTCACCATTATCATATTGGTATTTTGCTTGTAGTGAGAAAAGGCCTTTTGGAAGTACTTGATATAATTGTTCATTTGAATCTTAGCAATAGATTTTGGTGCATGAGAAGTTCTCTTCACCTTTAGAGGAGCATTGGTAATAATATTGTTCATGATGCCATGTATAACTCGGTATCATTTTTAATAAGAGCTTTATGCAATTACATAATGTGTTCTATTTTCTTTGTTTTAAAATTATTGTTTGCTATTGCTGCAATAGGTTGTGATCCATGGATAATATTTGATTAAAAGATGAATGATCTTTTGTGGTCTTAGTGTCACGTGGAGCTCTTGGATTTTGCCTTTATAGTATAGTGAGTGTTTGAAATCTTTGGTTCTATTGAGAAAAGATGCAATGTTTTTAATCTTCTTATTTTGGAGATTGTGGTTTGACTGTTCCCATTGGGAGCTCTTGTTTGAGTTCTTTGATTGTGTTGGGTTCACGAAGGTTCTTTAGTTAGAAGATGGTTATCATGATGTCTTGAGAGATGGGTTACATAGTTCAGTGGGAGATTTGGCAGTGATGTGGATTCATCATTTGATGATGGATGGTTATCTTCATGTCATTTGGAGATGATCATAAATTGGTTTTCCATGGAGGATTCTCGAGTCTTTGTTGAGGTGTTGTTGGTTCTGTTTGGTTGTGAGTATTAATCATTTTCTTGTAGCTTTATGATTTTGGAGGATTACATTTGAAGTTAGAATGGATTGATTGGTGGATGTTCATGAAAACTAAAGAGACTTGGGTGAGGTTATGGGATCTCATATTTTTTTGGGATCATGCGTTGATATGGATTTCAGTAGAAATAATGAGGAGCCTACACCTAGTTATGGATGTGAATCCATAATGGGCTTAAAGAGAATATTGTAATTTATTAAGCTTCAATTGCTTGGTGTTATGTGCTCATGACAATCTTGTTTCCCACTTTTAGTCTACTCGGTAGGTGATTGATTTGAGAGGTATTGCCTGCCTGGTTATTAGATGCATTATTTATTTTGTATCTTGTCTTCTCATTTGAGTTATTCTTGAATATAATAGTTCAGATGTCTTGTTGAGAAGAAGATGTTCCCATTGTTTTCGTTATTGTTAGTCTTGAGTTATGGATATAGTTCTGAGGACTTATTTGGAGAGGTACATGAAATGGTTTGTGACTTTGGGCATATTCCCTTTATTGTGGGAATGGCAATTTTTTTTGATCAATCTTTGGTATGAGAGGTTTACATATATTTCTACCATGTTTCATTTAATGTGAATATTAGATGTTGATATCCTTTCAGTTTGGGAATGGTAAAGGAGATCTACATTACGCAACTTGGTACATGTTAGTGCAGAACAAGGATATGGTTTGATTTGTAAGTTCTCTTTGGTCTTCTTCTTCTTGGATGTTTGTATTCACATGGTTGAGTGTGAAGAAATTAAGAGAGCTATTGAGACTAATGGTGAGAGATCTATTGCAACATATTTGGTTGTAGGATTTGCAAATCAATGCATGCTTCCTTGACACTATGTAATAGAGTTAGCCACATCCTCTATGTGAAGTACTATAGATAGAATTTGTATGCTTTGATCTATTTTCACATTTGAAATTACTCACATGTAGTGGGATTTTTTGGATATATACATGGTTATCCTTTGTGATATCTTGGCTTGTTGATTACTAATGTGATGGCAAGTTTCTATGTTTCATTGGATTTGGATCTACGAGTTATGTAGCTATGTGGGTTGATCACCTATTCACTTGTAGTGGGACGACTCAGATATTAACAATCTATATCCATAATAATGTTTTCTTTGTTAGTTGGCCTTTCCTAGTGGTCATTTGTGCATTGGTATTGTAATAACCCACTTTACTCAACCCAACAAAATTTGACCATTTTTTTTTTTTACTTTAATCATTTGTGTTTGATTCAATCTCATACTCTGGGCATCCATCCATTAGGATTAGGCATTCATCCATCCAAGATGAGCATCTAACCATACGGGTTAGGCATCTGTTCATACGGAGCAGGAGGTTTCATCTATCCAATACGGGATAGGCATCTACCCATACGGGGCAGGCATCTATCCAATTGGGATAGGAGGTGCTCTAGCCAGAGACTTAGACTCATCGGGACCATTCGGGTCCTGAGTCACTCACTAAGTACTACACTCCTCTAATAGGAGTGTACCGAGGTCACCGTCCTTAGGAGTAATCAAAATAACATAATACAAGCTTGAATTCCGCCTCGAAATTTGGCTTAAAGCCTCGGGAAATCAAGCGAATCGATACGGGATTCCTTCCGAGTATGCATTGAATTACTTTTTCCTTTTTATTACACTTATCTTTCAAGTTAGGATTCTTCTCAATCCTTCTTCTTACCAAAACCTAGACCCCATCCATGAACGCCTGAGTACTAGGGACAACTTTGTCCCTAGACTGCCTACATACCCGTTTCGGCACGGGATCAAGGCGTAAAGTATGTAGTTCTATTTTCTATTCTATAGTTTGATGTAAACTGATTAGTGGGTACACAACCCTTTCTAGGGTCAATGTCCCAAACAGTTTCTCTGTGGTTGCTACCCACAGTGGTAGCACTTAAGAAAAGGCTCAAGATGGCTTATTGCTTGTGGCCTAAAACAACTAGATCCTAATACCTATCATAAGCGTCACCCTTGACCCAATTGTCAATCATCAACAACTCTTCAAGATTAAAGCAATTTCATAAAAGCATTTCACTCCATCAACCTTAAGGGGGGTTTACTATGGTTTAACTCAGCAGATGTAAAATCATTTAAGGATTATCTTATTAGATTATTGATCCAAGGGGGATTACCCGCCCCTTGGATTTTAACTTCCAAGTGTCCCTTATTACTCCCCGACGATTTATAGGGACGATGCCACAAACGTCGTTGATGCAGCTTTATTAGGCGTTAAGTGCAGTAGTTCAACACAATGACATTACCCGTAAGCGTGACCTAGAGGCACCATAAATACCAAACACTGCTAGGTTTTGGTTTTCCGACTTCCTTTATTTAGTTTTCCTAACTAAGAAGCTATGAAAAGCATCATGCTTGAAAACAATTATGAATTGAATGTACATAATTGGACATTGCAAAGTTTAATTAATTGAAATAACTACTTCGATGGCATTCAAGCACCACTTGATAAAAATACCATTCTTCTACAACTAAACTATTTAATATATAATTGCATGATAATGACAATTATGAACTCACATATCAAAACGTGTAACTTGCATGAAGATGATGGAAATGTAACTTGCTCATCAATGAATGCAAATTAATATATAAGTAATTCGTATGATGCAAAAATAGTGTCATTTACATGCAAAATTAAGCAATGTTTACTTCTATCATGAGAATAATTAATTATAGAGTTACTAGTTCAAAATGAGCAATTAGTTTAGACTTTTGGCAATTTTGGATCAAATCATAATAATATGACAATTGTTTTAAGTGAACCTAAAATTACCGACCAAGTAACCCAATAAATCTCAAATGGATTGAGAGATTCCAATTATATACATTAATTTAAAATTACAAATTTACTACATAATGATCTTAATTATTTATAAATTTTCCTAAGTTTAATTTACTAACTTAAAATTTAAACTAAAGCAAGTATTAACAATTTTTAACTTGCAATTTAATATATATATATATATATATATATATAAAATCTAAATAAATAAAAAGGGTACGAGACTTTGTTTTAAAGTTAATGGGGAGTGGGGGCCACGGGTCCCATCACCCTTGCGGTCCTGCAGGTGCAGGCTCGCAGAGTTGAGGGGGCACCGTGGGCCCCTCCACTCCCCCTGCGGCCACTGCTGTAACAGTGACCGCAGGGGTAGTGAAGGGTAATATATCAAGCATGTTATATAGGCTGATTTTTAGCATCATTAAGAAGAAGGATCTATTCTTGGTTTTCCACACTAAGACAACTTAATTTTCAGATTTTCATATGAGTTTCATATTTTCATGTTTTAGCTATCCAAGCCTTGCATCTCATCCTTTGATTAGTTTATTGGATAAAGATCGATCTTCACAATCTTTGGTACTGAACCTATTTATTTCTCAAAATAGTTAAATACAATATATAAAATTGTAGTTTAGTTTGAACAAAACACAATTATATAACATGAAATATGAATCAATGAAAAAGTATTTATCAATAATTTCAATAACAAAAACTAATGCTGCATGTGTAAGGTATATAAAAAATGTAACTGTGGATCATAATCAACAACAAGCGAAACCTAGCAATAGTGTAGCATTTTATGTAGTGATAAACCTTTTAGATGATTGTATAGATAAGTTTCAAGGTTGCTTCATAATTGAGAACAAAGACACATTTAATGTGAATTTTTCTTAGGTTATGTGCAAATATGTGGTTGGAGAGATTTAACACTTGAAATTTCTACTTGAATGAATTCCTCAAAGTAATTACTTTACCAAAGCTTTGTTTCCACTATTTAATTCTTTTGTTGGTTATTGAATAAGAGTTGTATACATTACATTTTTAACAATTGAGATGAGATCAACATTATTATTTATTCAAAAATTATAAGACAATTTTTTATTTTAACATTTAAAAAAATGGATGTTATTTTGAGTTTTTCTATTTCTGCTCATGTTTTAAAATATTAATGTGTAAAACCACTTTTGATTTACCTATTTATATCCATTTTTTTAAGGTTGAAGGAAGAGAGATTTATCATTGTATTAGAGAATGATTGAATTTTTGCAATAAAAAATATTTATTGTGTAGGATTCTTAAAAGGGTTTTCCTAGGTGAAAATACCACATATTGTCTTCGATTTCCCTTATTCTATTATTATTTTAGATTGTATATACACTACTTGTATTGTATGTATTTATTTATCTTTTTCTCTACATGTGGTATTGGAGCTTGGTTTGATGGTTTAGGGTTCTTTTTCCAATTATAAACATTGTCTAGAGTGGGAGATAAGAAGAATAGGATCTATGTGTGAATCAAAATAATGATAAGCATGCAAATAGAGAGAGAAAAAAATACTACAAGAATTTTGAGCTATGAAAGCTGAATATGGAAGATAAATTCTTGTTGATAGATATCAATGGATTTTTGCATCATTAAATAACCCATTTGGTGTGAAGGGTGAAGGTTGGTTGATTTTTGATAGTAAAGAAAATATTTAAATTAGATTGTATATGCTAGATTGAGCTTCTTTGAATGTGTCATCAAAATTCACAGCAAATGACTTATGGGATGAATATGATACTTTCTATTATGGAGATTGTCTAGAAACTAAATAATATTTTCTTTGGAAGAAGTTGTATTTCATAAGAATGAATTACGGTGAACCTATCGGTGAATTATAAACTCCTTCAATACTACAATAAGTTAATTATTTTTTATTGATATTAAAATAGATGTTAAAGAGAAACATATTACTTATCTTTGTTAGTTACAAAGAATATTTAGTAATAGAACTTGTTAGTAGTACTTCTAAATTAAAGAGTGATGATGTAATAACATCCCTTTTATTGGAAAAATGAGAAGAAAATCAGTAGAAATTATCTATTAAAGGATGTCTTGCTTGTTAAAGTATATTTCTATGATAAAAATTAAAGGAATTTAGGAAATTAGTTGTATAGGGATAAGATATTAAAATGTAGAGGTACATCAAATGCACTAGATTAAATTCAGAGAGATTGTTTTTTTAATTAGTGAAATTGCTTTTGACTGGAGCTTTGAACTAGTGGAGCCACAATGGGGGACCCCATCCCTGAGTACATCTGATTTATGAGGCATTAACACCTCTTTTACCTTGTTATTTGCCACTCCTTACTCTCCACTCCTTATCGCTCTATTTTCTATCCTTATCCCTTCGTTCTCCTTATCACTCTCTTTTCTATCCTTATCCCTTTGTTCTCCTTATCACTCTGCTTTTTGTAGCTCCTTATCTCTTCAGTCTCCTTATCACTTCATTTATCCTATCACCTTATCTCTTTAGTTGAGTCCTTATCACTTCATAATTTATGCCTTATTACTCCAAGCCAAAGATCTATAATTGCTGCCACAAGGGGAAAAGATTCCACATGGCTGGGGGCTCCACCATAGTACTCTGTCTCAAGCACAACACGAGGTATTAACACCTCCGTGATACTGTAGACTGCAACATTGAGCTACAGTGATGTACGTCCTCACACCTGCCACCTTCGCTGACACTATTTGAAGGACCTGTGCATGATTGTTGCAAATCTCAGGGCTTGTGACAACCGTCACGTTGCGGAGTCAACAAAATTTAGAGAGATTGTTTTTTTTGTTAAGTCATAACCGAAGCAATATTTTTTAGCTTTTCCCTAGAGCTAATAACCAGTCGAGTAGACTCGAACCTAAGACCTCCCATGTAGGAGGCTCGTAGCTAACTGTTGTGTTGTGGGGTCATCCCCAATTCAGAGAGATTGTTAGAACTATGAAAAAATGGATATTTTAAGATGGATTGTAGATCTTAAAAGGTTGAGAAGGGTAATCCATTTGAAAATTTATTCTTGTATATAATTGAAAACCTCAATTAAATATACAACATATATTTTTTTGTTGCTAAAATCTTAGATGAATGCTACAATGAATAAATGTTATGTCAAGGTGTCTCTTTTATAAGACTCCTCACAAGGGGAGGTTCAATGAATATGAACAAATTAGTGGAGGTGTAATATTAATAAGATATGATTTGACATAGAAAGTTATAGGCTGTAATGTCCCCTTTTGGGATGACACTAAATCTTTCCCAATATACTTTTAGAATTATTGTAGGTTATGTATTTCCAGTCTACTGTGGTAATTTGGACAGATTCAATTCAATTTTGTTTCTCTTTTTAAATGCACATGTCTTCTATTTATATCAGTTTGATTTTCTGCCTATAATTAGATGATGTGTGTGTGTGTGTGTGAGAGAGAGAGAGAGAGAGAGAGAGAGAGAGAGAGAGAGAGAGAGAGAGAGAGAGAGAGAGAGAGAGAGAGAGAGAGAGAGAGAGAGAGAGAGAGAGAGAGAGAGAGAGAGAATCCTTTCTATTCCATCAAGTCTAATTCTCTAGTTACTGATTTAATGTTTCCTCTCTTCCTTCAATGCAGGTACTTTATTATTGTTTGCAAATTTGTATTTGTGTTATGATCTCTTTGATAAATGTTCATATCATTCTTCCAGATTTTCTTATAATTTTAATTTAGGTCTACTTCTAAATCTTCTTTAAATGCTTCAGATATTTTGTTCTCTAGCATGGATCCCTCCTCAAATGAAAACTTCTCCACTTTATATCCTCCAATGTGAGGGGGAGGTCACACCTCTTCATTGTGGATGCCTTATGGCAAGAGACACACCTTTTCACCATTAACACCCTTTGAAAGAGTGCAACTCTTCATTACTTATGCCCTTTGAAAGGGACACAACCTTTCACAATCAGATCGACACTTATTTAAATAAGATCTACACTTTTGATTCCCAAATTATCCCCCTCAAATGAGGTTCTATTCTCTCTTTTATATCTCATGTTTGAGGGAGTCACACATTTTGATTTCATGTCTTTGACCATTCATTAACTTAATTAAAATTTAATCATATTTAATTATATTCTTTTATATTTTAATTTTAATTTTTATTATTATCATTTATCATTAAATTGCATCTTAAAGTGGGGACATTACAACCCACCCCACTCAAGATTGCTTGTCCTCAAACAATGATCAATTTAACTAAATTTTCCCAATGCAAGGATTCCTAACTAACCCCTTAAGATTTGTTCTTAAGACAAGTTCTCTCTCATCAATTATAATCGTAAGAACTATGTTTAGTTGTTTCCTTGAGACACCAAATGTGAAATCCTCATTCATTGAGAAGAGGATTATAAGCATGACACACATGTAAGACCTTAATTGCTATATTATTTCCTAAAAAAACTCATCTACAAAAAAACAAAATTCACAATGATAGAAATCAATATTCATAAATATTCATGTAGTAGATATGCCCAAAATGGAGTATACACATAAAAAACATAGCATACACATAAAAACACAAAGTAGACAAATGGATATATTTAGATACAAGCATACACATGCAAATATAGTTTACTTGGTCCACAAGATCCAGGAACGTCCAACCCAAACTAGATCCATCCCTTGGGCCAATCAATCTATCATTTCACCCACGAGAGGTAGGAGAGTCCAACCAAGACCAGAACCATCTCTTGGAGTAACCGATCCACAAGAGGCAGGTGCGTCCAACTAGAACCAAAACCATCTCTTGGGCAAATTCACTTTATCCACAAGAGGCAGGAGCATCCAACTACGACCAGAACCATCTCTTGGGATAATTCACTTTATCCACAAGAGACGGAAGTATCCAACCAAGACCAGAACCATCTCTTGGGCCAATTCACTTTATCCACAAGAGGTAGGAGCATCCAACTAGGACCATAACCATCTATTGGGCCAATTCACTTTATCCACAAGAGGTAGGAGGTTTTGGTCCTGATTGGATGCTTCTACCTCTTGTGGATAAAGTGAATTGGCCCAAAAGATGGTTCTGGTTCTACTCCTGGTTGGATGCTCCTACTAGGACCAAAATCATCTCTTGGGGTTTATCATTATTTCATAATTCATAATAAATCTCTTCCACAAATCTGCTATAGAGGATCTTCCATAATCTGATCATAAGATTGTCATAAAGTATCCACAATCTCTTCTCAAAAGTCTGTTACCAACTCTTCATATAATTCACATTGGATCTCCATAATATTCTCTCTTAATCTAGTGTATATATTGTATACTTGATTATCTTCTTTGCACAATACACGTATGTTTAACAATCTCTCATATTGTTTTGCCATTGCCATTTAGTTGTTGTCGAATTTTTGGACAGTTAATACATCTCTTCTCATTGATTTGAATGCATAAACCATTTATCCTTACTCTACAGGCTGGCAAGATCATGCTCTGATACCACTTGCAATGTCCCCCTTTTTGGAGGACACTAAATCTTGCTTAATATACTTTTAGAATTATTACAGGTTATGTATTTCTAGTCTACTATGGTAATTTGGACGGATTCAATTCGATTTTGTTTTCCTTTTTAAATACATATGTCTTCGATTCATATCAATCTGATCTGCTGCCTATACTCAGATGTGTGTGTGTGTGTGTGTGTGTGTGTGTGTGTGTGTGTGTGTGTGTGTGTGTGTGAATCCTTTCTATTCCATCAAGTTTGATTCTCTAGTTATTGATTTAATGTTTCCTCTTCTTTTCCTTCAATGCCTACTTTATTATTGTTTGCAAATTTGTATTTGTGTTCTGATCTCTTTGATAAATGTTCATATCATTCTTCTAGATTTTCTTATAATTCTAATTAAGGTATTCTAATAAATCTTCTTTAAATGCTTCGGATATTTTGTTCTATAACATGGATCCCTCCTGAAATGAAAACTTCTCCACTTTGTATCCTCCAATGTGAGGGAGAGGTAACACCTCTTCATTGTGGATGCCCTTTGGCAAGAGACACACCCTTTCACCATTAGCACCCTTTGATAGAGTACAACTCTTCATTACTTCTACCCTTTGAAAGGAACACAACCTTTCACAATCATATCTGCACTTCTAATTCCCAAATTATCCCCCTCAAATGAGGTTCTATTCTCCCTTTTATATCTCATGTTTGAGGGAGTCACAACTTTTGATTTCATGTCTTTGACCATTTATTAACTTAATTAAAATTTAATTATATTTAATTATATTCTTTTATATTTTAATTTTAATTTTAGTTATTATCATTTATCATTAAATTGTGTCTTAAAGTGGGGACATTACATAGGCAAATAAAAAGTAAAGTTGAGGCTGGAATATAGAAGAATTAGGTACCCTTCATAGTGTTTTGAACATTCCAAATTTGGCAAGAAATCTAATTATGGTAAAAAAATAAAGAATGATGCAAGTTTGTAGGTCGTCTATGTAGACACCTAAAATTGTCAAGTCTAATTAAATAAATACTTTATTTATTTAATTACTTTAGCCTAATTCTTCTATTAATTAAATAAATCTTTATTTATTTAATTAATTCATTTATCCTCTTCTAGCCTTATTTCTCATTTAAATAAATACATTTATTTATTTAAATTATCCTTTTCCCTAAATTAAATAAATATCTTATTTATTTAATTAATCCCACTTCCTCTATCAATTAAACAAATCTTTATTTATTTAATTAATTCATTAACCTTTTCTACCCATGACACATGTCATTCATCTCTTAATTCATACACTACCTACCCTCTTATTATTTTATTATTTTCTTTACCTACCCTTTAATCATAGCCGACCTCTTTTACACCTCTCAATCTTATCCCTCCATTTCTTATGGTGTCTTCTATATAAGGAGATGCTTCCTTCATTATCAAACCCTCACTCACTATGCATTCAGCCCCGACTACGCTTTCGAACTTGCATATGCGATCAAGCCTACTTGCAACCATATTTCCGTTCTTTGTTGAGCTCTTGTGCACATAAAATCTGAGAGCAAATATATCAAGCAAGATCAATGGAGATAGGAAGAATGGAGATCCAAACCCTATTGGACATGTGATGGTATAATCTTTGTGATTTCATTTGATTTGCATTGTCTTAGGTAATCTTCATATGTTATGGTGGATCTTTGTTGTTGTTAGGCTAGGGTTTCATGGTTGAATTCATTTAGTCTTTCAATAATATTGTTGTTATCCATTTTCACCATATACAGTATATAATAAGGATAAATTTAAAATATTTTATGGTGCTATGGTATTGGAAAAAGGATTCTATTTAGGAATGTTCTTTAAAATTTCAAGGTAAGCACTACAAGTAGTCGATGTAATACCACTTATATTCCAGAGTAAATATATTATTGATCAAGTCCATACACTTTCTATAGAAAAATTCAAAAGAAAATGTTGTGTCATTAGTGAATGGGGCCTATTAGAGATAAAGGTCTTGAAGATTTAAAAACCAAAGGAATGGCTAAAGAATTTTTTGATTTCATTTCAGACTTTGATTTTTGTGCACATTGTGTATTTGGAAAGAAAAATTCCGAGGAGTTACTTATTAGTTCTACAAGGTTGGAAATATTTTCACATTTAATGCATAGTGATATTTTTAGACGAAAAAATTCCACCACTTGGAAAATCTATGTACTATGTTAGTTTTATTGATGATTTTTCAAGAGTGACTCAAGTGTATTTTCTATGAGATAAATTAGAACTTCTTACCAAACTTAAAGATTTTAAGGCTCTCATTGAAATTAAATAGAAAATTAGATTAACTTTTTGAGGAGTGATAATGATGGAGAGTATATCTCAAATGCATTTGAGTAGTTTTGCAAGCAATATGGCATAAAAGGTAGAGTATCACTCTTTATACACCATAGTAGAAGGGAGTTGCTAAAAAATTCAATATCTCTAGTGGATAAGGCACACAACATGATTAGTTGTGTAGGTTTGGACAAGAGATTCTAGGTAGAAGTAATTGTAGTGTCGTAATTTGTAACCTTGTACAATTTTATGCTCCTTTTTGTTCCCTTTCTTTAGTGTGTTTTCTCCAAGCTCTTTTCCAAGCCTATTTTCGACCTTTGCACTACAAACTGTCATCATATGATCATATATTGATGTAGGTCTCTCTCTTGAAACTGAGTGCACCTAAACTACCTTTGTTTCACCCCTTTTTGAGTGGTCAAGGGAACTATGTGTCCTTGCCCTTGTGGTATAGGGTGCTAGATACTCTTGCCCCTAGAATATACCTATTTTTAAACATGTCAGTGCCTTGGTTCCCACTAGTTGATCTCTGATCCCGATATTTAAATACGATCATTGGGGGTTGGCCTAATTTATGAAATACCTTGGGAAACATATATAAGAGCATCTTTCCTCATTCATTTTTATTCCACAATATTGAGCATTATTGAGATCACTTCCTAGAGAAAGTATTTTTGGTGAATTCCTTCAGATCTGAACTTTATGGAGTAGCAAGTTGCAACAATATTCATGCAATCATGTTTTCATGATTGATCCTGTTTATGTTTTGTTATATCATATTATTATATCAACACTTGTGGTTCATACTCAAAGAGCATTGCATCATCACCATTATCAACATTAGAAAGCTTGAGGTAGAATATTGTAGATCCAACATTTTAATTCAAAGATTTCCTTTCATTTATTTTGTTAAGGGTTAATTCCAAACCTAGGGTTTGAACTTGGAAAATCCCTATCAATCCAACACCTTTTTCCCTCTTGTGTGTGTAGGTGATGAACTATGGAGACAATGAATATAGATCCAAAAAGTGTAGACTGTAACACACATGATAGGATTTTGAAGAAGCAAAAAGACTCGGTCAAGGTCACCTAGCATTAGTGATTGACACCTTTTCAACAAAATTTTAGGGAGATACTCAAAGTGACATCCTAATTTTGAAACTATTTCATTTTTTGCGTCTAACAGTTTTGGGTCAAGATAGCCTAGTATCATTGACCCACATTTCTGAGCCCAAATTCTAGCCACGTGTTCCTCTCTATTTACCATTTTCAAATCTATACTTTATATCTATATATCTATTCTGAAATTGTCTGTACATGTTGATCAATGCCAATTTTACATCATCAACCCCATTCTTGCATTCAATTCATATAATTCCAAAATCATCTTCAATTAAAATTAGGTAAGTGAATCCAATTTGTGGTCAATCCCATTCCCAATAGGGTTTGAGACCTAATCTATTGAATTTAATTTACCTAAATGTATTATTGTGAAATGGGTTTGAATTTCCTAGTCTACATGCATAGACTAGTGAACCCCATTTCCACACCCACAATTACATTTTTGGTGAATCCGATGCTTCTAACATTTTGCATATTTTTGATTAGGTATTTTTAGATCTGATTTTTCACAAGAGAATTTATAAAATTTGATTGGTTTTCTATTTTACATGTGATTTCATTGCTTATTAGCTATATCTATCGAAATCATATGTTGGATAATGGCTTCTTTCACTTCATGTTACTTGCATTCATTCATACCACTTTAATGCATTGCATTATGAGGGTTTCAAAGATGTTTCCTACATTTAAATAATTATTAAAAGCTTTCATACATGTTTCATGTTGTTAAATGATGCCAATTTTAAGAAGATTATGGAATGTTTGGATTTCATTGAAGCTTTAATTGATATTTCATGTGGAACCTTTGATAATCCTTCTACAGATGATATTGAAATGAATAATATTTTTACCTCTCCTAGAGTATCTTTTATTCACCAAGAAAGAGTTGATGCTCATATCAACGATCTCTCCAATGGAGATGTAACATTTAAGAGTAATGACGAATCCTCTTCTCACAAATTTACTTTGGTGCAAGAGGGACAAGCTATGCATGTCAATCTTAGTACATCATCACTCTAGATCCTCCTTATTTTACAAGAGCTTACTTTAATCATCAAAATATTTTAAGACAACATGCTGTTGTGCATTTTATTCATGATTTATCTCCTGACATAACATTACGTAAAGATGAAGCTTTATATTATGAGAAAAATTCTTACCAACCTAACAAAGTGGATATGAATAATGACGAGAATAATAATAATCTCCCTACAAAGACCCTTATTTCCTCATCTATTCATCCCTTTGGCCCTTCAAGATGTACTTACACAAAAAGTTTCAATGAAGTCTATAATGAAAGTCCTTCCCCTTCACAATTAAAAACACATTATGAGGTTGGATATGGTATGATTTCTAAACAAGGCTATAGTGGACAAGGTCTTGGAAAAATGGAACAAGGAATCAAAGTCCCTATAGAGCCTTCTTCACAATGCACTAGAGAATGTGTAGGACTTCCTCCCCCTTCCTTATCAATCCCTTTGTCAAAGATAAATCCTTCTATCCAACAAGAAATAAATACTATCTCTGTTGGTGATCACTTAAAAATAGCAAAAATAATTTTTTGGAAACTTAAATATGGAAAAAACATTAAGTTCCCTTCTAGACACTTCCTAAAGAATATCAATCTAGGTGATAGTAGTACATATTGTCTCTTTTACTGTATTTATTCTCATTCTCTTGGCGATTGCAAATCTTTTAAAGAATTCGATCAAGATCTACATGATAGGGCTCTTATTCATATTACACTCGATCTCATTCCTTTTCTAAATCCATATTTGAAGGTAGTGCCTTAGCACTCCCTTTGCCTGTTAAGTTGCTCCTCACTATGTGACACTAGTGGCCTTCCATTTATTGGGGGCTCTTTGTCATTCATGGTGGTACAATTTCATGTGCAATCATACTTGGATAGCAACATGATAGACTTGTTATTCTTGTCTCCACACTTGGGGGCAAGAATAATTTTTGATCTTTTCTCTCTTTTCTAAGTATCCACTTTTCCTTTATTGAGTTGCATCTTGTATAAAGATATCCTTTCTTGCATATAAGTGTTCATCTTTCATGGGGTTTTAACCTTGCTTGAAGGTGCCTTTCCTTTTTTAGGACCTCTTCCTTGCTTGAAAGTGTTTTTTTTAAATAATATCTCCTTGGCATTGAAAGTAATTCTTCATGAAGAATCCTCTTTCCTAGAAATGGGGAAGGTGTGCATCCTTGGTCTCCTCCCTTCCACTTTGGTTGAAGATGTTATTTTTGTTAAAACCCTCCTCTTGGAGATAGATGTCTTTGAGAAAAGATCTCTTCCTCCTTTCATCATGCATCCCTCAACACTTGTTGCAAGATATCTCTTTTACAACTATCTCTTCCTTGCCTAAAAGAGTTGTTCCCTCTTTTAGCTTGGAGTGTATATTCTTTGTTTCTTAAAGGATATCTCCTTGGTGATGAAGGTGTTTATCCTTGTTCTTTTATACCTTAATATATCAACATGGAGCTATGTTGACATTTTAAGGGGGGTGGGGTGGGGCATATATGTGGCCTCCTTGTTGCTTATTTGTAATTGCATTTTATGGATTTCCTTACAAACAACGAGTTCTTTTTTGTTTTCCTTGTTCAATTTGTGGACCCTTGTCATAGTGTCACTAAAACACCCATTTGTAGTAGGATTTCTTACAAACATCATGTTTTGTTTATTTATCCTTGTTCAATTTGTGGACCCTTGTGTTGGTGTCACTTCAACACCCTTTTTGTACTTTATTGCCTTGCAAATGAGTTTTGTTTGGTAATCTTTCTTTTTTAGGTTGGGCCAACTAGCATAACACACCTTGCTAGACCTTTTAACCCTCCTTGGATTTGCACACAGATCACACAACATAACACACTTTTTTGTCTTGTAGAATTCATGCTTCCATGAATCACCTAGCATAAAACAGCTTGCTAGCTCATAGAATCTATTTTTTTCCTTTCTATCTCTCCCATGAACTCATAACATAACGCACCTTGCTAGTTTTTGGATCATGGTTTTTTGTTTTATCAATTGATGTATGCTCTTTCTCTTTCCTTTTTACCACTTGTGTTCTTGCAATAGCATTCCAAGAATGATATTAGCGATTGAGACATTTTGATTATCGAGGTATCTTCAATTAGTTAAATTGAAGCCTTTTTTAATAGTCTAATCCATTTTATATGTCTTTGTTTTCTTTTTTCTCTTTTGTTTAGCTTTGCGTTGTTTTTTTTTTTTTTTTGTCTTGTGTATCCTTGTATGTGATTGTGTGAGTTAAGATCCTAAGCTTGGGGGCTTGTTCCCTTGAATTTAGAATTGTCTTATCTCTTTTTAATCTTTCTTCTAGTTTCTCATGTCCTCTCTCTTTCTTCTATTTTACCATGAGTATGAGCATAAGTTCATACTCCCCCTAAAGTGGGGGCTAAATGTAGTATTGTAAATTGTAACCCTATACAATTTTACACTTTTTTTGTGCCCTTTCTTTAGTGTGCTTCCTCCTAGCTCTTTTCCAAGCCTATTTCTAGCATTTGCACTACAAAATTGTCATCATAGAGTCCTATGGTGATCTAGGTCTCTTTATTAAGCCTAAGTGCACCCGAGTCACCTTTGTTTCACCCCTTTTTAGGTGGTGTTAGTAGGCATCCTTTCCCTTGTGGTCTAGGGAAATAGACATCCTTTCCCTTATGTTCTAGGGTGTTATGCATCCTTGCCCTTGCAGTCTAGCATACTAGGTGTACTTGCTCTTGTGGTTTAAAGTGCTAGGTGCCCTTGCCACTCCAAAATTGACCCATTTTTAAATATGTCGGCGCCATAGTTCTTGCCAGTTGATCCTCAATCTTGATAGATGAATATGACCATTAGAGGTTGGACTAATTTATAAAATACCTTGGGAATCATATATAAGAGCATCTTTCCTCATTCATCGAGCATTATTGAGATCAATTCCTAGAGATAGTATTAATAGCGTATTCCTTTAGATCCAAACATTATGGAGTAGAAAGTTGTAACAATATTCATGTATACATGTTTTCATGATTGATATTTTTAATGTTTTGTCATGTCATGTTATTGTATCAACACTTGTGGGTCATATTCAAAGAGCATTACATCATCACCATTATCAACATCAACAAGATTGAGGTATAATATTGTAGATCCAATATTTTACTTCAAAGTTTTTGTTTTATTATTTCATTAAGGGTTAATTCCAAACTTGGGGTTTGACCTAGGCAAGCCCCTATCAAACTAACACTTTGTTACCTCTTGTGTGTGTATGTGATAGATTCTAGAGACAACAAACATAGATCCAAAAAGTGCAAATTGAGACACATAGGACCAAATTTTGATGAAGAAAAAAGACTAGGTCAAGTTCACCTAGCATCAGTGACCAATGTTTTTCCAATGAAATTTCAAAGAGATACTCAAAGCAACATCTTGATTCTAAAACTGTTTTCATTTTCCGCACTCAACACTTTTGGGTCAAGGTCACCTAACATCATTGACCCACATTTCTGAGCCCATATTTTTTAGCCACATGTTCCTCTTTGCTTCCTTTCTAGATTTGTACTTTATGTTTGCATATCTATTTTGAAATTATTTGTACATGTTGATCATTGTCAATTTTATATCATGAACCCTAGTTCTTGCATTCAAACCATATCATTCAAAAACCATCTTCAACTAAAATCAAGTAAGTGAATCCAATATGTGCTCAATCCCTTTCCCAATAGGTTATGAGGCTGAGCCTATTGAATTTTATTTACCTAAATGTATTGGTGCGAAATGTGTTTGATTTCCCAGTTTGCATGCCTAAATTAATGAACCTCATTTCCACACCCAATTACAGTAATAACAACTACCTTTTATTTTATCAATAGGTCACACACCTTTGCATTTTCAGATAAAACTCCAAAAGAAGCATGTATTGGTAACAAACCAACACTCAAACATTTAAGGGTTTTGGTTTTGATGCTAATATATATAATCCCAAAGAAAGAACTACTAAGCTATGATACAAATAAACAAATTGTATAGTTATGGGATATGAAACTAATATTAGAAACATAAAAAATGGAATACAGTCATAATATATTTTCTAAACAAGGAAAGAAGTCTCCAAAACAAAAAAAACAAACCAAAAGAATAAACCTAAAGAAGTCCATGTGGATGTAGAAGAGGGTAGAAAAAAAATGGAACTATAAATGAAATGTTAAAAGTATTGGAAGAAAATTAGGCAAAGATGATACATCTTTGGATGTTGATTAGAATAAGTACAGTTCTATGATTGGATGACTGTTAAATCTTACTACTTCTAGACTAGACATTATGTAGGTTTTATGTTTGGTTGCAAGATTTCAAGCTAGTTCAAAGCAAACTCTTGAACAAGCAGTGAATAGGATTTTTAGGTATCTAAAAGGAACTTGAGATTTTGGCCTATGGTACAAGAAGGATGGAGATTTCAAGTTGAAAGCATATACAAATGCTAAGTGGGCTATAAGTATTGATGACATGAAGAGTACTAGTGGTGGTGCATTCTTTTTGGGAGACAAACGGGTTTCATGGATAAGTACGAAACAAGAATCAATGTCATTATCCATTGTAGAAGCTAAATATATTGCTGCAACATCTTGTTGTACTCAATTTTTGTGGATGAAGCAAACTCTTAAGGACACCAAACTGGTATGGGTGAACTCACAAAGTTGGTTCCCACTTTTTCATACATCCCGATTTTTGTTGAAATCATACATTTTTTAGAAAATATAATGAATTAGGCTTTAAGAGGTCCCATTTGAAGTAATTAATTGAAGAGAGTTAGATAAAAGGCTCTTAGATCAAAATTTGTTGGATAGAACCTCTCTACTTCTAAATCATACTTGCAATGGAGTCTCCTTTGCATCTTTTAAATGCTGATTAAAAATCAACTTTACATTAGCTTTTCGGGGGTCCAATGAATTCATTTAGAAGCTTTATTTTTTTAAGTATTTAGCCCTTATTATAAGCTTTCCAAATAGTATAATTTTTAAAATATTTAATTTCATTAATATATTTTTATTTTATTTCTTATGAATGTAGGGTTTTCACTGAACATGAACTTCTTTGTTCAATGCTTATGGAAAAATAGTAAACGTCACCCAAAAAATTTTGAAAAATATTTACGCACTAGGTATTGAAGTCCTCTTTTAACAAAAAATAAATAAATAAATTTTTCGTTATATATACAACAAGTTATGTAATTTCAAATGGACATATGTCAAAATTACAATTAACTCAACTGATGAATACTAAGAGGTGGGGGTGAATTAGTATGCCTAAAATCTTTGCACTAAAACACTTACACAGTCTAAAGATAAACCGGTAAAGCAGTCTGACAATCAAACCGGTTATCACACATACAAACCAAAATGCGAATAAAACATTCACCTACAAAAGCAATACAACCATAACACAAGATATTTGATGTGGAAACCCAACTGGGAAAAACCACGGTGAGATGGAACTCACAAGTCACTATCTGCAGAATAGAAACCAGACGGGTTAAGGTCAGATCGGTTAAGGTCTTACAATGTTCTTCACCAGAATAGATCCTGTTAGGAATCTCAATCTCTGTTAGGAGATAAGTCCGATTAAAGACTACCTTGTTAGAGGATTTTAGATTCACATGTGTGAACCACCTTGTTAGAGGATTTTACAAAGGCTTTGAGGCCTACCCGGTTAACGGCTACAAACTTGTCAAAGATGTGAGTAATCAACAAGTGTTTGATCTATCTACTAGCACAAATTGCTTGGTTAGATCCAGTATTTCTCACAGCTAATGCATTCCAGCATTACTTCAGTCTCCTCTATCTCTCTCAGTTACAACTCGATCTTCTCTGATAAGATCGCTCTCCACTTCCACCTTAAACCCTAGCTCAACATAAACCCTATTCGCAACTTCTTCAACAACTTAAAAAACCCTAGACATGATGTCCTTTTAAAGGAATCTGATTTCATGTCGGTCCAATAGGATTACATTACAATTTCCTAGGTTCAGTGAATCTAGACATACTTAGTAACACGACACAAGAATCACCGTCAATGTGTTGGCACCATCAAACAATCGGTGGATTGGTAACTCATCACAAAATGCCGGTTGGTAACTCATCACATAGTGTTACCGGTTCATACAAAATGCCGGTTGCTGGTTTGACAAGAATGAAGACTGGTAAGAATGTTTTGTGCCGCTTTTCTTCCTCGTACCACTTGTGATCTGCGAACTGCTTGGGGTCGACATGCCGCTTCAGACTGGGAAACACATTCTGCAAAATCACCACTAGTCTAAAGACTAGAATACAACATACCGGTTGGAACAAATACCGGTTGAGCATGAGCTCGTACATATAAAGGGGATCTCAATACAAGTGTGTGTCCATCAATGACAATCACAACATAAACATCAAAAATGCCAACATCAACTTCAAATCTTAATAAAATATGAAATATTGAAGATAATGTTACAAAACCAATTGAAAACACTAGATATGGATGTTACAAAACCAAATTTGAAAGAATCACATTCATATCTATTAGAGAAAAAAAGTTTTGCTATACTGAGTGAGTATCACTCTTTAAAAATATTGTTTTTTGAAAAAAACTAGTTTTCGAGGGAGATAGAAAAATGGAAGCAAATGGATTCCAAAAATGATCAATTTTTTTTTTTTTAGAATCTAAATACAAAATTACACAAATCACTAGTTCACATCATCTACAAATTGAATCTGATTTTTTTTTGAAAATGAATATTGCAGTGTCAAAGTTGGCAAAAAAGTGTAACCCACTATTGTGGGTTCACCGGTATATGATGAAGGTATTCGTATTATGTGTGATAAAACCGATGTTATAAAAATTTCAAAGAATATGGTTATGCATTCAATAACTAAACATATCTCAATCCGTTATCACTTCTTAAGAGAGAAGGTTGCAGAGAAAGAAATCAAACTGAAATACATTTCTACAACAGAGTAGGTAGCATACATTTTTACTAAGGCATTGGCGAAGGATACTTTTGAGTATCTTAGGTAGAAGTTAGGGGTTATTGCTCCTTTTCTAACTAGATGCATTTTCAATGTTGCATCTTTTCAGGGGGTGACTTAGCACTTATCCTTGTCTCCTGGATTGATGCTATTGTTGCTCTTAGGGGGAGCAGTGGTGTGAGATGGCCAACATGTTTTGCAATCCCCTTTTTCATTGTTGTCAAAGGGGGAGAGAGTTGTTGTGAGATCATTATGATCAAGTGATGTGGTGGTTTTGTCAAGTGTTGTATTGGTGTTTCCATCAATGACAAAGGGGGAGATTGTTGAAAGCATGAACTTGTATGGTTGTCAATGATGTCAAACCTGGTTATCTAGATGGATGTTGGTCTAGATATGCTCTTGGTTGTTGTAGATTGTGTTTTGTGTTGCAGTTAATGTTTCTGGTGTTGGTTGTGGCATCTTGTATTCAATATGATCCAAAAAGATTTTGGTGCCCTCTAGATATGTTTTTTATTGTGTTGTGGTTAAGTGGATGATAATATTTTGGTTTGGATATGTTTTGGAAGTTGTGTTGAGATGTTGTTTTGGATCTTACCATGGCGTGTGGAGATCTGCATAGAGTATTTTACATCAGAAGAGGTTATGTGCCGGATTGGTTGTTATTTATAAATGTTACATTTGATAATGACTTTAGAGAATGTGTTAGTGTGTGCAGAATTTTGTATCAATCATGAAAGGATGTATTGCAATATGTTTTGGTTCCCTCTTTCTCCTTGATTGAACCGATTTGAGTATTTTAGGTCCAGGTGGCTTATTTTGTGTAATATTGCTTATTCTATTTTGGCCGACCCTTAATTAGGTTTTCAATGTTGTATCTCATATTTGAGATGTGTGGATGGATGAATTGTGATGCGATGAAAATTGGATTACATGGGAAGTGTATGCAAATGATATGCAAACAGATTTGAGCTTGTGGTTGTGCGAAAGTCAGTTTGAGGAGAGATTTGAAGGTGATATATTCTGCAAGACAGTTTTCTGTGACAATGAATATTATCAGAGATGTTTGACATGATATTGGATGCTTGATCTAGTTGTTCAAGGGACATTTCATGTTCAAGAGAATCCTTTTCAATTTCAATTTAGCTATTTCATTCGTTGCTGACTGACAGTGAGTCCTTCGGCAACAATTTGTATCTTGTCTTGAAGAAATGATCTTTAGTTGAGCAAATCCTCTTTGTATCTTGCCTAAGGTTGTGCACCTTAGCTTTTCAAATCCTTCAAGTGTTGATGCTCCTTGGTAGTAAGCCTAAAACATTGTAAACATTGTTATTCATATTGTGAGTTAGATTCTCACCATGGTTTTTTTCTGTTGGGTTTTCCACATAGATCTTGTGTTCATGTGTTAATCGTTGATGCTTATGTTCTAGTGATTAATGTGTTATTTCTAAGTTAGTTAATGATGTTTATTAATAATCTGTTTTGAAGTTCTAGACTGATTCATCCCCCCTCTCAGTCCCGTCGGGTGTTCTACAAGAAGATATAAATTTAGACAATGTAGAATGAGAAATCATAGCTTAATAAAAATTGAACAAGAAAAAAATGAAAAAAAAATGCATAGATATCCTATTTTTAATTATGTATCTATTTATTAGGTTTATCCATTACTAGTGAAGATTCAAGAATCTTATATGGAAGAACTTAGATCAAACAAAAAATAGCCTTAAGAAGGCCATGACGGAAGCAATGAAGTCCTTAGATTAAAGTCATACTTGGGACTTGGTTAAATTATCCCCTAGAAGACAATTTATTTGTTGAATATGGTTATTTAAAAATGAGTATAATGTAGGAGAGAAAATAAGAATTATTAAATTGTTTTAGCAACAAAGGAATTCTCTTAAGTAGAGAGAATTGACTTTGGTGAATTTTACTCCTAGTGTAAAACTAACTTCAATTAAATTTTTCTTAGCTATTTTTTTTGCTTTTGATCTTATAATTGAACAAAAGGATATAGAGACAACATTTTTGAATGATGATCTTGGGGAACAAAATACATGGGATATCAAGAATATTATAAGGTGAAAGGTAAGGATGACTTAGTGTGTAATCATAATTTATCTTTACGATTTGAAGCAATTGTAAATGATGTGGATTTTTTTTTTGACAAGTGTGTTATGGGACTTGGAATAGATTGTAGAGAAGTTGACCCATATGTGTGTTTTAAATAGAATTGTTAAAAATTTGTTATCATAGTGTTGTACATGTAGATGACATATTATCATTAGGTAGTTGATATGAAAATGATTAATTTAGCTAGGTCTGAAATTATCTTCATAGTTTGACATGAAAGATCTTGACGTTGTAGAAATAATGTTTGGACATGAAAATTAAAAGGGACCATACAAAAAAAAATCATGGTTGTATGTAAAAAAACATGTCGAGGTACTTTTGTAGAGATTTAGGATGTAGAACAACAAATGAGTAATCCTTATTTGTTAAATAAAACATTGTTTGCTAAGCGATGTCCTCAAATATAAAAAGAAGTTGAAGAAAAATGTTAGGTTCGATATGCTAATGTGTTGGTAGTCTCATGTATGCAATGATCTATATTATACTCAACATTACACATGCAACCATGATTTGTGGAGTAGATATATATCCAAACTAGGTTAAGACCATTAGGCTTCTAAGAAATTGATTTTAGATATGTATGTGGTACCTCATATTATGTAATTTACTAACAAGGAAGAAAAGATAAAAATAAAACTCTAAATTTGAAAGGATTTGTTAATTTTGATTGGGCTAGAGATGTTGACTTCTAAAGATGTAGGAATGGATATACATATTTAACCTTTATTGAGTAGTAAGCTGGATGGGTTATGGTTGTATTATCTACAATAAAGATAGTGTACTTGGCAACTAATCATTCATGTAAGAAAACAATGTGGCTACAAAGGTTGTGCTCAATAGTTGGTTTGGTACAAAAGATGTTAAGGATTCATAGTAATAATAAAAGTGCAATATATTTGACCAATAATCCTACTTCTCATGCTTAGTCATGTTGGAAAAAAATGAATCCAAGAACACTGAGAGGGGGGGGGGGGGGGGGGTGTGTGTGTGAATCAGTGTTCTGCCGGTAATACAAGATTTTAACTTTTTATAATGAAGAGGGGAAAATGAAGCAAGGTGGATTCAAGTGGTTAGTGCACAAACAAAAGACTAAAAGAGATTAAAACATGAAACATGCATAAAACTACATAAAAATATGAAAATAATGCTTATACCTTTGCTATTTTACCTTCTCCTTCGGATTGAGCTTGATGAAGTGAAGGCGCCCCTTGATGATGCTCCGCTTGATGTGCTCCTTTGATTGCTTGATGTGGAATGCTCTCCAAATGCTCAACAAGATAGATTGATGGATTATTGGATTGGATTTGAGTGATGGATATGAGGATTTGAATTAGAAGAGAATGAGAGAAGAAACGGCAGCATGACAATGCATGAGAAGTGGATCTTTTGTGAGGAGGATTGACTCCAATTTATGGATTGGAGGAGACCAATGGAGGGCCAAGATTGATTTGATTATGAAGAGTTAAGATTGATTTGAGATAGAAGGCATGGATTAAGGGTGCCTTGGGAAAATAAACAAGAATATAAAATTCCTTTGGAAAAAGGGGGGAGAAATTTGAATTTCAAACTTGAGGAATTAAAAATTCCAAAATAAGGATGCATTGAGGGATTCAGAGAAATTTGAATTTATTTGAAAGATTCAAAGTTGATGTGACATGAGTGGGAATTAAAAATTGGAGAATAATGATAAGCATGATTATGAGAGATTAAAGAAGGATTAATTAGGTTGAGTGGGATTAGAAAAAGTGTTTTGTAGGAATCACATGACTAGGTTAATTAATTAGAATTAATTAATTGAGTGGGTTTAGAGGAAATAATTATTGGAGGGGACTTTAGAAGAATAGGGAAAATTAATTTATTTGATAAATTAATTATTGGACTATAGTGACAAGATTAATTAAATTAGATTTAATTGATTCTG
The DNA here is from genome assembly GCF_030272615.1 of Cryptomeria japonica. NCBI lineage: Eukaryota > Viridiplantae > Streptophyta > Pinopsida > Cupressales > Cupressaceae > Cryptomeria > Cryptomeria japonica. The sequence goes on along the minus strand of NC_081413.1, from coordinate 111,091,201 downwards.
AGAGGAATAAGGATAACACAATTAAGTTAATTAATTATGTTGATAGGCTTAAATTAATTAAATATTAATTTTAGGTGTCTACATTTTGCCCCTCTTTGATATAATGTCATGAAATGATGTTATATCAAAGAAGTGGAAGATAAGGATAAGGAATAGTAGCATGATGCCCCAGTCATAAGATGAGGAAGAATGACGAGGAGGAAGGATGACGAGGAAGTAGTGGTATGCCCCCTCGAGAGGACATGCGGGTTTGAAGAACACGGGTGTGCTCTCGAAAGGAATTTAGAAGAATAAGTGATGAATAGATGAAGATAATGAAAGAGGGAAGTAGGATGAGTTGGAGTGTTGTGAATGAAATGAGACAAAGAAATGATAAATGGATTGGATTTCTTGTTGAGTAAGTATAGAGAGCAAACCTAGATTTGATATTGCCATGGATAGTCTACACCATTGATTATAAGAACCAGGATGATATGAAGATTCGAGGCGTGGACTGACACTCAGTCAAATAGGAATGCCTTGCACACAATCATGCAAGTGTTGATAAATACTAATGCAGGGTTGTCCATTCGTACAAGGAAGACCTTCAAACACACCATGCCATGAAAACTATGCCCCATTATACACTAGCCAAGACATACCAAGATATAGGATGATCAAGGCAGTCTTGAATAAGTATAGTCTTGGGACACAAGATGAAAACAAAGCAAAAAGCTCAAGCATGCAAACAAAATGCACATGACCAACTGACATCTCTTGCCAAGAGTAGGACATGGATTTGGATAAACTGCCGGACTAGGGAAGGATGCATCCCGATGGGTAGGGTGATGGATGACAAAAGACAAGTTGGATGCATGAGGTCTACAGATGAGAGGATTTGGATGGGTGCTTGGATTAGGCACAAGTCAGTGTGAGCTCAGGTAGATGGGGAAAGCTCAGTTTGATGGATTGGATAGGATTGAAGAAGGATACATGATTAGATAGGATGAAAATAGGGGGATGGATGATTGAGTAGGATTGGATTGAGGATGGGATTAATGATTGAATTGGAAGAGGTGGAGAATGTGATTGGATAAGATAGGATTGGATTAGAAATTGGATTGGATGGGGGGGGATTGGTGGATGGGATTTGATTGAATGGAACCAATGATAAGGGAGAACCAAGGATTGGTAAGAGGATAGATGGATGGAAGGAGGGAGTTATTGTTTGGATAGGAGATAGGTGGATGGAGTGGATGGATATGGATAAGATATGGAGGAATAAAGGATGGAGGGTAGGGTAATGGAGACCCAAGGACTATGCTGCAAAGGAATGCAATGCCCTACACTAGAGGTAGTGGAATTAAGGATGAAAGGATGGTGGATAAAGACGTATGAGGTGGGAGGATAATGTGTAATGGATATGGATGGTAGAGGATTTCAGGCTTGAAATGCCCCAAAGCATGCATGCATATACATTGTTTTGCCTCTTATATGATCAAGATGAAAGATATGAATGGAGGATTTATTTTGATAGGATGAGGGATATGAGATGGAGGATATGGATAGGATAGTCAAGATCAAAGATAGGAAAGGGGAATGGTCTCAAATATGATGCAGATGGATGGGAGGATTCTGTGGATGAAGCTTGCCCCCAAGTGTAGAGTGCAAGGGGATGAGGGGATTACACATGACGCTTGTTTGCCAACTTTTCATCTTGGTACTTACCCAAGGTGCCACCAGAAGTGGTTTTCACCATTGGATGAAATGATTTTTCTTTACTTTTTTTGATTTTTGATTTGATTTTATTTATTTTTTTGAATTTTTGGAATAGTTTGGATGGATAAGGATGAGGATGAGTGGATATGGAAGATAGTGGATGCATGAAGGAGGAAGGGAGGACTCAAGCATCTAGTTCCATAGATGGTATCCTTTAGTATTTCTTTGAACTAGAGGTATGCTCATAGATGTTGGTAGATGAAATGGATAGAGGATGGAAGATAAGGATCTGGAAAGGATTGGACTAAAGGAATGGGATTGTGAAAAGTGGATGGTGGATAATGGATGGGGTTTTGAAGAATTTGTGAAAGATCAACATTGGCACACACCTTGGAGGGTGGCGAAGTAGTGGAGGAGAGGATTTTGGATTATGTGTGGATTTTGGGAAATGAGAACCCAAAATAGAGGAAGGGAATGATGGAGTTGGGATGGTGGATTTTGGGACATAAGGACCCAAAATGGATTTTGAAGATGAAAGAGTGTTAGATGGAGGATTTGAGGACTTATGAATAGATGGAGCCTTTGGATTAACAAGTTTGGATGCCAATTTTGATTTTACTTTGGGATGCATTGCTTCTTTGGGAATCCACATATTTTTTGATTTTTTATTTTGGGGCCTTTGTGGCATTTTCGATTTTTCTCGGATCATATTTTTCTTTCGAGCATGTCGTTTTGAGGGGACATGTTGATCCTTTGATTTTTGTGGATTTTGAGCTTTATTATTTTTAGATTGGGCATCCAAATTGCTTCCAATAGCAATCAGATGGGTGCATGAGGATGAAGGATTGATGGGTTTTATGGATGGGATGGTGGAAAGAGAGTGTTGGGAGGCATCCAAGGATGTGTTCCTTTGTTGATCTTGCTTAGGGATTATTTGAGGTGATGGAGTGGTGGATGGAGGGATGTAAGGACCCAATATGGATGGAAGAGATGGAGGATTGAGCTTCGGAACATAGGGGCCCAAAATGGATGGAAGGAATGAAGGGTTTAACTTTGGATCATAGGGTCCCAAAATGGATGCAGAAGATGAGGGATAACGGGATTTTGATTTGTATGAGGGAAATTTGGATTTAGGAGGAATAGAGGATGTGCCAACATCTTGAGCATTATCTTGAGGACCCTTATTATTTCGAAAATGAGATGCAAGTCCATTTTGAGGGGGATGAGATGTGGAAGGAAGATTAGGAGCTTTAGATGGATTGGAATCATGACATGGAGATGAAGAGATACTTTAATCTTGACTAGGGAGGGTATCATGAGATGGAGTGGGAGGGGTGATTGGATCATTAGATGGATTAGGATCATGCGATGATAGAGGAATCACAAGATCATGAGAGGAAGTGGAGGGGATGGGATCATTAGATGGAGTGGAGGGAGATGCATCATGAGATGGAGTGGAGAGAGATACCTCATGAGATGGAGAGGTTTCTATGCTAGCATACTTTGGAACAATCTTTTGGCATGTTTGGAGTTGTGGGGATTGTGTGATGGAGGAAGGAATGGAAGTTTTGATGTGAGTAGATGGGGAAATGGGGGTATCACGAAGTGTGGGGGATTGGGGTTTGTTTTGAGGTGGTGGTGATTGGGGTGGATGGAGGACTTGAGGAGACTTGGAAAATTTTATTTGAGGTGAGGATTTTGTCTCCTTTGCTAGCATGTCTTGGATAAGATTATGGATGATGGATTTGGAGGATGTGGACAATATGGATTTTGGATGATTAGGATTGGATGGAGGATTAGAATTAGATGGAGGATTGGGATTGGATGGAGGATTAGGATTAGGATAATGGATTGGGGAATTAGGATTAATGATTGGAGGATTATGGAGTAAAGGATTTGGATGGGGAGTAGAGGTAATGAATGCATCGTAGAAGGATACAGATTGGGATGTAGATGGGGGGAGAGATGGAGGTATACATATTGGATTAGAGGAGTATGTGGATGAGGGATAATAAGGAGATACAGATGAGGAATAATATGGATTTCCCTTGTCGAAGGTAGAGGAAGGATAAGAAATATGGTACAGATTGGGATTGGGTGTGATGTGTTGAGGTGGGATGGATGAAGGTATGATGGGAGAGTGGGAGATTATGGGATTAACTTGGTAGGAAGGTTCGTGAATTTCCATGAGCATCTTCTCATACCAAGCTTTGAAATTTTGGGTAGTCATGTTGAGAGTGAAGGATTAGATTGGAATTGGATGAATATGTTTTGGAGGGGAAAGATTATGAAGATGATGTTGAATGAGGATTAGGACTTGGCTTGGAATGATGATGGATTAGATTTGATTAAATTTTGATTTGGATTGGAATTGATTTGATTGGATTGGTCCTTAGATGAGGACTTGATTGGATTGGAATGGTCCTTGGATTAGGACTTGATTTGATTGGATTAGTTGATTGATTGAATGGATCAGATTGAATTGGATTAGATTGGATTATATTGGATTGGATTGGATTGGATTGGATTTGGATTTGATTTGGATTTGGATTTGATTTGGATTTGGATTTGGATTGGATATGGATTTGGATATGGATTTGGATTTGGATTTGGATTTTTGGATATTTGATTAGATTAGAGGAAGAATGGATATTAGTTGAGGAAGGATGATTGTTTGGATGGATGAAAGTGGATTGGGGGTTGGAGAATTTCTCGGATAGATAGAAATGGATTTGAAGATTTGATGATGGCAATATGGAATTTGGAAAGAGGGATGATTGATTGGTTGTGGGGGATGGACTTGGCAAGAGATGTCAAGTAAAGAAAACACAATGGTCAAGAGAAGTTAGACTCACAAGACACTCATGCTCATTCACAATATATCCTATGGCAAGAAAAGACAATAGTCAATGGATCCCAATTGGTTTCCCAGCTACACTTACCCAGAGAGGACACTTAGATGCTTGACCCCACTGGCTCCCCTCCATGACACTCACTTCTTCGGGGCAGCCAAGCATCAATTCCCATGAAAACTCCTCATGACGAACTTTGTGTCTCTACCAAGGGCCGTAAAAATATGGGCAGCTTCGGAGGACTGACCTCTTGCACCAATGACTAGAAGGTTTTTGGCCACTATGAACAAGGTGTTTAGTAAGGCTTCCTGTTAGGAGCTACCCTTCGTAGTTGCACAAGCGCAATTGAGGCCTATAGCCCAATGAAGCACCAAGAACTTAGTAGTCACGCAAGCATGATTGAGATCTCTAGGATCCTACTAAGCTCCCAATGTGAGAGTGAATTCTCATATAGCCCCAACCATTGACCCTTTCGTAGTCAATGGCCTATTTATTATAGGAGTTGGGAACCCCAGGTCTGGGTGTACTCACTTGGGTCATTCCCCTCTTACCTTCTCAAAGAGCAAGTTGGGAGGGGAGGCCCGCTAAAGGTGAACACAAACAAACTAGAAAAGTGCCAAAGGTCTGGATTTCTGATTGTCTAGATAGACAAGAGCATACTCTCCTACTTTCACACTTTCCACAAACACAAAAGACAATGATTCATTTACCCCCTAATTAAGCCTAAGTGCCTAAAAATCGAAAGCACATGGTTTAATTGAATCTCCAAGGCAACCTGCAAAACCACTTGGTTAGTAGTTTCAAAATGAAGTCTTTGACAAGCGTAGATTTGATTGATGAATCCTTTGACAAATGAGATCTGCAAACACTTGTTAGACTGTCAAAACATCCAAAAACTCCTGATCTTGAAAAAGCCTTGAAATTTAACTAACTCTGAAATTTGGAAAAACCTCCAAAAACTAGATTTTGCATTATAACTCCTAGAAGTCTGAAACCCCTCTCAAACATCCTGACAATATATATGGAATATAACTTAAAGTATAAGAAAGAGAAAAGAAAGGAGGAAAATGTCACTTATACTTAAATGTTATATTCCATATACAAAACTGCTAAAAAAACTCTCTGTTTTTTATATGAGTAAACAAAAACAAAAACTCTTACGAGTTATTCTACAGGCTCATACGGCAAATCCTAGATAACCATACGACAGAACACAGAAACTCGTACTATGTAAGACAAAAATTAGTACGAGTTTCAGTACAGAGGACAAAAAGCAAAAAGAAAAGAATCAACACAACATATATACATAAACTCGTACGAGTTTTCTCAGTAGTCCATACGAGAAAAGAAACATAGTCGTTCTATGTTAGATAGAAACTCGTACGAGCTTTCGTGCTGAAACGGAACCTGCGACAAAAATTCACAAAAACTTGCAAACAGAGGTTAAATTTAGGGACGTGGGTCCCACCGGGCATGCCAAAATGAAGAGTGGAAAATGAAGAAAGGTGGATTCAAGTGGTTAGTACACAAACAAAAGACTAAAAGAGATTAAAACATGAAACATGCATAAAACCACATAAAAATATGAAAATAATGCTTATACCTTTGCTATTTTACCTTCTCCTTCGGATTGAGCTTGATGAAGTGAAGGCGCCCCTTGATGATGCTCCACTTGATGTGCTCCTTTGATTGCTTGATGTGGAATGCTCTCCAAATTTTCAACAAGATAGATTGATGGATTATTGGATTGGATTTGAGTGACGGATACGAGGATTTGAACTAGAAGAGAATGAGAGAAGAAATGGCAGCATGACAATGCATGAGAAGTGGATCTTTTGTGAGGAGGATTGGCTCCAATTTATAGATTGGAGGAGACCAATGGAGGGATAAGATTGATTTGATTATGAAGAGTTGAGATTGATTTGAGATAGAAGGCATAGATCAAGGGTGCCTTGGAAAAATAAACAAGAATATAAAATTCCTTTGGAAAAGGGGGGGAGAAATTTGAATTTCAAACTTGAGGAATTAAAAATTCCAAAATAAGGATGCATTGAGGGATTCAAAGAAATTTGAATTTATTTGAAAGATTCAAAGTTGATGTGACATGAGTGGGAATTAAAAATTGGAGAATAATGATAAGCATGATTATGAGAGATTCAAGAAGGATTAATTAGGTTGAGTGGGATTAGAAAAAGTGATTTGCAGGAATCACATGACTAGGTTAATTAATTAGAATTAATTAACTGAGTGGGTTTAGAGGAAATAATTATTGGAGGGGACTTTAGAAGAATAGGGGAAATTAATTTATTTGATAAATTAATTATTGGGCTATAGTGACAGGATTAATTAAATTAGATTTAATTGATTCTGAGAGGAATAAGGATAACACAATTAAGTTAATTAATTATGTTGATTGGTTTAAATTAATTAAATATTAATTTTAGGTGTCTACATATAACACACATATAAACTGGTAAATGAAGAAACATATAACATGAAGTAAATAAATCACCCACATGAATCAACACCATAACACACTGGATTTATATGTGGAAAACCTCAAAGAGGAAAAACCACGATGGGATTTGTGACCCACAATATCAATTCACTGGCCATATGAAAGATATTACATAGCATGGGGGCCTGCACATGCAGGAAGGCACATTGCCTAGAGCACACTGCCTAGAGCACACTGCCTAGAGCACACTTCTCAACACAAAAGAGTCTCACTGACTACAAGCTTCTTCAGAGATAAAACAATAATGGTGAACTCACAAAATGCATCTGCAATGCCAAAAAGAGTTCCGGTTATAGCTCTGTTCTGTACCGGTTCATAAACCTTGAACCCTTCTACCGATATCTTCTTTCCTCCAAGAATGCTTTACAAACCATCTACTGATCATAGCATGATATTACTGTCACATACAAATGACCTGCTTACATATCCTTCACATCACTTTTTTTCTTCTCGCTCATCATATGTCAAAATGACCTTACAAATTGACTTGTATGCCCTCTACAAACAATATGCCTTATGTCGGCTTACAATACATTAAAAGAGGTATTCAATGCCGACCCTATATAAAAATTACAAAATGATTTTACAAATAAAACCTTTCGGATCCAGACTGATGTCGGCTTCACTGAATCACTGTATGCTAGTGCCGGTGATGACCCTGATTACTCCAATGCCGGTATCTGTCGGTGTATGCCTCCAAATGCCGGTATCTGCCAGTATATGCCTTATAGAGAATATTGTTGCCATCAATGACAACACATGAATCCAATGAGTTTCAATTGCCAACAATCTCCCCTTTTGGCATTGATGGCAACACTCATGTGAAAAATGGATTCCTTGCCGGTTCAACTGAAACATGAAACATAAAACATGCTCCCCCTGAGTTGATTAACTCTATCTACAATATACTCTGTCTAATATCCTCCCCCTAGGATTATATACATATTTTTCACATACATATTCTCCCCCTTTGGCATCAATGCCAAAGACCGGTGAAAGAATTGAAAGAATAACTATAGATTACGTTACTGGACCTTGACCAATTTCAAGATTTCTGGGTAAGCTCTCTCTAGAAACTGTATATAGGTATGCCAACCAGTTTTGAATGTTCCAGATATGGATACAAGTCCACTCAATAGATGTGATAGTGTTTCTTTCTTAGTGACTTCTGTCAGTGTGGGATTTGCAAGCATATCCATGCATTCCTTCTTATGTACACCAAGTGAATCCAATCTTGGACTCACCAAACCTCTAAGACTCCTTTCTCTCCAAATAATCTTGTCTCTTTCCTTTTCAAAAGCAAAAATTTGGTTCTCCAAAGTCAAAATTTGTCCATCAATATATGTTGTAAGTGAAGTTAGTCCATCAAAAGAATTAGCAATATTAGCAATCTTTTCTTGTAACTCCTTTATCCTCTTATCTATATTTGCTGTAAGAATCTCTATATTACAACAAACCCTGTAGATGTTAGTACCCCGTTTCAAAGAATTTTCAATAAGTATAAGTTTCTATTCAACCTTCCTCTTCTCTGTCTCAATAATCTGGTCAAAAGCGGCTTTCTTGGCCAGAGTAAATCTTTCAAGTGCTTTCCTGTTGGAAATCTACTGTAATGATTGAAAGTTTTTAGATATGTGCTCTGTCAATGCCTTAAGCTTGCCGAAAGGGCTTGCTTCATTTTCAATCATACAATCAGGAATCAATCTATGCAAACCTGTTATTGACTGATCTATTATTACTTTGTTTGCATATCCTTCCTTCATTAGCTTTTGAGTAGCCATCATCATTAGCTCTGTGGGACTCATCTCTGTGATTGATTTCTTCTCAACTTGAGAAGTGTCAATTGCCAAAAGTTTTGCTGAGGAATCAACTGCCGGTATGGTACTGGGTGTCTTATCAGTCTCCTTTTCCTTATCCTCTCCCATTGTATCCATTTTCTCATCCTATTTTGCACCGATGGCTTTGCCACTTAGTGTAGTATCTGTTACTACGGGTGGAGTATTATCCACAACGTTATCAGTATCCTATACATTATCTATTTTACCTTGCTCAGACTATACAAATGTAGTCTCTGCCAGTTTAGTCTGTACACTCTCATCAGTTTTAGGATTATCTACCGGTTCACTCAAAATTTGATCTGAACTTCCCAAAATTCCTTTCCCTTTAGATTTGTTCAGAATGGTGGGAGCGGTTGCCTTAGCAAATTTTTCTTGAGAAGTAAGGAAATCAGGATTCTTTTGGAAGAATTTAGCCCAACCATCTCTGGTCTCATTTATTATTTCATTGACTCTACCCATCATTAAGCTTATTTTATGGGGTTTGCTGCTAAAGATTGTTCTATTTGCAACTTCTATACATCTTTTCATTTTCTCATTATTTATAGAACCATACATACTCAAAAGTTCAACTTCTTTAATCTCTCTATCCCTCCTGATTGCATCTAATGTCCTTACATCTAACTTATTATACAATGATAAAGGATTTTCCTTCAAAATATCTACCAAAGCCTTCTTATATATGTCTAAATGTAACAAAATTGCTTCTTCCATTTCATTTTGCTCATTATCATCTAAATCTTCATAGAAATTTGACACATTCTTCAAAATTCCATCTTTAGTTACCTCATCTATCAATTCCACACAAGTCATTGGGGGGATGATTGTAACATTACCAGATTCAATTGCTTCATCTATCACACTCTTTTTCTTCTTGCTGAGGGTTGTAGGAGCAGATGGAGTAGGCTGCCTCTTCTGAGTAGGTTTCCTTGCCGGAGGTGTGGATGTTGTTGTTACCTTTCTTACTAGCTTCCTCCTTGGTTCCACCTTCTTCTCTTCTACCGGAGGCTTGTCAGCTTTCTTCCTCTGTACCCTATGAATGTAAGAGGTTGATTATCCTCTGGATCAGAGTCAGAAGTGATAGAAGAAATGAAAGTCTCATGCATCTTTACCTTAGGAGCACTAGCCACTGCCGGTGGATCTACCGGTTTAGATCCAGAACCTAGTTCTGTATCTATCCTATGAATTACATTTTGAACAAATGCAGACATTTTGTCTATTTTCTTTTCCCTCCTTTTCTTGTTGAAACCAATTTTAACCTCAAGAGCCTTCTCCTCTGCAATGCCAAAGTGTTCAGCCTTATCATCCAAAGGAGCATCAATCAACATTTTAGCATATAGTTCCAAGATGCTGTCATCTACTTCATACCCCAATTCAGTGACCCATATTGTTCTAGGTTCCACTGCTTCCATGAGAGTTTCATCTGTTTTTACCATGAAGCAAATATCAGTGGAAAATTTCTCCACAATGTTTTTGGAGATTCTCTCCCTCAGTCTCATGTTCTCTTGAAAAGTTTTAAAGTAGCCTTAAAGCTTCTCATCCCTGTTACTACCAAGACCGATGATTGCATCTTTGATTTGCATACCTACCGGTGTGTCATGAGCCCAATGTTTATTTCCCAAACCCGGTAGCTCATTCATGAGATACAACATCAAGCAGACAATAAGATTGCCAAATCGGAATGTTCCTTTCTTAGCACCTTTGATCTTGCCAAGATTTAACATTAATTCACTCCTTAACCATTCACACAAGTCATACTTTCCATTATTCTTTATCATTTGATATGCAACATGGATATAGGAACTGGCAACATAGTTCAATCGACTTGATTGAGTTACCTTGTAGCCGATGATCATGCTGGCAAATTTCACATCGATATCTTTAATGGTGCTGACCCTCACTGATCTTCCATCATGGGTTGCGCCGGTGAGATTTTCAACCGCAGTGTTGGAGATCTTCTTTCTTGGTTCCTGTTTAGCTTTGGGTAAGCCGATGACCTCCTGAATTGCTTCTTTGGTGATCATATGGGGCCAGTCCAGCTAGATGAATTCATTATGGACCCTTCTCAGAACATATCTAATCATTTCATCCTTGAATTCCGGTATATACAGGATTCCAGTTAACCCTAGGTCTTCAATGATTTGATTCCGACTTGATTGTTCCAAAACTGCCTAGTATCATAGATTGATACATTCCCTTGATTTACTCAGTGCCTAAATCCTCCAAGGTGCAGTGAATATAAGCCTTGACATCTTCCACATAAACTACACCATTGGGAACCCTCGAAAATGCGCCAGTAGAGTCTTCCTTCATAGCAATTTGAAGAACTTCCTTGAAAATAGGTCTAAGCCTATCCTTAACCTCAACAACAGTGAGATTCACAATAAAAGTAAGAGCAGATGATGATCCAGATGCCATTTCAAAGAAATACCTGGATAATGATCGTCGGTTGAAAGACTTTGATTACTTCTCTAATAACTGCTGGAAATCCTTTGGAATGCCTTTGCTCACTCTTGATCACCTATGATTCGCCTTTGGTTCTCTCTAGTTTGCTCGAGTGCTGGGTGAGTGAAAATGAGTCCATTTTCCCTTTTTATCAGCGAGTAAACCCTAATTCATCACTGTCATAAATGCTTAGCGGTGCGCCCTACCAGATGCCGGTTTCACAGTTTTATGCTAGATAAACTTCCATCAATGATCAATACCACTCTCCAGATCTCTTTCTAGATCTTTTCCTAGGAATACACAAGATTTGCAATGAATTTTCTCTCCCCTAAGGTGTATGCCTCAGTTACCAGTTGAATTTCTTGCCGATGCAGGAATGCTCTGGTCTATCGGTGGAGTTACAGGTGTAGTTACCAGTGTAGTTGCATCTCCACTTGGTTCTTCAGACTTTCTAACCCATCTCTTGGTGTGATCTTGTTGTATTTCATCTACCTTCTGCTTTCCTTTCTCATTTGCTTTATCATTGCTAACCGGTTTAGTCTTGCTTTTGTAGTACCTAGCAATATGACCTATTTTGTTGCATGCATAACATGTAACATTGTTCTTTTGATTTGCTTTGACATATCCGGTGTCATTCCTTGACCTACATTGATTAGCCAGATGTCCAAACTTTCCACATGCATGACATTTAACATTCATTCTGCAATCTTCTGAATTATGACCATATTTCTTGCAATTTGTACATTGACCGAGAACTGAATGGTAGTTTTGATTTTCTCTATTTCTACATTGTTTAGCCATATGCCCAAATTTATTACAAACAAAGCATCTACCATTGAATTTGTAAGCATTAGATTGCCCTATCGGTTTCCTCTGGTCTGATGAGTTCTGCATACCGGTTGATTGATCTTCATTTGCAGTACCGAAGCTTTCGCCTTGTACAAATCCAAGTCCTCTAGAATCTTCACTCTGCCTTTGTATTTTCAATAAATCACCCAACTGTGCAACACTAATCCAAAATTTTTCTTTATACTCACTTGCAGTAGTTAGATCATCTCTCAGAGTCATTATTTGTCTTTCAAGCTCTTGTTCATTATTTCAAGATTGTACCAAATCAGTTCTCAATATATTATTTTCATGAGTCAATCTACCACATTCTTCAAATTTGTTCTTCAGAGATACAACAATATTTTCTTCCTTCTTCTTTCTGTCCTCAATATCTTTTGACATCCTCATATTCAGGTCTTGCATTTCATTTTTCATGAGCATGTTTGCTTGACTCAGTTTCTAACATTGTTCCTTAAGTGCATTTTTCTCTTCATTATCCTGGTTTTACAAAAGTTCCTTCCTCTTAGCTTGAGCTAATGATAACCTTTCTTGTAGAACAAGAATGAATTCATTAGCATAATTCAATTCATCTTGCAATTTTAAGTTCTTCATCCTTTCAGTATCATAATCCTCAAGTGCCATCTCAAGTTGCTTCTCCATAGCCATGTTCAATGATTCCGGTTTCAGGATCTTCCTCAAGCTGTTAAACTTCCTTTGAGGTACCAGGCTCTGATACCAATTGTTGGAATACAATGAATCCAAGAACATTGAGAGGGAGGGGGGAGGTAAATCAGTGTTCTGCCGGTAATACAAGATTTTAACTTTTTATAACATACACATATAAATCGGTAAATGAAGAAACATATAACATGAAGTAAATAAACCACCCACATGAATCAACACCATAACACACTAAATTTATATGTGGAAAACCTCAAAGAGGAAAAACCACGGTGGGCTTTGTGACCCACAATATCAATTCACTGGCCATATGAAAGATATTACATAGCATGGGGGCCTGCACATGCAGGAAGGCACACTGCCTAGAGCACACTTCTCAACACAAAAGAGTCCCACTAACTACAAGCTTCTACTGAGATAAAACAGTAATGGTGAACTCACAAAATGCATCTGCAATGCCTAAAAGAGTTTCGGTTATAGCTCTGTTTTGTACCGGTTCATAAACCCTGAACCCTTCTACCGATATCTCCTTTCCTCCAAGAATGCTTTACAAACCATCTACTGATCATAGCATGATATTACTTTCGCATACAAATGACCTACATACATATCCTTCGCATCACTTTTTTTCTTCTCGCTCATCATATGTCAAAATGACCTAACAGACTGACTTGTATACCCTCTACAAACAATATGCCTTATGTCGGCTTACAATACATTACAAAAGATATTCAATGTCGGTCCTATACAAAAATTACAAAATGATTTTACAAATAAAACCTTTCAGATCCAGATTAATGTCGGCTTCACTGAAGTGTTGGATGTTGGTGCCGGTGCCGATGATGACCCCGATTACTCCAATGCCGGTATCTGCCGGTGTATGCCTCCAAATGCCGGTATCTACTGGTATATGCCTTCTAGAGAATCTTGTTGCCATCAATGACAACACATGAATCCAATGAGTGTCAATTGCCAACAAGTCAAAGTATATTAGAGTATAGTATTGTTTTCTAAGAGACATGGCTGAAAGTAAATGAGTATTGCTGAAAAGATTGATATAAATGTAATTTTGATATTTCATTGACAAACGCTATAATACTAATAATTTTTCTTGGTGCAAGAAATCAATGAAAATGGTTACACTCCACAAATAACACTTTAAGAGGGTAGCCCTTATGGAAAGTATCCAACAAGTGGGGATATGTTGAATAATTGTTATCTACTTTTGCGTGTTTAATAGTTAGAATGGGATCAATCTCTGGATTCTAAAAAAGGTGTTTGAAAAAAACTCCATGTGTTATTTTGGATTTTTTTCTATTTTTACTCATGCTTTAAAGTACTCATGTCTATATTTTGCATGATTTCATATAATGTGTGAAACCAATTTTGATGTACCTATTTATATTCTCACATGCTTAAAATTAAAATGCAAGATATTCATTATTGTATTGGAGAGCAATTAAATTTTTACAATAGTAAAAAAATAATTTTATGTTAGATTTTCTACTTGAAAGAGTCCTAGGTGAAAATTCCACTATTTTTTCTTTATTATCTATGATTGTATATAGAGTATTTTCTATGAGACTTCTTTTTTTCTTTACATTGGCTAAATGTATGTGTTTTCAACCATCGTAGTTTGTTATTAAGTGTCCTATTCAAATTTTATAACCAACAAAGTATTGTTAGTATGAAGGAATAGCACAAAGTGCTAACTCCTTTTTATCAAAATTGCAATTTTAGTCTTGTGAAAAGATTAAAAGGTTCCTTTAGTGGTTGAACGAAATTTAAAAATATAATGTATGAGTGTAAATAAAAGAATGGAGGTAGTTTAAATAGAGATATCTAATGATTCTTTTATCTTAACAAAGAAAAAGGAAAAGCTAGTAAAGTAATCTTTATGAGATTCACTCTTTTTAAATATCATTATTCAATAATCAAATTGTCAATACCAATATTAAACCTCATTCTTATCAAAAACTAGTAAAATTTGTATTATTTTTATTAATCAAAAATCTACCTTTAACTATTGCAGTGAATATAATTTAAAATTTAAAATTTAAAACAAGGCAATATAAAAATAGGGGAGAGGACCCAATAGTTGAGGACTATTTCAAAATCTTATGTGAAAATTTCAAATAGCTCCCAATTTTTACAGCAGCTTATTTGGCAAGTCCCTTGCTTATAACTAAGGTTTCAGCACCACATCATCAAATATGATGCCACATCAGCATGCTTTTTGCCAAGGTGTCCAAAACAACCAAAAAAAGGTGAGACCAATAGTCGTGCATAAGGCCCCCCCATACTTGTGCAGCTGATATGGCATCACATGATTGATTGCTTTTTACAACTAAGAGTACATTTCATTCAATTATGGGTATTAAAGTCACAACTATTGATGCAATATTATTAAAAATATTGAATATTAAATCAACAAGTATGAGTATTAAATCAACAACTACTATGACAATAATTAGATCGTGCTCAACTAGGAGATCCTCTCCCCTACTTAGAATCTGTACAATCCTTCATTTGAACTATACTCTTGATATTCAATAGACTATCTTTTTCTTCAATTATATTCTTGATATTCAACTAGAAATGGGCAGTGCATCATATAAATAGCTAGAAATACATGTACAAAGTAACTTATGTATGCCTATGTAACCATCATTCTTTGCTACTTCTAGCTATGCTATCAGAACCTAAACTAAAACAAAGATTATCTGTACAATGATATGACCATTTTTAGATACATTGAGGAGAGAGCCCATATATACCAGTTGCCTTGATTTAAGGTGGGATTCTTTCTATCATACTGCTGGCTGTGGTACATGTTTGTGCACAGACTACAACATTTTAGCCTGCACTTAGTGTTGTGCATCCATACTGTAGTCTACCCAGTACCCACTCAAATACTTCTAGATTAGGTATTAGGGAAAAAAAAAAAAACAATTAATGATTTCAGATTTTCACAATCTATGTGGATACATGCAAAAATGTTTCTAGATTCCATTGCGTCAATTTTTTTTTTATCAACATTTCCGATCAGACCATAAAACTTATATTGCTAAATTTCACATCTTTGTAGATATCTAAAGGCCAAGGCCCAATCTGGATCATGCTTACGTCGACAGGGAGACATGCAAGAGTTGTGGATACCCTAATCTGAACTGTGTGTCTGCAATCATTGTCATTTTTACCATCTTCTTAAATTCTGCCATGGATATGACTGAGGTGACGTGGTATAAGGAAATAGTTGTCTTTCTGATTTTTGGGTTGAAAGTTAGTTGTACTGCTCTGTTGATGACGGCCTGAGAATTCTTCTTCATAATCATGTGTTTACTCCTTGATCTTGATGATATATGAGAACTGTTGTTGTAGTTGGTCATCATAGCACCTATTCTGAGTAGCTAAGCTTTATTGATTGATGAGTAGTTAAGCTGAGAAGAGTTTGGCAGAAATTTGGTATATATAAAATTAAGATATCTCTGCTAGTTATGGGGACAATGATAAAATTTCTTTTAATTACAAAGAAATAGATTATAATTTTTTGAATTAAAATTTAGATTATTATACGATGTTGGAAACTTTTTAGATAAGGAATTTAATTATTTTAGATTAAATTTTGAGTTTTTTAATTGATTCTAAATTTGAAATTTAAATAAATAATAAAATAAAATATTAAATGAAATCAAATGGTGCAAAAGCATGAAGGATGCAAAGGTGCTGTTGTAGTTGGGTCCAAAGGTATTGATGCTTCAAGTTTGGTAAGATGATTGCAACAAGGGCGAGAATTCATATGATTCATCTCCTGAGCCTCAAAAGGCGGGTTTGTCAAAAAAAAATGTTTTGTTTCATCAAGATGTTGGAGTTTTCAAGAGTTGGTCTACTTCTTCTATGGTTCATATTCCTCATGTTATATTCTCCTCTTGTAAGGTAGGTTAAAAATATTTGGCTATAATTCTTGAAAATGTAAGGACATACCTCAACCCTAATTTTCATATTTCATTGATATAGTCAATGAGAAGGATATATCAGGTTATACATGTGCTTGATGTAGTTGATGAAATATCATATTTTTATTTTAAAAAGGCCTTGATTGAAAGTTTTTTTTGGTTCCCATCCTAATAGTGATGTTGTTAGAAATCGAGTTGGACATAGATGGAAGTTGAGGGGTCATCTATAGATTTCTACAATTATGAAAAAGGGATTTTTTCTTTCTTCATTGACTTTTCAAGATAATTGTGTCGAAACGCTGGTTAAGTGCCCTTGGTTTCTTAGTAAATTTGATTATCCCTAGATGTAAATAGAAGTCAGGTTTTGATCTTAAAAATTACTACTTTAACATGGCCCATGTTTGGGTTAGGCTCCCTAGCCTCCCACTTGGACCCTAGGAGGAAGAATTAATTGAGGGGATAGCTAAATATTTTTGCCATATTTTATCCTTTGATGGGTTAGTTACTAAATTGAAGGAAACAATAATTTTCACTAGATTAAACTTATAGAGATTATTAGGAACTCCTCCTTTTATTGTCCAAACATCCAATATGAAAATTGGGTGTCATCAATTAAGCATGAAGACATGTGTCATTTTTTCTATTGTTTTTTAGGCACACGATCTCACCTTTATAACCATAGCTTAAGGAAAAATCAGAACACGAAGATATAGAAAATATGGTCTAAAAGGAACAAGAAACATTTTCTTTCCTCAATAAAAAAATGTTTAGAGTCAATGTTTAGCTCTCATATTATGACGACGTTTTTCATTATTTTTTGCTATTATAAGTTTATATAAGGTAGTATAGTATTGATAAGCATGATATGTAGGCTGATTATCAACACTAAGGAGATGGTTATCATAATGGCTAGAGAGCTTGGTTACATGGTTCAATGAGAACTTTAGCATTGATGATGAATGGTTATCTTCGTGTGATTGAAGATGGTGACATCTTGGTTTGCCATTGATGACTTTTGAGTCTTTAGTGAGGTGTCAATTTATAATATGTTCTTTGGAACACATGCTCTTGTTTTGAGGAGACATGATAGATCATGATTCCATGTTGTTGTTCCCAATTCTATAGTTGAAACTTTGACAATGGTCTTGTTGGTTCTCTTTGGTTTTAAGTATTAATCATTTACTTGGAGCTTCATGATTTTGTAGGTTTTCATTTGAAGTTGGCATGAATTGATTGGTGGATGCTCATGGAGGCTAGAGAGATTTGGGAGAGGCTAAGGGATCTCTTTTTTTTGGAGATCGTATGTTGAGATGGTTACTCTTTGGTGATTATTTAAAAAATAAGATCGAGGAGCCTACACCCAATTATGGATGCGAATCCATTAAGAATCTAAACAAAATATTTTCATTTACTGTAAGCTTTTATTGCTTGATTTATGTGTAAATGACAATAGTGTATTCCATTCTTGGTCTATTCGAAAAGTTAATGATTTGAGAGATATTGCCTGTCTTATTATTAGATGCATTATTTTTTTTTTATATTCTATTCTCATATGAGTTAGTCTTGAATATTGAATTTTTGAGGACTTTGTTAAGAAGAAGATGCATGGTTATATGGATTTCCATTGTTCTCCTTGTTTTGGTATTGAGCTATGGATCTAGTCCCAAGGACTTATTTGGAGCAATGCATGAAATGGTTTTGTGGCCCTTTGGGTATATTATCCTTGTTGTAAAAATGGTTGGTATGTTTAATCCACCATCATTATGAGAGGTTTACATCTATTAATACCATTTTTTTATTTGATTTAAATGTTAGACGTTGATGTCCTTTTAGTTTGGGAATGGTGAAGGAGATCTTATTTTACACCACTTGGTACATGTTAGCATAGAACAAGGATATGGTTTGATTTGCAATTTCTCTCTTTGGCCTTATTCTTCTTTTTGGATGTTTTTATGCACATGTTTGAGTGTGAAGAACTTGGGAGAGCTATAGAGACTAGTGGTGAGAGAGGTATTGAAACATGTTTGGTTGTAGGATTTGCATACCATTGTATGCTTCCTTGAGACCATGTAATAGAGGAGTTAGCCACATCCTCTATGCGAAGTACTATGGATAGACTTGGCATGTCTTGTTATATTTTTTAGATTTGACATGTTACTTATGCATTGTGAGCTTCTAGATAAATTTTTGGCTATCCTTTTTCATATCTTGATCTGTTGATTACTGATCTAATGATGAGTTTTCATGTTTCACTAGATTTGGATATATGACTTATGTAGGTTGTGGATTAGCTACCCATTTTCTTGTAGTGGGATGACTCATATGTGGACTTTCTATATCCATGAGATTGTTTTAGTGTTAATGCAAACTTTGTTAATTAGCCTTGTTTGTGGTCATTTGTACATTGGTAAGTTACATTGAGATAGGAGGATGCATATACAAAGACTTGATAGTAGTTTAGAGTTGACATGTTGATGGGATGGAGCTCTATCTATTGTTGGTATAACATGATTTGAGGTACAATTAGCTTGGATGAATTACAACTTAGTGTGGTTGCCATTCCAACTAGTATGAGTAAGGCAACTACTTATAGCCTTTGTTATCATTTTAATTTGAAGCTTGTGTTCACGAAAAATATTAGTGAAAGTTTTAGTGACTATTGTTATGGTTCACCTTGTCATATTTTCTTTTCTTCTATAAGTGGTATGTTAGAGGGCGTGAGAAGTTTTCTCTTCATGGTGGTTATTATGTGTATCTCGTTGGAGCATAATATGATGGTGAAGATCCATGTTGTGCATGATTAGCTAAGGGATTCTTTTCCCTTGTTTATGGTTCCCATATGTGTATTTCTAATGCATGATGTCAAGTGGGATAATGCTAGTATTAAGGTTACATCTACCTTGTAAATCCCATGTCATGGTTTCAACATCCTTGGAGAGTTTCCTAAGGCACTTAATAATTTGTGATATTTATTCTAAATATTGTTTGTAATACATTGATAAGGTGACGGGTTGGACAATAGTAGCAGTAAATTTGGGTTGTGAACATATTTATTTAATATTACATTCCCCAAAAATGGATGCTAAAAATGGGATAATTAATTACATGTGAAAATAAAAAATGAGTGACCTTTTGTCTTTGCCAAGTGGGTGCTTGGAGGAGGCAACACATGTCTCTTGGTATTCTACCATTTATTGCATTTAATGTAATGTATATCTTCCATGTTTAGGCGACCAAGTTGGAAGGAAAGTATTGGAGCCAAAATCAGTATTCTTTCACATTCCATGGAGGCATTCCAAGGGGTTGCTATGTTTGTAATGAAAAGTGTTATTTGGATGCCTTGTTTGGTGTTTTAGAGCCCTTTTCATGCCTATATAAAGAACTATTTGGATGTAGAAAATATGAGGAACAATTGAATGTAGAGTCATTGTATAGGAACAAGGATAGGTGGAGGTATAAGGAGGTTTTTCATAGATACAAAAGTGCTTCCATATTGGAGGAAATGAGGAGAATGGAGTTGAATGTATTGTAATCTTATTTATTTGAAGATAATGCATACTTGGCATCTCTTCTTCATGGAGTTTTTTCTTGCAAAGGTTTCTCCATGTAAATCCTATGTTATAGGACGATCTTATGTTTCTAATTTGTGCTTCATTATTTCTATTCTATGGTGACATTATTTAGTATTTATTAATATTATAATTTCACATTAGGTAGTGTTGATAGTATAATATGCAAGATGATTTTAGCATAAAAAAGAAGAATGATTTAAGCATAGGTTTTTCTCATTAAGGAAACTTCATTTTTAGATTTGTATATAAGTTTTAGATTTTAATGTTGTAGTAGTCCAAACCTTGTATCCCATCCTTTGATTAATTATTTATAGTTGTTTCTTCTGTGGGGCTCCTTTTGGAACTTGTTGTTGTTGTTTATTGGTTTTACTTTGGTGGGCTTGTGATCTTTTGCTTTGTATTATTTCATCGTTGAATAAATATTTACCCCCTTCTTTAAAAAAAAAAAGAACGCATATTCATTTGAATGATTTGACAAAATTCAAAAGTTCATGCAAAAAAAAAGGTATATGATTGCTATAGATTTCAACACTCTAGTTTCTGCAAATAAAAATGAGGCAACACTCTTAAATCATCTGACAATATGGAGGATCTTGCTAATTTTATATAAAAATGTGGCCTTATTGATGTAGTATTGAGAGTGTCCTATATCGAAATGAGTAAAGAATTCACATACTTCATTCTAGGGTCCTTGCTTACTATTTGTGAATTTTGTACACATTTGAGGGTTTGACATAGTTGAAATTTTCTCCTGGGAATATAATGGTAACTCTTCCAAGATGTTTCTAAATATTGTCAATCCTTACTTATCAAGAAATTAACGCAAACTAAGACTATTTAGGAAAATGATAGAGTAGAATTATACATCAAGCAAAGTTAACTCTAGACAAACATGATGTATGTGTGACCACAAACTTGACCCAAACTCGTGAACTTAATCTCTAACCTAATATAGATCTAGAATAATTTTTGAGGAATTTACCAATAGAGAGGCTACATTTTTGTGAAGATATTTCAATTTTTTTCCAAAATCTTCATTATTGACACACATTCTTAAATGATAGAGCTAAGTGTCTTTCTTCTTTAAACTTAATTTCCTTAATTAACTACGGAAAATGATCATATTTGTCAATCCTAACTACATTTAGTTAATCTAAGTTGACTTAATCTTTATTTTTATTTTTATTTTATTTTATTTCTGTTGGTTACATGGATTTTTTTAGCCTATTCCAATTTCCAAGTGAGGCCACAAACTAGGGGACATCATCCCTGACTTCTTCTGAGAACCTCCTCCTCAACATATCCTCATACATCCACCTCTTCCTACATGTTCTCCAATCTCCACCTCCACAACCATCAATAGGTCCTCCAATCTTTGCACGTCCACCAACCTCCTTCATATCCACCAAGGTGGGCCCAAACTGTCATTAACATTGTTTGGACCAATCAGGGATTTGAACCTTGGTTGCACCATGTACAATGCAACCACTAGACCACTACACCACAAGGTGATCCCCCTAGATTGACTTATTCTTAATTCATTACATTTATCTAATTAAACTACACTAAGTCTAAAAAAAAGTTGTTTTCCCTTACAATATTTTACATAATTAAATAATGATCATATACATGAATATATGTACGATATCTTTCAATGTCTTTAAATATGTGTAGAATATATATACTAGCTATAAACTTATTTATTATATTTAGATAACTAACTTAGATTTATATATCATCTCTTTGATAGGAAAAATCTTCTAATGTGTAATATTTAACTAGTTAATAGCATTAACATTTTCCAATCAATCAAAAGCTTTTAAAAATATTTTCATCTTTCTTTTTGTTGACAAAGTAGAACATACATTTTAAAATAAAAAAATAAATATTTAAAAGACTATCTTATTACAACCAATAGGTACATCAAAAAATATTTCTAATATAATACAAAAATGACAAGTGTCTCAAACATTTTTATCAATGTAATAATGATGTGACTCATGAAGTCACATCACCATTTAAACATTATCCTTCTATTAAATTTATTAATTTGATATAATACTTTTTGTTCTCTATATCTTTTATTAGTTATATAAATGTTATATTAATAGCTATTATCTAGCTATTGTGGACAAGTGTTGCTCTTTGTAATTATTGTGTACATAAGAGTTAAAACAAAAGTTATGTATATATAAAACACTCAAACAATAAACTAACACTTAAGTTGGAAAAATATAAAATAAATTTTAATTAAAAAGGTCATAAACAACTTTCATGTAAATAAAATGAGATGATTCTCAAATAATCTTAAAGTAAAAATTAATTATAAATTATTTGATAAGTAATAAAATAAAATGACTCTTCAATAAATAAAATATTTGATTTATAAATAAAAATATTTTTTTTGTAGATAGATGCATTTAAGATAGCTATACTAGTATTTAATGTATTTATATAATTCATGTATGTGTCACACAATAGATAATATTTACTATAAATAAGGATAATATCCAATATAAATTTAAATAATTTAACAGCTAATATAATTAAAGTCTTAAAAATTATGTAAATAATAACAATATAATTTTTATAATGTAAAATAAATAAGTAATTACTTAATTTTTATTTCATAGAAAAATATTATTTTTCTTAAAAAATTAATATGGATATCTTTAAACTTAATAATTATATATAAAGGTTATTTTATAGTTCTATCTTTTAATAATTCTTGTTAACATATTCATGTTATTACATTCCATTCCTTATTGTCATACATTTCATAATTTTTATTAACAGATTCACACCATTACACTTCATTTCTTATTACAAATATAATTACACTTGTATTTTTTAATTAATTCAGAAACTTTTTACATTTCATTCTTTATTATCACCAATTATACTTTTCAATATAATAATTATAACAACAAATATTTATAATACTTTTTTTATTAATTACTAATACTAATCAATGACACAATCATTTTCCTAACAAATATGAATCATCCAAAACAAACTTTGGTTGGTGACCAATACAAACAATACATCAATCAACTCCCACCATATATATACCAAAAAAATAAAATGATTTGGGTTTGACATATATGAAAAGTAATTTATTATATTGGCCAACTTTGAGCTCTCAAAAGTAGACAACATCCAAAAAGAAAATCCAATACAACTTGTGAGAGACATTGTCTGACCTAAAAAGTAAAAAGGGTTGTGACAATTATAAATAATACATTATCATATTGTTTTATTCCCATTAGATGATTATATAAACATTTTTCTTTGTTTCATAAGTCATTTTTGACAAATTAATCCAATGCAAGAGACAACATTAATGGCAAATAAATCAAAGAAGTAGTCATCAAAGCGTGCTGGGTTTCCATAGATTGAGTGATTGTGTGAAGAATATTTTGTTGGGAATACTTACATAATTCTTTAAATAATAATAAAATTAATACAAAGCAAAAAGTACAAGACAAGGTGGGGAATAGCAATTTATAAGGACATTACTTTTTTGAATACTTGGCCACTGCATTGCTGTATTTATTTGTATTTTTCATGAATTAATGTGCATGTGCATGTGCTTTACTGATTTCCACCACTACAAGTGTTTTTTGGTTTGTAAAACAATTTATATCCATCAATGGCATGCCACACATGATAATGGGATGCCAAAAAAATAATCTCAATTTTAACTTTGTCTTTGTTGTGGAAGTGAAAATGTACTAATTTACAAAATTAATAATATCGGAGTATAATTTAGTTGTGAAAAATGATAAGGACTATTTTTCATATTAAACAATATCTCAGTGAATTTTTTGCATTTTTACGACATTGAGAAGGCAGATTAAGAGGATTGATCTGGTAGAAATCGTAGAAAAATCTGTTGTGATTTGCAAGTTTTGTGTTTCCAATCAGGTGTTGTTTTGTATGGAGAGTAGACAACTCCGTGAAAAACAAACCAAGAAAAACTTTGATAATATGTTAAGAGACATTCTTATTGTTTAGAAAAATAATTACAATCTTCACAATTACAATTAATTTGTTTTAAGACACCAAGATATATAATATTTTGAAGATAACTTGCCACCGCCAAACTTATTAAAAACTAGATTTTATTTAAGGAGTTATGAATTCTCTCTTTTAAATAAAATGCGATAAGATTAGTTTTATTCTTTTAATTGATGTCATTATCCAACAATCTCCACCTTGACAAAAAATTACCTGATACTTGCCACTACTTGTTTATCACCTTTAATGTAAGTCAAGAGAAGCCAAAATCCACCTCAACTTTTCTACTAATACTAGTTTTGTAAGCACATTTGCACAATTTTTAGGTGTATAAACTTTCTCAAGAGTTACTCCACCTCCATCAAAACCTTGTCTTACAAAAATGGTATCTAGTTGCAATATGTTTGGTCCTACTATGATAAGTTGGATACTTAACTAAATGGATAGGACTTTGACTATCACAAAATATAATCACTTTGTCTTGCACCTTTCCAAATTCACCCAATAAATCCTTTAACCAAATTAAATCTTTATATGCATGTGAGATAGCCATATAATTTGCCTTTGTAGTGAATAGAACAATTATTCCTTGAAGCTTTGACATACAACAAATAGGTCTTCTTGCAAGAGAAAAAGTATAACTTGAAGTAAATCTCCTTCTGACCAAATCACCTATAAAATCTAAATCAACATAACCACAAACTTAATCATTGCAGTCATTATAGGTGATAGAATAATCACTTTTGCCTCTAAGATATTGAAGCACCCATTTCATTGTTGCCCAATTCTCTCTATCTAGATTTTTCATGTTCTACTAGCAACACCAATTGTATGTGAAATATGTGGTTTTGTACATACCATCACATACATTAAACTTCCTATTGCATTAGCATACAATACATGATGCATATAATATTTTTCTTCTTTATTACTAGGACAAAAACTTAAAGAAAGCTCAAAATGGGAAGCTAAAAGGATCTTTACTAGTTTCACATTCTTCATATCAAATTTTATGAGGGTTTTCACCACTTATTTATTCCATGATAGCCAAATCTTTCCATAATTCCTATCTCTATGTATTTATATTCCCAAAATTTGTTTTTTGGCTCCTATATCCTTCATATAAAAAATCTTAGCCAACTAGGCATTCAACTTGGTAATTTCAACCATGCTTTTTCTTGCTACAAGCATATCATCAAAATATAACACCAAGATAATGGATAAACCATTTTAAAAACTTTTAAATTAAATTCAATGGTCATATTGACTCCTTATAAATTTTTGGCTCATAGTGAAGGAATCAAACTATTTGTACCATTGCTTGGATGCCTGCTTTAGTCCATACAATGACTTCTCGAATTTACAATTTTCTTTTTTCATTGCGATCTTGAACAAATCTTCTAGTGTTTCCATATATATCTCCTCATCCAAATATCCATGTAAAAATGTTGTTTTAACATCTAGCTACTTTAACTCAAGATCAAGTAATGCAACTAGTGCCAATACAACTCAAAGAGAAACAAGCTTAACATTTGGTGATATTTTTTCATTAAAATCAATACTTTTCTTTTGAGAATATCCCATTTCCACTAGTCTTAATTTGTAGCTTTCAATTTTATCACCAAAACCTTTCTTTAGTTTGTAGACTCATTTACAACCAACACCCTTTTTACCCTTTGAGATTTCTGCCAAGCCCCATTGTTTATTCTTCTCCACAGAGTCCATTTCTTCTTCTATTGCTATTTTCCATGTGCTTCCTAATAAAATATAGATTCCTCATTATTAGAAATAAAAAAACTAGATGAAACATAATCATCATACCTTTTATGAGTATTTTTGACCTATGTAGATCTCCTTAGAGATGCTTGTGGCATATTTTCATATTTTCCTATATATTTTTTGCACCCTCATCTTCATCTTCAAAAGATTCTTTCTACTCCATATTTTTTTGTAGATAGAAAAGTTTCCAACTAAAATTTCCGATATTGCGATACCTATTCCTATTTCATATCAACTTATACTATGTGATATGAGAGAATATATTCATCAATAACTACATCTTTGCTAAATGATGATTTTGTGGGGAATAATATCTCACAATTTGTATCCCTTAACTCCATCACCATAGCCAATAAAAATATATTTCAAAATTTGGGGTCCAATTTAGAATGTTGTTTATTATGGTAAAAATAGGTTTTGAAGGGACCCAAAACCCTTTAAGAATTGGTCTTAAACCATGATTAACATTGAGTAGTACAAACACAAATAAAAAAAGATTCCCAAAATATGACCATATAACCAACAACCAAAAGACAACAAAACAAAAAGAAAGCAAAAAACACGAAAGACAGCTGAAGAGACTAGATCAGATTCTCCAGGGTGACTGCAACCTCCACCTCAAGCTGAATAATATGACACGATTCTTCCTCAAGCCATCACAATCAATTGGCTCTTCATGGTGCCCATCGCCCCCCATTCTAATAGTAACAGTGCAAATATGCCGAGACCAATGTCAAAGAATAGAAAACCATCCAGGCCACCAAAATACCCAGAAAGTATCTGGGTAAAAGTGCCTTGATCCAGTAATAAATCTGCCCACATAAACGACTACATTGGAAATAATGCCATAACACAGAAGGAAAATCATGATACATTGTGAGAGAGTTGGCATTAAATTATTGAAAAGGGGAGTTATTTCCTCTTCTGTGAATCTCATCATACTTAAGCAATGCCATGACATCTTTATCCAACTTATCACTTAGGTTCCATGTCATCCTTTCTCTAGCCACATCCAATTTAGAAAGTTGATATTTAGAAATAAGAACATATGCATCACAACCAAGAAATTTTAAATTCTAATAATCACAAGAATGACATGTCCGTACCTCTTCAAGAATATTACAATCTATTATACTTAATGGTGATTGACTTATCAAATTGTACGTTGTATTAACTACTTCTACGCATAATTCTTTCTCTAACTTGGCACTAATAAGCATGATCATTGCTCTTTATATAAGTGTCTTGCTCATGTGTTCAACAACACCATTTTTTTGAAGAGTTTAAACTATGTTTTTATGCCTTTTGTTGGATATCATTGGCATATGATGAACTGGTATGTTGATATGATGATAATGTATGTTGTCATTGATGTCAATAAGTGTAAGTGAACCAGTATGCAGATTGAAGAAGTTGGTGAATCGGTATGAAGAGGCATGAAGAGATTCAGTGAACTGGTGTCGGGGTTTCACTAAGTGTGATTATCAGTTGGTAGTCTCAGCTCTATGGTTATAGGTTTGGCGATCCAGCTTGTGTGATGAACCGATGATACTCTGTGATGAGTTAGCTAAGAGATGTGATCGAGGTGCCACGTCAGCTTTGTACACATGAAGGATTGAGGCATAAGAAGATCAACCACATTTGAAGTCTACCTCGGGAATGATCATTCTTCTTAAGTGGTATGAGAAGAGAGCATGATGGGTTACTGATTCCCATGTGCGGTGATGAATGAACGATGCAGATTGTCTTGTGATTTGTTTGAAATTGTAATGCTCTATGCAATATGTTTGGATGATCAGGATTGGACCGCCTTTGTTGTAAAACTAAGATACTTAGGGTTTAGGGTTTATGTTACTGACCTATCTGTTGTCTATAAGGTCGATGATGTTTGTTATTGAAAAGTTGTTGGCAAATGTTGTGTGTATGTATCCGAGTGAAGAGATACTTGATACTTGCCAGACCAGTAAGAGGTAAACTACAGAGTGTGATTGTAGAGTAGAGGATATGAAAATGATCTGCCTTGGCATGTAGTGCTGTTATCAGATCATAGTTTTTCCTATTGTCTTCTAATCATTTCAACAGATGGAAAATCCCTTTACCGGGTAGCTTTAACAGGCTTATTGTAAGACCTCTAACCAGGTGACTCAAGATCATTGAGTTCTTTAAATCCTCTAGTGAGGTAACCTTTAATAGGGTTTCAACCTTTAACCAGGTATTTAGCCATCCCTTAATTGGGTGATCTCTAATAGGAATCGGTTCCTAGAAGAACCTTATTGTAAAGTCTTTAACCGGACTAGCCTCCTAACAGGGCGAGCTTCGAAAGAGTTCAAAACAAGCTTGTGGGTATTCATCCCCACCGTGGTTTTTCCCATTTGGGTTTCCACTTGAAAAATCTGTGTGTTATGTGTTATGCATTTTTCATGTGATGTTTATGAAGTATTTGGTTGAAGGATTATGCATGCAGGGTTAATAGGTTATGGCATTTTTTAGTATACCACATGCATATGTTTATGGGTGAAGTTGATGTTGCATAATTGATCGTATTTGAAGTATTCAGACCTATCAGTTTATGATGTCTGGTGTCTTACTATGTTTAACCAATATTGCCATGGTTAAGTTCAGTAATGGTGATAACCAGTTGGTTTTGATTTAGCAAGATAAGTTGTTAAGAGAGTTTTTATCTGTATTGATTCACCCCCCCTCTTAGTACCGGTTGGGGTATTTGCTATTCATCATTATTCATCAATTGGTATCAGAGCGCCTCCAGGTCCTCGATGATATAAGCTTAACTGCTTGAGGTAAAAGATCCTACTGTAATGATGAAGAGGGAAGGTCCTAAGTTCAATAGAGATTGTAGTGCCCCTACCCTAGTCAGGTTGACTATTTATGTGACATTCCTGAATGGTTGATTTACCATGATGTAATGTTGTAGTCAGATATTATGATTATTGTGCGTACCTGTTAATGTGCTTTCGCATCAATTCTTATGTAAGTTTAATTTTTTTCCTGATTCCTGTTATTAATCTCGAGCTAACACCTTCATTATATATATATATACATATACATATATATATATATATATATGTATATATATATATATGTATGTATGTATGTATGTATGTATGTATGTATACATACATACATACATACACACACACACACACACACACACATATATATGTATGTATGTATGTATGTATGCTTGTGTGACTCCTGGTTGCAAGAGATTGCAGGTACAATACCGTCTAGGTGTGAGGTTCGTCTTTACCTGGATTCACAGGGTAGAGTATACCTCTTTCGTCCTTAGAATTTGGATTAGGTGGTTGTAAAACCCTCATTTTACCCTAGTCATGCTCAAGTGAGTGTCGCCTGTGGTCTGTCAGTTTCCCTTTTCATTTGGGTTTGTGGGTCGTGTATTTGGTTGGCTTTCTTGGGTTGTGTGCTTTGCATGTGGTAAAATTGAGTATTTCATCCTAAGTATTTAATTTGATTTAAGGTGTTCATTTACGCATTAGTAATTGAGGAATTAAAATAAATAGGTTTCTTTTATGTGATTAATCATTAATTAAAAAGATCGCTCTATTTATGTTTATAGCAAGTTTAATTTAATGGTTAATTTTAAATCATGAATTTATTTAGTTTATGCATTTTGAAAGGGAAGATTTAAATTTATTCGAAATAGAAAAAATTAATCTCTTTTGCTTTTCGGAATAGAAAGGTTAATTTTAATTATTTAAGAAAATCAATTTTAATTAGGAAAAGCAAGTTTAATTTATATATATTTGATATAGTGTGAAGGATTCATTTTGGGATTTTATTTTACTTAAAAAATATTTTACCCTCATTAATATTGTGAAATATAAATGTTAGCTTTGCTAATATTGAGAAAATTAAAATTAAATGAGGGAGAGAAGCATTTTGATTTAAATTTAGAAAAGCAAGTTTAGAATATTGAATAGTTGAAAAGAATGATTTTTCATTCTTATTTAAAAGATGTTTAAATTCAAAAATAGGGGATTAGGTCAAGGATTCTTCCATTTACCCTAGGGTTTGAAAATATTTTTGGGGGATTATTTTTGGAGAGCATTTTTTTTGAAAATATTTTTGGAGGAGATTTGGGCATTTCGGGAAGGAAGGATTTCTTGAGTTGCAGGTTGGGCTCTTCATCAGATCTTGCTAGGAATGCGAAATAAGGTAGGATTCAAATGCATCTCTTTGATTTCTTGTGTTATTGGGTTTGTCTTTAAAATATATATATATATATATATATATATATATATATATATATATATATATATATATATATATTGGGAAATGGTTGTTCTTGATGATTCTTGCTTAAAATCTCCATGAATGTTCTTAAATTTAAGTTTTAGTTTTGGGAATATTGGTTGCTTTTGGGTCAAGATTGGTTAAATGGAGTAGATAAATGGTTGTAAATCCATCTTAGTTTGCCAAATATGGTTTTGGTGGTTGAGAAAATTTGCTTATTTGAAAGTTGTTCAACAAAGATTGTGTATTTGGAAAACCATGATCTTGTTGGAAAAATTCTCAATATTTGTTGTTCTTGATCATTTTGGAAATTAAATTTCGTTTTAGTCTCTGTATGAGACTGTGGATTTTGGAAATCTGGGGTTTTATTTATTGTTATTGTTTCCTTGGTTTTAAAAAAATTAATAAATTAAAAAATGAAGTTTATTTTTTAAATCTGTTTGAACGGATTAGGGTTGGAGGGCGGAGGAGCCGAGGGCTCTACCTGCGCCCTCCTCCCCGCGGGTTCAGTAGGGCTGTGACCACAAGAGGCCACAGGAGACCCTGCGTCCACAGTGGTGGCCGCGGGGGGCTGCGATGGCTTCCACCTCTCCCGTGATGGGAGGTGGGCCTCGTAGTGGTTTCCCCCACTTTTAAAAAAAAGTTTTTTTAGTAAAAAAAAAGGAAGCTTATTTTATTAAAAGTTGGTTTTAATAGCTTTTTTTAATTATTATTAATTTTTATTAATGAAGATTAATAAATATATATTAATTAATTTTTAATTCGAAATCTGTGTATTATTAAGTTATTATTAATATATATTTTATTGATGGAGATTAATATATATATATATTAATTAATATTTAATTTGAAATTGTGTATTATTAAATTATTAATTGTTTATATTTTATTATTCAGGGATTAATAAATATATAACAATTAATATTTAATTTGGGTATCTAATTTAATGAGGAAGTATCCTTTGGAAATAGATAGATTATAATTTTAATTAGAAATTTTTGAAATAAAATATATTTATTATTTGGTAATTTTTAAATAATATATTATTCAGGAATATATTATTTTCAATTTGAATGATATAGGTCATCTGGGAATTTTAGAAATGGAATACTAAATTATATGGATAATTGAAAAATGAAATATTTATCATTGGATATTTTAAAAATTTAAATGACATGCTATTAGAATTATTGGAAATTTAATAATGTATCGATTGGAAAATTGGCAAGTTAATGATATTTTCATTTAGTAAAATAAATGGTTTAGCTATATCTTTCCTCTGTATTGAGAGATAGGCAAATGGTAATATTGCAATTGTGGTATTGTATTCACCTTGTAAGGGTGATTTTTTTGTTAATGTATTTTTGAAATCTTAGATCATTTAGAAAACTTGATCGACTTTTATTGTTTAAACCAATAGGAAAGAAGATTGTCCCTTCCCGGTTATTGCCTATGCAAGTTTAATTTCTATATTCGCTTTTGTTTAAAGTAATGTCAAGGCCTTGATATGTTTGTTTGGACCCTGTCATTTGGTTGATTTGGGGTACTTGTTGATATCAACGGTCTCTAGTTTGGTTGTTGCCTTGTGATGGTGTTATAATTGGTCTTGTCCTTTATGCCGGTGTCGAGTGTTGATTTGTGGTTGAACATAGCTGGTTAGGTCTCTAGTTAGAGTACCGTCAGATAATGGACCTTGTATTTGCTTTTAATATGTTCAGTTGGATCCGTTTCTATGTAGGGATCATTTATGTAGTTATTGACCGATGTGGTCGTTTGTATATTGGGTATGTTCGCCTTGATGGAAGGATTGTAAATGATGTGAACCTTATGTATCCTTAACTTATTTAAATGATCAGAGGGGTCTTGCAGTTGATCAGACTGGGAGATGTAGCCCTTTAGGGGTGAACTCCGATATCAATTTGGTGTTATGTGATGTTTTTGTTCTTATGTTTCATGTTTAGTGTTAGCATGTATGGATGACATTTTGGTAGAATGTATAAGTGGATTAGGTGAGATGTATCGTAAATGCATGTATGCAGTCATTTCTTAATGCAGTAATGTGGACCATGAAATAGTGTAGTTTTTGATTAGCAGAATGTATTATGTTATTGTTAATGAAAATAAGTATGCATGAAAATACCTCATTAGTTAGGATGAAATTATAGTGCGTTTTGGAACAAGATGCATGGCATGTGTTTAATGTAAAATTGAACGTAATGAATGGTAAAAAAAAATTATTGGATCGACTTGTCATGTTACCTAAATTGTAATTCTAATGGATGAACTTCATTTTGTTATCTACATTCTAACCTTAATAAATGAACTTCATCATATTAGCTATATTTTGACTATAATGGATGAACTCATTTGGTTATCTACATTTTAACCTTAATAATTGAACTTCATCATATTAGCTATATTTTAACTATAATGGATGAACTCATTTGGTTATTTACATTTTAACCTTAATAAATGAACTTCATCATATTAGCTATATTTTAACTAAAATGGATGATCTCATCAAGTTAACTATATTTTAACCTTAATGGATGAATTCATATGTTATCTATGTTTTAACTTCAATGGGTAAATTTCCTCATGTTAGACTCATCTTCAACCATAATGGATGAACACATCCTATTATCTATAATGTTAATTTACTAAACAAATTATATGCTTGTTTAAAGTTATAACATGAAATTAAGTTAACTTGCTTTACAGGGTCAGATGTCGTGAGTTGAGTTAGATGTTAAGTTATGTAATCACGTTGGGAAACTCCTTAGGTTTTGTTTAGTCTTCTGTTGTGTTATCTAAGCTTTTGATAACTCATTGTATCTTTATGTTGTGTCTTATTAAGAAAAAAAATATTTGCACTCTATTTGTGTGTTTTGGCTTTATTCCTTCAAGGTTTCCTGGCGGGGCATTATAGAGATAACTTTAAGATATGGAAGGATAGAATGAAGATTTACATCAAGAGTATGGGTGCTCAATACTGGAGATATGTCGAGAATGCATTTGTTACTCCCATTGGCACTTTGAATGATGATCAAAAGAGAGAAATCTAGGAAAATGGGCAAGTTATGGAAGCCCTTATCAATAGCCTGTCAGATATTGAGTTCATTGATGTTCAAGACAAGGATACACCTAAGGATGTATGGGATGCATTGGAAAACATCTATGGTGGTGATGAGCATGTAAAGAAAGCTAAGGAAGAAAGCCTTAGAGGTAAATTTGAGGATATGAGGATGGTTGAAGGTGAAACCATTCAACAGTATGGTATTAGGATTAAGACTGTGGTTGGTGATATCAAAAGCACTGGTGGAACTATTGATGATACCACTATTGTTAGTAAAGTCCTTAGATCATTATTACCAATATATGCAATCAGAGTTGCTGCTATCCAAGAACTAAGGTCTATTGATAAGACCAAGGTATCCTTAGATTCTATTATTGCAAAATTATCTGCATATGAGTTGAATAGCTATGATGGTAGTGTTCAGAAGACCGAGTCAGCCTTTAAAGCATCTACTGTACCATCTAGAAAAGGAAAAGAAACTAGTACCAGCTATGAATCCAGACAATGCAGAGATATGGATGATGAAGAGATTCTGATGGAGTTCGAAGCTCTTCTTGCTAAAAGAATTCCGAAGGGAACCAGAAAATATAAAGGTAAACTTCCTTTGAAATGTTTTTCTTGCAACAAGATAGGACATATAGTTGTTAACTATCCCAACAATGACAATAAGGATAAACCAGAGAGGTTCAGAAAATATAAAAGTGGAAATAGAAGAAATTGTCTAGTTGCTGTGGATGAAGGTGTCACTGATGAAGAATTAGAGGATGAAGAAAATGAAGACATAGTGTTTGTAGCAGTAAAGGAAGAAGTGTCCGACAAGAAATCTCTTGTCTCCCACATTGATAACTCCAATGAGTGGATAATTGATAGTGGTTGTTCTCATCATATGACTGGTGACCAGAGAAAGTTTCTGTCTTTGGAAGAATATGATGGAGGTGTTGTCAGATTTGGCAACGATGCACCATGCTTGGTAAAAGGTAAAGGATCCATCTCACTAAATGGTAAAAGTAGTGCAGATGATGTCTACTGGGTAGAAGGTCTTAAGCATAACTTGTTGAGTGTTGCTCAATTGAATGACAAAGGATTAGTTTTGGAATTCAAAGGTGGAATTTACAGTATAATTGGGAAGAATGGTGAAGTTATTTCGACTGGTAAGCAAACCAGAGGTAACTTATTTCAGTTGAATACCAAGATAAGTCGATGTCTAATGGCTAAATTTGATGATAGTTGGATATGGCACAAGAGACTCTGTCATATGAACTTTGACAACATTGTTAAAGCCGGTAAGAGGATTACCGTTGCTGGAAAAACCTGAGAATTCTTTGTGCAGAGAATGTCAACTTGGGAAGATGTCTTCCTCAACTTTTAAAGGTAAGTCTTTTTCAGTAGAAAATTTACTTGATCTTGTCCATATTGATTTGTGTGGTCCTATGAAAACTAGAAGTATTCAGGGAGATAGGTATTTTATGATTCTTATCGATGACTGCTCAAGAATGACGTGGGCCACATTCTTGAAAGACAAGTCTGAAGCATTTGGAAAGTTCAAAGCTTTCAGAGCATTAGTAGAGAAAGAAAGTGGTAAAAAGATAAAATGCCTGAGAACTGATCAAGGAGGAGAATTCACTTCTGATGAATTCAATAAGTACTATGAAGATAATGGTATCAAGAGACAGTTGTCTACCCCAAGGAAACCACAACAAAATGGCATAGCAGAAAGAAATAATAGGACTGCAGTTGAAGCGGCAAGAACAATGTTGATCCAAGGAAAGGTTGCTCACACTTTTTGGAGAGAAGTGGTGAGCACTGCAGTCTATATTATGAACCGGATACTCATCAAGAAAGGCAAAGATAAAACCCCTTATGAGTATTGGACCAGGAAAACTCCCACTGTGAGTTATTTTGAAGTGTTTGGTAGTAAGTGCTATATCAAGAGAGGTGAGCATTTGAGCAAATTTGATGCAAAATGTGATGAAGGAATATTTCGGGGATATTCCACTAAGAGAAAAGCTCTCAAGTGCTACAACAATAGAACACAGAAGATTGTTGAAAGTATCAATGTCAGGGTTGATTAATCCTTTGAGGAACCTAAGGTAACATGTAGCGAAGAAGTAGAAGAGGAACTAGGTATATCCTTTTGGGAACTGGTTAAGAAAGAAACTTGTAAAGATCTTAGTGTTCCTTTACCGGTAGAAGCCACAGTAAGAGAAGAAGAAGAGGTTAGTGAAGAAGAAGAAGAAAAGCTAGCATATCAGGCTAGAATCATTCCTAGATATATAAAGTTGCACCATGATCCAAAGCAAATCATAGGAGATAAAGATGCAAAGATACTCACTAGAAGAAAAGTGAAAGAAAACTCTTGCATGATTTCTAAATTTGAACCCAAGACTTCAAGAGAATCTCTTACAGATGAAGATTGGATTAAAGCAATGGAAGAGGAGCTAGATCAGATAGAAAAGAATGCAACATGGTCTTTGGTGCCCATACCAGAACATAAAAATGTCATAGGTACCAAATGGGTCTTCAGGAATACACTAAATGAAGAAGGCACAATTGTTAGGAACAAGGCTAGGCTTGTATGTAAGGGATATGCTCAGGAGGAAGGAGAAGACTATGGAGAAACTTTTCTTCCTATGGCTAGATTAGAAGGTGTTTGAATGCTACTTGCATTTACAACATTTAAGGGATTTAAGGTCTATCAGATGGATGTGAAGTTTGCTTTTCTGAATGGAATCCTAGAAGAAGAAGTGACATAGAGTAACTAGAAGGGTTTGCCTTATCAGAAGATAGTGACATGGTGTGTAGATTACACAAAGCCCTATATGGACTAAAACAAGCACCTAGGGCATGGTATGAAAGACTACACTCTCATCTTGTGAAGATTGGATTTCAGAGAACAAGTGAAGATAGCAATTGTAGACACCTAAAATTGTCCAGTCTAATTAAATAAATATTTTTATTTATTTAATTATTTAAGCCTAATTCTTCTATTAATTGAATAAATATTTATTTATTTAATTAATTCATTTATCCTCTTCTAGCCTTATTTCTTATTTAAATAAATACATTTATTTATTTAAATTATCCTTTTGCTAAATTAAATAAATACTCTTATTTATTTAATTGATCCCACTTCTTCTATTAATTAAATAAATTTTTATTTATTTAATTAATTCATTAACCTTTTCTACCCATGACACATGTCATTCATCTCTTAATTCATACACTACTTACCCTCTCATTATTTTATTATTTCTTTTACCTACCCTCTAATCATAGCCGACCACTTATCTTTTACACCTCTCAATCTTATCCCTCCATTTCTTATAGTGTCTTCTATATAAGGAGATGCTTCCTTCATTATCAACACCTTGAACATATGCATTCTAATCAAGCATCCTAGCATTCAAACTTTCATATGCAATCAAGCTTACTTGCAACCACATTTCCATTCTTTGTTGAGCTCTTGTGCACACATAAAATCTGAGAGCAAATATATCAAGCAAGATCAATGGAGATAGGAAGAATGGAGATCCAAACCCTATTGGACATGTGATGGTATAATCTTTGTGATTTCATTTGATTTGCATTGTCTTAGGTAATCTTCATATGATATGGTGGATATTTGTTGTTGTTAGGCTAGGGTTTTGTGGTTGAATTCATTTAGCCTTTTGATATTGCTGTATCCATTTTCACCGTATACAACAACATCTACTTGAAATTAGAAGGTGATCAGATTCTGATTTGTGAAGTGTTTGTGGATGACATAATCTTTGGAGGAGATGATAGAATGAGTCATGCATTTGTAGATGAAATGAAGGAAGAGTTTGAGATGTCTTTGATAGGAGAAATAAAATTCTTCATTGGTTTACAGATTCAGCAAATGAAAGAGGGTATCTTTATTACCCAGTCCAAGTATGTCAAAGAGGTATTGAAGACTTTTGGCATGGAGGAATGCAAACCGGTTGGTACATCGATGGTAATTGGCTGTAAACTTACTAAAGAAGATGATTCATCACTGGTGAATGAAAAGGAGTATCGGTTAATGATCAGTAAGTTGCACTATGTGGTGCACAACAAACCAAATATTTCTCATGCAGTGGGCATAGTAGCTCATTTTCAAAAATGTCTGAGAGAATTCCACTTGGTAGCTGTGAAGAGGATTCTTAGATATCTAAAAGGAATAGTTGATTATGGATTGTGGTATCCATATAATGGTGACTGTAATCTCAAAGTATATATCGATGCCGATTGGGCAGGTAATGTGGACAACTGGAAGAGCACAACCGATGGAGCGCTCTTTCTCGGTGAAAGATTAGTATCATAGACCAACAAGAAGCAAAGTTGTACTTCTCAATCTACAACTGAAGTAGAATATGTGGCAACATTTATGAACTGCACTCAAGCAATTTGGATGAAGCATGTATTGGAAGGTTTCAAGGTACCTGTATCTGAACTAGTGAACATATTTTGTGATAACACAAGTGCAATAAACATTTCCAAGAATCCGGTAATGCATGCTAGAACTAAGCACATTGAGCTTAAATATCATTTTTTGAGAGAGAAAGTTTAGAATAAGGAGGTTGTATTACAGCATGTTTCCAGTAAGGAGCAACTAGCAGATATATTGAGTAAGCCCTTACCGAAGACTACATTTACCTATTTGAGAGGTGAATTAGGGGTTCTTCCCCTTCATGGAGTCAACTAAGGTTGTGTGCTCCGCATCAGTCAAGTACTATAGTATCAAATCTTTCAGGATTGGTGTGTTGAAGGATGCTACTCCTTAGGGGGAGCAACATAGTAGATTTTGGAAGCTTATGCCTCCACTTTGGCATTGTTGTCAAAGGGGGAGAAGATATCTGATGTATGGGGAAAGGATATCTTATAATGTAGATACACTGGTCTACGAGGTTTTCAGTTGCAATGATACACTGAATATTGCCATCAATGCCAAAGGGGGAGATTGTTGGATATCATTGGCATATGATGAACCGGTATGTTGATATGACGATAATGTATGTTGTCATTGATGTCAATAAGTGTAAGTGAACTGGTATGTAGATTGAAGAAGTTGGTGAACCGATATGAAGAGGCATGAGGAGATTCAGTGAATCGGTGTCGGGGTTTCACTAAGTGTGATTACCGGTTGGTAGTCTTAGCTTTATGCTTATCGGTTTGGTGATCCAGCTTGTGTGATGAACCAATGATACTCTATGATGAGTTAGCTAAGAGATGTGATCGAGGTGCCACGTCAGCTTTGTGCACGTGAAGGATTGAGGCATAAGAAGATCAACTGCATTTGAAGTCTACCTCGGGAATGATCATTCTTCTTAAGTGGTATGAGAAGAGAGCGTGATGGGTTACTGATTCCCATGTGCGGTGATGAATGAATGATGCAGATTGTTTTGTGATCTGTTTGAAATTGTAATGCTCTATGCAATATGTTTGGATGGTCAGGATTGGACCGCCTGTGTTGTTAACCTAAGATACTTAGGGTTTAGGGTTTATGTTACCAACCTATCTGTTATCTTTAAGGTCGATGATGTTTTTTATTGAAAAGTTGTTGGCAAATGTTGTGTGTATGTATCCGAGTGAAGAGATACTTGATACTTGCCAGACGAGTAAGAGGTAAACTGCAGAGTGTGATTGTAGAGTAGAGGATATGAAAAGGATCTACCTTGGCATGTAGTGTTCTTATCAGATTGTAGTTTTTCTTGTTGTCTTCTAATCATTTCAACAGATGGAAAATCCCTTTACCGGGTAGCTTTAACAGGCTTATTGTAAAACCTCTAACCAGGTGACTCAAGATCATTGAGTTCTTTAAATCCTCTAGCGAGGTGACCTTTAACAGGGTTTCAACCTTTAATAGGGTATGTAGCCATCCCTTAACTGGGCGATCTATAATAGGATCAGTTCCTAGCAGAACCTTATTGTAAAGTCTTTAACCAGACTAGGCTCCTAATAGGGTGAGCTTCAAAAGAGTTCAAAACAAGCTTGTGGGTATTCATCCCCACCGTGGTTTTTCCCATTTGGGTTTCCACATGAAAAATCTGTGTGTTATGTGTTACGCATTTTGCATGTGATGTTTATGAAGTATTTGGTTGAAGGATTATGCATGCAGGGTTAATAGGTTATGGTATTTTTTAGTATAGCACATGCATATGTTTATGGGTGAAGTTGATGTTGCATAATTGATCGTATTTGAATTATTCAGACCTATCAGTTTATGGTGACTGGTATCTTACTGTGTTTAACTGGTATTGCCATGGTTAAGTTTAGTAATGGTCATAACCAGTTGGTTTTTCTTTAGCAAGATAAGTTGTTAAGAGAGTTTTTATCTGTACTAATTCACCCCCCCCTCTTAGTACCACTCTACCAAAAATGGTTGCTGAATTATTTAAGGTTAAATGATTCACTCAAAACTTTCAGCTCTTGCTTCTCTACCTTCCTCTTCTTATCAATATCATCCAAAAATAATGAAAAGTTGCAAATAGTAGACAATATTTTACCTTCGGTCTACAATTCTTCCTTAATCTTCTCCAAGTTCATAGCAACATGTACTCTCTCTCTATAAATATCGTTCATCAATTGTTCAATTCTCCTCTTTTCATATTCCTTTTCCACATTCTTGATAGCAGCCTCTTCAAGACTCTTCATCTGCTCACCTGTTGATGTGACCAAAATGTTCAATTTCTCAGTGGGAGTGGAAAGATTATCAGTGTCTGTCTCTAGTAATAAACTAGATAAAATATCAATTGCAAACTTTATGGTCTGTGCCTCTTTCGCCTGAGCTTTCATAATTTTATTTTGTGCCTTGGATTGCATGGTAGATGCAATCTCCATAAGCTCAGTAGGACTCATCATATCCATATTGATTGGTCCTTGAATGGATACCGTGTCATCATCCTCATCATCGTCATCAAGGATCTTCTTTGATGTAAGTGATTGGGAGGTCACTTTATGCCGATGCTCTTCTTCTTGCTTCTCTTCTTCTTTTTGCTTCTCATCTGTCTTTATCGATGGCTCTTTAGTTTTCTCAGCATTTGTATTCACTGGTTGCTCAACATCTATGTGTACATTCTCCCATGTGTCTTGCTGCATTTCTACATCTTTCCCAGTTCCATTGTATTTTTCTCAACTTCAATATCTTTCTGCATCTCTTCCTTTACCGGGGGCTGAGAGATTTGTACATCATCAATTTGTGCATTTTCTTTAGTCACCACTTCATATGTACCAGTTGGATTCACTTTTGTCTCTTCATCAATGATAATGATTGGTTCTTTCTTAGTGTGTGTATCAACTGGTGTGTCATCAAACATGATTTCATCTTGTATGATATCATCAATTTTTTAAGTATCAGAGAGATCTTCTCCCTTGATTCTCACTAGTTCCTCTTCTTTAGGTACCCATCCTAAAAACTTCTTCAGGATTTCTTCAGTCTCATCTTGGACAGACTAAGACTCACTGACAAGTAGTCTATTTAACCTCTTCTTTGTTCTAAATAGTTATTTTGAACTAGAAATAATATGATGTATATCCTCCTTAGAGGTTTCAAGTTACAAATGAATAAGAACAAATTCAACTATTTCTTTATCCTGCCTTATTGCTGCCTTCCATCTAGCTTCTAGCTTACTGTTCAATGAATCAGGTATTTGGCTTTGCAATTCAATCAGAGCTTTTTACACCAACTCGTATTCCATAATTCCTTATTTTCTCAAACAATTTCTCAAGTGAAGTAAGTTTACTTACCAGTGGCTTAATAGATTTCATTGTGGATGCTCCAACCACCTTTGATTTCTTGCCACTAGCTCTTAGTTCTCTCTTTTCTCCTTCTGATTCAGTTTCTTCTCCTTCTACTTCAACAACAACTCTTTTTTCTTGTTCCTTCTTTCTTTTCCGATGGCTACCGGTGCTGGTGACTTGATCTCTTTACCTTTCCTTCTGATTTGAACCTTAGGAGGAAGAGGGAGCTTCTCCTTGACAACTATACTCCTTGTCTATTTGTTGGTGGGTGTACTAGATGTTCCGACCTTCTTCTCTTCAAATCTTGCTCTTGCTTCAACAATTATCTCTTTTGTAAAACCTTGTTCCACAACAAATTGTTCAACTTCCTTTCTAACTTTCTTAGCAATCACTATTTGGCCAACTCATAATGTACTTCTATATATTTCTCCTTAAAGGTTCCAAACCAGGTTGCACTAGAATCTACAGGTGTAGATAGAAGATGATCAACATAGGCAATCAAAATACCAGCTTCTACCTCATAACCCATGGGCATTACCCATGAAGTTCTAAGGTCTGCCACCTCCATCCGACAAGTGTCAGTATCAAGCATGAAACATATATAATTTTCCTACCTTTTAAAAATATGCTCTGGTATTCTTTCTCTAGCATGCATTCTTTTTTGGAAGTCTTATCACCGTTCACAAACTTATAAAACACTTTTTTTTTGCCTTTACAAACTACAATTAATGCAATACTGGTTGAACTTACCCTAATCACCATTCAACCCTAAAACTTGCTACCAATTCACATAACACATAAAAATTATATATTTTGAAGTATAAATGGTTTAAGATCACTTCATAATATCATATTACATCATGATATACAGTTTTGTCTTACTGCACAATCATTCAGGGGGTCCAGAAATGGATCTGACAACAAGCTCCCCCTAAGCTTTATACATAGCATAGTTTACCGGTGAGGGATTCTCCACACTGGGTGAAGAAATAGAATCTTTTGATGGTTTCTCCTCACTCTTCTTCCTCCAGATCTTTTTCATCTCACTCCTGAATTCTTCTACATTAACCTTCTTCTTATCTTTCCGGTCAACAAACTGATTAACCAGTTGGTTCATTCTAGCTCTGCAAAACTTTGCATGGTGTCCCAGTTTGTGACAATGAAAACATGCCATTCTAGATGCTCTCCAGGGTCCAACATTGCCTCTACCAGTTCTTCTCTGATAATTCATAGAAACATGACCATAATTGTGATAAATTGAACAAGTCACATTCTGTCTATACTCCATTCCATAAGGACTAGACCGATTCACATAAGGTCTCTTCCAAGTAGGGTTTCTCTGGTCATTGAAAGATCTTTTCCATTCACCATTAGGTCTCTAATTCATGTAATATCTATGACTGTTCATTCCAGACCTGCACTCAATATCTCTATGCCCATACTTGTTGCAATTGAAGCAATATCCATCAAAAGTTCTAGGCTTATATCCTTCATATGCATTAGGTCTATATCCATCAAAGGTACTAGATCTACTTGTACAAACATTAGTAGTATGACCTACCTTATGAAAATTGAAGCATACTGGTTTGTTTGATTTCTTACCAATGGTTTTCTTGTTCTTAGATGCAGATTTATTTTCATCCATGATGTCCTTAGTATTAGATGGTTCTCCTTTCTCAAAGGTTGTATATCCCAAACCTTGTGTTTCTCCTTTCTGCCTCCATGACTGAATTTGCTCATCAAGAAAAGCAATGCTCTTGTTGTATTTAGCTAATATCTCATTGGCATCACCCAACTCCTTAGTAAGATATTCATTCTTTTTTATAAGACTCTCTCTAAGAGACATAGCCATGTCTAGATCAGCTTTCACTTCCTCTTTTTCTTTTTTTTTTTTCCTCTTGAAGATATACATGTAGGGTAACAATCTCCTGGTTCAGTTTAAAGATCTCATGATCCTCCTCTCTGATTTTGTCTTCAGTAGTCCTCCTGGCTTCCAACTCTTGACTCATCCTGATAGTTAGAGCTTCCAACTCTCTCCTCTGATTTGACTTCTCATCATTCATCTTTTTCACCTCATTAGCCAATGCATCAATGTTAGCTTCTTCAGATGAACTGTTTTCATTAAGTTCATACAACTGCTCAGCTAGCTCTCTCCTTTTAGCCAATGAAGCTTTATACTTGACCCTTAACTCACCTAGGGCTTCTTTGGATTCTACAAGTGGGTTAGAAAGCTCTCTGTAACTCATATCCCCCATGTTAGCCTTAAGGATCCTTCCCAAGCAGTTAATCCTTAAGAGAATTAGGCTCTGATACCAATTGATAAACTTATAAGGCACTGAGAAGGGGGGGGGGTGAATCAGTGCAAACAAAAACAATATAAATCTGATCACCACTTTAACCAACTTGAAAATCAATATGCATGCAATAAATATAACCACATAAACAAACACCCAATAAAGCATGCAACTCATAACACAATGATTTTCATGTGGAAATGCAAATGGGAAAAACCATGGTGGGAATTAGTACCCACAAAGATCAACTATCTGTAGAATAGAGATCTGACTGGTTAAGGTCACACAACACCCTATTAGGAGTGACATCCGGTTAAGAGTGCTTTAGCCCGATTAAGAGCTATTACAATAAGGCCTATTAGGACCAGCCCTGTTAGGAGCTACCCAGCTATGGGATTTCAAAACACAAGCTAATATGTCAACTGGTTAGAGGATTTAAACCTTTGAACCTATTAGGATCCCGCCGCACCTTGTTAGGAGTGACCTTGTGAGAGGATTTTCTTGCTGCAACTGTTAGGGAACAACAAGTTTGTCTGATCTGCTGTTAGCACCTCTGTGCCTGATTAGATATGCTTTAGTTATGATTCTAACACCAACTAAACATCATAACCTAACTCCTTCCACTGCACAATCAAATTCTCATTCTAGATCCTTCTCCAGAATAATCATCACACAATATTAATCTTTTTATAGACAACTCTGTTAAGTCGGATAATACCCTTGGAACAATTTCCTAGGTTCAATAACACATAAAACAAAAAAGATTTAAATAATAATAGACAAGACATATAATTAATTGATAAAACCTTGACAATATGCTAAGGAAATATCCACAAGCATAGTATCAATATTCTTATTTCTCAGAGAAAATAATTACTTTCTCCACAAACAGTGCTATCACAATTAATTTTCCTTCAAGGTAACAAGATATATATAATATTTTCAAGATGATGACTGACATCAAACTTAGAAAACCTAGATATTTTCTGTAGTGAAAATATGTATTATCTCTTAAAGAAAAATTAGTTTCCAAATTTCTTTTTTTATTCTTTTGATTGTTGTCATGATCCAACAACTTTGTGGCCCTCTTTAAATAGTTATGGGGTCCTACTTAGGAAAAAATCTCTTTCCTCTTATCCAACCAAACTTCATTTGGGTAGAAGACATACCCTCAAAGTTTGGTAGATTTTTTCGAGCACATTTTCTGGTTTTACCTTTG
Organism: Cryptomeria japonica; assembly: GCF_030272615.1. Lineage (NCBI taxonomy): Eukaryota > Viridiplantae > Streptophyta > Pinopsida > Cupressales > Cupressaceae > Cryptomeria > Cryptomeria japonica. Next base: position 111,046,419 of record NC_081413.1, on the reverse strand, counting down.
TACATAGTTTGCATGGTGATGCATGCATGTTCAGAAGTGCACCTATAGTTGTTTCCATAATTATAGCCATTTCTTTCCATTATTGGTATAGTGGTTTGAGTTTAATCAATTTGTATTTATACTCAATGCATCAATTGTATATAATAGAAGTGGGTCCCACACAAAAAATATCCACTACGTTTATTGTAATATACTAGTTTTATTTTAAGATGTGGCAGGTGGATGCACTTTGGGTGGCCAGTTCCCCCTTGTAGAAAGACATCTAATTCCTAGAAAATTAAGGCCATGAATCCTTCTTCTAGTATGTTATGAATTCCCTTCTTGTTATGGTTCCACACAATACACTACTTAATTTCCCACCAAGCTACCTAGTGTTTTTGTCTCCCTTATTGTGCAATATCATCTAGCATCATGGAATGAATGGGTGTCTTCACCAATTCCAAATAAACATGAGAACTGGGTGGTTCCATGAATGGATAACCCTTTATCATTGTCACTTGGTGCTACTCCATGTGCTTAATTAGTTTTTGTTAATATGTTATAGGCCTTTTGTGAACATGTATTTTTTAGTTATGAATATCAATTGAATTTTTTTTTATCATAAACCTATGAAAATTGTCTTAATTTTTTTTTATGGCTAATATAGTCTATATACTAAAAGTGTTTCCAATAAAACCTTGATTATACCACCAACTCAAAACCAAAGCATCAATACTTAATTTTAAATTGAATACGAGATTAGAGACCTTAGACAAATTAGTTCTAATATTTTTAGATGTTGGGATGTTAAGATTTGTGATCTAAAATAGATAGTGAGATCTTAGCTACCACCAATATAGTTTTAATCTTGATTAAATGACCAATTGAAAACTAAAATATCAATTCTTAATCTTAGTTCAATATAAAATTAGAGACCTTAGTTGAACGAATCTTGAGAGTTTTAGATGTTGTAATTGTATGTACCAAAATGGGCACACAAAGATTTTAGGTGGTCAAATATATGATATTTGATTGTTTTGAATGAGACAAAAGCTAGTAAGGTGGTGGCCTTGATGGATGGACGACTTTGTATTTTCTATTTAATTTTGAAATTATTGTGGTAATAAATGAATAATGGATAGTTGAGAAGTTTGTTTAACAAGATGTATACTTCTAGGGATTTTCTTCTAATCTTCTATTCCAACACAAAAGTAATAAGAATAAAAAAAATGGAATTTTATTTTTTATCTCTAATATTTTCAACAAAAGCAAGATAAATAAAATAGTAATTAAATAAATAAGTTTTTAATCAATATTTTTAAAACACAGGTAGATCTTCTTTTCCAATAAAAAAATGAATTGCTTCTTTGTGTACAAAGAAATAAAACTTGAAGATTTATTTTTTCATTGCTAGTAGATTTCCACAATGCAGGATAATGTCTATATGTTGCTTCTAGATTTGATTGTGTGAGTATTTTTTGCATCAACATTTCGGATCACACTTTGTGATCCATCATTAGAATTTAATTTTTCTATTTGATTAATATTGAAATATTGTTGTTGATTTGATTTACACCGTGTTGTTGGAGGTAATTGAAGCCTACTAAATTTTTCTAGTGTTTACATAAAACTTACCTCTAAGAAATTTAGAGGGTTCCCAAGGAGACACTACAAGGAAGATCTCTTAAGATTATATGTCTTCATTTGTTTTATTTCTATTCTTATTGTAAATAAGATCTCAAAATCTTAAATAAATAGAAAATATTTTAAGATAATTGTAATAAATGATACAATAACATAAACGACTTCCACTTCTATTTTCTATATCGAGACAAACTCTAAATTAAGAAACTAAATATATGCTAATAAAAAACCAATTTTATATACAATGCTTTCTAAAATTATAAAAAGGTTAATTATTAAATATAGTTAAAGCAAAAGCTTCCATGTCTAAGTTAGATTTCTTTAAGAGTAGAGTAAATTTTGATGTTGGTTGGTGAGCCCTCATACTTACACTATCTAGATTGTTTTCTCTATGATATTTAGGAAATGCGCATGTATTGAGTGAAAGAAAAGGGTTTACAAAATAAGGAAAATATATACTAGGAAAATGGTTGAACAAATGTTGGACAATAGTTGCATGATCTACAAATTAACAGTGGTGTTAATGAAATAAGGCTTCATATTGGGTATATTTTTCTTTTAATGCTTGGAATTATGAGAAAACAAGGTTATCTTATTTGTAAAAACCTTAATCACTTGGAATGAATACAAATATTAATCATTTGGAATCAAAGGATTGATTGACAAATCTAAAATGATAAAAAGGGTTAAAAATCAGAGAGAATCTCTCTTTTTTTGGGGGTGATTAAATCATGTGTTTGTATAAACATGAGGACTTCATCCCTATATCAATAAAAATGTGTTTTCTATTTAAGAATAGTAGAAAACACATAAGATATGCTGGAAATTTTTATTTTTAAGCCCCCAAAACATATAAACACAATGATGGTTAATATATGAAAAACACAAGAAAAACATGGGGAGTTATAGATGCACAAAATGTAGTACAAATTTCCCTAGAGACTCATCAAATGACATAATTTTATATTTTTATACTTTGTGGGTTTTATTGGTTCCCCATAATGGGTTTTACACTGCAACAGAGGCAGAAACCAAGTCGAGCCCTCGAATCATGCATGAAGAAGCCAACTCCAACTATTTAGAATACTTAGGGAGTTGGACCAACATATGACAAGGACTCTGCTAATCCTTCTACACTTAGGGCTCTACAAAACCTGAGAGGGTGATCCCTTAATGCACTCATAATCTCTGCACTGTACTTGTGAGTGACATTAGAACAAAGCAGAAGATATCATTCTTAGGAAGACTCAACAAAGATGGAGAATGCTATAGAGTAGCTGGCTCTCAGTGATCCTTGACCTGCTTTGGAGCATGAGATGTTTTCGACAAGCAAAAACATACATAAAAATGAAAAGATGTTCTGATATTCGCAGTTCTCAGTGAGCTGTCGATGAGTTATGAGTACGAAACTGTCATTGGAGACAACTACAATCCATGACCAGTGCCTTCCCATTGGGCTCCTGGATTTGTAATACATAGAATAAACATGAAACATAATTTTTTCTGAATAGCTTGAGATCTGAAAAATATTGCCATACAACATTTCTCATGTGTGTATTTAAACCCAAAATGCTTACCTGAATCCTTGCATAAGCCCTATCATTCTGCAAATTCTACCCAATTAATTTAATTGACCCCTTATATCAAAGCCTGAATAGAAAATGCATACACCATAATAGTGCAATGAATGAGAAAAACCCTTGATTCTACTCATTCAAAACATAATAGGGTTACACACTGGAGAAATGGATTTGAAATATATTTCATTCATTTAACAAGCTATTTTCTATTACAAATCATCCTACATATAACTCCTTCAAGAACCTGCATAAAAATATGACACAAGACCCATTTTATTTGCTCTGTAAATGACTTTTACAACCTACTCATTTCACCCAGACTCACTATACATGACCAAGGATTTGGACGCAAGATTTGTGACCAAATTTCTCGACCTCGTCTCATGGCCTTGAATTCCCTTTTATAGACTCAAGGGTGCAAACAAGATTTGGGCCAGAGGAGACACCTGTCACAAGCCTACAAGACCGTTTGTGATTCTTCACAATCTCCAAAAAACTGTCCATACCAGCACTTCATGATGAGGTAGAGCCAAAATTCCTAACTACATTTTGGTAGAAACAAAACCTTTTGAGTCATGCCACTATCACCCCTGATGCCTCCAAATGGATTGTGAGATGCGTTATTTTGTTCTACAGAGCAATCTGACTATAAGCATACTCACTCAAGAAGAATTTCCATCTGGTATCACATAGCTCACTATAACTCCTTGCACGATATTGCTAAAAAAATATTCTCATCATCTCAAAACCTTCCTAGAAGATAATAAGATTTATGTTCTTTCTACCAATTGAGAACACCACTTAGTTGTATTTATAATCAAAACTATCTCACTTGGTGGTTCTCATGCATGAAAAATCACCACTTCATTGCCTTCTACTCATCCTTCCAGCAAATGGACTTAAGACATCATATCCTTCAGATCTAGGACACCGTCATATTCAAACTATCAATCCGCTGCCTTTTGACAAAGCTCATCCTACCTAAACAATTTTATTCTGATCACATTATTTTCTTGATTGCACAACTTCTGTTTCAAAATCTCATTTTTGGATATGGAGTCCTTATCCTTTTGAAATTTTCTCGAAGACAGTTTCTTGATTCTTACCTTTCTGTTAGAATTCCCGATAGTACACAACCTATGATCTTGTTAACAGGTACTTGATCACTTCATTTCCAACTCAAAAAATATCCTTATCCCATTATGCTTCAGGAAATCTCAATCTCTCATTGTCGTGGCGATGGAACTTGCTAAGACAACTCTCTAAAAAATTACCAACATCGCTTGCCAATTCACTTCAACCCATAAAACAACCTTTAGAATGGGTTTCTTGAAAATTAGTTGGTGTCCACATGTCTCAACTTATCTCTATTCATCTTATGTCGACAAGCTTATTTCCTCCTGCCCTTATTTTCTCGCGCGAGTGAGAACAAACAATCTTAATCACCTCTACTTTGAAATACGTTCTTCGTCCACCGTAGATTTTGTCCAGCATGGCACATCGCGTGATCACCATCAGTCAATATGATATTGACCTTCTACTATGGCAAATGGGTCCACAAAAGGTCTAGCTGAGCATCGTCCAATCATCTTCTAGCTCAATTTTGTTAGCGGCCCCACTGTCAAACCTTCTTGGTTTTCTTGGGACATGTGGCATCATCTCATGATGCCACAATCCTTAACTTCCTTACATCTTTCTTCGTGGGACTGTGAAGGCCGTAAGATCCATTCACTCTTTACAAACCAGCTACAACAACCGCTTAACATTGACCACTATCCTTCGTGCATCTTCCTGCTTGGGTTAAAACATCGCTGTCCACTTGATGCACGTGCATGATTATGGAACCTTTAGTTGTTCAATAATTAATCATAGAGACATTAGCCAGAATATTTAGGCTATATTTAGGGAAAATATCACCCGCTAACATGTTAAAGGGGGCCCGACCATAGTGAAAAAGATGCACTTAGGAAAATATCAAACGATCGCCATAAGAAATAACGCCTAGGAAAAAAAACCAAGTCCCCTCAACGATGAAAAAGACCCTCATCTTTAAGTGAAAAAGGTAATAAAGAAACATAATAGGCTTTGGGTTTTTTAACAAAAGAATTACCCAGAAACACATAAACCTAAAACCCTGAACCTTGAGGGTAAGAACAAAGAGCATCATTAATTCAAAATAACTAAACTTTTTATAGGGACATCAAATTTCTTGTACAATTATATTCAGGACTATCAGTGGCTCTGGTTGGGGATGATCATCGCTCAAGGATGATACAAGGATCTAGAATGTCAGGTGGAGCAGACCCAAAGGAAACTACCTGGACAAGGCAGCGCAAACAGAAAAAGAAACCCAATCTAATATGTACAAAGCCTAATCTACTGCTCATGGAAAATAAATACTTCAAAAAAAGTAAAATTCCAAGAACTGTCCATGAACAAGCAGTTCAAAGATTTCATTTGTCATTCCTTGGAGAAAGTATGAAATAAAATCTTCTCCCCACTTGTTTTGAATCAGATATGGGTCTAACCAGATGATACCAAACTTTCCATGCCTTTGTCTTCCAATCTAGCATTCCACATCAAGACCAAAATCTTTATTTGTAAACTCCTTATAATTTCTCCTACCACAAGTTCATGGCCTGTATTTAGGATTCAATATCTTCGCAACAACTTCACTTCTTGTTCTACTTCATTTCATCAAAGCTTCAACTCTCAACTGTATCTCAGTTTCGATATAATCAACAAAAATTTGGACAACTTGTGCATATTCATTAGGTAGCAGAGTCAACCTCCCTTTCTCTGCTCCCTACACTGTAGTTTTAGGAAATCAGACTATAACTGATGGCTCAAGGCCACCAAAATGGAATACTAGCATTTACCCTTATCAAAATCCAAATTCTCATCTATATATGTGGTCAATAAATTGAAGATATCACCATATACATGTTGACCATATACAAAAACATCTACACACTGCCAGCTAACCCAACATTTGACATCATCCAGGCCTCCTCTAATCAAATACTCACTCAACTGATATGAAACCAAAAGTCCTAGCTCAAAATTTTGCATATCACTGTCAGCAAAGAGAAATAGAATTCCTTTATTAGCTTAGATAGCTCCTTCCTTATCATATAAACCATGCTCACAATGGTTTGAAATATTTTCATCACTCCCATTACAATAAGTGATAGGATAAAATTCATCTTCATTAATCAAATCAACAATCCCATTTTGATCAACAATCAATATTCCTGGATTCTCAATTATCTCCTCATACAAAGGATTGGAAATTAGATGAAAGCCTCTCTCAAAAATATTAAGGCAAATAATAGGTTGATTTATATCTATATCCTCATCAAATAGTGCATTAGAAACTTCACTGAAACTCCTGCCTGTTAGGATTCCCAAAGATACTGAGAGGGGGGGGGGGTGAATCAATATCTAATCGGTATATCAAATTCCTTGATTTAAAACATGAAAAGCATATTAAAACAGAGTACCGGTAAACCATAAATTATACAGTAAATAAGAACAATAACAACAACATGAGAAGCACACCATAACACAATATTTTAACGAGGAAACCTGGTGTGGGAAAAACCTCAGTGGGATTTGTGATCCGCAATATTCGCTTACTGGCCAATAAGGGAATATTACTCTTACAATAGGGGTCTGCACATGCAGGAAGGCCAAGTGCCTAGAGCTCACTGCTCAATTACAAAAGAAGTCTTACTAACTTACAAAAATGGATCATACTAATCCAATGTCTTGTACTGCTTCAGATTAGCATCTGCTATGCCAGATTCAATACCAGTTTAAGCTCTGCTACAACATACACCCTTAACTAATAATTCACATATTAGGTTTGCTATTACTTTTCCATACTTCGCATCCTATCTCTTGTCTACTTAAATGATCTACAATGATCTCATACATATATGAGTCATATTACAATCTACCATGTTGGCTTACAAAATATTTTACAATTAATTACAAAATATATTAATACAAAATTGTTGTTAGCCAGGATGCCGATATTCTTTCTTTTCGCTGCCGATGTTCTGTGTGCCGGTGTAGAGTCTGCCGGTACCCATGCTTGTGTCTACCTGCCGATATCACATGATTGCAAGGTTGCCATCAATGACAATACCTTCAATCACCTACAATTTCTCATTGGAGTGTGCATTTGCCAACAATCTCCCCCTTTGGCATTGATGGCAACACTCATGAGAAAAATTCAAGAATGCATCCAAAAACTGAAGTCCAAAAAATCTTTACCAAAAAAATGTGTTATAAAAAATGTATGCCAAAAATGTATGCTCCCCCTGAGCAGATAATATCTACTTCCTTCTAACCATTTTTCTTATCACACTACTCCCCCTTTGACATCAATGACAAAGGTTGTCATTCACTGTCAGTGGAGTCCTGCCTGGATTCTTGTAACCGGTGGGTTACAATCTGAAAGATATTGTCAAAATAAAATTTATACCATTACTGAATGTTTTGCTGTCTTTTATTGCCTCTTGTGTTCTCTGCACTATACCGGTGAGTATGTGCATTTTCTCTTCTGGTGTCTTCAGTCTGGGAACCAGAGCCTCAGATATTTCTTTTCTCAAAGAAATGAGGTATTCTAGTCTTGGACCAAGTCTGCATTTCAAGTCCTTTGATTTATCCTTTATTCTCTGTTTGTCATTCTCTAACTTCTTGATTTTCTCTTCTAGCTCTACAATTTTCTTTTCTATCTCCAAAAATGAATCCGATGATCCTATCAGATTGTCAACAATATTGTTAATCTTATCTTGTGCTTTGCTGATTTCCTTGTCAAGGTCTTTTATTAAGATATTTGTCTTACAAGTGTCCCTGTACAGTTTCTTGAAGTCAAAAATTATTTCTCCAAGTTTCGGTAATAGGGTATCCATTTTCTCCCTGTTCTTCTTCACAATTTCCTCAAAGAATTCCTCTTTTTCTTTAATCATTCTTTCCTTAAATGTATCCTCATTTATTTGATCAATAGCCAATATGTTGCCGGTGATGAACTTAGACAATGTGTCTAGTTGACCTAAATAATCTTTATTATCAATAATGCACTTTGGTGCTATCAATTTAAGAATTGGAATTGTATCATCAATAGCCTTATAGGCTTGTGCATTACACTCTGTGATCTTCTTTATTGAATCCAACATGACCTCTGTTACATTTGTAGGTCTGAATTCTGCCATAGATGTACCAAATGTTTGTCCAACAGTCTTTACAATAGCCATGCTACTGGTTGTGGTAATCACCTTACTTGATTCGACCTCTCGTAGGTTAGTCTATGTTTGCATTTCTACAAACAAAGGTTTATGCTTTTCAGTTTGGGTCAGTGGCACTATCTCTGTCTGAACCTGTGCTTCAACCTGTACTTGTTTCGGTTTCTCTATCTGTATCTCAGAGGGTTTCTCTGAGCTTTCAACTACCGGCTTCTCAGATGTAGTCTCAGTTTGTACCTCTGAACTCTCTTTTGTTGGTTCTTTAGATGGTTTTTCAATTGTTTCTATCGGTTTCTCAATGGTATCCTCAGCCGGTTGTTCTGCTTGTGTAGGTTTTTCTATGTTTATCTTAACCTCTGTAGCTGGTGACTCAGTAGTCATATCTTCCTCCTTATCTTCAATGGTTTCTTTGTCAACCACAACATTTACTTCCTGGGTGTCTACATTCACAGTATACAAAATTTCAGGCTTAGGATTTGTATCCTCTAGTGGAGTCTTCATACTCTTTGTGGCCGGTTGACTGTTAGTAGTATCTACCAGTGGAGTATCTGAAAGAGGTGGGGCACATTGTCATTTATTTTAAGGCTTGGAGGTCCACCTACCTTACCTTTCCCCTTATCTCTGTCCTTTTGATATACTTTAATAGTCTTTGGTCTGAAAAATTCTCCCTGTTTTTCTTTTTCCACAAAGAATATATCCCATGCATCTGCTGTTTCCTCAGAGACTTCCTTTACTCTACTTGCCATCAGTGCTACATGCCGGTGAGCAATAGAGAATACTATCCGGTTTGCTTCACTGATTAGTTTATCCATTTCATTAGTTGAGTTGACAAGATGTACTGCAAGTAGTTTTTCAATCTTAATTTTCTTGTCCAGTTCAACGATGGCTAACCTTCTAGCTTCAAGTCTCCTATAGAGATCATTTGGAATTTCATCAACAACTTCCATCAAAAAATTCTTGTATATATCTAAGTGTAAAATTACACTGTTCTCTATGCTTTCCTTATCTTCAGCTGATAGTGTATTGTATATTTTGTTGATGTTCTTTAGCTTACCATCCTCTGTAATTTCACTAAGAAGTTTGTCTATTAGAGTGATATCTTGTTTTACCTTCTTCTTCTTAGGAGTCAATTTCTTTGCTGGAGGCCTTATTGCCTGTTGTTTTTTTTCTGGTTCTTTTTGGTGTAGGAGAAGGTATCGGTGTGGGTTTTCTTTTCCTTTATACCCTTTTAAATACTGCCGGTATATCACTCTCAGAAGAAGTTCCAACTGGTGAAAGATGAGTTTCTAGTTGAGGTGATTCCAACTCACTTTCACTTATACCAGTTTGTCTCAAAACATCTTCCTTGATTGCTTTAGCCTACCAGGCTCCTTTCCTTACAACTGCTTCAACCTTTTTAACTTTTTTCCTTGATTGAATTCCACTTTATATTATTTCAACATTTCCAAAAACTTCCTTAGTAGGTTCGTTGGGTGCTTCAAGGAGGGCTTTTGCATAAGTTTCAATGATATTGTCATCTATTTCATAGCCCATTTTAGTTACCCAGATAATTCTAGGGACAACTGCCTCCATCCAAATTTCATCTTTCTTGATCACAAAACAAATTTCCTTCTGATATTTATCCACAATAGCTTGTGATAGTCTTATTCTAGTTTTCATTCGAGTCTTCAATGCTTGAAAATGTTCATTTAGGTTTTTCTCTCAGTTTTCTCCCATATTGTTCAATAGATCCAACAATTGTTTTCCTACCGAAATGTCAAAACCAAAATCTCTTGGACCAATACTAGGTACTTGTTTTGTTATGTATAGCATCAGACAAACAAGCAAATTTCTAAATCTGAATGTTCCTTTCTTATCTCTTTTAATCTTTCCCAGATTGTCTATCAACTCATCTTTGAGCCATTCACATACATCTATCCTTGCATTATCATTAACCATATCATAGGCACTTTTGATACATAGGCTAGAAACTGAGTTCAACCTATTTGCATGTGTAGCCTTATAACCTAAGATCATACTAATAAATCTGTCATTTATGTCTTTTACATCGTTTACCCTTAGAGACCTTTTATCAAATGTTGCACCGGTTAGGTTTATCACTGTGTCATTTGAGACCTTCTTTGTTTTGTCTGGTCTGTTACCGGTGGAAGGTAACCCTGTTACAACTTTTACTGCTTCTTTTGTGATTTTATGAATTGAATCTAACTAGAAAAATTTACCATGTACTCTGCTTAACACAATCCTTATGATATCCTTGGGAAAATCCAGGATACTAAGGATTTCAGTAAAACCTAGGGTTTCCACTATTTTATGTTCTGGCTTGACATTTCCAGACTCATCACAAATCACAGTCTTATACATATTCTTGATCTCATCATCACCTAATTCCTCAATATGACAATGTATATACATCCTAGGGTCTTCAACATATACTACTCCCTTAGGAATTTGAGAAATGCACCTATGCTATCATCTTTCTTTGCAATTTTGGGAACCAATTGGAATATAGGTCTAGGGTGCTTAACAACTTCAACAACAATAAGGTTTGCAATAAATTCAGGAATGGATGAAGATGCCATAGCTATAAATACCTCAATCTGCCTTAAGGATGAATGCTTTGATGGATTGCTTCACTTCTTCACTTAGAATGCCTTTTCTCGGGAATTTTTGCACTCTCGAAGATTTGAATGCTCGGTGAATGAAAAAGGAGCCAAAACATTTGCTTTATAATGTTATTTTCTCTAACTACCACATTTAATGCTCGCCAGTGAAGTCACAACTTAACTCATCTGCCGGTATAGAAGTAATTTCAACTTCTCACCATCAACCGAGGGAATAATAGCATGTTTTTCATTTTGTTGCTAAAGCCTCAAAAATTTTTCCTTTAGTTAGATGAAGAGTCTCCTACCGGTGGAGTGATACTCTGTTCTACCAGTGGAGGGGTATTCCCTTCAACAATCTGATCTGACTTTCTAATCCATTGTTTTGAGAATTCTTGCTTTACCTCTTCAACTTTTTTTTACCTTTCAAACTAGGACCTTTGGTATTTGTCGGTGATGCCTTACTTCTACAAAATTTTGCAATATGTCCAATCTTGTTACAGGCATAACAAGTCACATTGTTCTTCTGAATAGCTTTCCCATATCCTATGCCGGTATGTGTTCTGGATTGATTAGATAGGTGTCCAAATCTTCCACAAATATAAAATCTTACATTCATTCTGCAATTTTCTGAATCATGACCAACTTTGTTGCATTTAGAACATTGACCAGTGGGTGTATTAGTGTTCTGATAATTTCTAGATCTACACTGATTTTCTCTATGACCATACTTGTTACAGTTAAAGCATTTGCCATTAAATTTGTAAGCAATAAGTTGTCTTACTAGTTTTCTATGATCATGATTGTGTGCAGTACCGGAGCTTTCACCACCTTCAAAGCCAAGGCCATTTGTATCACCATTAGGTTTCTAATTCTTCAGCATGTCACCAAGTTCTTCTGAACTTTTCTTGAATTTCTCCTTGTGTTGATTTGCAACAGTCAATTCATTCTCCAAGATTCCTTTCTGTCTCATGAGTTCAGTTCTGTCATTTTGTGTATGCATTAGATCTGTCTTCAACATATCATTTTCATGACTGAGTCTTGTGTTTTCATTTCCAGCATCATTTAATCTTTTAACCAAGTCTTCTTCATTCTTCTTTCTGTCTTCAATTTCTTTACAGAATCTCATAGTCATATCCTGCATCTCATTCTTTGTTGTATTGATTTCTTGTCTTAGCTTGTTTACCAAATCATTAAGAGTTTCCTTTTCATTTTCCTCATTCTACATCTTTTCACAAAGTTCCCTCCTCTTGTTCCTTGCAATAGTAAAATTCTCTTGAAGTGCTTGAATAATATCCTAAGCAGCCTTCAGATTATCCTCAAGTTTGATATTCTTCATTTTTTCTGCATCATAGTCTGTAAGAGTTGTTTCCAATTGCTTTCTCAAGTTTTCCATCTCTACCGGTGACAAGATCTTCCTCAAGCTGTTAGGCTTTTGAAAATAGAGGACCAAGCTCTGATACTAATTGTTAGGATTCCCAAAGATACTGAGAGGGGGGGGGGGGGGTGAATCAGTATCTAACTAGTATATCAAATTACTTGATTTAAAACATGAAAAGCATATTAAAACTGAGTACCGGTAAACCAAAAATAATGCAATAAATAAGAACAATAACAACAACATGAGAAGCACACCATAACACAGTATTTTAACAAGGAAACCCGGTGTGGAAAAAACCTTGGTGGGATTTGTGACCCATAATATTCACTTACTGGCCAATAAGGGAATATTACTCTTACAATAGGGGCCTGTACATGCATGAAGGCCAAGTGCCTAGAGCTCACTGCTCAATTACAAAAAAAGTCTCATTGACTTACAAAAATGGATTATACTAATCCAATGTCTTGTACTGCTTCAGATTAGCATCCGCTATGCCAGATTCAGTACCGGTTTAAGCTCTGCTACAACATAAACCCTTAACCAATAATTCACATATTAGGTCTGCTATTACTTTTCCATACTTCACATCCTATCTCTTGTCTACTTAAATGATCTAAAATGATCTCATACATATATGAGTCATATTACAATCTGCCATGTCGGCTTACAAAAGATTTTACAATTAATTACAAAATATATTAATACAAAATTGTTGTCAGCTAGGATGCCGATATTCTTCCTTTTCGTTGCTGGTATTTTGTGTGCCGGTGCCTATGTCTACCTGTCGATATCACATGATTGCAAGGTTGCCATCAATGACAATACCTTCAATCACCTACAATTTCTCATTGGAGTGTGCATTTGCCAACACTGCCTATCTCAAAATCACATTCATCCTCATTAGTCATAAAGGAATCACAATCTGAGCTAGAACAACTCTCAACATTATAGTCCTCACAACACAAATACTCAATGTTATGATCCTCATAAGCTTCAACAAGATCATCATGGCTACTCTAATCCCTTTGAACTTCATCTTTTCCAACCACACTTGCTAGTTCATATATGTTCTCATGATTAGGAAATTGAGAAACAATTTGATTCACTGGATGAAGAGTTATTTGTAATGAGATAGCTGGTGTATCATTATTTATAATATTTATTTCAGGTATATCTACCCGGATCAACTCTTCACACCCATCAATCTAAATAAGTTCACACAACATAAGCACATGTTTAAGCATACCCTTTTCATTTGAACATATCATGGAATCCTCTAGCTTAACAACATCATCAACCAAAAATGGTATGGGATTATCCAATTTTTTATTATCATACATAACTGATTCCCGAGAGGATGAATTCATGTCATCAAGATTTTGCACATCATTATTGTCTTCATCAGATGTACAACCTTCCAATTCTCCTTCATACTAGCTACTGGATTCAACTGAACCATAAGATTGCAGATAGACCTCTTGTGTGGCATCCTCACTGTAGGAACCAATATTTTTGTCACCTAGTGTAGCAGCTGAAATTACCTCCATCTCTGTACCAATTATGTTATATAGTTCCTCACTAATCTTTTCTTTACTAACATGAGGAATAACCATTGTCTGAGACAAGTTATCTTCACTCATATTAGTGTTTGGAGAATAAGCCACAACATGGCTATTGTGATGAGAAGACATGTAAATACTTTGACACTAACCTTCACCTCTCAGCTCACACCTTTCTTTAACATATGGTGTCTTAGGGTAGCAAACTCTTGCAACTAGATACCCCTAGGGGATTCCATATTTAAAATTGCCCTCAATATCCATTGCCATCCTATAAGACTGATGCAAGGTTTTAGGATCCTTATCTCCCAGTAAATAACTCATCTCCTCATCAAATGCAGCTAGGTAAATAACCAAACATACTACATCATTGGGCCTATAACCATTAGGAATCTCATCCAAAGTTCTTGCAAATCTGAGATTGAAAGTAGGGACCAACTCATTTTCTTCCTTTTGAATATCCATGAATCCTTTTATAGCTGAACTTGGATTAAATATTTCACCAAATTGTTCTATGAAATCTGCACTAATTTCATCTCATGAAGAGATAAAACATGCTAGCAAATATGAAAACCAATCTCTAGCATCTTCTTTCAAAGATTGAACAAAAAGCTTCATGAAAATGTCTTCTTGACTTATCTCAAAATGTCCCATCAAATCAGAAAACTCCTGCAGGTGTTGATTCTGAAATTTTTCCATTGAACTTTGGTAAATGTTCCCTAACCTTAGTAGGAAAAGGGTTAGGGAAACCCTAAATACTATTAAAACTTAATGGTTTATATCTTTCAACAAAGAACATTTTGTTGTGACTTGACAATGGATGCATACATTGCATGTTTACATTTCACGGGGATGTATAGGTGAACAATACATTTTCTGTACAAGTCAATGCATAACTCAACACATATTTAACTCAACACAAAATCTAATAATTATCTCTGAAGTATGTAGAAATATTACTACCATCCCTTTCTTAGTGCTTGAATCACTTAATAGGGAAACATTTTTTAAAACTGATTTAGATTTGACTCATGAAAATCAAAATACCTGGAGATATTGTAGTGGTTGGAAATCAACTTTCTGGCTTGCATCAGTGATAGATCTAAAACTATCTTCACATCATCATTAGGTTCTTCTGGTAGAGTCACCACCTCCTTGTACATGACAAATATATGAACAACTAGATTATTCCGCACTGCACCTCTTCTTCTTTTGTAATGTGAATTCTTTCTTCAACTTGTCAGGGTACTTCATCATAACAGCTCAAATCTGCATCATCTCTACTACAAGTTCTGTGATTCTTCTTTATTTCTTCTTCATATAATGCACATTGGTGTAGAGATCTTAGAGTCGCCACTCACAATTTGTGAGATATTATAGATAAATCATGTAACATGGACAAATCTTGACAGAACTTACATTGAAAGATGAATACAACACATTTTCAGGCAACATCTATGAGAATTGACTCACTTGACAGGGAGCTAGAACACTACAATCTCATGACTCTATGCTTTCCCCAGTAGAGTCAACATTTTTGTTGGTTCCCCAAAATGGGGTTTACACTGCAACAGAGGTAGAAACCAAGTCGAGCCCTCGAATCATCAATGGAGAAGCCAAATCTAACTGTTTAGAATACTTAGGGACTTGGACCAACATATGACAAGGATTCTGCTAATCCTTCTACACTTTGGACTTTGCAAAACCTGGGAAGGTGATCCCTTAATGCACTTGCAATATTTGCACTGTACTTGTGAGTGACATTAGAACAAAGTAGAAGATCTCATTCTCTGGAAGGATCAACAAAGAGGGAGAATGCTACATAGTGGCTGGGTCTCAGTGATCCTCGACCTGCTTTGGAGCATGAGATATTTTCGACAAGCAACAACATGCACAAAAATGAAAAGATGTTATGATATTCGCAGTTCTCAATGAGTTGTCGATGAGTTAGAGTACAAAACTATCATTGGAGACAACTACAAGCCATGACCAATGCCTTACCCATTAGGCTCCTGGATTTGTAATACATAGAATAAACATGAAACAAAATTTTATCTGAATAGCTTGAGATCTAAAATATATTGCCTTACAATATTTCTCATGTGTGTATTTAAACCCAAAATGCTTACCTGAATCCTTGCATAAGCACTATCATTCTGCAAATTCTACCCAAGCAATTTAATTGACCCCTTAGATCAAAGCATGGACATAAATGCATACACCATAATAGTGCAATGAATGAGAAAAACCCTTGATTCTAGTCATTCAAAACATAACAGGGTTACACACTGGAGAAATGGATTTGAAATGTATTTTCATTCATTTAACAAGATATTTTTTATTACAAATCATCTTACATATAAATCCTTCAAGAACCTACATAAAAATATGACACAAGACGCATTTTATTTCCTATGTAAATTACTTTTACAACCTACTCATATCACCTAGACTCATTGTATATGACTAGGGATTTGGATGCAAGATTTATGACCAAATTTCTCAACCTCGTCTCATGGCCTTGAATTCGCTTTTATAGACTAAAGGGCACAAACAAGCTTCAAGCCAGAGGAGAAACCTATCACAAGCCTACAAGACTATTTGTGATTCTTCACAATCTCCAAAAAAACTGTTCATACTAGCACTTCATGATGAAGTAGAGCCAAAATTCCTAACTACACTTTGGTAGAAACAAAACCTTTTGAGCCATGCGACTATCACCCCTGATGTCTCTAGATGGACCGTGAGATGTGTTATTTTGTTCTATAGAGAAAATTGACTATAAGCATACTCACTCAAGAAGAATTTCCATCCGGTATCACAGAGGTCACTATAACTCCTTGCACGATATTGCTCAAAAATCATTCTCATCATCTCAAAACCTTCCTAGAAGATAATAAGATTTATATTCTTTCTACCAATTGAGAACACCACTTAGCTATATTATAATCAAAACCATCTCACTTGGCAGTGCTCATGCATGAAAAATCATCACTTCATTGCCTTCTACTCATCCTGCCAGGAAATGGACTTAAGATATCATATCCTTCAGATCTAGGACACCATCAGATTCAAATTGTTAATCTGCTGCCTTTTGACAAATCTCATCCTACGTGAATAATTTTATTTTGATCACATTATTTTCTTGACTGCACAACTTCTGTTTCAGAATCTCTTTTTTGGATATGGAGTGCTTTATCCTTTTGAAATTTTCTTGGAGATAGTTTCTTGATTCCTACCTTTCTGATAGAATCCCTGACAGTATGCAACCTAGGATCTTGTTGACAGGTCCTTGATCACTTGATTGCCAACTCTATCCGGTTATGCTTCAGGAAATCTCAAACTCTCATTGTCATTGCAATGGAACTTGCTAAGACAACTCCCTAAAAAACTTGCCAACATTGCTTGCCAATTCATTTTGACCTATAAAACAACCTTTAGAATGGGTTTCTTGAAAATTAGTCAGGGTCCACGTGTCTCGACTTATCTCTATTTATTTTATGTCAACAAGCTTATTTCCTCTTGCCCTTATTTTCCCATGCGAGTGACAAGAAACAATCTTGATCACCCCTCTACCTTGAGCTACATTCTTCATCCACTATAGATTTTGTCTAGCATGACACATCGTGCGATCACCATCAATCAATATGATATTGAACTTTCACTGTGACAAACGGGTCCACAAAAGGTCTGACCGAGCATCGTCCAATCATCTTCCAGCTCAATTTTGTTAACGACCTCACTGTCGAACCTTCTTGGTCTGCCTAGGACACATGGCATCATCTCGTGATGTTGCGGTCCTTAACTTCCCTACATCTTCCTTTGTGGGACTGCGAAGGCCGTGAAATCCATTCGCTCTTTACAAACTAGTTACAACAACTGCTTAACATTGACCGCTATCCTTCGTGCATCTTCCTGCTTGGGTTAAAACATCATCATCCACTTGATGCACACGCATAATTATGGAACCTTTAGTTATTCAATAATTAATCATAGAGACATTAGTTAGAATATTTAGGCTAGATTTAGGGAAAATAACACCCGCTAACATATTAAAGGGGGCCCGACCATAGTGAAAACGATGCAGACTTAGGAAAATTTCAAACAACAACCCTAAGAAATAACGCCTAGGAAAAAAGACCAAGTCCCCTCGACGATGAAAAAGACTCTCATCTTTAAGTGAATAAGGTAATGAAAAAACATAACAGGATTTGTTTTTTTTAACAATAGACTTACCCAGAAACACATAAACCTAAAACCCTAAGCCTTGAGGGTAAGAACAAAGAGCGCCATTAATTCAAAATAACTAAAATTTTGATAGGGACATCAAATTTCCTGCACAATTATTTTCAGGACTATCAGGTTTATTGTCTAGATCATAATCATTATAGAACTTACCATGTCAAGTTGCTCTAAGGCAATTTTAGGATTGAGGTTCTATCAACCTTTTTAAATCCTATGTTATTAAGTATGTTACAATATCCTTGTCAAGTTGTCTCTAGGCACATAGGGTGTTAGTGCATAAATAATTTTTGATAATATTCCACCTATATTTTCTAAATGAATCTATAAGAGATGTGTTACAATAATAAGTACTCTAGGACTTAAGATTACTTAGGTTTTGTTCCTTTTAGTGTCTAGAGTCATGTGATGAGGACACATGTCACGATCTATTGTTATCCTCACCTAAGGTTTCTATTTGTTTAGTTTGTAGTTTTTCCTTATAAGCATTCATTATAGCATTTTTTGGACACACCACAAGACTGTGATGGGGGGGTGTATCAGTCTAGACCTCAAAACACTTCACTTGTGATAAATTAAACTTCAAACTATACTTAACTATTTACTATAATTATGTAAGGAAACTTGCAGCCAACTTTATGATAATTTCCACATAGCCCATTAAAGATTTCAATTAAATCAATACATAGAATCCACATGAAAAGAATAGACAACATACCCATGAAAATGCAACATAAGATATATCTTGGGAAAACCCTCATGAGGGAAAAACCCAACCTCCAAAATCATCATCCACTATATATTATCAACAATGCGTCCATTACAATACAACTATGAAAAGCCTTCGAAAACCCAACCATAACCAAACACTCCATGTGACCAAGCATGAATCCACACATCCCAAGCCATGATTCCTCCTTCACAAATACTAACCTGGCTAATTCACCAACCCAAATAACTACCCTTGTGGTTGCCTTTATAAAGACAAGCTTCCACAAAACCACCATGTGGTATTACATCAAAACCATGTGCCCAAAACCATGTGAAAATAAAATATAATATTTTTCCTACCTACCCTTGACCCACATTTAATATTGGGCACTTCATCACAATTAATTTCCCCAATATTAAATAAATATAATATAATAATACCAATGTGTCAATACAACTCATCAAGTGGTTACAACAATATTCCAAGAGAATCTCTACATGTTGCATGTCCATCTAGGTGCTTCTAGGTGCAACAATACACAATGATATTAAAATATAATTCCATGTCCACCTCACACAATAATAAAATAATACAACAATGAAACATTATTATGCAAGGTGTACAACACCATTTTCCCAACATTCTCCCACTTGTTGTATACATTGCATAAGGGCCAAAAATTAATCCGTCACATGAACAAGAGAGTGATCTCTCCACACACATATACTATCATGGAATCCAAGTGCTCCATGTGCTCCATCAAGATACCTGCAACAAGAAACAAAGTGACCACCATCTCATACATGAATGCTCCCACCCTCCATCATGCCACTGCCATTGGACATGAAAAGGCCATCCAACAAGAAAGCCACACAAGCTGTCGCAACAAATGATAATGCCTGCACCAACATATATCCGAACACAAATACTAATCCAATGGTATCCAATGCAAAGGTAGTTGTCTACATAGCTGAAGTAACACCCACAAGAAGTGCTAATGTACATCAACTATACATGCCTCCAAGACATACAAACCAAGTGAATAACATCTCATCAACATATGCAACATGTAACATGCAACTATAAGCCCCAAGTGCAATACCTACCATGTATGTACATCAAGGAACTCCCACTACATAGGTAATGTCAATATCAGAAATGAATCTACTAACAACATATCATAGAACTGTAACCATGTAGTATCAAGAACATCCACATCAATATGAACATCATGTAAACCGATAACCTAGAAGTACCACTCTCACACCATGTCTCCAACATTCTCCCATGTTCTCCACACAAACAAAAGAAAGAGATAAAGGAACCACTATGTCATCTCCCACATGACAACACACAAACACAAAACTAGTGAACACATATCTCCAAACAACCTCCAAACAACCTTCAAACAACCTCCAACCAATGTAACGTGAATATGAACATCTAGGAAGATAACCAAAACAAAGAGAGAAACATTGCAAATCAAATCCCATAGTATGTCCTTCTACACACACCTCTAAATACCAACTGTGTCAAGTATGATCTCCTCCATAAGACCCCCAAATGAGAATAGCATAACAATACTTAAAAACCTGTTCAGTCCCCTGGACTAAACAGACATATATAACATGTAATCAACATGGATGTAAGCCTCTCATAACCAAGAATATCAAACTAAATATCCATTACCAAGCCTAGGGATTATGCCCAATAAACCATCTCCCAAACTAATATCAATGAATTACACCATCATAATAATAAAACAAATGCACAACGAGATAACGAATGCCATACATCTCTCAAATGAACCCTCCAAAACTAAAGATATCCATAGCTCAAGATCCATATCTATGAAAGATAAGTATAAACATAATGCACCTGAGGGAAACAATGGGAAATACCTCTCAAGTAGTAAACCGTCGAGTAGACCAAGAGTGGGAAATGAGAATGATCATCAAGCTATCCAAGTCATCATGACTCATACTAAGAACAATATCCTCTCAAGTCTATACTAGGTGAATGCTCCTTGGTATTTTTGCTGAAACCATCAACCATCTCAACACATATCTCTAATCACAAGAGAATATCAACATCACCTATGTCTCCATGTATCCATGAGTACCTATGACCAATCAATCCATGCCAAACTCCGAATGCAACATAGCATCACCATGAAGTAATCAAGCAAATGATCATGTACCCAATACAAAGATAGCTACCAAGATCAATGTCAAAGCTCCAACTGTAGAATCAAGAACATAACACGACAACATGATCTAACCATCCCCTCCAAAGGAGATAATATGCTCCATATGAACATATCCAATAGCCATACAATGCCAAAAATCTAATCTAGAATCAAGAGTGCACCGTGACATAATATCAATCATCCTATCAAACAAGGATAACATATCAAATGAAGCATAGACCACACCTCAACCAAGGACTCTTGAGCCCTCAAGATGTAAACATCCTCGAATA
Organism: Cryptomeria japonica; assembly: GCF_030272615.1. Taxonomy (NCBI): domain Eukaryota; kingdom Viridiplantae; phylum Streptophyta; class Pinopsida; order Cupressales; family Cupressaceae; genus Cryptomeria; species Cryptomeria japonica. The sequence continues at coordinate 111,024,989 of NC_081413.1, read as the reverse complement.
TCATGAAGATCACCATCTCCTACAAGTGTACCCGCAAATTTGAAAGACTCTTTTGTAGCAATAGGATCTAAGGCATCCTCCAAAAATTTGCACACCAAGAAGATCATCCACCATCCAATGGTGAATACACATCACTACTACAAGCTCCCATTGAACCGTGATACCAAGCTCTCCATAGTATCATGATAACTATCTTCTACATGAGGAACATCCAGTTCTACACACATACAACTGAAATATCAATAATATCAAGTAAACCATGAACTCCATCTCAAGAAGATACCGAACAACCAACAAACAATCAGGAACCAATCCTTCACTGCCACATCATCATTGTCAAAATCTCTCACTACAATTGTATCCAAGATATCCATGACATCATGATAAAAACCATCCTCTAACATGAGAATCAACCAAAGCCATCTAACAATCAAATAACTCAAAGTGCACATCATGAGATCCCTAAAAGTCAAAGTAACCATGTTCCTCAAACAAGAAGATACACTACCATAACCAATCAGGAGTCCAAACAAATGATCATCAATAAAAGCGCCCGCAAATACAACCATGTCATGACAAAGTTCCTAAACACAAGGAACAACCATAGAATCATGATCACCTCCACGAAACAAGCATCTATCTCTCAATGTGTCTAGCTTGTCAGCATCACATAGTCAACACCATAGGTCCTCCACCATGACTGTACCTGGTAACAACATCTCTCCTCCTCAACATGATAAAAAATCAGTGAACCAATGACTAAACCAAGCCACCAATCTGAATATGCATCAACAATGAAAGGTCTATGTGCATAGACAACCCATATCCAAGCCATAAATGCAATCCTATAAGTATAGATAGCTCACAAAGATACACAACTTGTAGACCAACCAATGTAACATACATACCCAAACCAAATTGATACCCATGTCATCATAAGAGTAATATGAGCTACAAAACTGAGTATACAATGACCTCAAATCCAAATCTCCAATATGTAACATGTCATAAACTCATAATGTCACCACAATCAAAAGAACCCATAAAGAGCTCAGATCAAAATAACTGAAAATATGTTATGTCAGACCTGCTCCAAATATGAACCAAAATGTAGTTATCTCCAAGAGCTTTCCGTTGACTATTCGAAGTTTGAAATCTGACTTCGTATGCTCAAGTTATGATCTCTCAAAGCCATAAAGGTACTTGTCACTTCCAACTGACATTTCACTGCCCAAACAATAGAATCTAGAAAAACTAATCATATATCCATGAAGTACATTGAGTCACCTTTCCAACAACTATACAAAGTCGAAAAACTGACACCATATGCCCAAGATATGCTCCGTCAAAGAAAAATAACCAATTAGGCCAGAAATGCAAGCATGGACTCCAAAATTTCACCAATATGCCATATAAAATCATTTTACGACTTTTCTCCAATATGCCAATAAAATATTTTTCTTTTAAAATAATATCTGGTGGGGACCACTCGCTGGGCCCACCCACCATATACACCATGGCATATTAATTTTTAATTGACAAATATATTTTAATTTAACAAAACTTTTTTGTTTTAAAAAAAACTTTATAAAAACGAATTTTAAATTCATTGGTGGAGTTTTTCAATTTTAAAAAGTCTGTTTTATTTCCCACCAAAGTGGGAGGGGACCACAGTCCCACCCCCATCGGTCGATGGGCCCTGGACGGGGTACTGCTGCCGGTGGTAGGTGGTACTGCTAGTACCCCTGTGGTGTAGACAGTGGCCGACAAAGCCGATACCACCGCAGTACCATTGCGAACTGCAGGTGGTGGGAGGGTCTGCGGATCCCCCCCACCACTCAATTTTAAAAAAATTGTTTTTGGCATTTTAATTTTTAATTTTTCCCAAAAAGGCCGAATGGGTATTCTCTGGAGGAAATAAATTTATATATTTTTTATGATGACGCTCTAGTGTGTATGGCTATATGGGTTGGGGTTAAAAAAAAATTCATTTTTTTTCTACTTTTCCAAATATAGGCAAATTTTATATCATTTTTCATCTCCCGACCAACCTGAATCTATCCATGAGGTTTGATTTGTCCCAAGGGGCCATTTATGAGAGATCACCCCAAAACCCTCATTCAAAGTATTTTCAATGATGCCCTAGATTGACCAAAATTCTTCCAACCCCAAATTTGCGAACAACCCATCATAACAACAAACCCAAATAACATAGATCCGCAGTAACAATCTATAAAACCATATATCTTGCCTTTTCTTTTCATACTTTCATGCATTCATGGATTCAACCTAGGGTTATAAATACCATTAAACCAATAGCTCTGATACCAATTGTAAGGAAACTTGCAACCAACTTTATGACAACTTCGACATAACCCATTAAATATTTCAATCAAATCAATAAATAGAATCCACATGCAAAGAATAGACAACATACCCATGAAAATGTGACACAAGATATATCTTGGGAAAACCCTCATGAGGGAAAAACCCAACCTCCAAAAACATCATCCACTATTTATTATCAACAATGCGTCCATTACAATATAATTATGGAAATCCTTAGAAAACCCAACCATAACCAAGCATTCCATGTGACCAAGCATGAATCCACACATCCTATGCCATGCTTCCTCCTTCACAAATGCTAACCTGACTAATTTACAAACCCAAACAACTACCCTTGTGGTTTCTTATATAAACACAAGCTCCCACAAAACCACCAAGTGGTATTACATCAAAACCATGTGCCCAAAACCACGTGACAATAAAATATAATATTTTTCCTACCTACCCTTGACCCACATTTAATATTGGGTACTTCATCACAATTACATTCCCCAATATTAAATAAATACAATATAATAATACCAATGTGTCAATACAACTCATCAAGTGGTTACAAGATTATTTCAAGGGAATCTCTACATGTTGCACATCCATCTAGGTGCTCCTAGGTGCAACAATACAATATGACATTACAATATAATTCCATGTCCACCTCACACAATAATAAAATAATACAACAATGAAATATTATTACACAAGGTGTACAACACCATTTTCCCAACAAATTATGAAACATGAAAACACAAAGCACAATATACATATGGACACCAGATTTACGTGGAAAACCCTAAACAGGGAAAAGCCATAGTGAGGATCAAACTCACAATATGAATAATTGATTACAAAGTTCAAGCTTAAGGCCAAGGATCTCACTGCTCCTAAAAGGACTTGCAAGACTAAGGTGCATAACCTTAGGGAAGGATACAAGGGTGTACAAACTACCAAAAAGAACACAACTTCATTTGAAAGGTGCAAATGATCAAATGAATTGAAATGAACAATATCTCCCGATCATGAAATTTTCCTTGAACCACTGTGTCAAGCGACCAACACCATGGCAAACACCTTTGACCACAAACACTATCTCAACTCTCTTCTTAACTATCTTTTTGTAATGGTGAAAAATCAGGGTTTCACCATAGAATGTAATAAAATCACTAATTTTTGCTTAATTACCATCACATTAGGGAGATATAGGAATTTGATATATCTAAGCCTAATAGAATAAGATTCTAATCAGATTCCAGGCCTACTAAGTGGGTGTCTTCTTTCCTTTAAATTGAATTGAGTTTGAATTATTTAAAGATTAGGGTACAATGGTGAATTATTGAAACAATTATGCATAAATAGTGAGCTATAGTAGTCAAACAGAGCCACAAACTTGGATTTGAGCAATAGATGAAGGTTTAGATTTGTTTCCAGAAATTCAACCTAAATTGTTGGGACCATGGTGATGGTTGCCTTGGTACTCCTAACTTTTCACCATCCAAAGGGGAACCTGTTCGTCTTTGTGATGTAAGGAAGTTAAGTAGCGGAACAAATTCCTACACTAAACTTCAGAGGAGGGTAATGCAATTTTTTTACAAATCATTACAATAGTTATATAAACTTAACAAAAATAGACATAATAACATGCATGCCACAACACAATGATTTACATGGGGAAAACCCTTTTAGGAGAAAAACTTCACACTCCAAAAGAAGCTCAATATATTATTCAATAATCAATAATAGATTACAATATGCTTGCAGAGAAAGCTCTTCATAGGAGTACCAATAATCAGAGATTTAGAGGTAACTCAATAGCCATAAGACTCTTACAACCTCTATCTCACACACTTGATATATAGGAGATAAAATACAAGAAACCATCAAACAACATTACAAAATTATGGTCTAAAATCACCCAATAAAGTAGAGTCAGCCTTATCTCAAATATAGATGCTCTATGATGTGTCAACACACACATAGACACATGTTCCTCCCTTTTACAACTCATTTATGTGTCCGATGCATTTTATATTTCCTATTTTAGGAGTCCAAACTTTTGAAGGCCATAACTTGTGAATTGGGTGTCCGGTTAACAAACCGTTTGATGTGTCAGAAATATAAAAAAGTGATCTATCACCTCATAACCCACTACGTCATTTATACCCAGTTTTCAGCATGTTTCAGAGCCTCTAAAGTCCTCAAAATTAAATTTAAACCTTTCATCGCACCCTTCAAAAATGAAAACTTTAATATCTTCAAAACTAGTTATGATCTTGTGACAAAAATTTGTCGACATGCTTATATAGCCAAACCAAAGCTTTGGGGAGAATTTCGCATGATTTCATACTCAAATGAAAACTTACTATAAATAGTAACCTCATGTAAATGCAATGTTGAGACACCATTTTCTCAACATTCTTCCACTTGTCGAACCCTTGCAAGATCAAAGGGAGTATCTACACAATAAATTAATTGCTAGGGGCCATGAGGCCCATAGACTCTGAACATCATTTGAACTTCTTTGTACTCACAACCTTAGTTAAAGAATCTGCAACATTCATCAAAGTCTCTACCTTAACCAACTTCACCCTACCATCTTTGACTATATCTCTGAAAAAATGATACTGAACATCAATGTGTTTGGTTTGGGCATGAAATGTCAGGTTCTTAGCTAGGAAGATTGCACTTTGACTGCCACAATAAACTGGAATTGCACGTTGTTTTATTCCAATATCTGAATACATTATTTTAAGACAAATGGCTTCTTACAAGCATGAGTAGCTGCCATATACTTTTCTTCTATAGTGGACAAATAAACCCCATCTTGTTGCTTACTCATCCAACTAATTCCATCACCAAATAAAGTAAACACATAAGCACTGGTGGGTCTTCTGCTATCAATATCACCTGCCCAGTTGAATCCACATAACCATGAATATAAAGGGAAATAACGTCTCCAACCAAATTACCATGATAATGTTAGGATAACCAACGAACAATTGAGGGGAGGGGGGGGTGAATTAGTTGTTAACAGATTATGAAACTTTAAGCACACAAAACCTCTTACCGGAATGCATAAACCAAATATTGCAATAGCAGATATATCAATTAAGCACAAACATAAATCATAAACCAAATACCATGCATCCACAACACATAACACCAAGATTTGTATGTGGAAAACCTGGTGAGGGGAAAAACCATGGTGGGAAGCCTACCCACAATCAGATGATACTTCTGCAGTAAGTATGTGATTACAATAAGGGGTTTGCACATGCAGGAAGGCCAATAGCCTAGAGCGCACTGCTCATCACAAAAGAGCCTCATTGACTACAAAAGATCTTTGGACTACAATCCGGAAATAAGAATAAACTGCAAGAATAACATCTCCTATGCCTGAGTATAGTTCCAGTTAAGCTCAATGTCAGAGGTCTTAAACCTCTTATACAAACCCAATCCAATCACCTATGATCAACCAAAACCTCTGCATATGATTACAACTTTATTCACACACAGATAATCCTGTTATCACTGGTTAAGAAATGGGTTTTCTGTTCCCATAATTGGCTAAGTTTTTGAAATTTTAAGTTAGACACACTATCAACTGCTTTAAGTCTGTGTTAGGGCTTAAGGGTTTAGGGTTTTAATTTTAAATCGTTCAATGTTTGATCAAAAAACCCTCTTGCTTCTATTCCTGTGTTACTTTATCCACTTAAGTAATGGGTCTTGGGGTAGTTTGAGGTGTCCCCCCATGTAATTTGCCTAGGCAGTTGTTGAATTAATTGTAAAAATCTATGCCTTATGTCTTTTCTTCCTAATGTTGTCGGGCCGAGTAAGTTGTACGCAGCTCTTAGATGGATCTAAGGTTTTTGCTATTTCGTTAGGCAAAGTTGTGTGTGGTTTAACACTCGCAAAATGGCGAAAGGGAAAAGTGTGTTCAATGGTGCATTTGGTCTAGTTTAAAAGGGCTTCATCTCGTTCAAGATCTAACGGCTGACGTTATTTCACAACCAAAACTTGCAAGTGAAATACCTTTCGTGAAATGGCGAAAGGGCTTGGTGGAACCCTGCAGCAAAGACTTTCCAAGCGGCTAAAAGGTGATCAAGTCCAATCTGATCCGACGGTTCGCACTGTTTCGTGGCCGATAGATGCTCGAAGGTTATGCCCCGCGAAATAGCGAAAAGGTTTTTCAGCCTACGAAAAGGGAGTTTTAATAAGAGCATAACAGATGCGCAAGTCTCATTTGATCTGATGGTTAGCGCAACTTCGTAGGAGGAAGATGCTCGACAGTTAGCTTTTGCAAAGTAGCGAAATGACACGACGCTCCAAGCAGGCAGTCCAATTGGTCGAGATGGTGAGTAAGATGATGGCACGTGGCAGGAGATCAAAATAGTCAACAAGTCGGGTCTAAGGATTAAAAGGTGGGTCCCAGAGGTGAGTCATGTCACGGGTTAAGAAGTGACCTGGCAGATGTAGGTGGCAGATGCCAGGTGGAATCCGATGTGTCCTCTCAGCGAATAAAAGGTGAACATGTTAGTTTAAAGGTGACTAGATGCCAGGTGGATGGTGTTGAGTCAAAGGGCCCACGTCTACCGAATTCAGTTAAGTTGTTAAGCATCGAGCAAGTCAAATATAATCTAACGGCCCGGGTGAATTCGCAATGGTAAAGTGCTTGTGTTTTATGCCCTGTGAAACAACGAAAAGGTTTTTGGGCCCCGAAGACAGATAGACCATGAAGTTAAAAGGGGATCAACTCCATTTTGATCCAAGGGCTCGCGTTGTTTCATGGTTGCGAACCAACCAAAGGATATGCTTCAGGAAATAGCGAAAGGAAGAGAAGGTTCATCTAGGTGTAATGCTAGATGGTGACGTGTCAATTGACATGTGGTTTCAGAAGAAGGAAAGAGCCCACCAAGGTGTAACCGGTGGTTATAAGGGAAAGACACATGGCTGACGTTGAACTAAACTCAAAGAGTTTTCCAAAGCTAATGGTTCAATGCCACGTGGTGTTTGGTAACCAATGAAAAAGTAGCATAAGTAAAGAAAGCATAAAGGTCTCCCTTAAAGGATGAGCATCTTTGATTTGATCCAACGCTTCGCGTTGTTTCGTGGCCCAAAGTGGAAAGAAGGTTAAGCTATGCGAAATAGCGAAAGACTATTAGCCGACAAGATAGAGGCACGATTAATGGAGAAGCTGATGGTCTCAGTAAGAGTTAAACACCGAGCAGTTAAAGTTCCATCCAATGCCTGGCGTAGCTTCGCAAAAGAAAAGTACTCGGAGGATAAAGCCTACGAAATGGCGAAAAGGAGGTGGGGCCTGGTGCTAAGGCAAAGCTGTTAAGTCGATGTAAAGACCGATCAAGTTTCATGTGAGCGGACGGTTGGTGTGATTTCGTTTAACAAAATTGCCCGAAGGTTATGCTTTGCGAAATAGTGAAAGAGCGAAGAGGAAAAATTTGCAGCCGTGTTGTGACCCATTGGAGAGAAAAATTCGAATTCTCTCATGAATTCAATTCTGAAGGGATGACCGAAGCATGCGGTATCAATGTTGCATTTAAGAGCCTGAGTACCATATATGATATCCTATCGATTGAGTGAAGGTATTATTCCAAAGAATTGTTGTAGAGGAGCGGTTGCAGAGCTATTTTCTTCAAATACAAAGCAAATTCATTCAGTTGCAGAGCGGATTCCTTCAAGCTAAAATAGGTTTTCTTGTACTTTTGTGTGGTAATTCCTTAGCAGTGTGCTTTAATTGAGGTCTTGATTTGTCACAAAACCAGTTGGGGGTAATAATTAAAGTGCTTGCATATTTTAAGATGGCACCTAAGAGAGAGTTCTCAGGGAAAGTTAATTACCAGGAAAGGGCCATTTGTGATGATTTTTTTGAATAGTTGACATTGTCAACTAATCAGGCATCAAAAGTGAAAGAATTAGTGCCAAGAGCTCCTCGTTTGAAACTAGGAGAGGGGTTATATGATAAGGGTAACTGGTTGAGAGATCCACAGGTTGGGTTGTTCAAAGTTGGATTTGGCATTACAAATTCCCCAGCCATGCAGAATAGCATCTGAGAGTTAGATGTGGGAAAATTGGTAGTTCCAGGAGTATTCATGGATATGGATCTCTTGACTCAGATTGCACATAATTATGATCCAGTCACAAGAAGCATTAAGGATATAAATGGGAAAGCCCTCATTGAAATAAATAATGAGGAATTCAGAAGTGCTTTTGGGTTTAATGAGTTTACTAATTTTCTAGAACCTATCAATTTCAAATCACTAGCTCAAGTATACAGTGCATAGAGGAACCACCTTAGAAAGGGGTCTCTTAAGGAATTTTTTATGAAGATAGGTGGGTTGACAGTCGTAGGACCCAACACTAAAGAGCCCTTCTCATTGAATCTGTTCACCCTTAGGTCTAAGGGAGTTTAGTGGTCACTTTGCCAGATTTTAGGAGAGGATGCTGAGGCAAATATGCCCAATCATTACATGCCGATGATTGCTCAGATTTTGAATCCTTCTCTTGCAGTAACCTTTGATTATGCTTCTTTAATTACTGATGCTATCCATGGAGGGTTGATAGGAATAAATAATGGGAAGGTTGATAGGCCTTTTGGATGGTATTCACTCCTCATGCATCTATTTTTATTGAAAGGTGGTGATTATTTTGCAAGTGGAATGAACCTTATAAAAGAGAAAGATGGAGAAAAGATGCCAGTGCAATTATGGAGTACGGTGCCATCATGGGACAAAGATGATGCTAGTTTCTTAAAATTTGATAAGTGTTTTGCATCAAAGATTAGGACTCTCCTCTGTTCATAAAATCCAAGAGTCCCCAAGGTTCTTTTGGAATTCATTAGACCAAAAGAATTTGCAGAAAATATAAAAATTGTCCATAATTGGGGTGATATTTACTTGTACCCTGTCTCCACAGTTTTCAGAGTATTTGGTTTCAGAGGCACTCCATTTTTATTGCCCTATCAGGTCCCTCTCAAAGTAGGAACTGCAAAAATCCTCAGACAAATTGGTAGTGTGCAGGAAGCAGAGCTAACAAGCAGGGGTAAAGGGACTATTTTCCCTACGGTTACTATACCCAACAATTTGTAATAACCAAGGGAGTTTGGAATTGTTTTAAGGATTTTCTTAAACCTTATCATTTTTCAACTGCAATGTCCAGGTGTGCCGATCTTGAAGATTTCTTTAATGGCATGTTTAGAAAGAGAGCAGTGTGTAGAAGTAGACCCCATCAGTTCCAGTTTCCTGATGACCTCATTAGAAATGAGTTTGATCTAGATGAACAGGAGCTGAGGAAAGAAAAATGGGTGGCTTATAAAAAGGCCTTAGATTTTGTACATCAGTTTGATACCAGCTATGACCTATTGTCTAGCTTTTTCCCTTTTGAGGAGAAAATAAAATTCCTAATTCTTTGCTTTGAGGATGTAATGCAGACTCTAAAAGAAAAGAGGGAGGTTGTGGTTAAAAACAACCTTGAAAAAGAAAGAATGGTTCTAAGTAGGTCTTCCCCCAGTAGAGAAATCCCTCCTGGTGATTATACATTGCAAAAGAAGTCTAATTATAGTGTGCTGATGCCTACAACAGGGGAGCCCTCCACCTCTAAAGGAAAGAGGAAGATACAAGATGCCATTGACATCCAAGATAGCCCAAAGAAGTAGAGAGTAGGAAAAGAAATATAATCTGATACACCCTTGTACTCTCCATCCCAGTCCCCTATTCATATAGGAGATGAACAGGAAGCAACCGAGTAGCTGATACAGTTAGGTAGCCTGGGAGAAATAGCCTACACATATGATGAAGTAGAAGAAGGAATGCCAGAAGAGCCCCTTGTTGCTGAGATGAAAATCACTACCAATGAGTTTAAGGGCCAGGAGTGGGAACCTAAGATCAAACAAGCCAATGAGGACATCTTGGCTGACAATAACTTTGTTACATCAAGAGCATTCATGAAGTTTGTATGGAAGCAAAACATTGACAAATACAGTGCAAGATGTGAGAAGAGAAAAGGTGAGCAACCTCATAAAGATCCAATTGTGGTTGAGGAGGAAATAAAGCAAGAAATGATGGATGAGTTTAAGACCATCACTCCTAAGAAAGGAAGAGGTATGGTGGCACAAGCTGGAGTACTCATTCTCCCTGAGTGGGACATAGCAGATGGCTTGGTATTGGAGGCAGTGAGAAAAGAAACTAAACCCATTGAGGGAATCACTTTTAGCAAAGAAAATGCTGCATTGGTCATGTGGTCCCTCAAAAGAGATGAAAATAGGAGAAATAAGGACACCGCAGGGTCAAGTTACCGTGGTGGAATGATAGTAAAAAGAGTGCAAAACACAGGGGTGGTGGAAGCTGCTAGCACTGTGCTAGAAACTGCAAAGTTTAGTGTTGCAGTAGCAGAAAGGGAAGCTAAGGAAAAAGCAGACCTCCAAGTCAAGTTGGAGACAATTTTGAAGGCTTACAACATTGCTAAGGAAGATGTAAGGGGTAAAGATAGCATCATTGCTAAGCTGCAAAGCCAGTTGACAGGACAGTACCATCAAGGTGAGTCTTCAACACTGATGATCTCCTCTTCTCCTGCAAGACCTCCACCTACCAACCCCATTATTGAGTTCCCACCATCTCCAGCACCTTCTATTTCTCAAATGATCGAGATCACTCCCCAAGAATTGGAGAATTTAAAACAGGCTCAGGCCTTGTATGCCAAGAAGTATGAAGAAAGAGTAAGGGCTACCATTTCAAGTTTTGCAGACACCATGAGTGCCTCACTATTATACAACAACATAAGCAAGATTTTAGATATGTGGAATGAGCTTAATGGAGATAAGGCCATTTTGACACCTATTTTTGACAAGTGGAAGCCTAGAGAGCAGGATTTGGAGCTTATCTGTGTATCTTATGATGAAGCAGGGGCAGATCCTATCATCAAATCCACTTGTGACACCATAAAGGATCTAATAAAATTTGCAGAAGGGATAGACAATGCTGATAGGAAAATCAACTTATACAAAAAGGAGTACACTGATCAGGTTTTTGAATTGCTCCTAGGAGTTTTTATCAGCCCAAATCAATTAAAGGACAAACAAGTGTGGCTTAAGGAATTAGAGGCCAAATTGTCAGCCAAAATAAAAGGAATTGTTGACCTAGATGATGCTTCCTTTTTTGTTGTAACAATTTAGGAGATAGAGAGAATCAAATCTCATTATGGTTTTCTCAATTCAGAGGTTAACAAGATGAGGAATTCATAGAAAAGGTTAACCAAGGCTAAAGCAAAAGTGATTAAATTCACATGGCCGGCTGATGATATATACAACGCATGGACGAGAAAATATGCCATCCAAGATGTAGAGCAGTTAGAGGGTGCTCTTGAATAGTTAGAAGAGGTTGCAAGCAGACAACAGGTAGAAGAAGCTGCAGATGTCGAAAAGGACTTGTAACCGTTTTTGTAAAAGATTTTGTAACTTCTTCTTGAGAAGCAATAATTGTAACAAATTCTCCTAGGAAAGTCCGTAGCTATGTGCATCCATATTATTATAAATGGATACTAGGACTAGTGAAAAAATGATCGCAAAGAATTGTAAGAAAACGTTGTAGAAATTTATCTGAGCTTTTCCAAGTTTTAATGGAGAATATTCAAAGGTTTCTTGTAATACTTTTTTGAAGAAAATATCAATATACAGACCATTGGTTTTGAGAAAAACTATGTGTTGTCTTCAAATGTGTTTGCAAGTGTTTACTGTTTCATTCTAAATAATCCAGGGTTATTTCATTTGAATAGGGGTTGTAAGACAATCTTCAATAGGTGTGTTTCTTAGCTTTTCTCTTCAGGAGGGAAATTAAATATGCGAGGATCAGTTCTTCCAGTAAATTCCTTGTGAGATATTTTGAATCTTGATGAGCATAGTTTACTTTGGTATGCATAAATTCTTATATGTGTCAGGCATATATAGGGATCTACAGAAGCCAAATTAATGGGATATGTATAGATATTTGACTATGAGAGTGTTGTTTGAAACTTAGATGACTCTGTGACCTTGGATAAGGCACTGGTATAGTTTGAGGTTGTCTATTACATGTTTTGTAGGTCAAATATTGAATATGTGTACAATTTTCATTCCTTTGTTTCAATAAGTTTTAAGGTGATTAGATCCACTGGTTTTCTGGACTGGTTTGCTGAGGATTTATCTTTTTAAAGTGTGAATTTAGTTCACAAAGGTATACCCACTTGGACTCTGAGTAGGTCCGAAGTGTAGAAGGTTAAATCAAACCTTGTCATATGTTGTTCTAGGAGTTTCCTTCCCTTTAATATCTCTTCTGCATAGAGTTATCATATTATTATATGGATATTGAAGTGAATTAGATTTTGAGAACAACAAAAGTGGCGACTCTGCTTGGGAGTAAATGAATTATTAAAAGTCTCAAGATAAGAAAGATTTAATTCATATTGTGGTGACCCGGATGGGATAAGTCACATTAAGAATCCAGAAGCAGATTTTTGTGCTTAAATTTATAAAGAAAATCATTGTGTTTGTGGAATTGCAGCATTTCATTGTAAGCTTGTTTTCATATATCCCATAAGTCTTGTGGGTGGCGACTCTGTTATCTTGGTACCAGTCCTTGTGAAATACAAATCATTTTAAAAGGAAAACAAGCATAATGCAAGGATGAAAGAACACTAGATTTTCATGAAGAAGCATCCTCGTGAATCTTTGCAAGAAGGTTTTCCAGAGTAGTCACGAAGAGGTCAGAAAAGATCAGTGCTACATGAACCATCAAATGCTACTTGGGTACAAAAGAACAATAATACCAGTAAGATGCCTGATCAACCTATTTATGCAAAATCTAATTCTTCTTCCAGAGATTCTGAACATGATATACTAGGTTTCCATTTTGGATTGTTTAGAAATATTGATAATGCACATGCTTTAAATCAAGATTTATCCCATGTTAGTGTCTCTGCAAGAGATACGACCAGTTCCAATGCAATTAGACACTCTGTGCCTAGAATAGTCGATGGAAACATTAGTTTGATTGACATAGATCAAGTCAATTTATCTGACTCTGAGGAAAATTTCCCTAATGAAGACAAAGTGTCATAAGAGATTGAAGATTTGAATAGGAGAGTTCACCATTTAATTTCCCTAAGAGCCCAAAAGGAAGCAAATAAGGAGAAGGAAGCCAAAGCTAAATTAATGGAGAGATATAGGCTTCTTAGACAAATAGCTGACCTTGAAGTGCTAGCTAAGGAAAAGGAAAAGAGTGATGAAGAGGGCCCTGTGATCAGAGAAATTCTGATCCCCAAAGCCAAGCAAGCATATAGGTCAGTAGTCCAACCAAACAGGGAAGTATTTAGTGATTCTTAGCTTCCTAGGACTAATGTGGATAAATGAAAACAAAAATGTGTGGACGATGGAACTGGATCTAAAACCACTGAGGAGATTTCTCATAGGTTGTCAGCACATGAGAGAGAGATGGAAAGAATGAGGAAAGAAAAAGAGGATCTCCAAATGGAACTAGAGAAAGCTGAATTGGAAGCAACAAATGAGGAAGTGAAGAGAAAAATTAGCTACTTAAAAGCTCCCCCTATTATGTTCCCACTAGAAGATCTTAATAAGCTTGATTCTCAGCAAATTTCCTTTCCCCCAGTTAAAATTCAACCTACAGTGCCTGTTAATATAGCATCAGTGAGTCAAATCCCTGTGAACAGCCAGTATACCCAAATATCTCAGTCTTCAACTCCAAAAGTTAGAATGACAATGGGAAACAATAATGTTATTCCCCCTTTTCAAAGGAGACCTATCAATTTAGAGAAATATAGACAATTGTTTTTTCATGGGATCCCAGGATATCCCAACCATGTTCCTATTGAGTTAAGGGATAGACTCCATAGATTTGTTGGAAACAATGCAATTAGTGCTGAGGAACATCTAAAATCTTTTGGGGACCTAATAAATGATTATGAGATAGTGGATGAAGATGTCATCATGAAACTATTTGTTCAGTCCCTAGTTGATGATGCAAGAGATTGGTACAAAGGTCTTCCAGTTAATAGCATTGGGTGATGGGAAGATTTTAAAAATTGTTTTCAAGAACAATATGGTGATAAAACAAATGTGAGCTTTATGCTCAATGAATTTAATAACATCAGAAAGTCTGACAATGAAATGGTTACTGATTTTAATGCTAGATTCCAGAAGGCTATGCATAGATTGTATCAGGTGATGAGATTAGATGATAACATGTGTCTGAATACCTACTACAATGCATTTGATTCTAAGATGGCTTATATCTTGAGGGATAAGAATCCACATAACCCAAGAGATGCTTTTAGAATTTCCATTAATGTAGAAAGTAATAGAAAAGCATCCAGGAAGTTAGAAAGAAGAACAAATGGTAGGTTATGGCAAGAAACAAAACAACAATCTAGCAAAGTTGCTAAGGAGGAAGACAAGATAGAGAAGTTGGTCACTGCTATGAAGGATCTAACTACCAAGGTAAACAAAAATGATAAAGCTCATTATAACTAGCAGGATAGGCCCCCTAGACTGCATGACATGCCATATAATACCAACTGGAAAGATGGCAAACCCCAAACTGAGAAGCCCAAAATTGCTTAGAATCAGGACACTCTAGATCCCTTGAAAGGGAAAACTATCCATAATATAGAAAATACTCCTTGGTGCATGGCTTGTGATGGGCCACATTCTCCTCATCAATGCGCAATAGCTCAAGCCCTTGAAGAATCCATGAGACAAGAAGTTGACCCTGACATTAACATGTTTGAGACTATTATAGAAAGTGATGAGGAATCTATACAAAGTGAATGCAGTGATGTGTTGGATAATGAAAGGTTTGTTCAAGGACAACTAACCTTGGATTGGCATCCTACATTGAATGTGGTAACAATTGAGGACGAAGAAGTTCATCTTAGAAGGCCTAGTGAGAAAGAAGTTAAAAGCCTCACCAAAGCTGCCATTAGCAAAGCAAAACACAATTATAGCTTAAGAAGCACCAAGAAGGACACTGATCAGGGTGAACTTGGTTCCATGTTCATAAAAGAGATCACCCAAAAGGGGGCAGCAAGTAGTGCTGCTACTATTCCTAAAATTGGTCAAGAAAAGAAGGAACAGGTTAAAGATGTACTCAAGAGTACAGATGATAAAAATACCAGTGATATACAAGAAGTTGCCACAGCAAAAAAGGCAAGTCAATTCAAGGCAGAAAGAGTTAGAGCTAATACTAAAGTAAGCAATAGTTCTACATTTGACATGGCTCAAGCTCTTACACAAATGAAGGTCACTGTCCCATTAGTAGAATTACTAAAAATTAAAGAACATAGGGATGCAACTTTGTCTTTGTTTTCTAGTATATCTAACAGTGACACAATCCTACCCACTGGTTCAGCTAGAATTGGAAAGGATCAAGAACTCCAAACCCCAGAGGTTTATGTTGGAACCACTATCACTCAAGAGCCTTCACAGGTAGATCCTTTCTATGTCACTTTGTTAGTAAACAACCGGTTGATAAAAAACTGCATGATAGATTCAGGGGCTGCTGCTAATGTTATTCCCTATGGTGTTATGAAAGAATTAGGACTGTCAGTAACCATTGTATATGGAAAATGCTATGCTATGGATAATAGGGAAGTACCTGTGATAGGTATAATGAAAGATGTTGAAGTAAAAATAGCAGCATTCCCTAAGGCAACTTATAAAATGGATGTTATTGTTACTGATACCAAGCCCCATTATGGTATGTTACTGTCCAGGCAGTGGGCAACAACAGTAGGAGGAAATTTTCAACTGGATTTATCTTATGCCACCATTCCAATCAATGGAAATCAGGTCAAGTTGTATAGAGAGCCACGTGCTCCTAGGGTGATTGAAAGTGTAGACCCTAATATGCTCAATTGTATGATTGATGTAGATCTTGATAATTTTAGACTTCAACCAATTTTGCCTCAATTGAAGAATACTGACCCCATTGTGGTCGAATTAGAATCACAACAGTATGGTTTATGGCAGATGTATTTTGATGGAGCTTGCTCCAAAGAAGGATCTAGAGCAGGGGTTCTTTTTGTATCCCCATCAGGTATAACTTTTAAGTATTATTTCTTATTGGCTTTCCAATGCACAAATAATACTGCAGAGTATGAAGCTCTATTGTTGGGGCTTGAGGTTGCAAAAAGGAATGGAATCCAACTGTTGATAGTGTTAGGGGATTCAGAATTGGTTGTCTCTTAGGTAAGATCCAAATATGCATCCAAGAATGACAGATTAAAAAGATATAAACATGTAGTTTGGGATGCTATTGAGTATTTCAGTGCATTTTCTATTAATTGGATAGAGCGATTAAAGAATATTATATCAGATTTCCTAGCTAATGTTGCCTTGAAAAATGATGATGCAACACTAACCGGTATTTCCACTGTGGAAATAAAATCTAGGCCTGCTATCCCTGATAATGTGTACAATTGGCAAGTCTTTGCTGATGATGAAGATATTCTTAGGTTCATCCAATGTGTTGATGATTATGATGGACATAAGATTGATTGCAATGCACTGGTGGAGGTGGTTGACAATAAGGAAACAGTGTTTGGAAATGATTTGGTCCAGTTGGAAATCAATGAAATACCTAAAGGGCTGGTAGAGCTAGAAAGCATGTTCAATTACAATGACAGTCACTTACATCAGCAGTCTACCACCAAGTTGGAAGAATTAGAGGAGGTAAACCTGGGGATTGAATCATCCCCTAAGTTAGTATACATTGGGAAGAAACTATCCCCTCATGTCAAGACTAATCTTATTAATTTATTGAAGAAATATAAACATGTTTTTGCTTGGTCTTATGAAGACCTAAAGGCATATAGACAAGATCTTTTTCAGCATGAAGTTCCTCTACTTCCAGATGCTAAGCCTTTCAGACAGAAACAGAGACCTATTAATCCCCTATTGGAAACTAAGATGCAACAAGAGTTGACTAAGCTAAGAGAAGGTGGGATTATTAAACCTATAAGACATTCTTCATGGGTCTCCAATCTGGTCCCAGTAAGAAAGAAAAATGGGGACATTAGATTGTGTGTGGATTTTAGGAATTTGAATGTTGCTTCTTTAAAAGACAATTACTCTTCTCCCAATATGGAAGCTATGTTGCAAAGAGTAACAGGTTGTGATCTTTTATCCATGATGAATGGTTTTTCAGGATACAATCAAGTGTTAGTGAGGGAATCTGAATAGTTCAAAACTACTTTCACTACTCCATGGGGAACACATGTCTATGTGAGAATGCCATTCGGACTGAAAAATGCTGGAGCTACATTTTAGAGAGCCATGGATGTAGCCTTCAAAGAATTCATTAATATCATCATGGTGGTTTATCAAGATGATCTAACCTGTTTCTCCAAAAGGGCTGATGATCATTGTGGACATTTGGAAAAGGTATTCAATAAAGCCTTGGAATTTGGTGTGTCATTAAATCCCAAGAAATGTCATTTTGGGGTCACTGAAGGAAAATTATTGGGACACATTGTTTCCAAGGAAGGGGTAAGGATAGACCTTGAAAGAATTGAAGCAATAAATAAAGTGTCTGAACCAAAGAATGTAAAAGGTATCCAATCCTTTCTAGGCAAAGTGAATTTTGTTAGGAGATTCATTGCAAACTTTGCAGAGATAGTGAAGCCCATTGTCAAGTTGCTGAAGAAGGATACCAAATTTTGTTGGGATCAAGAAGCCTCAGAGGCTTTTGCTGAAATAAAAAAGGCCATTCAAGAAGCACTAGTACTAAAGTCTCCTGATTACAGTAAGCCCTTCTCTCTTTTTTCTTTCACTTCATATCATACAGTAGCTGCATTGTTACAAAAGGATAATGAGGGATATGAGCATCCCATAGCTTTCTACAACAAGTCTTCACAAGCAACAGAATTAAAATATGAAACCATGGAGAAACAAGATTATGCTTTGGTTAAAGCTATCAAGGCTTTCATGCCATATTTGGTAAATGCAAATATCATTGCTTATGTCCCACATGCTGCAGTTAAGGATATTCTGTCCCAGTCTGAGGTTACAAGGAAAAGATGCAGATGGATTAATAGAATCCAAGAATTTGACTTGGAAATAAAGATCACCAAATTGGTGAGAGGTTTAGGTCTGGCTAAGCTCATGACTGAGTCTAATCTTCTGAATGTTGAAGTCAAAAGTACTTCAGTCACTAGCATTGAAAAGCAACCTTGGTATTCAGAGGTTGTCCGATTTTTAAGAGATGCTGAATTCTCAGGAGGAATGATACATAATCAGAGAAGAACTCTAAAACTCAAGTCACAAAAATATGTTCTCATTCAAGGTGATCTGTTTTGGAGAAAAAGAGATGGAGAATTGCTAATGTGTTTGGATGAATTCCAGGCTAAACGAGTGTTGACTGAAATGCATGATGGAGTATGTGGGGGTCATTACTCTGCTAAGACAACTGCTGGTAAGATAATCTGGGCTGGATACTATTGGCCTACCTTATTCAAAGATGTTCATGCACATGTCCGGAAATGTGACCCATGTCAGAATTTTTCATCCAAGTTGAAGTATGAAGGAGCCTTACCCCTAAATCCAGTCACAGTGGAAGCTCCTTTTGTCCAGTGGGGCATTGATTTTATTGGAGAAATTATTGAGAGATCAAGAAGAGGTCATAGATGGATCATAGTAGCCACTGACTATTTCACTAAATGGATAGAAGCTATTCCTACAAGAAGAGCTATAAGTAAGGTTGTCATTGATTTCCTGATGGATAATGTAATAGCTAGATTTGGAATACCTGCAAAATTGGTGATGGATAATGCCATGAATTTTAGGTCGGAAGAGTTTGTAGGGTTTTGTACCAGTCATGGAATAATCATGTCTTACTCTTCACCCTATCACCCTCAGGGGAATGGGCAAGCAGAATCCAACAATAAAAGCCTTTTGAACATCATCAAGAAAATACTGGAAGAAAATAAGAGATCTTGGGATCAAAAATTGAAATTAGCTTTGTGGGCAGATAGAATAACAGTCAAGAAGGCCATTGGAATGTCACCTTTTGTACTGGTTTATGGTACACAAGTCAGATTGCCAGTGAATAATCTTCTTCCAGTTTATAAGTTCTTGCAAGATGAGGACATGGAGCTATCTGAACCAATGGAAAACAGAATGATCCAAATTGTGGAGGTGGAAGAGCTCAGAACTCTAGCTCATAAAAGAAATTAGAAGATCCAATTGCAGTCCAAATACCTTTTTAATAAAAGGTCATCATTAAGGAAGTTTCAAATTGATGATATTGTTCTTTAGTGGAATGCAAAAGGACGGGACAAGGGAAAGCATACAAAATTTGAATCATTATGGATTGACCCTTTTGTGGTCTGTGATTTGAATGGAAATGATTCTTATTTTGTGAAAAATATGAATGATGAAGTACAAGAATTTCCAGTGCATGGACAATTCCTAAAAAATTATTTCTCTTGATGTCCATGCATAGTAGGTCCTTTGTTTGTATATATCTCGTTTCTTTCCTGTTGTTTTGTTTGGGTCTGTGTTTTGGTCTGTTCTCCAAAGTTTTTGAGTTTTCTTGTGTTGACCTTGCGATCAACCATTGCCAGTTAGAGCCGCTATTATCACTAGTTAAGAAATGGGTTTTCTGTTCCCATAATTGGCTAAGTTTTTGAAATTTTAAGTTACACACACTATCAACTGCTTTAAGTCTATGTTAGGGCTTAAGGGTTTAGGGTTTTAATTTTAAATCGTTCAATGTTTGATCAAAAAACCCTCTTGTTTCTATTCTTGCGTTACTTTATACACTTAAGTAATGGGCCTTGGGGTCGTTTGAGGTGTCCCCCCATGTAATTTGCCTAGGCAGTTGTTGAATTAATTGTAAAAATCTATGCCTTATGTCTTTTCTTCCTAATGTTGTCGGGCCCAGTAAGTTGTACGTAGCTCTCAGATGGATCTATGGTTTTCGCTATTTCGTTCAGTGAAGTTGCGCGTGGTTTAACACTTGCAAAATGGTGAAAGAGAAAAGTGTGTTCAATGGTGCATTTGGTCCAGTTTAAAAGGGCTTCATCTCGTTCAAGATCTAACGGTTGGCAGTATTTCGCAACCGAAACTTGCAAGTGAAATACCTTTCCCAAAATGCCGAAAGGGCTTGGTGGGACCATGCAGCGAAGACTTTCCAAGTGGCTAAAAGGTGATCAAGTTGTTGGCAATATTGCATTATAACAGACAATGAAAGATTGTTGGCATTTTATAAAGGATATTGAGAAGGTTGTTGATGATTATGGATATAACTGATCAAAGATGTTTTACTGTCTTGATATTATTATTTTGTCATTGATGTCAAGAAATTGATTTTCTAATTCAGTATGATGTTCCCATATCTTGAGAAGTATGATATGAAGATTATAAAGATGTCGGTAAAAGACACAGGAAAGAATATGATGAATAAGGGGATGAATAAGGTATTCAATGGGCAACTACTACCGAGTCAGACAATGATGAGATCATGATGTTTTAGATTGTTTTAACATCATACATATGTTGTAAATTGTAAAGGTTAATACTATACTATGTTATCAACCAAAGAACCTAGTCGGTAAACCCTAAGGAACCTAGTTGGTAAACCCTAAGGTTATCGCTATTGGTTAATGAAGGCGGAATGTCTACCAAGTGAAGTTTAGTATTCACCGAGTTGTAACCGAGCTATAACAAAATGCATTAAATGTTTACATGTGGTATTTAATGAAGGAAGCTGATGAACTGGAGCAGATTAAATGATTGGTAAGCCATGAAAGAAGTTTGCTAACGAATCTAAGGCAATGAAAAGTCGGCATGAAGATCTACAGCTCAGATTGAACCGCAATACCTTGGCACAAGTTCCAAAACTAGTATGCAAGTTCCAAGGTGGGGTAAAACATTTTCAGATCGAAAGATACATTGAACCTAGACAAGATTGAAGATCTGATGGCTATGATTGATCATGGGAAATGTGATCAAGGAGATTAAGCGGTTATCTAATTGTTTATAAATAGGTAACTGTTGATAAACAATGGATGCGGGCAAGTGTATGCACAAGGATGCTACATAGTGATTACCGAGCACAAAAGCTTGAAGACCTGTTTGAATAACAGAGTATAGAAGCCCAATAGATAGACAAGATTAGTTCTATGTCTAGATTGTATTGAACAAATAAGAATCCGCTTTAGAATTTTAGATGTGAAGTTGCAGATAGATTTTTATTACTGTTATTTTGTGAAAGTGACAGAAAATCTCTTAACCGAGTGGACTTAACAGTCTTATATGTAAACCCTCTAGCAAGGTGACATTCTAATTGAGTGTTTGAAATCCTTTAACAAGGTCACTTCTAACAAAGTGAAGATCCTAACAGATCTGAGGGAAATCCCTTAACCGGGTCACATCTAGCAATGTGTTTGTAATCTTTAACAGGATTTGCTTTTAACTGAGCATACTCTAGAAGAGTATATTTCTTAGTGGGTCCGAAATCCCATAGTGGCTTTTCCCTATTTGGGTTTCCACATTAAATCTGGTGTTATTAGGTTTATATTGTTCATATGCTTTTGAGTTTGCATGTTTAATAGTTTTGATTATATTGCTGATATATATGTTACCGAGGTTGAATCTGATGTTTTTATGGATGATTAAGTTTGTATGATTCACCCCCCACCCTCTCATCTTGTTAGCTATTGGATCTGTACTTATATTAAGTATCAAAACTATCACAAGTCTAATCTGATCCAATGGTTCGCGCTGTTTCGTGGCTGATAGATGCTTGAAAGTTATGCCCCACGAAATAGCAAAAAGGTTATTTGGCCTACGAAAAGGGAGTTTTAATAAGAGCATAACAGATGCGCAAGTCTCATTTGATCTGACAGTTAGCACAACTTTGCAGGAGGAAGATGCTTGATAGTTATCTTTTGTGAAGTAGCAAAATGACATGGCACTCCAAGCAGGCAGTCCAGTTGGTCGAGATGGAAAATAAGATGATGGCATGTGGCAGGAGATCAAAATAGTCAACAAGTCGGGTCTAAGGATTAAAAGGTGGGTCCTAGAGGTGAGTCATGCCATGGGTTAAGAAGTGACTTGGCAGATGTAGGTGGCAGATGCTAGGTGGAATCTGATGTGTCCTCTCAGCGAATAAAAGGTGAACATGTCAGTTTAAAGGTGACTAGATGCCAGGTGGATGGAGTTGAGTCAGAGGGCCCATGTCTATTGAATTTAGTTAAGTTGTTAAGCATCGAGCAGGTCAAATATAATCTAATGGCCCGCGTGAATTCACAATGGTAAAGTGCTCATGTTTTATGCCCTACAAAAAAATGAAAAGGTTTTTGGGCGCTAAAGACAGATAGAGCATGAAGTTAAAAGGGGATCAACTCCATTTTGATCCAAGGGCTCACGTTGTTTCGTGGTTGTGAACCAATCGAAGGATATGCTTCGCGAAATAGCGAAAGGAAGAGAAGTTTCATCCAGGTGTAATGCTAGATGGTGACGTGTCAATTGACACGTGGTTTTAGAAGAAGGAAAGAGCCCGCCAAGGTGTAACAGAAGGTTATAAGGGAAAGACATGTGGCTGACATTGAACTAAACTCGAAGAGTTTTCCAAAGCTAATGGTTCAATGCCACGTGGTGTTTGGTAACCAATGAAAAAGTGTTGTAAGTAAAGCAAGCATAAAGGTCTCCCTTAAAGGATGAGCATCTCTGATTTGATCCAATGCTTCACGTTGTTTCATGGCCCAAAGTTGAAAGAAGGTTAAGCTATGCGAAATAGTGAAAGACCGTTAGTTGTCAAGATAGAGGCGTGGTTAATGGAGAAGCTGACGGTCTCGGTAAGAGTTAAACACCGAGCAGTTAAAGTTCCATCCAACGCCTGGTCCATCTTCGCGAAAGAAAAGTGCTTGGAGGATAAAGCCTGCGAAATGGTGAAAAGGAGGTGGGGCCCGATGCTAAGGCAAAGTTGTTAAGTCAATGTAAGGACTGATCAAGTTTCATTTCATCGAATGGTTGGCGTGATTTTTTTTAACGAAATTGCCCGAAGGTTATGCTTTGTGAAACAGCAAAAGAGCGAAGAGGAAAAATGTGCAGGTGTGTTGTGACCCGTTGGAGCGAAAAATTTGAATTCTCTCATGAAGTCAATTCTGAAGGGACGACCGAAGCATGCGGTATCAATGTCGCAGTTAAGAGCCTGAGTACCATATATGATCTCCTATCAATTGAGTGAAGGTATTATTCCAAAGAATTGTTTCCGAGGAGCGGTTGTAGAGATATTTTCTTCAAATATAGAGCAAATTCATTTAGCTACAAAGCGGATTCCTTCAAGCTAAAATAGGTTTTCTTGTACTTTTGTGTGGTAATTCCTTAGCAGTGTGCTTTAATTGAGGTCTTGATTTGTCACAAAACTAGTTGGGGGTAATAATTAAAGTGCTTGCATATTTTAAGATGACACCTAAGAGAGAGTTCTCAGGGAAAGTTAATTACCAGGAAAGGGCCATTTGTGATGATTTTCTTGAATAGTTGACATTGTCAACTAATCAGGCATCAAAAGTGAAAGAGTTAGTGCCAAGAGCTCCTCGTTTGAAACTAGGAGAGGGGTTATATGATAAGGGTAACTGGTTGAGAGATCCACAGGTTGGGTTGTTCAAAGTTGGATTTGGCATTACAAATTCCCCAGCCCCGCAGAATAGCATCTGAGAGTTAGATGTGGGAAAATTGGTAGTTCCAGGAGTATTCATGGATATGGATCTCTTGACTCAGATTGCACATAATTATGATCTAGTCACAAGAAGCATTAGGGATATAAATGGGAAATCCCTCATTGAAATAAATAATGAGGAATTCAGAAGTGCTTTTGGGCTTAATGAGTTTACTAATTTTCTAGAACCTATCAATTTCAAATCACTAGCTCAAGTATACAGTGCATAGAGGAACCACCTTAGAAAGGGGTCTCTTAAGGAATTTTTTGTGAAGATAGGTGTGGCTTAAGGAATTAGAGGCCAAATTATTAGCCAAAATAAAAGGAATTGTTGACTTAGATGATGCTTCCTTTTTTGTTGTAACAATTTAGGAGATAGAGAGAATCAAATCTCATTATGGTTTTCTCAATTTAGAGGTCAACAAGATGAGGAATTCATGGAAAAGGTTAACCAAGGCTAAAGCAAAAGTGATTAATTTCACATGGCCAGCTGATGATGTATACAACACATGGACGAGAAAATATGCCATCCAGGATGTAGAGCAGTTAGAAGGTGCTCCTGAATAGTTAGAAGAGGTTGCAACCGGACAATAGGTAGAAGAAGCTGTAGACGTCGAAAAGGACTTGTAACCGTTTTTGTAAAAGATTTTGTAACTTCTTCTTGAGAAGCAATAATTGTAACAAATTCTCCTAGGAATGTCTGAAGCTATGTACATCCATATTGTTATAAATGGATACCAGGACTAGTGAAAAAATGATCGCAAAGAATTGTAAGAAAACACTGCAGAAATTTATCTGAGCTTTTCCAAGTTTTAATGGATAATATTTAAAGGTTTCTTATAATACTTTTTTGAAGAAAATATCAATATACAGACCATTGGTTTCGAGAAAAACTATGTGTTGTCTTCAAATGTGTTTGCAAGTGTTTACTATTTCGTTCTAAATAATCCAGGGTTATTTCGTTTGAATAGGGGTTGTAAGGCAATCTTCAATAGGTGTGTTTCTTAGCTTTTCTCTTCAGGAGGGAAATTAAATATGTGGGGATCACTTCTTCCAGTAAATTCCTTGTGAGATATTTTGAATCTCTATGAGCATAGTTTACTTTGGTATGCATAAATTCTTATATGTGTCAGGCATATATAGGGATCTACAGAAGCCAAATTAATGGGATATGTATAGATATTTGACTGTGAGAGTGTTGTTTTAAACTTAGATGACTATGTGACCTTGGATTAGGCACTGGTATAGATCGAGGTTGTCTATTACATGTTTTGTAGGTCAAATACTGAAAATGAGTACAGTTTTCGTTCCTTTATTTCAGTAAGTTTTAAGGTAATTAGATCCACTAGTTTTCTGGACTGGTTTGCTGAGGATTTATCTTTTTAAAGTGTGAATTTAGTCCACAAAGGTATACCCGCCTGGACTCTGAGTAGGTCCGAAGTGTAGAAGGTTAAATCAAACCTTGTCATAAAACCTGCAAACCAATGATAACAAAAGTCGGCCTAAGACCAAAACAACATTAACCAAACAATAAATCCAACCGGTAACGCATCAGGAACATCCACCAACACGTTACATAAACCGATCCATAACCTAAGAGAATAACATTAGGTCTGGTGCTAAATGCAACACCACCAATCAACTGGAACACGAACATTATAACCTTCGATATATCAAAAACCTTCTAGAAGCAGCAACAACACCACTTATCGAATCCATCAAAAGATCTTCAATGAAGCTCTGCCGGTAGAACCCTTACTGATAACCAAAAGTCTTACTAGAACAAATGATAGCTTCCAGATCACCAAATACCGAGCCAACTGAATGTGATATGCATTTGAATAAAATGAATAACTGAACCAAACCAATTCCACCAATCAGAGCATATCCGAGAATACCAGAGATAAATCTCCTGATCATCATCAAAGTCCAACCACTCTATCAGAACCCAGTAGACAACCAAACAAGCTAGTTTTGACATCAATGACAAACATCAATGCAACACATAATCACCAAGGATAACTTTAAGAAACCACCCCCTGGGCAACTATGTAAAATCCTGGCAAATCAGACATTATTTTCGGGGGAAAATTTTCATATGGATGGTGAATTTTTTTTTCAAAATAGGGCAAAAAATTATTTTGTATTGGCAATTTTTTTCTAGAGTACGAAAATTCCATAAATTTTTGGCGAATTATACCTTGTTCTATGGGGAAATATATATATTGTAGGAGGCGAATAATTTTTGTTAAAAGGAACAAATATATAATTGCATGGGTGAAAAATTTTACTCCAAAGGAAAAATTATTTAAATTTATTGGCAATTTTTATCCATCGCTTGAAAATTATTGAATTTGTTTTGGCAAATATTTTGTTATTTATGGAAAAATATATAATTTATTGGCGATTTCATGAATTCATTGCCATTAATAGATAAGGCACACCACATCACATCAATACATCACATTGAGTCTAAAATCTGCACGATGTATCAATAAGTGTGGCCTCTTTGACACGTGAAGGGTGACACATACCTAAAATCCATCAATGATTTTAAATCGTTTGATGATCATAGATCAATTGTTGAAGTTTTATTTTGGCCCAATTTTTTGAAGAGAACATAGCTCACCAGAAAGTGCCCAGAATGGAATTGGATTCAATAGACACATATCAAATGTCATGAATCACGATCGATAATTTCGGTCATTTAATATATATCTATTCACTTACTGCAATCCACTCTGTCCCCACGACTTCCAATGTGGTACTTGCCAATTTGATAGGTTTATAGCTGTTTCCAATTTCGCACACTCGTGCATTTATGGGAAAGATTTGCAGAGATACAAAAGATTTTAAAAAATTTAAAGCAATTAATATGGTTAGAGAAGTAATTATTACAATCAAGAGCTTTATATATATACGATCTTTGCTTCTTTCATCTTCAATTAGCCTTTGCCATTTGGTAGATAAATCGTCGGAGCCCACGGTATTTAAATTCTTCCTTTGGTTTAGGTTTATAGGCTTAGGTTGTTTAATTTGTTAATCTATTTTCTCAAGATGGACACTCCCATCCGCTTTAGAAGCATTTCTGCAGAGGACCAGAGGGCCTTTCTGGGCTCTGTTAAGGACCAAACCCTCCAATCAGTCTGCAAGGAGGTTGGGTCATTCACCAATGAGGCTGTGCAGATGGTGTTGGGCAGAGAGTTTCTCTGAAACAAAAATAGATACCGTGTTAACATGGACATTATATCTCGGTTCTTAGCGTCTCTTCTGGACCTCAGAGGAGACAAGGTGGATATGTTGATGCTGTTGAGGAAGGTTTTTAAGGAAGACTTCCTTGGAGACAATATTAGTGTTGTCATCCTTGTAGAAGTAGGGGTGGGGATCCCTTGGGCCAGTGAATTATCCAAGCTTCTCCTTTCTGACCAAATAGTGCCAATGGCTAGGCAACTGTTTCTCTTCAACCTGAATGCGGAGCACTTGACACATCACAAGAAATGGGCACGAATTGGTAGAGACTTCCTCTGGAAATGGTTGCTCCTGGATGAATTTCCAAACTATGTGTGGCTTGAAGAATTCT
This sequence comes from Cryptomeria japonica, assembly GCF_030272615.1. Classification (NCBI taxonomy): domain Eukaryota; kingdom Viridiplantae; phylum Streptophyta; class Pinopsida; order Cupressales; family Cupressaceae; genus Cryptomeria; species Cryptomeria japonica. The sequence continues at coordinate 110,997,347 of NC_081413.1, read as the reverse complement.
CTTAGCTTATGTTGTCTGAAGAATTCTACATGGAAGGAGGGCCAAATTCTTAGGGCAAAGTTGTAAACCATCCACTACCTGTGCCCTAGCCCCACCCTCTAGGCCCCTAGTAGTTTTTTTTTCCTATGTCCTTGAAACCTAACAGGCTTAGTGACTCACTCATTTTGGCTTTTAATTTTTGAGGGACTCAAGTCTCAGACGTAAAAATTGTAAATTTCCAAAGCATAAATATTAATGATAATTTTTAAAATTCCAGTTTGTTTCAGTTTGCCTCTTAAAGTGTTATGGATATAGAAATGCTTTCTATAATTCTATTTCATTTTTATTAATTAATTTTTTTCAAATGATTTTTGTATATGAGCTACGTTATTTCAATTATTTGTTAAACAATGGAAATAAATTTAATGCTTCTTCCTCTATATTTAATATATATAAAAAAATATTCAGTTCGTTCCATTAATTATTTGTACATTGATTATGGTTGATTATAATTTTATAAATATATAGTTAAGATTTGAACTAAAACTCCAACTTACTTATATTAAACTAAATGTAATTATATTAAATTTACTAATTTTAATTATACTAAACTTACTTATTTTAATTATATTAAATTAAAATTTATATTAAACTAAATTTATGTTGAACTTTTATATATATTTTTAGTCTTTATTTATTTATTAAATTAAAATTTATATTACACTAAATTTATGTTGAAATTTTATATATATTTTTAAACTATTTTTTAAAATTATATATCGTAGGACACATGAAGATGGAGGCTAGGGCGCTCTACAACTAGGACACAATTTTCAAAGGTGCCGCTGGTTGCAGGCCGCCACCGCGTGCGAGGGATCCCTGGCTTTGCTGGGTAGCCCTCAAACATTAACCGCTGGCATACCGCCATTAATGGAGGCCGATAAAGATGCTCAAAGAAAGGTTAAACCACCCATTCTTCATGCCACCAAGAATGAACATGCAAGACAGAAGACCTTCTGCCAGGTGATGGAGGGCAAGCAGATTCTATTCCCGGTTGATGCAAGATTTGAAACTCTGCCGCAGCATGAAGATGATGCCCATCTCGCAAGTAAAAAAGGTGAGGTCTCCCCCTCCAAGCGCATCATCATTAAACCTAATGGTTCAATGCTTTCTACTATTTCTTCTGAGATTTCAAGGCTTAGGGATTCAGCTATTTTTTTTGCCACTTTTGATGTAAATAATGTACCATCTCGTCAATACATGAACAAATGGTTACAAGATGTGTGGGTCAATAAGCTAGGGTTTCATTTTTCATTTTGTAGAATGATTCAAAAGGGTCTGTTCTTAATTTTTTTTGATAATAAAGAAAGCTAGAGAAAGATTGTCAACAAATAAATCTGGTCGATGGGGAATTCGTCTTTCAGGGCTGTACGTTGGGACCCTAAGGCTTGTAACGATGAAATTCTCACCTTGTATGTTGGCAAATGCACACTCTAATGAGAAATTGACAATGAATGACAACCTTTGTCATTGATGCCAAAGGGGGAGTAGTGGAGATGAGAAAAATGATCAGAGACATCATCAGCTCAGGGGGAGCACACATTTTTGTAACATAGTTTTGACAAGTTTTGGTAGATTCTTTTTGGACAACATTTTTTGGACACTTTTTGGATTTTTCTCATGAGTGTTGCCATCAATGCCAAATGGGGAGATTGTTGGCAAATGCACACTCCAATGAGAAATTGTAGGTGATTGAAGGTATTGTCATTGACGACAACTTTACAATCATATGATACTGGCAGGCACCGACACTGGCAGACTCTACACCGACATACAGTTCACCGGCACCGAAAAGATTGATTACCAACACCATGGCCGACAAGAATTTTGTTTAATTGTATTTTGTATTTAATTGTAAAATACTTTTGTAAGCCAACATGGCAGATTGTAATAAGACTCATAAAAGTATGAGATCTTGTAGATCATTTAGGAGAGGACATGGTTAGATTATTGTAGACCTAATGTGTGAATTGTAAGGTAGATTTTGGATAAGGGTTTATGATTATTGCAGAGCTTAAACCAGTACTGAACCTAGCATAGCAGATGCTGATCTGAAGCAGTACATGACATTGGATTTGTATAATCCACTTTTGTAAGTTAGTGAGACTTCTTTTGTAACTGAGCAGTGAGCTCTAGGCACTTGGCCTTCCTGCATGTGTAGGCCCCTATTGTAACAGTAATATTCTTTTATTGGCCAGTAAGTGAATATCGTGGGTCACAAATCCCACCGAGGTTTTTCCCACATCAGGTTTCCTCATTAAAATATTGTGTTATGGTGTGTCTTTCATGTTAAAGTGCTTATATTCTTATTTACTGCATTAATTTTGGTTTTGGTACACAATTTTGGAATGATTTTCATATAATAAGTTCAGAAAATACACTAACCAGTCAGATACTGATTCACCCCCCCTCTGATGAATACTAAGAGGGGGGGTGAATTAGTATGCCAAAAATCTTTGCACTAAAACACTTACACAGTCTAAAGATAAACCGGTAAAACAGTCTGACAATCAAACCGGTTATCACACATACAAACCAAAATGCGAATAAAACATTCACCCACAAAAGCAATACAACCATAACACAAGATATTTGACGTGGAAAACCAACTGGGAAAAACCACGGTGAGATGGAACTCACAAGTCACTATCTGCAGAATAGAAACTGGACTGGTTAAGGTCTTACAATGTTCTTCACCAGAACAGATCCTGTTAGGAGATAAGTCCAATTAAAGACTACCTTGTTAGAGGATTTTAGATTCACATGTGTGAACCACCTTGTTATAGGATTTTACAAAGGCTTTGAGGCCTACCTGGTTAAGGGCTACAAACTTGTCAAAGATGTGAGTAATCAACAAGTGTTTGATCTATCTACTAGCACAAATTGCTTGATTAGATCCAGTATTGCTCATAGCTAATGCATTCCAGCATTACTTCAGTCTCCTCTATCTTTCTCAGTTACAACTCGATCTTCTCTGATAAGATCGCTCTCCACTTCCACCTTAAACCCTAGCTCAACATAAACCCTATTCGCAACTTCTTCAACAACTCAAAAAACCTAGACATGATGTCCTTTTAAAAGAATCTGATTTCATGTCGGTCCAATAGGATTACATTACAATTTCCTAGGTTCAGTGAATCTAGACATACTCAGTAACATGACACAAGAATCACCGTCAATGTGTCGGCACCGTCAAACAATCGGTGGATTGGTAACTCATCACAAAATGCCGGTTGGTAACTCATCACAGAGTGTTACCAGTTCATACAAAATGCCGGTTGCCGGTTTGACAAAAATGAAGACTGGTAAGAATGTGTTGTGCCACTTTGCTTCCTCGTACCACTTGTGATCTATGAACTTCTTGGGGCCGACATGCCACTTCAGACCGGGAAACATATTCTACAAAATTACCACTAGTCTAAAGACTAGAATAAAACATACCGGTTGGAACAAATACCGGTTGAGCATGAGCTCATACATATAAAGGGGATCTCAATACAAGTGTGTGTCCATCAATGACAATCACAACATAAACATCAAAAATGCTAACAATCTCCCCCTTTGGCATTGATGGCAACACTTAGGAAAATAAAATTTTGACATCTAAGTGTTTTACAACCAAAACTTGCCATTAACAAAATTGCTCCCCCTAAGCATATACACTATCCCTTAAACAACAGAGTGTATAGCAATTTTGCATTTCAAAGCATAATCATTAGAGCATATAGCATATATCATAGCATATATCAAGATTTCAAAATAGATACTTCTCCCTCTGATATACCAAAATTTCAAAATTTTAAGACCATCAAAATTTTAAAACCATATACTTCTACCCCTTTGCCAACAATGACAAAGTACCGCTGAAAAAACTTGTTTCCATATATATATATATATAAGAGTTTATGACAATAATGAATAATACTTGTCAAAAACCGCTTTGTAGTCTTGCAAAAATTGTTTCATGGAGAGAGACCAAGAGTCAAGTAGGGAGGTTGCCACTTCCTTCTTTGTTTGCATTTGTGATACTTGCTCCTCCATGTCATCAATTGTGCTCAGTTCTTGGTGACTGTCAGTGCATCCAGGTTTAGATAGCATTTCTAGAGAATTTGCAGTCATGGAAGTAATACTAGTTGAAATTATTGCAAATCCCTAGACCTTGTGCTGATCTCTTGCTCTATCTTGGCTAACTGGATCTGGAACCGGTGAACGGTTTGCCCATATGCTACAAAGGAGTCTTAAATGTGCTTAAGTAGGACTGTAAGTCTGTTTGAAGTTGGTGCTTCTTGGCTAGCACATCATCACAGAATAGATGAGGTTGACAGATTTTGCTGAGTAGCAAGTTCCCCTCATCCAAAGCACTCCTTATGTCCTTTTGATCCTTTGACAGTTCAGTCCTAAGCTCATTTAGTTTCTTCACCAGAGCAACATTAAGAGATTTTTGGTGTTCTTTCTTCACATTGGCCTCAGCTGCTTCTTCAAGGCTCTACACTTGATCATCCACTATAGTGCACAAAAGTTTGAGTTGTGCTAGTGACGAATCAGTGTCAGGAAGATTAGTACCGGGGATTAAACCGGTAAGTGTGTCTACAGCTGCCTGAATGATGTCTTGTTCCTTTTTCCTTCAAATGATCTCAAGGCACTCTTGAGCAACCTTGATGCTCTACTGAAGCTCCGTCTCACTTGCAGATTGGAGATCAATAGGACTAGAAAGATCAACTGGTGAGGGTTGACTTCCGGTTGCCTTCAAAGTCTCCAACTGAGAGCTTTTTGTCGCTTCACATTCCTTGGCTTCTTTAGCTTTCTTCTTTTCCGCTTCTCTTCTCTTCTCTTCTTCCTTGTCTTCTTTTGCCTTTTTCTTCTCCTCTGCTCTCCTCTTCTACTCTTCCTTTTCTTCTTCTTCCCTCTTCTTCTTCTCTTCCTCTTACTTTTTCTTCTTTTCTTCCTCTTCCTTCTTTTCTTCCTTTTCCTTCTTCCTCTTTTCTTCTTCTTCCTTCTTCCTATTTTTTTCTTCTTCCTTCTTCTTCTTTTCTTCCATACCCTCTTCTTCTTTCTTTTTCCTTTCTTCTTCTTGCTTCTTCTTTTCTTCATCTTTTCTTTTCTCCTCTTCCTCTTTCTTTTTCTCTTCCTCCTTTCTCTGTTTCTCATCTTCATCCTTCTTCTTTTTCTCTTCTTCCTTGTCTTTTTCCGCTTGCTGTGTGTCCACAACTTGTTCACCACCCTGATCGGCCTGTTGCCCCTATTCAGTTCCCTTAGAAGGTATGTCTTGAGTGACATCTTCTATATCCAGGGCATCAACATCTATAGCGTCGATTGGTTCCTCCACTAGGTTTCCTTCCTCATCAAAAACTTCATCCGGTTTGGAAATAACCAGTTCCTTTTCCACTTGGAGGTTGGCCATTCAAGCTTTGTGTGAGCTGATAGCATGGGCCATGTGTTGATGTGTATCCTTTTCTACATCATCAACCCTCCCTTCCAACAACCAGAGTCTTCTTCTCCTTATGAAGAAGAGACCTTTATTTTGATCTAATACATCAAAATAATTCTGAATTTGAGAGTTCGGGGAAGTAATGTGCAAAAACTTTCTCCCTAATCTCTTGTTCATTTTCAATGGCAATGCACCATTTGTTATCCAATGATTTAAACAATGAATCCGGTGTCTGAGATTTAATCTCTGATGGTGACTGGTCATTTTTGCATAAATAAAGAATGATTTCCTACAATACTTCATCTTTTTCTTCACTATTGAAATCATCATAATAATCAATTAAATCATGAAGTAACTTTCTCCTAATATTCTTTACTATTCTTTGACAATGTGTCAAAGGTTTGTAAGAGGAGATATCTATATTTACCGGTGCGGATGTTGTCGGTTCATTCTTCTTCACCTTCTTGGTCTGTCTAACCTTCTTTGGCTGTTCATCAGACTCAGTTTCTTCGGAGTCCGGTTCATTTGCCTTAGTCTTCCTCTTTCTTTTGAAGACTTTTTCCGGTGTTACCTCCGGTTTCTTCTTTGCTGGTGACCAGTTGGTCACTCTTGGAGTCTCAGTGGTAGCTGGTACTGATGCCGTAGGCACTGCCTTAGCTTTGTTGGCTGCCGGTTCTTTTCCCTTTTTCACCGATGGTTCTTCAACCGGTGTGATCCTCTCCAAGTAGGTTCCGGTTTGCTTCACCTTTGGATCAAGAGGTGAGGCAATAAGGGTTGAAGCATACCCTTCCAGCATGTCAAACATGACCTCATAGCCCATAGGCTCCACTTCCTCCATTCTAGGCTCAACAGCCTCCATTAGACATTTGTCCACCTGAATAGTGAAACAGATGTCATCTTCATACTTCTTGACTATGTCACCTGAGATTCGCACCATTTGACTCATCTTTCTTCTGAACTCATCAAATTATTTGTTCAGTATCTTAGGGTAGCTGGTTCCAATGGCTTGCACACTTTCCTTTATCTGCTTGGTTACCGGTAGGTCAGGGGACCACTGGACATCTCCTACACCCGGAAAGTAGCCTTGGAAATAGAAAAACAACCCTACCAGTAGTTGTCCAAATTTAAATCTCAGTGAATTGTCCTTTTTGATTGCCTTTAGATTTAACAGGAGTTGCCTTTGCATACCAGTGCATAAGTCAAATGATTTATCCTCTATAATCATCCCGTAAGCGGCATTTACCGCTGCAGCAGATACAAAATTAATTCTGCTGGCCAATAATGTCCTGTAGCATATCACCATGCAAGCGTATTTTACCAGTTCATCCTTGATAGAATTAACTATCATACCTTGTGAATCACTTGTCGAACTGGTGAGCTTGGTCATTTCCATTTTGCTTACCGTTCTTAGGGTTGGCACCTCCCCTGTGTTGCAGAAACCAGTGACTGCATGAATTGCCTCAGGCGTGATATCATGCATTCTCTCCAGGTACATCTTGTCACCATGGACTTTGCTCAAGATGATTTTGATGTGATCCTTTGTGAAATCTTCCAGAAAATACACCGCATTATGGAGTTTCTTCTTCTCTAAGATACTGAACTCCGGTTTGATCCTTTTGTCCTTTTCACAAAATAGACCTAATTGAGTATGAATGGCTAAGGACCCTAGGTCTTCTATCTTGCAATCAATATAGTCTAAGATTCCTTCTTCGACTATGACTCCAGTTGGAACTTATGACAAAGCATTATACTTGGACTTCCTCTGAATGAAATTTTCTGACTCAATGGATGTGCCTGAACTGGTATGAGATGTGGAAGCCATTGAAGAGTATTTTAAGAACATGAAAAATACCTTTCAAACGTGAATTTAGGGCTTCCTGATTTTGCTTTACTTCGCTCTCCGTCAGATGTCAAATCACCGCTTTGAATTCTCCACTGCCGCTTGCAAACTATATTTGAATCTCTTTCAAATCTCTCCAATTCCTCAAAATCTAAGCTCAAATCGCCTTCTCTTCGCTCTGCACTTGAAAATTTTTCTTCGCTTGAAAAACAGATAGTGAGAAATGATTTGAAAATTGCATTTATACATGTCTCTGACCTACCATCATTAATGCTCCTAAATTAGGGCGTAAACCCTAATTTGCCTCTTTACCATTTCCGATCTTCTACCAAGTGACAGGTGTAGTATATCGGTTAAGGTCTTTTACCAGTGTTAACCGGGGGTTCGAAAGCATTTTGCCATTTGCTCCCCCTAAGCCTTTGAGGCTTAGTTTGCCGGTTTAGATATTTCCACACTGGGTGCAGAAACTGGTTCCTCCTCCAATAATACGGGTTTCTTCTTCCATATTTTCTTCATGTCTTCTTGAACTTTTTCAACCTCTATTTCTCCTTCCTGAGTGACCGGTATATCATCAGATATACTTTTTCTGCTTCTGTAGAATCTTGCAATGTGACCCGGTTTGTTGCAGTGATAGCAAACAAGTCCAGGTGCTTTCCAAGGTCCATTGTACATGTTTCCATTCTTCCTTTTGCATGTTGCAGCAGTGTGACCATGACCATGATAGATCATACAATTTTCTCTCCATCTGGTTGCCGCTTGATGACCACCGCTTCTTGACTGATGATTGAAGACATTAAACCGGTTGTGGTTCCGGTTCATAAAAGATTCAAGACCAGTTTCTTTGGTCCTCTGAGGATATATTCCAGTGTTATCCATTATAGACCTGCATTCAAATGCTCTATGCCCAAACTTGTTGAATGCATAACAATGACCATTGAACTTATTGGATCTAGGTACATTGTTGATAAAATAAGGAAAATTATTGTAGGCTTTGCTCCTACATACATTGGCAATGTGTCCTTCTTTAAGATAGTTAAAGCAAATAGGTTTGAATTTTTGCTTACCTTTTCCTTTGAGTTCTAGTTTCTTCTTTGATGCTTCAGCATTTGTTCTTGAGGATTCTCCTTCCTCATGTCCAAAAAAACCAAGACCATTGGTATTCTTTGCCGATCTAGATGACTCAAGCTTTTGCTCTAGCCTGACTGTACTTTTGGCAAACTTGGCTAGTATTTCCTTTGATTCAAAGAGTTCTTTGGAAATAGTAGTGTTTATCTCCATAAGACTTGCATTTTCAGAGATGGCAATGTTCAGTTCTCCTTGCATGTCTTCTTTCTCCATTCTGCTCTCATGAAGGCGAGCAGTTAGTGCACTAATCTCATGTTTCAACTTGGATATCTCATGATCTCTATCTTTTACCAGATCATCAGCTTTTCTCCAGTTCTCAAGCTCTTGGCTAAACTGAATAGTCAGTCCTTCCAACTCCTTTCTCAAATTGGAGTTTGAATCATTCATCTTATCACTTCAGCAATCATAGCTTCCATGTTAGCTTCATCTTCAAAACTACTTTCAGATAGTTCCATCAACCTCTCTGCATGTTCTCTTCTTTTTTCTTGAGATGCCTTGTATTTGACCATAAGATCATCATAGGCTTGCTCAGACTTAGTGAGCCACTGAGTAAGTTCCCTCAATGTGTATTCCCCCTTATCTCTTTCCAAGTGGTTAAACTTATAGAAAGGTTGGCTCTGATACCAATTTATGAATACTAAGAGGGGGGGTGAATTAGTATGCCAAAAATTTTTGCACTAAAACACTTACACAGTCTAAAGATAAACCGGTAAAGCAGTCTGACAATCAAACCGGTTATCACACATACAAACCAAAATGCGAATAAAACATTCACCCACAAAAGCAATACAACCATAACACAATATATTTGATGTGGAAACCCAACTGGGAAAAACCACGGTGAGATAAAACTCACAAGTCACTATCTGCAGAATAGAAACGAGACCGGTTAAGGTCAGACCGGTTAAGGTCTTACAATGTTCCTCACCAGAACAGATCGTGTTAGGAATCTCAATCTCTGTTAGGAGATAAGTCCAATTAAAGACTACCTTGTTAGAGAATTTTAGATTCACATGTGTGAACCACCTTGTTAGAGGATTTTACAAAGGCTTTGAGGCCTACCTAGTTAAGGGCTACAAACTTGTCAAAGATGTGAATAATCAACAAGTGTTTGATCTATCTACTAGCACAAATTGCTTGATTAGATCCAGTATTGCTCACAGCTAATGTATTCCAGCATTACTTTAGTCTCCTCTATCTTTCTCAGTTACAACTCGATCTTCTCTGATAAGATCGCTCTCCACTTCCACCTCAAACCCTAGCTCAACATAAACCCTATTCGCAACTTCTTCAACAACTCAAAAAACCTAGACATGATGCCCTTTTAAAAGAATTTGATTTCATGTCGGTCCAATAGGATTACATTACAATTTCCTAGGTTCAGTGAATCTAGACATACTCAGTAATATGACACAAGAATCACCGTCAATGTGTCGGTACCGTCAAACAATCGATGGATTGGTAACTCATCACAAAATACCAGTTGGTAACTCATCACAGAGTGTTACCGGTTCATACAAAATGCCGATTGCTGGTTTGACAAAAATGAAGACTGGTAAGAATGTGTTGTGCCGCTTTTCTTCCTCGTATCGCTTGTGATTTGTGAACTACTTGGGGTCGACATGCCGCTTCAAACCGGGAAACATATTCTGCAAAATCACCACTAGTCTAAAGACTAGAATACAACATACCGGTTGGAACAAATACAGGTTGAGCATGAGCTCATACATATAAAAGGGATCTCAATACAAGTGTGTGTCCATCAATGACAATCACAACATAAACATCAAAAATTCCAACACCCTCTCAGTATCTTTCGGAATCCTAACATTGTCTTGTCCAAAATGGATAACCATTAAAAATATTCCCCCTTTACTCTGATCTTGTATAGATAGAATTGCCGAACCCTTCAGAAAATTTGTAAAAATTGACTCCTCCCCCTTGGTACTTCCTCATATTGATGCTAGGTTACTCATAGCCCTCAAACTGGGTATTGTATATCCCACTAAAATTGCTATCTACCTTGACAATAAAAACTTCTACAGTCCAATTGAGTACATGGGTGGCATAGATGCCTACCATTATTGTAAAGTAAGTGGTCACTTTAGAAGCAAATGCCCTTTATTGAATAAAAAATCTAATAGGGTCAAGAACCCCTCTTCTGGTCCTCCTCCCTCCGAGCCTCAGGCTGCTCCCTCTGAACCTCCTTTGATTGTCCCTGCTCAAGATCCTTCCCCCACTCCCCCCCGTCTGATTTTTTTTCCCCACCACCGACTACCCCTCGCCCACCTGACCCCCCCTTCCTCCTCGGCCCCCTCGATGGCTAACTCCATCATGAACTATAGTAATGGTATTAAAGAAGCCCTCTCCACCACCCATCCCCCACCTTTCAACCCCTCTGAATTTGTTGATAACCCCAAACTCCACTCAGGTCCGAGATCCTAGAACGCACAACAACTTGTGTTGGAAAAATTGAGAAGAGCCGCTAAAGCTAGGAAGGTTCTTGAGCAAAACCTTCATAAGAAGAAGTTGGAAATTGAAGCCTCCTCATGGAAGATACCTTGGCTAGAGGACATGGATAGGGGTGCTCCACTTATAATAGATACCGTTAGCAGGGCCTCTAATCAGAAACTTGAATTTTCTGCATGTAGGGGTCCTACTGGAATTAAAATTGATTTGATTTCTACCCTGGATGTGGAAGCTAGTGGACCTACTATGGATGAGATCTTAGTAGATCCTCTAGATGAATCCATTAGATCAGAGGCCACTAGGAGAGACCCTTCTAGTAGTACCTATTATACTTCTAGAACCCCTATTGATGCCCTAAAGGTAGAGCAAACTACTACACAAGACACGGGGATCATCATGGACTCCTTCACTCCTAGAAACACTAATTTTGAACAAGGCTCGATAGATACACATGAAGGCTAGATGGAAGAGATCCCCCAATAATAGTAAAGATAGTGCCTCCAAGAAGGAATCCCTTGGCCCTGAATAGATATCTGAGGAAAGGAAAAAGAGAGGTAGACCCTACTCCTCTATTGCATTTGATGCTAGCAATATCACAAATAAAGAGGAGTGGCCTAAATGTTTCGAGGGATTTAAATCCCAAACGGACCCTACCCAACAAAGTGAGCCATGCCGAAAATAATCTCTTGGAACATCAGGGGCCTTGAGGCTCCTGATAGGAAATATATCTGTTACTACTTATCAAGTTGCCATTAGTTTTATGTTCAAAGTTATTCTATATACTCTAGTCAGTTATCTCTACCAAAATATTCAGTCGGTATGTACAGTCTAGTCGGTTATAGAAGAAAGTAGTCACAGAGCCCAGTATGCACCGAGCTGTCTACCGAGTATCATTCCATGTCTACTGAGCAGCAAAGATGACACACCGAGTTGATATACACCGAGTGAAATGTTTTACCAGATTCATTGAACCTGGACATACATATGGAAACATGTTACAAGATCAAGGAACATAGAACCGTTATCACATTGGAAATTGCACTTAAAGATTGTGTATGATTTTGAGGCCATCTAACCAATGAAATATTTTGTATGGCTATTCATTTGATAAAATATGTTTGTAAGATCGAAGCAATGAATGGATCACCGTCATAAGAGATCTATTTATACAACATGGATTAATATCACACATATACATGTAGCATGACAGAAAGGAAGATATAGAAATATATGAAGCAAGACATGTGAAAGCACTAAGTGTTATGACTGTTACAGAGACATAGAGGTCACCGAAAAGGATTTCAGAGAATAGTCAAAGAACAAAGTAAATAGAAGGGTTTACCGAGTTAATATATGGGTTACCGAGGTATGCTATAAGCAAGGTAATCTTATTTTGAGCACATAGAATCTGGTATAACATTCCAGATGTAAAGTTGCAGATATTTGTAATGATTTTATTATAATATTTTGAAATTGTAAGAGAAACCTTTAACACGGTAAAAGACTCTAATCAAGTCTATAAATTGTAAAGCCTCTAACCAGGTGCAACATTTAGATTAAGTGTTGTAAAATCCTTTAGCAAGGTAGATCTAACAGATCTTGATACTCCTAATAGGGTGAGCTATCAGAAATAGCTAAACATGTAGCTCTAACCGAGCAACCTTTATTATTGCAGTAGTGAAGTTGTGGGCGCCATCCCCATCGCAGTTTTTCTCTCTAACCAAGAGTTTCTACGTAACCAAAATATATGTGTTATTGAGTGAATCATGTATGATTGTTATTTATTTGTTTTAGCATTATATTATGTTACTGTACTATTTAGTTTATGCATAACAGTAAAGATATTGTTAAGAAAATGATTTGAAGTACTGATTCACCCCTCCCCTCTCAGTACATTAGCTTTCCATATTGGGCCTAACAATTGGTATCAGAGCTTCAATCTTGGAAAAGGGTTTAACTACCTAAAGAGAAAGATCTTATCAATGGAAGGCTATAAACAATCTTGGAGGATTGTGTATCTGCAAGAAGAGCTGGATCATGCTAATTAAGTGATTGTAGACATGCAAAGGCAAATGCAAAAATCTCTGTAAGCGAGAAGAAGATTATCTGATGATTTGCAGGACTCTCAAGAGTTAGTGGAACAAATTGAGACATCATCTGAGATCAGTATGTCTGAAGAGACTAAAGAAATGATTGGAGTATTGAAAGAAAAGAACAAAGCACTGGCTGATCAACTAAAAGCAATGAATAGAGAACATGAGCATTTCAGCACACAGATGACTGAAAATCTTGATGCATTGAGGACAACCGAGGATAAAGTAAGAAATATAGAAAGACAGAAACAACAACTTGAAGCCTTAGTATCTGATAAGAATGATGAAATCACAAGGATGACTAGAATTCAACAAAACTTGTCAGATCAACTAGGTTATGCATATCATGAAGCAAATCTAAAAGATGGTGAGAATCAAGCATTGAAACTTGAAGTATCAAGGTTGACCGATGAACTTGAAATAGAAAATATATCCAAAAAAACATTGAAGAAGAGTTATGAAGCATCAAAGATGTTGGATGAGCAACTGAATACAAGAAGACTCAACAAAGATACAGGACTCGGTTACAAAGGAAAAGACTCTACCAAGAAGGGAATCCATACTACCAAGAGAGGAGAATCATCAAAGCAAGCTAGAATCAAGAAGAACATCAAAAGAAAGAAGCCTATTTGCAATTATTGTGGAAATCAAGGTCACACTGCCAACATGTGCCAAATCAGAAAAGGTATGCAACCGAATGTAACTAAGTCCAATGGTTATTGTTACAATTGCAATAAATATGGTCACACATCTAATCAACGTAGGACAAAGTCTATTAACAATTATCAGAAGGCAAAATTCAAAGGGTTTTGTAAAAACTGCAATAGATATGGACACAGTACCGAGAAGTGTTGGCTTAAGCAAAAGAACTATATGTGGTCTACACACCGAGCAAATGCTAGAGGTTACCGAGCTCACACAGATCCTTACCAACAGTATTCTGCAGTACCATGAGATTACAATACAAGGATATGGTGTGAATGTTGTGGAAGATATGGACATATAAGTGCCAACTTCTTTATAAGGTTTGGAATGAACAACTGAAGATCATGGAGAAATCTTGGTATGGCATGTTTTCCTTGTCACAAAGTTGGACACTCGGCTAGAGATTGCAGAGATCAACCTAGAAAAGACACTGAAGAAATAAAAGGCAAATTACAGATGATTTGGAAAAAGAAGGAAATTGTGTCAAATGAAGAAAGCACCTTACCTACCGAGTTAGGTGCTTGTATTCCAAATTAATCAGTAAAGGTATGAAGGGACTGCATTCTCTCAAGGTTAAATCTTAACAATTCCTATTTTATTATGTACTTAATTCAAGATCTGTATAGTTAAGATGTAGTAGTAAGTTTGAAATTCTATCAAGTCTTTTGGAGCACTATACAAGAAACTTGTCAAGTCGGTGAATACAAGAAACCTGTCAAGTAGGTAAATGAAGGAAGTTTGGTTACTCGGTTAAAGCACAAAAAAAAGGGAAGAAAGTTTAGTGGAACCGAGTGCATTTAATGTTTTTCACCTAACCTGGACGAAGCTCAATAAGGTATATTGTGTACTTAAAGCATTTACGCATTCATTTTCACTTACCAAGTTTTTGAGAGAGCAGAGCAAAGTGAATCTAAGGTGATCAAACCTCCTACAAAGCAAAATTCAAGGTATTTACATTAATCGCAATGCATTGTTAAGCTGGTTTACCGATCTTATCAAGTTATTATTATAGACTAAGTGTGAAGCGTCTGCCGTTTGAAAATCCTCAAACCCTAAGGATCTTTTGTTAGCTTTTATCTGAAATCTACAAATGGCACATAAGATCCAAGATCCCATCGTTGTTAAGAATGTTGAAAATCCCTCACTAAAATACTCTTTAACTCCCAAAGTTGCATCTGAACTAGATGACAAAACCACATTTTCACTCATCTTGGATAGAGTGTTATTAGTCGAGGATGTGAGATTCTTCACCAAATGTCGTGTTGAAGAACTCGGTCACGTTGAAATCAAAGACACAAATGATGAATTGTGCACCGATGGTAAATTGGATAGCAAGTTTGAGCACATTAAGATCAAGGGATTAACTAAAGCCCTAACCTATCCCCATGTGTTCAAACCCAAGTGGGTCAAGTTTGTTCTGAGCAGAGTTCATGATGACTTCATGTGGCTAGAAGAGAAATCATTTAAGATTACTAAGGAAATCATTCATCTGATCACCAGTTACCCTATTTATGATCATGCCCAAGCTCAAAAGATGATATCACAGAAGGAATTGATCAGTTTAACTAGAGTAGAATCATATTGCAGAGGACTAAAATTGAACAATGTCACTGATGCAGAACTAAAATTTTCCATTAGAGTAATAGGTTACTGTTTCTTCCAATCGGCAAGGGAAAACAGTGTACCCTGTGCAGCAGTAGACTTAGCATACAAAATTGTGAAGAAAGGCATGAAAATTGATCTATGTGATGTGTTGCTGAAAAACCTGTTTGAGAATCTAAACACCATCAGGAAGTCGAAGAAGAACAACTCGGCTAATACACTAAAGTTTGGATCACTGCTTGTATGCATGTTTTTCTATTTTGAAAAATTCTTTCCATTAGTCGGTAAAGTTGTTTGGGAACTACACTGACCAATCACCCATCAGATCAATGACTTCATCAAGAAACTAGGTGATAATTTTAATGATATTATGGATGATTACTTCAGTAAGTTTCAAGAGAAAATGCATAACAGGTACCGGATTCCACCCAAGCTAGTGGAGAAATACAAAGATGACATATGTTTTGAAGTAGACATTGATTACTGTTATGTGAATGTTGTGGAACCAAGAACTCAATCTTTGTCACCTATGGGTTACGAGATTGATTTTGACATCATACAACAACAAATTGATGCATTTCTCACATTACCAAGGCATGCTACCGAGCTAAGGTATGGAACCTATGAAGAAGTGAAGGAAAAAGTAAAAATGAGTATTGTAGTACCCAAAGCTACAAGAAAGGCAACAAAGATGATAAAGGCATTATCGGAGAAATTAGGAGAAGATTCTTCCTCCACAACTGTCAAAGGCACTATAGCCTTTACCGAAGAGGAATCTGAAGCCCAAGAGGCAGCTATAATACTGAGCACCGAATTACCTAAGGGAAAAGTGTTGAAAAGAAAGAAACATGACACATCAAAGGCCTCACCGACTCCTCCAGCAAAGCGACCTAACACAAGAGCATTTGTAGCTTCACCAAGTAAGAAAACAAAGAGTGTTACTATTCCCAAGGTAACAAAAACTTACAAGAAATCTACTCGGAGACTCATTTTGGCAAAAGAGTCTAGTGACACCAAATCTAAGGATGCAAGGAAATTTCAGATTGTCAAGAGCAAGAAGGTAAATGTACATAGTGTTGAAAATTTCTGTGCTAATCTGAAAGAATATGGTGGATTTGGAGGATTCAGATATGTTAATTATGAATCTAGAAATGAAGATGAAAAGAGACAAATTGAAGAAGTTGTCATCTGCACACTTCTAAAATTCCGATTGGCTCCATTGGAACTATCTAAGTCACTTCCAAATGAATTATATTTACATATTGACAATAGGTGGAAGTATGCAATAGACTCAAAGAAACAGATTAGAGAAAGAAGTCTGGAACATCTCTTTCCAGACATGTCGGTAGTTGAAATAAAAAAACATCTGACAACCTACAACACAAAGTTTCTCGTCAAACAAAGAGCCTTAAAACTGATGAATGGTCTATATATTGAAGTGGAAAATGAGACAAAAGAAAAGTGGCAGGAAATATTTAGAATCAAGGATGCTGGTGAGCAAGCTACAATTGAAATAGTTGATGTCACCGAGCAAGATCCTAATGTTATCGAGCAAGACCCTATTGACACCATTGAAATAAATGAAGATATCATGGATACAGAGGCACCAGAATAGGAAATGATAGAAGACAATGCATATGCAAAACTTGTATCCAGTGAATCATTCTTGGAACAAGTTCAGCCTTATCCACCGGTTAATCAACCTGTCTCAACCGAAACCCCTCAGGATACAGATAAAGGCACCGAAGGTCACAAGTCTACAACAAGAGAAGGTACTACTCAAGAACAGACTTCTCAAGCACCTTCTAGCACTGAAAATGTTGCAACTGAGACCTCGAGTACTGAGACACCAAAGGACACTACAGAGGCTAAAGAAACCGACCAAAGTGTTGCCTTTACCGAGCAACCTACCAAGGGTCATCAAGCCTCACAAGCCATTGTCTTAGTTCAATCGGTGAAAGGTAAAGAAAAGAAGATGAAAAAGCATAGTTTCAAACTAGATTTGTCAAAACCAATAGTGTTGCCCAATGTTGATATATCCAAATTAAAGGGGCAAGCACTCATTGATTTCGGTGAACTATGCAAAGCAAAGGCCCAACAAGAGAAGCAAATGGCTATTCAAAAGAAAAATAAAGCACTTTAGAAGGTGAAAGCACTCTTAACAGATATGCTACCTAAAGCTACAATAACCAAAGATGCAGCCATCCACATTCAACTGGATGAACTCCTAACCAAGATAGAGACATTTGGAGTAGATGCATCCGAATATTTGAGCAAGCTAAAAGACAAAGAGCTCACTGCAAAAATGATAGAAGAGGTACAGAAAGCTATAGCTATTGGCAAAGTTAAACTTGTCAAATTTATTACTGAGTTGTCCCCTCAACTCAAGCACATTATTTATTTATTTTAGAAACTCTGTACATTTTCTTTATTCATTAAAGACATCAAAACCAAAATAAAAAAGAGATCACCGATCTCTCAAATAATTTGACCACAAAGCCCAATTCAATTCAGAATTTCTATACAAAGTTACAATAGCTCATGGCTCAACAATTGGACCTAAGAAATGAAGAACACAAGATCAGGATGGACATAATGACACTTCAGACATTATTCCTTCCTCATCTTTCATTCGTCCAAGAATAGATCAATTGAGCCACACACCTATCTACTACACAAGAGGGAAGCACTTTAGATGGCTTAATATCATTATTGGCTGATATTCAAGCACATAATTATTTAATGGATAGTGTAAAGGATGCCCTCTCTGTCACTCTCACCGAAGCACGAACAAAGTACAAATCCATTTTTGACCAGTTGTCACCACCGAATGGTAACTAAATTTTGATGTTTGTCAAAAAGGGGGAGTGATATAGTATTCAAAGCATCAAAGTATTGTATCAAACAAAAGGAGTGTAGTATACAAGAGGAGTATACCGAGTAGAGTAAGCAGAGTACCCAAGAGCAGCGAACCAAGTAGTGAACAAAATAGTAAGCAAAGAACAAGTGTGGCACACAGAACATTGATCACCGAGCATGCAAAATCAGAGTTTTGTATAGTATATCGATAAGGGGAGTATATCTGGATATATTATTTCATTGACTATTGCATATACTATCAGTATAGTCAAATTTTGCAAGTAGATTATTGAGTTATAACTTTGAAAGTAGTTTTTGTCAAACATCTCAACTAATGTCAAATGGGGAGATTGTTACTTATCAAGTTGCCATTAGTTTTATGTTCAAAGTTACTCTATATACTCTAGTCGGTTATCTCTACCAAAATATTTAGTTGGTATGTACAGTCCAGTCGGTTATAGAAGAAAGTAGTCACAAAGCCCAGTATGCACCGAGTTGTCTACTGAGTATCATTCCATGTCTACCGAGCAGCAAAGATGACACACCGAGTTGATATACACTGAGTAAACATTTTACCAGATTCATTGAACCTAGACATACATATGGAAACGCGTTACAAGATCAAGAAACATAGAACTGTTATCACATTGGAAATTGCACTTAAAGATTGTGTATGATTTCAAGGTCATCTAACCAATGAAATATTTTGTATGGTTATTCATTCGATAAAACATGTTTGTAAGATCGAAGCAATGGATGGATCACCGTCATAAGAGATCTATTTATACAACATGGATTAAGATCACACATATACATGTAGCATGATAGAAAGGAAGATATAGAAATATATGAAGCAAGACATGTGAAAGCACTAAGTGTTATGACTGTTACAGAGACACAGAGGTCATCGAGAAGGATTTCAGAGAACAGTCAAAGAACAAAGTAAACAGAAGGGTTTATCGAGTTAATATATGGGTTACCGAGGTATGCTATAAGCAAGGTAATCTTATTTTGAGCACATAGAATCTGCTATAACATTCCAGATGTAAAGTTTCAGATATTTGTAATGGTTTTATTATAATATTTTGAAGTTGTAAAAGAAACCTTTAACAGGGTAAAAGACTCTAATCAAGTCTATAAATTGTAAAGCCTCTAACCAGGTGCAACATTTAGATTAAGTGTTGTAAAATCCTTTAGGAAGGTAGATCTAACAGATCTTGATACTCCTAACAGGGTAAGCTATCAGAAATAGCTAAACATGTAGCTCTAACTGAGCAACCTTTATTATTGCAGTAGTGAAGTTGTGGGTGCCATCCCCACCGTAGTTTTTCTCTCTAACCAAGAGTCTCTACGTAACCAAAATATGTGTTATGGAGTGAATCATGTATGATTGTTATTTATTTGTTTTAGCATTATATTATGTTACTGCACTATTCAGTTTATGCATAATAGTAAAGATATTGTTAAGAAAATGATTTGAAATACTGATTCACCCCTCCCCTCTCAGTACATTAGATTTCCATATTGGGCCTAACAATATCATCAAAATATTCCTTAATGGACATAAGGACATGGATTGCCTCCTTCTTCAAGAGTTAAAAGCTATTGGCTTCACCCTGCAAATCGACCTTAAATGTATCTGGAGGGAGGCTACATCCTTTCATACTAACCATACCAAGGGTAAAGGTGGTACAACCATATTACTTAGTCCTAGATGGGCTAGCAAAGTGATCAACTGGGGGCAATCCCCTTGTGCCAGGGCTATCTGGGTTTCTATTCAGCTGGAAGACCAAAAGTTTGGAATCTGCTATGTGTATGCCCCTAATGACTATAGAGAGAGGGGGGAATTGTGGAACTGGCTAGTAGGGTTCGAAGACATCCCTTGGATTATAGGGGGGATTTCAATATGATTGAATCTGCCAATGACAAAAAAAGGAGGCAATAAATTTGAATGGAAGGGTATGGAAAGATTTAAATGGGACAAAATGATCAATAAACTACATCTTGTTGACCCTATTGTTGGAAGGAAAGGCCAATTGAACACTGTATGGTTCACTTGGTGTAATTACTAGCAGTTGAACAAGAGAATATATTGCAGGCTGGACAAACTTTACTTCAATAAAAACCACTTTGGTATTAGCAAAGGAGCTAATGGAGGTCACTACTTTGTCTCCCCATACACACTGTCAGACCACCACCCCATACTAATGGGAATAGACCTCTCCCCATCTGGTCACCTCCCCTCTTCATGACCTCCTTCCTTCACCTTAAACACTAGGCTCTTGGAGGATGAGGATCTTTGCTCTGCCCTGGCCTTCATCAGACTTTTTAATATGAAAGAGCAGAACCGACTCTTTAAGATTGATAAATGGTACCTGAACATTAAAAACTAGACCACCCTCTGCCAAACAGTAGGGAAAAAGAAAGCCAAGGATACCAGGCAGGTTGAAAGGATGCTCCAGGAAGACCTTTGTAACACAGAGATGAATCTTTAGAACTCTGCTAATGATGAAAGCCTTACTAACACCCTAGTGTCAATCAAAAACCACCTTAGGAAGATCTAGAATGAGAAAATTAGAGGGTTGAAAACCAGGACCAAATTAAATTGGTTGGACTCGGGAGACAAGGGCTCAAATTTTTTCTTCCAATTGCTTAAGGTCAAAGAGGAAAAAGAGAACATCAATGCTATCTAGGATAACAATACCCATATTACAGACTTAGAGGAGATCCTAAAGTGCTTCACCCAATTCTACCAAAATCTATTCACTGCAGAAGAGTTAAATGATGAATATAGGGCTGCTAGGGTGCTCATTAAGGAATTGATCCCAACTAAGCTTAATGAGGAGGATTATGAGTTTGTAGGGAAACCTATCTCAAAAGAGGAAATTGTAAAGGCCATCTCCTCAATGGGCAATGACAGGTCCCTCGGACCAGGTGGCTTTCTAGTGGAATTTTACAAGAAGAACATTAGGTGGATTGTAGGTGACCTCCATGACCTATATCTGGAAGCTATTAGCAAAGGAACCCTGGGCAAAAAAATCAACCAAGGGGTCATCAAGCTCATCCCTAAGGAGGGGGACAAGACATTGCTAAAGAATTGGAGGCCTATCACGCTACTAAATTTATCCTATAAGATATTGGCCAAAGTGGTGGCTAACATGTTGATTAAAATCCTGCCTAAAATAATCAGCCCCACCCAAACAACATTTGTTAAAGGCAGATATATCCTAGAAAACTTGGTAACCTGCTGGGAATCTCGAGTGGGCTAAGGACTTAGGATAGAAAGGGGGCATGCTGTTGATTGATTTTGAAAAGGCATATGATAGAATAGAGTGGAGCTTCATAATCCAGATGTTGGTAAGTTTTGGGTTTCCGGAGACATTCTGTAGGATAGTTCAAACATTACTCTGTGATGCCAATGTTGTTGTTGATATAAATGGAAACATATATGGTAATATTGTTCTTTCCAGGTCAATAAGATAGGGCTGCCCACTTGCCCCGACCTTATTTATATTGGCCACTGATGCTATGCACTATGTTCTTAAGGATTGCAATATAACCCCCAGGGTCAAAGACATCTCTTTCCTTAATAAAGAGGAAATCATCAATGTCCAATTTGCTAATGATACAACTATTTTGTTAACCTTGGAAGAGGAGAATTTATCCTTTATGCTATATAATATTGAAATATTTTGTAAGGCCTTAGGCAGCAAAATTTCTCTCCATAAATCTACCTTGCTAGGATGGACTGATTCCCCTCCTAATTGGATGACAAAATTTGACTTGAAATGGGGAGGACCGAACACAATCACTAGATATTTGGGTATTCCTTTCTCTGTCTCCCCGAATCTGAAAGAAATGTGGGAGTCGTTCAGGAATAAGGCGGATAAAAAACTTACCAAATGGAACAAGAACTTCCTCTCCCTGACAGGTCAGTTTCAGGTTTGTCAAAAAATCTTGTCGTCATATAACATCTATTTCTCCTCAGCCTGGCTATTTAGTAATTACTAGTTCAATTATCTTCAAAAACAAACCAGGAAATTTCTATGGTCAGATGGGAAGGGGAACATGAAGCAACATGCTGTTAAATGGGAATGGTGTGTTAGATCTAAGATGCAGGGGGGTATGGGCCTCAAAGACCTCAAAACTCAGGGCATTGCCCTGGCTACCAAGTGGATTTTTAAAGCCCTTGATGTCAATGAACCTTGGAAAGTTTTGATCAGACATAATATATGACACTCCACCCCTAAATAGGAAAAGAATTGGAAGAACCTGCCCATGTGGGACTTGATTGCTGGCAAGTTTGAGATCTCTCCTGCGGGATCAGAAGTCTTCAAGTCTATATGGAGGGCTTGGAACCATGTCAGACAATTAATTAGTAATAGGGGCATTGTTGATAATAAGGGATCTCTCAACTTGGGCAGATCTATATGGTGGAATACTCTACATAATAGAAAGCAACTAGCTTGTTTTCAAGGATTCTCTACCTTGAAGTGGCACAACTTAGTACTGGTTACTTTTGAACACATCTTGAAAGACAGTTCCTTGATCTTTTGGGATACCCTTAGCTCCGAATTCAACCTCCCCATCTCCCAAGCCAAAACCTACAATGTCCTCAAGATTTCACTCAATCCCATCCTCTCCTCACCTGCCCCTTCTTTGCTCTCCCCAATATCCTCCCTCTATTGGGGAGATGGCTCTCCCCTCCCTCTAATGAAGGCCAAACTGATATACTATGCCCTTGCTGACTCTGAAGCTATTCTAACCCATCTCAACAATATCTGGAACCTCACCTAGGATTCTAAAAAGTGGCACACTAGTTTCTTGAGATTCTGGTCTACTCTGACTAAACCAAAAAAGAAGTTCTTTGCCTGGAAACTTTTGCTGCACAAGCTCCCGCTTAAGGACAATAATGGCAACCCCTATTGTGTAAATTATGTCATCTCCCTAAGTCTGTGCTTCATATTTTTTTTGAATGTCATTTTGCCAAAGAGGTATGGAAATTGTTTGGCTTTTCAGTTGATAATAAATGTCTTTCTATTGATGAGGTGGCACTTGTTTATATTAAAGGTGGCACTTGTTTATATTAAAGGTGGCAATAAATGTGCTAATTTGTTTTGGTCTGTTCTCTCCTTGGACATTCTTTGAATCATTTGGAAATCTAGGAATGATGATGTGTTTATTGGAAAGGGTAGATACCTCATTGAGTCTCTTAGGAGACTCATTCGATACCTTATTGCTATGCAGGTCAGTGTGGTTCTATGACTTGATGATGACAAATTTGACAGATGGCTGAATGATGGAACAACACATGTCTTCATCTGAGAACTATCCCATGGGTTCACTTGGGACCGAATGGGAAGCAACAAGTCACACTTTGAGTAGGTGCTAATGAGATTTATGCAGGATATGGAGGCAAGACAACAAAGAGAGGATTTTATTGAGATGGATCTGGAAGGACTGCCAAGTCCCACCCCTGTAGAGACCAGTTTGCCGAAGGAAATGTACTGGTGTGGTGCGAGGGAGAGCTAGGATGGACTGTGTGGCTCCCCCCCTTGGGAGACAATATTGATCCTGTCTCCTCCTTCCTCTTTAGTTAGTCAACAATCCTCTATGATATATTTTGTATATGGGACATCCAACTCTGTAATTTTGTGATTCAGCTGGATCCTGTGTATAAGGCCACATAATATGGCCCGCTAACCTTCCTGCCATGGTTTTCTTGACACTATGAGATCTAAATGCTAGTTGGCTATGTGTTTTCTAGCCTAGTCTTCTGAATTTTGTAATGATATTTTATGATACTTAATACAAAAAAATTATTTCTAAAGAATTTTGTTAAACTTTAAATTAATACACTAAATTTATGTTGAACTTTTATATATATTTTTAAACTATTTTTTTTAATTATATATCGTAAACATATTTTTAAAGAATTTTGTTAAAATTTAAATTAATATTTTAGATTTAATATTGAATGTTTTCTTTTTTATATTAAACTTTTACCTTTCAAATTGTATATCAAAATTTATATTTTTATTTAGTTATTTGTTTTATTCTAGAAATTAAGTTTCATGTTTTATACTAATTTTGAATTTCAAATTTTTACAATAATATTAACACTATATTTAATAGTTATCTCAAACTATTGCACATCTTTAAAATTTAAATGTCTCTTATTATGGGACCGACGACATCTGACAACACTCAATAGGTACCATCGTCTGTTAGATGAGCAAAGATCAATGAATCAGGGTGGATTTCGGCCCAAATGTGGGAAGTGAACACATTTGTGAGAACCTCGCCCGAAATTGAATATTTTAAATTTAATTAAATATAATTAAGTCTATAAAGCTCTTTTTCGGGTGAAAGTTTAAAATGATTAAATAGACTTAAAAACAGACCTGAAAAGTGACAGGAGTATGGTGACGTGCCAGAAAAATGGCAGAAGTCATGGGACCCATGACATTTGAAAATAGGTACCATCATTCATTGGATGAATAAAGATCAAGGGCTTAGAATGGATTTGGGCCCGAATGTGGGAAGTGAACACATTTGTGAGAACTTCGCCTGAAATTGAATATTTTAAATTTAATTAAATATAATTAAGGCTATAAAGCTCTTTTTCAGGCGGAAGTTTAAAATGATTAAATAGACTTAAAAAATAGACTCGAAAAGTGACACTTGTATGGTGACGTGCCCAAAAATTGGCAAAAGTCATGGGACCCACGATAACTAATTATAGGTACCATCGTCTGTTGGATGAGAAAAGATCAACAACTTAGGGTGGAATTCGGCCCAAATGTGGGAAGTTAACACATTTGTGAGAACTTCGCCCGGAATTGAAATGTTTAAAATTTAATTAAGTCTATAAAGCCCTTTTTCGGGCGGAAGTTTAAAATGATTAAACAGACTTAAAAAATAGACCCGCAAAGTCACACGAGTATGGTGACCTGCCCAAAAAATGGCAGAAGTCATGGGACCCACGACATCTGACAACAGGTACCATCGTTCATTAGATGAGAAAAGATCAACGACTTAGGGTGGATTTTAGACCGAATGTGGGAAGTGAACACATTTGTGAGAACTTAGCCCGAAATTGAACATTTTACATTTAATGTCCTCAGAATTTATACTAAAGTAATGAATGTTTTGTCCTTCGGCATCGAATAGTTATTAATAATAATTAATAAAATTACAACATGATTCTAGATATTTTTCCCTTTAGGTATTACTTTTGTACTTTTCAGCATTTTCAAAATAAGAGACTCGTAAATCATAATCGTATTTCATTTCATGGACAAACCTATAAATCGAGGGAGATTTAGAAACAACTACTAGATTGAGGAATGCAAGTTGCAACAGAGACTATCTGCGCCAATCTAGTGAAATAGAAATTCTGGGTAAAATCTAGAACACCTACATCCCGCCATTTTTGCTTTTTTTAATCTCGTGGTCCAATTTGAGGGTTAGCATTTTCAGGTTTTTATCTAGCATTATTTTGAATTATTAACAATAACAACGATGGGGAAAACAAGAAGCAGTAGTTCAACAGGAAGCCAAGTGAAAAATAAAATGTACCTAACCGAACTGGTTAAAACACCAGGTTTCACTGATGAATACCATAATATTTATGACCCTACTATCCATGGTGAAAAGCGTATCATAGATATTAGATATGCATAGTCTAGTAAGGCGGCAGATGCATGGAGGGCAAAATTTATTGTTTTCAACCCAATGTTAAAACAAAGAACATATAAAATCGCATCATGGGATGTTGGATTGGGAAGCATGGTGTTACCTGAAGTATTCCCTTGCCCTAATTTTGTCATGGTCTGCGCTGAAAATTATGATGAAGATAAAAAAGAAATTGTCAATAAAAATACAAAAGAGGAAATTCTATCCATAAACGAGGGAGAATTTGCTCGTTTGTTGAACCTAGGATTTGAAGTCCAAAACTCAAACGTCCAAATTGACCTTGGAAAGATGGTAGGGAATTATGAGAGACCCGATCCAACTCACAGAGATTCATTTATCAAAGCTCTAATAAAGAGTGGTACTAGTATTGTGTTGGATCAGAATCATAAGCCTCCTTTGATTCTAACATTTTTGTTCCATGGGTTGGGGATACTATTTCCTTGTTGTCATTTTGCCTGGGATTGGAAAATGATAGGGAAGTGGGTGCAAGCCTTCTTGAAATGATTTATAATATCCATTGTGTAGGTCAGCTAGTAAGATATAATTTTATTGAGCACATTGTTCAATCCATGCAAAAACAATTACTAATAATCAAAAAAGGTTCCTGTAAGACATTTAGGTTCTCATCCTACTTGTGTATCTCCTTCTATCCAAGTATCATGCAATATTCGAGACCAACAAGCTTCAAATTGTGAACTATAATATTGATGAGAAGATTGGGAAGAGAACAGAGTGTCCAATATAGGAATGGACACCAAAGATAAGGATGCATGATTGTTGGCAAATGCACACTCCAATGAGACATTGTAGGTGATTGAAGGTTTTGTCATTGATGGCAACCTTACAATCCTATGTCACCGACAAGGCAATCCATCAACACCAGCAAAGTTAGATTATACACCGGCACATAGACCACCAGCACCGACAGTAAAAGGAAGTATACCGACACAGAAGCCGACAAGAATTTTGTTGTTAATATATTTTGTTTATTATTGTAAAATCATTGTAAGCCGATTTGGAAAGTTGTAAAATGACTCTTATATAAGAGAGATCATTGTAGAACAATTATGTAAGTATAGAGGAATGTAATTAGGTGAAATAAGGCAGACCTATTATGTGAATTATAGGTTAAGGGTTTATGTAAGAAGCAGAGCAAAAACTGGTACTGGATCTGGCATTATAGATGCTATTTTGAAGTAGTACAAGACACTGGATTTATATAATCCATTTTCTAAGTCAGTGAGACTTCCTATTTTGTATTTGAGCAATGAGCTCTAGGCACTTGGCCTTCCTGCATGTGCAGGCCCCTCTTGTAGCAGTAATATTCTCTTATTGGCCAGTAAGTGAATATTGTGGGTCACAAATCCCACTGAGGTTTTTTCCACACGGGGTTTCCTCATTAAAATATTGTGTTATGGTGTGTTTTTCATGTGGTTGATTTTATCTCTGCTTATTGCATTACTTTCTGTTTACTGGTACACAGTATTAATATGCTCTACATGTTTTAAGTTAAGAAATTCTTATTACCGGTGAGATACTAATTCACCCCCCCCCCCCCTCTCAGTATTTGTGGGAATCCTAACAATTGGTATCAGAGCCTGGTCCTCTATTTTCAGAAGCTTAACAACTTGAGGAAGATCTTGTCACCAGTAGAGATGGAAAACTTGATGAAGCAACTTGAAGCAACTCTCTTAGACTATGATGGAGAAAAATTGAAAAATATCAAAATTGAAGATGACCTAAAAGCAGCTTAGGATATTATTCAAGCACTTCAAGAAAATCTTACTATTTCAAGAAACAAGAGAAGATAAATTTGTGAAAAGATGTAAAATGAGAATTATGAAAAAAAAACTCTTAATGATATGATAAACAAGTTGAAGCAAGAGAACATGACAACAAAGAATGAGATGCAGGATATGACTATGAGATTCTGTAAAGAAATTGAAGATAGAAAGAAGAATGAAGAAGATTTGACTAGAAGAGTAAGTGATGCTGCAAATGAAAACACAAGACTCAGTTATGAAAATGATTTGTTGAAGACAGATCTAATGCACACACAGAATGACTCAAATGAACTGATGAGGCAGAAATAAGTCTTAGAAAGAGAACTAGATATTGCAAATCAGCATGAAGAGAAATTCAAGAAAAGCTTAGAAGAACTTGGTAACTTGCTGAAGAATAAAAAACCTAAAGGTGACACTTGTGGAATTGGCTTTGAAGTAGGAGAAAGCTCCGGTACTGCAAACACACAAGATCATAGAAAACGGGCAAGACAACCTACTACTTATAAATTCAATGGCAAATGCTTTAACTATAACAAGTATGGTCATAGAGAAAATCAATGTAGATCTAGAAATTATCAGAATACCAATGCACCCACCGGTCAATGTTCAAAATGCAACAAAATTGGTCATAACTCTGAAAATTGCAGAATGAATGTAAGATGTTATGTTTGTGGAAGATTTGGACACTTATCTAATCAATGTAGAACACAAACCGGTATAGGTTATGGGAAGGCCATTCAGAAAAATAATGTGACTTGTTATGCTTGTAACAAGATTGGACATATTGCAAAATTCTACAGAAGTAAGGCACCACTATCAGACAACAAAGGTTCTAGTTTGAAAAGAAAATAAAATGTTGAAGAAGTTAAGCAAGAATTATCAAAACAATGGATTAGAAAGTTAGACCTAAATGGTGTTGGGAATACTCCTCCACTGGTAGAACCAAGCAACACTCTACTGGCAGAACAGAGTAGCACTCCACCGGCAGGATTCTCTTCATCTAATTGAAGAAAATTCTTTTGAGGGTTTAGCAATCAAATGAGAAATATGCTATTACTCCCTTGGTTGATGGTAAGAAGTTGAAATTACTTCTATACCGGCAAATATGTTAAGTGATTACTTAACTGACAAGCATTAAATGTGGTAATTGGCAGATTGACATTATAAATTAGTGTTTTTGGCTCCATTTCACTTCACCGAGCATTCAAACATTCAAAGAGCGCGAAATCTCCAGAGCTAAGGCATTTCGAGCAAAGAGGCAAAGCATTTCAACAACCAATCTTTCCAAAGGAAGAAAAAGGTATTTATAATCATGGCATCCTCTTCCATACCTGAATTTATAGCAAACCCTACTGTAGTCGAGGTAATCAAACACCCTAGGCTCGTATTTCAGCTAGTTCCCGGATAGCTAAAAAGGATGATAATGTTGGTGCATTTTCCCAAATCCCCAAAGGAGTTGTTTTTGCAGAAGACCCTAGAATATACATCCATTGCCACATAGAAGAATTAGGTGATGAGGAAATCAAGAACATGTACAAAACTATCATATGTGATGATTCCGGTAATGTGAAACCTGAACACAAAATTATTGAAACCCTAGGATTCATTGAAATCCTCAGCATTCCGGATTTCCCTAAGGAAGTTATTAAGATAGTATTGAGCAGGGTACATGGTGCTTTCTTTTGGCTAGATTCAGTTCATAAAACTACCAAGGAAGCTGTGAAAGTTGTCACAGGGTTACCTTCCACCGATAACAGACCATACAAGACAAAGAAGGTCTCAAATGACCTGGTAATGAACCTAACAAGTGCAACATCCGACAAAAGGTCTTTAACGGTGAATGATGTAACTGACATAAATGTGAGATTTATTAGCATGATTTTAGGATACAAAACAACTCATGCAAACACACTTAACTTAGTTTCCAGCTTATGCATAAAAAGTGCTCATGATATGGTTAAAGATAATGTGAAAATTGATGTATGTGAATGGTTAAAGGATGAACTTATTGACAATCTGGGAAAGATCAAGAAGGAAAAGAAAGGGACATTCAGATTTGGTAACTTACTTGTTTGCCTAATGCTACATATATCCAAACAGGTGCCTGATGTAGGTAACAAGAACCTTGGATTTGACATACCGGTAGGGAAATAGTTATCTGACCTATTGAACAACATGGGTGAAAACAAAGAAAAGAATATTAATGAATACTTTCAAGCATTAAAGGTCAAATGAACACTAGAGGAAGATTATCACAAGCAATTGTAGATAAATATAAGGATGACATATGCTTTGTGATTAAGAAGGATGAGATCTGGATGGAAGCAGTTATCCCAAGAACAATTTGGGTTACTGAAATGGGTTATGAGATAGATGATCACATCATTGAAACATATGCTAAAGCCCTTCTGGAAGCACCCAATGAACCTAAGGAAGAGGTATTCAGTAGTGCTGAAACCATTGAAAACAAATTCAATCCAAGAAGAGAGTGAATAAAGTAGAAGCAACAGTGAGGAGAGGTTCAAAGAAGGCTAAGGCTATAAAAGAAGATGTACTGAAACAAACCGGTATCACTGAAGATGAGTTACAAGCACAACAACCAGAAACTCACCTTCCACCAGTAGCAACTTCTTCAGAGAGTGATATGCCTGTAGAATTTAAAAGAGTTTTAAGGAAAAGGGAACCTTCACCAGTATCCACACCTTCACCTAGAAGAACTAGGCAAAAACAACATGCAGTGAGGTCCCCAGTCAAGAAGTCTACTCCTAAGAAGAAAAAGTTGACACCAAAGAAAAGGACTCAACAAAATATTGCTCCAAATGACAAACTGTTGGATGAAATAACAGAGGAAGGACAACTTAAGAACATTAACAAACTATATGATACATTATCAGTTGATGACAAGGAGAAAGTTGAAAATAGTGTAATTCTACACTTGGATATCTACAAGAAATTTTTGATGCAAATTGTAGATGAAGTACAAGTAGAACTATTTAAGAGAATTGAAGCTAGAAGGTAGGCTGTTATAGAGCTTGACAAGAAAATAAAGATTGAGAAACTACTTGCTGTCTACCCAGTTAACTCTTCGAAAGAAATAAATGATCTAATTACAGAGGGTAACCGGTCAGTATTCTGTACTACACACTGACATATTGCACTAATGGTTGGAAGAGTAAATGAGGTTGCAGAGGAAACTGAAAATGCATGGGATATATTCCTTGTTGAGAAGGAAAAATAGGAAGAGTATAGAAACCCTAAACCAATCAAGGTATATCAGAAAAACAAGGATAAGGGAAAAGAAAAAGTTGGTGGACCTCCAAGCATCAAAATAAGAGATAATTTATCCCCACCACCCCAGGTTGCTCCACCGGTAACAACAACTGAAGATCAACTGGTTGATGAGAGTATGGATGTATCACAAGAGGATACAAATCCTAATTCTGAGGTACTATACATAGTTGATGTTGATACTCAGAAAGTCAACATTATGATAGACAAGGACACAACCGGTAAGACAGATATGGCTAGTGAGCCACCAGTAACTGACAACACAGATAACACTGAAGGTAAACTGACAGATGGGCAAACAGAACAATAAAAAGAGTAACAAGCAGAGCAATAGGCTCCAACATAGGAACAGGTTAATATAGAATTAGTGCCACTGACAACTACTAAGCAAAACAAACCATTGCTTAAGGAAATGAAAACACAGACTGACCTACCAAAGGTCACTGCAAGCAAGGATATTGCTCCCTCCGGTGGAATTCAAAATGTTAGCTCCTCAACTGCAGGATCTAAATCAACAAATGTAATTGAAGTTCTTTTAGATTCTATAAAGAAAATAACAGATTGTAGTTCACAGGCATATAAAGCTATAGATGACACAATTTCAATTTTGAAGATTGTAGCTCCAAAATGCAATGTAGATAATAAGGATTCTTTGAGTCAACTTGACACTTTGTCTAAATATATTATTGACAACACAGTGACAGTTGAGCAAATAAAGGAATAAGCATTCAAAGAGAGGTTAGAAAAAGAAAAACAGAAATTCTTTGAAGAACAAATAAACAAGTGTACAAGGCAGTTTGACACACTTCTACCGGAACTATGCAACACACTTAAGGAGTTCAAAACTTTGTACAGAGACATTTGTAAGACAAACTTTTTGACAGTTGACATAGACAAGAAAATGAGCAAGATACAAGAGGAAATTAATAAGCTAGCTGGCAATTTTATTAATTCATCTAATTAATTATCAATTTTTGAGCAAAAGATAATAGTTTTGAGGAAGAGTTACTAAAGCTAGAAAGAGAAAAGGAGAAAATAAAAAGTAAGGCTAAGGATCTGAAATGGAGATTAAGTCCAAAGTTGGACTACCTCGCATGTTTAAGGAAAGAAATATCTGATGCATTAGTTCAAGGATAGAAAACACAGGCAGAGCAAATGCAACACCTCACTGGTACAATTCAAAGAACAGAGGCATCAATAAAAGATAGTAAAAAGTTTCTTGAAAGCCTAAATATGGTTTTGGCGGATCTTTTTCAAATTGCAGCCACCCGGTTACAAGGTTGAGACAAGAAACCATACTCTATTGACACTTTGACAACCTTTGTCATTGATGCCAAAGGGGGAGTAGTGGTATGAGAAAATAATCAGGACTCATCTGCTCAGGGGGAGTTCACACATTT
Organism: Cryptomeria japonica; assembly: GCF_030272615.1. NCBI lineage: Eukaryota > Viridiplantae > Streptophyta > Pinopsida > Cupressales > Cupressaceae > Cryptomeria > Cryptomeria japonica. The sequence continues at coordinate 110,965,017 of NC_081413.1, read as the reverse complement.
TTGGTAACATATTTTTGGACTACACTTTTTGAATTTTCTCATGAGTGTTGCCATCAATGCCAAAGGGGGAGATTGTTGGCAAATGCACGCTCTAATGAGACATTGTAGGTGATTGAAGGTTGTCATTGATGGCAACCTTACAATCCTATGTCACTGGCAAGGCAATCCACCGGCATCGGCAAAGTTAGATTCTACACCGGCACATAGACTACCGACACTGACAGTAAAAGGAAGTATACCAGCACAGAAGCCAACAGGAATTTTGTTGTTAATATATTTTGTTTATTATTGTAAAATAATTGTAAGCCGACTTGGCAAGTTGTAAAATGACTCTTATATAAGAGAGATCATTGTAGAACAATTATGTAAGTATAGAGGAATGTAATTAGGCAAAATAAAGCAGACCTATTATGCGAATTATAGGTTAAGGGTTTATGTAAGAAGCATAGCAAAAACCGGTACTGGATCTAGCATTATAGATTCTATTTTGAAGTAGTACAAGACACTGGATTTATATAATCCATTTTGTAAGTCAGTGAGACTTCCTATTTTGTATTTGATCAATGAGCTCTAGGCACTTGGCCTTCCTGCATGTGCAGGCCCCTCTTGTAGCAGTAATATTCTCTTATTAGCTAGTAAGTGAATATTGTGGGTCACAAATCCCACTGAGGTTTTTCCCACACGGGGTTTCCTCGTTAAAATATTGTGTTATGGTGTGTTTTTCATGTGGTTGTTTTTATCTCTGTTTATTGCATTACTTTTTGTTTACCGGCACACAGTATTAATATGCTCTACATGTTTTAAGTTAAGAAATTCTTATTACCGGTTAGATACTGATTCACCCCCCCTCTCAATATCTATGGGAATCCTAACAATGATAACAAAAAGAACTACAACTATTTTGTAGACTTCTTTTTGGCACCAATGTATAATGAAATTACAAGTACTCCAATGCCTAGGTTGCCTGTGTCTTGTAGAGATCGCATTCAACTCGGAAGTCAAATAGAATTGGCTGACTGGTTCTTCGTGGAAGAATTCACTGTGTTAAGGTTTTACAGATCGACAGTAAAACCATACAGACTTCCAATAAATGTGACAGAGGGTATTTGCATTGGAGTATGTACAAAAATTGGAGAGCACATATAGGCACTTCCATGGTCAGCAAAAGATGAGCATATTTCCTTCCTTGCCTTTCTCATGTGGAGGGTTCACATTTGAGAGAAAAGCATTCAATGTGGCACATGATTTTTTGATAGTTTTTAACTTTGGTGATGAGGGTCTCTAGCAGTATGATCCAATTGGTGTAGTTCAAGCAAGGATTAAGAAAAATGGGAACTCTTTAGCGTTATGTCAACATGAAAGTAAACCATTGCTAGAAAAGCTTAGAAACATGGACTCCTGGGATGAGGTTAAAAAAGAGATGGAGAAAATTGCAGCTGACAATAACATTTCAACGGAAGAAATTTCATCACAAATTATGGCATTGCACACATAGAGGACAACAGAGGAGGGCCAGAGCATCCAAAATAGGAGGTCCTACAATTTCTACCAAAAATCTGCTAATCCATCTAAGAAATCTATTCCCAAATCAATTCTGCAAGAATGTAAAGAGAGTTTTTGGATTCAAACCAAAATAAATGATTTTTGGACTATGAGGAAGAATCTTGGTGAACCAAAGACCGGTGCAGAATTTGAGACCATTGACGAGGATGGAGAGTCTAGAAAATTGTGGAATATGGAGCATCCCATAACAACATATGACAGGAGTGAAGATGATGATGAGTATGAGGTTGAGCCCACTCCAACAACTACTACAGTCCCTAAAATATTAGGTGCAGTCAATGAGTCCATGAAAGAAAAATATAGCAAAGGGGAAAGCATTATGGAAAAAATGGGTTTTGAAGGTGGTGGTCTAGATGCCAGAGGAGAGGGAATTTGGTATCCACTTCAGGTCCAACTTCCATCAGAGTCAAAATCAAAAGCTCCTATTAAACCAATCATTGGACTTGATTCTTCAGATTCATCAAGGATAGGTACTACTCATTACCTTCAATGTCCACCTACATTTGTTTCAGGTTCAAATCCACAACCACCACCACATCATGGTATTCCCATTGGTGGTGAATCAAGTGCCACTGCCACAGGTGGGGAATCTGGGGATAGTATTCCCATTATTGTTCAGTCAAGTGACGCTGTGATTGGTGGGGCTGGCATGGGCACTACTACTGATACTAGTTGTCTTGTTGTTGGACAAGGGCTACAACAAAATATCTCTTGCAAGAGGCCACTAGTGGTAGATACTCATACTATTCAAAATCCTATATCAAGTGCCACTGACACTACAAAACAATCATTTGTAGCTTCATATCACATACCTAAAAAGATTATGAAAACTACACATGAAAGTGTCAGTGGGAGTGGGACAGGATCAAGAATTGTTGTTGGTAATCCTAGTCAAGCATTGGTTAAAACCACAGGAATAAGTGGAACTGGAGCCTTTGGTATTCCTATGTCACCTTTTAAACATTCAATTGTTTCAACAAGCCCAGATTTTCAATTTCGTGATTACTATGAAAAATATGAACACACAAGAAAAGCAAATAAAGAAAAAAAGAAAGCATTTCATAGGGTTTCCCTAACTGAAGTTTTAAACAAACAGCCTACAAGGAACAGGTATTTCCAACATACGACCCACAGAAAGATATGATGGAGTTCATGGTTGTTATGCCCCCGGCCCCAACTAAAGATAAAAATCCACCACACAGTTAGATAGATCCCTCTGAATTTCAAGTTAGCACCCTCCAAATGGGTTTTTCCAAAGTACATAATGTGGACAAAATTAGTGTGTCAAAAAGGACTAACAAAGTGGTCTACACTTCATTGCTAAAGGTGGAGAGAGTAAAAAATAAATTGGAGAAACAAAGAGAAAAGTTACAGGCAGACCTGGCAAACAAAAAATCAAGGAGGAAAGTAGCAGATAACAAGTACAATGATTTACAAAAAAGGATTAAAAATTTGGGCTTTGTAGTAGAAATTGCAGAGCAAGAGAAGATGGATGCAGAATTGAAGGACCTGACAGAAAAAATGGCTAAAAGCAGTAAAAAAATTGATGAGGAAAGATCCAGTTTTTTAAAATTATACAAAATTTATGAGTCTGCTACTACTGAAATGAGAAAAATACAGGACCTATTGGATCGTGGGAAAGAAAAAGAAAAACATTTGCAAGAGGAAGTAGAGGAAGAAAGAAAAAATGTGCACAAATGAAAGAAGACATGCACAATGCAAATGATAAAATAAAAACTTTGGAGGATAGATTGAAAGATAATATGAAAAATACAATGAAGTATATACAAGAAAATATTTGGTAGCAAATAATGTAGAGGAGTGACAAGTTGTGTGAATGGTTTGAATTGAATGAAAGTCTGAGAGTAATTTATAAGAAAATCAAAGGGCACTTTGAGAAGAGCATACATGTTTATTCAAAAGAGGATATGGCAAAAAAGGTCTGCAAGTAGTCTACAGTTCCAGTGACATCTACTTGGCATCCAAGGGAATTAAGAGCCGCATTGATGTCACAGTTAAGACATCATCTATCATTCAAAAATGCCAAAAACTAAGGGAAACATCAGAAGTTATGGAAAATTGTGGAAAAAAGATATTGAAGCTGCAAGAAAAGAAAAATAATTTGATTAAAATTGGTTTTCCTAAGACCGTTGACCCATCAAATAAATTCATTGGAAAAGAAGCTTACAAAAAAAGCATGGAGATAAAAATGAAGTCTGATTTAGATTTGCTTCCTAAGGACACAACTCCCCAAATCTTTCTGGAATTCATCCAACCATTTACAACTCTAAATTCGGTATTGGATGAAATAGTGATGTCAAGTCAATCTTCTAAATATGGAATGTTGATGAAGTTGCAGTTGACTTTCCATAGTTTATAGAATATTGACCTTGCATCAGACGAAGAGTGGAACACCCTACAAAAATTGGCACAAAAATCTTAAGAATCATAGTATGTATTGCACAATTTTCTTCTTTTACTCTCAATTTCAAGGTTTTATGTTTTTTCTGTTTGGAATTTGGCATCGCTTGAAATAACTCTATTTTGTGAATAGGAAAAAACCAGCACTCGCTATTGCTATTTTGCTAATCCAGCCTATGAATCTATGATGCACAGTGCAAAACTTCAGCCAGTAAATTTGTATTCTCAAATTCTCCCTTGATTTAACATTTATTTATTTCTCTATTTCTAATTACTAGGTTTTAGGCACTGCTATTATCTATATTTAATTTGTCATGCCATGAATTAATATTTAATTTTGAACTCTATTTTTTTAACAGGAGACATCAGACATGTAGCAGATGCTTAATTGATAATACGACTTGTGATGGCCATATAAATCTGTGTTGAGTTTGTCATTTTGATGTTGAGTCTTCACATGTTGCAAACTTGCAATTCGACCTGAAGCTGTTGTTGCTCCCTTGTTTCTATAAAAGGGAATTCAGGGTCATTTGCAAAGGGTTCTGAAACTTTGTATTCACTTTTGCATGGACATTAAAGAATCACAGAGGAGATGTTGTTGCTCTCTTATTTCTATAAAAGGGAATTTAGGGTCATTTGCAAAGGGTTCTGAATCTTTGTATTCACTTTTGCAATTTGCATGGAGAATCACACAGATTGGTGTTTTACTATTGAACGAATTGTATCATATGGCTATATTTTGAAAGAATTAATGAAAATCTAAGTTCTCGACACGTGTATTACTATTGAATGAATTGTATCATATGGTTCTGAAATGTATCGCACAAGTTTGAGACTCAAACATGTCTAAATAAACAATGAACACCTCTGTATCAATAAACACATTATGGTCTTTTTTTTTATTATGCTATTTTAAATCTGGAAATAGAAAGTTGAAAAATACAATTACAAATCAATATTAAATTCTAATTGCAAAAAGTAATATTCTTTTGTAATATGAATGATGAGATACAATAATAAGATTAATAAATACCAATCTCTTACAGTTGCCATTCATCCTCATCAAATTTAGAGCTTTCTTGATTCTTGTCTGTGGTTTCTTCACTCTGAATCTGCATACCTTTGTTGAACTGCATCTCAATGCTACTAGTAGGTCCAATACATGAGTCAATAGTATCATTGGAACTTTTGTTTGAAGTGTTTCCCAAACCTCTTCTTTCACATTTGGACCTCCAGATTTGCAGTGCCCTATCGTAAGGAAAAGTGTGGACATCATACCTAGATGTATAGAGCCTCAAGCAATTTTCTAAATTTTTGTCTAGTTCATTTCTTATCTTTGATTTTAGGAACCCCAAAGCACTGAAAACTCTCTCATCTTCCACCGAACCCAATATCATGTTAAGACATAAATCAGCAAGCTTCAAATATTCTGGCATTGAATCACGCAACACTACGTTCTCAGCTATAATTTTCCAAATCCTTGTTACTAATCCCTCTTTGCGGGGGTTGTCCATTTTTCCATATTGTTCTCTCATAGTGTATGCAAAACGAGATGATTTCTCTCGAAGATGAGTTTCGTCTAATATTCCATTTATAGTTACTCGATTCAATTCTCTAGATATGCAAAATTGTTTTATCAAAATCAATAGATTACTTTGAAAATCAGATGCAATGTTGAGGCTCCAATAATGAGGAAACACAATAGACATGGCTTTGAGAAGGTTGTCAGGAGGGAATCTGCTTCTAATTTGTGAGGAAAGATCATACACAATTTTCTTCACAGAAGTAGTTATAGTTTCAACAATCTTGTCAAAATCTTCCCTTGTAACTCTTGCTAGTTGCTTCCTGGGGTGCTTTCTTGGTTTCTTGCGGTCGACCATGGCATAGAAGTGAATTGGTATCTCAACACCCTATACATTGGCACATACCTCCCCGTCTGCACCAATTTGTAAAAAAATATCAGGACTATTCAAATTTGTGAGTATCCGCCACTTAACAAATTTTTCATCAGATAGTGTTGGTTGATTTCGATAGAGACTGTCGAGGGCCATGCCTGTCATCTTACACAACATATCATATTCTGCAATATATACAGAGCTCTTTTTTGGGTAGCCTTCATAATATTCCTCATTTCCTCTAGCATGGGCAGAAGAGCTGCTAAAGTTAAGAGTGTCTCTAAATTACTTAACCTCCGAAGTGTTGGGAAATGGTGTTGTACACCTTGCATAATAATGGTTTATTATTGCATTATTTTATTATTGTGTGAGGTGGACAAAGAATTAAATTGTAATATCATTGTATTGTTGCACCTAGGAGCACCTAGATGGACGTGCAACATGTAGAGATCCTTTTGGATATTCTTGTAACCACTTGATGAGTTGTATTGACACATTGGTATTGTTATTTTATATTGGGGAATGTAATTGTGATAAAGTACCCAATATTAAATGTGGGTCATGGGTAGTTAAGGAAAACATTAAAAGGTTGGTAAGGAAAATATTATTTTATTGTCACATGGTTTTGGGCACATGGTTTTGATGTAATACCACTTAGTGGTTTTGTGGTTGCTTGTTTCTATAAAAGCACCACAAGGGTAGTTGTTTGGGATAAGAAGCCAGGTTAGCATTTGTGAAGAAGGAAGCATGGCATGGGATGTGTGGATCCATGCTTGATCACATGGAGTGCTTGGTTATGGCTGGGTTTTGAAGGCTTTCCATAGTTGTATTGTAATGGACGCATTGCTGATAATACATGGTGGATGATGCTTTTGGAGGCTGGGTTTTTCCCTCATGAGGGTTTTCCCAGGGTATATCTTGTGTCACATTTTGTGAGTATGTTGTCTATTCTTTGCATGTGGATCTTATGTGTTGATTTGGTTAAAATCTGAATTTGGGTTATGTGGAAATTGTTATAAAGTTGGCTGCGAATTTCCTTTCAAGTGGTATCAGAGCTATATGGTTTTAATGGTGTTTATAACCCTATGTGGAATCCATGAATGCATGAAGGAATGAAAAGACAAGACAAGATGTATGATTTTGCAGGTTGTTATTACAGATCTATGTTGTTTGGATTTGCTGTTGTGATGGGTTGTTTGCAGATTTAGGGTTGGAAGATTTTTGGTCAATCCAGGGCATCATTGAAAAATGCTTCGAATGAGGGTTTTGGGGGTGAGATTTCATAGAAGACCCCGTGGCACAAAATGGACCTCATGGATGGATTCAGGTTGGCTGAGAGACGAATTTTGATATATAATTTGCCCTATTTCGGTGAAGTTGGCCCAGGTTCGAAAAAATTTTAGACGGTACGGCCGTACCTGTATATTTCGTCGAAAATATTATTAAAATATTTCCTGCAAAATGTTTTTCGATTTGTTTCTTTTTCTGAAAAATCAAAAATTAAAAAATAAATAAATAAATAAATTTTTTAAGTGGTTGGGGGGTCCGCAGACCCCCCCCAACTGTCTGCCGACAGCACTGGCAGTGGTACCAGTGACGGTACCACTGTCGGTACCGTTGACGGTGCCGGCAGTGGTACCGGCCACTGTACACTGCCGGTGCTGGCAGTGGTACCGGGCCACCCACGGTGGTGGGTTTGGAAAAAAAAAGCATTTTTCAAACAATTTTAAATCCGCCCGAATCTTTTTCGGATTTTTTGAAATTCGAATTTTAATAAAGTTTTTAAAACTTTGTAATATTTTTTAATATTTGCCATATGTAATTTATTTTATATGCCATGTAATTATTTTATGTGCCATGTATTATTTTGGAGGGGTTAGGCCAAGGGCCGACCCGGAGGAGTTTTTGAAATGGATTTTTGGTGCATTGGGAAAAATGATGAAATTATTTTTATGGCATATTGGGCATTTTTAAAACTTTTGGAGTCCAGACTTGCATTTATAGCTGAATTGGCTGTTTTTCTTCAACTGAGCATAACTCGGGCATATGATGTCAGTTTTTGGACTTCTTACAGTCATTGGAAAGGTGGTTGAATGAACTTCATGTTTTTATCATTAGTTTTTCCAGATTTTTCTGTTTGGACAGTGAAATGTCAGCTGGAAGTGACAGGTACCTTTATGGCTTTGAGAGGTCATAACTTGAGCATACGGAGACATATTTTGGACTTCGAATAGTCGATGGAAAGCTCTTGGAGAGCACTACAGTTTGACTTAGGTTTGGGGCAGATTTGGAATGATTTATATGCTGATATTTTGACTTGAGTTGATTATGGGTTCTTTTGACTATGGTGACATGATGAGTTTATGGCATGCTACATAATGGAGATTTGGATTTGATGTCATTGTATACTCGATGTTGTATCTTGATTACTCTTGTGGTGACATGGATATCAATTTTGGTTTGAGTATGTATGTTGCATTGATTGGTCTACAAGTTGTGCAGTTTTGTGAGCTGTCTTTACTTACAGGATTTCACCTATGACTTGGATATGGGTTGTCTATGCCCATAGATCCTTCATTGTTTATGCATATTCAGATTTGGTGGCTTGTTTTAGTCATTGGTTTGTTGATTTGTTATCATGTTGAGGAGGAAAGATGTTGTTACCAGGTACAGTCATGATGAAGGACCTACATGGTTGACTATGTGATGCTGACAGGTTGGACACATTGAGAGTTAGATGCTTGTTTTCATGGAGATGATCATGATGCCATGGTTGTTCCTTGTGTTTAGGGACATTGGAATGACATGGTTGAATTTGCAGGTGCTTTAATTGATGATCTTTTGATTTGGATTCCTGATTGATATGGCAGTTTATCTTCTTGTTTGAGGATCATGGTTTATTTGGCTTTTAGGGAAGCTCATGATGTGCACTTTGATTTCTTTGATTGTTAGTTGTTCTTGGTTGATTCTCATGGTTAGAGGATGGTTTAATCATATTGTCATGGATAGCTTGATTACACTTTTAGTGGGAGCTTTTGACAGTGGTGATGTGGCAGTGTAGGATTTGATCCTGATTGTTTGTTGGTGGTTTTGTATCTTCTTGAGATGGAGTTCATGGTTTACTTGATGTTATTGACTTTTCAGTTGTATGTGTGTAGACCTGGATGATCTTCATTTAGGAGATGGTTATCACGATGCTTTGGAGAGCTTGATACCATAATTTAGTGGGAGCTTGTGGCAGTGATGTGTATTCACCATTGGATGGTGGATGATCTTCTTAGTGTGCAGATGTTTGGAGGATGCCTTAGATCCTGTTGCTGCAGAAGGGTCTTTCACATTTGCTGGTTCACTAGTAGGAGATGGTGATCTTCATGATATTTGAGGATGTTTGCATCTTGAGGGCTCAAGGAGTCCTTGGTTGAGATGTGGTTTTATGCTTTCATTTGACATGTTGTCCTTTTCTTGATTGGATGGTTGATATTATGTCATGGTGCACTCTTGATTCTAGATTAGAGTTTTGGCATGATATGGTTATTTTGATATGTTCATATGGAGCATGTTATCTCTTTGGTTGAGATGAATTAGATCATGTTGTCATGTTATGTTCCTGATTCTGCGGTTGGAGCTTTGACATTGATCTTGGTAGTTCTCTTTGTATTGGGTACATGATCATTTGCTTGATTACTTCATGGTGATGCTATGTTGCATTTGGAGTTTGGCATGGATTGATTGGATATAGGTACTCATGGATACTTGGAGGATGTTGGTGATGCTAGTAGTCTTTTGTTATTAGAGACATATGTTGGAATGGCTTATGGTTTCAGTAGGAAGTCCAAGGAGCATTCACCTGATTTATGGACTTGAGAGGAGAGTGTTCCTAGTATGAGTCATGATAGCTTGGTGAGCATTCTCATTCCCCACTCTTGGTCTACTTGGCAGTTTACTACTTGAGAGGTATAGCTCATTGTTCCTTTCAGGTACATTATGTTTATGCTATCTTTCATAGATATGGATCTTGAGCTATGGATTAATGGTTAGTTTTGGAGGATTCATTTGAGAGATGTATGGCATTGGTTATCTCCTTGTGCATTTGAGTTTTTTATTATGATGGTGGCAGTCATTGATATTTGTTTGGGAGATGGTTTATTGGGCTTATTCCTATGGTTTGGGAATAGATATTTAGTTTGATCTTCTTGGTTATGGGAAGCTTACATCCATGTTGTTTACATGATATATATGTTTGTTTGATCCAAGGGATTGAATGGTGCTTTGGGTGTTGTTATGCTTCTCATTTGGGGTTCTATGGAGGAGATCATACTTGACTTATTTAGAGGTGTTTGTAGAAGGACATACTACAAGTTTTGGTTTGCAGTGATTCTCTCTTTGTTTCGATTATCTTCCTGGATGTTTGTATTCACATTACATTGGTTGGAGGTTGTTTGGAGCTATATGCTTATTGGTTTGTATTCATGATATGTCATGTGGGAGATGACATGGTGGTTCCTTTATCTCTTCCTTTTGTTGGTGTGGAGAACATGGGAGAATGTTGGAGACATGGTGTGAGAGTGGTACTTGCAGTTTTGATGTGGATGTTCTTGATACTACATGGTTACACTTCTATGATGTGTTTTTAGTGGATTCATTTCTGATATTGACATTACCTATGCAGTGGGAGTTCTTTGGTGTACATACGTGGCAGGTATTGCACTTGGGATTTGTGGTTGCATGTTACAGGTTGCATATGTTGATGAAATGTTATTCACTTTATTGTATGCCTAGGAGGCATGTATAGTTGATGTGTTAGCACTTGATATGGGTGTTGTTTCAGCTATGTAAAAGAGCTACTCTTGCATTGGATACCTTTGGATTAGTGTTTGTGTTCAGATATCAGTTGGTGCAGGACTTATCATTTGTTGCGACAGGTTGTGTGGCTTTCTCTTTGGATAGCCTCTTCATGTCCGGTGGCAGTGGCATGATGGAGGGTGGGAGCATTCATGTATGAGATGGTGGTCACTTTGTTCTTGCTGCAGGTATCTTGGTTGAGCACATGGAGCACTTGGATTCCATGATGGTATATGTGCGTGGAGAGATCAATCTCTTGTTCATGTGGCAGATTACTTCTTGGCCCTTATGCAATGTATACAACAAGTGGGAGAATGTTGGGAAATGGTGTTGTACACCTTGCATAATAATGGTTTATTATTGCATTATTTTATTATTGTGTGAGGTGGACAAAGAATTAAATTGTAATATCATTGTATTGTTGCACCTAGGAGCACCTAGATGGACGTGCAACATGTAGAGATCCTTTTGGATATTCTTGTAACCACTTGATGAGTTGTATTGACACATTGGTATTGTTATTTTATATTGGGGAATGTAATTGTGATAAAGTACCCAATATTAAATGTGGGTCATGGGTAGTTAAGGAAAACATTAAAAGGTTGGTAAGGAAAATATTATTTTATTGTCACATGTTTTTGGGCACATGGTTTTGATGTAATATCACTTAGTGGTTTTGTGGTTGCTTGTTTCTATAAAAGCACCACAAGGGTAGTTGTTTGGGATAAGAAGCCAGGTTAGCATTTGTGAAGAAGGAAGCATGGCATGGGATGTGTGGATCCATGCTTGATCACATGGAGTGCTTGGTTATGGCTGGGTTTTGAAGGCTTTCCATAGTTGTATTGTAATGGACGCATTGCTGATAATACATGGTGGATGATGCTTTTGGAGGCTGGGTTTTTCCCTCATGAGGGTTTTCCCAGGGTATATCTTGTGTCACATTTTGTGAGTATGTTGTCTATTCTTTGCATGTGGATCTTATGTGTTGATTTGGTTAAAATCTGAATTTGGGTTATGTGGAAATTGTTATAAAGTTGGCTGCGAATTTCCTTTCACGAAGAAGGTCAGGAAATTTCAGTTGATCTGATTCGTCGCAAGTTGTGTGAAATAGTCTAATCAAGGATGGATATTCTGAAAACACTCGATGCGTTGGACCATCCAAAGAGATTCATTTGGTATCATTATCCTTGAGAAGCTTGTTCCCATCAGTTAGTCCATCAGCAAAGTATTGAAATTCCATAAATCGCTTGGGACTTCGACAAAAGTGTGAGTAGAGCACTCTGATTAAAATTTCAATTTTTTTAACCGAAGCAAACTTGCTCACAATTCCAAAAGCTAGATTCATTCTGTGAGCCATGCAGTGAATTGTAGTAATGTACGGTGCAAATAAAGTTTTAGTCTTTGTACAAAGACCGTTCCCATGACCTTGCATTACTGAAGCTCCATCTTCTCCAACACAAACCAATTTTTTGGCTACCATCATGTCATCCATACCTCCATATTCAATTAAACTTCTCTTTACTAGCTGAAATAAATTTTCCGTTGTCGCACTCTCCTTCATTTTAGCAATAGATAGTAGATGAGGTTGGTGGGTATGATTCTCTATAGTATAAACATGCATGCATACCCATGAAGTATTGTCTACTGCTGTAACTTCATCTGAAGAAAATGCAATAAAGTTTGACTCTCTTATTTTTTCCTTTTCATCTTCTTTTTCAACCTCAGCAAGACAACTTGCCCATTCCCATCCACTGTTTACTGACCAGTGTCTATTAGGATAGTTAGGAACTTTCAAAAAGTATAATAAACCACTAATTGATGGGAAATCTATCATAGCATGCCCTCTGCTCAAAATATGAAAACAACGCTTAACTGAACAACTTTTCCCAGTTGTTCTATTTGCATTGCTTTTCCAAAACTAGCTTCAATAGAACCTTTAACTTCGGCAGGCTTCGTCTGTATTTTCTCATGAAATAATACTCTTTGTCATTCCTCACTTTCTTATATTCCTCCTTTGTTTTCCATCTTATCACTGATTTTTCAATCTCGTCTATCATTTGTTTTTCATAAACTTTACCCATATGTTTTTCTATGCTGTCAAATTTTAGCTGCAACCTAATTTCCTTGTTATGTTTCCAAGTGCAAATCTTACACCTGCATTCTATTGGAGGCTCACCTTCAATTGGATTCTCCACTGGTTCAATGAATGGATACTTTGATGCCCAATTAATTTGAAAATTCCTCACTGACATATCCCACTCCCGATCCTTTTTTTATTGTGGTTCACCCTTTTTTGATATGGATTTTCTTTTCCCCTTCCGTGCATTATCATCAATGGCATTATCACTTATGTCGATTATATCAATGTGGCTAACTTGGGCATCTACCAGATAATCTTTTTCAAGATCATCCTAATCTGAGATATCAGGTTCACCGTTGTTTTCAACATGAGATGTAGGTGGTGAATTTTGTACTTGTACTTGTGATGATGTACCATCCTGATTTTCACCACAATATTTTCCAATGCCAAAGTACAAAGACAATGTTCTGCTTTTTGTTGGCCTCTCATGACCTTCCCCACATTCAAGTTTCCTGCCCCTCTTCTTGTTTGACATCTCCAATGAAATAAAGGCTGCCAAAAAAATATCAATTTGTTGAAGAAGCAATAATAGGCTATAATGTATAATATATGTTTCATTGGCCCTACGACATACAATCTAGATGTTTGGGGTCTGAATGTCCCCCCTGAGTCCTGACTACTTAGCACTGACAGGTCGCCACTGAATAAAAATGAACTCAACAATGCAAACAAATATAGAAAAATTTAGAATAATATTATAACACTTCAAAAATATGATCGCTCACCTTTAGGTCACTACCAGTCGCCAATGCAGTCAACAACAATGATTTTCCTTGGTTTGAAACTTCGCTATTGATCAAAATTCAAAGCCTAGAACCCACCAGATTGTGTTGAGATAGATCTAATCTTTGCATGTATTTATACCAATCCTTATATGGTGAATTCCATGGGAATTTTACATGGTATACAAATATTTGGCGAATCCCGCGTAACTATAACACGACTTATGTAATTTTTGAGGCGATTATAGCTCGTCCAAATATGACTTCTGTAATTTTTGAGGTGATTATAGGTCATCCAAATAATTGGCAAATACAATATAGTTGGTGAAAGTTGCGGTGAATGGAGACACGCGTTGACAAAATGTCGGGCGAATTGGGTCCTCCTGGATAACAAATCTTCACATGCCTATAGGGGAATTATGGTCATATATTAAGGCAACCTCAGAGAGTGTAGGTGAAAAAATTAAATTTACCGTGTGTCCATCGTATATTGTATTGGCAAAATCATCGCATAGAAACATTTAATTGCATAAAACATATGGCAATCGGGCCATGACTTTGATGGAGATTAATAATGTTCTGGTGACATGGCCACCACCAGTCGGTACAAAATATTTTCCATTTTTCAGGTCGCCGATGTGAAAAATTCACCATTGGCGAATATTCGCCACTAAAGTAATCTCTGATAATCAATTCCTCCAAATTGCCAACAATCTCCCCCTTTGACATTGATCACCACCAGTTGGTACAAAATATTTTCCATTTTTCAGGTCGCCGATGTGAAAAATTCACCATTGGCGAATATTCGCCACTAAAGTAATCTCTGATAATCAATTCCTCCAAATTGCCAACAATCTCCCCCTTTGACATTGATGGAAACACTAGATGTGAAAAACATCCAAGTGCTAAGAAGTGCCAAAGAAGTCTCCCCCAATGGAAGACATCCAACAAATGATATATCAATGAAGTTCTGAACCAAATAACCAAACCATACACCAAACTCCCCCTGTGACTAATATCTCTATCAAGCTTTATTTTTCACATGTATACTTCTCCTCCTTTGACGTCAGTGCCAGAAATCTGACATAAACATCAAAGAAAAACCATAGAACCTCTAACCACACAACTGACTACTCCACTTGAGTAGTAGCACCATCTCATCAATCTGGAATGAATAATAGTTATGATAATGCATACCAGACTGATTCAAATCAACATCACTTAAGTCTTTACCAGAGGGCAAAGACCCCCAATCTGTCTCTAAAGTACTCAAATGATTCCTTGGGCAAAGGTTTAGTGAAGATATCTGCAATCTGCTCTTTAGTGTTCACATAAACCAATTTGACTTCATTTGCTTTCACCTTTTCCTTCAAAATGTTATACTTGATTGATATGTGCTTTGTCTTAAGAATGAAATACTATATTCTTCGAATGTCAATAGAAGCAGAGTTATCACAGTGAATAACTACCGGTTTATTACAATCTACCCTTATATCTTTCAACATTCGCTTCATCCATAGAACTTGTGTACAACTAGTAGTAGCAACAACATACACAGCTTCAATAGTAGATAAAGAAGTACATGACTATTTCTTGTTGATCCATGAAACAAGTTTCTTTCCAAGAAAGAAAGCTCCATTGGATGTTCTTTTCTGGTCATCTATATCTCTAGCCCAATCTGCATCTATATATGCACATAGTGTAAAGTCATCATCTTTAGGATACGACAAACCATATTCAGTTGTTCCTTGTAAATATTTGAAAATCCTTTTTATTGCACTCTCATGATTCTCTCTAGGATCACTCTGATATCTTGATACAATACAAACGACATTCATTATATCCGATCTAGTCTGAGTCAAATATAATAGACCTCCAATCATAGATTTATACCTTGTAGGATTTACCGGAGCTGATACATCTTTCTTTGTCAGTTTCTCACTTGTAACCATAGGAGTACCAACTGGTTTAGAATTTTCCATACCAAATTTCTTCAACAACTCTCTAGCATACTTAGTTTGACAGATGAAAATACCTTTATTAGTCTAAGTAATCTGCAAACCTAAGAAAAATCTCGTTTCTCCAATCATAGACATCTCAAATTCATTCTTCATATTATCAGAGAATTCCATACATAACTTTTCTTCACCTCCAAAAATGATATCATCCGTAAAGAGCTCAACAATCAATATGTCATAATTAGTGATCTTATAATACAATTTATTGTCAGCATAACCTTTAGTGAAACCAAGCTTCTAAAGATATTTGTCTAATCTAGCATACCAAGCTCCAGGGGCTTGCTTCAATCCATAGATAGCTTTCCTCAATCTGCAAACCATGTTATTGTCATTCGAAAGAGAAAATCCATTAGGTTGCTCAATGTAGACTTCCTCTTCAAGATCTCCATTTAGAAATGCACACTTAACATCCATCTAATAAACCTTGTATTTCTTATGGGCAGCATAAGAAAGAAATAATCTCACACATTCAATACTAGATACCCGAGTAAAAGTTTCATCATAATCAATTCCTTCCTTTTGAGAATATCCTTTACAGACCAATCTAGCCTTGTTCCTCACAACTTTACCATCTTCATTCAATTTATTCCTAAAATCCCATTTAGTTCCAATAACATTCTTATTTTTAGGTCGGGGAACTAAAGTCCATGTGTTTTTCTTTTCTATCTGATCCAATTCCTCTTCCATAGCTTTCATCCAACACTCATCCTTATAAGCTTCATCTACTGATGTTGGTTCAATTTGGGAAATTAAGCATAACTCTTCAGCTGCTAACCTTCTCCTTGTCATCACCCCTTTTCTTTTTTCTCCAATGATATGATCTTCTGAATGATTCAATATTGCATACCTAGGAGTCTTCTAACTTTTTGTTTCTTTGCTCAGATCTTTAGTTATTGTTGAATTTTCTGATACTGCTGGGGTAATTGGTTCAACATTTTGTTCCGGTATAGGTGTTACCGGTTCAGTTATGATCATTTCCACTTTTGATTCTCTCTCATAAGTTTTAATTTGACCTCTGTACTACTCATCCACCTTGATATTAGCACTCTCCACAATTCTCTGCAATCTTTTGTTATAATATCTATATGCTTTGCTTTCATTTGAATAACCAAGAAATATTCCTTCATCACATCTAGGATCAAAATTTCCAATGGAATCATCTTTTTTTATATAGCATTTACTAACAAATATTCTGAAGTACTTAACTATAGGTGAATGACCAAACCATAACTCATAAGGTGTCTTACCGATGTCTCCTTTGATATGAACTTTGTTGACTGCGTATATCGTTGTGCTCACAACTTCTCTCCAATAGATATGAGGCAAATTAGCTTCCATCATCATAGATCTAGCTCATCCAGAATAGTTTTGTTCTTTCTTTCCACAACACCATTTTGTTGAGGTGTCCAAGGTGCAAACAACTGTCTCCTTATTTCATGTTTCTCACAATAACTATTAAATTCACCGGATGTGAATTCAGCACCCCGATTGGATCTTAAGAATTTGATCTTCAATCCTGTCTCTGTATCAACCATAGCTTTAAATTTCTTTAACTTTTCAAAGGCTTCATATTTCTCCCTTAGAAAAGTAACCCACATCATTCTAGAATAGTCATCAATGATTAGCATGAAATATCTATCACCCTGAAAACTCCTTATTCTAGCAGGACCACACAAATCAATATGAATAAGATCAAGAACATCATTAGATTTGTCTTTAATACTCTTAATGAAATCAAAATTCACATGACACAACCTCTTATGCCATAGCAAACTCTCATCAATATGTGCAATCAAACATGTCTTCTCACCAGAGTTCAAATGAAAGATGTTACCTCTAGTTTGAGTACCGGTTGCAATCTCCAATCCAGATCTGATAACGATTTTTCATTATCCATCCTTGAACTATAATTGAAATTTCTTATCCACCAACTATCCTACACTCAAAATATTATGCCTTGAACCTTATACATACTAAACATTATCTTTGTTCTGCTTACCATGCAATTATATAGTTCCTCTTCCTCTGATCATGCATGCTTTGTCATCTCCAAATCTGACTAGACCACCATCAAATTCTTGCAAAGATAGAAACTTCCTTTTATCTGCAGTTATATGATGTGAACATCCAATGTCTATCACCCATTCATCCTTGTCTTCAACTTTAGCAGCAAGGGCCTTCTCTTCATCTTGAATGACAACTTTTGGAGCATATTCCTTGATAGCTAAGAATACCCATTCCTTTCCATTTTTGGATCCACTAGCTGAATATTTTGCCTGCTCATCATCAGAGTCATCAGTTACACCTTCCTCATCAACATAGTAGCATGATTTGTCTTTGTGCCTCTTGTACTTATGCTTGTTTTGATATTCATGGTTAGGCTTAAAAGATCTTCTAGATTTTCTTCAAATCTTGAATTCCTCTTAGGACATCTAGATGCAAAATGACCTATCTTATTACATGCAAAACATTTGAAAAGTGATTTTCCTTCATACTTACTTCCTGCTGGACCCTTAGGTACTCTTCTAGCAAATGGGGCTTCAAGTTCCTCAAGCTATTCATCGTGTTTCCTCATATCCTCTAGTTCCTTCGCATACAATGCTTTCCAATCACTCTTGTCGGTTGATGATGTAGATGCCTTGAATGCAACATCTGCCTTTGCAGCACATTGAGGACCAAATTCTTCAAGCTCAAAAGCAGACAATTTTCCAACCAAAGTATCCCTATTAATATAAGTCTTAGACATTGTTCTTGGCTCATTAATTGCAATAGCCTTCATCTTGTAAGAAGATGACAAAGCTCTCAATACTTTACAAACAATCTCATCTTCGCTCAGAAATCCACCACAACATTGAATTCCCAAGACAATTTCATTGACTAATTCCATAAAAGTAGTAATTATTTCATCTTCCTCCATTCTCAAGTTCTCATACCTCACCCGGTAACCATCAAGTTTAGAAATTATAATAGTAGGGTCACCTTCATTCAGAGTCTCCAACTTATCCCATATAGCTTTTGCAGATGATTTGTCTGTTAATCCCATTACCTGATGATCTGAAAGGGCGCTCAAAAGGGCTTCTCTAGCTCTACAGTCATTTTCAATATTCTTATCTAGGTCTGCCAAAGGAGGGTTGCCAAATGTCAGATCATAAGGGGTATAGCCTTTCTCAGTGATCTCCCAAATCTTCTTGCTAAGACATCTCAAATGAGTCTCCATCAGAGGCTTCCATAGTCTGTAATTTGTTCTGTCAAGCCTAGGACTGTCCTTCTGGTAAGCCATTGAAGTTGAATGATTACTTGCCATAGGATATTCCTCAAGTGGTTAAGCTTCTGCAGAGAGGACCAAGCTTTGATACCAATTGTTAGGATAATCGGTGAACAACTGAGAGGGGGGTGAATAAGTTGTTAACAAATTATGAAACTTTAAGCACACAAAACCTTTTATCGGAATGCATAAACCAAATACCAGAATAATAAATATACCATTTTAGCACAAAAATAAATCATAAACCAAATACCATGCATCCACAACACATAACACCAAGATTTGTAAATGGAAAACCTGGTAAAGGGAAAAACCATGGTGGGAAGCCTACTCATAGTTAGATGATATTTCTGCAGTAAGTATGTGATTACAATAAGGGGCCTGCACATGTAGGAAGATCAACAACCTAGAGCGTACTGCTCATCACAAAGGAGCCTCACTGAATACAAAATATCTTTGGACTACAATCCATAAATAAGAATGAACTGCAAGAATAACATCTCCTATGCCTGATTATATTTCCAGTTAAGCTCAATGCCAGAGGTCTTAAACCTCTTATACAAACCCAATTCAATCACCTATGATCAACCAAAATCTCTGCATATGATTACAACGTTATTCACACACAGATAATATCATAACCCAAGACCACATGCCATGATCTACAAAGAGATCTTATATCATATTTATACCAACTCAAGACCTAAACAATTAGGTCGGCCACCTGAAAGATAATACAATAAATCCATTACATAAAACCTGCAAACCAATAATAACACAAGTCAGCCTAAGACCAAAACAATATTAACCAAAATGCATCCACCAACATGTTACATACACTGGTCCATAACCTAAGAAATAGCATTAGGTCCGGTGCTAAATCCAACACCATTGATAAACTAGAACACGAAAAATGATAACCTTCAACATATCGAAAACCTTGTAGAAGCCGCACCAACACCACTTATCAAATCTATCAAAAGATCTTCAATGAAGCTCTTCCGGTAGAACCCTTATCGGTAACCAAAAGGATTACTAGAACATATGATAGCTTTTGGATCACCAAATCCCAACTGAATGTGATACGCATCTGAATAACATGAATGATCAAACCAAACCAATTCCACCAATCAGAACATATCCAAGAGTACCAGAGATAAATCTCCTGATCATCATCAAAGTCCAACCACTCTACCGGAACCTGGTAGACAACCAAACACGCTAGTGTTGACATCATTGACAAACATCAATGCAACACATAATCAATTCCTCCAAATTTCCAACAGATAACACAAAGAATACTCTAAGGTACCCTTCAAATATTTGAAGACTCTTTTGACTGCATCCCAATGAATTCTACTAAGGTTAGTTATATATTTGGAAAGTACTCCCACAACTTGGGCAATGTCTAGTCTAGAATGGACCATAACATACATCAAACTTCCAACTGAACCCTAGCAAGGCACTATTCTCATGTCTTCCATCTCTGATGGAGATGTAGGACAATCTGAAATAGATAATTTTGTTCCAACTATAAAGGGAGCACACAATGGTCTACAATCCTGCATGTTGCACCTCCATAAAGCTGAATTCACATACTTATACTGGCCTAGCCATAGATTTTTTTTCATCCTATCTCTTCTAATTTCCATCCCAAGAATGTGTTTCACTTTACCAAGATCTTTCATTTGAAATTTAGCAACAAACTGAGACTTTAATTTTGAAATCATACCTTTCCCTTTACCAATGAATATCATATCATCAACGTATAATGCAATGTAAAGAAAATGATCACCATCAGATTTATAATAAACACAACGATCTGATTTAGAATGTTGAAAGCCCAAACTCAACACATATGTATCAAATTTTTGGTACCACATCCTAGGACTCTATTTGAGGCCATATAAAGATTTCTTCAATTTGCATACCAAATTACTTTTACCTTTTACCACATAGTGCTTTGGTCGTGTCATATAAATATCCTCCTCCAAATCACCATGAAGGAAAGCAGTTTTCACATCCATTTTCTCAACCTCTAAATCATAAGTAGAAGCAATAGAAATAAAAAATCTAATGGATTCCATTTTTGTAACAGGAGAAAATATCTCACCATAATCAACACCCTCAACCCGAGAGTAGCCTGTTACAACCAACCTTGCTTTATACTTCTTAATTCGTCCATATGAACCAATCTTTTTCTTGAACACCCATTTAAAAACAACAGGTTTCCATCCTTCAAGCAATGGTACAAGATCCCATGTGTCATTCTTTTTCAAAGATGCCATTTATTCTTCCATAGCAATCTTCTAGGATTCTGCATCATTCATACATAATGCCTCTTCTACAGATATAGGTTCATCCACATTAGTATTCAAAGAAAAAATACATCTCCAATTATTAGGTGGTTGTCTATGTCTTGTAGACCTTAGAAAAAGCTGAGTTGGAGGTTCTTGCTCCTCTTTTGAAGATTCAGAGCTAGATGGGCTCTCCTCAGCTTCTTGCAGTATCAAGTGGTCTTGATTCAACTTTTTCAAGCGTAGAAAATAATTGAATCACATATTCCTGTTTAGTCTATTCTAGTTGCAATGTAACAGAAGGAGACTTTATTTCTCTAAAAATAACACTTCTACTATGTATTACCTTTTGTGCAATAGGGTCCCAAAGCTTGTATCCTTTCACACCATCCTTGTTCTCCAACTTTGTTTTTTTCTCCTTTGACACATGTGCATATTCCTCACAACCAAAAACTCTAATATGTCTCAATGAAGGCTTGTGACTTGACCATGCTTCCATAGGCATTTTATCAACAAGAGCTGATCTAGGAGACCTATTAATCAGGTAGCAAGCAGTGACAACAGCTTAAGCCCAAATTCTTCATTCCATACTAGCACCACTTAGCATACTCCTATCCTTCTCCGTCAGTGTCTTGTTCATTCTTTCTACAACTCCATTTTGTTGTGGAGAATACAAAGTTTTCTTGTATCTATTAATGCCACAGTCTTTACAGAATCTATCAAAATCATAAGAGATAAATTTACCACAATTATCAGTCCCCAAACTTTTAGTTTTCTTTCTAGTATGCAAGTCAACCATTACAATAAATTCTTTAAAACAAATGAAAACTTCAAATTTACTCTTTAGAAAATACACCCATGTCCTACTAAAATCATCAATAAATGAAACATAATATGTGGATTTTCCAATGGAAGGAACATCTACAAGACCAAAAACATCAGAATGAATAAGATCCAAAACACCACAGGGTAAAATTACAAAGTTGCGTCACACTTTTATAAAAGAAATGACCAATGCTGATTTAACTTTTTAAATTAAATCAATAGAAAGTGAAATATATGTTTTGAATTTTGAAATGATGTAAACTAATATAACTTATATTCTTTTATCTATTTTATGTTTGCAATTTTAACAAAAATTTAAAAAATTATTTGAATGTAGTTTTTTATAAAGTAAACAATATAATTTAGTTGTTGATAAAATGTTGAAATTGAAGTTACACAAGCCACCACACTTTATTTAGTAAGTTTTACCTTTTTTTCTTCAATTTTTTTGTGTATATTGATAACTTAAAACTTTAGTGCATGGATATATTTTTTACTAATTTTTATAAATATATATTTTTCAATAAATTTGAAAAGTTGCATGTGCTGAAATATAACTCTTTCCAATTGCCGCCATCTTTTTTTTAATTATATATCCAAATTAGAAACGAATTATATCATCTTGACATAGATTATTTTCTCTACTACATCATATTTTTTTCAAAATTTTAAAGTAATTTTAGTATTTTTCCTTGACAAGATGATCAATGTTATATTTTAGTGTTGATGACCTACTTTCAATAAAAATAAAATATAAAATATAAAAAACTAATTAAAATATTAAAAGAAATATATATTGGAAAATTCACTTATAGATATATAAAAGGGTATTTTTACATTTAAAAAATAATATTATTAATAAGATTAGGAGTTGTTGAAACATCAAGTTCTTTTTTTTTGGTAATTAGACCCAAAGGTATAAAATATGCATTTAGTATACACTTCTAATTGGAAAAGTTGTGACCTATATATAACTTATCTATAATGAAACTATATAGACTATATGTTTCACTAAAATTATTTTTTAGTTAGAATTACTTAAATTTACTTGTGTTGATAAGTTGGCCTGAAACGTGACACAATTTTGTGCTTTTACCCCACAAGATTTATGAGAATTCGAGTAAAACTAAACGCGGTTTTTTTTTTCATAAATGTAATGCTAGCATAAATTAAAGTCAAAATTACAATCATTCAAACCTTCAACAAGGTTTTTATTATTCAAGGTCCTTAGACTCTTTTTTTCAATGTGGTCAAGCCTTTGGTGCCATAACATAGTCTTCTCTATAGGTAACTTTGTTTCAAAAGAAAGGGAACCTTTAGGTACCCAAAAGCCATGTCCATATACTGAAGGTGAAACCCTCAAATCTTCCAATGAAGTATTCACAGATTTACTTTTTACAGAAATGCTATTACACTCAACAATGTATGCCTCTAGCTTATACAAAGTGTTGAACTTGACACCTCTAGGAATAACCATAACACCCTTAATCATCTTACATCCTACATTAGAAAAGACTACCTACACACCCGCATCTATCGGTTTGCTCACAAATAATAAATGTCATTTTAAATGAGAGATATGCAGCACACCATTAATCCTTTTTATTCTACCATCAGGAAACCTAATTCTAACTTTACCACAACCAACAATATCTAAATGTGAATCATCACCCAAGTACACCTTACCTCCCTTAAATTCTTCATATTCAGAAAACCAATTTCTATTGGAAGTCATATGAAAAGATGCGCTCGAGTCAATTAACCATGCATCATTACCTGCATGAATAGCCAAAGCTACAATAAATGCATCACCATCTTCCTTCTTAGAATTAGAATCATAATAAATTTTCTACTTTTTCTTCTTCTTTTCTTCTTTGCAATCCTTACGGGTGTGTCCTGATTTACCACAATTCCAACAAATGATTTTGGACTTTCCAGGAGATTTTTATCTCTCTTTGGACTTGGATTTATTGTGCTTCTCATTATTCTTGCCTTTTTCCTTAGTTCTATTGGAAAAATGGTGTCTCAACGTTGCATTTACATGATGCTATTATTTATAGTAAGTTTTTATTTGAGCACGAAATGGTGCAAAATTCTTCCCGAAGCTTCTAGTTGGCTAGATAAGCATTCCGGTAAAGTTATGTCGCAAGATCACAACTATTTTTGAAGATATTGAACTTTCTATTTTGGAGGGGTACAATGAAAGGTTTAAATTTAATTTTGAGGAATTTAGAGACCTCTAAACACTAAAAAGTGGGTGTAAGAGGCGTAGCAGCTTACGAAGTAGTAGAGCAATTTGCGAGCTTTCCAACGCTTCAAATGGTTCGTCAATAGGACACACGGTTCTTAAGTTATGGCCTCTAGAAGTTTGTACTCTTGAAATAGGAAATATTATAATACATTGGACACATAAATGAGCTATAAAAGAGAGGGACACATGTTGATGTGTGTTTTAACACATCATAGAGAATCTAGAAGGGAGATAAGGTTGGCTACACCTTATTGGTTGGTTTTAGCCCATGGTTTTGTAATACTGTTTGGCGGTTTCTTGTATTATATCTCTTATATATGTGGTGTGTGAGATAGAGGTTGTGTGTAAGAGTCTTATGGCTATCGACTCACCTCTGAATCTCTGATTAGTGGTACTCCTATGAAGATCTTGCTCTACAAGTATATTATAATCTATTTTTGATTGCTGAATAATATATTGGGTGGCTTTGGGAGTGTGGGGTTTTTCTCCTGAAAAGTTTTTCCCCACGTAAATCACTGTGTTATGGTTTGAATGTTATTATGTCTATTTTTTTTTTCTGTAATTGTTGTGATGATTTGTAAAATTTTTTGCATTACCCTCCTCTCAAGTTTAGTGCAGGAAGTTGTTCCGCTACTTAACTTCCTTACAAGGTCTTCCATAGATAGTTACAAATTCCTTTGAACTAATGGATACCTTCCTCTACATCTCTTCAACAAGAAGGGAACCCACCACATCTTTAGACTTCAAAAAAATAAAAGTACTACCTATAGCCATAACAAGAGAATCCCACAAATTAGGCAAAGAACAAAGCAAGATCTGACATTTCTCCTCCTCATCCATCTTAATACCAATAGATACCAATTGAGCCACCAAAATATTAAATGCTCCCAAGTGGTCTATAATTCATCCACCCTCTTCCATTCTCAAGGAATACAATTTCTTCCTCAAGAAAAATATGATTTAATAAAGATTTGGATTGATACATCTCACCAAGTTTAGTCCAGAACTTCTTTGCAGAGTTCTCTTCATGGACATTGATTAGAATAGAGTTTTCCAAGCACAATATTATTAGACCCTTAGCTTTACGATCCATAACATCATATTGAGTAGTCATAGTAGGATCTGAGGGTCTTGAGACATTCACATCAACAACATCCCACAAATCTCGATCTATTAGTGAATCCTCCATCTTTAGCTTCCACATCTGAAAATTACTTCTAGAAAATTTCTCCACCTTTATTCTCCTTGATGAGCTTGCCATCTGAAAATTCCTGCAATAAGATAAAAAGGTATCTTCTACACAATCTCCCACTCAAATCTGGATTAGTTCAAAAAACCCAACAAGCCACAACTGAAACCAAAGGTGATCAAGCTCTCATACCACTTGTGAGGAAGTTAAGTAGCAAAACAACTTCCTACATTAACTTTGAGAGGCGGGTAATGGAATTTTTTCTATAGATCAATACAATAGTTACAAAAACTTAACAAAATTAGACATAATAACATGCATAGCGCAACAAAGTGATTTGCGTGGGGAAAATCCTTTCGAAAGAAAAACCCCACACTCCAAAAGAAACTCAATATATTATTTAGTAATCAATAATAGATTACAATATACTTGCAGAGAAATCTCTTCATAGGAGTACCACTAATCATAGATTTAGAGGTAACTCAATAGCCATAAGACTCTTATACACAACCTCTATCTCACACACCTCATATATAGGAGATACAATATAAGAAAACTATCAAACAGTATTACAAAACCATGGGTTAAAACCATCCAATAAATTAGAACCAACCTAACCTCCAATCTAGATGTCCTATGATGTGTCAAAACACACATTGACATGTGTTCCTCCCTTTTACAACTCATTTATGTGTCTGATGCATTTTATATTTGCTATTTAAAGAGTCCAAACTTATGGAGGCCATAACTTGTGAATTGGGTGTCTGATTGACAAATCGATTGATGTGCCAGAAAGCTCGCAAAGTGATCTATCACCTCACAACCCTCTATGATGGTAACACCCACTTTTTAGGGTGTTTTGAAGCCTCTAAATTCCTCAAAGTTAAATCTAAACCTTTCATCACACCCTTCAAATAACAAAAAACTTTAATATCTTCAAAACTAGTTATGATCTTGTGATGAAAATTTGTCGGCACACTTATCTAGGCAATTCAAAGCTTTGGGGAGAATTCGTACCATTTCATGATCGAACAAAAAATTAATATAAATAGTAACCTCATGTAAATGCAAGGTTGAGACACCATTTTCCCAACATGTGAATAATGTCATTCCTTTGAAATGCAACTCTGTACCCATTCTTGCACATAGTGAAAAGGGGAAAATTGTTGGGAATAGGGGTTTCCCTTGGGTCAAACACCAATTTTGGAATTAACCATAAAATATAATTGAAATGTAAATGAAATATTGCAGTAAAATACATTCCTTTTGAGGGAAATGTTTAAAATGAATGAAAACATAATGATATACCTTTAATGAAGTTGTGTTTGTCTTCACAAGGAATTAGGGTTTCATGTAGATAGTCTTCATAAAACATAGAACATGAATGTCATCTTCAATGCTTGAATATTGACTTTACTTCTTCTCTAATGCTTGATAGAAGATTGATTTCTTTCTCACTTATATTTGCTAGAGTGTAATTGAGAACTTGAATTTTTTGGATTAAGTTTAAAATGAGAGGGGTAGACCTCCTTTTATACTTGCTGGTAGAAAAACAAATTGAATTTCTAACACAAGCTGACAGGGGATCTAGGTCTCCACCCAAATTGGGTGACCATTATGAGGCCCCAAAATGGGCCCTTTTTGAGAGGACAAATATGCCCAACGCCATGGTCCTAGATACCAGGGCTCCAAGATTTAGGGGGGAGAAAGTGTAGACAGTGAAAAGATTGAGTTTGGTGACTGGTGTGAGTAGAATCAGTTCTTTAGTTAGACCTTAGAGGATGAACGCCAAAGTGAGGCCTAAGTGAAGACAAAATTATAGGCAGGTACAATTTAGGACACTACACTTTCACACTTTTACAATATCAAATCTTCTTGCAAATCAGTCACATCTACTTCACATCAATTCACATTTGTCCCATGCTTAAATCATACATCCACACTCCTAAATATACAAGATAATTAATTAAAACCCTAGTTAAGGGTTGACGACATACAAAATAAATAATATTACACAAATTAGCCTACCCAAACCTACAACATCAAATATGGTCCACTCTAGGAGATAGATAGGACCTAAACATATCACCACACATCCTTTCCAAACAATTATAACAAACTTCACATGATAACACATCCTCCAAGTTCAACATCAAATGAAACATGTACACAAACAATATAAAACACCACTCAATCAACCCAAAAACTATTCTCCAATGCACAAACCATAATGAAGATCTATACATGCTATGGTGAGACCCATATCACTATAGAAAATCAACCACCAAAGTATATATAGAACAAACAAGCACAATCCAAATAGGATACACAATCTTAGTGAACCATAAACCAAACCAAAGGACAACACCAAACTATTAACACCATAATTTACTTTCCAATCAAACCATCACTAGAAAATTTAACTGGAACATTAAAGAACTAAATAAACATCTCCTTCAAGCTAAAACACTTTAATCCACAAACTAGAGAACCACCAAGCATTCTCTCGACTAGTTCTAACAGTCTACCATTGTCAAATACATCAACAATTAACTCCACCATGACTTGTAAACTTGATAGTACAATATACATAGATCATAAACATTTTATCCAAAACCACTATCCATAATATTCACAAACCATAGGAATGCAAAGTATTCTTCCATGAGCACATTAAAAACTTCTAGAGCACACATCAACATCATAACATACATTTTTGGACCATCTACATTACATATTGAAATCAATGACATCACAAGATAGGTTGACATCAATGACAATAAAAGCCAAGTTGACATCAATGACAACACAATATAGTGACTCAAATTTCTAACATTCTCCTCCTTTGTCATTGATGGAAACACCAAAAACAACAAAGAAAAATGAACTAACAACTGGTCTATATTTGAATATATCTCTCTCCCACTTTAAATTCAAGGATAATAGATGCAAACATGAATAACTCATCCTCTACTGAAAATCTTACCACTGTAGACCGTAACCTTACTCTGGTTCTTCCAAGAATAACATAATTAACTGTAACACTCTCCCTGATAGGGATATCATTCTTTTATAACCTCTTCTTACAATTAGAAAATATTCACCTTAATAGCTCCCCTAAGAGTGAAAACCACATCAATCTAGAAAGAAAGTGCACAGAGCTGAAAGATAAGCTTGGATAGATGCACTGCTACTTATACTTCTTTTGTCATTTGCACTTCTGTCTTCCCCTATCTCTTATATCTTCTTTAATCTTTCTATATTCTCTTTAGTAACTTTCTCCTTAACCTTGTCAAATTCTATTTCAGACCACAATCTCCACTGATATCTTCGTTAGTCTTCTTATTTTGACTCATTCACTTTTGGATCCGCTCCAACACAACTACTTCTAGGAGAACCTATATCCAAACCAACTCTACTGTCATTTTAAATGCTTCTTCATCTATATGTTTGATCAATCCTCTATAGTATTTTGGATTCTTACCTATGATTAGGTTAACTCTTTCCTTTGATCTAGAACCTATATTGAGAGCACAAACTATCTTTTTGCTTTCTAAGAAACATATATCTTTTATCCATCGTTCAAGCTTTAAGACAAAGTCTTGTATATTTTTTCACCAAAAATCACAAATAACACTACAAACTAACAAAATCATCCAAAAAATTTCATAAACACCTTCAAAACTTTTGCCATGTTGAAGGCTTAACTCAAAATCCAAACAAGGGGCTTGTAAGATCTTCATTTCGCTCTCCCTCTCAGAACTAGTGCATACTATCTAGTTACTAGAAGATGAATCTATAGCTAGGAAATTAGAAATCATCAAAGCAATTCAATATTAGTCATAGCTCAATCACAAAAGCTCAAATACAATGATCAATCCTAATTAAATCCAATAGAGACATGAAAGTAAAACATTCAAGATTAAAAACTAAGCAAACCAAATGCAGATCTGAATATCTCCTTCATGTGGCTCCATTGTCCTTCTTTCTTCTTCAAATGGCTTTGTTTGTGGATCTCACCTACAAGTGCATACACATGAGATGAAAGCAAGTAGACACGATAGTAGCGCAAGAATACTCGAAGCGTGATTGATTCGACAAAGTGATTAGTTCGATAATGTGATTAGTTGGGATTGAAGAAAATCATCGAATTTATAGACAAATTGGAGAAAAGATCAAATTAGCATGAAGAGATTCAAATGGAAATTGCAAATAAAAAATGTCAATATATGACAAATTATGACAAATTTGCACTTTCTATGCAAAATTGATTGATTGATAATTCATGACAAAAAATTATGACAACTTTCTATGTCAAAATTGATTGATTGTCAATTATGACAAATTATGACAAATTATGACAAATTGAAATGTCATTCCCATGAAATTAGGAGAAAAATAGGAGGAAATTGAATTAGAAATTAGGAAAATTAGAAAATTGAGAAATTAGCAATTTAAGAAATTAGAAAAATGAGGAAATTAGGAATTTAGTGAATTAATTAATAATTTTTCATTTATTAATTAATTCACAAACAGGGAATTTAGAAATTGATGAAAAACTAGGAAATTAGGAACTAGGAGAAATTAGGTAAATGACAAATCGATCGCAAAATGACAAAATTGACAAGAGGACAAGGATCGATGACAAAATAGATCACAAGACAACAAGATTAATGACAAATTGATCAAAAGACAATAATCGTTGACAATTATCGATCGCATGATGACAAGATTGATAAGAGGACAAAACCTTAATTAGGATTGACGATGTCCAAAATGATGACAAATGAATACGCACATAGATGCGACAGGATAAGATTGACCAAAATCATGACTGATATTGTTATCGACAAGACCAAATTCGAAAGCAAGACAGATGAGAGATGTAGAAGAAGGACTTGATGCTCGCAAATGATAAAGACCAAGTGCGAATCATAGGAGAAATGTTAACGCGACGCAAAAACTCTAAAATAAGGCAATGCGCCAAATGTTAAAGTATGATTCCGCAAGCATTGACCAGTTTTAGACGTCTACATTTTGCCCCTCTTTGAGACAATGCGATTTTAAGCATTGTTTCAAAGAACAATAATGAAAATGCCCCAAACAATAATAATGACATATGCATGCCCCCTCGAGGAATTGGCCGGAAACATCCAGAAAAGAGGCCAATTTATCGATAAGAATGAAAGAACATGATAGGAACAAACAGACTGACAATCGGGGACCGGATGCACGAAGGACAAGCAATTGAAGGTGCAAAAGACTGTGACCAACATGAGAGGGAGAGAGTGCACATCCATCTATGCACTGACAAAGAGCTATAAATGAGACAAAGTGAGGGAAAATTGCTCATTTGCACTAGCCAAAGAGGAGAATTTGTTGCTCTGGAAAAAGACACTTGTAGAGAGATGGTGAACATTCCAATGGTAGATCACCTCAAAGAACATGTACGCATGTACAGATGACTGGACGACGCAAGAGCAGCGGTATGTATCTCAAAAACCCATGTTTTCAATTTTATGAATTTTGATCGCTTGCGGGACAGTGCGGGGCCCATAGAAAATGCAGAAAGTGACTTCTGCGCTTGTGTAGGGCAAATCCTGTGCTTGTGTAGGCTGACACAAGCGCAGGTTATGTGACACAGGCGTAGGACTTGTCACACAGGCGCAATTGTGCATTGTAAACCCTAATTTTGGTCAAAAACAACATGCAAATGATCCGGAAAGGGGGGATAAGGGTAGGATAGGTCAAAATAGATGAAAAACACCCTAATTAAGACATGAAATGAGGAAATGCAACCCGTAGGAGCAAACCCTAAAACTGACAAAATGTGCCCCAATTGTGATGCAGAGTCGACAGTATCCATTGATCGCGCGGAAGAACCGACCAGACTGCTTCATGTTACGACATAGACTCAGGAGCACAGATAGAGATACACTAGCAGGACTTGGGATATACTATATTACATTCATGTCCAAGATTAGGGTAAACACAGGATTGCTTACTGCATTGGCAAAGCGATGGCATTCAGAGACCTCCTCTTTCCATCTGGCGACTAGAGAGGCGACTGTGACATTAGAGGACGTATGGCGTATCCTCCGCATTCCAATTCATGGAGAGATGGTAGAGTATGACCTAGTGACAGGGAGAGATGCGTTGTGCAAATTATTTGAGTGCAACATAGATGATCTGGATATCATAGAGAGGGAGATCGGCTGGGAGACCATGGCATCAGAGTATGATCGACGATATGTGGTGATAGCCGTGGTTATAGCATGTCTACTAGCAGGAGACAGATGAGGACATGGATTCCCTATTGGATGGGGAAGAGTGCTGGAGGGGATGGCGACAGAGGGGACAGTGTATGCATGGGGACCATGTGTACTGGCTATGTTGTATTGTCAGTTGCATCAGATAACATATCAGGGGGTGCAGACTTTGAGCTATGGAGTCACACTGTTACAGGTATGGGCATTCGAGCACATAGCCATATGTCGACCGATTGCAGAGAGACAGGTATTACCACATCGACCATATGTGTACTGTTATGGGGGAGCACTGAGACAGGGTCCTTTTGGATACATATTGTATTGGCGACACGAGCTAGACAGACTGAGAGAGTTCACATGGAGGCCATATTGTGATTGCTCTCGATGGTCAGATGATAGTGATGAGCTACCATATTGTAGATGGGAGAGGTACTTGATTGGGCAACCAGTTAATCACCAGAGAGTGATTGAGATGTACCTGCCAGAGAGAGTCAGCTGACAATTTGGAGAGAGGCAGGACGTACCTAGGAGGACTGCACACTTTGCCCGATCTCACAGAGAGACGAGTTAGTGGGGGAGTATGATTAAGCCACACATAGCATATGCTGACTTCACACAGCTACAACAAAGATAGTGGGATTAGAGATCAGATGTGGAGGATGCCAGGATGACAGAGGAGTATGAGAGATGTTTTGCACGACGATGGCCAGTGCCATTGATAGATCCGAACATTCCAGTATCTAGGAGACAGGAGGACTTCCCACTAGCTGGAGAGGAGGAGGGAGATGATGAGGAGGATGAGGGCGGTGATGAGGA
The DNA here is from genome assembly GCF_030272615.1 of Cryptomeria japonica. Classification (NCBI taxonomy): domain Eukaryota; kingdom Viridiplantae; phylum Streptophyta; class Pinopsida; order Cupressales; family Cupressaceae; genus Cryptomeria; species Cryptomeria japonica. Next base: position 110,932,504 of record NC_081413.1, on the reverse strand, counting down.
TGAGGGGGATGACAAGGACGTAGATGAGGATGAGGATGACGAGGATGAGCCAGATTCAGGCGAGCAGGAGACATTGCAGGATATACCCATAGAGCTGGAGACAGCTAGCATAGAGGAGATGGAGATGTGCAGGGCTACCATAGCGAGTCAACATGATCATATTGCGACATTGGAGAGATAGAATGCCATCTTGAGGATAGAGCAGAATCAGTTCAGAGCAGAGATAACCAGACTCATAGCGGCTCGAGATGAAGCAATAGCTCAGGCACAACGAGAGGAACGGAGAGTCATTGAGTACATTGGGTCGATTAGGGATGCCAGTGCATGGGAGATGGCACAGATGTTGGTAGAGACCGGAGAGGAGATACGCCATTGGAGGACACTATATGAGAGTGCAGTTCCACTAGAGCAGAGAGCAGAATCATATCGGGCACAATCAAGGATAAAGAGCAGGGCATGCTCTTGTCGTTGAGCAGCATGGGGGTGAGTGGACCTATGAGACCACCACAACTAGGACCTGGAGGGACATGAGGGAAATCATCCGTGAGACATGGCCGGGATGAGGAGGACAGAGGGAGCACCCAGTGATAGAGGCACATGCTCCTTAGGACAGAGACATATGTAGTTTGACATTATGTAGTCAGCTTGCGGACCATACTTAGGATAGACAGTCCAATTTTGTACTCCGATATTATTGTGACATATGATATGATATGCATCGATATGATGCAATGTGTTATGGCTTAAGTTTATTTTCCATGTATGGATGACTTATGCACTGTTTATTGTGGAACATGTATGGATATATTTTTATGTTTTTTTGATGCATTTATAATATGAAATGGATAAAATGCTTGATATGATATTTGATATAATGCAAATGTACTAACCGAGTGGATGCAGGATGCAGCTTATGTGTTTGGGGAAATCAGAGCACTAGACCGAACTGACTATCCAAACTGACGAAAGAAATGTTAGTAAGAAGAAAATGAGGCAGAGGACAGTTAGAGATGAAGAAAAGCTTTCTTTCAGTAATGCACTTTGTAGGTGAGAACCTTTATTTTAATGTAGCAAAATGGATGCGTAGCATCATGGCATTGAAGGCCAGAGCTGAAATGCAACCCTTTTTGCAAAAGACAGACACATCATAGACAAACAGCAATCACAACAAAAAAGAAAGGAACCATGAACCATCCCGGTCACTCTAAATCACTCAGTGACATCATCGAGCAACATAGGAACATGATCGAAAGTAAATCAATAAATGATAAGACTCGCTAATTCCAACAAGCCAAACAAACATCTTGATCTTCATTGTCAAAAGTTGAAAGTGCTGATAGGACGATCATGCGGTCTGGATTCAGGGAATGCGGTACCCCGTCTAAGAAAGAACACAGTCTGGTTTCGGGAATACCACACCTTGTATAAGACCAATGATAGTAGTGACAAGGACAGATGATATTGATGTTGATGTTCGATTGATATGACAATTTTGATCAGTTTGAATGTCTGGTTTGATTGAAAAAGTTCATCTATTTATGCATGATTTCATTAAAGCGCAACATGTGATTGCGTGTCGTTGGAGGGATGCTCAATGATCTGTCTTATGCACAAAAGGGATATATTTGTTTTGCAAAATATTTTTCGAGTTTTTACAATTTTTTTTGTGTTCATTTTTTTTAGGACATTATTTGATTTTTTTTAGGGATTTTTGTAGGACATTTTTTTTTATTTTTAGAGATGTTTTCAGGACATTATTCAATTTTTTATGATTTTTTTTTTTCAGGACATTTTTCAATTTTTTTTGGATTATTTCAGGACATTTTTCAATTTTTATGGTTATTTCAGGACATTTTTCAATTTTTATGATTTTTTATGATTTTTGCCCCCAGTGTCTGGCAAGGAAAGGAATATGACAGGTGAATAAATAGGCTTGCTAAAATGTTGGTGGATAGAGGGAAGACAAAGGCCTTTTATTATGGAGACAACGCAGATGCAATTTTCAAGGGCTATTGCATGATGGGACAAGAGACTGGATATGACAATGTAAAGCAGGAACATGGCATGAGGGACATGTCAAGAGGTTTTTGAAACCATGTTTAAATTTTGCATCCTTATGTCAGATCAAGATCAAGGAATGAAAAAGAGTGTATGGATAGTGATAAGATATGGATAGGATAAGCAAGACCAAGAATGGATAAGGGACATGGACTAAAGGTTGGGATTGGCTAAGGGATAGTGGCAGAGAGTTGCAATAAGATAAGGAATATGGATGAAAGGTTGTAATAAGCAAATGGATAAGGACCAAAAGCTATGATAGATTGAAAGCCGCAAACAAGATGCATGATGCTCATGAAGATCATCAACCTTGTCAAGATCAAAGGTGGAAAGGGAAACTAGACATGAGGGATGATAGGATATGAAGGGTAATGACAGGGGTTTGATAGGATAATGGAACAATGAAGGACAAAAGGATATGAAGGAGGAAACCTGCCCCCAAGTATGGTATGCAAGAAGTTCATAGATTACGCATGACGCTCGTTTGCCAGGTTTTCATCATGGTACTTGCCCAAGGTGCCTATTTGCCAGGTTTTCACCAGTCAACAAATTATTTTTGCTTTACTTTTTTTTTTTTCTTTTTTTCTCACTTTTTTTTTTTTTGTTTTTCACTTTTTCAATAGAAGATGGACACATGATAGGGGATGGAAGAAGGACTCAAACATCTTTTTGTTTGGATAGTAGCCTTGAAAAAAATGGACCATGACCTTTAAAAGTATGCTCAAAGATGTTGGTAGGATAAGGACATGGAAAATAAGATGAAACTAAGGCAAGGATTTATGCAAAGGATTGGACCAGAGGGATGGAAGGATGGAAAATATGCATTGGATAATGGATAGGGTATTGGAAGAACTGTGCTTGAGTGGATAGAAATGTTGGCAAGATTGACATTGGCACACACCTTGAGGGGTGATGGACTGATGGAGGAAAAATAGATTTTAGATTGTGAGATTTGGATGGAGGAATAGCTTGGGATTTTGGGACATAAGGGCCCAAAATGGATGAAGAAGGTGACGAAGGAATAGACTTGAGAGGTTTGGATGGAGGAATAGCAATTTTAAATGCCAATTTTGATGTTTCTTTAGGCTTTTGTGCTTCAAGGAGCTGCTTAGGGATCCACATGGTTTTTGATTTTTCATGCTTTTGTGGTTCCTTGGAGTGCATTGCTTTCACAAGGGATTTAGGAACCCATATATATTTTGACTTTGTGTTATTTTGCTCAGTGGGCCTTTGTGGCCTTTTGGATATTTCTTTTTCTTTTTGGAACATATTTTTCTTTGCTTTGACATGTCGATTATATTGGACATGTTGATCCTTGAAGACATGTGGATTGCTAGACTTATGACTTTTATACTTGGCATCCAAATTGCTTAGAGGGGGAAAGGAATACATGGATGGATATGAATAAAGTGGACTTCTTTTGGATTGATGAAATTTACTCAAGGATGTGTGCCTTTGCTGACCTTGCATAGAGGACGAAGGGATATAAGGACCTAAGATGGATGGAAAGTATGATGGGGAAGGTGTATGTTTTGATTTTGATGGAGGGATACCAATGTCTTGAGAGTGAGTTGTGTAGACATGACCCTTAACATTTTCTTTCATATTGAGGAGTTCTTTCTCATGAAGGTCTACTCCTTTGCCTTTATGAATATCTTGACTTGTAGGATACTCTTTTCTTTGGGAAGAAGAAGCAAGTCCATTATGAGGTGGATATGATATGAGAGAAATAATGAGATCTTGAAGTGGATCAGATTTCACCAAAGTGGAAGAACCCATTGTGCATGTCGAGGGTTCATGAACATCTTGCACTGACACGTTAGAATCATGAGGGGGATTAGGATCATGAGAGGGACTAGGATTGTGTAGTTGACATGGTTCAATGACAGGCTCTTCAAGAGATGGAATTGGAGAAATAATGGAATCATCAAAAGAAATGAGACCTTGGAGTGGATATGCTGGATTAGTACGTGGAGATGGAGGAACAAGAGGATCTTGTGGAGGATTTAAAGGAATAATTTGATCTTGACAAGGAGGAAAATCATTGGAATCCTCTTTAAAGTTGCTTTGCTCTGGACTTTTAATGGGATCATCAAAAAGGATGGAAGGGATATCTAGAATGTCAATGGGATTTGAAAGGACATTTTGTTCATGAAATGGAAGGGGATCGTTTGGGATTGGATGGACTGGGATATCTTGATCTTGTACCGGGAATGGAGTGTCAATAGGACTTTGGATAGTATGGACAAGAATAGGGGAATCATCATGAGTTTCTGGGAAGATGAGATCCTGGTCAACGATTGGATGGGATGATAAGGTTTCGAGATCTTGATCTTGATCTATTTCAAGACACGTTTCTTCATGCTCTAAATTATCCTCTTGACATGGGGTTGGACTTTGGATATGCATGGAGGATTCTGACAAGGAATCAATGATTTGGCATGAAGGGGATGCACTTTGAACATTTGTGATGGATTCTGGCAAGGAATCAATGGTTGAACATGAGGAAGAGGGACTTCGAATGGGGTCCTCTAAAACAGGTAATGGCAATAAAGTGCATGGTGGCATTGGGTCTTGTATTTCTGAAACATGACAAGGATGTGCATCATGAATTGGATTATCTTGGCAATCAATTATGGATAGCTCTTGGATAATTGCATCCTTGGGTGTATTGTTTGATGAGGACAATATGGAAGGTTCTTGTGAAACTTCTACAGGTGTAGGGATAGATGCCACTGGAGAGTCAATGTGTTTGCGAGGGGATGAGGCATTGCTAGACATAATTGTATGATTTTGATCTTCCTCAAAGAACTCACTTGGTAGGTTCCTTAAGAGCCTTGCAATAAAGCCACCTTTCTTTCGAGGTTTTGACATGGTTGTATTTGGAATTTGAATGTGTTTTTGGTTTGATGTCATGTTTTGATATTGAACTAGATGTTGCTCAAATTGGTTTGACATGTTCAAAATTTGGCTTGGTTCTTGTTGCAAGTTTTTTTTTGGAATGTTTTGCTGTGGTTGTTGACATTGATATGTTGATTGAACTTGTTGATATTCCACCATTTGTTGAACTATTTGTTGACATTGTATAGTTGGTTGGACATATTGTTGAAGTTGGACCATTGGTTGTGTTGGCTGTATATGTTGGACCATTGGTTGTGTCTGTTGGAAATGTTGGAACTGTTGAACAATTGGTTGTGATGGTTGAAAATCAGATTGATAGTAAACACCTTCTTGTTCTTGTTGTGGAGGCACATAATGTTGAAATTGATGTTGTCTCTTTTCTTGAAATTGTTTCATCGTCTCTATTTGTGAGAGGAGAGCTAGTATGTCTGATCGTTCAAGAAGAGATCTTACATCAATTGGCTCAACCTTTGGATTTCGACCTGGAAATTTTTGAAACATTTTGGAAATTTGTGATCTATTCTTCTCAATGTTTTTCACTCTTTGTTCCAATATCTCCTCTTCTTGAGCTAGTTTCTCCTCTAGTTTTTGTATTTGGAGACTTGTTTCATCATAAAAAGTTTGATCGATATTGCCTTGTTGTTGGGTTGGATATAATTGTGATTGCCTTGGATTAAAATTAGATTGCATTGTCGGTTGATACGTCAAACTTTGTTTCAATAGACATGTCACTATGCAATGCAATATTGTTTTTGGAATTTTTCAAGGATGATATATGATATGCAACTAAATGCAAACTAAATAAATGAAAATGTAATCTATGGCAAGAATGCAACCTATGTTTTTGGTTGTTTTTCAAGATTTTGACAAACTTTTTGGAATGCAAATCTAAAAGAGACCCTTAGGAAATTGAAATGATGTCTAGACCTCAAAGGACAAAAGGACCAAGTGACAAAAGGACAAATTGACAATGTCTCACCTATATGCTTGGATACTAAGCTAGGTTTGACCAAATGACATTGATGACAAAAAGAGAAAAGGTTTGATAAGGTCTAGACTTCCTAACAATGACTTAGGGTTTATTCAAAGATTTGGATTACTCAAGTATGACAAAACCTAGTTTTAACACTATATGCAAAGGGAAAATTACTATGCAAATGACCCTAATATGATATGATAATGACCTAAGCTTGATGAAGAGACCTAGGGTATGCAAATGCAAATGTAGGACAATGGTATTACTCTAATGCAAGAGGACACATGCAAAAGGATGACCCTTATGGATATGCAAAGGAGTATGACCTAGATGAAACCTAACCTTGGTACTTGACAATGACTTTGCAAAATGGACACCTAGGATGAACCTAAATCTAAGTGACATGAATGTTGAGACGAGATTTTGAAAAATGTTTGACAACCATGTTTGAAGGTGTTTTGAACTTTGTTGGATGAAATGTTCTTGTGTTTAACCTTATTTTGAATCAATTTGTCTTGAGATGCAATTTAACTTTTGACAAACAAAGAAGACAAGATATTTCAACTTAGACTCAATACAATCATGCTCATTCGCACATTTCTTATGGTAGGCAAGGACATTAGGTACTTGAGAGGTAGACTTGTTATGGGATTCAAGGAGAATACATAGATGCTTGACCCCACGGGCTCCCCTCCACAGCACTCACTTCTCAGGGCAACCAAGCATCAGTCCCCATGGAAATCTCCCCATGGCGAACTTAGTATCTCTTCCAAGTATCCAAACTTGTCCTTCTCAAGCAACTAGAAGGATTTTTGGCCTCTAAATACAAGGTGTTTAGTAAGGATTTTTGTTAAGCGTTACTCCTTGGTGTCACGCAAGCGTGATTGAGACATTAAGCCCACCAAGATACCAAACAAATGTAGTCGCGCAAGCACGATTTAGACCGTGAGGTCCTACTTAGATGTTGATATGAGAAAGAGTTCAAGGGTCATCACTTCCCAAGTAACTGCAATTCCCACGTAACCCTTCCTTCAAAGCTTTCGCCCATCAGGTATTTGTTTATAGTGAGTTAGAATGCCAAGGTATTCTAGCCGTACTCACTTTGGGTCGTTCCCTTCTCACGATTATCACTTGCTTGCAAAAGCAAATGGTCGGGAAGGCAGACCCTCTAAAGGTGACACACAATCAAAAACATGAGCATGGTATTGAAGATCTGGATTTCTGATCACCCTAAGAAGGATGAGAGCATACTCTCCTACTCCAATGTCAAACTCAACAATCAAAGCAAACATATATTGATTCCATCCTATTTAGAAATCATACTAGGTGCCTAAATATTAATTTCAAACACAAAGTTTAGTTGTAGTCCAAGGCAACCTGCAAAAACCCAAGTCAGAAGTTTGATATGTTTAGTCTTTGACTATCGAACCTGCATAAAATGTGTTAGTAGTTTCATTTGTTGTCTTTTCCATGCGTATGCCAAGGTTCTGCATAGAGAATCAGTACCAAAAAACCAAAAAGCAGAAACAACATGCAAAACAGAACAATTTGCAAGTAAAAACACACTGCCTTTTACCTATGTTTCTGTCCCTACACAGGCGCAGATGTCTTGACACAGGTGCAGAATGCTTGACACAGGCGCAGATTGTCCTTGACACAGGTGCAAAATGCATAACACAGGTGCAGAATGCTTGACACAGGTGCAGAAGTTCTCAGAAAACCCTGCATTGCCCTGTTTCTTGGGTTTTTAACCTGCAAATCAACTCAAAGGCACTCAAAAGCATGGTTAAGTGGTTAGTTCACGTCGGGTTCACCAATTAATGTAGCTAGGAAATCGAAAATCATCAAAGCAATTCAATATTAGTCATAGCTCAATCACAAAAGCTCAAATGCAATGATCAATCCTAATTACATCCAATAGAGACATGAAAGCAAAACATTCGAGATTAAAAACTAAGCAAACCAAATGCAGATTTGAATATCTCCTTCATGTGGCTCCATTGTCCTTCTTTCTTCTTCAAATAGCTTTGTTTATGGATCTCACCTACAAGTGCATACACATGAGATGAAAGCAAGTAGACAAGATAGTAGCGCAAGAATACTCAAAGCGTGATTGATTCGAAAAAGTGATTAGTTCGATAATGTGATTAGTTGGGATTGAAAAAAATCATCCAATTTATAGACAAATTGGAGAAAAGATCAAATTAGCATGAAGAGATTCAAATGGAAATTGCAAATAAAAAATGTCAATATATGACAAATTATGACAAATTTGCACTTTCTATGCAAAATTGATTGATTGATAATTCATGACAAAAAATTATGACAACTTTCTATGTCAAAATTGATTGATTGTCAATTATGACAAATTATGACAAATTGAAATGTCATTCTCATGAAATTAGGAGAAAAATAGGAGGAAATTGAATTAGAAATTAGGAAAATTAGAAAATTGGGAAATTAGGAATTTAAGAAATTAGAAAAATGAGGAAATTAGGAATTTAGTGAATTAATTAATAATTTTTCATTTATTAATTAATTCACAAAGAGGGAATTTAGAAATTGATGAAAAACTAGGAAATTAGGAACTAGGAGAAATTAGGTAAATCAATTAATAATTTGTCATTTATTAATTAATTCACAAAAAGAGGAATAATTAGTTAGCCAATTAAATTAAACATTTAATTGTGACACGAAGACCTAGGAAAAATAAATAAATTATTTAACCTAGAGGGAGAAATGACAAACAGGGTTAAATGAATAAAATCATGAAACCCTAAAACATGAATTAGAAATGCAAGGATGACAATTAGGTCTTGATGTAAGATTGATTTGATGTCGATTCGATCATGATTTTGAAATGATAAAAGACCAATGTTGATAAGAGATTTGATTGATAAATGCGCCAATTGACGAGGAACAATGACTAATTGATCCAAATTGACATGATTGAGAAGGACGATGATCGATGACAAATCGATCACAAAATGACAAAATTGACAAGAGGACAAGGATCGATGACAAAATAGATCACAAGACGACAAGATTAATGACAAATTGATCAAAAGACAAGAATCGTTGACAATTATCGATCGCATGATGACAAGATTGATAAGAGGACAAAACCCTAATTAGGATTGACGATGTCCAAAATGATGACAAATGAATACGCACATAGATGCGACAGGATAAGATTGACCAAAATCATGACTGATATTGTTATCAACAAGACCAAATTCAAAAGCGAGACAGATGAGGGATGTAGAAGAAGGACTCGATGCTCGCAAATTATAAAGACCAAGTGCAAATCATAGGAGAAATGTTAACGTGATGCAAAAACCCTAAAATAAGGCAATGCGCCAAATGTTAAAGTATGATTCTGCAAGCATTGACCAGTTTTAGACGTCTACATTTTGCCCCTCTTTGAGACAATGCAATTTTAAGCGTTGTTTCAAAGAACAATAATGAAAATCCCCCAAACAATAATAATGACATATGCATGCCCCCTCGAGGAATTGGCCGGAAACATCCAGAAAAGAGGCCAATTGATCGATAAGAATGATAGAACATGATAGGAACAAACAGACTGACAATCAGGGACCGGATGCACGAAGGACAAGAAATTGAAGGTGCAAAAGACCATGACCAACATGAGAGGGAGAGAGTGCACATCCATCTATGCACTGACAAAGAGCTATAAATGAGACAAAGTGAGGGAAAATTGCTCATTTGCACTAGCCAAAGAGGAGAATTTGTTGCTCTAGAAAAAGACACTTGCAAAGAGATGGCAAACATTCCAATGGTAGATCACCTTAGAGAACATGTACGCATGTACAGACGACCGGACGACGCAGGAGAAGCGGTATGTATCTCAAAAACCCATGTTTTCAATTTTATGAATTTTGATCGCTCGCGGGACAGTGCGGGGCCCACAGAAAATGCAGAAAGTGACTTCTGCGCTTGTGTAGGGCGAATCCTGCGCTTGTGTAATGTCTTTTGCGCTTGTGTAGGCTGACATAGGTGTAAGTTATGTGACACAGGCATAGGACTTGTCACACAGGCGCAATTGTGCATTGTAAACCCTAATTTTGGTCAAAAACAGCATGCAAATGATCCAGAAAGTGGGGATAAGGGTAGGATAGGTCAGAATAGATGAAAAACACCCTTATTTAGACATGAAATGAGGAAATGCAACCTGTAGGAGAAAACCCTAAAACTGACAAAATGTACCCCAATTGTGATGCAGAGTCGACAGTATCCATTGATCACATGGGAGAACCAACCAGACTGCTTCATGTTACGACATAGACTCAGGAGCACGGATAGTGATACACTAGCAGGACTTGGGATATACTATATTACACTCATGCCCAAAATTAGGGCAAACACAGGACTGCTTACCGCATTGGTAGAGCGATGACATTCGAAGACCTCCTCTTTCCATCTGGCGACTGGAGAGGCGACTCTGACACTAGAGGACGTATGGTGTATCCTCCGCATTCCGATTCATGGAGAGATGGTAGAGTATGACCCAGTGACATGGAGATATGCGTTGTGCAGATTATTTGAGTGCAACGCAGATGATTTGGATATCATAGAGAGGGAGATCGGGTGGGAGACCATGGCATCAGAGTATGATCGACGATATGTGGTGATAGCCGTGGTTATAGCATGTCTACTAGCAGGAGACAGACAAGGACATGGATTCCTTATTGGATGGGGAAGAGTGCTGGAGCGGATGGCGACAGAGGGGACGGTGTATGCATGGGGACCATGTGTACTGGCTATGCTGTATTGTCAGTTGCATCAGATAACATATCAGGGGGTGCAAACATTGAGCTGTGGAGTCACACTGTTACAGGTATGGGCATTCGAGCACATAGCCATATGTCGATCGATTGTAGAGAGACAGGTATTACCACATCGACCATATGTGTATTGCTATGGGGGAGCACTGAGACAGGGTCCTTTTGGATACATATTGTATTAGTGAAACGAGCTAGACAGACTGAGAGAGTTCACATGGAGGCCATATCGTGATTGCCCTGGATGGTCATATGATAGTGATGAGCTACCATATTGTAGACAGGAGAGGTACATGATTGGGCAACTAGTGAATTGCCAGAGAATGATTGAGATGTACCTGCCAGAGAGAGTCAGATGATAGTTTGGAGAGAGGCAGGATGTACCTAGGAGGACTGCACACTTTGCCCAATCTCACAGAGAGACGAGTCAGTGGGGGAGTATGATTCAGCCACACATAGCATATGCTAACTTCACACAAGTATAGGAGAGACAGTGGGATTGGAGATCAGATGTGGAGGATGTCGAGATGACAAAGGAGTATGAGAGATGGTTTGCACGATGACGGCCAGTGCCATTGACAGATCTGGACATTCCAGTACCTAGGAGACAGGGGGACTTCCCACTCGCTGGAGAGGAGGAGGGAGATGATGAGGAGGATGAGGGTAGTGATGAGGATGAGGGGGATGACAAGGATGGAGATGAGGATGAGCTAGATTCAGGCGAGCAGGAGACATTGCAGGATATACCCATAGAGCTAGAGACAGCTAGCATAGAGGAGATGGAGATGTGCACGGCTACCATAGCGAGTCAACATGATCATATTGTGACATTAGAGAGATAGAATGCCATCTTGAGGATAGAGCAGGATCAGTTCAGAGTGGAGATAACCAGACTCACAGCGGCTCGAGATGCAGCAATAGCTTAGGCATAGCGAGAGGAACAGAGAGTCACTAAGTACATAGGGTCGATTAGGGATGCCAGTGCACGAGAGATGGCACAAATGTTGGTAGAGACCGGAGAGGAGATACGCCATTGGAGGACACTATATGAGAGTGCAGTTCCACCAGAGTAGAGAGCAGCATCATATCGGGCACGATCGAGGACAGAGAGCAGGGCATGCTCTCGGAGGTCGTTGAGCAACATGGGGGTGAGTGGATCTATGAGACCATCATAGCCAGGACCTGGAGGGAGAGGAGGGACGTCATCCATGAGACATGGCAGAGATGAGGAGGACAGAGGGAGCACCCAGTGACAGAGGCACGTGCTCCTTAGGACAGAGACAGATGTAGTTTGACATTATGTAGTCAGCCTGCGGGCCATACTTAGGACAAACAGTCGAATTTTGTACTCCGATATTATTGTGACATATGATATGATATGCATCGATATGATGCAATGTGTTATGACTTATGTTTATTTTCCATGTATGGATGACTTATGCACTGTTTATTGTGGAACATGTATGGATATATTTTTATGTGTTTTTGATGCATTTATAATATGAAATGGATAAAATGCTTGATATGATGTTTGATATAATGCAAATGTACTAACCGTGTGGATGGAGGATGCAGCTTATGTGTTTGGGGAAATCGGAGCACTAGACCGAACTGACGGAAGAAATGTTAGTAAGAAGAAAATGAGACAAAGGACAGTTAGAGACGAAGAAAAGCTTGCTTTCAGTAATGCACTTTGTAGGTGAGAACCTTTATTTTAATGTAGCAAAATGGTATTGAAGGCCAGAGCTGAAATGTATTTTCTTGACTCTCAAGTTGTTCTTATTCCTGCAAAAAGAGGGAGACCTCTAGATCTTTTCTGAAAGTTGAAATAAACTGCTCACATATTCCTATGCCCCTTACTAGCTTAGTGATCTTGATTTTAAGGTCATATTACATGACCTTTGTGATCCATTTAGCCCTCTTATCACTTATATCTCATTTTAGAAAAAATCCCTTCACGTTGGCATGTGGGACTAGGAGCTGAATCCGTTTATTTGAGAGCATGTGTTAGAATTTTTTTAATGCCCTCACAACAATGATGACCTCCTTCTCCACATAATTGTACTTGAGTTCAAGGCCTTCACTGAAAAAATAAATGGGCTTCTAAAACCCATTCTGATTTACCTGCGTTAGGACAATAGATATACTTGCTCCTCCTCCCAAAGTGTAGAGGATGAAGCCTTTCTCATATTTAGGATTGACCAAGGTAGGATCCTGAGAAATGACTTGTTTGATCTGATCAAATTATTCCTTACCTTCCTTAGTCCACTTGAAGATCATGTCCTTTTTTATCATGGCTATGAGAGGTTTCACCATGGCAACCAAATTGGGGATGGACCTTCTTACAAAATTAATCCTTCCAATGAAGCTTTGTAACCCTTTCTTATGGATTGGGAGTGGAAGAAACACAATGACTTCCACTCTCTCTAGATCAATGGCCAGACCCTCTTTAGATACAATATGTCCTAAAAGATTTCCCTGATCAGTGGAAAAAACAAATTTGTTGGGGTTCAAAGACACAACATATTCCTTGCACTTCTTGAATACTTTCTCAAGGTTACCAAAGTGGCCTACTGCATGCTTGGAGTATACAATGATATCATCAATATATGCAAGTACAAATTCTGCTAATACCTCTTTAAAGGACATATCCATGGCTTTTTGGAAATTTGCACCTACATTTGTTAGTCCAAAAGGCATCTTACAATAGGTATAAGTGCCCCATTTAGTAGTGAATGCAGTCATATTGGTCTGATTCTTGGACTAGGATTTGGTTATACCCTAAGTATCTATCCAAGAATGAAAATCTTTCAGAGCCACTACGGCTAAAACTTGTTCCATGGAAGGGAGGGGATAATTATCCTTAAGAGAAGCTCTATTGAGATCCCTAAAGTCTACATACAATCTGATTTCCCTATTCTTCTTCCTAATTGGAACAAGATTGGCTTTCCAATAAGAATGCTTAATTGGAAAAATAATGTTAGATTCTATAAGTATGGATAGTTACTTCCTCATTAAGGGTTCAACCTTGGGGTTTATAGGTCTTTTCTTTTGTCTAACTAGCTTAGAATTAGGATCAAGCTCTACGGTATGCTGAGATAAGTTAGGGTCAAACCCTTTTAGATCCTCATATGTAAAAGAAAAAACATCACCATATTCTTTACAAAGGTTGACAAAAGTATGTTGATGTATTGGGGAACATATCTTTCCCAAGTTGAGAGCTCTTCCATCTGCCATTGAGACCAATTTGTAGTCTCCTTTCCTTGTGGCCAAGTTCATAGCTCTTCCTTTCATTTGATCATCAGTATTAAAGATCCCCTCCAAGGTGATCAATCCCTTTGGTAGCTCATTGGAGTTAAGCTACATAATTTGATCTCCATATTGGTCTTGCAATAGGGCTTGCTTCATGTGTGAGAACTCTACCTCATCTTGTAGAAAGTTCACAATTTGTTGATCGGAGTCAAAGACCTACCAATTCACTTGGTTATCAGGCACTGTAGGCCTCACCACAAGTTTGATTTGATGTTCTTTTTCTGTTGCAACATGAGATGGAATGTCATGTTGAGAACCTATTGCTACAAGTTTATCAAAATGTTTATTCTGATTTCTAGGGACACAAAAAATATTGAAGGCCTCAAACCCTTCAATTAGGTCACATGCTCTATGTTTGTAGGACTTGAGGAGGTTGTTATTTATGATGCTTTGAGCTCTAATATGATTAACAGCCAGCTCATTGTCTCCATACACCCTTAAGGACTTAATCCCTCTTCTTTGTGTCATTCGGAGACCCAAAATCAAAGCTTCATACTCAGCTACATTATTAATGCAATTAAAATGAAGTTTGAAAGAAAAGTAGTATTTCTACACTTTAGGATAAATCAGTAGTACACTGGCCCCTGCACCATTTTTGTTCCTTGAGCCATCAAAGAACATATCCCATAATCCATGTATGTCATTGCTTTCCTTCAAAAGATTGGGTATAGGGGTGTCTTCTTCATGAATATAATATGTACCAAGACCGGTACCATTGACCTCATCAATTGGGTCAAAGTGAAATGCATTTGCCCACTCATCAAGTAGGCAATCAGGAACTTCTTCCAATTGAGTCGCAGACTCTCTGACTAAAACCTCCTCTTTCTCCTTATGGAGGGTGCAATTCATGTTGACAGGGCTTTGGGTATAGGGCTCAATGTAATATTTGGAAATAGGCTCAACCTTGATGGTAATTTTTGTACCTTACCTTGTTCTAAACATCATATGAGACCAATCAGAAGGTAGGTAACCACCAATCTTAGAAGTGAATTCCCTAGATAGGCAGATGGAAAAGTAGGCCTAGAGATCAATCACTGAGATATCTTACAACACATTGCAATCCGGACAGGCATGCAAGGTCAAATTTAGATCTTTAATGACCCCAACAGTCTGAATTGATGTGTCACCAAGTTGTACAGCACCTCTTGATATAGGCTCATATTTGATGCCTAGGTAGTCAACTACTCCCTTAGGCATAACTAAATTACTATCCCCACTATCTATCATACAATTATGAACAAGATTATTTCTTATGATCAAGGAAAGATAGAAGGGAGGAGGCTTACTAATTTTTCTTGGAAATTCTACCTCCACAGGTTGTACCAAACTTGTAGGAGTTGATGAGATGCATCCTTTTGTTATCACCTCTACAATATTAATGGTGTTCAAGGCTTCTTCAAGTAGGTCCCTCTGAGATGGGATAGAAAGAGCATCCCACATAGAGACATCTAACCTTTTTCATCCGCTCCAGTATATTAAAAGGAATCTCAGCCTTAGTAGAGACCTTTGTAGAAAAAAGGTCTAGCTTTGATATTGTAGGAGCCTTAGGTGGTTCCCCTTTTTTGACATTTTGTGTCAAGTCCTAATCTATAGTTGGAGCAGCCACCTCGCCAGGAGTCTTTGGCATTGTAGTTTGTATGGAAGGTTGTGAAGCTTGAGATATTGCAGTAGAAGTAGCATTAGGGTCTATGGCCCTTTTCTTGGATCTTGTATTGCTAGCCACATTGTCACTACTTGTCTGATTCATTCCATAAAAATTATTCTCCTACCAATTCATGCAAGAATAATATCCTTGCATATGATTTGGACAATCCCCAAATTTTTGTTGCCTTGAAGATGTTGATTCATTTTGTGCCACTAAGGCCTGAGAAAACTTGCCATTTTGACATGAGGGCTAAGTATGTGGCTGATTGCATTGATCGCACCATTCTCACTCTTGAGAAAGATTGGTTTGTGTTGGTACCAAGGATTTTGAGGTATTTGCAGCTGTGGGATTTAAACTATTCAGGGGCCTAGCATTACTCCATTGATTTTTCCCTTAAAATTTAGACCTTTTGTTGATAGATTTGATTTGATGGTAGGTAGGGCTTGTTGGCCTGCATCAGTTGTCTTTTGATTGAAACTAAGTCATTTCCAAATCCATGTATTTGTCCTTGTAAAGGGCTAATCATATTCTGCATTGAGGCCTCTAAAGAGGCCTTGAGCTCTTGAATCTCTGAAAATAATGGAGAAGACGCAAGTGTGAGAAAATGACTTGTTGATGTCCTTGGTATTAATGCCAATGTAGGTTGTTGTGGATGAACTTCTGGGAACAAGGGCATCAGAGGTATAGGAGACAACTTCCTAGCCTATATTAAGTAATGTTTTGCCTTTATGGTAGTGTCGTAAGCTCCCAGAAAATTATCACCTCCCATTGACTGAATCATAGAAGCAATATCATTATTTAAAGCCCTACGAAAGAACAAGAATGCATGATTTGAAGAGGCCTTTACCAATTTTAGGATTCTATCCCAGGTTTTTTCAAATCTATAGTTGAATTCTCCCATGAACTCATGGGGTTCTCTCTTAATGGTTGTTAGCTTCTCAACTAGTGACAAATGGTCACTCTTATCTTCAAACTTCTTGCACAATTTTTTTCCCAATTCATCCCAGTTGTGAATGGAATTAGATTCCAGGCCCCTATACCATTGTAGGTATTTTCTATTGAAAGATGAGGAAAGAATCCTCAGTGCAACATTATCTTATGTTACATCAAACACCGTGCATATGCTTGCCACATCTTGAATGTGTTCATTTGGGGTAATAAAGGTTTCCCCAGTAAACAATGGTATAGCTTTTAGGGCCGCAACTAGAATATGATTCTTTTGGGCTAATACTAAAGGGATACTGCCATTAAAGGTGACAAATGTATATGCTCTAGGGATTGCCATGGAAAATAGTGCCATATTGATATGAATGGTAGGGCCTTAGGTTGTGTTAATCTTGAAAATGAAGGGGTAGAATGGCATCTTAGGGGTGTGGATGCCTCTGCTTGGGTTCCCCTAATAGGTGACAAAGAATGCCTACCTCCTTTTCTTCTAGAAATAGAACTTTAAAGCTCAATGTATTGGAAATTAACTCTAGAAGATGCTATGGTTTATTTTCTTGGCATGAAAGTGACAACTAGTCATCACGAAGAGATTGAAATTATTCCTTAGAGTCGCCAAATACTAAAAGCAATCACCTCTAAAAGCTGAATTGCTAAGAGAAGCACAGGATTCTTAGCAAGAAGTGTTGAAATGTGTGTGTCCCACCGGCGGTGCCAAAAAATATTGTCACAAAAGTGTGCACCCTTTATGAACTATCAAGCTCATCAACCTTGTGACACATTGAAACTGCCTCCAAGTGTGGGACCTTGCATTGTTGAGGTTGAATATCCAAAGAAGTCTAGCTCCCTTTCCAATCTAAGATGCAAGTGTTGGTCTAACCCAAAACTGATAAATCCTAACCTACTAATTTTGAGGGGAAAAGGAGAAGGAATGCATGAAAAGGGGAAACAAGGTTTGCACCTAAACGGAATTTTGATCTCCCTACCTATAACTACACAAAACACAAACAAAATTACCCAAGATGTGCACAAGATCCTATCGTAATTTAGTGTTCTAAGAATAGTGAAGGTTGAAATTCTTACAAGATGGCAAGAGGGACTGAAACTAGTCCACATGTGACATCCAAAGAGGGGTCAACATAGTCACTATGCTAAGGAAAAATTAATGTGATTGCATTCGAACAACAAGGTAAGCAAAATACACAAATTATGAGAACTGGATGAAGGAAAAATAAGTGAATTTTATTCATATGAAGGCAAGACAATCTTTACAGATACAGAGAAACATCAGTTTTTTCAAAAGAAATAAAGAAGAATCCCCAAAAAGATTACAAAATTTGCCTCTATAGTTTAGACATCTCAGGTTGGATTGTAGTTAGAAAACCTAACCCCATCTAGGGTTAGGTTACAAAATATCAGAGGGGGAATTCAATGATCTGATCTTGCATGCAACATTCTATAAGATATCCTCTTCAACTGAGGAAAAGAAAAAAATTCTACAAAGAGGAGAAGTCTCTGATTTGATTTGCATTGTGGTGGTACCGCAGAGGTTAAAAGGTCTTCAGTCTGCATTGAATACACCTCAATGATATCTTAAATTAGTTGATAAAGTCCCTTTTGGAGTAATGACGGATGTTTGAGAGTGCGTGGAACAAAATCAGATCAGATTTGGGGTTGACTAGGTCAGAAATTGGTCATCGCCCATCCAGTCAACAACCCTATCTAACAAAATTTGAATTCTAACGATCTGTGGGAGTTTGAATTTTGGTCTTTGATCGATCCATTTCGCAAGAAGAGGGACGCGTGATATGGATCCACATAATCATCCAAGGGGCCAAAATGGGTTTCAAACACCTCCGTTATATTTTCCCTAAAGTGGAAATTCACTGCCAAGAAAGTGCCATGCGTCAGGCAGGACCCACTGGATCTATCTCGGTTTTGCGGGGCATGAAAATTCATTACTTAATTTTTCTATGAAACAACAAAAGCTATCGTTATTTCATAGGTCAGGTCCAACCTTGGACTTGTATCACTGCGAAGCAGTGAAATCTCTTGTGATAGGGCCTCGTGGTGATGTGGCACATAGGTTCCACCTCTCCTGGAGTTCATCAAGAGTCGGCCTTTCGGCTAGACACCTTTTTTCATCCTGTCGTCTTTGAAAGCTTGGCTGAAAAGGCCTTTCACCATTTTGCAGGTCAGGTCCCACCTTCAGGTGATACCGTTGGGAACTGGTGACATTGTTTGATGTTACCATGGGCATTTCGTGGTTTCACGAGGAGGACCATGCCATTCTGTTATGTCTTCGTGAAACCATGAAGACACTTGTCTTTCTGCTAGTTGGTGAAGAGGAAGAAAGAACAAACTGACCCCACCATGACCTAAACCCCTCCAGCCAGTTAGTCCCTAGTGATTTGACCTCTTGAGCCGGTCAACACTCAGTTAGAACATTAGAGCTCCAAAAAGATAAAAAGCCTTAAAAGCCTTAACACTTAGGGTTTAGGGTTTTACGGCTCTCGTGGAGGTTTACCCTCAGGGTTTAGTAGCCAGAAAGATGTCTCAAAACGAATTTCTTCAAGGCTAAGGTTGACATGAAATTAGTCAACAATAACATGCCAGGAATGATATTAGCAGTTGAGACATTTTGATTATCGAGGTCTCTTCAACTAGTTGACTTGGATATTTGTGTTTTAGTAATAGCATTGTTTTCTCTTGATTATACATCCAAGTTACTTGTACAGATTGATAGGATCATATGCTTGGGGGCTTGATCATCCCTCAATATTATCCTATCCCTAGTTTGTCTTTCTCTCAAATGCTCACTCTCATCTTTCTACTTTACCAAGAGTATGACCGTAAGCTCATACTCTGCTAAAGTGGGGGCTAAATGTAGCATTGTAAATTGTATGCCCGTAATTAGGGTTGTCCAATTTCACGCTTAGGTTGGTACTCACCTTATGTGTTGCATTCTGCATTCTCAAAATTCCTTTAAGCATTTAATGAAATCTAAAGTCCCCTCTTATCACTCCATTATCATAAAATTGGGCCCTTAACCCTAAGTATGCCCCTTTTTTTATTTTATCCTTTTAATTAATTGATTAATTAAGTCTTGATAGGGTCCTACTTTGACCTTCAAGGCTCGGTTTTGCATATCTAAACACCTTGAATTTTCAAATTGAGTTAGGATTAACCTTATAATCATGATACCTTGCATCCCTAAAAATTTGGAAAAAAGTTGGCCGAACTAAAGCACGGCACTCTAGTCCCAAGTTTTTCTCCTTGAATTTCGGGATCATGTTTTGGCGGTAATATAATGTTTAAATCTAGTTTCATGTGAAATATATCAATTCTAAGTTGGCCTTATGGTGATTTTAATCACGAAATCCCTATATAAGGCATCTCTCTCAATTCATTTTTCAACACACATATAACAATCACATCATATGCAAGCATTATCATCAATTCAAGAGAAAATTTGATTCAAGGATCAACAAACTACATCAAGGAATCTTCAACTTATGTTTCAATTATGATCTTATGATGGATTTTGTATGATTTATCATGTTATTGCATCAACACATGAAGGACTTATCCTAAGAGCATTGCATCACCTATTGAAGGTATAATCATCTACATTCAAGCATTTCAATCTTTCCCTCAAAAGGCAAGATTCTCCATTATATTTCAATTCAATTTATATTTCTATTTCAATTAGGGTTGATTCCAAACCTAGGGTTTGACGTAAGGCAAACCCCTATCCACAACACAATTTCTCTTCTTTTGGTGTGTAGGTAATAGATTTGGGAGTTGTGCAAGTGGAAAAGGATAGAGGAGACCGAGACAATGTGAACTACCTTTTGTAGAAGTCCTGGAGACACCTCGTTCTACAGAGGGACAAAGATCTTGGAGGAGGACCAGGGCACCCATCGCCTTGGTCTCAACAATTTTTCTCAAACATTTGGGTATGGGCTTTGATCCTCTTCTCTTGCTCAAATCTTAGTGTATAGATCTATTTGATTTCTGCAACACTCTATTTTCATCATTTTATTTCAATTTCTCATTGTTGTTATAGATTTACTACTTGCAATTCAGAACCTAGTTCAAACACAACTTCATCACAAACAAAAGGGGAAATAGGACCTCAAATAGAATTCAACCCTCTTCTTAATAGAATTGAGGTAGGATTTATTGAGGATTCATCCTCCGTTTAATGTATTGGTTAATTTGGCTAATTGGTGGTCTTATCCTACTTGGTGAAACTCTAGTTCCAAATTACACCATCACAGAGGACAAGTGGCAATCCTAAGGGTGCCATGTGGAATGAGATTACACACTTGTCTCAACAAGGACAAGTGTCCCCAAGAGGGGAAAATGTCAAGAGGGGGCATGACATGTGTCCTCATGTCCATTTTGGGAGAAGGCAACCCCAAAATTGGTTTCAATTTTGTAATATTTAGGAAATTAGGAATATGCACACACATGTGTGGGGGGGAGGTTAGAAAGGATAGGGTTAGTTAGGAGGATAGGGTTAGTTATAACCCAAAGGTTAGGTTAGAGGTTAGTTTAGAAGAGGGGTTAAAGTTAGGAGGCATGTGAATCAATTGAAATATTTGAATTAATTAAATTCAAATAGAGGGGAGGAAAGGGGAATTAATTAATTAAGATATTTAATCAAGTTATTGGAGATGGCTTTATTAATTAAATTAATTTAGCTAGATAGGATAGGATGTTACATATAATTAAATAACATGGATTATTTAATTAATGTGAGTGGCTAAGGAAATTAAATTTAATTAAATTGATTAGTAAAATTTAAGTGTCTACAGGAACCATATCCATTAATAGTAAGCATAACACAAATGGTGCTTACTATGTTGAAAGTTTAAGACAAAATCTTTTGAGTGTGAGTCAGATGTGCAATAAAGGCTACAAGATCATATTTCATGGGTCCAGATGTGAGATTAGGAAAGGATGTTTCAAAAAAATAGTTGCAAAAGGCATAAGAACAAATGGCAATGTCTACTATGTGAAGGAAAACAAAGGAAGTAGTTGTTTTCTAACACAAAGCAGTGAATGTTAGTTATGCCACAAAAGGTTGGGACATGTTAACTTTGACAACATAGTGAAGATCAATTGTACTAATGTTGTGAGAGATTTGCTAAAAATTATCAAGCCTGCTATTATGGTGTGCAAGGAATGTGAGATGGGAAAGAAAGCAATGAATAGATTCAAGAACAAGGAGTACTCTACTATAAATCCTTTGGAGTTGATTCATATAGATTTATACAGACCTAAAGGACAAGAGGACTAAATTGTGAAAGATATTTTATGTTGCTCATTGATGATTATTCAGAATGACATGGGTTATTTTCTTAAAATAAAAGTCTATTAAGGCATTAGATAGATTTAAGGTATTCAAATCAACGGTTGAGAATCAAATAGATGTTAAAATCAAGTGTTTGAGGTCTAATAGAGGAGGAGACTTTACATCAAATGAATTTGATAGATTTTGTGAAGGACATGGTATTAAAAGGCGAGAATTTGCACCTAAGACTCCTTAGCGGAATGGATTTGATGAGAGAAAGAATAGGACTATTGTGCAGATGTCCAAAACTATGTTGAAAGATGATAACCTACCTAATTTCTATTGCAAAGAAGTTGTGCATATTATTGTATATATTCTTAACAGGGTACAAGAAAGAGTGAATCACACAAAGACACCTTATGAATTGTGGTATGGAAGATCACTAACAATCAAATATTTTAGAATCTTTGGAAGCAAGTACTACAACAAAAGAGATGAAGAGGATTTGGAAAAGTTTGATGCAAGATCGAATGAAGGAATATTTCAAAGATACTCTACAAAGAGCAAGGCATATTAGTGCTACAATAAAAGGTTGAAGAAGATTGTGGAAAGTACAAATATTAGAGTAAGTGAATAAGTGAAGAAAAGATTCTAGTTGTACATAGACCTGAGATTGAAATAGATTATACTCTTTTTATTACATAAGAGAAGGATGTTTCTGAAGATAAAGAAGAGACAATTGCAGAAGAAGAGGAACCTAGAAAAACACCTAAAACACCTGCAAAGTATGTACAGAAGAATCATTCAGAAGATCAGATCATTAGAGACAAAAATAAATGAGTTCAAAGTAGAAGAAGACGTTAGCAGTAGCTAAGAAGGAAGACTGAGGGGGGGGGGGGGGGGGGGTCAATCTTCACCGAAATATCAAACTTGATCACAAAACATAGATCTTTTAAACTATAGTAATAGCAAAGATAAGTAAATTGAGAGCACAAAACAACACCATTTTTTGATGTGGAAAACCTGGTTAAGGTAAAAACCATGGTGGGAACCTACCAATATTAAGATGATACTCTGCAGTAGTATGTGAAAATGTTACAATGGGGAATACACATGCATTCAAGCACACTGCCTAGAGCTCACTACTCGAAAGATAATTGCCCGAAAGGCTACAACCCTCAGGGAAGTCTCACTACTTACAATAAGATTCAAACTACAATCCAGAAGAAATGAACCAAAAGAATAGCATCTCTAAATGCCTGATTACAGTTCTGGTTAAGCACAGATGTCTCCTCTGCAACACCAATTTCTCCTCTATCACAACACCAAAGGATGAATCACTTGTTCGCACATAAGCCTCTCTTTGATAATGTAGATATAACATCAACACCTAAATTACATGAACATGTCACCTATATATACAAATCATCAACCTTGATAACAAGGCCGGCTAAACCCTCAACCCCCAATTAAAAAATTACATCACACGATACAAAGATCGACCACCGGACCAATATAATGGTTTACATAGCATAACATGGATCTAAAAAAATTCTCAAATGCTTAAAAACTCAACACAAGATCTTATCACACTGGAATATACTAGAGGAAATACCGAACTCTGTAAAATAGTGATCAACAAAACAACACTGCAAGTCGGATCATAAGATCTTCCCAATCTGAAATCACTGAAGCAATACATAGGAGTAGGTTGATATAAATGAAAACACCATATCCTAGCAGCAACAATGACCAACAATGACCAACAATATCCAACAATCTCCCCCTTTGGAATTGATGGCAACATTTGAATGTGAAAAATAATCAATGCAAAGAAAGAAGATATCTCCAGCAAACTCCCCCTAAGAGAAGGACATAAAAAAAATTTCACATGATCTCTCTCCCCATTTGACAGCAATGCCAAAGATCTCAAAATGGAAAACCAAATTTACTCTCCCCCTTAGAATATGAAACATGAATCTCTCTCCCCAAAACACAGACTACCCCAGTAGAGGAGCAACGCCAAATCACCAATCCGGATAAAGAGATAAAGCTCTGAAGTCCATCAGATTGATGCAACTCAATGCATCTAGTTCTCATCAGGAGGGGTGGATACCCCTAACTTGTCTCTCAAATAGACAAATGTATCTGCAGGCAAAGGTTTAGTGAAAATATCAACTAGTTGTTCCTTTGTAGATACATACTCAAGCTTTGACTTTCTCTCTCAAGTAATGATATTTGATTAGCACATGCTTAGTCTTTGAATGTTGCACCGGATTCTTTGACATGTTAATAGCACTGGAATTATCAAAGTATATAACAGTAGGCTCATCATAATTATCTCTTATATACTTCAACATTTGCTTCATCTAGACTACCTGAGTACAATTACTAGCAGCAGCAATGTACTCAGCTTCAGTAGTAGATAAGGACACTGAATCTTATTTCTTACTAGCCCATGAAACCAAATTATTACCCAAAAATAATGCCCCACCAATAGTGCTCTTTTGGCCATCAACATCACCAACCCAATCTCCATCAATGTAGGCACATAGCATGAAATCATCATTCCTCAGATACCATAAACCATAATTCACAGTTCCTTTCAAGTATTTAAATATCCTCTTAACAGAAGTGACATGACTCTCTTTCGGATCATCTTGATATCTAGAAGCCATGCACACAGCATGCATAATGTCCAGCCATACAAACTTTGATTAACTTTCAAAGATTCATCATTCTTAGACAATTTACAACCAATCACCATAGGAGTTCCAACCAGTTTGGAGTCATCTAACCCAAACTTCTTCAACAATTCCTTCACATACTTAGTTTGAGATATGAATATACCTTTTTACATTATGTGAAATCTGCAAACCTAAGAAGAATTTCATCTTACCTATCATAGATATCTCAAATTCTTTCTACATATCACCGACAAACTTCATACTCAAGTCATCATCACCTCCAAAGATAATATCATCAACAAAGACTTCAACAATTGGGATGTTACCTTTATTAAATCCCAATTTCAACAAATATTTATCTAGCCTATCATACAAGGCTCTAGGGGCTTGCTTCAGTCCATAAAGAGCTTTCTTCAGCTTACATACCATGTCTTCGTCTAACAATGAAAATCCATCAGGTTTCTCAATGTAGACTTCTTCCTCAAGATCACCATTCAAAAAGGCAGATTTGACATCCATCTGATATACCTTCAAATCTTTATAAGTAGCATAAGCAAGCAACAATAAGTCTGGCCACCGAAGCAAAAATCTCCTCATAATCAATTACTTATTTCTAAGAATATCCTTTGCAAACCAATCTAGCTTTATTTCTGACAACTTCACCGGCTTCATTCAATTTGTTCCTAAATACCCATTTAGTACCAATAGCATTCTTATCCTTAGGTCTAGGCACAAGTTCCCAAGTATTATTCTTTTCAATCTGATCTAGTTCTTCTTCCATAGCTCTCATCCAATTTTCATCTTTGCAAGATTCAGCAACATCTTTAGGTTCAACTTTAGAAATCAAGCATACTTCTTTAGTAGCTAATCTTCTTCTAGTCATTACACCTTTATTCTTATCACCAAAAATCTGATTTTTCAGAATGATTCAGTCTTACATACCTCAGAGTCTTCTAATTGTTCTGATTATCAGGTTCCAACACCTCTTCAACAACATCCAAATTAACTATCTCTGCCGGATTATTATTCTTAGGCTCTTCAGTCTGAATAGGAGCTAAAACAATATGTTGTCCATCATCATAACCACATGCTCTAATTTATTTTCCAAGGTTCTCATCCACCTTCACATTTGCACTCTCCACTATCTTTCACAGTCTCTTGTTGTAGCACCAGTAGGCTTTGCTCTTTGTTGAATATCCCAATAAAATTCCTTCATCACTTCTAGCGTCAAACTTTCCTATATCCTCATCTCTCTTGATATAACATTTTCTACCAAATACTCTGAAATATCTCACACTAGGAACATGACCAAACCATAGCTCATAAGGGGTCTTACCAGTATCACCTTTAATATGAGCTTTGTTGAATGTGTAAACAACGGTGCTAATGGCTTCTCTCCAGTAGACCTTCGAAACATTTCCCTCAATCAGCATAGTCCTTGCAACATCCAAGACAATCATTTTCTTCCTTTCAACAATTCCATTCTGGTGAGGGGTTCTAGGAGCAGATAATTGTCTTCTAATCTCATACTTCTCACAAAATGAATTGAACTCATAGGAATATAATTCTCCACCTCTATCATATCTCAAACACTTCACCTTGAATCCAGACTTAGTCTCAGCCTTTTCTTTGAATATCTTGAACTTGTCCAATGCTTCTGATTTCTCCTTTAGAAAGACAACCCAAATCATCCTAGAATAATTATCAATTAGTAGCATAAAATATCTATCACCCTGCACACTTCTAACATTTATGAGTCCACATAGGTTAGTATACACAAGATCTAGCAGTCCATCAGATGTATATAATTTTCTCTTGAAAGAAATCCTTGTTTTCTTACCCAACTGACATTCCTTACATAGCGGATTAGCAGGCTTAACAATCTTAGGCAAATATCTATAGGCTTGTGTAGAACTGATCTTAATCATTGAATCAAAATTTACATGACACGTTCTCCTATGCCACAACCAACTCTCATCAATCTAAGAAATCAAACAACTTTTCTCACCAGCATTCAAATGAAAAATGTTGCCTTCAGTCTTAGTTCCAGATGCAATTTCTATACCGGAGGCATTTAAGATCTTGCATTTTCCATCCTTAAATTGTAGATCATAGACTTTATCAACCATTTGTCCAACACTCAAAAGATTATGCGTCAAACCTTGAACATACAAGACATCATCAGTGCTATGCTTACCATCAAAAGAAATAGAACCTCTCCCACGAATCACACAGGCTTTGTCAACTCCAAATCTGACTATTCCACCATCATATCTTTCCATACTCACAAATTTGTTTTTATCACCGGTCATATGATGTGAACAACCACTGTCAATTATCCATTCATCTTTCTCTTCAACCTTAGCAACTAAGACTTTCTCCTCAATAGTACAACTAGTGGAATCAACAATTACAGGTCCATCTTCCTTTATGGCAAGGAATGCAACTTCATCTCCTTTTGATTCTTCATCTATAATACCTTCGTCAATAGCATAATAATAGTTCTTCTTATTCATATACTTTCAGTTAGGCTTGTAAGGCTTATCATACTTCTCATGCTTTTCATATCTATCATTCCTATCATGCTTATCAGATTTATCATACATGTCATACTTAGCCATGCTCTCTGGGCATCTAGAAGCAAAATGTCCTATCTTATTACAAGAGAAACATTTCAAAGGAAGCTTTCCATCATACTTAACGGCTCCTTTAGGCAATCTTTGAGTAATCAGTGCCTCAAGTTCATCCAGCTCTCTTTCTTTCTCTTCCATCTCTCTTATTTCTCTTTCATAGCTAGATATTCTACACTCATCAAGATCATATTTTGCTTACCGATTACAGATGCAGATGCTCTAAATGCAGTCTTAGACTTTCCATGTGATTCTCCAAACTCACTTAGCTCAAATGCAGCAAGCTTTCCGACAAACATATCTCTTGTCACTATAGTCACACTCTAGATCTCATGAATAACAGCAACCTTATGTTTATAAGAAGGAGGCAAAGATCTTAGCACCTTAGCAACAATTTCATCTTCCTCAATGGTTCCACTGGCACATCCGATACCTAGGACAAGATCATTCACCTTAGCCATGAAAGATTGTATGTTCTCAGCATCTCCCATCTTCAACATCTCACATTTTCCTTTCAAAATCTGCAACCTAGCAACCTTCACCTTTTTATCACCTTCATACAAAATTTCAAGCTTTACCCAGATCTCATGTGCGGTCAGAAGTCCCATTACATTTGTCATCTCAAAATCAGTCAGGGCACTAAGAAATGCTTCCTTCCCTCTAATATTATGTTCAGCTTCCTTGATCTCATCAAGAGTAGTCGGTCCATTTGGAGAAACAGTATAGGCATTCTTTGTAATCTTCCAATAATCTTCACCAAGACATTTCAAGTGCACTTTCATTCGGTCCTTCCATATAGCATAGTTACTCCCATCAAATCTCGGATTATCCTTAAAGATAACACCTTGAGTTGTCATCGTGGATCTCCTCAAGAAATTAAGCTTCTACTGTAGGATCTAGCTTTGATACCAATTGTTAGCAGCAGCCCAGAAGGAAGACTGAGAGGGGGGGTGAATCAATCTTCACTAGAATATCAAACTTAATTGCAAAACATAGATATGTTAAACTGCAATAATAACAAAGATAATCAAACTGAGAGCACAACACACAACACCAAGATTTTGATGTGGAAAACTCAGTTAAGGGAAAAACAACAGTGGGAACCTACCCATAGTAAGATGATACTTTGCATTAGTATGTGAAAATATTACAATGGGGAATGCACATGCATTCAGGCACACTACCTAGAGCTCACTGCTCAAAAAATGATAGTCTGGAAGGATACAACCCTCAAGGAAATCTCACTGACTTATAATAAGATTCAAACTACAATCCAAAAGAAATGAACTAAAAGAATAGCATCTCCAAATGCCTTATTGCAATTCCAGTTAAGCACAGATGTCTACTCTGCAACACCAATGTCTCCTCAATCACAACATCGAAGGATGAATCACTTGTTTGCATATAAGCCTCTCTCTGATAATGCAGACATGACATTGACACCTAAATTACATGAACATGTCACCTATATATACAAATCATCAACCTTGATAACAAGGTCGACTAAACCCTCAACCCTCAATTACAAAATTACATCACATGATACAAAGATCGACCACCGGACCAATATAATGGTGTACATAGCATAACATGGATCTAAAAAAAATCCCAAATGCTCAACTCCATCGGAAATCATGCCAAGATCAACCGCAACATGCTACACCATCAAGAAAAATTGCATAACATGAAAATCATCACCGGTTCATAGAAACCACCAAAAACTCGCACAACGATCAATGTGGATCATCAAAACAAATAGGACATAGCTAGGAAACACCAGCAAACATGTTAGAATCATTAGGAATAGTTGCACCAATGCCACTTATCAAATCTTCATCGGTCAACGTCTGAAAGCTCAAGAACACAACCAATCAACAATTGTTACGAAGAAAGATAACTTGTGGAGCACCAAATTACGATCCATCTGAAATTAAGATACACAAGACAATCCCAAACAATATCCCAAAAACTCAACACAAGATCTAATCACACCAAATATACCAAAGGAAATACTGAACTTCTCAAAATAGTGATTAACAAAACAACACTGCAAACCGGATCATAAGATCTTCCCAATCTGTAATCACCAGAGAAATACACAGGAGTATGTTGACATCAATGACAACAACATATCCTAGCAACAACAATGACCAACAATATCCAACAGAAGACTTGTTGAGAACAATGGACAAGCAAATTTATTTTTCTTATCTAAGGTGGAACCAAAGACTTTTGGAGAGGCTAGCAAAGATGATGGATGGATGAACTAGGCAATGGAAGAAGAGCTAAATCAAATAGAAAAGAATTAGACATGGGAACTGGTACCTAAACCATTGGACAAGAATGTGATAGAAACAAAGCACAAGTGTTTTGGAATAAGCTAAATGAAGATTGGGAAGCCACAAGAAATAAAGCAAGACTAATTTGTAAAGGTTATTCACAAGTTGAAGGTATAGATTTTTCTTGCATTTGTTTCTTGTAATAACTTTAAGGTATATTAGATGGATGTTAAGTCAACATTCTTCAATGGATAACTTGAAGAAGAAGCGCACATTGAGCAACCAAATGGGTTAAAGTTGTTAGAAGATCTGGATATGATCTGCAAACTCAAGAAGGCACTCTATGGACTCAAGAAAACTCCTAGAGCCTGGTATGCAAGGTTGGATAAGTATTTGTTGTATAAAAATCTTTAAAAAGGTATAAAAGATAGTAATCTCAAGTGATTTAGAAGTTGAAGGTGATAAACTGACAATAGTTGTTGTGTATGTTGATGATATCATTTTTTAAGGAGATGATCATGTTTGTAAGAGATTGCAGAAGAAATTCAAAAAGAATTTGAGATGTCAATGATTGGTGAGCTATCATTTTTCCTTGGTATTCAAGTGACACAGTCAAAAGATGCTATTTTCATTTCTTAGACCAAATATATCAAGGAGATATTGAAGAAGTTTGGCATGGGGAATTATAAACCAGTTTGGAAACCTATGGAAGTTAAGTAAGGATGATGGATCTTCAGATATTGATAAGAAATAATATAGGTCTATGATTGGAGATTGTTGAATTTGACTACTTCAAGATCGAATATTATGCATGTTGTCTATTTGGTTGTCAAATATCAAGCTAATCCAAAGCAATCTCATGATCAAGTAGTGAAAAGGATATTCAAATATTTGAAAGGGACTCCAGATTTTGGTTTATGGTATAAGAGGAATGATGATTTCTCTTTGAGACACTACACAAGTGTTGATCGGGCCAAATGTGCTCATGGCAAAATAAGTACAAGTGGTGGTGCATTTTTCTTGTGAGAGAGATTGGTCTTCTAGATGAGAAAAAAGCAAGATTCAATGTCATTACAGAGATATCAAGGTGATGTATGATGAGGCAGTTCCTATTATGTGTGACAATACAAGACCAATTAATATTTCAAATAATCATCTCATGGGGAGCGGTGTGGGTTGTGTTTTGTTGGTTCCAAGAAAATAGTTGCAGAAGAAAGATATCCCTATTAAAGGGAGTGTTGCAGTTATCAAAATTTTACCCGAAAGGGAGAAAGAGAGATTTTACAATTAATGTAGAAAGTTATTGTTCATAGTGTTGTTCCCTTTTTCATTGATGTCAAAGGGGGAGAGAGTTTTGTAGAATGAGTTTATCATTGGTTGGTGGTACAAGTGTAGCCATCAATGACAAAGGGGGAGATTGTTGGAAACTTGAGTTGTGTTGTCATTGATGTCAAACTTGCCTGGTGTTGTCATTAATGTCACAGTGTGTTTCAATAAAGAGGGAGCGAAGAGAAAGTTGGATCTATTTAGTTATGTGAATATAGTGTATGGCCTGGAAATGAGTGTTAGATCTTGTTTTTTTGTTTGGTGTAATGTTGAGTATGTATGAAGTGTTTCAAAAGGTAATAGTAGTGGAAGTTGCAATATTTGGGAAAGAGTATTTAAATTCCTTATCGAAGAATGCTTCCCATCCCTCCAATTTTTGAAGATTATGGCTTACAATTCTGGTCATAATGTCTACATTCTAAGGATGTTGCACTATCATGTTGTCGAGTCCTTAGTTGCCAAATGGTGAAAATTGGTTGTTGCAGTTTATTGACAGTGAGGTTGTTTGTCAAGATTGGTTTGAGGAATGCTATGCATTTCTCTGCTATGTTGTTTGATGTGCTTCAACTTGAGGGCATGTTCATATGGTTTATGCAATGTTCCAGTTTAGATCTCAAGTGTTGGTTTGATCGGCAAGTGAAGTTATGTTGGTTTGTGGTTTAGGATGTTCGGTAGTGTTTCTCTCTAGCTGACTCGGTTAGTTTATCTTCTTTGGATCATACTCTTTTTGTCTAGATATGCATTGCAGGTTGACTTAGAAGGTTGATAAGGGTCTTACTATAGCATGTTTAGATCTACATTGAGTAATCTACCTTGAAAGATTGTTGTTGGGCTGATTGTTTAACAAGATTTATTGTTATTCTACATGTTACATTGGATGTTGGCTTTGGAGGATGTGCTAGTGTGTGTGGTTTGTTGGAATCAACTTAGAAAGGTGTGTTGTGATGTATTTGGGTCCCCTTTATCTCGTGGAGTGGATTGCATTGTGTTTAGCATTGGGGCTTCACTGGCTGGGCAATATTATATCACGTGCATTCATATTGGGGGGTTTAATATCCCAAAAATGAGGGCACAATATATTGTCTATCGGTGAAAGTAGGAGATTTTTTAATTCGGGCTATGAAAAAATACAATATTCGATGAAAATAGGGGGGCTTTTAATTCAAGATGTGTATTGGGAGGGGGTGACAAAAAAGGAGTTTAGGGAAATATTTTTTGAAAATAGAGGGATTCTTTAGTATGTCATGAACACACATGCTATAAACCATGTTCACTAAGTGAAGCCCCCGTGGTGTTTGGTTTCTTATGGTGGCCAACTTTATCTAATTTATGTATATTCTATCTATGGACAACTTAGTTAAGGGTTTCAATGAATAACCTAGTATAAATGGAAGTGTGGATGTGTGAATTGATGTGTGGATTGTTGTGAATTGGATGTGAATGATATGCAATAATATGTGAAGAAGTAGAAGTGTGAATTTCAGTTTGTGCTAAGCTTTGATGATCATATTTTTAGTGTGACAGTGTTTTGAGACAGTGAATGAAGTGAGATATGTTTGCCTTGATATTGTTCACTTGACACAATGGTTCAAGGATAGTTTCAGGAGATTTTGTTCATTTGAATTCATCATTTTCTTGTACCTGTCAGAAGTAGGTCCTTTTGGGAGCTTGTGCAGTCTCTGTATCTTGCCCTAGAGCAATGTGCTTTAGTAATGCAAGTCATTTATATGTTGCCCTGAGACTGTGCATCTCAATAATGTAAGTCCCTTGTATATTACCCTAAGGTTGTTTGCCTTAGTCCTACGAGTCTAATCAGGTGCAGTGAGCTACATTGGCCTTGAGCCTAAAACATTCTAATTAGTTGTTCATATTGTGAGTGTGATTCTCGTCGTGGTTTTTCCCTTCTTGGGTTTTCCATGTAAATCTGGTAATCTTGTGTGTATTGTGCTTTATGGTTTCATGTTTCATAATTGCAAAGATAAGTTAATTTATGATTTCACCCCCCCCCCCTCCACTCTCAATCCCGTGTTGTGTTCAACAAGATTTTTTGTAGTAACTAATATCAAAGTGGGATTACACATTATTGTTGAGACTTTGATAATGGATTTAAAGTTTTGTAATGTATTTGGATGTCCTTGGCCATGTACCAACAATATGGTAGGAATTGATAAAGTGTAAATTAAATAAATATTCTTAGTTCAGGGATATTGGTGATATGGCTCAAAAACTAAGCGGGAATTATGTACTATTAATGGTGAATAAATTAGATTTTTTATTTTACTTATAAAGTTTAGGTTAATTAGATCTAATCATGTATTCAATACTAATATGAGGAAATAATTAATTTTTAAATAATGCTTAAATAAATTAACAAATTGTAAACAAAATATTGTAAAAATGTGGTGATTTATAAATTCACCTTATAGATTATACTATTTTCTATAAAACTAATCCCAAATCTTAATACTTGTTCCTAAGAAAATTAATTATGTTGATGATAAGGAGGTGGTTGATTTTGTTGAGGTATGTATCTTTTAGTTGTGGCTAACATGTAGATGTATCACTTGGATGAATTCTATTATGTTGCAATTATAGTATGGTTATATTCTTTTATCCCATCTACACTATGTTTGCCTTAACATCAAGCTATTTTAGCATTTCACTTCACTTTTTAGTTTTTCATTGGTTTAGGTACCTTCATAAATATTTGATCAAGATTTGTTTCCAATATTCACCATTCTAAGGTGTAATAACCCACCATATTTAACCCAACAAAATTTGACCATTCTTTTTGTTCTATTTAATTTAATCATTTGTGTTTGATTCAATCGCATACTTTGGGCATCCATCCATTTGGATTAGGCATTCATCCATCCGGGATGAGCATCTAACCATACGGGTTAGGCATCTGTCCATACAGGACATAAGATTTTAACTAGCCAATATGGGATAGGCATCTACCCATACGAGGTAGGCATCTATCCAATTGGGATAGGAGATGCTCTGGCCGGAGACTTAGACTCATCGGGACCATTCGGGTCCTAAGCCACTCACTAAGTACTACACTCTTCTAACAGAAGTGCACCGAGGTCATTGTCCTTAGGAGTAATTAAATAACATAATACAAGCTTGAATTTTGCGTCGGAATTTGGCTTAAAGCCTCGGGAAGTCAAGCGAATCCATACGGGATTCCTTCCGAGTATGCATTGAATTACTTTTTCCATTTTAATTATCTTTCAAATTAGGGTTCTAACTCAATCCTTCCTTACCAAGCCTAGACCCCACCCACGAACGCCTGAGTACGAGGGACAACTCCATCCCAAGACTGCCTACATACCCGCTTCGGCATGGGATCAAGGCATAAAGTATGTAGTTCTATTTTCTACTCTATGGTTTGATGTAAACTGATTAGTGGGTACGCAACCCTTTCTGGGGTCAATGTCCCAGATAGTTTCTCTGTGGTTGCTACCCACGATAGTAGCACTTAAACAAAGGCTCAAGATGGCCTATTGTTTGTGGCCTAAAACAACTACATCGTAACACCTATCATAAGCATCACCCTTGACCAAATTGTCAATCACCAATATCTCTTCAAGATTAAATCAATTTCGTAAAAGCATTTTACTTAATCAACCCTAAAGGAGGTTTACTATGGTTTAACTCAACAGATGTAAAATCATTTAAAGATTATCTTATTAGATTATCGATCCAAGGGGGATTACCCGCCCCTTGGCTTTTAATTTCCAAGTGTCCCTTATTACTCCCCAACGATTTATAGGGACGATGCCACAGACGTCGTTGATGTAGCTTTATTAGGAGTTAAGTGCAGTAGTTCAACATGACGACATTACCTGTAAGCGTGACCCAGAGGCACTATATATACCGAACGCTACTAGGTTTTGGTTTCCATCTTCCTTTATTTAGTTTTCTAACTAAGAGCTATGAAAACATCATACTTGAAAACAATTACTAATTGAACATGTATAATTTAATAAATTGAAATAACTACTTGATGAATCATGTAGAATAAAAACCATAACTAAATTATTTATTATTCAAAACTTGAAATATAACTTGCATAACAATGACCATTATGAAACTTGCATATTAATAATTACATGTGTAACTTGCATGGAGATGAAAATGTCAATAAATGTAATTAATGTATAAGAAATTTGCATGATATAAGAATAGTGTAACTTGCGTGCATGATTAAGCTATGCATGATTCCTATGGTCATAGGTCCAAAAATAGCGATTAATTTAGACATTTGATTCAAATCATATTAATGTGCAATAATTGCTTTTAATGAGTCCAAAATACCAACTAAGTGACCCAACGAAATTTAAATAGTTTTTTATAAAATTCCAATTATAAGATTTAACACAATTTACCAAATAATTAGAAAATTGCTTAAAGGAAATTAATAAACTTTACTAAGGACAATTATTAAATTTAATTTAGTTTACAATTTAGAAATTTGCTAAAAATAAATACATCTCGAAATTACCTAAGTTAGTTTTTATTAAACTAAAATTTTGATTAAGAAAAATTTAAACAAAACTATATTGCCATGCATTAAATTGTATAGTGGCATGTTTCTTTTTTTAAAAAGGAAAAAAAAAAAGGGCAAGTGGGAGTGGGGCCCACGGGTCCCATCACCACTGCAGGTCTGCGGAAGCAGGCCCGCAGTGATGAGGAGACCTCGTGGTCCCCTCCACTATCCTACGGCCACTGTCGTGACAATGACTGCAAGGGAAGTGGAGGGTACCACTTTCCCAGCGGTTAATAACTGTCTCCTTGCAAGTCGTCCGAAAACTCACTCGGAATAAACTCCGAGACCATGCTATGTTAAAAGACACTTGCAATATTTAATATATTCTTTTCGTATGAAATAAGTTAAACATGAATAAAATAGATAATCAATTATCGCAGAGGTAGGTAATGGTTTTAGATTGATTTTATAGTAAACAGGAGATTCCAGCATTCACAAGGATGAATAACACAGAGGATTATTCATAGGGAAATATATTCCTCATTTTCAACTAATATTCACAAAAAAAAACATAATTATGTAATCAGCTGAGAATAAAGATTCATTTACAGGGATGGATAACACATAGGATTGTTCACAGGGAAATATATTCCTCAATTTCAACTAATGTTCATAGAAAGATTTCTATTCGAAGAACCATAGAAATGAATTTGAGGGAAGAAATAAAGATTAAGATTCAAATCACACAGGGAAGAGTTTTTTTTTAACCTCAGAAAAAAAAAAAAAAAAAAAATTTAAATAAGGGAAACATGATTTTTGGATAAATCTAAAATCTTGGAAAAGCAAAAAACAAGATCATGTGCATATTTCTTAAGGAAAATAAAATAAAAACTATCTTTTACATGCATTATGTGAAAGTAATTTATCAATATTTATTCCTAAATAAGAAGAAAAGATTTACAATAAGGGAAGATCTAGAAACTATATTTTGGATAATACCATTTCTCATATGTGAATGTGAAATAACAAGAAGAGAACCTGGCTTATCGAAGCTTGATGTTGAATCCTCTAGCTATCCTTTTGATCCTTCCTTGCAACTTGAGAGAAATCCTTCAACAACAACTTAAAAATCCTGCAACAAAAATGAGACTACCAAAGAAGATCCTACTACTAAAAACTTGGGAAATTTTCTTCAAAACATAATCAACTCCCTTCTTTGAAACTTGCATACAATTTTATAAGAAAAATCCCTCTATTCCACTATCTAGAGAATTTAATTAAAAGAGAGATTCTTTTCCAATATTGGACTCATGCAAATTGATTAAGAACTTAGTGGGGGAGTTACATGCAAGGTGGTGGAGATTCCTCTAGAAGCTTCTAATTCACCTGCTTAGTCAACTATTGGATTAACTGTTGCTTCTGGTCCCGGATCGATTAGGTAAACTGCCCTTGCCTCTGCATCTGTCTCTGCTGCAGCTAAGGAGCTAGAACTACGTACTATCCATAGGGCACGGAGAGACTCCATCGACCCCCCCCCTATCCACCCTATCTGGCCTCTCCCTGAACTAACGACATGCCCTACAACATGTGCGATAATTGGGAGTAAAAATAAAAATAAATAAAGCTTTTTGAATTATATTCTCCAAGTGTGTGTGTGTGTGTGTGTGCTTATTATTATTCTTTTATATTATTTATTCAATCATTTCCAATAGCTCAACCAAAAATTATATAATAGAATTGTATCAAATCAAAAGTGATAAAGGAGGGTTGTGACATCCTCCCCCCCTTAATTTGTGCATCATCCCGATGCAGTTATTGAATGAATCCAAAAGAGTCTATAGTTCATGATTAGTTTAAAACAAAAAAGGGAACAACTATTGCATTTCCTTAGTATCTTCTCATGTGGCATTCTTTTCAGCATACTGGTTCCATTGTACTTTGCATTGATCAAACTCTCTGTTGCGCAATTGGCATTGGCGCCTCTCCAAGATTTTGAATGGATCTATCATTATTCCTCCCATTTCCTGGACCTGCAAAGCATCCCAATTAAAAATGTGTTTCTCATCAGGTACATACTTTTTAAGAAGAGATACATGGAAGACATCATGGATTTGGCTCAACTGGGGAGGTAAGGCCAACCGGTATGCAACTGGATTAATCCTTCCCAATATTTCAAAAGGCCCAACATAACAAGGTGCAAGCTTAGTCTTTTTCCCAAATCTTATGGAACTCTTGTGTGGCCTAACCCTTAGGAAGACTTTCTCTCCCACCTCAAACTCCCTTGGTGTCATGTTTTTGTCTGCATAACTTTTCTGCCTATCTGAGGCTTCCTTCAATCTTTGCCTAATTTCCTTAGTTTTCCTTTCCATTTCCTTCAACATATCTAGTCCAACAATTACCCTGCCTTCAAGACTATCCCAACTCAAAGGTGTTCGACATGGCCTACCATACAATGCTTCGAAAGGTGCCATTCCCAAAGATGTTTGATATGTATTATTGTAAGCAAATTCTACCAGAGGTAGGTACTCTTCCCATTTCTTCTGTTGATCCATGCAAATCATGCGAAGTAGGTCTTCCATAATCTGATTTGTCCTTTCTGTTTGATCGTCGGTTTCAAGATGGTATGCAGTGCTAAAATCTAGTTGAGTTCCCAAAGCTGATTGAAGAGTTGTCCAAAACCTTGAAGTGAATCTACCATCTCTATCTGATATGATTTTCTCTAGTATTCCATGCAACCTAAATATTTCCTTAACAAAGTGCCTAGCCAAAGTAGGTGCATCCTCCGTCAGATTCCCTAGTATAAAGTGTGTCACCTTAGTGAGTTTGCCAATTAGCACCATTATTGTATCATGCCTAAAAGGTGACATGGGCAACCCTTGCACAAAATCCATGCTAATAACTTGCCACTTGTGTTGAGGTACATCGTGTAACTATAACAATCCAGCTGGATGTCTATGTTCTGCCTTTACTCTTTGACACTCCAAACATTTAGCCACATATTTGACTATGTCATTCTTCATCCCTTGCCAAAAGTACAACTTCTTTAGGTCTGCATAAAGTTTGTTAGCTCCCGGGTGCCCTGAATAAGGGGCATTGTGAACCTCTGACAAGACTACTTCCCTTAAGTCTCCTGAATTCAAAATATAGATTCTATTGTTGTATCTGAGCAACCCATTTTCGTCTAATGTATACCCTTCAACCTTAGGATCAGTTGGATCGTATTCTGAAGTCAATTTGACTTGCTCATACCATGGGTCATGTTCCTGCTCATCCTTTACTTGTCTTTTGAAAGAAGTTTTGAATGTTGCTATAGTCATCAAGTGTCTCCTCCTACTCAAAGCATCTGCCACCCTATTTTCCTTCCCCTTAATATATTCAATTTCAAAATCATATTCACTTAGAAACTCTAACCAACTTCTTTGTCTAGCATTTAAGTGGGGTTGGGTAAAGAAGTACTTTAGTCCTTAGTTATCTGACTTTAACTCAAAGGGCTTCCCTAGTAAGAAGTGTCTCCATTTCTATAGGGCATGCACAATCACTGCTAACTCTAAGTCGTGGGGTGCATAATTAACTTCATGAGTCTTCAGCTTCCTAGATTCGTAAGCTACTACCCCTTCATCTTGGACAAGTACTCCTCCTAAACCTTCAATAGAAGCGTCAGTTACGACAGTGAAGTGTCCATTCAGATCTGGTACTTTTAGAATGGGTGTTGAAGTTAGTTTCCCTTTCAAAATTTGGAATACCTTATCACTTTGTTTTGTCCACACAAACCTTTTACCCTTCCTTTGTAATGAGGTGATGGGGTTTGGTATCTTAGAGAATCCTTCCACAAACCTCCTATAGTAACCTGCTAGCCCCATAAAACTTCTTACCTCTGAAACGTTTTTAGGGATCGGCCATTCTACTATTGCTTTTATCTTATCTAGATCAACTGCTATTCCTTCCTTTGATATTATATGCCCAAGGTAGTGAATCATTTCCTCAAAGAAGGCACATTTTAACAGTTTCCCATATAACTTATGTTCTCTCAACCTTTGCAAAACAATTTGAAGGTGCACTAAATGTTCCTCCTCATTCCTAGAGTAAATCAATATGTCATCCAAAAATACCAAAACAAATTTATCCAAGTTGTCATGGAGTACACTATTCATTAGATTCATAAATGAAGCTGGGGCGTTGGTTACACCAAAAGGAACTACTGTGAATTCATAACGCCCATATCTAGTCTTGAAAGTTGTCTTCAGAATGTCTTCCTCCTT
The DNA here is from genome assembly GCF_030272615.1 of Cryptomeria japonica. NCBI lineage: Eukaryota > Viridiplantae > Streptophyta > Pinopsida > Cupressales > Cupressaceae > Cryptomeria > Cryptomeria japonica. Next base: position 110,892,887 of record NC_081413.1, on the reverse strand, counting down.
AATTCTGAGTTGGTGGTATCTTGATTGGAGGTCTATCTTCGAGAAAAGATGTTGCTCCTTTCATTTGGTCAAAAAGATCCTCTATCAAAGGTAAGGGATACCTATTCTTTATTGTGACCTTGTTCAACATCCTATAGTTGATTCATAGTCTTAAGGATCCATCCTTCTTCTTAACGAATAAGACTGGCGCTCCCCGTGGTGATACACTTGGCCTTATTAATCCCTTAGCTAAGAGTTCCTCTAATTGCATTTTGAGCTCTTGTAATTCAGTTATGTTCATTCAGTAAGGTGCCCTTGATACTGGTTTAGCTCCCAGTAGTACTTCGATAGAAAAGTCAAACTTCCTTTTAGGGGGTAAGCCGGATAATTCTTCTAGAAAAACATCCTTGAATTCTTTCAAGAAAGGGGTATTTTCAAAGGTCAGGGTATTTTCCTCCTTTCCTTCATCAATTTCAACCATATAGATTTGGCCTCCTCTTCTTCTTTCCTTCTTTAATTGCATGGCTGATATGGTTTCTATATTAATGGGTTTAAACTTTCCTTGGATTTTGACCCTATTTCCCCCATCATCCAAACATTCAACAACTTTATTATAGCAATCTACATTAGCTTGATGGTCTGTTAACCAACTCATTCCAATAATTACATCATACAATCCTAAGGGTGCCACATAGAGGTCTACCCTTGTTTCAAACTCAGGAAATTGTACCATTGCCCTCGGCAAACACTTAATTACTTCCCTAGTTGCCTTATCCCCATATTGAACCGTCCATGATGACTCCATTTGATTAACTTTTAATGCATATTTTCTTACTAATTCAGGTGAGACGAAACATTCAGATGACCCAGTGTCAATTAGAATTGAAATTGGTTGTTCAAATAGTGTACCTGTAGTTTCCACGAGAACATTCTGGTATCTTCCTCTTCGATTCCTAACTGCTGCATGAATCCTTTGTTGGGGCCCTTGTTGGGGTTGATTGGCCCTAATCTGACCTTGCATCCTGGGACACTCTCTAGCAAAATGGTTTCCCCCACACATAAAGCATCCACTTGGAGGACCCCTCCTGCCTTGATTCCTAGGGGAATCATTTCTTGTCTCATTGGCCCTGGGTGGATAAGTTATCATGTTCTGCTAGTTATTCCTATTATAGTTGCCCATGTTATTACTGTTATTTCCATTCCTTTGATATTGATTAGGGGGTGGTCTTCTTTCAGAAGAATTATCCCTTTGACTCTTGTTGAAGTTTGTGTTCCCCTTGAATTCCTGCTTCCTTTTAAATGAATGGTTCCCATTATAGTTCTGCCCTGCTAGTGTTTGAATCTTCCTCTCTTGCCTTAGGGACTTTTCAAGCACTTCGTTCATGTTTTTGGGTCCATGCATGTCAACCTCTGCCCCTATGTTGGTATTTAGTCCCAAAATGAACTTCCTCGCTTGGCCTTCTTCATCTTTCTGGTACATAGGTACATACTTAAGCAATTTGGCGAACTTATCCCAATATTGTTGGACTGATAGGGGTCCTTGACGTAGATTATGGAATTATGTCACCTTCTCATCAAAGAACAATTGAGGGAGCCACCTTTTTCGGAAGTGATGAATAAATTGATCCCATGTGATCGTATCCCTGCTATACCCATTTTGCTCCTTGGTGTTGGTCCACCAGCTAGCTGCCTCCCCTGTGAGTTGATAGGAACCCCATAAGGCCTTGGTTGTTTTGCTAAAATCCCTTAGTTCAAAATACTTTTCCCTTTCATTTAACCAATTCTCAGCTCCTTCGCCAATTTGCCTCCTATCGAACTTAGGAGGGGTGATTTTCTTTAAGTCCTTAGAGAGTTCCAATATGCTATTTTCCTTTCTATTATCCACCATATTTCCTTGATTGCTACCAGGGTTTCCATTTTCGGTACCACTTTGATTTTCAATGTCATTCTGCCTTGCCCTAAGGTCATGCATTGACTACTCCAAGAAATTGATTTTATCCCTTTGCTCGGTTAGCAGATTGATTATAGCCTCGACCCCATCCTCGTTATTCCCTGGGTTATGTTGATTTCCATCATGGTCTTCCTCATGGTTTTCTTCATGATTTTCCTCATGGTTAGCTTCCCTTTGTCTCCTAGTGGTAGTACGTCTTCCATTACCCCTTCCTCTTCCTCTTCCTCTTCCTCTTCCTCTTCCTCTAGCCATTCTAGGGTTTTACCTGAAAGTTAAATTATGTAGTTAGTTCTTGATTTAAGATTTTAAAATTTAATTTCTACCATTGCAAAACATTCCCTTAGTTGTGTAAATTGAAGTGAGCACAAGGCCTGGATTTGAACCTGGCTCTGATACCACATGTAATAACCCACCATATTTAACCCAACAAAATTTGACCATTCTTTTTTTTTTATTTAATTTAATCATTTATGTTTGATTCAATCGCATACTCTGGGCATCCATCCATTTGGATTAGGCATTCATCCATCTGGGATGAGCATCTAACCATACGAGTTAGGCATCTGTCCATACGGGACATAAGATTTCATCTATCGAATATGTGATAGGCATCTACCCATACAGGATAGGCATCTATCCAATTGGGATAGGAGATGCTCTGGCCAGAGACTTAGACTCATCGGAACCATTTGGGTCCTGAGCCACTCACTAAGTACTACACTCTTCTAACAGAAGTACACCAAGGTCGCCGTCCTTAGGAGTAATTAAATAACATAATACAAGCTTGAATTTTGCCTCGGAATTTGGCTTAAAGCCTCGGGAAGTCAAGCGAATCCATACAGGATTCCTTCCGAGTATGCATTGAATTACTTTTTCCATTTTAATTATCTTTGAAATTAGGGTTCTACTCAATCCTTCCTTACCGAGCCTAGACCCCACCCATGAACGCCTGAGTACGAGGGACAACTCCATCCCAAGACTGCCTACATACCCGCTTCGGCACGGGATCAAGGCGTAAAGTATGTAGTTCTATTTTCTACTCTATGGTTTGATGTAAACTGATTAGTGGGTACGCAACCCTTTCTAGGGTCAATGTCCCAAACAGTTTCTCTGCGGTTGCTACCCACAGTAGTAGCACTTAAACAAAGGCTCAAGATGGCCTATTGTTTGTGGCCTAAAACAACTACATCCTAACACCTATCATAAGCGTCACCCTTGACCAAATTGTCAATCACCAATATCTCTTCAAGATTAAATCAATTTCGTAAAAGCATTTTACTTAATCAACCCTAAAGGGGGTTTACTATGGTTTAACTCAACGGATGTAAAATCATTTAAAGATTATCTTATTAGATTATCAATCCAAGGGGGATTACCCGCCCCTTGGATTTTAACTTCCAAGTGTCCCTTATTACTCCCCGATGATTTATAGGGACAATGCCACAGATGTCATTGATGTAGCTTTATTAGGCGTTAAGTGCAGTAGTTCAACATGACGGCATTACCCGTAAGCGTGACCCAGAGGCACTGTATATACCAAACGCTACTAGGTTTTGGTTTCCATCTTCCTTTATTTAGTTTTCTAACTAAGAGCTATGAAAACATCATACTTGAAAATAATTACTAATTGAATGTGTATAATTTAATAAATTGAAATAACTACTTGATGAATCACGTAGAATAAAAACCATAACTATATTATTTATTATTCAAAACTTGAAATAAAATTTGCATAACAATGACCATTATGAAACTTTCATATTAATAATTACATGTGTAACTTGCATGGAGATGAAAACGTCAATAAATGTAACTAATGTATAAGAAATTTGCATGATATAAGAATAGTGTAACTTGCATGCATGATTAAGCAATGCATGATTCCTATGGTCATAGGTTTCAAAAATAGGGATTAATTTAGACATTTGATTCAAATCATATTAATGTGCAATGATCGATTTTAATGAGTCCAAAATACCAACTAAGTGACCCAATGAAATTTAAATAGTTTTTTATAAAATTCCAATTATAAGATTTAACACAATTTAACCTATAATTAGAAAATTGCTTAAAGGAAATTAATAAACTTTACTAAGGACAATTATAAAATTTAATTTAGTTTACAATTTAGAAATTTGCTAAAAATAAATACATTTCGAAATTACCTTAGTTAGTTTTTATTAAACTAAAATTTTGATTAAGAAAAATTTAAACAAAACTATATTGTCACGCATTAAATTTTATAGTGGCATGTTTCTTTTTTTAAAAAGGAAAAAAAAAAAAGGGGCAAGTGGGAGTGGGGCCCACGGGTCCCATCACCACTGCGGGTTTGCGAAAGCAGGCCCGCAGTGATGAGGGGACCTCGTGGTCCCCTCCACTACCCTGCGGCCACTGTCGTAACAGTGACCACAGGGGAAGTGGAGGGTACCTCCCTGCATGCCGTCCGGAAACTCACTCGGAATAAACTCCAAGACCATGCTATGTTAAAAGACACTTGCAATATTTAATATATTCTTTTCGTATGAAATAAGTTATATATATATATATGTTCCAGATTATTTAATGGTATGTGAAAAAAAAAAAAAAGAGTATTTATAAAAATAAGAACATGAATAAAATAGATAATCGATTATCGCAGAGGTAGGTAATGGTTTAGATTGATTTTACAGTAAACAGGAGATTAATATTTACACACACACACACACACACAGAGTTTATTCCAGCATTCACGGGGATGAATAACACAGAGGATTATTCACAGGGAAATATAATCCTCATTTTCAACTAATATTCACAAAAAAAAACATAATTATGTAATCAGTTGAGAATAAAGATTCATTTACAAGGATGGATAACACAGAGGATTGTTCACGGGGAAATATATTCCTCAATTTCAACTAATGTTCACAGAAAGATTTCTATTCGAAGAGTTTTTTTTTTAATCTCAGAAAAAAAAAAAGAATTTTTAAATAAGGGAAACATGATTTTTGGATAGATCTAAAATCTTGGAAAAGCAAAAAGCAAGATCATGTGCATATTTCTTAAGGAAAATAAAATAAAAACTATCTTTTACATGCATTATGTGAAAGTAATTTATCAATATTTATTCCTAAATAAGAAGAAAAGATTTACAATAAGGAAGATCCAGAAACTATATTTTGGATAATACCATTTCTCATATGTGAATGTGAAATAACAAGAAGAGAACCTGGCTTATCGAAGCTTGATGTTGAATCCTCTAGCTATCCTTTTGATCCTTCCTTGCAACTTGAGAGAAATCCTTCAACAACAACTTAAAAATCCTGCAACAAAAATGAGACTACCAAAGAAGATCTTACTACTAAAAACTTGGGAAATTTTCTTCAAAACATAATCAACTCCCTTCTTTGAAACTTGCATACAATTTTATAAGAAAAATCCATTTATTCCACTATCTAGAGAATTTAATTAAAAGAGAGATTCTTTTTCAATATTGGACTCATGCAAATTGATTAAGAACTTAGTGGGGGAGTTACATGCAAGGTGGTGGAGATTCCTCTAGAAGCTTCTAATTCCTCCTACAACATGTGCCATAATTGGGAGTAAAAATAAAAATAAATAAAGCTTTTTGAATTATATTCTCTGTGTGCTTATTATTATTCTTTTATATTATTTATTCAATCATTTCCAATAGCTCAACCAAAAATTATATAATAGAATTGTATCAAATCGAAAGTGATAAATGAGGGTTGTGACATAAGGTATAAGACTAGGTTATTTGGCCTCAATGCAACTCTTAGCATTGAGATTTTAATGTTATAATTGAAGAAATTTTGGTTTGTGAATATTAAAAAAGTTTTGATTTTAAAATTACTCATAGCATTCTAAGTCATTTTTCCTTTTTCTTACTAATTTGGTGTTTATTATTTGTGTATGTTTTGTTCAATTTATTGTCAAGTTGAGCTCATCCCAACTAATGATGTCATTATGTTGTCTTCACCTTAATTTTGATAAATTTGATTCTAACAACCTTTATTCATTGCATATGAGGTTCTTAGATACCTTGATAAAATTTATAAATCCTAATTTTATATTATAACAAAAAAAAGCCCTAATTTAAACTAAATAAAATAAAATTTTGATTTAAACCAAAACAAAACAAGTGAGCCCATAACAATTTGTAGTACCAAGTTGCCCTGGACATTGTAATGGTGCACCTTAAGATCCAACTATTTTTAATTATTAAATCAATTATTTGAAATTTAATTATTCAAAGGAATTCTAGTTTTAGAACAATAATGATCGGACTTCACTTCCATTTTTAGATTGGCAGTTCAATGTATGGCTAGACATTCAATTATGCACATGAATCACAAGTTCATACCAAATTATTATAACTTATGTGCCCATTAGCAAAAAAGGTAAAAGTATACTAAGGTAATATATGAACTGCAAATTAAAATCATATGCCAACTAACAGATAACTGGAGATGGGTTTAATTATGCAGTTGAACCACAAATTGGGTACGTACCAACCAACTTAACATAGCTTAGATGGAGTATGATGATGCATTTGCCTGTTTTAGGTAATGACGGTGTATAAGCTTCCAAGTGAAATAAAACAACGCATAGGTGCACTAATGATTTGCAGAAGATTGGCAGCAGTCACTATTGTACAAAGCTCAGAGTACCAACAAAGCTTTAAATGGTCCCCCCGTTGGGCATGTTTTCGTGATAAGGTTATAATAGTGCCATGCTTTGGTGTTGGAAAAGTGTCAACTGGTTCACAGACCTGCTCACTGGGCTCCATAATGGCAGCCTTTCCAAATCTCAATCATCATGTCTCAAATGTTGCAAACTGTGAGGAATGTTGTTTGTTCACATATAAGGCCACAAATATATCTAAACAAGAACTCCCAGAGCCACAAGATTTTTTATTTTTTGGTTGTGCCAAGTGTATCCCCAAGACCCAGCCCAGCACCTAACTCGTCTTGTCTTAAAAATTTCTCCATTTAACCTGATATATAGTCGTCAAGGTCAAAATAGTTCAAAATGACTTCAATGTGCAAACAAACTAAATGAGGGGAAATACAGTTAAATGTTTTGCCTGTTGTGTAACCCAATAGATGCAACGAAAATTATCTCTACTCACAAACGAGGATGAATTCATAAATGTGTAAAAGAAACAATGTAGTAAAAGTTTAGTGGAATAATCCACTTTTATTGAAAAAAAAAATGTAACAAGGGGTAGCTCAAAAAAATCTGCATAGTAGCTTACTAGTTAATCTAGGCTGTTGTTATTCTGGCTCCAAAAATGCACTGTCATATACGGATAACTTTCGTGTTATACTATAGTGGGGACAGCGGCCTATTCTGCAGTTTTTGTGTACACATACACGAAAGTTATCGATCGTACAGATGCACGGTTTTGGAACCAGATTAGCTGTGTCCGTTAATCTACAGTACCCAATGGGTGAAATACTACCTGACAAGATTCAATCTTTCTTGTTTCCCATTGTTCAACACCTGACTGATTTCATTTTACACGAGGCAATCAATTTGTCACACCATCAGGCCAGTTTCAAATTCCAGAAGATTTCCACTGTACCAATCATAATAGAAACTCCAAATGGGTATGATCCTTAGCTTTTTCAACTACTCTTGGTACCACATATAATATTGGTCAAGTCTGGCAATCTTCGATTCATTTATTACTTATCCTCATGAGGATCATACTGTCCAAAACATTTGATGAAAATGAAGGGTTTTTACCGTAAGTTCGCTCTGTTATCACGGACTGCAAATATATCGTGTTGATTACTCTTCACTGGTTCAACTTATTACGTCATCTTCTAGCATTTTGTTTTAGTCCATATGCCTTTAGTCAGTTCAGTTTGAATTTAGCTTGTTAAGATATCTGAGGATGCCATTCCAGTTGACATAAGCTTGGTGTAAAAGGGTATACTAACAGCGTTTCATGCTGCATTTTGTCCGTGAATGTTACCCAAGAAGATAAGGAAAATTAGAAAAGCCCCCATTAGTTTGCAAATGCATTGCCATAATGATAGTCTGGAATCCTGGATTGCTTCCCGTATACATGATCGCTATACTATACACACAGATGACTGTTTAATAGAGGCAAGAAACATGTTTGTTAAGGGATCACCATAAACACCACGCATAATTGCATCTATTCTAATTACCCTATCTTTCTTATTCTTTTGAATGTTTCTTTCTGTGGACTAGCCACAGTAACGATGTTTATTTGTGAGTTTATTTGTAGAATTAGTCTTTTCTTCCTGCTCCGCCTTGGATGTTGCAGTTTGGTTGGAAATGGATCCAACATGGGGAGATTTTTCGATTTCTGGGCATTCCCTTTGCTTTTCAAGAGTCTGTTGTGTCCCTCTGGAATGCTGTGTTAGCCAGAATTGAGAAGAAGCTTGCTTACTGGATTACCAAACCGCTTTCCTTGGCTGACAAATTTCAGATTTGCTCCAAGGTTCTTGCGGCTACTCATGTTTATTATTCTTCTTGCTGGGCTCCTTCCAAAGCCTCTTACAACAAGCTCGAGAAGCTTCTGTGAGACTTTTTGTGGGCCAATGGAGTTGACCATCATGGTTTTAACAGGGTCGCATGGGATTATTGTTGTCTCCCATGCGAATCTGGCAGGCTTGGCCTTTTATCTACCCAGAAGCAAAGGATTGCCTTGTGTGCCAAATGGATTCTCAGAGTTATTTCTGGCAATGAAGCTTGGTAAAATTCTGCTCCGAACTGTATTTCTTCAGGGCACCCAGTTAATCGACCGGCCTAGAAAGGGATTGGTTTTCAAACCCTTCTTGTTATGAAAGATTTTGTGCACATTCAAGGCACTTTTGTTGCCAAAAGCATTTCGCGGGCCTGGGAAGCTGTTAAGCCTTGGCTTAGCTGTATTTCTTCAAGGCACCCAGTTAATCGACCGACCTGGAAAGGGATTGGTTTTCAAACCCTTCTTGTTATGAAAGATTTTGTGCACATTCAAGGCACTTTTGTTGCCAAAAGCATTTGGCAGGCCTGGGAAGCTGTTAAGCCTTGGCTTAGCTGTATTTCTTCAGGGCACCCAATTAATTGACCGGCCTGGAAAGGGATTGGTTTTCAAACCCTTCTTGTTATGAAATATTTTGTGCACATTCAAAGCACTTTTGATGCCAAAAGCATTTGGCGGGCCTAGGAAGCTGTTACGCCTTGGCTTTGTTGGGACGGGTTCTATTCTAGTTACCCTGCTTATTTGGGAAATGGCTATTCAGCCCCTAGAATGCACCGATGTATGAGTTACCCTCATAACACAACCAATAATTGCATCTACTCTAGTTCTTTTGAATGTTTCTTTATATGGACTAGCCATAGTAAGAATGTTTATTTGTGAGATTATTTGTAGAAAATTTCTATTCTAGTTACCCCGCTTATTATTTGTGAGTTTATTTGTATAGTATTTCTATTCTAGTTACCCTGCTTATTTGTGAGTTTATTTGTAGAATATTTCTATTCTAGTTATCCTCTTCCCATGACGTGAGCTGGGTGAACAAAACAATATATATGCTTATAAAGGAAAATGGCAGTCATTGTAGACGAACCAAAAATTAATATACACAATCCTTAAGCATTTGGACTCACGCTCACTATCACAGGTTCAAAAATAGGCTACTGAAAAACATCACTACAATAGATAATAGTGCATTAAATCTACAAAAAATACAGCAGGAGAGAAAGCAATGTTAAATTCAAATGACGAGGTAATTCTCCATCTGAGTATGCCATCAAAAATAATGGGTGGCTATGTCTACCAGACAACAGTTTAATCTAAAAAAAAGTTCTCTGTAGCTCATAAAGAGAAACTATTGCAGGAAAACACCTCCACCCCACACACCATACTCCTTTAATGCAAACAGATATTGTCATTTACTAGTGTCACTTAGTACTCAATAATAAATCCATGCAATAGGAGTTGCAAAAACAAAAGGCTTTAATGAAGGAAAAACTTAGCATGACTTGGAAAGGCAAGAGCCTTTGGAAATGAACAGAAGTCAATGAACATTGATAAAGTAAATTGCTTACTGGTATTCTTTCCAAGATCGAAAGAAAGATTAGTCTGACTCAAAACAGTGTCAGACACTATAGTTCAAAACTTGCTTCGGATGAAAATGTAGCATAGAAAGAAGATGTGCCAAAAATGGCTGAAGGGTAGACTCTAAAGATTCTGGCTATATTAGCAAGATAAGTGCACATATTGATTCTGGCGGAAGAGAGATTAATATCAATGAACCTGAACTAATTTCACATGAAAGGTGCAGCCATTACCTTCTAACAGTGGGACCCCAAAACGAAAATATCCTTTGATAGAAAATGTAAATTCAATTTCAATAGCTGCAGAAAGAAGACAACCTTTTTCTGTTCTCATTTGATATTTGCTCTAAAATGTTCTTTTAACAACCAGAAGAGAAGTGAAAAATCATCACTGATGTTTGCCCCCTGACAATCCATCATCTGTTCTTAATAACAATCAAGAGTAACCTGAAAAGGATGACACGCCACAAAAGGAGACCTCAAGTTTTCCCAGTAAATCCTCGCAGTCACCAAAAATCGTATTCCACTCCCAAGAACTTACCATTACATCGATCAACCATTACTTGCTTACATAAATCAGATAAACTGACGAGATTTGAAAATGCAATACAAAAAACCATCGATTTTTGAAAATTTAGCTTGCAAAACTTTTACAAGAAGAAAACTTTGGAATGATTACGAAAGGCCTTGCAAGGCATAAACTACAAAGAATAAATACAGTAAAGAATGATTACAAGTAGGCTACAAATGCTGTAGTGAAAGTTTAAGAGCTCCTTATTGCTTTCTGTAATTCAAAAACACCACTGTTTACTTTCTGATCACATATGGAGTCAAATGCCCCTATGCTCGAAGCATTTGAATCAGACCAACTTTGTTTACAATTGCATAGCACATGCTATTAGAGTGGATTGTAAGTTTGGCACATTTTCAATGATGCTAGTTTTATATATTCAAGATAAGTAAATGCTGTGAGCAAAGAATGATCCACCAATTCATGGATTTCCCCTTTCTCTTACTGCTAGAAACAGGTCATAAGAAAACCCTCAAAGAACTATCAAGATTCATCCTTTAGATAAGGTTTCACTCCCTTCCCAAAGACTCTAAAAAGGATGGAAGATTCAAAGGCTTGAAGAGGTAGCATTGTCAACAAAGGGATATTGATCCTGGAAAACTGATTCTGTTTCATTTAAGTTGCAAGATTTGTTCTAATTACTATACTTAATCACAATAATTGTACATAAGCCATGCCCACTCCTTCCTTATTCTCATTTATCTGTTGCTCTCAAGCTTCATGGGACCCCTTCCATATCCAATGAATGCCATGCTTGATCAGATAACCGCAGAAGAGGTGCGCAAAAGCTTGGATTTTCCATTGCTGGCTATGACATTGTTAGTTGTATCCATGCTGATTGTTCTATTTATATTGAATTTTGCTTTTCCATTTACAGGTTTTTCAACTCTTTGTTGGAAAAGACCACCCAACATCCACTCCAAGTCTTCTGGAGTATACTTAGCATACTTCTTGGGGCTTTCATCTTGTTCCACAAGAGGACCATAGCTCTGCATATAGCTCCTGTATATTGGAACCAATGCCTGCACAACAGTGTGGCATATTTTCTCCCTCAACTCCTTGTCTGGAATGGCCCACTTTGCATGCTTTCTATATAGATCATCAAAAGCAGTATTGAATGCCTTAAGCCGCTTCTTTAACAGATCACGGGCAGTAGCTCGGCCCCCAGAGAACATAATTAAACCCTCCCTGCTTAACAGGGCCGGAAATTTCCCCCAACCGTCCTTATAATACATAGCAGCATAGTATTCCTTGTACTGCTCGTGTTCCTTTAGCCAGGGATCTCCAAGCAGAGACCCAAGCTTAGTTCCCTTAAGACTAAAACAAAAATGCCAGTGACTATTCATCATAAACAAATGTGAAAGCACAGGATCATCATAGGACTTACACCATGTCTCCATATTGAGCTCTACGGCCCTGATTATATTCACAATTCCGTCCGTCAAGATCCTCTCCTGAAATTTCTCTCGCCGCCAGCTTCGCTCTATCACCAGCACCTGGGTCAGGACACTTCGATACCGATCCTCAAGCAGCTGATTGCAGTAATCTACCAGAAAACTCATCAACATTGGGACGCTACCATTCGCAGGCGCCGGTCTCTGCCTCTGCAACTCCACCTGCGTCAGTAACTCTGTGAAAATTTCAGAAGACCCCTCGATCAGCTTCTTGACCAAATCCCTGGTCTGGCTCTGTATCTCAAAGCATGCCTTGCCCCCAAACAACTTATTAAAATCCAGCCGCAGCTTATTCAGAGCATCAAACATATCCAACAACCTCAACAACTTGATCGGATCAGGCTTACTATCAGCAACCCCTTGCCCAAACTTCAGAAACCCTAGCATTCCCACCTGCAATGCAATTTTTCCAAAACACCCCACCCAAACATCAGACCCAATTTTCTCAAAAATATCTCCACAGATCCTAAACTCCGCCTCCAACAAATGCTTCACAGCAAATTCCAAATCCTTACACCATTTATCAACAAATGCATCTACAGTCAGCACGCTACTGAACTCAATATCCAGATAATCCAAATCCAATGCCTCCAAACTAGCCCTGCCATTGCCGCCCCTTATATCAACATAAATATCAATACACTGCTCTAGCCGATTATTCACGGTCAATCTCTCAAGAACCCTTTGCAACTTCTCGACCACCGCCCCAGGCAAAGGCGAAGCTTCAATGCAAGGCCTATCAGAAGGCGATATATCCCCAGCCTTTAATAAAACCGTATGCTCCACAAGCAGCCGCTTAAATTCGCCCTCCAGCCTATCCAACGCCACCGCCATAAGCCCCCCATCCAGCTTAGCCCTCTCCTGCTCATCCCCCTGCAAAGCCCTCAAATTCTCCAAGCTCCGCTTCAAATGCGGCAAATAATTCACCTCCCCAACGCAGTTCTTATCCATATAATCCACCACATCCTCCAACCACTGCGTCGCAACGCTGCAATTCTCCGCCAAAAACTTGAGCGCCTCCTCTAGCTGTTTCACCATATTCAAGTACCCCCATAAGTCCAACCGCGGATCCGACAGCAACGACTTCTCCAACCCATGAACTGCATCAAAAACCTTCAGCACAGCCGCTGCAGGACCGACTGCTCTGTCGATGTGGCCGTCAATGCCCAGCAATACCTTCTTGTGGTTCCTCATGGGACCGACCGCTGATTCCAACTCAGGCAATCGCCTGCTCATACTTTCCAATCTGGGCCCCGTTTTCTCCAGCGCTGCCGCCAAATCCCTCGACTTCTCCAAACTACTCTGCAACGACTTCTTCGCCGCTACAAGCACGGCCAATCCGCCATCGCTCTTCACACCCATCGCAAACTTCTCCCCCAATAACACCCTCTCACTTCTCTCACCTCTGCTCTTCCAATACTTTTCCTCCTCTTCTGGATTTCCCTTACGCTGTCGACTGTGTTTCACCTCCATCATCTCATTTTGTTCTCTCGTCATCTTCAGACCCCTCCTCGAAGCCCATTTCTTGCTATTGCTTGTGTGGGGATTCGAGCCTGCGTCTTTGGGTAAGTAAATTAAACTATCGCGGAAATTTCGTTTCGAACGTTGGGAAGTAAGCGGAAAAATACAGCTGTACGCCCTTCCTCTAACTTTTCAGCCACTACACTTCACAGTACCGCCGCTAGATTTTGTATGTATATATACTTGTCCCTCTGTTTTCAGGGCCTGATTTAACATGAGCTAAATTTGGCGTGATCCTTTCGTGGAGGAATCTTCACGCAACTTGCTTTCGCTACATAAAATGTAGGCCCTGAGTAACTTTATGTATATATTTTGTGTATATCTATCCTGCCGTTGGATGGATGTTCGCCCAAGCTGCATATACTTTGTGTATATCTACACTGCCGTTGTATGGATGCTCGCCCAAGCTGTATATACATTGTGTATATCTATCTTGCCGTTGGATGTATGCTCGCCCAAAGCTACATATACTTTGTGTATATCTTGCCGTTGGATACTCATTGCATATACCACCATAACGGTTAGGAATCCACCAATAGTATTTAAATATTGTAAGGGATTCCATAAAACCATCATTAGATTTTGTTCATGGTAAGTTGTATGTTAGATGTAATTAGGACGAAATTGCATTCTAAGGTAATTCTTTTATGTTATTATTATTGTTGAGAAAAGATTTATTAATTAGGTCAACTTTAATATTTGTGAAGATATTTATAATATTGTGATAAAATATTTTATTTTTTTAAGTATTAAATATATAATTTAGTTATAGATTAATTAATTAATTTCCTTATGCACCTTCCTAATATGATCAACTTTAATATTTGTGGAAATATTTATTATATTATGACAAAAAAAAATAAAAAATTTTAAATATAAAAAATAGTATTAAATATATACTATAGTAATAAGTTTGTTTTCTAGTATGTTGTTATATGAGAAGATTTCAAATGTTTGGATATCAAAAAATTCTCACATAATCAAATCTAATTGAACTTGGGTCTCCACAATAAGAACCCAGTATTTTAACCAGTTAAGCTCAACCCCTTGGACTATAATTCAAACTTTTTTAATGAATAGTAAATTCTTAATTTCTATTTGAATATGATGTTTTCTAAGGTTGTTCCTTATTTTCCAATTTACTACAATTAATGCTTTTTTAACCTTACCCAGGTGGTCCCTTCTCTCCCAAGTTTATATGCAATTAATGTTTTTATTACACCTTGACTACTACATATTGAAGGACTTGATATTGAAGATCCTACAAGATGAAAAGATGTAAGGCTCACTAATTGATACATAAATCAAATTTCATTCAAATTTCAAATCTCAAACTTAAATATGAACACCCAATTTCAATGCACCGTCGCTTTCAACCATTAAATAAGTTATAAATTTAGGAAGGAAAAAAGGTCAAGAATTGAAACAAATATTCAAAAACCATTTCCATTCAAACTGATAAATATCTCCAAAATTTTCCAAGTGTAAATATTATAAGACCTACACAACTTATTAGATTGTGCGTAGATTATTAGACGTAAAAAACTTATTATATTATTCTACTACAAAGTTTATTAGAATTTTTCTTATTTGCAATCATATCAAGGATTTTATATTTTTCTCTCCTAATTCCATTTAATTACTATGATACTTTTAACTTGTAATTAGATTATAAAAAATATACTTATATAGCATTTTCATGATAATATGTTAACAATCTTATCTATGGAGTTTTTACATTTAATAGTAGTTTTAAAATGATATATATGGTTGGAAAATGTGTATGTTAAATGATTGTCGATGTCCAATTGGAGATTTAAAAATTGCAATAGAAATGCATTATGTGTAACAATAGTTAGAAGAAAAATAATGACAAAAAGACTTAGTTAATATTTATTTTGAGAAATGTGGTAAGCAGATTGCTAAATTCATGCTTAACTACATCATCTACCGATATAGGGTGCCAATGTGTATAGTGACCGACAATGGACGTCCATTTAAGAATCAAGAAATGCGCGAACTGTGTAATCAATTTCAGATACAACAGAGATTTGCAACTCCATACTATCCATGTAAAGTAATGGACAAGCAGAGGCAACTAACAAAACAATATTGAAGATCTTAAAGAAAGTTGTCACTAAAACAAGGCAAGACTAGCATCTCTAGTTAAATCTCGCTCTTTGGGCTTACAAAACATGTTTGGGCACAACTACAAGAGCGACACCTTACTCATTGGTACATATGGTTCATAAGCAATTCTGCCCATTGAAACAAAATTACCTTCTTTAAGAGTGTCCCTGAAACACATTATATCAGAGGAAGACTATCGAGTTGCAAGGCTGGAAGAGCTTGAAATGCTCGATGAAAAGTGATAGAGCACATTAAATCACTTACAAGGTTATCAAAACAGATTGAGAAGGAGCTACAATAAAAGAGTAAGGCCAAGGAATTTTGAAGTGGGAGATCTAGTCCTCAACCTTCACTCAAAGCGCAGATCCATTCACTGGTTAGGCAACTACACACTCAATAGGTTTTCATCAATCTTGCCAACAACCTTTACAAACAACTTCATCGACCTTAAATAGAAATCAATTAGGTCGGTAACAAAGCAAAAACCTAATTCTCATCATCGAGATTACAAACAAGTCAGTACAATCTTGACCGTTAGAAATCGTAACAATCTCTTCACATTCTTCAAGAAAATTCCAAACGCTCCATGATCACTACTTCATCGGACTTTGTAACTCATCATGTGTTGTGCATTAGATGCAATCCACTTTGCTCCTTCCCTAGACAAAAAAACAAACGCACCAAAACAATTTGAACATATCCTCATTCAATGATCACACGTGTCTCCATTATTACCGCTTATCAGATAATAAACCATCAAACTTGATTGATTAGGGTTTAATAGTTGATAGGGTTTACCAGTTACATTACATAGAAAGGTTTAACCCTTTACACCGATTCACCGGTTTAACTCACAAACTTTACATACCGATTTACAACATCTTCCACAAAGCTCTTCTTACTAGTTACTAGCCAATATCAAAAACAACAATATCAGCAATAGCATGAATACCATTACTGGTTCAATTGACATCAATGACAACATATCATTAATGCAATCTTTATGTAAAATACCAAAAAACTCAAAATGCCAACAGTCCATAAGTGACTAGAGGAGCCATGATGGGCATGATCCTTTTCTTTGTTTGTTGTTTCTGGTGTGAGCTAATGAAGTTCTAGGGCAATGGTACCTTGGGTGTCTATGTTGGTACATTCATTCGGCAAATATCTCATGCAAAATATCATGGATAGTTATGCTTGTGACTATCGCACATATCTCGACCCCTAGCATTATTTCTAGAATGGAGGGTTCACTCCTTGTCTGCAACGTGTTTGTTTCTGCAATGAGATATCTTTAAATCTTGGTTTCGTATATAATAAGGCCTAGTGATGAATATATATTGTGCTATGAATAAAGGCACAAGTTCGTGAATCAATCATTCTCATTGCACCTCATTTGCTTAAAACTTAGTTTTGCTGATTATTTTATTTCATAATCTTTCATCATATTTCTCTCTTTCAAATCATTTTCTTTCATTCTACCATTTCATAATATTTCATCATATTTATCTCTTTCAAATCATTTTCTTTCATTCTATCATTTCATAATCTTTCATCAATTTTCTCTCTCATCCAACTAACATTTCTTGTAAGTTAATTGGGTCAAGGGATAAAGCAATTCTGGCATATTTTCAACAAAATCATTCATTTTAGTTGCATTCATTGAATTCATATAGTTACATTCATTCATTAACATTTAGATTCATTGTCATATAAATTACATTACATTCATTAATGTTTAAATTGAATATCATATAGTCTTCGAACATGTAGTATCGCGGTTAAAACACTTCATTGGTGAAGCGGCCACCAAGGTTCAAACCTTGTTGGGCCATTGTGCTCACAGGCCTTGTGTCTTCGTTGGGTCGTTGTGCTTGCAGGTTTGAACAAGTGAAGTGTGGGGATGAGGTCCCCGACTGTGGCCTCACCAATTCATAGCTTCGGGTCAAAAGTGTTTCGCGTGGAGTCGGGGGACGTGTAATGTCAGCGTCGTCGGTCACATTAAAAAGTTTACCATGCATTATTTTAAAATATAAAAAATATAAAAAATTGAGTATCATATAGTTGCATTCATTTGATTAATATAGAAATTTTACATCATAAAGCATATACAAATCATATATAAATCATACATCATGAAGCATATAGAAATCATACATCATATAAAGCACATAAGAATCATGCATCACATAAATAGAACACAAACATATAGATCATTGTCAAGTATGTGTATCTTATATATAGCTCAAAAATGATAATGTGTCAAAATACAATCACATGAAATGCCTGAAGGTTCAAGTCTCATAATAACAAAGTATCTCAACTGACACTACCTCTATCAGTAGGTGGATCCTACCTGCTGGATCCTACCCCAGGATGACCCAATGGTGCCTGAGGTGGACCCATCACTCCTTTGTTGCTCGCCCTCTGCAATGTAGATCTACTAGAGCTCGATTGACCCCTGTACTCATAGTAACTAGAAGCTCTCTGTCCCTCAAGAACCAAGCCCTCATAAAGTTGTCTATAATATAATGCCTCCTAAGTAGCATCAAAAATCCCATCAGACTGTGTTTGTATATCTGTACCGAGAGAAAAATGTTGATCATAAACATCTTGGACTAGTTGTGCTCGCTCGCTAATAGCCCGATCCCTCTCAATGACAACAACAACATACTCCCTTCGAAATAGAGCCCTATCATCTCATCTTTATTGTCTCTCTTGGGCTAGTGCATCCTATAGGCTTTGAATCTTGGCTCTAAGAACCTGTGAATCATCGTCATCATCATCTCCTCCTTGCCATCCACCCTCTCCACCTACCTGTGTAGCAGGTACATCCTCCAAATTTGGCATCTCACTATCATGGGAGCTCTCATCACCCTCGTCCCCACTACTAGATGATCTTGAAGACGAATCATCATCATCACTGCTCGACTCGGTGTCCTCACCTCCTCCTCTCCCCCTGCTGCAACAATGGTCGCAACTACTCCCCTCCCTCCATCTCCTCCTCCACTATCTCCTCCTCTATCTCCCTCCTCCTCCCTCCCTACTATCTCTAATGTCGAATCTACTGTGGTGAGATGAGAACAGTTAGATCTGTCAATGGAATAGGCCTTTGGCTGGCCCACCACGCGGCATACTACAACGTAGTCCTTGGATCTGCTACTCCCGCACCCCAGCCCCACTATACTACGTGAAGTGAAACAAACTCAGTGAAAGCAACATGAGGTTGTATACAAGCCCCCCAATCAGATACCTTCCGAGAAGCATGAGCAAAATAGGTTGTAACATCAAGTACACCCTGTACCTCCCCAAATTGTTGGAGCACCCATCCTGGAAGATGCAAATCTATGATCAGTTGGGTGTCAACAGATCGACCAATGAGATATCTTTGTTGTCTGTAGAAAGGCAAATGTTGTGCATCATCGGCCCAGTTGGGGCAATCTAATTATGGTCTCCAAATAAAGTACTATATGATATCTATTTGGTGGTGCCAATACAGGATGTTCCCCAAACTCCTGTATCTGATACACAGAGTGTACCTATATGCATAAGGCTCCTCTGCCTGAAGAGCAACATGAACAACTAGTCTGAAAATGGAAATATGCTCCCAAGCCCAGACCTAGAGAAATGTAACACTGCAGTTGATAGATCTATAAGTCAAATAGACAATCCCATGCATCTAATAATACAACATGGTGAGAAGACAAGGACCCCATATGAACATGCGTCTGTGAACAATCATATCATGAATGAATCGGACCCATCCAACTGGAAACCCATGAGATCTCCTGTTAGGGAGAAGAAGACCTACTACTATACTGCATAAAACTACAGTGAGATCATCGTAATCAAGACGCTCTCATGCTATCTCATATTGGTCAGTCATATGTAAATCCTGCTTAGTACACTCAAATAAATCACACAAACCTGCGATACCTAATCTGTGGCCATATACTACTCTCGCACCATGAATCAGAATATGCAGAATCTGCCATACATCCTTTAAAGTGATAGATGCCTCACTGGTCGGTAGATGGAACAAGCATGTCTCATAATGCCACAGCTTAACCAAAGCAGTGATCATGGCCTTGTTGGTCATATCAATGCAACATCCTCCTGCACTAACTAATCTCGGAGATCAAGACCATTAGGCCTCGTCTATCTACAAATAAGTACATTGAGATTCTCTTGCAATCGAAAACAACAAAAAAGTCAGATACCACAAGTCGCACAACAAAATCCAATTCATACATGTTAAAAAGCTAACATTTACAACGAATGTGAATCATTTAGGAGGACTGCAACTCAGTTAACATGATTGTGCATCACTAAACACAAATGTGAATTTAATAGTACGATTACGCATCGCTAAACACAAATACAAATTTAACAATATGATTGTGCATCAATAAAGGCTCATGCGAGACAGATAAATGATTGTGAAACATTTAAAACGAATGCGAACTATTTAACACGAATGCGAACAAAACAACATACAAATGCGCATCAGTTAATTTTTTTGCTCTGACAAAATTTTGAAAAATTGGACACAAACAGGTAAAAATGGGCAAAATTTTCAAATACGTATCATGCCTTCAATCCTGATTGGTCTCTGATATAATTTGAATCACTCAGAAAGGTGAAGACATGCTTTGAAGCCAACCATGATGCTTGAAAAGACTCAAGAAAGCTCGAAACTCGCAAATAACTCAATAAACTCAAAAGAATGCAAACGAGCAAATGAGGGGGTAAATTTTCTATTTATAGCTCAAAATTAGGGTTTTTCTCACTCTGATGGTCATGGTCCCCCTGAATTTCAACGCACTTGTAGGCCAGTTAGATAGACTCGAAATCACATAAAACTTGGCACGATTACTCACTAGCATGGTATTGTTAAATTGGTCTCAATTCCATAATTTTTCTACCAATTTTCCAAGGGGGCATATTTACACCCTAAGCGTCATTGGGCATAATGCGACAGAAATTTTTCATTTTATTTGAAACAATGTCGTCTCGACATTGTCTCAAAGAGAAGCAAATGTAGACACCTAAAAATGTCTCATTGATCATGTACTAATTATTCGTCTAATTGATTCAATAATTATTTAATTATTTATTTAAATTAATCATATTTCTTCATCTTACTAATTATCCAATTTCTATTCTATCTTAACCAATTAATCATTTAACCATTTTCTAATATTAACTAAATACTTAATATTTAATTAATTATTAATTCATTTAATTAAATAGTCTCTATTATTTAATGAAAATTCAATTTCTAAATAATTAACTAATTTATTCTTCTAATTTGAATTTCCCCAAATTCTAATTTCATTTATTCCTCTAATTCTAATTCCAGCTAATTTCAAATACAAGTGCATTTCAATTTCATGATTTCGAAAATCAAAATCAATATCATGCAAAAATCAAATAAAAAATCTAAATCAAGTTTGCATGAATTCAAAGATCAAATTGAATTTAAAATAAATTCAATAATTAATATCGTGCAAAAATCAAATTGAATTCCTAAATCAAGTTCAAGTGCATGCAAATCAAAATTGAATTTAAATAGAATAACCTACAACACATGCTAAATTGATCAATTCAATTAATTGATTAATTAAATCATTTCCTAAATTCTGTCCAATCATTTAATTTGTCTTTTTTTCTAAAAGGCTTTCAATCAGTCATCTCTAGTTAACAATTCAATCTATTTAATTGATCAATTCAATTAATTGATTAATTAAATTATTTTCCCAATTATCCACCAATCATTCTTTTTCATCTTTCAATCGACTTTTTTTTCAATTAGTTAACTCATTTAACTATTCAATCAATTGAGTTCCACCTCTCAATCATTTGTTCCACCTCCCAATCAGTAGTTTAACTATCAATTAGCATGTGAGCTCACTTGAGTTTCATCTCTCAATCAATCCTCCCCAAAAATCTATAAATTCAGCATCAATTCTTCATTTTCAACAATCACGGACTTCAAAATCTTGTGTCACTTGCAGTTAGCAGCGCAATATCTGAGAGTCATCATACCACAAGAAACAGAAGAACAATGGAAGCAATTTGCATCTATGTAGTAGGGGGTTTTACTTGAATAATTTATATCCTTGTTATGTTGCAATATTTCATTGATATTTACTAGAATTCGTTAATTAGATAGGATTCATGATTTCCTCTTATTCTAATTGACAATGATGAATTTTATTGAGTTACACTACAGATTGGCTAAATGAGCATGCGCAATATCTGAGAGTCATCATACCACAAGAAACAAAAGAACAATGGAAGCAATTTGCATCTATGTAGTAGGGGGTTTTACTTGAATAATTTATATCCTTGTTATGTTGCAATATTTCATTGATATTTACTAGAATTCGTTAATTAGATAGGATTCATGATTTCCTCTTATTCTAATTGACAATGATGAATTTTATTGAGTTACACTACAGATTGGCTAAATGAGCATGCCAATAATTTTTTTATTGCAAGATCATGTCTAGATTTGAAGATATTGAAGTTTTATATTTTTGAAAATTTCAAGGTCAATTTTGAAGGCCTTAGAGACATTTTTTTGGCCCAAAAGTGGTCATAATTGATATAGTTATTTATAGCTTGATAGAGCACTTTATGAGCTTTGTGGCACTTCAAACGGTTCATCAATTGGACTCCTATATCAAAAGTTATGGCCTCTGAAAGTTGGGTCTCCTAAAATAGGAAATATAAAAAACACATTGGACACATAAATGAGCTATAAAAGGGAGTTACACATATCGGTTTGTGTTTTGACACATCATAGGGCATCTCAAATTGAAGATAAGTTTGGCACCACTTTTTGGGTGGTTTTCAGCTCGTGATTTTATAATATCGTTTGACAATTTTATGTATTGTATCTCTTATTAATTAGGTGCATTAGATGGAGGTTATGTGTAAGAGTCTTATAGCTATTGAGTTACCTTTGGATCTTTGGTTGGTGATACTATAGTGAGAATCTTTCTCTATGAGTATATTTTATTATGTTTTTTATTTTTGAATAATATATTGGGCAACTTTTGGAGTGTGGGGTTTTTCTCCCAAAAGGGTTTTCCTCACGTAAATCATTGTGTTGTGGTATGCATGTTATTTATGTTAATTTCTTTTAAGTTTATATAATTATTTTAAAGATGTAAAAGGTTTTGCATAACCCTCCTCTCAAGGTTAGTTTAAGAAGTTGTTCCACTACCTTAACTTCCTTACAATTATAGGCAAATTGTAATTTTATTAGGTCATGTAGGGATTAGATATGGAATCCACTATAATACAATTATGATGCAATATCATGATCAAGAAAATCTAACTAGAAGTATATATGTCACCATTAAAAAAGAAACTCAAGTGATGCTACTATCAATAAAAATTTCACAAATATGTACTTTTATACCAAATTCTAATACATTTTATCTTATTAGATTAATTGATTTCATTATCTAACTTAAAAATATATAGACATTTAGCCACCTTCTTTAAGAGAGTTTCATGCACAACATAAACCTTTTGAAAAAAAAAATGTGTAGTGAATTTTTAGAATCAACACGCCATGATCCATCATCAAGATGCCAGAAAAAAATATAGTATCATCATGATTATGAACCATAAAGTGTAATCTAAAAAATATTGATATATTAAAAATTATGTAATTTAAAAGATTATCGAAGATTATTTAAGTGGCTGCATAAATTAGTAATGAGAAATAAATCAGGAAACAATATCAACACAAGATTTATGTGGAGAAATTCTTTTTTTAATAAAAATTCCACATCCAAAGAGAAAAATTATGTATTGATCTTCAAGAATGAGAAATATATAGCACATTAACAACACTCTCCTCACTCTTTCAACACTCAAACAAGACCTATATAACTATAAAATAATCTCATCTAAAAACATCATCAAATACCTTTTATATATAGGCACACGAAGAGGAAAAAACAATTAATGATTTATCAGAACCATGGTATCATGAAAAAACACATGCCCACCTTGGAAAGTATCTTTCAAGAATAGAAAATTGACTTCATATGGTCACAATCAGTTGGCCCCTATATTAGTAAATGCAACTACAAAGAAATATTTAGTATCATTTCACT
Organism: Cryptomeria japonica; assembly: GCF_030272615.1. Lineage (NCBI taxonomy): Eukaryota > Viridiplantae > Streptophyta > Pinopsida > Cupressales > Cupressaceae > Cryptomeria > Cryptomeria japonica. Next base: position 110,869,064 of record NC_081413.1, on the reverse strand, counting down.
TGATGAATCAAAGCACCAAGTATAGCACTCCAAAATGAAATGGCTAACTCATGCAATTACCTTCTATGATAATAGATTCTTCACTCATCAATCCTAGCACCTAGAATTGGGAAAGTGCATTAAGTGAGTCCAAATTCAACTATAACTACCACCATTGCGCTCCACCTTCCTCATAAATGCATATTGCTAATGTAGTATATATGTTACTTATTATTTAACAAGTAATTATCCCATCTATTTCTACACATGGATTTAGGCCACCTTAGGTAGGTTATGTGGCAACTTAAACAGTTGGTCAAACTTATTCAAGACATATGTTTCCACTTCTTTGCCACTTGATGAAACTTATTTTCCACCACTCATTCAATGTTGGGATCAACTTCTCATTCAACCCAATCACTCTACATTTATGTACACATATTTTTCATTATAAAGTTAATTTAGATTTGATGCTAGCAATACACTTAGTTGATAGAGCTAGACTAAGATAGTTTGTTGGTTTGATCTCGAGGCATTTGGTGTAGAAAGGTGTTGAAGTTTTTCTACAGAGATTCTAGCCCGTTTGGCGTGTTTGAAAGGTTTACAAGTATGTATGGTTCATGAAATTTTTGTTGTTGTTTACGTGTTTACACATCCACAAGGGCTCAACCACTATTGAATTGTGCTAAAGACCATAGCAACATTCTCTCTAGTCTTCTACAATGATAATATCCATCAAATTTCTATTGGAAGAAGGTCAACTTGCCTATGGGAACATTTTTCTTATGAGATCTATTGCCAAGGGCATTGTGGTTTTCAATATGGAGCAACATGTGGAGAAGTGATTTAAAGGAGGTTGCCTCTACAAATTCTATTTGCATGATCAACCATTCACAACTTTCAATCCCTAGCATAACTTCTAGCTAGGCCAACCAATACTCAAGGAGTCATCCAAAATTCATCATTAGCACTAATTCACTCTCACAATGACATCTATGAATCATATCATGATCAAGTCAACTTGCAAATCATTCTCTTGGCAGGATACTATTACATCTCCTCATTATCTAAAGTGAAGAATTTTGCTATTATTGAGTTGTTGATATCTTGACTTGATTTGAAGCCTCTATTCGACCTGCAACTCACCCATACTTGGAGCTCTAGTGTCATCTCAATACCACAACATGCCATATAGAAGCATTCTCGCTCTTTGACTCAAGATTATACCATGGGATTTATCACTTCCATTAACTAGTTGTTTGAAACCATCAATTAGTGTTTTTTTAAATAAATTGTCAAATGCTTGTAAAGTGGGGGACAAATTTTCTTTTTGTTATGATTTTTTCCTATAGAGGTAAAATCTGATAAATTTACAGTTATAATTATTAGATTTTTACAATCCATGCTAATATTCAGTGATTGCTTCTGGATTTGATTGTGAATACCATTTTTTTATCATCCACATTTCCAATCATACTTTGTGATTTATCATTGAGATGAAATAATATCAAGGACATGAAAGATGATGAATCACAAAGTGTGATTTGAAACGTGGATGATAAAAAAATGGTATTCACAATTGAATCTAGAAGCAATCATTGAAAATTTATAGTTGTTTGGAAACTCATTTCATGTCAATTCTAGTGATTATTTGGAAGATTAGGTATGATCTCACTTTAGGAATGTTTTTCTCATCTTATATGCAACTATATTAAAATGGGCCATTTTATAGGAAATCGTTTGTGTAATAACTTTTGATTGGTAACTCGAGATTGAGCATATCTTTTTACAAAAGTTAACATTTGACATTTTCTATGTTTGGAACTTTTTACATTATAAGAAGAACTATTATAAAGTGCCAAAATTTTGGGAGGTCACCTAATATATTGAGTCGTGCCTCTAAGCACTTATGTGAGTCACGTCATTAGATAATATCAAAGAAAATCTTAATGAACATTGAATGAGTATCAACTTTTGTCCAAACAAAGGCAATATTATTAAGTAATGAGAAATTCTACATGATGATGTAAGGATCACAATTTCTCATTAAGTAATGAGAAATAGTACATGATGATGCAAGAGGGAGTGGTGTTTGGCCACCATGTTTCTCAAAAGGGTATATAGGTTGACCTTATGAAAATAGAGGTCATAAAAAAACTTGTACGTGCCTTCTAAGAAAAAGGATGTTAGGAGATTTCTTGGCCATGCTAGTTATTATAGAAGGTTCATTAAAGACTTCAATAAAATTGCATCACCGTTGTTTGTTTTTCTAACAAAGGATGTTGAGTTTTAATGGACTAACAATTGTCAACAAGCTTTTTGGAAAATTAAAGATGTCTTAATAGAGGCCCCCATTCTCATATGATAGAATTGGATCCTACCATTTTACATACATACAATTCTTTTGATCATGTTGTTGGAGCAGTGTTAGGAAAGAAAGAAGGGATAATATAGAACGCAATCTATTATGTTAGTAAGAACCTACAAGTAATTGAATTCAATTGCACTATAACAAAGAAGGAAATTTGTTAGCAATGGTTTATGCTATAAACAAGTTCAAACACTACATCACAAGATATCTAGTTCTTGTCCATATCGATCATGCAACAATAAGGTATTTAATGAACAAACCAGATGTAACAAGTTGGCTAGTGAGATGGTTAGCTTTGTTGCAAGAGTTTGACATTACAATAGTTGATAAACTTGGCAAAGAAAATGTATTTATTGTTTTCTTGTCTAGACTCATACACGTAGATATAGATCCTCTAATTGATGACTCTTTTCCTAATGAGCATCTATTTTCCCTTCAAACTCATGACAATTGGTATGCAGATATTGCCAACTATTTGGTTTCTAGAAGGATTGTCTTTTTTTCTCCTATGAAAAACATTAGTTAGTGTAGAAAAGTTTCTCTTACTCATGGATTGCATGATATCTCTTCTATATTGATCCAAACAAATTTATGAGATATCATCTCAGGAAAGATGAAATACATGACATTCTTCATGCATGTCATGATAGCCTTGTAGAGGTCATTTTGTAGCTAGAAGAACAACACTAAAATATTTAATATTAGTTACTATAGGCCTTTCGTTCATAATGATTAAGTCAAATATACAAGACATTGTGATAGGTGCCAATAAACACCTAGGCCAACAAAGTCAGATAAAATGCCCTTGAAACCATGAATGGTCTTGGCACCCTTTGACAAATGGGATTTGGACTTTATAGCTCATATTAATCGACCATCAAACACTAAGGAATAATCTTAGTATGTACAAACTACTTAACTAAATGGATGGGGGTGAGACAAATGAAGCATGAAAAGGAAAACAAAGTTGCAAATTTCTTGTATGAGGAGATCTTCACTATGTATGGGGTTCTAAGAGAAATTTTCATAGACCAAGGTCCCCACTTTACATCCACACTGATCGAAGCATTGATGAATGTGTATAATCTCAGACACAGAAAAGATACCCCATATCACCCTTAATCAAATGGCCAATTGGAGATCACCAATAGGGAGCTATAGGCAATCCTTACTAAAATAGTAGCAACTTCATAAAAAGGATTAGGCATCTTAGTTATGAGAAGTTGTATGGGCTTATAGGACATGGAAGACTACTACAAGATTTACACCATTTGAGTTGGTGTATGAAGTTAAAGTTGTTATGCCAATTGAATTTGAACATAAGACATTGAGGACAGTCGTACAACTGGGCATTGATTTGACACAGGCTCAAAAAGATAGAATTGTCCATATACATAATTTTAATGAATTTAGACAAGAATCATTGCAAAGAATGGAATTAGTGCAGGTTTTGAGGGTTAAATGGCATGATAGATTCATTAAAATAAAGAAGTTCAACCAAGGAGATTGAGCTTTGTTATATGACTCTCACTTTAAAGATCACCAAGGCAAGTTACAAACTTGATGGTTAGGTCCTTATGAAATTGCCAAAGTATTTCCTAATGGTGCAGTGTGGTTACAGACCATTGACCCAGTGAAATTTTTACTATTGGTCAACGATCATCAATTGAGATTATACCACAAGATTGCCAGTAAGGAAAAATTTATCTAGTAGCATGTGATTTCAACAATGACCTCAAGTCTAGGATTGGCTGATGTTTTAGTATAGAATTAGTAGTAGGAAGAATAATAATGTTCTCATTTTCATGAGAAAATTTCATAGCCATAATAAAGAAGTTCATTCACCATTTTTCACTAGTGGGTTACACTTTTTTGCCAACTTTGACACTGCAATATTCATTTTCAGAAAAAAAACTTTAGATTAAAACACCTATTACTTCTAAACCGTAAGAAATTTGTAGATGATGTGAACTAGTGATTTGTGTAATTTTGTATGTAGATTCTAAAAATATTTTTTTGATAATTTTTGGAATCAATTTGCTTCCATTTTTCTATCTCCCTCGAAAACTAGTTTTTTTCAAAAAACAACATTTTTAACTAGTGACACTCACTTTGTATAACATAACTTTTATTCTATAATAGATATGAAAATGATTATTTTGAATTTGGTTTTGTAACATCCATATCTAGTGTTTTCAATTGATTTTATAACATTATCTTCAATATTTCATATTTTATTAAGATGTGAAGTCGAGTTAACTGTAATTTTGACATATGTCAATTTGATATTACATAACTTGTTGTATATGAAACAAAAATTAATTATTATTATTTTGTTGGAAAGATGACTTCAATACCTAGTGCGTAAATATTTTTCATAATTTTTTGGGTGATGTTTACTATTTTTCCATAAGCATTGAACAAAGAAGTTCACATTCGGTCAAAACCCTACATTCATAAGAAATAAAATAAAAATATATTAATGAAATTAAATATATTAAAAATTATACTATTTGGAAAGCTTATGATAAGGGATAAATACTTAAAAAAACAAAACTTCTAAATGAATTCATTTGACCCCCCAAAAGCTAATGTAAGATTGATTTTTTATCAACATTTGATAGATGCAAAGGAGACTCTATTGCAAGTATGATTTAGAAGTAGAGAGGTTCTATCCAAGAAATTTTGATCTAACTCTCTTCAATTAATTACTTCAAATGGAACCTCTTAAATCTTAAATCATTATATTTTCTAAAAAATGTATCATTTCAGCAAAAATCAGGATGTACGAAAAAGTGGGAACCAACATTGTGAGTTCACCCATAAATATATTAGAGGGCCACTTTTCCTGCAGTTGGACACCTAGGACCCATATTGTCATTGGTCATCATCCACATCCACTTCTTCACTTATCTGTCATGACGACTTCTTCAACACAACTTTCGTTTACACTTTTTTAATTTTTCATTCCACATCATCCACTTAGCATCACCAAATTTCAAATATCACTTTATCTACCAGCTCATCGTTGCTTTGCGAGATTTTGGATGATCTATGCATGCATTTCACAAACTTCATGTCATTTTGAAGTGATTCGATGTAGGTGCTTTCATTTCTATTTGGTATATACATCATTATAAAATTTGGTAATTTTTTTTATTTTCAGAAGCACATCACATATATAATATGCATTATAAGTATTATATTATGATTAACAACTTCATATTATTTGTGCTCTTTCCAAATCAAACCAATTAACCCTTTTACTCAACATTTGTGGGCACTTAGCTTAGATTAATTTTGGGAGAGGGAAGTGATGCCACAAGCTTTTTATGTTAATTGTTATTTTGCATGTCAATTTTTTTTACCATTAGTTGTGAAATGCGATGAGATATTCATATCTACCCACATAATTATCCCTTGCCTCTCATTAATATCAGAGTTTTCTTTTAGAATTTTTCTTGTCAAAACCTTCTCATGTATATGTCACTCTCTTTGCCTTAGTTGAGCATTTCAAATTTTAAAAGAACTATAGTAAACATCAATTGCAGAATTTAGAGAAGGATTGAAATTTGGCAAAGACAAAGGAATAGCTTGGTAAAGAAGTGTTGGGAAGAGAGAATTTGAAAAGGATTTTTCAAGGTGAAGGTATTTTAACATCCATAATAGCAGTAGAAGATGGGTGGAGACCCTATTAAGAAAGAACCTTTGGTTCACAACTTGGTTGATAATGTGGTCCATTATAAAGATTAGTTTTCAAATGTAGAATGAATGGACTATTTCCACAAGTGGGGGAATATAATACACAAATAACACTAGAGTTTGCATGGACATTGCAAGATAATATAGCCATTGTCAAGGGGTTGCATGTAGACACCATCATGATAGCTATTATAGAGGCAACTGGACTTTCTAAAATGGGGAAGATTATCTTAACACCCATGATGTAGTCTCAACCGGAGCAAAGTTTACCAGGCTGAATGGCCCACCTTTGCAAAATTCTAAACAAGGAACCAAGAGGGTTTCTTTACTAGAAAAATAGGCAGAGGTAGCATAATTCATAATTAGATATTTTTCTTGTGAGAGATGGATGTTACTGCTTTATTCACATCATTTCAAGATGCTCAATCACTTTTTCCATGGCCAATTAGTTAATGGTCTTAATTATTTAGCCTATTTCTCACCAGCATGGCGGCAAAGGTACACAACGGTAAGGACACAGGTCAGTACCTCACCACTACTTAATATCTCTTCTTGTAAAAATAATTTTAGCCATTTATTTTCCTAAAATGAATTGGGAGGAATTTTTAAAGGTTAAGATCATAAACATGTGAATTTGGGTTTGAGAGATAGAAAATTAAGGTTTAGAGGGTTGGAAAAAGGGGAAATTAGTAAGCCCCTATTAAATTCAGACTAAGAAGAATCATTTTTTTATGAGGAAAGAGACATCTCTTCCTCTGAAACCCCTAAATTATTGTTGTATCAAGAAGAGGTAGAGGAACCCCAAATGACTCCTCCTATAGACAAAACCCAAAGGCAAAATTTGGCTCATAAATATGCTATTGTACCCAAACCTAAGGGTACTGAGAAATGCTCTAAATAAAACAAGAATTAAGAAAAATTCAAAGCTCCAACAAGGGAAAATCAACCAAACCCTAGGGTAAAAACCCTTTCTACCAAAATAGCCAAGGGAAAGGAGAAGATTTCCTTTGCTAAATGGAAGGGGACTAAGGAAGAATATAAGTCTTCAAAAGGAAAGAAAGTAAAAATTGATGAGAGCCTTATAGTTGAACAAGAGGAGTCTAAGGATACACCTGTTACTTCTACGGGTAAAAAAAGAAGTCAGAAACTTCTATTTCTTTCGTTGAATCAAAAAGAAAAACTCACATTCCTACTACTCAAGTCCAACAATCTCAAACTATCACTCTTGTTTTATAGAAACCTCCATCTGTTGCTTCCCATGTTACTAAGAAAATATCGTTTGTGGCTAGAAAGGGAAAGATAAAGGGAAAGAAGAAAATGGAAGCTAAGGAATAGCAAGTCTCATCGATTGAAGAAGAATGGAGTCCTTAAGGGAAAGACAAAGCTTGGCATGGTTTTGGATATTAATTCAAAGATCATTAGTGAAAGATAATTCATATTTAGGCAAAGGCCTATAGTTGTGCAAGAAAGAGAAGTATCTTCTGAGTCTAATCCATAATAATTTAATAAAACTTCCCCAAATTGGGGAAAGAAAGAAGATGCTATAGTTTCAATGGAAATGCAATAACCTACAGGAGATTATGTTATCAAAGAATTGAGAGAGAAGAATGTGTGTGTTCAAAAAAAGGATGTTGCAAAATAAATAGAGGAGGAGGAAGAGATTGAAATATATGATATGGAAGAACCCCAACCTAAAGTAAAAGAAGGTGAATAATCAGAGAATATAATTTATAGGTTGGAGAAAATGGCTAGGGAGATAGAGGAGGTCATTGAGACCATCTTGAGACAAGACTTCGCCCCAATAAAAGAGCTACTCCTGGAAACCACTAACAACACTTAGGTGCCACACATCCCTTCCTCAATCTCTTAGCCTTCCATCATGCTCAAATTTTGGAAGCAAGTGAAATAGTTATAACTACGAGAGAAAGAATTGATAAGAGAAAGAGAGAAAATGTAGGAAATAATGGAAAATAAGCTACATGAATCAAAATCAAAAGTTGCAAAACTGAAGAATAAGGTGGAAACTATGGTTGTCATGGTTCCACAAATTTTCAAATGCAAACCACCAACATTAGTATATACACTATTTCTTTGGGAGCAATTTCTTAACTTCCAGTTTATGCAAATTTATTTATATTTTCCGTTTTTCAATTGTTTCTCCTAAAGATTTCTTTCATGTTTTACAGTCATCTTCTCCAAAATTATAGAATGCCTTGTGTGATTTTTTATATCCATAACCTTGTTGTGTTATACAACACTAGTTGGAACTGTTAGAATCAATGACAGTCCCAAAGACACTGGGGGGGGGGGGGGGGGGGGTGAATCAGTGTCTAACCAGTATACAGAATATTTATACTTATTTAAAACTTTGCATCCCAAAATAGTGTACCAGTAAATAATAATTAATGCAACAAATAAGAATAACAGAGACAACATAGAAAACACACCATAACACAAGATATTTAACGAGGAAACCCGGTGTGGGAAAAACCTCGGTGGGATTTGTGACCCACAATATTTACTCACTGGCCAATGAATAAATACTACTTACAATGAGGGGCCTGCACATGCAAGGAGGCCAACAGCCTAGAGCACACTGCTCAATAAAGAGTCACACTGACTACAAAATGGATTATCAAAATCAAATACAATGTACTACTTCAAAACAAAATCTCTCATGCCAGGTTCAGTACCGGTTTAAGCTCAATCAATAACCAAAACCTTCGTTGTCAACTATATCACCTTATACAAAATTGTCGTATACTTCTCATCCACCTCCTTACAAAAATGACCTATAAGATCTCATACATATATGAGTCTATTACAATGTACCATGTCAGCTTTTACAAAAGATAATTACATTACAAAACAATAAACAAAAGTTTATCCATGTCGGCCTGAGTGTCGGTATGCATTGTTGCCGATGTCGGTGAAGTGCCTATCGGTGTATGTAGAAGTCTATTGTCGGTGTCGGTATCTGCTAATTGGTTGCCAGATGATTGCCAGTTGGTTGCCATCAATGAAAACATAAAATATTTTCATAAGAGTGTATAATGCCAACAATCTCCCCCTTTGGCATTAATGGCAACACTCATGAGAAAAATCCAAAAGTTGTTTCCAAAAACTGAAGTCCAAAAAGATTCCAAAAAGATGTGCTCCCCCTGAGCAAGTGATCTCCTCTGTATAAGTATTTTTCTCTCCACTACTCCCCCTTTGACATCAATGACAAAGGTTTGTCAAAAATGATCAAACGAGTGCAAAAATTTCACCCCAAAGTCTCTAGCTAGAATTGATTACAATGAAACCTTTGCACTGGTAGCTAGAATTGAGGCAGTCGGATTATTTGTTGCATTTGCAACACACAAAAACTATAAACTATATCAAATGGATGTAAAATGTGCATTTTTAAATGGTGATCTTGAAGAGGAAGTTTACATTGAACAACCTGATGGATTTTTATTGACAAGTGATAAAGATACAGTTTGTGATTAAGGAAAGCCTTATATGGATTGAAGCAAGCTCCTAGAGCTTGGTATGCTAGATTGGACAAATATCTTTTGAAGCTTGGTTACACTAAAGGTAATGCTGACAACAACTTATATTTCAAAGTGACTAATGAAGACATCTTGGTTATTGAAGTTTTTGTTCATGACATCATTTTTGGAGGAGAAGATGGATTATGTAAAGACATTGCTAATAAGATGCAGGAAAAATTTGAAATGTCTATGACTGGGGAGATAAAATTATTTTTAGGATTGCAGATTTCATAGACTGATAAAGGTATATTCATATGTCAAACAAAGTACTTGAAGGAATTACTAAAGAAATTTGGTATGGAAAACTCTAAACCGGTAGGTACTCCTATGACTATAATTGATAAATTGTCATTGAAGGATGATTCAGCTCCTGTTAATCCGACAAGATACAAATCTATGATTGGAGGTTTACTGTATTTGACACAAACAAGACCTGATATAATGAATGTAGTGTGTATTGTTTCAATATTTCAGAGTAATCCGAGAGAAAATCATGAATCAACAGTGAAAAGGATTTTCCGACATCTACAAGGCACAACAAATCTTGGTTTATGGTATCCTAAAGATAAAATTTTTGATTTATGTGCATACACCGATGCTAATTGGGAAGGAGATGTAGATGACAGAAAGAGCACCACCGGTGGGGAATTCTTTCTTGGTAGCAGATTGATTTCATGGTTGAGCAAGCAACAGAGTTGTACATGATTATCAACAGCAGAATCAAAATATGTTGTAGCAACAACTAATTGTACTTGGGTATTATGGATTACGCAAATGTTGAAGGACATAAATGTAAAATGCAAAGAACCTATAATCATTTATTATGATAATTCAGTAGCAATTGATATATCTAAGAATTCGGTATTTCACTCTAAAACTAAACATGTTTCTATCAAATATAATTTTTTGAAAGAGAATGTTGAAGCAAAAGAAGTGAGATTGGTTTATGTGAAAACTAAAGAGCAGATTGCAGATATCTTTACTAAGCCTTTGCCTAAGGAAACTTTTGAATATCTCAAAGAGCAGATTGGAGTTATACCCTCACCGGTAGAGACTTAGACTGTTGATGATTGGCATCAAACCGACAGAATTTACAAAGAAACATTTTTCCTGGCTTTGATGGAGGAGAGCTACTTCTGAGGGGGAGTAGTTGGAGAAGTTGGTTATAACAATTGGTATTTATATTGCTTTGGCATTTGATGTCAAAGGGGGAGAGATATCTATGGAAAAACAAACATTATCCTCTGGGGAGAGATTATTCATTGGGGGAGAGATATATAGTCTTTGCATTTGTATTTTGATTTCTGGTATTGATCTATTCTGGAGATTGTTGGTTTTTGGTTTTTGACATTCTATTTTGGCACTTAGATGTTTTTCCATCTTGTGTTGCCATCAATGCCAAAGGGGGAGATTGTTGGTATTATGGATGTGTTGCATTGTTTTTGTCATTGATGTCAACACTTATCCTTCTGTAGATCTTTGGTTATGTTCACTGGCAAGTTCAGTGACTTATGCACAGTCACCAGTATTTGGTTCACCGGTAGGTTATATTGTTCACCAACACTAAGGATGACTTGTTATCATCTGGAGATCACTTGGTTATGTCAAAGACATGGTTTGGACACTTGGTTTTGGTATTTTGGTTATTAGTCTAATCGGGTTGACATATTTGTTGTTACCGACAAATTGGTCTAGGTTATGGACCGACATGCATTATCTATTCCATATCAACACGACACGTCATGGAGATGATTTAATCCATTGGATATTATTGTAATTTTATTGAGCTGACATGATGCATCACATCTTGACTTGTTGTAATTGATTTAATTGTAATATTCTTGTTAGCTGACCTACACATTTGGTCTTAGGTTTTGGTATATATGTAAGATCTCATTTGTGAGATGATGTATGTAAGGTAATAGGTAGAACGTATATGGTTATGGTATTGTAACATGGTATGTGCAAATATAGAAGATCATATGAGCAGACCATAGAGAAGGTGATTATCAGAGCTTAACTGGTACTGAATCCAACATTGGAGATGCTACTTTGAGCAGTACATTATCATTGGATTTAATCATCCAATTGTAGCCAGTGTGATTCCTATTTTGTGATTGAGCAGTGAGCTCTAGGCGGTTGGCCTTTCTACATGTGCAGACCCCATTTGTACACACATACTATCTACAGTAGTTCACCTCCTTGATCTGATCTTAAACATTTGATTTTCTTATCGGTTTCATTCTCTACCATTGCTTTGAATAATTTGAACTTCCCAAAAGCTTCTGATTTCTCCCTGAGAAAAGTAACCCAGCATATTCTAGAATAACCATCAATGATTAGCATAAAGTATCTATCTCTAGAAGGGTTGAAATAGAGTTTTACATCCATAATACCTTTTTGTATGTAGGAGATGTTCAATTAAGATCATTTTGTTCTTACTTAAAGAATGAAGAAAATAGAGGCAGTGAAATGCTCACATATAGGTGATGTAGGAGCATCCCTAGTTCTTGGCAATCTTGCATCAACCAAAAAACATTTCTTTTTCAGTTTATTTTTTGTTTTGTAGTTTCAACATTTCTTTCGGCATTTTGTTCTTGTATTTTCTCACCAAATGTTGCAGAGCTGGATTGTTCTTGTGAACATGATTATCTTCCTTACCCCAAGTCCACAGGATGTTTGGATCTTTTTCTGGCAAGTTATCGCTTCTGAATTCTGAGACAATTTTTTGGCTTAGAACACTGGAACCATTTGGACCTATTCTACTATTAGCGAATCTTGCAGATCCTTTCCTAGCTTGTAGAGCTCCAGCTTGTTGTTCCAACATTCCTTGGCATGTGGTCGATCACCCCTTTGGTCTGCACTTCTTCCTTTGGATTTTTTGGAGGATTTTCATTGGCGGAGGCTAACCCGGTGGTTTTACATGCTTCATTTTGTTCATCGACATTTGGTTCATCTTGGGTTGACGTGGATCCCTCTAGATCATATAAATCAATGTAATCTAGCATGTAATAGGAAGTGATAAGGATATAGAAAATAAATCAAGGGATGAGGTGTTCCGGAGTTAGCTCGCTTTCTTTCTTGAGATGCATGTTGCATAACACGCATTTACTGTAATCAGGTCAGTGAGCCAAATCTTATAGCCTGCATGTTCTTAGCAGATTTTAATTGCTTTTGATGATATAATTCAATCATTTCTACATTGCCTCCATCATCTTGTCATGTTTCTGTTGTGTTTACTCCTATTGCACAGTCTAGATTGATCTCCTTGAGGTCCCTCCTAACCGTGACTACATCAAGTGGTATCAGAGCAAGATTTCATTCTGGAGATTGTGTTGTCCTGAAGATTTTGTTGTAGGGTGGCAGATTGAAGGTCTGACTTGCAACTACAGAGAACTGGCGTGAATATGACACGAAGGGGACATAAGAATGGTGGAGTGTGTGGAAATGCAGACCCTGTTGTGATAGAAATGTTGAGAGGAATTGCAACCCAGTTAGAAGTTGTTGAGACAACCCAAAGAAGAGGTCGATATATCGAAGATGTGAGAGAAGATGAAGAAGAAGAAGCACCAGAAGAAGAAGCAGAAAATCCACCGACGAATGATCCGAATGAGGAAAGGTTTATAAGAGCATTGTCAAGAACGAATACCAGACCACATTTTAGTCCACTAGATTATGATAGCAGGTTGGATTCAGATGAATTGTTAGATTGGATCATAGAGATGGAAAAGTATTTTGATTTTGAAGGCACCGAGAAAGATAAGAAGGTAAGGTATGCTTGTACTAAGTTGAAAGGTCATGCATCTCTTTGGTGGGAACTTTGCAGGTTGATAGACAAAGAAGAGGTAAATAAAAGATCAAATCATGGGAGCAGATGGTTACCAAGTTGAAATTGAAGTTTATACCAACTGATTATCAAGTGAATTTGTTCCAGAAATTATAGAACCTGAAGCAGAAGGAATCTAGTGTGAAGGAGTATATTGAAGCATTCTACAAGTTGAATATCAGATCGGAACATATTGATGATGAGGTTGAACAAGTTGCGAGATATTTGAATGGGTTACAAATGTCTATACAAGATGAACTCATTTTGATCAAGTTGTAGAGTGTTGAGGAAGCTTACCAATATGTCTTGAAAGCATAAGAGAAGTTGAACAAAAGACATGAGCAGAGACAAATAGCTAGAGGTGGAAGGTTTTCTGGAGGAAGAGGATATTCCAAAGGAAGAGGAACCTGTGTAGATCGGATCAAGGATAGGGAAGTAAGGATGGTAGTTCATACCAGAAGGGTGATACAAATTTCTACTGGAGAAGAGAACCTGATGGTTACCGGAATGAGGGTTATGAAAAAGATGATAGAAGACAGGACACGAAGGTTTTTAGAGGAACTTGCTTTAAGTGTGGAGGAGAAGGACATCATTCTTTTAAATGTAAGAAGGCAAAGAAAATTGGAAGAGAAACATTGGTAGAAGAAGACCCTACCGGATCGGCTGACAAACCAAAAGATGAAGAATTGTTGATGATAAGGAGAGCTTTGTGTCATACCGGAGAGGACGAAGAACCCTTGCAAAGGAGAAATTTGTTCAAGACCAGATGTAAGGTATCCAGTAAGTGTTGTAAAGTCATTATTGATAGTGGTAGTTTGGATAATCTTGTTTCAAAAGAGATGGTGAATAAGTTGAAGTTGGAAAGATTGAAACACCCTAAGCCTTATCAGATAGTGTGGATTCAAGATGATCATAAGTTATTAGTAAGTAAGCAATGCTTGGTGAAATTGAAAATTAGAAATTATCTTGATGTTTTGTGTGATATCATGCCTATGGATATTTGTCATATTTTGTTGGAAAGACTTTGGCAGTTTGATAGACAGGCAATACATGACGGGAGGAAGAACATGTACACTATTGTTGCAAATGAGATGAAACAAACCTTGTTGCCCTTGGAGGAGCCTTGAAAAAGTGAAGTCTGTACGAATGTTAGAATTTGTTTGGTTGATGGAAGGAAATTCTTGGATGGAATGAGACATGAGAATGTGTGTTTTGCCTTAGTTGCTAAGAAAGCTAAGAATCTAGAGCATGGAGAACAACCGAAGGAGATAAAGGAGTTGCTGACAGAATATGAAGACATCATTTTAGATAATGTGTTTGATGGATTACCGCCTGTAAGGAGTATTAGTTATTGCATGGACCCAATTCCCAGAGCTAGTTTGCCTAACAAAGCAGCACACTAGATGAAACTGACAAAAAATGAAGAATTGAATAGACAAGTGCAGGAATTGTTGGAGAAATGTTTGACTAGAGAAAGTTTTGAGTCCTTGTGTAGTACCAACAGTGTTAGCACCTGAGAAAAGTGGAGAATGGAGGATGTGTATCGATTCTAGAGCAATAGACAAGATCACAATGAAGTATCGGTTTCCTTTGCATAGGATGGATGACATAATGGATTGTTTGAGTGGAGCCAAATACTACATAAAGATAGATTTGAAGAGTAGATATCATCAGATCAGGATCAAAGAAGGGGATGAGTGGAAGACAACATTCAAGACAAATGAAGGATTGTATGAATGGTTGGTGATGCCTTTTGGGTTGACTAATGCATCGAGTTCTTTCATGAGATTGATGAATGAGGTATTGAAGAAGTTCTTGGGTAAGTTTGTCATTGTGTATTTGGATGACATCTTGATTTTTGGTAAGACAAAGGAGGAACATATGTTGCATTTGAGACAAGTTATGTAGAGATTGAGAGAAGATAAGTTTTTGATAAATCTTAAGAAGTGTAGTTTCATGAAGGAAGAATTAGTCTATTTGGGATTTGTGATATCTACGGATGGATTGAAGATGGATCCTAAGAAGGTAAGAGCAGTTGTTGAATAGCAGGTAAGATCATTTCATGGATTGGCTAGTTTCTACCAAAAGTTTACCAGAAATTTTAGTTCAATTTGTAGCCCTATGACTGAGACAATGAGAGGAGATAGGAAGGAATTCAAGTGGACAAACAAAGCAAATAGGAGTTTTGAATTGTTGAAGTAGAAGGTGATTGAGAATCCTATGTTAGCTTTACGAGATTTTAGCAAAGTATTTCAAGTAGACTATGATGCAAGTGGAAATGCAATTGGAGTAGTGTTAAGTCAGGAAGGAAGAGTAGTAGCTTATTTTAGTGAAAATTTGAATGATGCAAGAAGGAGATATTCAATGTATGATCAAGAACTTTATGTCATGGTTCAAGCCTTGAAGAAATAGAGACATTACTTGTTACCTAAGGAGTTTGTGTTATATACCAATCATCAAGCTTTGCAGTATTTGAATAGTCAGAGTAAGTTGAATCAGAGACATATGAGATGGGTAGAGTTCTTGCAGAGTTACACCTTTATGTGAAGAATAGAAATGGGAAGCCAAATAAAGTTGTTGATGCCTTGAGTAGAAGGAGGAATTTGCTGATAGAGATGAGAGTGATAGTGTTAGGATTTGAAGAATTGAAGACCTTCTATGTTGATGACTCGGATTTTGCAGAACCTTGGAAAGCATGTAGATAACCGGTTATGGTGGATATAAGTAAGTGCTTGGACTATTTTATTTAGGATGGGATGTTATTCATAGGAGTTCAGTTGTGTATACCTAAAATTTATATGAGGGAGAATTTGATTAAGGAGAAGCATAGTGGAGGATTAGCTGGACACTTTGGTGTTGACAAAACAATGGCATTGGTGAGTGAACATTACTTTTGGCCACAGATTCATAAGGATGTCAAGAAATTTGTGCAAAGCTGTAGAATTTGTCAGGTTGCAAAGGGTAGTAGTTAGAATGTGGGATTGTATACACCTTTGAAAATCCAGAGAGACCTTGGGAGGACATAAGCATGAACTTCATATTTGGATTACCTAAGACACAGATAGGGAATGATTCTATATTTGTGGTGGTGGATAGATTCTTGAAGATGGCTCATTTCATACCCTGTAAGAAGACATCAGATGCAATGCATGTAGCTGACTTATTTCTCAAGGAGGTAGTGAGATTGCATGGATTACCTAAGAGCACAGTTTCAAATAAAGACACTAAGTTTGTTGGTTATTTTTGGAGGACCCTTAGGAATAAGTTGAAGACAGATTTGAAATTTAGTTCTACTTGTCACCCATAGACTGATGGACAGAAAGAGGTAGTAAACCAGAGCTTGGGAAATTTGTTGAGATGCTTAATTGGAGAGAAGACCAGAAGTTGGGATTTGATTCTTGCACAACCTGGGTTTGCCTACAATAATTCAGTAAACAAGAGTATCAGAAGAACACCTTTTGAGATTGTTATCGGAGTACACCCTAGAGGTATATCAGAATTAAGAGATATCAGTAATGAATAAAGGAGGAGCACATAAGCAAAATAATTTGCAGGTCACATGAAAGCCTTACATGTTCAGGTTAAACAACAATTGGAGGATATGAACAACAAGTATAAGGAGAAAGCAGATGAGAAGAGAAGACATAAGGAATTTGAAATTGGCGATGAAGTGATGGTGTATCTGAGAAAATAAAGATTTCCAATTGGAACCTACAGTAAGTTGCAGATGAGAAAGTTTGGACCTTGCAAGATCTTGAGGAAATTCAGTTCTGGAAATGCATATGAAGTGGAGTTACCAGATACTTTGGGTATTTCACCTATATTCAACATTGCAGATCTACATCAGTATCATAAATTAGAATTCAGTGAAGACAATATTGCAGACTTGGAGAAGTAGATGGCCCAGAAGGAACCAAATTAGATTGAAGACATTTTGGACAGGAGGATTGGGCGCAACACCCGGAGCAATCAGTGCAAAAAGTATCTTGTGAAATGGAAGGACAGACCAGTTGAAGATTCATCTTGGATTTCTTAGGTAGAGGTAGACCGCCTTGGTTTTCCTATAACCCCAGCAAAGTAAGGGACTCACTTTTTGTCAACAACCTTGGATGTCTGATACAGGAGCATCCCTGGTTCTTGGCAATCTTGCATCAACCAAAAAACATTTATTTTCAATTTGTTTTTTGTTTTGCAATTTCAACATTTATTTTTGCATTTTTTCTTGCATTTGCTCACTAGATCTTGTGGAGCTGGATTTTTCTTATGAACATGATTGTCTTCCTTACCCCAAGTCCATTGGATGTTTGGATCCTTTTCTGGCAAGTTATCGCTTTCGGATTTTGAGACAGTTTTCTGGCTTAGAAAACCGAAACCATTTGGACCTATTCTGCTATTGGCAAATCTTGTAGATCTTTTTTATAGCTTTCGAAGCTCCAATTCGTTGTTCCAATGTTCCTTGGCATGTGGACGACCTTCCCTTTGGTCCACACTTCTTCCTTTGGATTTTCGAGAGGATTTCATTGGCGAAGGTCGACCCGGTGATTTTACATGTTTCATTTTGTTCATCGGCATTTGGTTCATCTTGGGCCAAGACGGATCCCTCTAGATCCTATAAATCAATGTAATATAGCATGTAATAGGAAGTGATGAGGATATAGAAAATAAATCAAGGGATTAGGTGTTTCGGAGTTGGATCACTTTCTTGCTTGAGCCGGATGTTGCATAACACACATTTATTGTAATCATGCCAATGAGCCAAATCTTGTAGCCCACATGTTGCCAATAGATTGTAATTGCTTTTGATGATATAATTCAATCAGTTTTGCATTTCCTCCATCATCTTGTCTTGTTCCCCTTGTGTTTACTCATGTTGCATGATCCAAATTGATCTCCTTGAGGTCCCTCCTAACCGTGACTGCACCAATAGGGATATTGAGAAAATAACTACATTGTCCCTTAAGTGTGAATCAAACAATGTAGATGCTATGATGAATGAGTGGTTGTTGCTCACCATTAAGCTTGCTATTCAACAACATATACTAGTATCTAGAGAAAAGATTTATGTAGAGTATGAGATAATGATTCATGCACAAGGAAGGGATATTCTAGATTTTGTTGCAACACATTGGCAAGAACTCACACATGACTTACAATAGAAAGAACCTCATTTCCTATACAACTTCCATGCAACTATTCATAGAGTCAGGAGGTATATATAATTGGCTACAGAGCATGACCTAAATAGGATATCGCTTGTATTCAAACCTTCACTCCTTTTGTGGCCCATACCAAATTACAAAGGGATTGAGCATTATAACAAGGCTGTTAAGGAACCCAGGTGGCAAAGGATTGCAAATTCAAAGGGATTCTACTGGAATCCTTCAACAAGAAATTTAGGAGTCACTACTCATTCTGATTTTAGAGGGATTTCATGCATAATAGGTTAATAGAGCATGCTTTGGGACAAGAAGGAATCTAAGTTAAGGGGAATGCTAGGTATTTACTCGCCTATCTTTTTTAGTTACATTGTAGACTTTAGCTAATTTTTATAACATAAGTGTTATGAACCTCAATCTATAATGCCCGCCAAAATACCCTAGAGAAAACAACTAAACTAACTAACAAATGGAGATAATTTTTTTTAAACATATACTAATGCAACATAGTAAGCTATCATAATTCCAAATCATAGATCAACATAACATGATTGCATAAAGCATCATAAGGAAAACCATGACCCCATACAACACAAGCGGAAATAGCATTATAATAATAATCATCATCTCAATGTGCACCTGTAATCAATCATTTATTCATCTATACATTCATTCCCTAGGGTACCTTAATGTCATTACTTAAAAGAAATAACACATAACATGTCAATGCCATAAAAACCATTAACATTGTTATAATAATTACATTACTATCTCTTTTATCATGAGAATCAGGAATTTTCAAACACTTACTCTATCATACTCCCATTATATCTCTAAGTTCATTTTAAAGCACCGATACCAAGTGTTACTCATCCCCCATTTCTTCACTAACCATCTAACTTAATATGAATCCAAATAGCATTATCAACATATAAGAAAATACAACTCTTTTCCTTTTCTAATTTCATCATACATCCTATCAAGATAATGTATACACAATCATTGACAAGTCCATGCAACAATTCTAGATACTCCCAAATGAAATTACTTATAGCAAGATTATCTAAAAGTGCCATATCCGCAATAAGGACACACATAGCTTAACATTTCAAATCTTATTCCATATAGATCTCTATCTATTTTCTACCTAATGAGCATTCTTACAACATGTATCATACAATGAATATAACATCTCATTCCATTACAAGATCATAACCTCGACTACCTCATCACCATGTCCTATTGCATAAGAATACATGGTACAAGTACATAATCTCTTTTACATTTCCAATGTCATCATGATTCAATTTACTATCTCAATACATATAAATCAACTCTGCAGAAAGAAGAACCATAGAGTCCATACAAATCTACAACTACTCATTATTTTCCATATTACATAGACAACTAACATTAAGGATTAACATCTTTGAATCAAATCATACATGATCATTAATGTATACACTACCATCCACAAGATACACACGAGATAATCCAATTGTATCACTCAATCATTTAATTCCTTTCTAATCTATATTTACATACACATTGAATGTTCATTTACAATGATCTTATCCAGGACATCTCATTCTAAAATCAACTTACTACAAGACCTAGTACATGTGTTTACAAGATACTAACTACATAGCCTTCTTTACTATTACATCTTTCTCGAGATAAAAAAACACATGATATCAATTCCAATTAAATAGACTATTCTCCAAATATCCATCCACATGATGAGATAATATAAATCCATATCCATGCACGCAAGAATCCAACAAAGAACATCCCAATGGAAGAAGCCATCAAACCACCCGACCATGTGGAACCAAATAGTATCCACACCCCATGCTAGGAGATGACATGGGGTTCCAACTCTCAAGACCTAGGTTGACACCTAACAACCAAGGGACTCAATATGACATCCACAAGACAACAACCAAGAACAACAACCAAGAACAACAACCAAAAACACATCACAAGGCTAAACATAAATCAATAAACTCCTAGAGGCATAAACTAAAAATCAAGGCATAAGGATAATAGACACATGTAGGGAGGAGTGTCATCACATGCTAGCCTCATGTGGAATCCACCTCAACCTTGAAGCCAAACAAGGGAGGTCGGTTTACCGCTCCAACGGGCTTCCCAACCATAGATCCCAAAACCACCTCCCTAGGATCTGCCATTGGGGCATACAACTCAAATTAATTATCTTGATTATGTGAATTCCTAATTACCCAACCCACTAATCATTTTATTATGGTTATCACTTGCAATTAAACATAAACTCTTCATGTGGTCCCATGACAGGTCTAGACCCTTTTCTAGTGATCTATTGCTCGCGACCT
The DNA here is from genome assembly GCF_030272615.1 of Cryptomeria japonica. Classification (NCBI taxonomy): domain Eukaryota; kingdom Viridiplantae; phylum Streptophyta; class Pinopsida; order Cupressales; family Cupressaceae; genus Cryptomeria; species Cryptomeria japonica. Next base: position 110,848,140 of record NC_081413.1, on the reverse strand, counting down.
TGGTCCTACACATGCAAGAGCCCACTCTCCCAACCATGGACCATAACCTTAGGGAAAAACATACACCAAATAACATTACAATAACATCATGAAGGTTCACAAATGACATAGGTACAGTCACAACATCACTAACACAAACTGAAGCACAATATGAAACATACATTCAAAATGCAAGCACGAGCTTTCACCAAACAAAACATCTCAAGCATCCAAAGAATAGGTATGAGTTAAAAATATATTCCAAAACAATTTCCAATCCTTAGTAGTGAGGCAAAAATATCCCACTGGAGCTATCATAAAACATTCCTCAACATTGAGGCAATCTTCCTCTCGCTAGAGAAACTCATCGTATGAACAATCCCCTCAACGGTAAGGCATAAAAAATATTACCATAGCATAAAAAAAATATGTGAAGGTCAATATGACATAATAAACACCTCTGAGGAACTCAATAAAATCACAAAATGCCTCTGGTAAATGCACGAAATCAGACTCCTCAAACACAATGACCAAAATGGCAATTCCCTGCACCCCGGAGCAGATCAGCGCTCCCAGAACCTAGATTAGCATTCCTGGAAGACAAAGTGATGTTTTTGGACCATACTTTGGTGTTTTGGGGTCATTCTATGACATTCTAGGGCCATACATTAGCATTTCTGGGGCAGAATGCATAAATTAAGGAAAAATTGACAAACAACATAGTACAGGTGCCTAGTTCAACTTTTGGGCTCAAAAACACATCCAAATCACTTCCAAAAGGCATGCGAGGAAAAAAATAATATGAGGACACACATAAACAAATAATTACGGTCTCACATATAGGATTCAATAATAACTCCCAGTCAAAATTGCACTTAGAAGTGCACAAAACTACAACAAATCTGCACTGCGACTAAGGGAGATACAATATTGCAAGAATAGGTTCAATACAAAATTTAAAAGGCTACCCAAAGTCCAAACATAAAACATGACATCCACAAATAGGATCATGATAAAATTCAACACATAAGGTTTCCCAAAAATAACTTTTGGCCAGCCATATCTACTCCAATTTGCAAATAAACACAGAATCATGGAAAGGTGAAAAAGATGCATAAAGGATAATCATATATCAATCCAAGGCTCTTAAAATTCAAGAAAGATCTTAGGGGAAATTAAATTAATGATTCAATAGGGTAAATGTGGAATATACATTCCTGATAGCACACACCATTCCTAGATTTACACCATTAATCAAAGTATATTATCATTGCTTATAAATTTTTCCCTAACCAAAATGAAATCTTAAACATCAATATCCAAGTGCCAAAAAATCTATCAATAGTCACAATGTATATAATCTTTTCCAAACAAAAATGCAGAGAATGGAGTTTGAAGCTCCAACCTAGAAGATCGTAGTAATGGCAAAAAGGATATTCAAAGAAGAGGAATCAAACCAACAACTTCAATCCAAATCTTCAATAAAAAATATCCCAACAATCCAATCCAAACTCCATCAAAAATCCAAAGCTCAAACCAAAATTTGCAGAGAAAAACCAACTCGACAATGCACGACAAAACTCTGTTAAATAAAAATTAAACTCCAAACTATAAAAAATCATTAGCTAATCAGAAAATTCCAATAAACTATAGATTATACTTACCATGCACATTACCAAGGTAAGTATTATTTAATAATATTATTTACTTACCCATTCAAAATTAACCAATTGAAATAAGGGGTAGGTAAACTTATAATTTAACCAATTATGCAAATAATAATAATAATAATAATAATAATAATAATAATAATAATAATAATAATAATAATAATAATAATAATGCAATAGTATAAACATAAATGAGATAATAACAAATCAAATCCCAATAATAATTAAATAATCAAAAATTTATTTAAATAGAAACTCAATATTAAATATAATACTGAATCAACAATAAAGCATAAATATTAAATAATAAATAAATAATCATTAAACAATAAATAATTAATTAACCGGTAAGGGATTAATAAAGCATTAAATCAACCTGTTAATGGGTTTTCGGGGGTTGATCCAACTCTTTTTTTAGAGAAGATTAAATGGGAACCACCTAGCAAACAATGGATAAAGATTATTTTCGATGGTGCATCAAAAGGAAATCTGGGAACCTCAGGTGTTGGAGTGGTGGCGAGGGACAACAACGGATCTATCCTATTCAAAGGAGCTCAACGATTGCAGGATGGCACCAATAATGAAGCAAAGGTCCAAGCGGCTTTTCTAGCAACAAAACTAGCCTTAAACATGAAATTCCAACGACTGCACTTAGAAGGGGACTCTCAGATAGTTATTAATGCAATAGCTAAAGGCAACACGCCATGTTGGAAGCTAAACCGATGGGTGGCTATGATCCGAGAGAAACTCAAAACATTTGTGGAGTTTCATGTCTTGCATATTAGGAGGGGAACAAATGCAGTGGCATATTTGTTGTCTAACATTGGAAGTGAACTGGATAGTTGTGCGACCAAATGGTGGAAAGGTGATGGTTGCGTGTGGGAATGGTACTAATTGCAGCTTTTACAAATGTGCAGTCTTCAACTTGTTAATGAAAGCAAAACTTGGCAAGTACATTTGCCAAGGTGGCACCTGCTCTTTGAAGGAGTTGTCTATGGCAAGTCGCACGATTGGAGCGAGTGGAGGATGGCAGTAAATCCTGCTCTTGATCTCATGGTATTAATGCCTTATCCTTGGCACTCATTAACCATCCTATACGATGGAGGAAGAATTTATTACCCTTTGAGATGTGTGCTAGGGTTTGTTTGAAGTAGAATTAATTATATCTTTGTAGCTTTGTATAATATTGCATTGCAGGAATTGTTGTTTCAAAATTGCAGGTGACCATGGAGGCTAATTTCACTCTGCGAACAAACAAGAAGTTGGTGCCTTTTTTGGGTAAGGTATCGGATAAGCGGATGCAGGGACTCTTTTGGTTTAAGGCGGAGAAGTTGTGGGTGGTGGCTCATCTCATGCTTACTGAGGAGGTGGTTTATATCCGTCACCGATATCAAACTAACATGGAGGTGTACTCTTTGCTTTTAGCGTGGGCCTGTGAGTTCGAACCGGAGGTGGAAAAGGTAAAACTCACACAGATCAAATTGATCGATGAGGAGTTTTTGATTAACCTAGATTCAATCTTGGAATGGGTGGTATCGCGAGTTGGCATTTGAATTAAGGAAGGGGACGACCAGGAGGAATTGCTTCCTTTTATTCGTGGTTCGGAGGATGAAATCAAAGACCAATGTCGTGAACGTGCTCGAGTGGGGTGGGAAGTGATGAAACTCTATGTGAAATTAACCAGAGTAGATGAAGTCCTAAATGGTCTATGTGTGGTGACAAGGATGGAAGTTGGCAGGGACCTGAGAGATAGATTTGAAGAAGGAAGGGCCATTCAGTTACTGGCAAGTTTGGAGGGCGACCCTGATTTCGGATGTCTGGACTGCATCCCCAAGATGAAAGTTGAAGCGGCAAAGGGGAAAGCATCGACTTCTGAGGAGGGAAGGGAGGAGGTGACCCAGGGGGATAGTGAGTGAGTGGCCTGTTGGCCAGTGTTTTTCATTTGCTCCTAAATGTTTTCATCTGTTAGTTTTTACTCTAAAACTTTTATTATTTCTGGAACATTTGGTTTGGAGAACCAGCAAAGAACTGGTTTTTTGTTGATGCTATAAGTGGTAGGGTAGGGTAATCCATAAGTTTGGACTGTGGGTAGTATGGGTTTGATATTTTCTACGTTTATGCATAGTGGAAGACTGCAAATTTTGTATATTTAAATTTCTGTATTAATAGAATGAAAAAATATTTACCGATCAAAAAATAAATAAAGCATTAAATCAATAAATCAAATAAATCAACTCAATTAAATAAATATAAAATCTCAACAATAAAATTCAAATAATCAATTAAACACTAAATAAACCAAATAAATAAATGTTCAATAAATAATAAGTCAATTAATTAATAAGTCAAGATCAATTAATCATTAACCAAACTAATAAAAATAAATATTAAATAACCAACCAAGTAATAATCAGATAATCAAATAATCAAACCATCAAATAAATCAGCTATAGTATTAATACCATACTAACCAAATATCAATTTGCATATAAATCACATACTCACAACACCTCGGGCAACCGATAAAGGGTCAAAACCGACACAAGACTCTAACCACCAACCCGTGTCACGACACAACTGACAACTTAAGCCTAGAGTATGAGAGGGAAACACATGCCATCTCTGACAACTTGCCATTGGGATAGGATACGCTCAGACCTGTGAGACCAGGTGGAGTCAATGTTTGGTACCTACAAACTTGCAACCACCACTAAACACAATACAACATATATACATCATAAATGATCAGGCAAGTGATAGAGAATCACAACGTCATATCATGCTCACAATGAGTGGTATGATATTGTCTCTAATCACAAAGACACTAGAACACAATCACAAACATCGTAGTATCAATTCAAATATAAAAATCATAGAGTAGGGCTAGCGTAATCATAATGTCATCAAAATCTCGTAAGCAATATGATCCATCATGAATAATGAATACATATATCATCAAATTATAGATCCATCTTCATATCCAATTCAATCACGAAACAAGGTTAGTACATAGCATGATACCAACAAATCATCATAAAGTAGACTAATCTAGATCAATATATTCCTCTGAAGTACATAAATGCAAGATGAATCAGGGAGGGGCACTACACAATCATAGTATGACCTACTATGATATTAAGTCTTCATTTGAGCACTTTTAATATGTTTACTTAATGACTAATATAATGTATATATGCTTATGAATGTGCATGGTATGGATGGAAATGATTAATTACAATCATTTGCAATGTTGTATATACTAACTTGGTATGCAACACTTTTTCTCGGGCTAAAAGTGACTATTCCTATAACCAAGCACTGTGTCAGCTTATGGAAAAAACCAACATTGTTTTGATCAAAAGTAGTTTTAGGTGGAACAAGCTATCTAAGGGAAACACTTACACATGGACACCCTTCATCATGATCTGAACCACCTGAGCATGTGTTATTTAGTAGTCTATTAAGCTGATTCAAGTGCATAATTATGTTTTAAATGGTTGTTAAGAATTGCAGTCCTAATATGACTCTTCTTTAGTTTATGGTTCCTTTTTTCAATTAATAAATTTATCCCTAGATCTAGGGATCGAGAAGTAGTTAGTTACAGAATCAATCATAGGTGTAATTATATAAATAAACTTGTGTTCAACTTAAGAAGGTTAAATTTTTTGTGACTATGCCAATAGTTATGTTTTGAAGCAAGTCTGTAAATCATGATGAATAAAATACATTACATTTCTAAACCAATTGTGTAATCTTGTGATTTTATAGTGAGTACTTACCTAAGGGGGCCCACTTGAGGTAAAGCTACTCTTAGTGTAGTTTAGTTGGTTTTGTTTCAAGAGTTTAATATTGAAGTAGCTCTTTTGATTTTGGTAGAATAAAGAGTTTGATTGTTTATCGTTTCTTGTAGCAACTAGACCGTACTAGATTAGATAATGCAAGTATTAGTTAATAGTTATTTTTCTTTATAGTAGTTAATTGGTTGCTTTGTTTTAATTGCCTTAGATTCAATTGTTGTAGCATAATGTTTAGTTTACATTGCACTTGTTCTTTCTTTGATATTTCCATTTAAATACTAATTATTTTCAATAGTTGTTTCTAGCTCTATCTTTTACTACAATTTTTGCAATTAACATAGGATAGCAACCCTAGATAGGTTTGTAATGCATATACAATATTGCATCATTTGAAGTTATATAACCCCCGACTAACAAGTAAATGCAGTATTTTAAGCCATGAAGGATTGCTCAACATGGATAGATATCCTTGAGTTGTGAAGATATGTTCCAATCTCAATTGGAATTGTAAGACTTGACACCACTCAAAAATCCATCGGTAGTGAATAAGATCATAGTAGCAGTTGTGTCTCAGACATTTTTGGCTAACCTATCCTTCAAAAGTAGGGAATGTAGGCAGAAGCACAAAACAAACAAGATCAATGCATCCTCGAGACAACCCAAAGGAAATTCCTAAGAAATAAAATTGTCCCCCTAGTGTGCATAGAGACAATGACTATTAAAAGAATGTTACATAAGATTCTAGGAGTTTGTGTGTGCATTAGGGTGAAGGGTTTTCTTTCCAACCCAGTCTAGGTGGTTTGGTTTCTCGCGCCTTCAACCCACTTGGGAAGGATTTGATGTACCTTTCCATACCTCAAAAGAATTAGAGAAGTATATTTTTTATGTTAATTTGCTTGTCTCTATAATTTTTCTTGTGCCTAGGGTTTTCAATGTCTTTTGAAACTCTACAAACCCATTTCATCAATGCAAAAAATACTGAAAAAGAACTTCGTGCTCTCTGTCCCCATTTCAAAGGAGTGTGGGGTTTGGATACCTCCAAACCTGGGTTTTTCCTCAGCTAAAAATATGACAGACACCTCACTTTCTCTAGAACTACCACCTCCTAATGTAGGGTAGGCTTCTTCTTGTGCCTTTTCCATTGGAAATAGCATGATCACATTGGTAGATGTCCCTTTAGATCTTCACATTTTTTATGAAGTTATTGAGGAAATCTCAAAAGATGTGGGTTCAAGATCTATTATCTTCAAGAAGTTAGGGAAGTGTACTTCACTAGAGGATTTCTTGGCATGGTGCCAAAAATATTGGAGTAATTTGGTAGCTCCTTCAATGGATTTGTTGGATCATGGCTTTTTCCTAGTCTGCTTTCAATCTTCAAAAGATTGTAGGTGTTGGGTGAATATTTTGTCACTAGCGTACCAATGACAAAATACGTATTTCACACACAACTATGATAAGGTAAAGTCTTTCCTCTCACCAAAGGGAGGTTTCCTATTGGAATTTTGAGTATTACAACAACTTATGCAAAACAAAATTCGGGTGTAAGCTTAGGGCATGTAATTCTCTTTTTTCAGAATTAATGTATTCTCCCTTCACTTGGTGATATTTCTTACAACTAAATAAACTTAACCACTAAATTAAACTTCTTGATAAAGATACAAGGATCCTCAATATTTAGACAACCTTGTAATCCCAAAGTCTTATGTAAGTGTAACTACTGAAATCACCACTATTTCAAATTAAATCTCAACTTGTAGCTCAAAGTCTCCAAGATGTGATCAATGATTCCTAAAACTACAAGTAATTTGCAACAATACAAAGCTTCCTACTCAATTACTTAATTATCAGAAGATTTCCCAAATATGTAGATAGCACAAAGTCTATTTCCACAATTAGAAATATCTTTCATAAACTTTCACAATTTCACCAAAAGATTCAAGATCATAAGGAACGATTATGAGAACTAAACATAAGAATGATTCCAATTACAATCACAATCTTTAGTACAACACAAAGTTTGGTAACTAGTGGTTGCTATCTTTATTTCCTTGAATCAACTTTTACGTCAAAAGCACAAAGTCTTAATTGAGATAAAAATTTGGTAGAGTTTTGCTAAGCATAAAAAAGATATATATGTACAAATGAGGGTCCTCTTTATATAGGAAAAGAGTGGAAAAAAATGTGGGCATAGTTGACTAATTCAACTACACAGTTCCACTTGACTACAACTACTGCATCAAATAAAAATGCAACTGTAAGAAATTTTGTAGTGACTAAGAATGCAACTACATGAAAAGAAAGTGTCAAAGGGGGACACTTTATTCATCTTTCTCCTCATTGGATTTTTGGAATTCCTCAAACTTGACCAAAATAGCTTCCATCTCGACTTTGTCCAGCATTGTGGTAGAACTGGTGATGGTGCAAACACGGGAAATTGCATCTTTAGCTTTCGTGTATTTCTTCCTTCCATCTTTCAACATTGATGCAAGAACTTTAAAATTGACTTGTATTTATAGCAACTTATCAAATGCATTCAATATGAAATCTTGTTTTATACAGTGATCTATCAGGGAAATAAATTCTTGTATGATGGCATCACTGGTCACAAGATTTTGATTATCATCATACAAATAACAAGGAATTTCAGCTACTCTTGCTGAAATCTCATCATCACCTTCCTTCTTCTCTTGATCTAGCTCCATAATCATTGACCTTATTGTTTCTTTCTTATGAGACAACAATGACAAAATCTGGATGTATTTCTCTCTTGTTGGAATTACTTTATTTTCCACAAGGACGTCAATTCTGAAATCCTCCATTTTACCCCAAAGAGTTACACTCTTTTCAATATCTTCTACCTCTTGAGATGAGAAGTTTTGACACCTTGCATTTGACTTTGAAGAACTTTAAAGTTAGTCAACAACTTAATTGTTTAATCTAGAAGATGAGAACCTTCTGATTTCAAATGAGCAATCCATTCATCCACTACTCGGCCCTTGACGCCCACCTGTTCCACTTTTGTGAGAGCCTCAGTATCAATTGAGGAAACAATTGGCTCAATTTTCTGTGAAGATTGTGTGACCTTGAGAAGCACACTGGTCAACTGCTCACATTTCTTCTTCAATTCATTATTTTCATCTCTTTCTTGATCAAACCTTCTCATAAGAGAATTGAAAGCAGTTTGAGAGTCCAACTTGACACTCTCATGTGTCTCCACTCCAAGTTCTACAGTCTGCATAGTATAATCTCTAGGTTGAATATTATCATTTTTCTTATCTGAAGATGACACCATAACCTCAACATATTTCCTTTTTATAGCAGGATCCACCAACACCCGAGAAACAGTCTTTGGCTTTTTAGTGCTTTTGGATTTGGGAGGAACCAACTGTTCAAAATCAAATTCATCTGGTGAAATTACCTATTTTTTCCTTTTAGGTGCTACTATATCCATCCGTGGTGGTAAATATTCTTTAGTAGATGGAGTTGTGGTATCCTTTTGAATGGAAACCGATATCTGAGGAACATTATGACTTGAAGTTGCAGCAACTAAAGATGGGATTACAGGTACTAGGGTTGCGACAATAGATGGTGTTTTTGTTAATGGATCTACATTAGCCGTTATTGATGCCTCCTTGGAAACAACTATGGTTGCAATTGTTGATGGTGCATTAGTGGTAACAATGTTACTCATGCTAGGTGGAGCTTCAACCATGATTGTTATGGAAGGTAGGGTCACCAACTGTTGCTATGCAATTACTTGTTCCATAGATTTAGTGAAGTCCAAAATTGAAGACTCAATAATGGATGTGGGAACATCATCAAAACTTGACAGACTAGACAATGTAACATATTATTGATCACTCTCCTGGTGTGGTAATTCTGTATTCAACCCTTCATCATCATATTCTTCTTCCTCTTGATCTGAATCTGATTCAATAGAATGAATGATAACTTGTGTAGGAGTTGATACATGTGAAGTGGCAGGGGTATCACTCTCACCTTGATGAGTTGGTTCTTCATCCCGCATTTCCTCTTCATGAGGAATTTCTCCTTCTTCTTGGTCTTTTTCTTTCTCAGCCTCTTCAATAGCTTGCTGCTCAGGCTCCTATGTTTGTGTCACTTGTACAGCCGAGGAAGATTCACCTTTCTTCGACCCTTTGATAGTGAATTTGATTTTAGGTCCTTTTCCCTTAGATTATGTCGAAGGGATCGATGGAGGTGCTTGCACATCTGCTTTTCTTTTGGTCCTCAATTTAGTTGTTTTACCAACTGGACCATCACTCTTATCATCATCCCCAAAACTAGCAGGAAGTTGCTTCATTATGATCTTCTTCTTCAATAACCATGCATTAGTATTGACCAAAATAGGGGAAATTATTTGAGTAATGGACTTACTTTCCTTTTTTGACCATTGGATGGGTGGCAATGGAGAATCATCAATTTTCCTTTCAAAATAGACTAGATCCACTACATCATTAGTATCCTCCATTGTCATCAAAATTTTAGCCAAATCAAGATTTTCAATTTATTCCAGGGTGAGATGACTAAAATTCATTCTCCTCACATCTTCATCATTTTCACAGTCTGCCCAAACATCTTCGAGTTGATATACATGAGTATAGTTCCTCTTAATTTTGTTCTTTATTCCATGAAAATCAAAATTATTATGAGCCTTGAACCTCCTCATGGTTTTCCATTAAATTTCTTCTTCCATATTTTTGGCCTTTGGGTTGATCATTACTAAATATCGGCCAATGGCTTCTGAAAATTTTAAGCCACTCTTATGAGCCTGCGACTACTTTTCATGCACATGGATCAATTGCTGACATAACTCCATGAGTACAATCTTATCAGATGGATATCTTGGCAAAATGAAAGGTTCACTTGTGAAACATCCTATGCGGATGTAGGTGAATGTAGGAAATTGGAGAAAGAAACAACCAAATGAGAAACCCTATTGTATGTTGCTTCTGAAAGTCTCTTCTTCTGTAAGTCCTTATCAAACATACATTTCCATACTACAAAGAAGGAATCATTGACCCTTCTGAAATGACTTCCCTGATTCTTGATTGTGAGCTGATCATAATAGTTCCAAACAGGAACTAACCTCCTGTCGCCTTTTGTACACAAACCTGGATATTGCCTCATAAAGGCAACTGCATACACAAGGTATGAGGTCATATAGAACTTCAACATTGTTTTGAACTATTTCAATTGTGCACAAAGTGCATCACTAATCTGATCACCCCAATCTATCTTGCTATCCCCTTTCCTGATTATGCTCATATATTAGCACTTCCAGTTCTGAAAGTAATGAGAATATTTCAAACCGTTCACTCGTGCCAGCATAATAACCATATCATTATACTCTTCATTGAAATCACTTCTATGAAAGTATTTTGGCCATCTTGTAGTAATGGAACCCCTAGCTAAAGATAGGAAAACTGTATTGATCATTTTCTTACACTTTGCTTCATTCTTCTTATAATACTCTTGAGCATTTTCTTTGGTTATATCTGCTACTTCTTCCAATGGTGAACCTTTAAACACATTGTTGAAGAAAACACTATCTAATGTCATGACGACATTCTTATTACTATCCTTCACCTACCTGGTATGTGGATCAAAATGATCCGCTACTGCAAGTACAAAATCCAAATCATGGGCTGCTACTGGGAAAGTAGCACACTTGTGCAACTCCGACTTGATTAGGTTTGACATATGTGATGGGCTTTCTCAACTCAATCAATGAACTCCTGCATGTCCACACAAATGATTTTTGTACCTTTATCTCTTTAACATTGGAGTCAACTGAGCTTTCTGAAAACTTGTTCAAGTATTTATCATACTTGTACTTCATTTTTTTCACAGATGGCTTGCTTGGTGAGGACTCTAACTGACTTGTAGAAGGCTCTGATCTGCCTTGAGCAGGCTTTAACATTTGCAAAGTACTACATTCAACACCAAGAATTAGTGTTTTAAAAATTATCACAATTAGAAAAGCAATTTTTATCAATTGGAACAAGAATCCGGAGTGCTGGACTTTGGAAAAAGCTGAATACCAAACTTGCAAATTGGACTTTGCAAGTTTGAAAACCAAAAGTCGCACATCAAACTTTAAAGTTTGATGTGCAGGGAAAAACAAAACTTTGGTTGCATATCAGACTTTAAAGTCTGATGTGCGACTTGGGAAGGACACAAATCTGCAGGTCGGACTTTAAAGTCCGACCTACAAGTCTTTCAAATGCAAGTGACTAGCACATCAGACTTTAAAGTCCGATGTGCAGGTAGAGAGACCAATCAGCTGACAGGTCGGACTTTAAAGTCTAACCTGCAACCCCGGGAAAATATTAAACCCTAGCAAGTCGGACTTTAAAGTCCAACCTATTAGGAAGGAGAGAACGAAACTCCCTTCACATCAGACTTTAAAGTCTGACGTGAAGGTAAAGGGAAGAACAAAGTCTGTGCATGTCAGAATTTTAAAGTCCAACATGCGCAGAAACAAAACGTGGGGGAAGGTAGAAAATTAGGGCATTCAGATTTTAAAATTTGACATGCTTTAATTTTACAAGCAAATTACAAAACAAAAACTTAAAAACTAAAATAAACAATCAAACCCCCAAACACAAACCCTAACCTATCAACAGAAACAAAAACAAAGAGAAGAACATGAAAAAAAAAAACCTACCTCAAAAATGCAAATCGACAGAAGGAAAAAACCAAGAAGGCACGATCAGGAACAAAATCGTGAAAGGAGGGCAAGGGAGCATTCTCACGAAAGCAAATGATCAACAAAATAAATTAAAAATAACCTAAACTCGATTTATAACCTTTTAAGAAAGGTTATTAATGAACGCATTAATTACAATGTGTGCCATGCATGTCGGACTTTAAAGTTTGACGTGCATGGAGAAACCCCTGTAGTTCGTACTTTAAAGTCCGACATGCAGCTACAACTCAACAAGACTGCACATCAGATTTTAAAGTCTGACATGCAGATAAAACCCAAAACAAGACTCCCTTGCAGGTTAGACTTTAAAGTTCAACCTACAGGCTTAAAACTGCAAATCATTGCACATTGGACTTTAAAGTCCGATGTGCTGTTTAAACCAAAAAAGCACCTTGCAGGTCAGACTTTAAAGTCCAACTTGCAGGTAAAACTACAAAATCAACTAACTCAAAAAATGACAAAAAGCAAAAAATAACTAACTGACAAAGTCGATTAACCTTTCCCGGAGGACGTGAGGTACGAAATGAACCAGTTTCATAGGGTTGCCTCATGATTTTGGTCGCGTTGAAATAGAGGACAACAATAGGTATGTCTTGGATCATGATCCTTGGTTCATTTATAAAATAGGCCTAGTCATGCAACCATGGTCCCCTTTCTTTGACCCTACTTGTGCATGCATTAGCCTCATTTTGATTTGGTTATTCCTCTATAATCTTCCTCCAGTCATCAGAAACTATGGTCTTTATACAAAATCTTGTGAATTTGATTAGGACTTTTGTCAAGATTGATAAGAATACTATTGGCCAAAGTCATAGATTCACAAAAGTTTGTGCTATGATTGATATATCCAAGCCTGTTACACACAAGATCAAATTGCTTTCAAAATATGGCTAGTGGATGCTATATATTAATTTTGAAGGATTTCCATAGCGTTGTTTCGGATGTAATCACTTTGGTCATAAAATTGATTGATGCAATTCTAAGATTGTTCAAGGGCTTCAGTCTTACATCCTCAAAAGGTGGGTTCGTAAAGAGTTCATCTCTAATGATGATTTCATCTGGCATAATCATGGATAATTTTTTTTTTCCAATATCAATCTTCTTCCTATCATGATGTTGTGGCTTGTGTTGCCTTGGTGGATCCTCCTTGTCGTAAGAATCCTTTGGTGGCTCCATCTAACAATGTTTAGATTGCTAACATTGAAAAAATGTAGTTACATAAGCCTCCAACACATAAGCCTACAATTTAGGAGTCCACAGATGAGGCCCTTGAAGATTTTCTTGTTAATAGATTGGTCACTCCTAACTTTACATCCATTATTTCTCAGACAACAAGCAAAAAATATAAGCTTGTTTATGACTAGTCGGGTAAGTGGAGGGGTAGGAAGACTAAGGCAAAAAATCTCAAATTAGAAGCCTAGGATGTTGTGGGAGTACATACTCAATAGACTATGGGTACTCCTCTCACTTGAAGAAAGAGAAAACAAAAGAAAAAGGTAACTTATGGCCTTTTGTTATTTCATTCAAGGGTTGAATTTGATATGCGATTACATTATCTATAGCTTTCTAAAGATTTACTTTGACTTTTCAAGTGTTAGATTGTTGACAAATTATTATTTTTGCTTCTTGAATTTTGGGTCTGAAGCTATTGTTGTATTTTGATTCATCAATATAAATGGGAGTGGTCCCTTACCCCACAACTTATTCATAAAAATAAACTTATGGCATATTTTACCTAACATGCTTGTGTAGGAGCATGTGGGTTCATGGGCAATCATGCACAAGTTTTTATTGGCTTTAGAAGAACAATTCAATAAGATTGTAATTTTTCAAGTTCTTAACCTCTATCTCCAATAGCGAAAGCATAATAGAATGTCTAATATTAATTTTTGACCTTATGGAGCTATCATATGACACGAAGGGGTCAATTACACATTATTTAATCAATTATTCTTCAAGAGGGATGCTTCAAGGCAGATGTCCTGTGAGAACTATGCCTCATGAAGGAGTAAAAGATTAACTGTTTTGAAATAAGCTAAGCATATAAAAAGGAGGAAAGGGCATTAGTTTTTGCAATCAACACAAACTTGATTTTTCACTTGCCAATTTGGGTTCTTGGAGAGGTTGGAGTAAGTCCATTTTTATGTATCTTTTCACTTCTAAGAAGCATCTACAATGAAAAGCACAATTGGAAGATAAAATGACAAGTTTGAATACTACATTTTTAACTTTTTAAGTGTGTACATGTCATAAAATGGATTTCATTACTTGTGTAAAAAACCTAGCAAGAAGAGAGAAAGTTATAGGTTTTTAGAGTAGCTAATCTAATTAAAAAAAAATAAGAGAAAAAATTAGAGTGTAGGAGGAATATTAAAGATTGCAAGAATCTTCTAGCAAGAGAAAGAAGATATGAAAGCTTGAAATTGACAAGATAATTGCCTAGGTATTTGTATGGAGATTTTTTTTGAATTTTTATATGTCCTAGTTATGTAAATCTAGTTTTTGTTGAACCCATGAAGTTTTTGATGGATATCACATCATTCCTACCGTAGGCTTGTTTGTTTGATTTGTTAGAGTTTATTGTTACCTACAAGTATTTGTTTGTTAGATTAATTTAGGGTGTTTGCTAATATCTGTTAAAACCGTGAGTGTCATTCAATGCATTTTGTTCACCGCCATTTGTTGTATATAAACCCATACCATAATGAATTCAGGTCATTCGATTGCTCTGAAATGCAATCTCTGATACTTTTGTAGAGAGAAAAACTTTGTTTATGTTGAATAGATTTCATGTTTGTGATTGTTCTAAAAAAAATTTATTGAAAGAACAATGCATTGAGGGTTTAAAAAAAATGATAAGTTTATATTTGATACACTTCAAGATTTGAGATAATAAATATTGTTTTAATTTTGTGTCTTATTTATTTGATAAGGAAATTTATTTTGAATTTTTGAGCTACTAGATTGGGTAGTTTGATAAAAACAAATCTTAGTCTAGATCTACATCAATGTGCTTCTACAATTTATTTTGAAAATGTCATATGTAGTAATCATTGATTTAGTTACTACATTTTGATAAAATAATAGAATCGCTAAAATAATGAATGATGACTTTTTCAAAAGTAAAATTTAAAGTTATAACAAAATCAATATGAATATATTATGAAAATAATTCTTCAAACCAAAATCAAGTAACAATTTAGATCAAATAAATTAATTCTTAAAAAAAAAAAAAATTGTGTCCATGTAAATAGTTCTAAATTAAAATTTAAAAAATAGACGAACTTATGAACTTATTATTAATAAATCCATTGTTTATAAAATTAAATATTAAACACATAATTTGTTTTGTTTTCACTTAGCTTTTGAACATTATAGAAAATAAAATGATAAGTAATATTATGAAATAATTTAAAATTGAGATATGAAGTAAATAATTTATTAAATTTGTGAATAAAATAATATAGATATATTAAATACATCTATATAAAAATATTGTGATATATTAATATCAAGATATCTATCTAACTTATGTCACAAATTTAATATGAATGCCTCAAAATTGTTATTTCTCATTATATTTTAGATATATATGTTTAAGATATATATACTAATTAAGATTGATTGCATCAAATATAAATAAAATATATAAATAACCACAAACATTATCAACTTGGTTGCTTTGATTTTTTCTTATAAATTAAAACGAATATTAATGACACATTAGCTTGATATATTTATGGATTTAACTATGTAAACTATTTTCTTCATCAATGCTTTATATCATACTCCATGTTCTATCATTAATATGATATAGCAAAAAAAGAAAAAAAATAAAGATGAAAGGTAGATAGAAATAATTAAAGAGATAAAGAGAGTGAGGTGACTCAATAGCCAAGAAACCCAAACAAGAAAAGAAAAAGTCAACCACTTTTTAATAACTCGCAATACAAAAGAGAATGAGAGGGGGGAGGAATGACATAATGTTAAAGTTAAATATAATAACAAAACAAGGAAATCAAATAACAAACTCATGTATGAGTACCTATTCGTGAAAATGTAACATTAATATTAAAAAATAGAAATAAAAAGTGAAATACATGAATCTAAAGAGAAGCCCAATAATGAAATATCCCATAGAAATTAAGTAATCACACAATAATAAAACAAGACAACTGTAAATCAAAGAGACAATGAGAGCAATAGACTAAGCATAAAAGTCATATCTAAAAATAGGACAAAATTAATATAGATAATTAGATGGGTATATATATATATATATATATATATATATATATATACACACACACATGTGTGTGTATACATGTATATATACATATATACGTGTATATGTACATATATGTATGTATATATATGTATATATATGTGTATATATGTATATATACACATATATACACATGTATGTATGGATGGATGTATGTATGTATGTATATATATATATATACGTGTATATATGTGTATATACATATGTACATGTACATATGTATATGTATATATGTATGTGTGTGTATACACATACATATATATATACACACACATATATATTATATGTATATACATGTATATATGTATATGTATGTATGCATATGTATGTATGTATATGTATGTATACATACATATATGTACACACACAAGTTTGATCAAAACAAAACACTTTGAGTCTAACGTGTTCTAAAATGATGTATATTAATACAACTCTTTTAGACATAAATTATGAGGTCTTAGCATCATCAGCATCAAAGTTTAGATATTGAACTAAATTAGATCTATAAACATATACATCAATTTAATCGTCAAAACAAAAACAAAAAACATAATATAAAATTATCAATCCGAAAAACATTCATCTAACATATACTAATTTTCGAACATCTAAACAATAAAAATATAACAAATCTGAAGTTAAATACTTTATTTTATTTATTTCAACTTTAATATATATATTAATAAAATTATTATTCCCAATTCTTTATAATTTAATTTAAAGAGAATATTTATATTAGGGATGTTGTTTTCCCTTGCAAGGGTGTTTATAAAACGTCATTTACTATCTCATATTCCACAACAAAAAAGACTATTCTACCTAAGTGACTTTCGACAAGAAAAGAATAAATGATTTCCATACAATTAGTCACTCATCTTAATCAATAGCTTACACGACTTTAAGGAAGTGAAGTGTTAAAATGGTACAAAACTAGCACTAGCACTAACTTGTGGGTCATTTAAGAAATGAATAATAACTTGCTTTTATATCAAAAAATTTCTTGGGGTATACTTCATGGAGTGCTATACTTCTTTATATAAGTATTTATAGTTATTTAATTTATTTTTTCTTTTAATTAAAAACTAAATGTCAAGTGTTGTTGTAATATTTGACTTGATTTATTTTATGTTAATTTGATCTTTTTATTCTTATTTTATTTTTATCATAAATTATACATAGGTGTAAATGTTTAAATCTTTAATATTTCTTATGTCAATTTTCTTTAGGAAAAGAACTTTCAAGGAAAAGAAAAATTCATTACATGTTATAGTCATTGAATAGTCTTATCTAGTGTGACAATTATATAATGTTTAATTTACAAGTAATTGCATTGCTAAGAGGTGTAATGTTTGTGTGGATAAGAATAGAATGGCATTATTAGCATAGACATATTATTTGGATGAAATTGCAGTATAATATTTTCATCCTTCTTTCAATATGCGACAATATTTTTTTAGCTTGAAATACCCCAAAGAAGTCTATAAACCAATTATAAATATAAATGACAATATTCATTCATAAAATTATTGTATATCTAAAAGCATTAAAGAATCAACAAATTCCTTGAAAAGAACCGAATATTGATACAACATGTATAATCTCAAAAATACAAAAATGATTGTATAATTTATTGATTCTTTTGAGGGAGGAATACTAATGCATCTATTGCATTGAATTTATTTTATTAGTCTAGTCCAAGAGCATATAGCATTAAAAGGTGTGAGCAATAATTCTATAGTCTACAATTAATATTTTATTTTAAATAATTGTAAACGTGTCATTTATCTTTCCTTCTATTGATTCATGTTGGGAACATTCAATGCAAATTTATCAAACTAATATTTGTATCTTTTGTAAACTACACGTCCAAAGCATTTATTTCATCAAATCAAATTTCAACTTTATTAATGACTTGAATGACATGAGTACTATTATATATGTCATAACATCATATTGTGAGATGGTAGGGTAAATTAATATGGAAATGAATATTGGCTTTAATAAAATTACATTGTGGACTTTAAATTTTTTTTGCCTCTTTGAATAAAATCTACAAATTGTGGAGAAAGTAAATGGAAGGATAGAGTAGTCTATATGATAAATGGTTATGTATATCTATACGAAAATATTTCTTCAAAGAGAAAATTTATATCATGGGATAATCTTACTCAAAAAAATTGAAATTTCATTAAGCATCCTTCCTCAAATGGCGCAACCACACAACCCAATCGAAAGGAAGCACATAAATCATACAAATACCTATCTTCCTCTCTTCACTTGATTAAAATGAACTTTGATGGGGCCTCAAAGGGAAAACTAGGTTTCTCTAATGCTAGTGCAATACTAAGAAATCATAAAAGGACTTGTTTACAAGAAGCTTCCTCTAGGTACAAACAATATTATAGAGATAAACACACTAAAACTAGATTTACAACTAGCACTCCAAAAGAACATAAAAAACATTCTAATCGGATGGGACACATTAGTAGTAATAAATATTTTATGTAGATGAGCATCAAACGATTAGAAGTTGAATTAATATGAGGAAAAAATCAACCAAACTTTGATGAAACTCTCTATTATGAAATTGGGCATTGTTATAGAGAGGCAAATACCATTGTGGACACTTTGGCCAACTAGGAAATAAATAAGAATATGAACTATTCATAGGTTAATGAATAGGAAACAATATCATCAACCATTGTATGGCTGACACATAAAGTCCAAATAGGCATTAAAAAAGAACATAACCTACTTGGAGCTTATTGAATAAGAACATGTTCAATGTCAAGTACTCTTACTTGTGCATTTGCATCTGTAAATGATCACTTTGTTGAATCCAATGAGGAGGCTTGAGTGGTATAAATATACCACATGACTTCTTTGGCCGATATCTTATTTCTTACCAAGTTTTTTGGAGTGCTTTGTGCTTGGGTTTTTTTTTCTTGAGTTGTAATTTTTTTGCTTCTATGGTAGTGTAGCCTTGCTCGAGTCATTGCAATGTGGCGTTTCTTAGGTCATGGTGGTGCATCCTTTGTTTTTTTTGTTGTACTCCTATTGATCAACCATAAGATCTTCATTTCTTTTTTACGAAGGACACCAATATGGAAATTTCTATCTAGTCAACTAAAATGGAAATCATATGGAGGAGACACTTAAACTTTTTTGTAGAACTCTCTTTTATGAATTATATTTTAGTTAGCTGAATAGCCATGGATCACCAACATAATTAGGTCAATTTGATACAACCAAACTTCGTCAAGTTTTTGAATTCGACTGTAAGATTGTTGATAAAGCCTTACAAGTTGTAGTGGGTGTTGAGATGTCATGGCACAAAGAAAAAAATCTTCCTAGTTTGGATGTGGCTATGTGCTTTTAATCTACTATTATGGATATTATACAGTGTCGCTCTCTAGTACAAATGCTAAGCAAAAAATATATTCAAGCATATGTAGTTTTTAATGAACAACTTCAGAAAGCATTAGATGAGTATATTCCTTTATTTGGGAATGCTTTGGTTGGGTGTGTTTCCCGCAAAGATGCAATACAATCCTCTATAGAAATCAATTGTATTTATAGAAGCATGGTGGCAAGCTTAAATAATAATTGCCCTCTAGCATATAATACTACCATTGCAATTCATGAAGAAAAGATTGACCAAAATATGATCCTCAAAATCAAATACATGTTCAAAGATGTCCACTTCTTGTCTTGATATTCTCCTCTAACTCCAATCCATAAAGTCCAAATTTTAGAGGAATTTAGCCTCGTTTATAGTGAAGACCTAAGTTTGGAGGGCAAAAATTCTCCTTTGACCAGTTCTTAAGGAGTTCCACAAGTTATTTTTCTCGATTGATTAGGTCCATAAAAATTCAATGCACTCCTTTATTTTTTAGCATAATTTGTTTTGGTATGTTCAAATTTTGCTAAAATATCATCGAATATATCCATAAAATTATATCTTGCTCCTCTATTTTTTGAGAATTAGCTGATTTTGTAAGGTTTATACTATTGTAATTAATTATGTATGTAGCATCCTAAATTATGCCCACCTACAATTTTGTCTTCACTTAGGCCTCACTTTGGTGTTTCATCCTTTAAGGACTGATTGAAGCATTGATTTTGTTCACACCTTTTATTCATGTCACCTTTTTACCAGTTTGACCCTCTTGTTTGGAACCCTGACTTGCGGTACTAGGGCTTAGGACCAAGGTGCATACACCCTGGGATCCTCAATTGGGCCCCTAACTAGCCCCTCTCAATTATCATATTCTAAGAGTGATAATTTAAATCCCATGTCGGCTTAGGTTGGAAATTTAATTCAATTTTCAACAACCAAGTATAAAAGGAGGTCTACCCCTCTCATTTTCAACCTAATTCGAAATCCTAATCAACTCAAGAGAGAAAAAATGAGATCTTGCATTCAAGTGAGCGAGCATTTAGTATTCTATCAAGCATTCGAGGAGAAGTAAAGTCAAGATTCAAGCATTGGAGATGACATTCATATTCTATGTTTTATGAAGACAATCTACATGAAACCATAATTCTTTTGTGGAGACCAACAAAACTTCATTAAAGGTATATAATTAGTGTTTCATTCATTCTCAGCCTTTCCCTCAAAAGGAAAGTATTTTACTACAATACTTCACTTACATTTTTAATTCAATTTCATGGTTAATTCCAAAATCAAGGTTTGCCCTAAGGAGAACCCCTATTCCCAATAATTTCCCCCTTCTTTCTGTGTGCAGGAAACAGGTACAGAGTTGTGTTCGAGAGGATCGAGAGGATTTGCAAAGATGAACAAGTTCAACTTTCGATTGCGAGAAATTTGGAGGACCATGGCAAATTGATACTATTTGGTCCTGAAAATTAGGATGAACTTCTGGGAACAAATTTGATTCATCTTCTTCTACTCAGATCCAGGATGGTGTCTCCATACGATGATTGTAGCTCACTATTTCTATAAGATTGCTTCAACAATTCACTATCTTGCCCTAATCTTTAACAACTCAATTCAATTCAATTAAAGGATGATAGAGCCCCATCAAAGAGGCTTGGAATCTGATCAAAATCTAGATCTATTAAGGATATATCTATTAGATTCCTCTCCACCTTAATGTATTGGTAAATTAGTCTTGTTAGTGGCTTTATTATCTTAATTTAACCCTAACCCTAATTTTACACCATTACAATGCAAAAATAATGTTAATATGATGTTAATTTTACATATTTAATTATATTATGTTTTGGTAATATTATCTTCTATAAAGAAGAGTCATTTCGTTGATGTATTTTCATGTAGCTACTATACACATTATGCTTATTTTTAATGTATAGATCAAGATTTTTCTAACTAGTGTTTATTTTATACACATGATATTACAATTATATATAATTGGATTTTGATAATAAACAAGCATTAAACATGCAATTACATTCAAGAAGTCATGATCCATTGAACAATGTGAATAACATGCAACATAGACTAGTATATTGATTTCTTTTAATTTTTAAAATTAATAATTTTAAAATAATTTGTTACATAATGTATCTAATATTTTGAAACAACTTTACTTGAAAAGATATGCTTAAAAAAAATCTTGTTCACTAAATATTTGGCTTGATACATCTCACCAAGTTTCTTCCATAGCTTCTTTGTAGGGGGCTCTTCATGGACATTGATTAAAATATAGTCTGCCAAGAACAACATGATTATAACCTTGGCTTTATGGTCTATAACATCATACTAAGCAGCCAAAATAGGATGTGCAGGTCTGAAGACATTCCCATCAATAACATCTCATAGATCTTGATCTATTAACATATCCTCCATCTTTCGCTTCCACATCTTGAATTTATTTTCAGAAACTTTATCCACCTTTGTTCTCTCTCATGAACTTTCCATTTGAAAAAACCTGCAACAAGATCACATATCTTCGCACAAGCTCCCACTCAAAATTGGACTATTTTAGAAAACCAAACAACCCACAACTGAAATCAAAAGTTATCAAACCTTGATACGACTTGAAATCCAATTGAGGTAGTGGAATGGTTTCCTACATTAATCTTGAGAGGAGAGATATACATTTTTTTTAGATCTTTACAACAACTACATGAATTAAACATAAATAACAGAAATAGCATCCATACCATACCATAACATAGTGATTTACGCAGGGAAAACCCTTTTGGGAGAAAAACCCCACACCCTAAAAGTCACCCAATATATTATTAAAAAATCAATAACATAATATAATATACTTGTAGAGAAAGCTTCTCTTAGGAGTATCACCAACTACAAATCTAGATGTAACTCAATAACTATAACTCTTACACACAACCTTCCTCTCACACACCTAATATATAGGAGATACAATACATGGAATTGTCAAACAATATTACAAAACCATGAGCTAAAACCAACCAAAATGTAGCACCCAACTTATCTCCAATCCAAGATGCCCTATGATGTGCCTAACACATTTTTTATATTTTCCATTTCTGGAGACCCAACTTTTGGAGGCCATAAATTTTGATATATGGGATTTCAATTGATGAACTATTGGAAGCATAAAAAAACTCATGAAGTGCTCTATCAAGCTATAACCTACCATGTCAATTACTTACGACCACTTTTGAGCCCAAAAGTGCCTCTAAGACATTCAAATTTGACTTTCAAACTTTAAAAAATAGAAACTTTAATATCTTCAAATCTAGACATGATCTTGCACTAAAATTTACCAGCATACTTATTTATCTAATCCATAACTTTAGGGAGAATTTTAGACCAATCTATATCTCAAATGTAAACTTACTATATATAAATAGTAACCTTATGTAATTACAAGGTTGAAACACCATTTTATAACAACACTAACATCCTCATCACTATGTCAAGTCATGGGTAAAGTAGAATAAATATGAAACTTATGGACAAGTGAGGTGGGTGCACTTAATGGGAATGGATAGGAACTAACCAACTCAATAAAAGAGGGAAAAACAAGTATATGATAGAATAACACCATAGAAAACGCATCCTTATCCATAACATAAACCATAATGAGATTTCCAATAGTGAAAAGATCATATGAACATGTAAAAATTACAAATGTATGCATGTATTTCAACTAAGGAAATAACCTATGAGAATTCATGATGACATAAATTATCCAGGGTGGGTGGGAGTGATTAATGAGGTATACATGAATGTGTTTACTAGAACCTTATTCAAGAGCTATAAGAAAAGGAAAACAAATATGAATCCAAGACCAAGGCAAATCTAAAATAAGTCAAACCAAATTCTGAAACAAAACCCAAAAGATTAAATTATCGGTAGGGTACATACAATCAAAGTCATAAAATGAATTCCAAGCCTTCTAGGAAAACAAAATGATTAAGCATTAATAAGAAAAGGAAATTTATTCCTAATTAGATATGAAGTAGAGGATAATTAATAATAATATAAATCAAACTGAAACCCTAATGTAGGAGTATAATCCCTAAGGAAAAACCCTAGGTTGTGTAACAAATGTTGGATTTGCCAATTTATGTAATGAAATAATTCACTCCGTAAATAAATCTAGGTTTTAAATAAATAAATATTATCAATAAACACAATAAAATTTTATTAAAGAGCTATGGCATACTATTAGTAAATAATTAAAAAATGAAATGACAATTTAGGGTTATGTAGCTCAAAAATTGACACTGGGGAAATAATGGTGATGTCATGTTTAATAGATTCACCATTGTTTAAAAGATCAATTCCACTAGTTTGATGAATTTATTAATACAACTTGAAAAATTATTATGGTTCAATCCTAAAGCCCATCAAATTCAACTTAATCACATGGGTTTGATCTAACACACATTATTGAACTATTTCATGTCAAAGCAATCTAACAAAATGTGCTTCAATGAACTTGCTTGCCTTCATCTCCCCAGTTGTTTGAATTGGTCACAGTAGTGCCTTGGCACAATTGGGGGATGATTTATTGTACAGGTGATTGTGTTCTCCTAGGTCAAATGCATTGGCAAGTCAAATTAACAATGTTAAGGAATATTGAAGACACCATGTCTTCAAACATGCAAATGACCTAAATGATAATTATTACAAATTTGATTCCTTTGATTTTGTTTAGAATTGGAGTGGGCTCTAGTGTTTCTCTTTATAAGCGTCTCTATATAAATTTAAGTGGATATTGAATAAATTTTGAATACCATGAAATAGCAACATGTCACACAAACATGAATTAAGTTGGCTCATAATGATTGGTAGAAAGGGGTAGGAAGATTAATACTAAGTTTCAAAAGTAAGATAGGGGAAACAAACTAGTAGTCATTATAGCTAACTTTGTGCACCCATAGATCCTAAACGGTATGTCGGATTTTGACAATTTTCTTTTGGTTATCTTTGTATGTGACTTAATTGCTTATAGCTATTGTTCTAGCTTTCAAGTAGTAATGACACGTTGTGGGATCTATTATGCACGCAAGGGTCAAAAAGTGGTCATTTCAAAGTGTCGATCGATACCTACTTAAAGATGCCCAATCATGAACTACAACCACCTCAAACATGGCCAATACTTATGCACAAATGCCCTAGTAGTCATGTGTTATGGGTACCAATAAAGTTGCACAACTCCTCCCATTAAAGTCTAAGAACTCTAACTACTGGGGGTAAAGTGGGCGGCTATTGGTACATGTGAAATTTATTAAAATAGGCTTCTAGTTATTTTTATTTTTTCCGTTTCTTTAAAAATAGTAATTAGGGGGTTGGGTGCGCAAGGAATGAAAGGGAATTGGAACATGGGTGGTAACTGGTGCTCTTCCCCTATATCTTTGAAGAATGTTTTAAATCTAATGACTCATGAGGTGTTACGATATTTTACATGCAAGTATGCCTTCAAAATGTTGGAGAAGTCAAGATCCAGGGAGCACAAAATAGCTTTTCAATGTTTGAAAATATACCAACACAAAATACTCGTCAAGGCTAATCATGAGAAAAAATATTACAAATTTCTTGTTCAAAGTTGGGTGAAAATGTTTAAACACGTAATATATGAATCCACCCATCAAGATCTAAATTTGTAGTTGTATGGTCATATTTAGAAGCTTTTGTGATAAAATACAATCAAATTTATTAAAGATTGTATTTAATGAAAGAGAAGATTTTACATAAACTTTTAAAAATTATAATTAACTGTATATCTAATTTATGATAGAATTTTTTAAATAAGATATATTTTAAGATTTAAAAGACATAATGTAAAAAATTGTTTGACAGATATGTTTGACCATCGAATTTAATCCATCTGGGTTGTCAATTTTGCGAACCAGAAAAAATGGTTGGAAAGTCTAAATTGGAGAGGCAGCAGTATGAAAGTAACAATAGAGAAAGTTGGGAAAGTCTAAATTGTGCAGCTAAAGATGATGAAAGCAAAAGAAAAAAACATTGAGCTCTTATTCAAAGGCAAACCATATTTGACTGGTTCAACACAATTTCCTCTTTAAAGAATGTGCCATCTTTGACAACTGACATTTTTCATAGGAATTAGTTAACAAGTATAATCTCAATATCTTCTCTTCCAATGTACCTAGTGCCTCAACATTTGGTGGGTGCCCAGTGGCGCCCACCAGGTTCGAACCTTGGTCTCTTGCAATAAGTACACAGACTGGGCACCCACCGGGTTCGAACCTTGGTCTCTTGCAATAAGTACACAGTCCAAAAAGATCACTTTAGTCAACTATTGGATAATGTGTAAGCAATTGTAAGCATTTAGAAGCACATACCTAGTGACCGTTTATATTTTTAGTTCAAATCTAAATGAATCACATGTTATGGATTGGAAAAAACATAATGGAGTATGAACATAATCTAGTAAAAGAAAAAATTTAGCAAGAATTTAGAATTGGTTTAGTATGTTAGTGTCATAGGTGTGTGGTTTGGGGTATTATATTGTACACGATACTCTTTTTTAAGTAGAGATAAATTCATACATCAACAAATAAATGGGTCAGTAATTGACATGTGATTGAATAACATAATCAATAAGAAATCATCTAATGAATAAGGAAAAATCAACACTCTATCAAATTAACATAAGTTGACTCGAGTCATTAAATCATAAGGCTTCATCTCAATATAAGTATATTAATTCCAACAAAATCCCTTTAATCCTAATTACTTATTATTGAGTACTACATCAACTTCCATAAGTACAAAAAAAACTCTAGTTCATTGGAGGTTATATTTATGGATTTCAAGACAAAACCGTAGACATGTTCATGACTATTAAGAGGGAGATTGAAAGTGTGAACATACTCTTACCTTACATAAATTATAAGAATAAAACATTGATCCTAAGTTATGGCTAAAAATTTATGATTAAAACAATGGACAACTATCTATCGAAGGCCCTATTCAAATTCCTCACAAAGGAATGGGCAAGAAAGCTCCTCCCCAAGAGGAGCCACGGGAAAAAGAAATGAAACGTCTCTATGCTGTAGAAGTCAAGTTTTTTGTCTACTCCTAGCAGCCTGCAGGCAGATAGGTTTAGTTTATGTTTTCATTTGAACTTATTGCCGTACGTGGCAAATGTCTAAAACTTTGTCTAATACTTTTTTATATCTGTTGAACTTACGTAGAATGATCATAGTTTTTGATAGAGGTAAACGGATGTAACTCTGCTGTTAATATGCTGACAATTTGTTGTTCCAATGGGTCAACCCCCTTGTTTTTTGGCTGCTTTTAATATCAAAGACTATCTATCGACCACCAAAATCAGTCAAATCCTTTCACTCCTCTTAATTTCTACATGTCTACTTTCTATCATATTTTAAGAGAATAAAATGGTTTTTTACTTAAAACTAGGCTAATTAAATAAATATAAGCATAAACACATACATATAACCTAGATTTAATAAAGAATTAAGTTGGGTTGATAAATAGATGATAAATGTCATAATTAAATTCTAGAGGATAGATATAGTTGGCTTTTGGAAATACAAATGAAAAATTAATGTTGATGAAATGTTTGCAAACACCTTAGGAGATTTTTTGGATATCTAGGGTCAATTTATCCTAATTCAAGCCCCAATTTGGATAGGTTTTGTGATTTTGGGCTAACGATCAAAGACAATATTCTAATTCATGCAAATGGCCTAGATGATTATAATGTGATTGGTTCCTTTGAAGTCAAAATTTAAATGTTCCTTGAGTGGATGTTCCTTGTTCTTTTTTGCATTAATTGTATAAATGGGTGTCTTTAAATACCATTACATAACACCAAATCTCAAAAATGTGTATCAATTTTTCTCAAAACAACTAGTAAAAAGGGTAAGAGTCTATTTTTTTAATTTTATTTAAATTTAATTTAAAAAGTGTTGATTAAAGGAATGAACAAGTGTATGGACAAGGGTGCAAATATAGGCTAATAAATGATGTGTCAATTGTGAATATATCAGAATACTCAAATATAGGGATGAGATAAGGTTCAATACATGGAAATTGGTACAAATAAAGATGGGGCAAATGAGGAAAGGTATCAAGTTGTAAGTCAAGCTTAGCACTAGAGTATCGTTTATCAATGTGTAATTTTATAAACACGTTGCATTAAAAAGGGTCCAAAACTAAACAAGATTTGGTATGGATACACAAATTTGATCATATACATATAATATGTCAACTTTGAATTGAATTGATTAGATTGCAATGTTTTTTTATTAAAAAAACAGCGTTAACTGGGGCGTTGACCCTTAACATAGTCAGAGACTATCAAAAAGACAAAACAAACCAAGGGAGTAAGCCCCTTTACAACAATCAGATAAAAAAAAAAAATAGACCCAACTCAAGGAGGGGAAGAGACACCCAAACCTTGAGAGGGAGAGGTTAGGACAAGGGGGAAGACCTCCCCTTCCGCCTTCGACAAACCACGGTCCAGGCGATACAATCATTAGGACCAGCAGAGAGATCAGGTGGAAGTGATTCAACAGAGTTGTGATCAGAAGTAGCTGCAAAGTGTTGTTGTAGAATCGCAACAAGAAGCTGAGAAACAACGACAAATTGTTGCAGGGTAGGCCGTCGAAGCAGAGCAGCACTAGAAGCAGGCTCAACAGTAGTAGAACAAAGCTGTTGAATAGCAGTGAGAGGATCAGTAGAAGGTTCGACAACAGTGAGAGACTCTTCATCATAGGAGGAAACATCATCCTCATGAGAGGAACAAGTAGTATCCAATACATTGACAGTCAAATGTTCAATGGTGGCATCTTTCCACCAAGTAGCAGCACCCTTATGGCGAGGAAGAGAACACTGAAGCAAGATGCCCCGTTGAGAAACATTTTCGACAATGGAAGGGCATGCCCTCATAATCCAATGGCTGAGACCAAGGCCTATCCCCAACCATAAGAACAACATCCTTGGGGAGAGGCGAGGAGATGTCGATGTTGACCAACAAGCGAGCAAAGGTAGAGTGCCTGATAGAAGACATGCCCCATAGAATTAGATTGCAATGTTTATTATATTCATTAAACTTGTATTTTTGTAAAATGTATGTTATTTTTCTCTTCAATATTTAATATATTATCTTCTTTTTCCTCTTAATTATTATCCAAAGTCTAAGCAATCAATTTTACCAAAATCATAAACATTAATAGACAAATTCTTTGTTGAACAAAATAAATTGACTTCATAAAAATATATTAACATAATTAGCATTAATTGATAAGACAACATAAATAATAAATACTCCAATTGTTATTATTTTTCTTTTAATATATACTTTTTATCATATGTAAACATCTATTATATCATTTTAAATACATATAAACTAATTATATATAAAAAATTAAAAAAATAAAATCACAATTCAAAATATCTAGACCAAACGAAACCATAAACAAACAAACAAACAAAAAAAAAATTCCCTATAGGTAACTAATGCCAACTAAAAAAGAGAAAGTAAACAAGAAAAAGAGGCATTCAAGCTAAGAAACACTTTTATTTTCTAAAATTAAAAGATAAAGATGAGGGGCCGTTGTATAATGGTGGAAATTTTTGCCTTTGCTTAGTTCATACACAATCCCATCTACAAAATTTTCCATACATTTAAGAATGCATTACATAAGTAACGTGCTTTTCTCCCACAATTTATTAGGGCCTTTAAGCCAACTGCAATTTTATTTCAAGTAAACTTGTTCTTTAAGGAATGTATATTGGGGTTTTATAAAAATATTCATATAAAAATGTTCTATTAAATATCAAGAGTATAGACTCCTATTCATTCAATTTTAAATGGGTTTAATAAAAATTTAATGTTTTTTTTAAGTTGGTATGTAATTTGTTATTTAAATGAATAATTAGAGTTTTTAATTGAGGATTGAGGGGTATTACTTTATTAAATAGAAATGTATATAATTTGTGTCCCATTCTTTATGTTACATTTAAGAAGATAATATTTTTAGTAAGTCTATTGTGATCCAAGTAGCTTCACCATTAGACCTTGAGGGCAACTCAAGGATAAATACTCAACATTTGCTATGATCATTTATATAATTTTTAATATATAAATGTAGTTATCAGAAGTCGCATGTTGTTAATAGATTCCAAACATTAAAGATCAAAAAAATTGTCAACAAACTGCAATCAAACTAAACAACCAAATTAATTAATCAACTTCATGATAATAGTGCTAGTTTTAATATCTCTTATCCACTTGTCAAGTTTGACCTCGTTGTGTACAATGAAGCGCCTATTATAATGATGTAGGTCAATGTTAAAAAATGCACACGATTTTCAAATTAAGTAGCATAGCAACAAAACATACCAAACAACATAATA
This sequence comes from Cryptomeria japonica, assembly GCF_030272615.1. Classification (NCBI taxonomy): domain Eukaryota; kingdom Viridiplantae; phylum Streptophyta; class Pinopsida; order Cupressales; family Cupressaceae; genus Cryptomeria; species Cryptomeria japonica. The sequence goes on along the minus strand of NC_081413.1, from coordinate 110,817,842 downwards.
AAACAAAAATAATTGGAGCAAACACAAGATCTAATATGTAAACTTTACAATTTGATTAATGAAACTAGGCATAGAGCCAAACAACTACATATCAAAATGATCTCTTTACTATTCATAAAACTTGTAGACCTTCAAGGTCTAAGAGATGTAAATTTATAATGGCAAAGGAATGAGCACTTATACCCATCAACAACCTATTACAACCCCCTATTGATAGGTCCACCCTTTAAATTGGGTACACCATGGAGGTTACAACTTATTTGATTAACATGGACCAATACATAAGTGAGATCTTTAGGATACAATATGTAAATATAGATTCATCACTAGTGTACTCCCTATATTATCTAGAGTATGAATATGACCTAGTTGTTGACATAAAACTCATATTATTCAATTGGATGTGAGAGGGTCCTCCTCAATATGTATGACTAGAATGCCACAACACCATCCCTTCATGACAACACATTAGAATCTATATATCTTTAGAAATATGCTATAGAAAGAATGAACTCAAACTCCTAATACAAATGTCTAACTTGCAAGACCAAAAATAGAGAAAAGAAACAAAAAAACATTTTTTAATTGAAAAAATAGTACATGTAGATTATGGGTGCTCTTGAATCAAACACCCCACATAAGAAAAGAGTGGGTCTCTTTTATGAGTTTCTGAAGTTTATAGTCATAACAACCTTTTATGAGAGATGACCATGCAACTTCTCTATGCTTCTATTTTTCTACTTGATCACCTATTCCATATACTCCTCACCTCTATTCATCTTAGTCACCTTCTTCTATAATATCTTCTTTGTATCTTCTCACTATCTTGTTGGAATCACACTCTTCTTATTTGAGGCTTCTTACCTTCTAACTACTTCCTCTAAACAATTGTCTTTGTATCTACAAGATATTTATACATATCTATTGCAATGAAAATAGAAAGAATATCTAAATCTTGATGAAATTCTATGTCATAAATATTTTTTGATATCTTCTTTAGCTTTTTACAAGGATTTATCTTAATTCTAACACAAATTAATAAATTTCCCCCCTAGAACACTTTATTTTTTAGATGTGCTAAAACCAAGTCTCATTACATGAACTCATTTTTCTCTTCTTATTTTCCCACTCCTTATACTACTGCCTATTATTAAACAAATACTTGGACATCCTTTCAATATTAGTGTAGGAAGTTATTCTACTACCTTAACTTCCTTTCAAGTGGTATCAAATCCTAATCACCTTATGTTTCAGTTATGAGTTGTTGGGTTTTATAAACTAATCTAGATTTGAGTGGGAGCTTGTGTAGAAGATACTTTGTGATATAATTGAAAATTTTTCAGATGGCAAGTTCTTCAGAGAGAATAGGGGTCGAGAAGTTTTCTAGAGATAATTTTGAAATGTGAAAGTTGAAGATGGATGATCTATTAATAGATCAATATGTGTGAGAAGCTATTGATGAGAATATCTTCAAACCTATATATCGTATTTTAGTAGCTCAATATGATGTTATGGACCATAACACCAAGGGTTTTTTCAAATTATTCTTAGTAGACTCCATTTTAATCAATGTCCATGAAGAGTCCTTTCCAAAGAAACTATTGCAAAAACTTGGTGAGATGTATCGAGCCAATTATTTATGAATAAGATTTTCTTGAGGAAGAAATTGTATTCCTTGAGAATGGAAGAGGGTGGGTGAATTACAAACCACCTAGAAACATTCAATATGTTCACAACTCAATCAACATCTATTAGTGTCAAGATGGATGAGAAGGAGAAATGTTATATCTTACTTTGTTCTTTGCATGATTCATAAGATTCTATTGCTATGGCTATTGGTTGTACTACTGTTGTTTTGAAGACTAGAGTTGTGATAAGTTCTTTTATTTCTAAAGAGATGAGGAGGAAGATATCCATTAGTTCCAAAGAGGCCCTAAAGATTCATGGAAGATCTAAGGAAAAAGGTAAGAAGAATGAGAATCATGATAACTCCAATTCCAAGGGGAGATACAAAACTCATGGAAAGACCCATGTTATTTGCTAGAATTATACTAAATTTAGACAATTCTGTAAGGAGTGCAAAGAAGAAAAAAAAAGAAAAAAAATGAAATTTGATCTTCTGATTATAAGTCCAAGAAGAAATATAGTAGTGTGTTCATTGAAAATTTAGCCACTCATGAAGGCAACAATGCAAGCTTAATTGACTCATGTGCATATTTTCATATGACCTCTAATAGAGATTGGTATTTTGAATATGAATAATTTGATAGAGGTAAGGTATACTTGGGAGATGATTCTCATTTAGATATTGTTGGTCATAGTAAAGTTTGAATTAGGTTTCCTAATGGTAGAATTAAAAGGATTAATAGTGCATTGGATATCCCTACACTAGCAAAATATTTGTTATCTATAAGAAAACTAATGGATTTGGGTGTGCAGGGGGTCTTTTCTCATGCAAGATGCAAAATCATCTGAGGTGCTATTGTGATTGCTAGAGGTGTCATATTTAACACATTTTATAAGCTAGATGTATACACTATTGAGTGTAATAATACTTCTATGAAAAGTAAATATGTGAATATTTTGTTAGAAGAGGTGAGAGTTTCACCTTCAGCACATGGAATTTACTTTTGGGTACGTAAGGGTGATATGTTTTCCGAATCAAATTTACCTACATATAAGACTATATTATAGCACCAAAGACTTGGCCACATTGGAGAAAAGGGCCTAAGGAGCTCAAAAGCTAAAAACCTTGTTGAAGGTTTGAATGATTGCAATCTTGATTTTGATTTATTTGAGATTTCAATTTATGGAAAACAAAATATTAGTTTTACTAAAGTTTTCATAAATATTGTTCTATGCTGGATCTTATTTATTTTGATGTGTTTGGTTTGTAGATGGTCCTTCCATTGGAAAATACACATAACATTAACTTTATTTATTGATGGTTATAGCATAAGGACATGGGTATATTTTCTAAAGAGTAAATATGAACTTTTTAGTCAATTTAAATAATTTAAAGCAATTGTTGAGTTGTTGACTGAAAATAAAATAAAATATTTGAGGACTGATAATGGAGGTGAATTTTTCTCTAATGATTTTGATAGATTATGTAAATATTGTGGCATACAATTACGACGCTACATTTAACTCCCACTTTGACACAGGAGTATGAGCCTATGCTCACACTCTCAGTAAAATACAAAATAGCATTGAAAAACTTTTATCAAGATATTAAAGAGGCAAGACACAACAAGCACCTAGGGACTTAACATCTTATTGGTATAATATCAAGATAAAAGGAGAAACACATGGAGAGAAGAGAGAGCATGACTATGTTCTCCTAGTAAGGCTTATGCTTACTATGAGTCATGTTGAAAAATAAGAATTTGAATTGAAAAAATTAGTACAAAAGATTGCAAAGTGAAAGGCTTAGTTTGCAAAGTAATCTAAATAATGAATTAACATTTCATGGTGTGTGATCAAAGTGTATTGTAATATAAAAAATCACACCTTATGCAATTCAATGCAAAGAATGGCGCCTTCCTCTATTGATATTATGGATGTGTTGCATTGGTTTTGTCATTGATGTCAACACTTGTGAACACTTATCAGCACTGAAGATCTTTGGTTATGTTCACCGACATGTTCAGTGACTTATGCACAGTCACCGGTATCTAGTTCACCGACAGGTTATATTGTTCACCGACACTAAGGATGATATGTTATCATTTGGAGATTACTTGGTTATGTCGAAGACATTGTTTGGACACTTGGTTTTGGTGATTTGGTTATTGGTCTAATCAGATTTGCATATTTGTTGTTACCAGCAAATAGGTCTAGGTTATGGACCGACAAACGTTATCTATTCTAGATCAGCATGACACGTTATGGCGATGTTTTATTGATTGGTTATTATTGTAAATGCATTGAACCGACATGATGCATCGCATAATGATTCATTTCTAATTGATTTAATTGTAATATTCTTAGTGAACCGACCTACACATTTGGTATATATATAAGATCTCATTTGTGAGATTATGAAGAAGGTGTGGTAGAGGATTGTAGTAAGGTATATGTGAATATAAGCAGAGCTATACACACAAACATCATTCGAAGATTCAAGGAAGGTATGAAGAAGACAATCAGAGCTTAACCGATACTGAATCCAGCATATGAAGATGCTATTTTAAGCAGTACATTATCATTGGATTTAACCATCCAATTGTAGTCAGTGTGACTCCCATTTTGTGATTGAGCAGTGAGCTCTAGGCAGTTGGCCTTTTTGCATGTGCAGACCCCAATTGTACACACATACTATCTGCAGTAGTATCATCTGATTGTGGGTAAGGTTTCCCACCATGGTTTTTCCCCTTATAGGGTTTCCACATACAAATATTTGTGTTATGTGTTGTGGATGTTATTTGTCTTTCTGTTTCATGCATTAAACTTTGTCGGTATTGTTATTAACTGTTAAACTATCTACCGACATTAAGTTTGGTTTACTGGTATTATGCACTAAGTTTGGTTAAGTTATATTTGGGTTGAAATTAATAGACAACTGATTCACCCCCCCTCTCAATTGCCTTTGGGTCCTAACATCCTCCATGTCATCGGAGGTCGTGTACCACCATCTTGTCCTTTTGTCCATCGGGATCACTTCATCAGCTTCAAACTGGAACTTTACCAACTCTGTTGACCTGTCACCTTCGGGACTATAGCGAGGCACAGAGACGTTTGCACAAAGTGCTAGCTTCTTGCGAATCTGACAATCCACTAGTGTCTGTTTGGGCATTACACTTGTGCCCGAAAGGAATTGTAATGCCCTTACATGTGCCCATCGACGTCTGTTTTTGATCTAGAGCCTAAATCCCTCCCATTTGATGGCATTTTGAGGATCTTTTGGAATTTTTGGGACTACTTCTTACAGGTTGGAGATCTTGGAAAACTCTTTGGACAAAATTCATAACTTCTCTTACAAACACCGCCATTGTTGCAACTTTCCAAACAACTCACAACACCATTGTCATAGCATCTCAGAAAGGGGAGTTTCCTTATTCTCTTTTCCATTCATCTCACCATTATCATTTTTTCTATCTTACATTGGTTTTCTATTATCTTTATCATTTTATTTCCTCGTGGTTTTACTTGGGTTGTCAGTGGAGATGAAAACACCAAAATAGGGGTCTGACTTAGGTAGAATCCAAAACACAACCCCAACATTTTCCCTTATTTCTTATGTGTAGGTTCATAATCGCGGGAGAGCTATTTTACTGTGGGAAGCTCCAATCGTGGATCGGTTGTGATCTCTTTTCATCTCTTCCCTTTATTTTATCTTAGTCATTTTGTATTTCACATCTACTAGCTTAGTTTCATTGTTTTCTGTGTTTTTGTCATGTTATCCCCAAGTTTGGTACTTTCTGTATAGTTTATGTACCTCGTTCGTATAGGATGACAATGTGTCACGCTAGTGTCCTATTTATGTGTGCTTGTCCTCTAGACAGAGGCTTGGCAGATTTGTTTGAGAGCTTTGGGTTGCGTTTAGTTGGTCCAACTTATCATTTTTATCCCCTAGCTCACCCTTAGCGCCAGTTCGAGTGAGATATCGAAGGGTAGATTTGTTCTCTAGGATCCATCATCCTTGAGGTAGAAAATTTTCTATGTTACATTTTGGTGAACCCGACATAAATCCAACCTTTCCTTTTGCATTGTGTGTTTATCATTTAGATCATTGCATAAATCTAATCTATTTATTTTTTTAATCTAGTTTACATTTTGTGTTCATTGCATATAGTTTGCATTTCTCGTTCGTATAGGATGACAATGTGTCACGCTAGTGTCCTATTTATGTGTGCTTGTCCTCTAGACAGAGGCTTGGCAGATTTGTTTGAGAGCTTTGGGTTGCGTTTAGTTGGTCCAACTTATCATTTTTATCCCCTAGCTCACCCTTAGCGCCAGTTCGAGTGAGATATCGAAGGGTAGATTTGTTCTCTAGGATCCATCATCCTTGAGGTAGAAAATTTTCTATGTTACATTTTGGTGAACCCGACATAAATCCAACCTTTCCTTTTGCATTGTGTGTTTATCATTTAGATCATTGCATAAATCTAATCTATTTATTTTTTTAATCTAGTTTACATTTTGTGTTCATTGCATATAGTTTGCATTTTGTGTTCGCTTTCTCATCTTTAGTAAAAACTTTACCATAAGACTAAGCACCTTGTATCCCTATAGTGTAGTCTCATTGTCAAAAGACTTGTCTATGAGCTTTATGACCCAAACCGCCATAGGAGCCATTGTCAGGAGGTCTTCTAGGTAGAGTTTTCCTCCTAATCGTTATAGTCCTCCTTTGCCCAACACGATGTTTAATGATCAACTTCCTAACCCAAATGATTTCTTGGCTTCTTGTCCCCTTAAGTCCATTTTGATAGGGGGGTCCTCTCCACCTGGTTCACAATCCAACTCTCAGAGCAATTCTCTGAGGAATTCCATTCCATCTTCCCCTCCTATTGTTGATCATGACTTTGCTCTCACTATTGACTTTGAGCAAATTGACATGCTTGAGAAGAATCTAAGAGACTTTGACAGTTTCCTAACTCAAGAGAATGTCCTCCCCCAAGATGGAAATGTTGTGAGTACTCTGAGAGACATGTTGATCTCAAACAAGAGAGGCTTGAAGATGTTGAGGGAATTATGTATGATTGTTAGGAATCATATGCCATTAGTCGGTGTCTCTCCTCAGGATGGCCAATCTGACATTTGTGGCTCTCAGCTTGGTGTGGCCATGCTTCGTTTGGTAGTACACATGGTTGATCTCGGGCCTACTATTATTCCTAGTATCACTACTTCATCTACCCCCTTGGGCTATACGGGTATGTCTAGTGGCTCAAACTTTGCCTCTGTTGCAGCTCAGATGTCTACGATTAGCACTAGCACTATATCTGTCGGTGGCACTAGTCCTTTTGGAGGTGGTGGTAGATCAAGCCCACCTCTACCTCCTCCACATAGCAATCCAGTCTTGAAAACCATCTTACAAAATATGGGGCAGTTGCAGTTGCAACTCACAAACTTGGCTTCCGCCTCTAGTCAATCGTCTATGCCTGCATATTACAGGAAGAGTTCCCTTGATATCACCATCTTGAACCCTATCCTTCCTATTGTGGTTGAGTCATTGAAATTTGATGTTTAATGGTGATGGTGACCCTAATATGCACATTGATTCTTTCATGACCATGTGCTGTGACTACCACAACCTGGACGTCGTATTGCTTAAACTATTATCATGGTCCCTTAAAGGAACCATGTTAGAGTGGTATATCTCCTTTCCAAACCATTTCATTCATACCTTTGATCAGCTCATGGATCTTTTTCTCAAACAGTTTTAGGCCAACATTGGTAGTAGGGTAACCATCACCGACCTTATTCATTGCAAGCAGAAACCCAATGAGAATATCACAAATTTTATCTCAAGGTACTAGTCAATCTCCACTAGAATCCCCTTTTCCCTGCCAGATAGCGATCTTCAAAGAATGTTTATTGTCAATCTATAACCGACATTGAGGGAGAAGCTATCTCTCAACCATTACCAAAACTTTTCTACTTCGAACCCTCACGGTGGTTCCTTTGTAGGCACGTCCTCATAAGGGTCTAGGAAGAATAATTCAATAGCTAATGTCATGGTTGTTCTCCCAACAACTGTTGCGTAAGGATTGCAACAAAATAGGGTCTTCACAAAATTGAATGACTCTTCTTTGAGAATAATGTAGTGATTGTTGAAAGACAATCTAATCATCCTTCCTGAGATTAGATCGGTGTCCGATAGTAGACCTTATCCGCACTAGTATGATGGATCAAAGTTTTGTCATTATCATCATGTGCCTGTTCATGACACTAAGCAGTGTTATCATCTTCGACACATTGTCCAGGTCCACATTGATAGTGGCGCAATAAAAGTTGATTTACGGAAACACAAGTCAAACTAGTCCGTTGACAAAACCAACAATGACTTGCAAATCTATACTGATCCCTATCCCCCACATTTGGAAAACTGCATCTTTGCATCAGATCCTTCTTCAAATGATAGTCAATTCATGAACATGGTCACCATCACTCCCATTTTCTTGCCTCCTAGCTGGAAGGGCAAGGTGTCTAACGTATCTTTATCATTCACCCCTCTAGATGCCCCGTATTGTGGAGAGCCTACTCCTCTATACATCCTTACCAAGTTGAATGGTCAAACTGTCACAGGTGTGATGGTTGACCCATCGTGCAGAGTCGATGTCATTACAAAGTAGACTTTATTTGTAAACGATTGGCATAGGCCTACGTACAATGAGTGCCTAGCGACCCTGAGGATACATGATGGGTTTTATATCCCTCCTTTGGGCAGTATCACCTTTATGGTCCTTGTGGGGTCTAAGGATGTATCTTCCATATTTGTGATAATTCCCGAGTCAAACCTATTCCGAGATAAGCGACGAATTCTATAGCTGATTGCCATGGAGGCAGATCCTTCAGTAATTCATAAATGTCTAAAGTTTCCCCATGAGGGTTTGTTGCATGTCATCTAGGATACTGGATATCTACCCCTACTAGCCTGTTGGGACTTTTCGCTAGACCATTTTGGCCTGCTCTAGTGGGGCCCATGATTCCCCTTGGTGACTTGATGTACCATGCATATTATCAATATAAGACGGGGGAGTTGGATCCTAAGTCAGCACAACCTAACTTTTCATTTCCTCTTCTTTCATCAACCTCTGCTCCATCTATTTAGGTCTTGGAGTGGGTGGTGCCTCATGTCTCCTCATCATCAGGGGTCGAGGCTAAGCCTACTCCCCTGAATAGACCTCTGCATTCACCTAGGACTGCACAACTTCTAGTGGTGCCTTCTGTTCTTATGACTACACGTAGTACATAATAAGGAAAGGCACCTATGTTGTCAAAGTTTGCGACCCGCCCTTCCTTCAATATTCTGATCATGGCCAATATCCCTCAGCCCTCTCGTTATGAGAAAGGGAAGCATTCCTCTCGGGTTCGTTCATCACTGCTTGCTCCTTCTTCACAACCCACATTAGCACCCTCTGTTCCTCTGACTGCTCCTCAAGCGAAGCAAGGTAGGTCGCCCGTTGTTGTGAATTTGGTGTTTATCCTAGATACACCACCTATTTCATCGGTTGGGCCTTCTCCCATCCTTGACACGATTTTAGAGGCCTCTCCTATGGAGCATGATGCTCTTGAATCCTATAGAGCCTCGGTTGGTGGTCCTCACCTACGTCGTAATTAGCATGTGTGTGAAAGTAAAAGATTTCAACGGACCATGGCTCGACAATGTGATGTTGCTCTGTAGTCTGCTAGTGCCTCTTCAACACCAGATCCTGTTGTCTCAGAGCCCGTTTCTTCGGATGTTCCTATCTCTGCAACCTCTTTGGTTTTTCTTCCTGTCGCTTCGGGTCCCATTGATGAACCTCCCCCTAAATGGGTGCAGTTTTTCATTGCTCCTTTGGAGCCACCCCTCATTACCTCTTTTCTAGACATGACTCCATTGTCTCAACCATTGATATGTTGCATACATAGGTGGTGTCTATCACAACTTTGTTTTCTCCCCCTGTTTCACAACCATTACAACATCAAAGCTTTCCTGGAGTCCTTTAGCTTGCTACGATTGATAGGAGACTTGCTTCTCCTGTCCGACCCAAATGCAAGCTTAAGAAGGGCCCGATTCCAATTTTGATGATGGAAATCCTTGCAGGTATGCTCCTCACCCTCTTCTATGCCTGTTTGAGTGCCTACTAGTTTTCCTATTTATATGTGCGTGATTGAGAAGGCCCCGCATTCTCCTGAGTTTGTCATTGGCCTTCTTCTAGAGGCCAACAATCTTATCCTTGTTTCATCTTCTTTGAGTGAGTCACCCGCTTCTTCTATAGAGGCTTGCATGTTCAACTCCTTGGAAGATATCTTATTCTTATCCATGATCTTCACGTGATCATTGACCCTTACCTTCTCTGAGCCTGTGGACGCAAACATTGTTGGTGCTTCATCCCTTGCCCTCACTGCTGGTGAGGATCCCGATGAAGCTTTTACTATTGTCCCTCTCTGAGCTCGTCCTCCTTCTCCCTATGATATGGCTTGGGAGTATGGTGATCTCCTACGAGATGACCTTTAGGATGTGTTGTGACGTTTTCACACATCGCCCCATTGCAAATGGGGACCCTTGCTTTTTTGCTTTTTAGGGTTTGTTCTTTAGGTTTTTTAGGGTTTTGTTAGCTAGCCTTTGCATTTTGAGTGATGCCCTAGTCCTGAAATGTGGCTAAGTCTGGAATGTCCTGAAATTTGGCTAAGTCTGAAGTCCTGACCCTGAAATTTGGCTAAGTCTGGAATGCCCTGATCCTGAAATTTGACTAAGTCTGGAAACTGAAAAACCTCCAAAAACTAGATTTTGCTATATAACTCCTGGAGGTCTGAAACCACTCTCAAACATCCTGAAAGTATATATGGAATATAACTTAAAGTATAAGAAAGAAGAAACATAGAAGGAAATGTTATATTCCATAAAATTTATCCTGATAGAGAGTTCGAAAAGTCAAATTTCGCTCCTGTCCTTCACTGAGGATCCAGAGCGAACTTCGCTCTTGTCCCTCCCAAGAGGACCAAGGCGAAGCGCTCCTGTCCCTCGCCAGGGGACCAGAGCGAAAATGCTTAGTGGAGTCATTCCTGACCTTGTTTGGACGAATTGAGACATCAAAGGCATGGTGAAGGACGAAATGAGCATGATAGAGCATCCAGACTTGATCAAAAATGATGAAATGATGAAGTTTTTGCCTAGAAGGTCAAATTCGCTCCTGTCCCTCACTGAAGGACCAGAGCGATTTTCTTTATATGCACAATTTTAGACCTTTTTTGGACATTAACTTTTATTCATAGCATTAAGTAATATGATATCTTCCTTAGCCAAGACTTTTTTTGATGAAAATTGTAACGATTTGGCCTAGAGAGCAAATTTCGCTCCTGTCCCTCAGTGAAGGACCGGAGCTTAAAGTCTGACATTGCTTTGTCCTCGCAGGATTTTAACGACTTGATGATTTGAAGAAGTCCAAAGAGATGCATTTTACGAAATGAATATAACTTGAAGTGTCGTCGTGAAGAAAAATGAACCAAAATGCAAAAATCGCTCCTGTCCCTCAGTCAAGGACCAGGGCGAAGTCTATTGTAGCTCCCGTCCCTCTCCCAGGGACCAGAGCGAAATTCTTCATGAGGCATGTTTTGGGAAAAAAGCAAGCAAGTTTAAAGTTTGAGGCAAGCAAGGACGATGTAACGGATTCGTTGAAGACAAAATTGAAGATTGAAGGACACCAAATGAGACCTATATTGGCCTGGGCGCTCCTGTCCCTCACTGAAGGACCAGAGCGATTTTTGTCTTAGATGAATTTCTTGCCAAGTTTGAATGATTTCCAAGCCAAAGATGAATAAGATGGGGCGCAACAAGACCATTGAAGATAATTTTTGAAGATAGCAAAGTGTAGTTGAGCTTGAAAGTACAAATTCGCTCCTATCCCTCATCAAGGGACCAGGGCGATATCTTAGTTATGTTGCCTTTTCGCTAAGTTCAAGCCCCTCCAAGACAAGGTGAAGAGTGGTAAGGGCATTTCGAAGCATCTCAATCAAGCACAAAGTTACAAGGACCGCCAAAATGAAGGATTTGCACTTAAGTACCTAAGTTCGCTCCTGTCCCTCAGGCAGGGACCATAGCGAAATTTTCATGAAGGCCTAAATTTTGAAGGTTTAACACGTTTCAAGTGTCCAAGGGGGATCAAAGGACTTCATTTTACATGATGAAAGCAATGGCAAGTTGATGAAAGCAAGCATGAGCTCAGGACACTGAAGTTCGCTCCTGTCCCTCTCTAAGGGACCAGGGCGATATTTACTATATTTGCCAATTCATTCAAAATTCACGTTAAGTCAAGGTTTTGCAAGGTCGCACAAGGTCTAAGGCGTCTTAACAAGATGATATGCAAAGGTTTCAAACATTAAATGATCATCAATTGAGCCAAGGAAGCTAGTTCGCTCCTGTCCCTCAGTCAGGGACCAGGGCGATTTGCATAGGATCATTCATTTTCCTCCAAAATCAAGACAAGGCAAGGATAGGCAAGATCAAGGACGCCATTTGGAAAGTGATGAACAAGAAGCAAAGATTGGAAGTTTGCAAATTTGAGCTAGGACACCAGGATCGCTCCTGTCCCTCACCAAGGGACCAGGGCGATATTTGTTAGAACACTTGATATCCTTCGAAGATTATGTCAAAACAAAGTTGCAAAGGGATTGAAAAATCTTTTGAAAGGTGATGAACGAGGAGTTAAAATCAAGAACGAAGAATTTCAAGCTAGAGGACAAGGATCGCTCCTGTCCCTCTCCCAGGGACCAGGGCGATAACCTTCCAAACATCAAATACGTCTTGTAGAAGTCAAGTGAGACAAGCGTGGAATGAAGAAACAATGTTATTATTCGCCTTATGATGGAAATTGGAGATTGAAGATGTAAGATCTAGGAGAAAGCATGAAGATCGCTCCTGTCCCTCTCCAAGGGACCAGGGCGATAATGGTCATAAGAGGCATTTGTTCACATAAGCAAGACACTCAAGCTCGAAGGACCCAACGAAAGTGGCAAATTCAACGTGGAGATGAGGACTTTGAACGTTAAAATTGCAAGAATCAAGACCAAGATGATGGATCGCTCCTGTCCCTCAGTCAGGGACCAGGGCGATGAGGTTTGTATTTTTTTTTTCATCTTCCCATTTTGGCTCCAAAACAAACAATTGAATTTATTTTAAATGCTAAATTCGATAGGTTTTGAAAATTTAATTAAGTGGCATTTAAAAAATAACGCATAACATTTATTAATTAATTTTGCCTATTAAAAATCAAAAAAAATAATAATTATAAAGGCATAAAGTTAATTAATTATAAAATCAAGTTGAGCGCTGGGGTTTATTTTGTCAAGGTCGGCCATTATTATTTATTTAAAATCGTTTTAATTGCCTCATTTTATCAAAGTCGGCCTAGAGGTAATTGTGAGAGGTGAGCGCTTATAAAAGGAGGTGTTTATTTCATTTTTAAATCATTATTCAAGCATCCTTTTTCATATGCGATTTGAAGTATACAAAGGAAGTGCAAAATTATCATTCAAGAGGAGGAGCGAATTTCAATGGGAAGGTGCAAGCATTATCAAAGGAGTTCGAGTTTCAAGTTAGGCGAACTTGCCAAGGACATTGAAGAACACATCAAAGATATCCCCAAGGGTAGCGAATTAATAAAGAGGACGTTCATTATCCTTCAAGATCAAGTCAAAGGCTTCAAATTTTGATTTGTGCCTAGGCGAATTCCTTTGTTTTGCATTTTAGAGTTAAGCTCTCAAGTAAGGTATGGCAAGATCCCTTGTTTTAATTTCGAATTTTGATCGTCATAGCCTTAAATTTTGAATCTCAAAGTAGCTCAATCGTTATTTAGGAAATGGTAGCTCAAAGACTTATCATGAAGTTTCCTAAAATTAATCTAATCTAGTTATTCATTGCAAAATCATGTTTCTAATTATGAAATGTTGTGTAGGTATCAAATGGAGATCTCATCAAGGAAAATCAAGCCGGATCAAGGACGGTCTTCGCCGGGACGATCAAGCAAGGACAACGGCGACCTTCTCCAATCTAGTATTACAAGGCGAGGTACATCATCATCTTGCAAATCAAGGACACAAGAAGTCAGAGCAAAGGGTTCGTTGAAGAAGCAGATAGTTCCAGAAGAATTAATTAAAGCTAGCTTCTCAACAACATCAAGTTGAATATCTACCAAGTTCCAAGTGTCAAATGAGGTGGCATCCTAGTCATCGCTCATCCAGTCAGTGTAGTCCACCTCAGCATGTCCAGATTCGATGTACCTAACTCATGGAAGGTGGCACAAACTCCGGTGTACCTACCCCGGCTATCCATTGGTTGATTTTTCCAGAGAGGACATGTGTCCAAGCAATACAATTATTTCATTGGTCAAGCATTAAATGTTATGTAATGGTTGTAACAAACCCTAATTAGGGTTTTCATTGTAAAATCTTGGCCATTGATCTCGAATTGATCTAAGCCATCGAATTGTATTGTGGGCACTATATAAGCCCTGGCATTTCATTTGTAAAGGGGAATTAGCAATAATTAGAAATAAGGAGAGAGAGTTGTAAATAATAGAAAGCAGTTAGTAGATAGAGAGTAGTTAGAAATTGATAGAATAGTAATTAGAGTAGAATAGGAGGACAAGGCAAGAAATTGTTGCCATTGATTGTAAACAAACTCCATCTTCATTGAAGTAATGGTGAAGTGTGTCGTTTCTTGCAATTTGCATGGTTTCTTGTTGAGTCTTCAATCATAGATGGTAGATGATTAGATGAATGGAGGAAATGTGATTGATTGATGGTGGAATTCGTATATCCATACTACTAGCAGTTTGTTGATTGCAGACTTGCCTTGTGTAGTCAACTGGAATCGTTCAGCTTAAGCTCAATTTCAATTTGTCGCTTCTTCATTGATATGCATCAACTTGATGGTGTCTATGCTTGCGGTGATGATTTGAACATCATAAAGCTTCCCTTAGAAGATTGCACCAGCCTTGTGGAGATGGTCCATTGATGTCAAAACAAGACCTAGTTAGAGTTTCATCAAAAATCAAATCATTGCTCCTACATTCTTAATATCAGGATTAGATCTTCTCTTCGCCCTTATCCTTTTTCCATTTTTTTTCAAAACTAAGCTAGTAAGAGCCTGTGTTCCAGCAAAGCAGATCGGAAGTTCAATCATCAGATGTAAGTCCCCTTGTGATTCCAGCAAATCACATCATACCACTGGAGCTTATCCACACATAGAGACCCTACATACAAGAACCTTGGAGTCATCCTGATTGATCCTTTTTCGCGATATCTTCAGCAATCAGAGGCTTTATTCAAGAGAGGATAAGGTACCCTTGGGTATTTTATTCTGTGTTAGGCTGTGTACAAAACACACATCAACAGGATGTTTATCTCTTATCTCCATCTTTTTGTGTGTGCATGCTTGCTTGTGTTCCCACATGCTTTCTTTATATGTTTGTTCCCTCTCAGAGGACCCAACTTACTCTATAGGTACTTAGATATGGGAGGTTGGATGTCTTTATCTGTTGTGCTCTCCCGAAGGACCTGAGTTACTCCATGGGTGCTCAGACACAAGAGATTTTCTATCATACATCTTCTTCTATTTGTCTCTCTATTTCTTCTATCTGTCGTACCTAGCTTTTTCTCTATTTGGGGATGATGAAAAGCATTAGGGGCATCTTTAGCCTTCTTCCTTATTGACCCAAATTTTCATTTTATCTTTGTCTTCATGTGCTCTTCTTCAGATTTGAGAACTTTGGAGCTATGACGATATACCCATCTCGCAATTGTATTGCATATCTCTTCTTACTACTATGGGTTGTGATGCAAAATTGTTAGATCCCCCTATCCTCTTGCCTTTCATTTTTGATGTTGTGGACATTTATGTGTCAGCACCCACTGGTGACATTCCACGGAAACATCTTCCTATGTTGACGTGCCATAACTCCTTTTCTCCTTAGAATAACATGCCTTTCATGCATATCATTCTAAGGGGGGGCCATCATATCTGCATTTCTGCACAATCTATTTTTGTCATTTAGTCTCTTGCATTAGGATTTCTTGTTGATCACTTTTTCATGCTTGTCTGGGTGGGGGCCCATGGAGGGGAAAAGTGAGACCGGGTGACTAGGACGTAATCCCACTTTTGCCAACACATTGGGAATAAGAAAGAGCCTAAGGAGATAGCTCACTTTGGCTACTTCTTGTGAGAAAGAGAGAGCCAAGGATTATCTCTTGGGGTTTCTATTCCTCTTGTTGTAAATTAAGATAAGATGTGAAAGATTGATTAGCTAGACTAGTAGATAAACAATGAAGGGTACATAAGTTGGAATTGAAGAAACTTGCAGATCTAAAACTGAGATATTGAAAGAAGAGAAGGGGGAGGAATTTGGATGTGTACCTGATGATAAAAATTAGGCCAAACTGACCAGGTCTAGGGCACCACACCCCTATCCCTGATGATCTGACAAAAAGATGCAACTGAAAGGCTGAAATCCTGAGATCCTGAGCCTGCACCCTGTTAAAAATTACTCAATTTGAGGGGGACCAAGGCACCATGCCCTATCCTAGGTAGGACTAGGGTGCCACGCCCCTATCCTAGGAAAGCTAGGGCACCATGCTCGTGTCCCTGATGGATTTGGGACAGTCTAAGACTTTTGGGTTGTCCTTATGCCTTTCATTGATCTGTAAGTCCTCTAGGGTACCTGTACCTACACTAAAGCTGAAAAAGAAGGGGATTTGGGTGGCTATAGGGATTTGCCTTGGTCAAAACCCTATTTTGGTGATTTTCACCTCCACAAATAGCTGATTTTTATAGTAAAACAGTGCGTACAGGAATCTTGTGTGTGTGCAAGACCCTAGGATGAATGCAAACAATCTAGAGCATCCCTAAAGAGTAAACCCTAAATGCTTATAATTGACAAAGTAAATGCTCTAAATCAATGATGCAAATTGATCTAAAGCATGAATGTAAATATGTAAACTGATGTGATGAATCTCATATAAATACATGAAAACAACATGAAACCATACCCAACCCCTAAGGGAGGGGTACAAGCCAATTGGCAAACAATGATCTCCTATTATTCTTCAATGTCTTCAAGACTCCTAATTGATGAAAAATGCTTGAAAAATACTTGATGAATGCTTGATGAATGTTTTTGATTGTTGTTGAAGACTCCACATAGGCTTCTCTTTCACTACATAGAAGGCTCCTTGTGCTTGCTTCGCCAGAACTTCCTTGTTCTTAGATCTTAGATCCTATTAGATTTCATCCCTTCAAATGAAGAAAGAGAGCTGTTATGTATGAAACCCTAGATCTTAAATTCGCCTTTAGTCTGACCTAGGATTTGAATTTACTACCAATATTTTGGGGTTAAGCATTATAATATCATAAAATTATGCTCCCAAAATTTCGGCAAAAATGTCAAGGACTGTGTGCAAAGTGCACATTGTCTGACCAAATTTTCAAAGCCGTTAGATATGATGATATTAGAGAAAATCCCAAAGTTACAACTAATTTCAAGATGTTTTGATATGCGAAATCGAGCCTTAAAAGTCGAAATAGGACATAATTAGGGTTTATGATTTAATGATTTATTGCAGGAATAAAATAAAAAGGGGCACACTTAGGGTCAAGGGCCCAATTTTATGATGTGGGGAGTGATGAAATATGAATTTTTATTTAATTACATAAATTAATTAGATTCTTAAAGGGAAATTACAATGCAAGATGCAAACACACTAAGGCGGGTGCTAAACCAAGCATGGAATTGTACCACCCTAACAAGGGTGTACACTTTACGACGCTACATCTAGCCCCCACTTTAGTGGTCATATGACACTATGTGCATATGAAAGATAAAGTAAAGAAAATTAAAAATTAATGAAAAAGGATATATCCACAAGTTGTCGGATGAAGCCCCCAGTGGTATCTGTAGCACACACTTAGGAACCGCACCCTACAAAACCACATGTTATATAAAATCACAAAATCACCTAAATTCTTAGTAAGGAAGGTGATGAAAATTTGAGGGTAGCTATATGCCCCCACTGTTTCGGCTGGCTAATTTTAGTGAGTTGAAACAGGGTATCATGTTTACCACGTCGAATTGTGAAAGAAGATTGATGACAAATGCTCAAGAGAATATTTGATACAAGATAAAAAAACTAATGGAGAATTATTTGATAAGAAATAGGACTAAACCTCAATTCCAACACAACAAAGAGTGTGAGGATTTGAGAGCGCTCTAACACAAGATGAAACATTTAAATGGAAAGAAATACGACAGATATAATCCAAAAATGCAACTCCATAAAGGAAATTCGAAAATAATGGAGGATTGAAATGACATCCAAGAGAGATTATTTATAGAAACACTCTTCTAAAGAAGGCAAGAGATCCTCATCAGGGACATGCATGTTCAGAAAATAGAAGGGTTTATTATAAAAGATACTACTCAATGAAGAAAAGAAATTGATGAATGGTCAAAGACTTCCAAAACCAAGGAGGAGGTCCCAATTAAGGATATGTACTTAAGATCCCCATTAGGGATACTTGTTCCAATACGAGAGAAGGAATTCAAGTATGAATACACCTCTACAATCAATAAGATATCCTTATAGAAGACACTACTTCACAAAGGGTAAATTTTGTTCATAAGAAGGAGAGATGTTTGTTATCACTCTTGCCCCCCATATATAGGGATAAGAGATGAGGTAGAAATAGGCTATTATTTTGCTTCTAAAAGTATGATTGAACGTGAAATTGTACCATCATGAATGACAATGAGCCCCAAGTAAGTGAGCTACCAATGTCACATAATGATGAGAAACATAATAGCCATTAATGTTATTTAAAGACATGATAAATTGAATGAGGTATTTGAATATGACATGTTAAATGCTCTACTATAAGTGAGATTAAAAACATGTATAAGATGATGAATGTTAAAAATTATTTAGAAAGAGAGAAGTTTATAGGAAAAGAATAGGCCACTAAGTCATACTTTTCTTGCACATAAGAAATATTAGGAGAGGGATAAGTGTAAATCATCAGAACCTTATTCCTAGAAGAAGGGATTTTAGAGTAAGTAGAAAACAAAGTCTCATAAGTGGGATTAGAAATCTCTTGAGGGGATTCATAAATATATTTGTTCATCACTAAGACTTCCTTATGAGGGGGATGAGTGTTGAAAGAAGTAGAAGATGATTTAATTAAGGTGAGGTCATCATCACTAATAAATATAGCATTAGCATTGAGAGATGGTCTTTTAGATGCTTTGGTGGGATTAGAAGGATTATATCCAAGTCCAAATGAAGCTTCATGTGTGTTATGTTCTAAAGGAACTTTAATTCCTAGTTCATTTGCACCACAACCATTTCTATCATAGCCACTCTTAGCTAAAATGTGAAAATAAGGACCATAAAGGGATGCCAAATCAGAGAGAGATGGTTGTGCCTCATATGTCTCAGTGCTATATGAATTAGAGGAAGGATTTGAATAATTATTTGGATTAGAAGCAGTCACAAAGTGGTTACTTAGTTTTTTAGACAAAGTGGGTTTCTCTTTAGGTTCCTCCTTAGATTTCTCCTTCTCAGTCTTAAACTCTTTTCAAGATACTCTATACTCTCCTATGAAAGTACGGGTAAAGTCTAGAGATCCCCAATCATCATCTAAGAGCACTCCTTCAAGAGAAAAGATATCCTTAGGAGGAGATTTTGATTGAGTAGAAGAATCAGGAGTACTAGAAGGAACAAGATCATTAAAGGAAATAGATGTATTTGAAGAAGTAGGAAGATTGGGAGAAGAATGAGAAGTAGTTGAACAAGAAGATCTAGCTTTTAATGGTTCTTGAAGATTATTTGTTGTGATGGTGGGAAAATGATGAGTGATAGATCAAGAGGAAAACTAACCCTTTCCCTCAAAGATAGATGAGAGTTTCACTATTGATTATCCTTCAAGCACTTTTCACCATTACATTAGGGAGATAAGGGGTAATTCACTAGATCCAATCTCTACACAAAGATGATAGATTGAATTCTTAATGAATTAAGGATGTTATGATGATCCCCTTATTCCCTTTTGTTTGATTTGAAATGAAAAGGAAATTGATTGAATTATGTAGTGCAAGAGTGACAAAGAATCGATTATAACTTCAGATCTGAATATGGGATGAAGTTGTGCACCTGGATTTGGTAGTAAAATGCCGAGACAAAGTCGCCTTGCAAATTTGACAAAAAGTTGTCTGAACCGTGATGAGAATGTACACAGTCCTCCAAAAAATCTGCGAAACGAAAAGGGTTTTTCCACCTCTGCAAATGAAGCCTGAATCTGAAAGTACAGTTGCACACCTGCAACCTACACACAGAAAAGAGAGGGAAATGTGTTGGGATTGGGGGTTTTCCTTTAGGTCAAACCCCAGTTTTGGAATTAACCAAGTAATGAAAGAGAGTACTTGCAAGTAGATGTAAATGAAAGACTAAATTGTAAATCACCTCAAGGGAGGTTGTAGTAGCAATTTTGATAGAAATTCTTGTGTGGGATTGAATGTTGAAAGAAATCTCCTCTTCAATGGTTGAATCCTTGACTTGAATGCAACACCTAGCATTGAAGGGAGACTTGAGAATGCTCAATGCTAGAAAAGGATGCTTGAATGCTTGATCGCTTATGCAACTTGAAACTCTCCAAATTCCACCTATTGAACTTATGCAAATGAGAGGATAAATGCCCCTTAAATACATGTTTGAAGGATTTGAATTTTGTCACGGATCGACATAAGGGAGATTTCCTGCTCACTGCACAACCCACAATGCTTGCACTAGAAAGGTATTGTCCCAAAATAGGATAGGAACAGGGGCGCCACGCCCCTATCCTGGGAGGACAAGGGCACTACACCCCTTTCCAAGGGGGGAAAAGGGCACCACGCCCTTGTCCTACCCCTTTCTCCAGGGCAGAGTGTCTATAGAGTGATGCAGAGGCCAAGGAAGAAGCAATTTTCACAAGCCAAGCACTCTCCAATCTCTGATCAGGCTAGAGGATTCGAGTTTGCATGTGTGAGGACCCTAATACAGTCATAAATTCCTAGGGTCATAATTTTATGAAACTAAATTTAGCCCCCACTTTAGTGGGAGTATAAGTGTATGCCAATACCGTCGATAAAGTACAAGGAAACAAGATTGAAAGACTTTCACCACGTCAACGAGACAAGATGCGCCAAGCCCCTAATGGACTTAGGATCTTACGAATTCGATTGAAAAAGTAAAAGGGAAGATCGAGAAGGGGAGAACCATGACTATAAGTAGAAAATTTCCCTTCACCATGAGTCGTGAAACCAAGGATAAAAAGCTTACAAACCAAAGCAAAGTTCACTAAGTAATGCTAAGTATCAAAGAAGGAAAATATGAGCGGAGTGTATGCCCCCACATTAAAGCAATCGTGCGTGCCTTATTGGGAGCGATTGCTTTAAGGTAGGATACACCCAAGAGAAAGAGGAGAGAAGGAGCACATTATAGAAAGGATTTAGTTCTCCAATCAAGGAATAAACCCAAGTATAATGAACACAAAACATGAGGTAGTATCTGTTTCCTCGGGGTTAGTATGTTGTATGATAACTCATGTATATCATGTATGTATATGCATATAATAATCATCATTCCCCAAATAAGGACACTACCTTATAAGAAAGGGAAGAGAGGATTTCTTTTGAGTCAACATGAAAGAGACCTAGATAGATCTCAATGCTTTGCATCATTCCCAAGTAGACATTAAGGGAACAATAGAAGAACAGGGATATACATAGAAGAATGGTCACAAAGGGCAAGAAAAGAGAGAGAGAGAGAGATTTGCAGTGCTAAGATCGCTAATCTAGCATGACATCCGCCTCCCAATCTTTTTTATCACTATTTCGGGAAGGCAAGCAAAATGCCAAAGGAGTGATATCGAGCATAGGAGATGGATCTATCACAAGATCCAAACAAGGACTATGCTCATATTGTAGGTCACTTTGTTCGATTCGAGGAGCTAGGATTAGGGTTTGTGAAAACTCATCCGATAAATGTTTATCCACATCAATATATTCATGCTCATTGTCAGAAGCATTAGGAGTTGTATTGCCACCATGAATAACATTTTCACTCATTTCTTCATCAAAGTTTAAAGAAAGAGGAGCAAGAACACTAATAGGAGTAAAACCATCATATGTTTTATGCAACTTATGATTCGGAGATGTTGGTTGAACATCTTGATTAGGAGAAAAGGGAATCATATCAACTGCTGGAGTTTGAGGATATTGAGTATTTTGAGGGATAGCTTCACGAGCTCGAACATGGTGCCTTCGTCAGCATTCTATCACACAACGATTTCATTGAGTCCTAGTGGAAGGTCGAGAAGGAGGAGGAAGATTTGAAGGAAGAATGACTTTCTCCTTTATAGTGGAAGGTTTAGGTTGAGGTCTTTCTGGTTGAACAACAGGAGAAGCGGACCTATTCTCTCGATAAGAGGAAGGAGGTGGAACTGCACCATAGAAAGGAGGAATATTAGGTGTAGGGAGGAGCCCAAGTCCATCATGAGGAGGAGGGATAGGTCTAACCTTAGGAAGAATATTGTTGTTATCCTTAAGAGAAGGTAAAGTCACATCCATAGGAAAAGGTTGGACAATTTTCCTTAGGAAGGAGATTAGTTTTATCCGAGAGGGGAAGAACCTCATCTTGATGAATAATAGGAATGTCAAGTGTTGGAGATCTAGGTTGACTTAATAATAAGATCATATCGTTATTCCATTTTTGATAAGATTGAAAAAGAGCATCGCTCCTTGATGGAAGAGATTGAAATTGTTTAGGCCCAAAGAGATCAATAGGAACACCAAGGCTTCTTTCAGATGGATGAAATAAGCTATGGTTCACGGTTATGATTTCTCCACTATGAGGAAATTTCAGACATTTGTGGATTGGAGAAGAAATAACCTTCATGGAAGATAGCCAAGGGTATCCCAACTTCACACAGAATTTCTCAAAGGAAGGCATGATAACAAAGTTAACATCCATGAATTTAGCATGGACTTCAATAGGAAGGGTGATAGAACCAATGGTAGGACAATAGAAGCCATCAAATAACTTCACAATTAAATTAGAAGCATCATATAATGGTTTATGCAATTGGAAAGTAAAAAGATACTATTCAGTTATGACATTAACCATGCAAGAGGGATAAATCAGAGCACCACGACAAGGGATATCCTTAACCTTTTCAGCTATGTATAAATGGCCATTGGATGCTCTAATGGTCTCACTAGGGTCAAATGTAGTACATGGATCCTTAGGCAAATCTTGTGTTTCTACCATGTTAACCAAGTTTGGATCCATATAGACAAGTATTTCGGAAGAGAGAGAACTAGGCGTGATCTCAATAATATTAGAGGTATGAGATGGCAAGGGATCAGTGAAAATCTTAAGATTTTGATTAGGAGGAGCAACTGATTTATTCCCTTTATCATTCACACCTACCATGGATATAGTATTATTATCAATCAAGTCTTGAACCTTATGTTTCAATGCAAAACATTTCTCAGTATCATGACTAGGTTGACGATGAAATTGGCAAAAGGAATTGTTATCAAAATGAGGAGATGCAAGTTTGGAAGGATCAACTTGTTTTATAGGGGGAAGTTTGATAACATTTCTATGCAATAACTGAGACATAATACTATGCAAAGATTCATTCAAAGGAGTAAATTGTCTTTCTCTTTGGAAAAATTTAAAAATAGGAGGCACACGTGTTGTAGCATTCACATGGTTGTTGTTGATTGGATCATTGAACTTGATGAAGTTTTTTATTGGTTTGAACTTCTCAAACAATTGTTGAACACTCTCCCCCTTATCACTTGGAGCCATAGGAGTGGATTGCTCCATTTGAATCACAACCAGTTGATAATTGCAGAGTGTTGCGCACAACTGCGGAAAGGAAGTAAACTCAGACAAAATAAGCTTTTCCCTGATATCTTTTTGTAAATTAGAAATGAAAATTCTTTGAATTTCATTATCAGGCACATGAAAAGAAATTTGAGCACACAAACGCTTATATCTACCAATGAAATCAGTCACTTTTTCTTTAACACCTTGTTTACAATGCATTAAATCAATCAAAGTGATTTTAGGACCAATGTTGTTTTGAAATTGTTGGATGAAAGCATTTGCTAGTTGTTGAAAGGAAGTGATAGAATAAGAAGGCAAAGAACAATACCATTGTAAAGCTTAATATCTTAATGTTATTGTAAACAGTTTTGCAAGCAATCATTGATCATAAGTAAAATTAGTACACAAGGTTTGAAATGTTTTGACATGCGTAAGAGGATCACCTTTTCCATTATAAAGTTCCAATTGAGGGATCTCAACATGTTTAGGTGGCATGAATTTAACAATATCAAGAGAAAGTGGGCTCACAACATCAAAGGTGGGCACACTAAACTTGGATTGGCTCGTGGAAGAAATTTGTAGACACCGTTTGGGAAAGATTGTTGATTGTCTTTTTGGTGGAAGAATTGATGTTAGACATAAGTGATTGAGAAGGTGGTGTGATGTTGTTGAAAGAAGGCATGGACTGAGAATAAGGTGGTGGGACACTATGATAAGTAGGCATTGGTGATGAATGGGTAGAAAAAGGGACACTTAAAGGAGGAATAAAGTTGTTGAAGGAATTTCCTCCTTGTGTCACACTAATTTTTTGAGGAATAGTAGGAACACTTATGGAAGACATAGGTAATGATGGAGGATTAAATAAAGAAGAAGGATGGCCCCCATGACCTATGGTTATAGGAATGACATTTTGAGTTGAAGTAGCCACGATGTTAGATGTGAAAGTAGGAATACTAGTCATAGGATTGGTCAAAGGAATAGAGGAATTGACTTGTGTTGAAGGTTATGAGTACCCTAGGGTTTCGACATAATTCTTGATGGGCATGAAATTAGAATCAACAATATGTGCAATGCCACACAATATATCAATTCCATTCTTATCACTTTGAAGCATGCGCTTAAGACCTTCAATTAATGGAAGAGCTTCACTATTAGAGTATTCTTGGGACATCCATTGTTGAAAGCTATAAAATTGATTGTCCAATGTGGAAAGTTGATCTAAAGAAACCCTAGTTAAAGCCTCTTCTTCAACATGAGATCCATCAATGGGGTAAATAGGCACAAGATTAGAATGGGAAGAATTAGCATGATCCTCATTAAAGAAGTCACCCAAATTAGGCTCCATCTCCTCGGTAATTAAACCTTTGGAAGCCTTATTTCTAATGCTTCGTCTAACAGGGATAGAAAAGGTAGGACTAATAGTGGTCAAACTCATGCACTAGAGGGAAAATTTGAATTTTGAATTGTGGAACAAAGCTTACAAAATTGAGTAATGCAAAATGTAAGGAAATAATGATTACACAATTTGAACTTTGTTGGGGGAAGAGGAATGACACAATTTCCAAAAATGAAAGGAAATTGGAATTTTAAAATTAGGGCCAAGGGAATACCACTTAATTTCAAAGTCAGAATTTCTAAAATCAGAGCAAACTATAATTAACCTCTTAATTTTAAAAAATTTCTTGAAAGTTGCAATGTTGAATTTTGAAGGTATTTCCTATTCTAGAGGGTTCAAAAATTGATAAAATCAGCCAATCTTTTGGATTTAAGCTAATAAATACAGTCATAACAGTCTCCCAAAATTTTGGGAAAAAAAGTCGAGGACCATGGTGGGAACGCACATGGTCCGACCAACTTTTTTTGAAATTTTTAGGGATGGATATTACGATGATTTTAAAGCTAACCCCAAAAAATTGGCGAATTTACGATCTCTAGATGGGCGAAATAAAGGCAGGAAGGTGAAAATGGGGCCCTATTAGGGTTTTGAAGAAAAAGAGGAATTGAATTGCAATTTTGAAAAAGGGTCAAACCTAATGGGTAGGGACAAATTGGAAAATGTTTAGAAATCTGAATGTAACTGAAATTGATTTGAAAATTACACAAAATCCAATTAATTTTAAAAATTAGGGTTTGATGACCTAACCACTTAATTTTGAAATTTGAATTTTGGGAAAAGGGGGGAAATTGAAAATTTGAATTGTGGGATTGAAGAAAAATCCGAGAACAATCAGAAATCTGAAAATTAAGTTGAAATCCAATTTTTTGCACAAGTTCAAGATGATTTTTGAAAATTGGGGTTTTAACAAGTAACCTCTTAATTTTGTAAATTTAATTGTAAATTAAACAAGACAATGAGGAAAATGAATTTGACAAACACAACAATTTTCAGATCTAAGACAAACACAAGCAATCTTTACAAATCACAAGTTCAATTTTAAATTTAAAAACCAAGGTTTTTAATGAATTAACCACTAAGTTTGCAGAAAGTTGAAACTTGTAAATGACAAATATGCAATGTTATTCAAAGGATAGCATCCAAGACATCAAATTCACCAAAATGTGATGGTGGGACAATTATGAGTGATAGATCAAGAGGAAAAATAACCCTTTCCCTCAAAGAGAGATGAGAGTTTCACTATTGATTATCCTTCAAGCACTTTTCACCATTACATTAGGGAGACAAGGGGTAATTCACTAGATCCAATCTCTACACAAAGATGATAGATTGAATTCTAAATGAATTAAGAATGTTATGATGATCCCCTTGTTCCCTTTTGTTTGATTTGAAATGAAAAGGAAATTGATTGAATTATGTAGTGCAAAAGTGACAAAGAATTGATTATAACTTAAGATATAAATATGGGATGAAGCTGTGCACCTGGATTTGGCAGTAAAAAGTTGAGACAAAATTGCCCTGCAAATTTGACAAAAAATTGTCTGGACCGTGGTGGGAATGTACACGGTCCTCCGAAAAATCTGCAAAACGAAAAGGGTTTTTCCGCCTCTACAAATGAAGCCCAAATCCGAAAGTACAGCTGTGTACCTGCAACCTACACACATAAAAAAGAGGGAAATGTGTTGGGATTGGGAGTTTGCCTTTAGGTCAAACCCCAGTTTTGGAATTAACCAAGTAATGAAATAGAGTACTTGCAAGTAGATGTAAATGAAAGACTAAATTGTAAATCACCTCAAGGGAGGTTGTAGTAGCAATGTTGATAGAAATTTTTCTGTGGAATTGAATGTTGAAAGAAATCTCCTCTTCAATGGTTGAATCCTTGACTTGAATGCAACACCTAGCCTTGAAGGGAGACTTGAGAATGCTTAATGCTGGAAAAGGATGCTCGAATGCTTGAATGCTTGATTGCTTATGCAACTTGAATCTCTCCAAATTCCACCTATTGAACTTATGCAAATGAGAGGATAAATTCCCCTTAAATACATGTTTGAAGGATTTAAATTTCATCACGGGCCGACATCGGGGAGATTTCCCGCTCACTGCACAACCCACAATTCTTGCACTAGAAAGGTATTTTCCCAAAATTGGGTAGGAATGAGGTCGGCATGCCCCTATCCTGGGAGGACAAGGGCACCACACCCCTGTCCAAGGGGGGCTAGGGGCACCACACCCCTTTCGTACCGCTTTCTCCAGGGCAGAGTGTAGATAGAGTGATGCAGAGGCCAAGGAAGAAGCAATTTTCACAAGTTGAGCACTCTCTGGTCTCCGATCAGGCTAGAGGATTCAAGTTCACATGTGTGAGGACCCTAATGCAGTTGTAAATTGCTAGGGTCATAATTTTATGACACTACATCTGCTAACAAGGTGTATGTTTTATTGTTGTAAATGAACTTGACTTGCCTATGCAAAGTTGAGGGGACAACTTGCATGCTATGAATCCATGGTCTCCCTAATAGAAGGTTATATGTCAAATTTCCAGGCATGGCATGAATAGGTGTAGGTAAAATAATAGGACCTACCTTAATAGGCAAGGTTACGACACCTAAATATTATTTAGCAACATTATCAAAGCCTCGAATAGAAATAGAAACAGGTTTGATGAGAGAATGATCCACATTAATCTTATCCAATAAGTCCACATCACAATCATTAAGGCCAGACCCATTGTCCACAAGGGCTCATCTTATAAAAGTATCATTGATAATAACCATAATCATAAGAGGATCATACTGATGTTGGATTTCATGAGAAGGTAACTCATATTGCGTGAATACAATTTGAACTTTGGGTTTGTTTGTAGGATCAATCAAAGAAGCCATGTTATTAGGTGTCACTGCAGGTGGGACATCTATGTTTTTCAAAGCATCTTGTAACATCCCATGATAAGCAGGTGAAGTTTGAACCAAATCCCAAATATAAAATCATGGCAAGAGTAGCTTTGAGTTGTTCAATGAGATCATGCTCCTTACTAAGAGTCTCTAATATACGAGGTGCTTGTGGAAGAGTAGGTTGAGAGGGAGGAAGTGAATTTGGGGTAACTAGAGGAGAACTAGGTTGCCTATTGTTTCTTGTGTTGTAATTATGAGCAACCATATTATAACTCTCTCTAGTGATTTTCTTAGCATATTCATAAGAGCTCTTAGTAGGATAACCTCCTTGCACAGTAATAACAAGTTTCTTAGGAGTGAAAAAAGAATCATTAGCATAACCACCTTGAACCACTAAGATAGGCTTATGTTGAGAAATTTGAGAAGGACAAGAACCTTGAATTGTGAAGAAGGGTTTATTAGTTGTTTCATTCACATGTATCAAATTGATTGAAGATGGTTTAGGAATATCAAAGGTGTCCTTATGAATTTTAGAAGAAGAATGGACAAGATTGTTGGAAGAATTATTGATAGTCTCTTCTTTCATTAAGTGTTATTATGAATAAGATCAATTTTAGCAGGTAGACTAGGAGTAGGCATTGATTTTTTAGAAGGAACAGTATTAGTAGGAAGGTCATATCATCCTTTATCATCAAAGGATCTACATGGGAAATAGACTCTCTAGGAGAAGGATCAACATTAATCTCTAATGTTTCACCTTTGAGAGGGAGACCTTTGAAAGAGATGTTAACAATATCTTCTTGAACTAAGGTATCCTTATGAATAGAACCTAGTTTAGGAGAATGAGATGCCTTACCTTTAAAGAAAATATGATTGAAACTCATGGAAGGTGAGATGATATCAAGAGATTTACTCTCATAGGGTAGAGAATAATCAACAAACTCTTCTAATGGTTCATTCCAAATGGTGAGGTATTTGAGAAAGTATTAGAAATATGTTGCACAAAGATTTCCTTATTGTTATTGCCAATTTAGGAGAAGGGATAACATTTTTCATTGATTATTCATCCTTAGGAGGGAGAGAATCGCTACATGTGTTTAAATTAGCCTCTTGCCTCAAAATGTCTTCAATGGGATATTTAGGGGAGAGAGCATTAAGGAAATTGATTATGATTTCATATTCTTTTCCTAAGGCATCTTTATGGGTAAGACAAGCTTCAGGGCAAGGAGAAGCATTTCTCATTAATGCATCATCTCTAGTGGGAATTTTGTTGAAGTCAAAAGAGGAAATGTTATCATTAGGAAAGGTAAGGAAAATGCATCTTCTTGCACAAAATGATCCTCATGAGGGGAGTATTCTTTAGGAGGGAGATGAACATATTTCTCCAAATATTCATGCTTAGGAAGGATATCTTTGAAAGAAGTGCTCATAACCTCTTGTTGCACTAACATGCCCCCATTGGTAAGACCAAATTTAGGAGAAGATAAGTCAATGTCCATCAATAACTTTTCACTTAAAGAGGTATCATGTAAAGAAGGTAAAGTAACACTAAGAAATGTGTTTATGATATCATCCTCTTCCTCTAAGATAGCTAGATGGGAAGGGCAAATTTTAGGAGAATTGTCAAGATCACTCTTCAAATATTCATCCTTAGAGCATGGGAGAGTTTTGAAGGGATTTCTAACAACACTTTTAGGCACTAAAATTTTGTCATAAATAGGAGGTTCTTTAAGAGATGGAAAAATTGAAGCAAGGGAAGCTAACCCATTATCAAATTTATGAAATGAATGCATCATGACAGCCATATACAAAATAGAAGGAAATGTTCAATTTTAACCAATGCAAGCACTCTAAATGTTGATTTAAAAATTGAAATTTCTGAGTGAAATGTGTTCCTAAATAAGATCTGAAATTAATGATCCAAATTAAGCTATCCACAAGTTCAATTTTGAATTGAAACATTAGGGTATTAAAAAAATTGAAATAGTGTGTACAGGAATCTTGTTTTGGTGATTTCCACCTCCACAAATAGCCGATTTTTATAATAAAATAGTGTGTACAGGAATCTTGTGTGCGTGCAAGACCCTAGGATGAATGCAAACAATCTAGAGCATCCCTAAAGAGTAAACCCTAAATGCTTGTAATTGACAAAGTAAATGCTCTAAATCAATGATCCAAAGTGATCTAAAGCATGAATGTAAATATGTAAATTGATGTAATGAAGCTCATATAAATACATGAAACCATACCGAACCCCTAAGGGAAGGGTACAAGCCAATCGTCAGTCGGTGATCTCCTATTATTCTTCAATGTCTTCAAGGCTCCTAATTGATGATGAATGCTTGACAAATACTTGATAAATTCTTGATGAATTTTGTTGAATGTTGTTGAAGACTCCACATAGGCTTCTCTTCACTACATAGAAGGCTCCTTGCACTTGCTTTGCCAAAACTTCCTTGTTCTTAGATCTTAGATCTGATTAGATTCCATCCCTTCAAATGAAGAAAGAGATATCTTTTTGTATGAAACCCTAGACCTTAATTTCATCTTTAGACTGACCTAGGATTTGAATTTCCTGCCAATCTTTTGGGGTTAAGCATTATAATATCATAGAATTATGCTCCCACAATTTCAGGAAAAATGTCGAGGACCGTGTGCAAAGTGCACATGGTCCAACCAACTTTTCACCAAATTTTCAATATCATTAGATATGATGATATTAGAGTGAATCCCAAAGTTACAACTGATTTCAAGATGTTTTGATATGCAAAATTGATCCTTAAAGGTCGAAATAGGACATAATTAGGGTTTATGATTTAATGATTTATTAGAGGAATAAAATAAAAAGGGGCACACTTAGGGTAAAGGGTCCAATTTTATGATGTGGGGAGTGATGAAATATGACTTTAGATTTAATTAAATTAATTAATTAAATGCTTATAGGGAAATTACAATGCAATATGCAAACACATTAAGGCGGGTGCTAAACCAAGTGTGGAATTGTACCACCCTAAAAGGGTGTACAATTTACGACGCTACAAGGCCAAACCACTTGATCTTTTTCTTTATGATTTTCTTTGTGTAGATGTGGGCCAAACCATTTTTTCTATTTCTTTTCTTCGCCTTGGTAGGGGCCAATTTACTACCTACCAAATCTATCTATGATCGCCAATCACATGGCTATCTAGCATATCGCTACCCATGTCGGCAAAACCTATCTATCTTATCGCCCTATCATATGGTCATCCATACTGGCATATATATTTCCCTATCATATGGTCATCCATACTGGCATATCTCATCGCCCTATCATATGGCTATCTAGCATAATGCACTTTGCTATCCATACTGGCATGTCTCATATCATGACAGATGTTTATCTTGTATCTTTCCGTAACTAGGGGCTTTCATCCAAATCGAGGCTTGTTTATGTTATTCTATCTTACCAATCTTAAATCTATCCTTTATCTTTCCATCCAATATTCTAGACTAGAGCTAGCATGTTTGCGATGTATCAATTAGCAATATCTATTCCAAATCTTAGCTGCATCTCGCTGGAGGCAACCTTGTCCAGTCAACAAAAATTTGTCTCTCTATTGCAACTCTCTATCTTCCTCTACTTTATCATAACATCTCTCGGTAAAGACATGCTCGCTAAAGTGGGGGAAAAATGTAATATCAAAAATCACACCTTATGCAATTCAATGTGACAAATGGCGCCTTTCATCATGTCGTCGGAGGTCGTGTACCACCATCTTTGTCCTTTTGTCCATCGAGATCACTTCATTAGCTTCAAACTAGAACTTTACCAACTCTATCGACCTATCACCTTCAGGACTATAGCATGATGCGAAGACATCCATGTGGCGCACTAGCATCCCACGAATCTGACAGTCTATAGGTGGTCATTTGGGCATTATGCCTATGCCTGAAAGGAATCATAACGCCCTTGCATGCACCCACCAATTTTTGTTTTCAATCTAGAGCCTATATCCCTCCCATTTGATGGCATTTTGAGGATTTTTTAGCATTTTTAAGACTACTTGTAGGTTGGAGCTCTTGGAAAACTCTTTGGACAATGTTCATAACTTCTCTTACAAACACCGCCATCGTTGCAGCTTTTCGAATAGCTCACAACACCATTGTCATAACATCTCGAAAAGGGGAGTTTCCTTATTCTCTTTTCTATTCATCTCACCATTATCATTTTTTCTATCTTGCATATATTTCCATTATCTTTATCATTTTATTTCCCCGTGGTTTTACTTGGGTTGTCCATGGATGTGGAACCACCAAAATGGGAGTTTGACTTAGGCAGACTCCAAAACAAAACCTCAGCATTTTCCCTTCTTGCTTGTGTGTAGGTTCATAATTGTGGGAGAGCTATTTTACTGTGGGAAGCTCCAATCGTCGACCGATTGTGAGCTCTTTTCATCTCTTCCCTTTATTTTATCCTAGTCATTTTGTATGTCACATCTACTAGCTTAGTTTCATTGTTTTTTGTTTTTGTCGTGTTCTCCCCGCATTTGGTACTTTATGTACAGTTTTTGTACCTTGTCCATACAGGACGACAACGTGTCATGCTAGTGTCCTAGACCTACATGCTTGTCCTCTGGACAAAGGCTTTGCAGAGCCTTCTGAAAGCCCCTGGTTGCGTTTCATTGGTCCTACTTGTCATTTTTATCCTCTAGCTCACCCTTAGCACTAGTTTGAGTGAGGTATCAGAGGGAGGATTTGTACTCTAGGATCCATCATCCTTGAGGTTGCAAATTTCCTCTTTTACATATACAAACCAAATCTCATGGTGTGTGTTTTACAAGGTGTACGCCCTTGGTCTCCCTATGTTACGCATAGCAATGATCAGGTTTGTGACATGGCTTAACCACATCCTATGGATTCTATAAGTCTAGTGCTTGTATTGGTAATTAATAGGTCAATCTTTTGGTGCAATGAAAATTACACTTGTAACAAGTAGTATCAGAGCTTGGTCACAGGTTCAAACCCCTAGCTTGCGCTGGGGGGGGATTGTTGCAAGGTGTGCGCCCTTGGTCTCCTTGTGATGTGCAACACAATGCTCAGGTTTGTGACATGGCTTAACCACCTCTTGTGGATTCTATAACTCTAGTGGTTGTAACGAGCATTAACATGTCGATCTTTTGGTGCAACAACAACCACACTTGTAACAGTGTGTACAAAGTATACCAAAGAGTATAGTGTATGCCCTTACATTAAACCAATTGTGAACACCTTACCAAGAGCAATTGATTTAAAGTAGAATAATGCATCCAAAATACAAGCACCTTGCCACAATGATATGCCTCCAACCAAGGACAATTCAAGGGCAATGGAGCATAAGAAAAAAAGAGATCACATAAGGGATCCACTAACTTGGGTTAGTATGTGCATTTGATAAACCATCTATATCAAGTAGGATTGTATTGAGTTGACCTCATCCCCCAAAGGTAGCACAAACTTAAAACATAGTGGAAGAAGAGAATATAAGATGATAAACAAAAGTCTTTTTGGATCACCATGGTAGAGACCAAAAAGAGAGATCTCAATTCTTTGTATCATCCCCAATTAGACAACACAAAAGACACATCTACAACAATAACACATTTACGACAAAACATGAATACAACATATAGAATAATCGAGATACAAATAGAATAATGTTGGAACAAGCTCACTCCCTTCATTACCTTGCACCAACGGACCAACAAGGTTCATCCAAAGATTCCCTAACATAACACAAATACATATCAAGCAACACATCATAGGGGAAGCACATCACATGCAAGCAAACACATAAACAAATCCATTGCACAAGTGAAGCTATTCTAGCAAGTCGTCACCCTTCCAATATTTATTAACACCATTTAGGGATGGTGAACAAGATGAAAGAGAAGCCACAATGAGCACGATAGATGGCGATACAACAAGTTTCCAAACAAGGACCACACTCTACTAATGAGTCACTTTGTTTCTCACTAGGAGCTAGGATTAAGACCTTTGAAAATCTTAAAGACAACTCATGATTAATCTTAATAATATTATACATATCATAAAAATTATTAGTTTCAAAAAATTTAGCATCAACAACATTATTAACATCATCATCATCATCTATATTAATCATAATAGGATATTTAATGCGTAATGGAAATGAATCATTTTGCATAGATAATTTTAACTTTTAATGTCATTGATTGGATTCAGATATTTCAGAGTCTAAGGTCAAGTCCTTCAAAGGTAAATTCATCAAAAATAAGAAAGGGAAAGGCACCGGCAAGAAAAACCAAGGGAAGAAGAACATCAGCAAGCGAGGGAACAAACATATTAATCAAATTTTGATTAATTCTAATGAAGAGGTAGAGGAGAATAAAAATGATGATGGGAAGGATAAGGAGGGAGAAGAGAGGCCGGTTGTGGACAACAATGAGGATTTGAACACTCAAAGTCTGGAGAAAGAGGATCAAGAGGACAAAAGGGGTAAATCTAGGGATTGTGTTGGAGAAAATGAGAGT
The DNA here is from genome assembly GCF_030272615.1 of Cryptomeria japonica. Classification (NCBI taxonomy): domain Eukaryota; kingdom Viridiplantae; phylum Streptophyta; class Pinopsida; order Cupressales; family Cupressaceae; genus Cryptomeria; species Cryptomeria japonica. The sequence goes on along the minus strand of NC_081413.1, from coordinate 110,783,460 downwards.
ATTAAGGGTTTCTGTGACACCGTCAACACAATGGTGAAAGACATTGGTAGCCTAAAGAAAGATATGAATGTTGTCAAAAGAGGAACGATAGGCGACAAACCCTTGAATGAAAATGTTAAAGAGTTGGCGGTAGCAATTAATAATGTTGAATCTATTGAAAGCATGGTGAGTGAAATTATTGCAACTGAAAATAAGGTTAAGGAGATGGCAGAGAATAAGGAGGTGAAAGGGATGGAAATTGCTATGAACAATCTGGGCAGCAAAATTGACAGAATGGAACTCACTGTAAAGAAGATAGATGAACAGAACTTTGAGATTCTCAAATCCTTGGTGGACAACATGAACATTTCGATTCATAGATTTGACAACATCAAAGAGAAAGAAGGTGACAAGGATCAGCTAGACAAAAAAGGTCACAAGAAGAGGACTAGAGCTAATACTAGGAATAAGGGTGATATCAAAGGTTGTGAGTTGGATGATTTAAAGACCTCTATAGACAACATGAAATAGATGGTGGTCCATGCTAAAGATATCATGAAAAATATCTAGTTGTCTTGGTTTCAATCTCAGTCCCGGTCTTTGTCTTTGTGTTGTCTTTTTGCTTTCCTTTTGCTGTCTTTTGCTGTCTTTTTCTGGTTCTTCATGTTATGTGTGTTGAGATCCCTTTTTGTTTGAATGGGATCATTTTTTGTTTTTGAAGTGATCAGGCATGGTCTTTTCTAGTTATTTGACTCTCCAGCTTTGTAAAAGGTTCAGGTTCCTTTCAAAAACCTATTTTTACGTAATCAAAACTTTTAATGTCATTAATTAAGATGAAATTCCTCCCTTAGACAAGGAAAAGGTTGGTAAAATGAGATAAAGTAAACATTTGTCATATTAGGAGAGAAAATGGTTTGGGAAGTAAGCTCATGAACCTTGTAATGACGTCTTTGTCGGCAGTCTCTCGCACTACAATTCAGCTTTGTTCGACTTGAAATTTGCGGAGGTTGGGGGTCAATAAACATAGGAATATTTTCTTCCCTTGTAGCGGGAGGAACTGAAAAAAATTCACTAAGTGGAGAGATCAAGATGTTGGGCACTTTCCTGTATAATAAAATCCATAGGTGAAGGATCCTTAGGTTTACTAAAGGAGAAGTTTTGATAAGATAATAAAATCATATCTTCTCAAGGTTTCAAAGGTTCAAGTTTTTGAGGCCAAAAGAAATCTAGGGTGAAGTTTCCATGTCTTGCTAAGGGCTTATGAAGACTATGATTGATCATGATAATACACTCATCATGAGAGAACTTCAAACATTTGTGAATGATAGAAGAGATAGCTTTCATGGAATTGATCCAAGGATGCCCCAACTTCACATAAAATTGGTCAGAGGTAGGGATAATAGAAAAGATAACATCTAAGAACTTAGAACTAAACTCAACATGAAGGAAGATGTGACCTACAGAGGGACAAATAAATCCATCATGCACCTTAATCGTAACATCATATTTTTCATATGTATCTTAATAAAATTATTGAGTATAAAGATGTTGATTTATGTGTTGCTTTTGGATTTGATTGTGTGAGTGTTTTTCATCAATTTTTCGGATCACACTCTGTGATCCATCATCAGGATGAGATAGAGATCATAAGTAGTAAAAATGAAATCATTAGAATGAGATAGAAATCTACTCGATTTAATATAAATAAGTTCTTTAGTAATCACATTCACCATACATATTGGATCAATGCATACTTCTCGTAAGAGATTTCCTTTATTTTTTGCGGTAATGTATAATGGTCCATCGAGTGCATCAATAGTCTCTCTTGAGTGAAAGGTGATGCGAGGTTTAGACTTAGGCTTGGATTAATCAATAAGGTTCACAACATTATTGGACTTTACACACATATCATGAGGAACTATATTATTTGAAGGTTTAGCCTCAATGACATTGTTAGAATGAGAAGGCAAAAGATCGGTAAAGATTTGCAAGTTTTGATTAAGAGATGCTATGGATTTATTTCCTTTAGCATTCACGCCTTCCACAATTATAATTTTTCAATCATTAAGATCTTAAATTGCATGCTTCAATCTATAACACTTATCAGCATCATGGCCAGGTTTTGATGGTATTGGCAAAAGGCTTTAGGATCAAAGACGACTGGCAAAGGCTTGGACGGATTTATGGGTTGGATGGGAGGAAGCTTCATCACATTAGCATTGATTAATTTAAGCATGATACTATGAAATGATTTCAAAAGAAGAGAAAATTATGACATGTAAAGATTGATGATAAAGGGGCCACACATGAAGTTGTAATTGCCACTTGTGTATCAATATGATTGGAATAATTTTTATTCATCTTGATGAAATTTTTAGTTTGTTTTTAAAACTTTTGAAAGGGGTGATGATGAGTATCTTCATTCTTATTGACAGAGTATCTTTAAAAAAATTTGGTTTGTTTTTAAAACTTTATTGCATCATTCTGTCAAGATGGGAGGGCCCTTCAAACCTAATTATCAGAAGAGATTCACTAATGCCCACACACCCCCAAGAAGGGATTATTATTCTCATTGAAAAAATGATTTATGGGATACCTCTTCGAGAAAAATGGAAACCCTAAAAAAATAGGTTCGAAGAAAACCTAAACAATCTTTTCTCAAATAATCTTATCCGACTTGGACTAATGCGGGTCGTCTGGAATCTTGAGAAGATTTAAAAGTCACCTTTCCACAAGAATACCTGCAGCTGCAGATCTTGTATTTGAGTGAAAGAGAATTAATAGGTAAGATTTGGAACTAATCCCCTGATATTTATGTTCTGCATGATTGGGTTAACCAGGAATGGTTTGTGGTGAACAATGTATTATATATTGATCATGGGTAAGATTATTTTATTGCTACTATATTCTCTTCAAAAACTCAAAGGGATAAAGTTGATAAATCTAAAAGTTGGTTCTGTAAGGGTTTTGGTGTGTATACCACGCCTTCGAGGCCAATTTTTGATCCAAATCTCAACAGCATGACATATGCTCCCTTTTGGATATATCTGCCATCTTTGCTTCTTGAATATAGGGATCTACAATTGATAAAAATCCTAACTAATCAACTAGGCATATTTGTTAAACATGATCTCATTCCCCTTGAGGTTAATGAGTTGTCAACAAGAGTGTGTGTTTTACTTCAGGTCTCCAAATAATTCCCCAAAACAATCAACATCAATTCAAAAATTGGATCTTGGTCCCAGAAGATTATCATTGATGATTTAATTGGAGTTCTAGATCACTCTAATTTTTTGGGACACTTTACTTCACAGTGTTGCAATCCAGAAATAGATGATATTATAGTTTGTGCAGACCATGTTTCACATCCTCATCTGTGCACTTCCAAAATGAAGCTCCAACCCCCTTTCAGGAAAGTCATAGATGGCCTTATGGATGAAGATTTTGCCCCTGAAACTCTTGAGCCATCTCCTATGACCCAGGTTACTATGTCTATATTCTCTATTAACCAGAATGCCATCTTGTCAACATATGGGATGGGGACTTCAATACTGAATCTCAAAGTTTGTGTAGTAAAAAATATGCCCTTTTTCCAAGCGCTAATAGCTACTTTCCCTCCGCAATGTTAGAACAAATTGTGGAAGAAAAATCACTCAAATCATGCAATCAATTGTTGGATGAAATTGAGGACGAAGTTGAGAATGAAAATTCTTCTCCCTCATTGTCTTCTTTATCTTTGTCACCTTTCATCCTCAATCATGTCTCGACATAAAGAAATCAAGATGTTATTCAAGTTATGGAACAACTTCACCAACTTCTTAGAATTTTTGGGCAAGTTGGTTTTAACCTTCAAAACTCTATCCAGACAGAATTTGGGTCGATATCCATAACTTCTTTCCCCTTCCAAAATAAAGGTGATGTTCACCATTTTGGTGAGGTTCTCTATGTTCACAACTCTTCTGGATTCTTGTATCAGAAAACACATTTTACAAGAATTTGTCATCAAATTGCTAAAGGTCCTCGATCTCTTCTCAAAAATTAGATTTCTCCTCAAGATTTTAGGACTTTAGATGTGGTCTCCCCTTGTGAGACTTTTTCCATTCATTAGATCTAAATTCGACCTCTTCCAATTCTAAGCGCCCAAATTTCTCCTCTAGAATGTAGGGACTCAAAGGAGGACATTCCTTGTGCATCTATTCATACCTCAGAACCTCATGAAGATAGTTTTGATTTGCAGACCTCCATTCTTCAAACTCACTACAACAAATTTGTCTCATCTTCTGCTAGCACAGTAAAACTAAAGCAAAGAGTTGGAAGGCCCTCCAAAAATAAGAAGCAATTGAAGGTCGCAAAGGAGGAGTTAAAAGAAAGTATTCAAACAACACTAGACAACAAACTTAGCCCTAGGAGAGTGACACACTCTCTGGTAAAACAATGAAGATCGTGACTTGGAATATTAGGGGTCTCAATGCCCCTAACAAAATATGCCTCATCAAAGCTCAGATTGAGAGTTGTGAGGCAGATATAGTTATCATACAAGAAATAAAAATTTTGGACATCCATGATCTCCAACAATTCAAAGCCTGGAAAAATTGGAAATTTGTGGCTTCCCCTTCCCTTGGAGCATCAGGAGGATCAACCATCCTATGGAAGGATGAAGAGGTACAAATTTTTTGTTTAGAATCGAAAGAAAACTTCATTCATACTCAGGTTACTCACCCAAATGGATTATTTCAATTTATCTCAGTCTATGGTCCCACTGCAATTATGGGAAAGAAATTTTTATGGAACAAAATCTCTCAAATTTTGGCAGCATTCCCAGATATTCCCTGTATAATTGGGCGTGATTTTAATGCAATCTTATCCCTTCGTGACAAGACAATGGGAATTATTCCTCCTTTAAAATTTATGAAAGATTCTTTTGAGTTTCTTGAAAATAATGATCTAAAAGACCGTGTTCCATCAAATGGAAATGTCACATGGACGGATAGAAGGGAGGGCTTCCACCAAATAGCGGAAAGATTAGATAGATTTTTTTCAACCCAAGTTGGTGCTCAGTATTCTTACTTCTAACTTCATTAATATTGCCCATTTCTAGATCTGACCATTTTGCACTTCAATTGGATATCTCTCTGGGATCTTCTAAATAGAAACCAAAAATTTCATTTAAGTTTGAACACATGTAGTTATAAGATGCTACTTTTCTACCTCAACTTAGGGTATGGTGGCGAAATTCCCTCTTTTTCCATAGATCTAGAATGTTCCAATTTTGTTAAAAACTACAAAGGTTGAAAACTCAAATCAAATCTTGGAATTTTTCATTTTTCAAGAACATTTCTGTAATTAAAGAGGAGCTAGAACACAAAATTAAAGAGTTTAATGAAGACATCATTTGACATGGCTTTAATGATGAATCCCTCAGTTAGAAATCCAAAATTAATTTTCAACTTGAAGAGGTTCTTCATAGACAAAAACTCTATTGGAAACAGAAATCCAAGGAACTTTGGCTATGAGATGGGGACAAGAACACTAAATTTTTCCACTCCTCAGCTAAAATCCAAAGGGTTGGTAACATGATTTCCCAAATCAAAGATGCCAATGTAGATTTGGTGAATGATAAAACTAAAATTCAAGAAGAAGCAGTTTCTTATTTGGAAAACTTGCTTTCAACCCCAGATGTTGATTCTAACAACACAAATCTCCATAGACAAGAATGTTTGCAGCATATTACTAATGTAGTTTTTGAGGCTGCAAATGTTGAACTCTTGTAACCTTTCTCCATGGAGTAAATTAGACTAGTTATGTTCTCGTTGCACCCAAATAAAGCTCCAGGGCTTGATGGTTGCAGTGCTTTATTCTTTCAAAAGTGTTGGGATTTTATGAGTTTTGACATTTGGAGGCTAGTGGAGGAATCTAGAAGGAATGGTAATATTCTGAAACAATTAAATACTACCTTTATTGCTCTCATCCCAAAACTGAGCAACCCAACCTCTTTTGTTGAGTTTAGATCAATCTCATTATGTAACATAATTTACAAAATTATAACAAAAGAAATCTCGACCAATTTTGGCTAAGATCATCCCAAACATTATTTCTCATGAACAACGTGGTTTTGTTCTTGGGAAATAAATTGTTGAGGGGGATTTGATTGCACACAAGATTGTTCACTTTGTGATATCTCATAAATGTGAGGCCATGATCATTAAACTAGACATGTTGAAGGCATACAACAAAGTAGGGTGGACTTTCCTTCATCAAGTGCTTATTAAATTTGGGTTCTCTAGTAAATGGAGCAAATAGATTATATCTTGCATTTCAAGAGCTAAATTTTTAGTCATAGTTAATGGCTGCCCTTTTGGTTTCTTTTCTTCATCTCAAGGGATCAGACAAGGTGACCCACTCTCACCTTTCCTTTTTATCCTCATGGTTGAGGGTCTTAGCAGATCAATTTGATGAAAGATCATCCCGGATCGATGAGCAATCTTGCATCAACCAAAAACATTTCCTTTCAATTTTGTTTTTATTTAGTTCTTTGTGTAGTTTTCTATGTTCTTACCGGTTGGTACCAGTAGTTGCTTGTTCTTCATGGAAAATCTTATTTTTGGTTTCCAGAAGGTTTCATGTGTCTAATTCCATGTTTTCAGTTCATTTGGGTTCTTTTCCGATCAATCATCACTTTTGGTTGACTGTTTCTGGGTGTCGAGATAGTTCTTGTGCTTACCAGTTGGTTTTCCTTTATTATTGGCATGATTCTTGGCATGTGGATCCATATTGGGTCTTATCCAATGTTCTTTGGTGTGTGGCCAACCTTCCTACTGAACCGCATCACTTGGTTGTTATTTTCTGGAAATATTTCTTTAAATCAAAGGGCCGAACTAATTACACATTTCATTTTCTTGCATTGGTGAATGTAATCTTATGAGGATGACCCGGATATGTTTTAGTGGGTATAAATATGATATTATGTAAACACTTGTAGGGGCAGAAAAAGGTGGAAATTAGAATAAGGATAGAGATTTGTATGTTGTGATCCAGTTATTCTTAGAGTCTCAATTGGATTGTATATGCCTTGAAGCCTGCATGTAAACGATTAATTATCGAATGTTCTTTGATGATAATATGATGATTGTCAGAAGTTCTAAGGCTTTAATATGATATGTTTATGTTAATTTGTTATGTTTTCTTGTTGCTTTCATTATGTCTCTCTTGCTGCATAAGTTGGTTGACTCTTTTGAGGGTTTTTATCAGTTATGGCTGCATCAAGTGGTATTAGAGCTGGTTATGGACTGGCTAGTGGAAGAACCATTTGCGAACATTGAGGCATTCCTTGGGGTGGACAGATCATCGATTGGAGGTAGGTTACGCATGTGTTCAATAGATCGCCAAGGGGAGACAATTGAAACCGATAGTTAGATTGTTGAGTTGAGGCAGTTCACCGTAGTGGAAGAAGATATGTCGTCGAGGAGGACAAGCCCCCGGAGGGTAGAGCAGATGACAAAAGACTTCAAGAATGAAGTAATGAATGAAATCTGAAATGCTTTGGCTGGTTTGCCGAGAAACCCTGATTCTGAGGATGAATATGAGGAAGTCAGTGAAGAGCTTGAGGAAGCTGAAGGACCAGAAGATGAAAGAGAAGAAATATTTCTTAGAGCAGTGGCGCAAGCAAGTAAAGTTCATAAAGTTGAGGTTTCCAACTTTTCTGGAATGCTAAACATGGAGGATTTGATCGATTGGATCAAAGAGTTGAAGGACTACTTTGACTTTAAGGATGTCAAGGACCCGTAGAGAGTCTGGTTGGCATAGATCAAGTTGAAAGGGCATGTTGCCTTATGGTGGAAAGAATTCTAGAAAGATAGAGTAGAGAATGGTGAATTTAAGATCACTCGATGGAGACAGATGTGTTAGAATAACCAGTGGACAACTAAGAGGGGAGGGGGGGTGAATCAATTCTCAACAGATTATATTAATCAAACCACTTTATAACCTTTAACTAGAGCACATAAACATTAAATACCAGAATAGCAAAAATAGATATTGGTAAGCAATAAAACTTAAGTGTGAAACAGAGAATCAACACAATGCAACCATACCACATAACACCATGATTTGTAAGTGAAAAAACCAGTAAAGGGAAAAACCACGGTGGGAAGCCTACCCACAGTCAGATAATACTTCTATAGAAAGTATGTCATATAATAAGGGGCCTGCACATGTAGGAAGGCACACTACCTAGAGCGTACTGCTCATTACAAAGGAATCTCACTAACTACAAAGAGGTTATAACCACCTCAATATAATTGGATAACAATCCAGAAGAATGAACTGCCAATGATAGCATCTACCATGCCTGATTGTAGTCCCGGTTAAGCTCAATACCAGAGGTCTTTGACCTCTTACATAAACCAATCCAATCACCTATGATCGACCAAATCTCCTTCGCATATGATCTTTTCATTATTCACACATTTGATTCCATGACATGATCTTCAAAGAGATCTTACATCACTTTATACAAAACCTAAGGCCTAAACCAATTAGGTTGGCCACCTAAAAGATACTACAATAAGATCATTACATACATCCATATTACAATGATATACCATGTCGGCTTTTAGACCAAAACAACATTAACCAATCCATAAATCATCCCAGCAACATGTAGAGAACACTTAATAGCATGTTAAATGATACCGGTCCATAACCTGGACCCAAATAGATTCACCATGTCAAAGCGATGTCACCAATCAGTTGAGGCACGAACAAAGATCACCTTCTGCATCATGAATTCCATCTAGAAGCTGCACCAACACCACTTATGCATCTTGTCAAAGATTCTCAGTAAAAGCTCTGTCGGTAAAACCCTAAACCTTTACCGGTATAGGATTACTAGAGTGTATGATAGCATCCGATCATCAAGTCAATACCAACTGACCAAATCATACTTCAGAAACATGCAACACCTTAAACCAAACATATTCTATTGATCCAAACATGTCGGTAGTATCCAACTGATAGTCCCTTCTGTCGGTAACACTAGTTCTTCTAACGGTAACCAAAATCTGTCTGTCAATAACCAATCATAATAGCTAGTGTTGACATCAATGACAAAACATCAATGCAACACATAATCAATTCCTACATATTACCAACAATCTCCCCCTTTGGCATTGATGGCAACACTAGATGTGAAAAAGAAAACATCTAAGTGCCAAGAAATGCCAAAAATTTCTCATAGAAGATATAACAATGAAAAACTGAAAAATCCGAGCAACTCCCACTAAGGAGTGCAGTCCAATATGAAACTAATCTGAATCTCTCTCCCATATGACATATTATGACATTATTTTTCACATTATGTATCTCTCCCCCTTTAACATCAATACCAAAGATATGACATAGATATCAAAATCTTGTGAATCTCAAAGTTGACTACTCCCCCTGAGTAGTAGCACCACTACATCAATCCGGAGCAAAGGATAAAGTTGATGATGCATACCAGACTGATGCTCTGCTCCATCAATTAATTTTCTGTCGGAGGGGTAGATACCCCTAACCTGTCTCTCAAATATGATTCCTTAGACAATAGTTTAGTGAATATATCTACAATCTTCTCTTTAGTGTTCACATAAACCAATTTGACTTCCTTTTCTTCCACCTTTTCCTTTAGAAAGTTATATTTTATTGATATGTGCTTAGTTTTAGAGTGCAATACCGGATTCTTAGATATGTCAATAGCTACAAAGTTGTCATAATAGATAACTACCAGTTCACTTCAATTTACCTTGATATCCTTCAACATTTGCTTCATCCACAAGACTTGAGTACAATTAGTTGTTGCTGCAACATATTCAACTTCTACAGTAGATAAAGAAATGCATGACTATTTTTTGTTGATCCATGAAACCAATTTCTTTCCAAGAAAGAAAGCTCCACCAAAAGTGCTCTTCCAGTCATTAGTATCTCCTGCCCAATCTACATCTGTATATGCACATAAAGTGAAGTTATCATCTCTAAGTACCACAAGCCATATTATGTTGTTCCTTGCAAATACCGGAATATCCTTTTTATTGCACATTCATGATTTTCAATAGGATTACTTTGATATCTTGAAACAATACTTACTGCATTCATAATATCTGGTCTAGTCTGAGTTAGATATAACAAGAAACCAATCATAGACTTATACCTTGTTGAATTTACCGGTGCAGATGTGTCTTTGATAGATAACTTCTCACTTGTCACCATAGGAGTACTTACCAGTTTGGAATTATCCATACCAAACTTCTTCAACAATTCCCTTAGATACTTAGTGTGAGAGATAAAAATGCCTTTGTCTGTTTGAGTAATTTGTAAACCTAAGAAAAATCTCATCTCACCAATCATAGACATTTCAAATTCATTCTTCATATTATTAGAGAATTCTATGCACAATTTATCTTCACCTCAAAAAATGATATCATCAACAAATACTTCAATAATCAAAATATCATCATCAGTGATCTTGTAATATAAATTACTGTCAGCAGTGCCCTTACTAAAACCAAGCTTCAAAACATATTTATCCAACCTTGCATACCAAGCTCTAGGAGCTTGTTTCAATCCATATAATGGTTTCCTTGACCTGGAAACCATATCTTTGTCACCTGTCAGTGAACATCCATCAGGTTGCTCAATGTATACTTCTTCCTCAAGTTCACCATTCAAAAATGCACATTTAACATCCATTAGATAGACCTTATAGTTCTTGTATGCTGCAAAGGCAAGAAATAGTCTAACAACTTCAATTTTAGCTACTGGCGAAAATTTCTCACCATAATCAATTCCTTCCATTTAAGAAAATCCTTTACAAACCAATCTAGCCTTGTTTCTTACAACTTGACCATCCTCATTTAGTTTATTTCTAAAAACCCATTTTGTTCCAATAACATTCTTATTTTTAGGCCAGGGAACTAAAGTCCAAGTCTTATTCTTCTCTATTTGATCTAATTCATCTTCCATATCTTTTAACCAATGTTTATCTTTACAAGCTTCAATAACAGATGGTGGTTCAATTTGAGAAATAAGACGTACCTCTTCATTTTCTAGTCTTCTTCTTGTCATAAATCCCTTGTTCCCGTCTCCAATGATTTGATCTTCAAAATGATTTAATCTTACATACCTTGGTATCTGTTGAACTTCAGGCTCTTTGTTCTAATCATCAGTCACAATTGCATTTTTTTATTGTACTAGTGTAACTATCTCAGTGTCTTGTACTGATTGAGGCATTACTGGATCAGTTATTATCATTTCCACTATCAGTTCTCTGTCATATTATATAGATTGATCTTTGTATTGCTCATCCACTTTCACATTTGTGCTCTCCACAATTTTCTGCAATATTTTGTTATAACATCTATATGCTTTTCTCTAAATTGAATATCCAAGAAATATCCCTTCATCACATCTAGGATCAAACTTCCCAATTGAATTATCCCTTTTGATATAACATTTACTTCCAAAAATTCTGAAATATTTAAGAGTAGTTGTATGTCCAAACCATAATTCATAAGGAGTCTTACCGGTTTCACCTTTCATATGAACTCTATTGAATGTGTAGACTGTTTTACTCAATGATTCTCTCCAGTAGATGTGAGTCAATTTGGCTTCCATCATCATGGTTCTTGCTGCATCCAAAATGGTTCTATTCTTCCTTTCCACTACTCCATTTTGTTGAGGAGTCCGGGGTGCAGATAATTGTCTCCTAATTCCATTTATCTCACAATAACTGTTAAATTCATGAGATGTGAACTCATCGCCTTGATCTGATCTCAAACATTTGAATTTGAATCCAGTTTTTGTTTCCACCATTTATTTAAATATCTTGAATTTCTCAAAAGCTTCAGACTTCTCCCTTAGAAAAGTCACCCTCATCATTCTAGAATAATCATCAATTATTAGCATGAAGTACCTATCACCTTGAAAGCTTCTGGTCCTTGCTAGACCACATAAGTCAATATGAATCAAATAAAGCACATAATTAGATTTATCATGTATGCTCTTAAAAGAAATTCTAACTTGCTTTCCCAATTGACATTCCTTACATACCGCATTATGAGGCTTTATAATCTCAGGTATATCTCTAACTGCCTTTGTTGAACTAATCTTAGCAATACAATCAAAATTAACATGACACAACCTCTTATGCCATAACCAACTCTCATCAATATGAGCAATCAAACATGTCTTATCACTGGTGTTCAGGTGAAAGATATTACCTCTAGTCTGAGTACCGGTTCCAATCTCCAAACCAGTTTTGTTAATGATTTTGTATTTTCTATCTTTGAACTGAAGTTGGAATCCCTTATCCATCAATTGACCAATACTTAAAATATTATGCTTTAAACCTTCTACATAGTAGACATTATCATTATTATGCCTACCATCCAGAGAAATAATACCTCTACCTTTGATCATACATGCTTTGTCATCCCCAAATCTGACTTGACTGCCATTCTATTCTTGCAGGGACATAAATTTTCTTTTATCTCTAGTCATATGATGTGAGCATCCACTATCAATTACCCATTCATCCTTGTCTTCAACTTTTGCTTCTAGGGCCTTTTCTTCATTCTTGATAACCGGTTTTGGTTCATCTTCCTTTATAGCATAGATTACCCTTCCTTTCCATTGTCAGATCCACTAGCAAAGTCTCTTGCCAGTTCATCATCTGAGTCATCACTTACTCCTTTCTCATCCGCTATGTAGCATAGTTTGTTTTTCTTGAATCTATATTTATTCTGATTAGGCTTAAATGATTTCTTAACTCTTTCTTCAAATCTTGCATTCCTTTTAGGACATCTAGATACAAAATGACCAATCTTATTACATGCAAAACATTTAAAAGGTGATTTTCCTTCATACTTAATTCTTGTCGGTCCTTTAGGTACTCTTCTAGAAAATAAGGCTTCAAGTTGCTCAAATTCTTCATCCCCTTTCCCCATATCTTCCAATTACTTTTGTCGGTAGATGATGATGCATGAAAAGAAGGTTCAGACTTTGCATCTCGAGAGGGTCCAAATTCTTCAAGCTCAAAAGTAGATAATTTCTCAATCAAAATGTCTCTATTAACTGAAGTGTTTGCCATTGTTCTCAATTCATTAATTGTGGTAGCCTTCATCTTATAAGTCAGTGGTAGGGCTCTCAAAACTTTAGAAACTATTTCATCTTCACTCAAAGATCCTCCACAACATTGAATTATCATGACAATCTCATTTACTCTTTCCATAAATGTAGCAATTCTTTCATTATCTTCCATCTTCAAATTCTCATATCTTACACAGTAACCATCAAGTTTAGCAATTTTGACAGTAGGGTCACCTTCATTCAGAGTTTGCAATTTATCCCACATAACCTTTGCAGATGATTTATCAATCAATCCCATGATTTGTTGATCAGTGAGTGCACACAAGAGGGCTTCTCTTGCTCTACAATCATTTTCAATATTTTTGTCCAAGTCTACTAGAGCAAGATTGCCAAATGCCAGATCCTAAGGTTTAAATCTTTTCTCAGTGATCTCCCAAATATCCTTGCCAAGACATCTAAGATGATTCTCCATTCATATTTTCCATATCCCATAGTTTGTTCCATCAAGCTTAGGGATTTCTCTTCTGAAAATAGCTATCGGTGGATTTGAATTATTAGTTGTCATAGGATCTACCTCAAGTAGTTAAGCTTCTGCAAAAGAGGACCAAAGCTCTTATACCAATTTTTAGAATAACCAGTGGACAACTGAGAGGGGGGGGTGGTGAATCAGTTGTCAATAGATTATATTAATCAAACCAGTTTATAACCTTTAACTAGAGTACATAATAATTAAATACCTGAATAGTAGAAACACTAGTTCTTCTACCGGTAACAAAAATATGTCTGTCTGTAACCAATCATAACAACTAGTGTTGACATCAATGACAAAACATAAATGCTACACATAATTAATTCCTTCATATTGCCAACAAGATGGTTGCAAGATTGAAGGGCAAGTTCATAGTGGGAGACTATGAATTGGAACTGTTCAAGAAGTTGCAGAACCTGAAATAGAGAAACATGACTGTCAAGGAATATACTGAGGAATTGTACAAGGTGGTGATTAGATCTGGACATAGTGAGATGAATAGAGAAAAGGTGGTGAGGTACATCAATGGACTTGCTTTTAACATTCAAGATGAGATGAGTATGTTGAAGATTTCCACAATTGAAGAAGCTTACCAGTATTCTTTGAAGGCTGAGGAGAAGGTGAGAAGAAGACAACCGAATAAGGGAAAGGACAAATTCAAGATGAGTGATAGTATAAACAAACCAATTGAAGAATAGGAATCAAAACCTAAGTGGAGTAAAGAACCAAAACATAAGACATCGAGGAAAGGTAGCAGTAGTACTAGTAGAGAATTTCCTGGGAAATGTTTCAAGTGTGGATAAATCGGACATAGATTCTATGAATGTAAGAAAGGAATGGCAAGAAATTGTGTGGAAAGTGAGGAAGCAAAAGGTGATGGAACTGGATATAACTATGCACCAGAGCAAGGAGAATCCCTTATGTTTAGAAGAAAGGATATCCGATCTACTTAGAGGAAGAGTCTTTTCTAGACTGTGTGTAAATCAGGTGGTAAGTGTTGCAAGGTCATTGTAGATAATGGAAGTATTGATAATTTAGTATCTGAGGAGATTGTTGTGAAGTTTGGCTTGAAGAGGCTTAAGCATCCTTGTCCTTATGAGGTGAGTTGGTTACAAGATGATCAAAAGATAGAGATAAGGGAGCAATGTTTGGTGAATTTCAACATTGGGCCTTTTAGAGTTGAAGTTTTGTGTGATGTTGTATCTATGAGTGTTTGTCATGTCTTGTTGGGAAAACCTTGGCAGTATGATAGAGGAGCTATTTATGACTATAGAAGAAACCTAGTTACTATTGAAAAGGATGGGCAGAAGTTCACATTGATTTCTTTGAAGGGGAAAGAGAAGGAGGTGAAGAATCTGAGTCCTAAGAGAAGTTGCACTATTGAAAAACTGGTGGCAGAGGTCATACCAGAGGTTTTGAAGAAAGATCTGATAGAACCAGTTGCAGAGCTTAAATCAAATGGTGACATGAGTTTGTAGAAGGATCTGACAGATGAACTCGATGGATAGATGGAACCGGTCAACAAAGAGCTTATGGTGACAAATCAGATGAAGTTTTGTGGCAGAACCAAATCAAAGTTGCAGAAACAAAGACAATGTGTGGATCTCAAGCAAAGAAAGAGAAACAAAGAAAGTCAAAGGTTAGAGAATCCGGTTGAGGCACCGGAGGAGCTAAAGAAGAGGTTGGCAGATAAGGAAGATGTTTGGATCAGAAATGAGCATGGGATCTTCATTATGAATCCTTTTAGATGTTCATGAGTTGCCTCTCATGGAACATCTTTTTCTACCTAGGTTGTCTGATGCAGGAGCATCCCTGGTCGATGAGCAATCTTGCATCAACCAAAAATATTTCCTTTCATTTTTTTTCTTGTTGAGTTCATTGTGCAGTTTTTTGTGTTCTTACCGGTTTGTACGGGTAGTTTCTTGTTCTTCGTGGAAAATCTAGTTTTCGGTTTCTAGACAGTTTCATGTGCATGATTCTACATTTTTAGTTCATTTGGGTTCTTTTTCAGTCAGTTATTGCTTTCGATTGACTGTTTCTAGGTTCCGAGACAGTTCTTGTTCTTACCGATTGGTTTTCCTTCATTACCGGTGTGATTCTTGGCGTGTGATTCCATCTTGGGTCTTGTCCAATGTTATTTGGCGTGTCGCTGACCTTCCTACTGAACCGCATCGCTTGGTTGTTATTTTTCAGAAAGATTTCTTTAAATCTTAAGGCTGACCTAATTACACGTTTTATTTTCTTGCATTGGTGAATGTAATCTAATGACGTCGACCCAGATATGTTCGGGTGGGTATAAATATGATATTATGTAATCACTTCTAGGGGAATAAAAACGTAGAACTTAGAATAAGGATAGAGATTCACATGTTGTGATTCAATTGATTCTTAGAGTCTCGATTGGATTGTATATGTCTTGAAGCCTGCATGTAACCGGTTAATTATCAGATGACCTTTGATGATAATATGATGATTGTCAGATGATTGTTGGAAGTTCTAAGTCTTTAATATGATCTATTTAAGTGAATTTGTTATGTTTTCTTGTTGCTTTCATTGTGTCTCTCTTGCTACATAAGTCGGTTGACTCTTTTGAGGGTTTTTACCGGTTATGGCTACATCACAATTTTAGCTCAGCATTCCAACAATCTGTGGAAGGGAATTTCATTACCTCACACTAATTTCATAGCCACTCACAACTTATTTGCTAGTGATACTCTACTCTTTGGTGAAGCCTCTGTTTTTTGAAGGTAAGAATCATTAAAAGAACTTTAAAGAACTATTGTGAAGCTTCCGACCAAAAAATTAATGCTAAAAAATCTAAATTCTTTTTCATCAATTGTGCTCCTCAAGTGGCTACTAGATTAACAAACTTACTAGGCTTTAAGAATGATCATATTCTCTGCAAATACCTTGGGATTCCTTTATTTTCAGGTCACATCAAAAGTAGTTACTGACGCAAAACTATCTCAGCCATTAAGAGTAGAATTCATTCATGGAAAAACACATGGTTATCATTAGTTGGAAGAATATTGGTGATAAAATCAGTATTATCTACTATCCCAAGCTACATGGTTACAGTGCTTCCAATTCCCAAAGGTGTGCTCGTTGATCTAGAGACCAAAATCAAAGATCCTTTGGAAAGGAAACAAAAATACAAAAAGTAAGATCCACCTTCTAGCTTGGGAAAAGGTTGTTAGACAACTCAAATAACCGGTGAACAACTAAGAGGGGGGGTGAATCAGTTGTTAATAGATTATAGAACTTTAAGCATTAAAACCTTATTACCGGAATACATAAACCAAAATACCAGAATAGCAAATATAACAGTTAAGCACAAATATAATCCACAAAACATTTACCAACCATCCACAAAAGATAACACCAATATTTATATGTGGAATACCCGATAAAGGGAAAAACCACAGTGGGAAGCCTACCCACAATCACATAATACTTTTGCAGTAAGTATGTGATTACAAAAAAGAGGGGCCTACACATGCAGGAAGGCAAACAACCTAGAGTACACTGCTCATCACAAAAAGAGCCTCACTGACTATAAAATAAATCCAAACTACAATCAAGAAAGAAGAGTGAACTGCAAGAATAGCATCTCCTATGCCTGAATACAGTTTCGGTTAAGTTTAGTACCAAAGGTCTTAAACCTCTTTCACCAACCCAATTTGATCACCTATGATCGACCAAAACCTTTGCATATGATTACAACCTTATTTGCACACAGATATTCACATAACCCATAAAACCCACGAATATGCCCATGATCTTAAAAGAGATGTTACATCATATTTATACCAACCCAGGACCTAAACAATTAGGTCAGCCACCTAACAGATAATACAATAAATTCATAACATAAACCAGCAATCCAATGATCAACCAAGTCGGCCTAAGACCAAAACAACATAATCCAATCAATAAACCCAACAGGTAATACATCGGGATCATCCACCAACATGTTACATAAACCAGTCCATAACCTAGCAAAATAAGATAGCATTAGGTCCGGACCCAAATCCAACACCACCGATCAATAAGAACATGAACAAGATAACCAACAACATCCCGAAAGCCATCTAGAAGCCGCGCCAACACCACTTATCACTTGCATCAAAAGATATTCAATAAAAACTCTATTGGTAAAACCCTTACCAGTGACGAAAAGCCTTACTAGAACAAATGATAGCTCCTGAGTCATCAAATCCTGAACCAACTGTTCATGATACACATCTGAATAGCATGAATGACAGATCCAAACCGAAGCATACCGGATCATAATCTAACCGCTCTACTGGAACCTACTAGAAATCGGTAAACAACCAAATCAATCGGTGTTGCCATCAATGACAAAACATCAATGCAAGACATAATCCATTCCACCAATTGCCAACAATCTCCCCCTTTGGCATTGATGGCAACACTAGATGTGAAAAACATCCAAGTGCCAAGAAATGCCAAACAAGTCTCCCCCAAAGGAAGACATCCAACAATCTCCCATAAGATGATATTACAATGAAGTTAGCAAACTCCCCCTGTGAATGATATCCCTGTTAAGCTCTAATCTCACTTTGACTAATATTTTATTAAGCTCTATTTTTCACATATATCTCTCCCCCCTTTGACATCAATGCCAAAAATCTGACATAAACATCAAAGAAAAATCATAAATCCATTAAACCACACAACTGACTACTCCCCCTGAGTAGTAGCACCAACACATAAATCCGGAATGAATAGTAGCTCTATAAATGCATACCAGACTGTTGTCAATCAACATCACTCAGGTCTCTACCGGACGGGCAAAAAGCCCCAAACTGTCTCTGAAGTACTCAAATGATTCCTTAGGCAAAGGTTTAGTGAAGATATCTGCAATCTTCTTTTTAGAGTTCACATAAACCAATCTAACTTCATTTGCTTCCACCTTCTCCTTCAAAAAGTTGTACTTGATATTGTAGTCACACAAATCTGTCCGACTTAATTAAATAAATATTCGCTATTTATTTGATTAAAAATTCACTAGCCATCAATTAATTAAATTAATATTTAATTAATTCATCCCCAAACATTCTTCTATTAATTAAATAAATTATTCAATTTATTTTAATTAATTCATTAAATCAAATTTAAATCAATTAAATAAATAAAATCTATTTATTTAATAAAATCCCCTTTTCCTCTTTTGAATAAATTAAATAAAACACATATTTAAATCATTATCCCCACCCCACTTGCATTTTCCTACAAATGCAACTTGCACACATTTATTGAAATAAATGAATTTTTATTTTAATAAAATCCTATTTTCCCTCACCCACTGAATCCACTTGCAAAAATCTAATCCCCTTCTAGATTCTTCTAACCCCTTCCTAATTAGCCTAATCCATCTCCTAATTATTGTCACATTCCTAAGCAAAATGGAGTCACTTCTCAAAGACTCCAAAGTCTTTGAAAAGCATTTAATGCTTTGTGTGTTCAACAAATTAACCCCCAAAGTCTTCCAAGACCACTAATGGCTCTTACATGACCATTTATGGCTCTTACATAACCATTTATGGTTATTCCAAACTTGTCCCCCTAAACATTTATTGTTTTGACCATATTCATCCATTTCACATTTGCACAAGAATTTATCCATTGGATAAAAGCTTTATTCTTTGAATAAAGAGTTTATTCATTCAACTAACCTTGACTTTAACTTCCAAAGTCATGTCAAGCATTTAATGCTTATTTCCTCTCCTCTCAACCTATCTCACATTGACACTTGTCATCCTGGGATTGGGTTGAAAGCCCTCACATGGATTTGAAATCATTCAATCCTGACCCTTGTTGAGATTACTCAATCTCAACCATCCATTGCTCCATTTTTCCTATAAATAGAGCCCATTTCTTCATAATCCAGATCCTGAAAACTTGTATGCATTTAACCTATAGGCATTTTAGAGAGCATTTAGCATAGCAAACTCATGTATTGTCATTTTGGTTAAAATAAATCATTTTAAATATATATAGCTTAATATTAGCTTCTTTATTAACATTTAGAGCAATATTTCAATCTCAATCCTCCATAAGCATCCATAGTGCAAAAAGCTGCTGAGAGCTACACTATTTTGGAACTTGGAGAGGAGAGGAACAAGGGAGAAGGAACTAAGAGCATGCTAAGAGGCATTTGGAGATGCCTCGTTATCTTTATTTTATTAGTTAGATATATTAGCTTGATTTTAGTGTCTCTCTTGATATGCCTGTTTAGATTAGTTTTTGATTGAATAACACTAACGGTTTCTTGTGTGTCTTGTGTTGTTTATCTTAGACTAACCTTGTCCATTTTGTAGGGCATTAGATATATATGTGCTTTGTCTTAGAATGAAATACCAGATTCTTTGATATGTCAATTGCAACAGAGTTATCAAAATGAATAACTACTGGTTCATTACAATCCACCCTTATATCCTTCAATATTTGCTTCATCCAAAAAATTTGTGTACAGTTAGTAGCAGCAACAACATACTCAGCTTCAAAAGTAGATAAAGAGGTACATGACTTCTTCTTTCTGATCCATGAAACAAGTTTCTTTCCAAGAAAGAAAGCTCCACCAGATGTGCTCTTCCGGTCATCAACATCTCTAGCCCAATCTACATCTATATATGCACATAGTGTAAAATCATCAATTTTAGGATACCACAAACCATATTTAGTTGTTCATTGCAAATACCTGAAAAATTGTTTTCACCACACTCTCATGATTCTCTCTAGGATCATGCTGATATCTTGATACAATACAAACTGCATTCATTATATTTGATCTAGTCTAAGTCAGATATACCAAACCTCCAATCATAGACTTGTACCTTATAGGATTTACCGGTGTTGATGCATCTATCTTAGTCAATTTCTCACTTGTAACCATAGGAGTACCAACTGGTTTAGAATTTTCCATACCAAATTTCTTTAAAAACTCCCCAGCATACTTATTTTGGCATATGAAAATACCTTTATCAGTCTGAGTAATCTGTAAACCTAAGAAAAAATTCATCTCCCCAATCATAGACATCTCAAATTCATTCTTCATATTATCAGATAATTCCATACATAACTTATCCTCACCTCCAAAAATGATATCATAGTCAAAGACTTCAATAATCAACATGTCATCATCAGTGATCTTATAATATAAATTAATATCAACATTACCTTTAGTGAAACCAAGCTTTAAAATATCTATGCAATCTTGCATATCAAGCTCTAGGGGTTTGTTTCAATCCATATAAAGCTTCCTTAACTTGTAAACCATGTTTTTGTCATCTGAAAGTGAAAATCTATCAGGCTACTCAATGTAAAATTCCTCTTCAATATCTTCATTCAGAAATGCACACTTAACATCCATCTGATAAACCTTGTAGTTCTTATGGGCAGCATAAGCAACAAATAATCTCACAGCTTCAATTCTATCTACCGGAGAAAAAGTCTCATAATAATCAATTCCTTCCTTCTGAGAATATCCTGTACAAACCGATCTAGCCTTATTTCTCACAACTTATCCATTTTCATTCAAATTCCTTAAAATCCATTTAGTCCCAATAACATTCTTATTTTTAGGTCGGGGAACTAAAGTCGATGTATTATTCTTTTCTATCTGATCTAATTCCTCTTCCATAGCTTTTATCCAACATTCATCTTTACATGCTTCAATTACTGATGCTGGTTCAATTTGAGAAATTAAACATACCTCATTAGTTTCCATCCTTCTTGTCATCACTCTTTTATTCTTGTCTCCGATGATCTAATCTTCTAAATGATTTAACCTAACATACTTAGGAGTCTTCTGATTTTCTATTCCTCTTCTCTGATCTTCAATTACTGTTGATTTTTCTAATACTGTTGGAGTAACTGGTTCAACATTTTGTTCTGGTGTGGTTGTTACCGGTTCAACTCATCTACCTTGACATTAGTGCCCTCCATAGTTCTCTGCAATCTTTTGTTATAACATCTATATGCTTTTCTTTCATTAGAATAACCAAGAAATATCCCTTCATCACATCTAGGATCAAACTTTCCAGTGGAATCACCTCTTTTGATATAGCATTTACTACCAAAGATTTTGAAATACTTAACTATAGGTGTATGACAAAACCATAACTCATAAGGTGTCTTACCGGTGTCTCCTTTGATATGAACTCTGTTGAATGTGTATACCATCATTCTCACAGGTTCTCTCCAGTAAATATGAGGCAGATTAGCTTCCATCATCATATTTCTAGCCGCATCCAAGATAGTTATGTTTTTCCTTTCCACAACTCCATTCTGGTGAGGTGTCCGAGGTGTAGATAACTATCTCCTTATCCCATTTTTTTCACAATAACTGTTAAATTCACCGCAAGTGAATTCTCCACCCTGATCAGACCTTAATCATTTAATCTTTAATCTTGTCTTTGTCTCAACTTTACCTTTAATGATTTTAAACTTTTCAAATGCTTTAGATTTCTCCCTTAGAAAAGTAACCCACATCATTCTAGAATAGTCATCAATGATTAGCATAAAATATCTATCGCCCTGAAAACTTTTGATTCTAGCAGGACCACACAAATCAATATTAATAAAATCAAGAACATCATTAGATTTGTCTTGTATACACTTAAAATTAGTTCTAACTTGCTTTCCCATTTGACATTCCTTACATACCGGATTATATGGCTTCACAATCTTAGGTATTTCTCTAACTGCCTTAGTAGAACTGATCTTTACAATGCAATCAAAATTCACATGACACAACCTCTTATGCCATAGCCAACTCTCATCAATTTGTGCAATCAAACATGTCTTCTTACCAGAGTTCAAATGAAAGATGTTACCTTTAGTCTAAGTACCAGTGGCAATCTCCAATCCAGATCTGTTCCATCCTTGAACTATAACTGAAATCCCTTATCCACTAACTATCCTACACTCAAAATATTATGCCTTAAATTTTCAACATGATAAACATTATCAATATCATGCTTACCATCCAATGATATAGTTCCTCTTCCCTTGATCATGCATGCTTTGTCATCTCCAAATCTAACCAAACCGCCATCAAATTCTTGTAGAGATAGAAACGTCCTTTTATCTCCAGTCATATGATGTGAACATCCACTGTCTATCACCCATTCATCCTTGTCTTCAACTTTAGCAGCAAGGGCCTTTTCTTCAGGTACCGGATCATCTTCCTTGATAGCCAAAAATACCCATTTCTTTCCATTGCCGGATCCACTAGCTGAATCTTGTGTCGGTTCATCATCACAATCAGTCACACCTTCCTCATTCACATAGTAGCATGATTTGTCTTTTTTCCTCTTGTACTTATGCTTGTTCTGATAATCGTGGTTAGGCCTAAAAGATATTCTAGCTCTTTCCTCAAATCTTGAATTCCTTTCAGGACATCTAGATGCAAAATGACCTATCTTATTACAAGTGAAACATTTAAAAGGTGATTTTCCTTCATACTTACTTCATGTCAGACCTTTAGATACTCTTCTAGAAAATAAGCCTTCAAGTTTCTCAAACTCTTCATCTTATTTCTTCATTTCCTCCAGTTCCTTAGCATATAAGGCATTCCAATCACTCTTTCCAGTAGATGATGTTGATGCATGAAAAGCAGGTTCATATTTTGCAACTCCGAAAGAACCAAATTCCTCAAGCTCAAAAGAAGATAACTTCCCAACCAAGGTATCTCTATTAACAGAGGTGTTTTCCATTGTTCTCAACTCATTAATTGCAGTAGCCTTAATCTTATAAGCTGGTGGAAAAGCTCTCAATACTTTAGAAACTATTTCATCTTCGCTCAGAGATCCACCACAACACTGAATTCCCAGAACAATTTCATTAACTCTCTCCATAAAAGTAGTAATCCTTTCATTTTATTCCATCTCCAGGTTCTCATATCTCACCTGGTAACCATCAATTTTAGAAATTTTAATAGTCGGGTCACCTTCATTCAAAGTCTACAATTTATCCCATATAGCCTTTGGAGTTGATTTGTCGGTTAGTTCCATAACTTGCTGATCAGAAAGTGCACACAAAAGGGATTCTCTAGCTCTACAATCATTTTCAATGTCCTTATCCAAGCCTTCCAGAGGAGGATTGCCAAATGTCGGATTATGAGGTATATATCCTTTCTCAGTGATCTCCCAAATCTCCTTGCCAAGACATCTCAGATGAGTCTCTATCTAAATCTTTCATAATCTATAATTTGTTCCATCAAGCCTATGAATTTCTCTCTAGAAAACAGCTGTAGATGAACTTGAACTATTTGATGCCATAGGATCTTCCTCAAGGGGTTAAGCTTCTGCAGAGAGGACCAAACTCTGATACTAATTGTTAGACAGCTCAGATAATTGGTGAACAACTTAGAGGGGGGGTGAATCAGTTGTTAATAGAATATAGAACTTTAAGCAATAAAACCTTATTACTAGAATACATAAACCAAATACCAGAATAGCAGATATAACAGTTAAGCACAAATATAATCCACAAAACATTTACCAACCATCCACAAAAGATAACACCAATATTTGTACATAGATAACCCGGTAAAGGGAAAAACCACGGTGGGAAGCCCACCCATAGTCAGATAATACTTCTACGGTAAGTATGTGATTACAAAAAAGAGGGGCCTACACATGCAAGAAGACCAATAGCCTAGAACATACTTCTCATCACAAAAGGAGCCTCACTGAGTATAAAATAAATCCAAACTACAATCCAGAAAGAAGAGTGAACTGCAAGAATAGCATCTCCTATGCTTAAATACAGTTTTGGTTAAGCTAAGTACCAGAGGTCTTAAACCTCTTTCACCAACCCAATTCGATCACCTATGATCAACCAAAACCTTTGCATATGATTACAACCTTATTCACACATAGATAATCATATAGCCCATAAAACCCACGAATATGCTCATGATCTACAAAGAGATCTTACATCATATTTATACCAACCCGGGACCTAAACAATTAGGTTGGCCACCTAAAAGATAATACAATAAATTCATAACATATACCCACAATCCAATAATCAACCAAGTCGGCCTAAGACCGAAACAACATAATCCAATCAATAAACCCAACCGATAACGCATCAGGATCATCCACCAACACGTTACATAAACCGGTCCATAACCTAGTAGAATAAGATAGCATTAGGTCTGGACCCATATCCAACACCACCAATCAATAGGAACACGAACAAGATAACCAACAAAATCCCGAAAGCCATCTAGAAGCCACACCAACACCACTTATCATGTGCATCAAAAGATCTTCAACAAAGCTTTGCTAGTAAAACCCTTACCGGTGACCAAAAGGCTTACTAGAACAAATGATAGCTCTTGAGTCATCAGATCTTGAACCAACTGATTGTGATACACATATAAATAGCACGAATGACAAATCCAAACCAATTCCACAAACCAAAGCATACCGGAGCATACCAGATCATAATCCAACCGCTCTACCGGAACCTACCAAAAACCGGTAAACAACCAAAACAGTCGGTGTTGCCATCAATGCCAAAACATCAATGCAACACATAATCAATTCCACCAATTGCCAACAAAGGTTTGCTTCCCTAAAAGCGGTGGTGGTACAGGTATTCATGATCTATCCTATCGTAACCTTGCACTTGGTGCCAAGTTAGTTTGGAAATATTTTTCTAACCCCAATTCTAAATGGGCAGAGATCATTAGAGATAAATACATGGACTCTGAAGCACCAGAGATAATTTTCATAGTTCTTGACCCCCCAATGGGTTCTCAAATATGAATTTTTTTAGTAAAATGCAGGTCAATCCTTCTCCCTCATCTGACTTCAACTTGGATAATTCACAATGGGCAGAAGGCAAACTTTTGGTATGACTCTTGGAATGGATACCCGCCTTTATGCTTAGTTGGTGGTTTGCAGGAGATTAGAGAGATTCTTATTCTCTCTTGGGGGTCAAAGCTCATAGATTAATTTCTTATTTCCAACCCTGAGTTTGGTATGGTTCATTGGATAGATGTTTTCAGTGTCCAAGATCCCATTTCACAACAACAAATTCTCTTTCAAGAGCTCTGAAACATATCAGTTTATTACAAGGCTAATTGTGATAATTTAATATGGACCCCTTCACAATCAGGTTCTTTCACAGTGAGTCAAGGTTACAAATTATTATCAAAATAGCATGGTTGATTCTCATAATAGAGGCTTCTCTTTTTGCTGGACAAATGCAGGTCTACAAAAGGCTAGTTCTTTTGCTTGGCTTGCCCTCCAAGGATGAATATTAACCAGTGATATATTGTCACATCTTCATCTTTCACAACCTTTCAAATGTATCTTTTGTAATGAGATTGAGGAATCAAGAAATCACCTGCTCCTAAACTGCTCTTTTGTGCAAAAATGTTGGCAGTTGCTTTGTAACAAACTGCATTGGTCTTCTCCCCTTCATTCAGACCTACTTCTGGTCTTTAATGTTTGGCCTAGGTTATTTGGAGACTCCTTTTTTTCTTCAATATGGGAATTTACCCCCACTATCCTCATTTGGAGTATATATGGTGGGAAAGAAACAAAAGGATCTTCAGGAAAGAATTTTCAGATATAGAATCAGTTGTAAATAAGATTGAACTCACAATCTTTGAATCAGTAAAAGCTTACAACTCTAAATCCAAGAGACTTGACTCTCCCTTCACTTCATGGGACAATAATTGTTTTTAGAGTGGAAGCTTCTGAATTTACCATTCAAGGGATACCTCCTCAATAACATGGGGAAAAAATTTAACAGGAAGGAAATAAGACGGAAGTTGCCTAATAAAAAAAAATTCAATTTAAACTTTGATGGGGCCTCCAAAGGCAATCCTGGCATCTCAGGAATTGGTGTGGTGCTCAGAGATAGAAATGGTCAAGTACTAATTAGAAGAATGGCAAAAATTCCCAACTCTATAAATAATGTTGCAGAGGCATTGGATTTTTTGTTTGGTGTCAAATTGACAAAACAAAGTAGGGCTAAAAATGTGATTTTTGAAGGAGATTCATTGAATATAGTCACGACTATTAAGGAGACAAGGGATTCAAACTATAAAATTGATTACATTATTCAGGAGATTAAAAGCAAATTGAATTGGTTTGATCATTTCAGTCTATCTCATTTATTCAAAGAAGCTAATGGTTGGGCTGACCTTTTGGCTAATAAAGGTTGCCTCTTCTCACATAGAGAGAAGATCCTGCTTCAAAATGATTTTTCTAGTTTTTTAGACTTGTCTGCCAAGGCCTTGGAGGAATTCCCAACATCGAATGTTGGTTAAGCCTCTATTCATGCACAAATTCATGACCTAGCAATTCTTATTTTTACTAACTAATTATGTCTTCTACGTAAAATTATTTCAAATAAAATGTGATGCTCTAGAACTTCTCTATCCATGAAGATTCATATAAGATTATCTTATGAATATTGATTGTTGGAATTTGAGTTCATATAATATGGATTACTTGTTGGCATTTGGGTTCACATAAACTAATGGCTTTATTTCACAAATCTTTAACTTGTCATTCTTCTCTTTGGTACTTATAGATATTCTTGTAATTGAAGAAAGTGATGGTATGATGAAAGAATTAGGATCTGGTCAACTACTGAGAGGGGGGGTGAATCAGTAGATAGAAAACTGAGATAAACTTTCACCAATCTCATAATCAACCTCTCAAAGAAAACTCTAAACTAACAAGTTAAACCACTAAACTACAAATGCAATATCACTGTCAAGTTTAACCAGTTGGTTGTTATAACAAATTAACAGTAAACAACTTGAAACTCACAAACATCCAAATACTTTACTAACATAAGTAAAACCTCATTTTAGATTGATGTCGGTTAACATAACATATCAAAGTGGATTAAGCAATTAAGCAATTCAACCATAGTAAACATAACCACAAAAACATTCACCACTTGACACAATATTTTTGAAGTGGAAACCCAAATGGGAAAAACCACGGTGGGGATGAATACCCACAAGTATTTTGAACTCTTATGAAGTTTGCCCTGTTAGGAGCCAAGTCTGTTAAAGCTTTACAAAAATTCCTATTAAGAACAGATCATGTTAGGGACCCTCCATTTAGGGGATTGACTATAATGCCCTATTAGAAGCAATACCCTATGAGGAGTAACCTCGGTAGGGGATTTTAAATCCAAGCTAATGGACCACCTAGTTAGAGGATTTGAATAACACTAAGCTTGTTAGAGCTTACCCGATTAGGGGATTTTACTGTTGTAATTGTTAGAAAACAATAGGGGTTTGTTGATCTATTTGAATATTACTACACTTGCTTGTTCAGATCCTTTTCATGCTCCTATCTGCCTTTACACAAACTGTAGATACATCATCCGGTTCAGCAACCACACTCTCACTCTCAACTACAAATTTGCCAACTCTTCAACAAAACAACTCATCGACCTTATAAAACAAATCAATAGGTCGGTAACACAACAAAAACCTAATTCTCTCATAGAGATTACAAACAAGTCGGTTCAAGTATGACCATTGGATTACATAACAATTTGTGCACATCATTCAGGATAGCCTTGACCACTCCTTGATCACCGCTTCATCGAACTCTATAACTCGTCATGCGGTTTGCATTACATGCAATATACTTGCTCATTCCCAAGATAAAAATCGTTATCTCAACGTGCCAAACACTTTGAAACTCTTCTCATACAACATGCATACATGTCATAATCATTACCGCTCATCATCATATCATAAACCAATATAGTTGATTCACCAAACTTAATCGATTAGGGTTTATCATATCAACAGGTAGGGTTTACCGGTTCAACTCACTTCTTCTTAGCAATACCGGTTCACTCCACAAACTCACCTATCGGTTACAGTTCCCTTCACTAGCTCTTCCTACCGGTTACAAAACAACATCATTACCAATTACAATTGACATTAATGACAAGATAACATTTCATTAATACAATCTTCATACAAATGCCAATAGAAAGCTTCATACACATTGGAGACTTGTCAAGGCAGTGCTACTAATTTCCAAGTGGCGGGCTCTCACATTTGGTTTGATGTGATTGACATTTGTGGGCTCTTCCTTGTTCCCCCAATGGCATCTTTAGAGGTGGATGTAGAAATGCATCATAATTATTCCTTTTGGCCTAGTACCTCATGGCATCTTGAACCTGCCTTGTTGGGATTCTTGGTGCTACCATTGTTTTGTCCAAGCTCGAGAGTTTCAATTGGCTACCCGACTCCACATTTATTTCAAGTGTCTGACATCACTTGTTCTTTCCCATTGCATTGTACTTTCCTCTTCTTCTTATCTGAATTCCTCCAGATGGTGTTGGAAGTACTATGTTGTCTTTTATCTTTCCATATTGCTCGATAGCATTGGTACTTGTTCATTCCTAATCCAAATTTGGCTTTCTATTATGATTGGTTTATTGGTCCTTCTGTTTTTCCGTTTTATGACTAGATTATGAGAAACCAGAATATTTTTGGTGAGCCCCTATTTTCTATTACTCTTTCCAAGTTCGACGCTCTGTGAGAATTGATCTGCCATGCTGAGGTAGATCCTCATGGTTCCCCTCAGTCTTTTCTATAGCCTGATCAACTTGCCTCATCTGATAAATCTTCCATGGGGAGTTAGTTGGCAGTCTCAGTCAAATTTTGCAACCCTTTTTCATGTCTCTTGCAATACATATTTCATCCTATGTTGGTCAGTTTCTTTTTGTGGTAGACTTTTGGCCTCCCTCTTAGCGTATGAGGATATTCATGTTTGGTTGATAGAGGCTCTATTGAAGAATTTTTGCAGTCCTCTTCTTTGGGTATTTTCGATGCAAATCACACTCATTTTCAGAATCACATATTTTGGGGGTGTTGTTATCTGTGGATTTCGTACCTCATAGCAGTCGACTTTACATCTACTGATTCTTGTCTTCTCACTATTCTAGACTCTTATCTTTCAACAGATATTTGGATTTTGTAGTGCTCATATCTTAGGGATGGTTACAATACTTAATTTCCTAAGATCATCCTCAGGATTAGATCCTTTTGTTTAAATCTCCTTTAGTTTTCATTGTAACTTTGGACATCTGATATCGGTTGTTTTGTTTCTTGCCTTGTGTAGGATTTTCTTTTTCAGGGTTAGTTCTACCTGAGGATGTTTTAGTTTTCATTTCATTGTATCTATATTCATGTACTCATCTATTATTATAAATATATATTTCAGGCCTTTGGCCTTTTATCTTAACAAAGTAAATTATGAAGCATTGTGCATAAATGTGTGAAAGATGTAAAAACAAAAAATAGAAGATCATCTCTAATATCCGTTTGCAAGTTATTAAAGAAAATTATTTGGACGTCACCATCAGGCATAGGATAAGCAATTTGCTAATGCAAATATTTGTATCTATCCATAAAATTAGTCACTTTTTTTAACTCCTTGTTTACAATGCATCAAATTAGTTAAAGTAATTTGAGGACCAATATTGTTTTGAAAATGTTGCAAAAATATATTAGACAATTGATGAAAATAATGAATTGATCGAGGTAAGAGAAAAAACCATTGCAAAGCCTTATCTCTCAATCTATGGGTAAATAGTTTTGTCATGACTTTATTGTCATGAGAGAAGTCACTACACAATGTTTGAAATATTTTCACATGAGCTTTGGGTCACCTTTTCTGTTATATAATTCTAAATGAGGAACCTCCATGAATTGTGGGACAAGAGTATGGACAATGTCATTAAAAAGTGGGATAACAGTATCTATCATAGAAACGTTGAATATGGATTGGGTTAAGGAAGCTCTTTTTTGTTGTAAGGATGAAACACTTTGAACTAAATTGTGTATAGTGGCTTCAATGGATGAATTGGAATTGGATATGTTGGATTGTGATGGAGGTGTAACATTAGGATAAATCAGTGGAGCTTGAGTATAGGAATGTGGAACATTATGATATGTGGGTATAAGAGATGTTTGGGAAACAAATGGAAGGCTAGTGGAAGAAGGTATGTAGGGGTATTTAATGATAGGATTCCCCCCATTAGTGTAGTATTAACATTTTTTGTAGAGGTAGCCATGATGGAAGATGTATATGTAGGCACTTTAGGCAATGATATCGGCATAGTAATGGAATTGTCAACTTGAGTTGTAGGACTAGAGTGGTTAAAACTTTGGAACAACTTTTTATCAACATAACATTAGAGTCAACAATGTGAAAATTGCCACACAACACTTCCACACCATTTTCATCACTTTGAATTATTTTCCTCAAGCCTTCAACTAAGTTGATTGCCTCACTATTAAAGTGTTCTTGACCCATCCATTGTTGAAGTCTATCCAACTCATAGTCAAGCTTTTCCAATTGGTCAATATTTACTCGAGTTAAGGAGTCATCCTCGTCATGAGAAGTACGAGGGGATTAGTTCTCCATAATGTTAGGTATTTCTTATATAGGAATAGAGGATTCACCCAAGTTCCCAGGGAATAGGTTACCAAGCTCAAACCCCTTACTATTTAAACTTTTGGAAGCCATAACCTATAACACCTTCTCACGAGGATACTAGTTGTGGGAGAAAGGGTAGTAAAAATCATACACAAAGTGGGTAAAGCTAGTGAAATAAATTTGTAATCACAATGCTCTCATACAAATGATAATGTTGGAAGAATGCTACAAATATGTGCCTAGAGTTATTTAAGAGGTGTTGTCATTGATGTCAACATATTTCTCTATCTATGACAATGATGCAGTGAAGTTCAATGAGTTAGTTTGTTCAATATGGTGAAGATCAGAGTTTGCGAATTAAAGGGTTGTTTGTAGTTGATTCAGGTCAAGTTTCAGAGGTCCGCATGAAGATTTGATTAAGTTATGGGTATCTGTGTTATGTCGGTTTTTCTATTGTTCAATGGTGTCAGTGTTGCAGCATTTTGCTCCGCATTGCAATATATTATTCTATGGATTTGGAGGTATGTTTGGGACGTTGGTGTGTATCCTTAATTCAAGTGGTTCATGGTTTGGAGTTCCGCGAGTGTTTTTTCAAGGTTGACAGTCATTGCAGTTAGTGTTCCTAAGGTTCGGTATGGAGATGCTTGTGATTCTAGTAATTTGTGTTGGTGCGGATGTTTCTATGGTAATTCATGATGCTCGTGGATGTTTCTAGATCATGCACCTTTTGTGATGGTGGTCCGCATTGATCATTGAGATCGTAATTGATGATTTACTTCGGTATTGGTGTTCTTCATGTTCTTCGTCGATTGGATGCTTGTAGCATGTTGCAGATGTTTGAGGCATAATTATTGGAGGTGTTTTGTGCTTGTGGTGATGATTTGGGTCCATGCTATGTCTTATCCAACATTGCTTTGGTCTGCATGTGATAATTTGTATCTAATCAAGATCTATATCATTGTAATTGTTTTATGTGTGTTGAGTCGACCTTGTTGATCTTTCCAAGGATGATGTCATGTATAAATAAATGTAATAATCTTGTGTGAGGCATGAAGAGTGGATGAGTGTGAGTATGTGAGTGAATAATATATTAATCTTTCGGAAGCAGAGAAGAAGTATGAAGAAGAAAATGATAGTTTTATGTGCTTAACTAGAACTGTAACCAGGGATTAAGGATGTTATTTCTCAGTTCATGATTTCCAGAAGTAATCTGTGATTGTTTGTAAGGCAGTGAGCCTTCCTTGGGTTGTAGCCCTTTTTTTATTTTGAGTAGTGAGCTCTAGGCGGTGTGCTTGAATGCAAGTGCATTCCCCATTGTAATAATTCTAATAGAGTATATCTTTTGTGGGTTCACTCCCACCGTGGTTTTTCCCCTAACAAGGTTTCCACGTCAAAAATCTTGGTGTTATGTGTGTTTATGATGTGTTGTTGATTTATGCTTTCATGTTTAATTATCAAATCTAAGAACAAGTTCAAGTTGTGTAGGTTTTTGGTGACAACTGATCCCCCCCCCCTTTCAGTTGTATGTCCTATTTCATCAATTTGTATCAAAGTTATTTCATCAAATGCAAGCAAAAGATGTGATTAAACAATGCAATTTCCCAATATAGAATGATTGATTAACCAATTAAGTAAGAAAAATGCAGTAAAGAAATTATAGATTTAAACAATAAATGGTTCTAAATATCAAAATAACATGCAATAATGATTAGATCTGAGCATATAGATCATAAATGATGCAACCCATAAGTCAATTTCATTAAAAAATTTAGGGTTATTATGGATTAAACCTCTAAATTTATGTAATTTAAGTGCATAAATGTTATATTCAATGAAATGCATACAAATCCAATCTGAAAATGAAAAGTAAAAGTAATGTAAGAACTATGTTGCGTTCACAAAAAATGTAATGGTAGAAAATAGGGTTCACAAGTTTATGCATGCAAACTAGGTGATGACAGGAAAAGCAAGCAAGATAGATTTGGATGGTTAGCATACAAATCAAACACTAAAAACATAAGAATATGAAGCATAAATTAAATCACATAGAAAACATGAAGACAAATGATGTTTTCCTTGCAAGACCTTTACCTTCTCCCTCCAATGGAGCTTGGATGAAGTCTAAGTGCGCCCAAATGCCTCCAACATGATGTCGATTTGCTCCTAGATTGTTTGATGTGGTTGGATCTCCAACATTGTGCACAAATGGATGTGATGGATTTGGAGGATGAGATGGATAATATGGCTAAGTATGGATGAAGGATAACTTTGGTATGATGAGGGTGCAAAGATGATTTCCTAGGCACAAACTAACATCATGAAGTTGCTAAAAATGGAGATGAAATGTGAGGGGATGGAGTCCTCAATTTATAGGGAGAGAGGAGGAGAAATGAAGGGCTAGGATTGACCCAAGATGGAGGGTCAGGAATCCTTGTGAGCCCGTACAAGGCCCAAGAGGAGGTGTGGAGACCAAGAGATATGTCTTAAAGGCATTTCTTGTCTCCACACTCCTCAAGGTACATTGGGAAGACTTCCCAATGTGCCTTGAGAACAGCAAGGGATGGGACATTTCTTGAGGAATGGAAAGGAAGAATTAAAAATTCTTCAAAAGGGATGCTCATGGGGATTAGAGGAATAAGGAGGAATTAAAAATTCCTTGGAATATGAGATGCCTAGAGGAATGTGAGATTTTGAAAATCTCACATTCACCTAGGAAAAGGGCATTTAAGGAGAGTGGTTGGATGGAAGGAACAAGGAGTTGACTTTGTGGCTAATCATGATGATTAGCCACTAGCAACTCATTAGGAGAGGGATTAGAGGAAATATTAGGTGGGATTAGGGTAGATAAGATTTGTAGGAGGATTTGACTAGGAGAGAGAATGAGTGGAGGGAAAGAAAAATTAGAAGAATAATGCTAAGTGAGCTTAGGGAGTTTCTAGAAGAATTTATTAGGTTAATGATGGATTAGGAAAAGGTGATTTGTAGGAATCACTTAGGTTAACTAATTAATTGAAATTAATTAGTTAAGAGGAGGAATTTGAGAAGATTTAATATTGAGGATTTTTAGAAGAATAAAAGGGGATTGATATTGACAATAGTGACAATATTAATTATAATTGATTAATATTGAGGAGAATTAAAAATTGGCATGATTAATAAATTAATTATGTTAGGAATTTAAAAATAATTAAAATATTAATTTTTAAGTGTCAACATTTTGCCCCTCTTTTACACAGCGGTAAATTTGGTGATGGGTAGAAGATAGAAGAAGAAGAAATAGATGCCCCAGCGTAAAGCGTGGGAGGTGTATGCCCCCTCGAGAATTTTGTCGAAAGAAAATTGACGAAAAAAATACTCAAAATAATGAAGAAAGAATTTGAGTGGAGGAGATAAGTGAAAAAAAATAGGAAGTAGATGTAGAAAATCTAGAAGATAGAATAGAAGATGCGAGACCGCAGAGGAAATGGGCCCTCGTGGGGGCCCATATAAGCCACAAAGGGCCCAATGAGGATTCATTGTTACACATAAGCCTTGGAGCCACTCAGAGCCTACAAGGAGAGAAGGAGAGATGGATCGCATTCCAACACGTGATCATCGCGTCGAGAGGATTCGACGGTATGACAAACCCACTAGTTATGGACCATTCCCCCTTTTGAAATTTTTAGGGTAGGGGTACAATTAGGGATAAATTTAGGGCGTAGACTTGGCAAGGTGCACGCGTTGATCATTGTTTCAGCGCGTGCACCAATGGGTTAGCGCGAGCGCTAGTGAATAGTACGGGTGCTCGCTGGGAGGAGGTGGGTAGAATAGGTTTTTTGGGGGAGGGGGAATGATTAGCACGGGTGCTCGAGCTTCGACATGGGCGCTCGCACATCCGTGTGGGTGGTCAAGAGTTTACGTGGGCATTCATGCTGGTGCACGGGCACTCGTGTTGACAGAGTCTTTAGGAGGGTTTGGAGAGGGTCAAGTTTACCTATTAGCACGAGCACCTGCAGATTGGCACGAGCGTTGGACAAATCAGCATGTGCGCTTGGGAGGGGGGAGGTTAGGCATAGGTTTAGAATTTTTGGGATAGGGTGAGGGTATGGCTGGTTCTGGAGGGTAAAATAGGACTTGTGGACATGGAAATAATGAATTGGTTTGGTGTATGCAAGCGGAGATGGGGCCATTGGCTTCGAGGGAGCATTGGCCTGCTACTATGAGTTTATATCAGGAGTTGGGGCGTGATGAGTTGGAGGTGCTAGCTGCTCTAGGATTGCACTATGTGGGTAGGTGGCCAAGGATACAAGCTCATACTGGGATGATGACAACTTTAGTTGAGAGGGGGGACAGTCGGTATAACACCTTCCATCTTCCTACTGGCGAGGTGACAGTGACTCTTTTGGATGTATGGAGGATCTTGAAGATCCTCATTTGTGGTGTCATCCTAGAGTACCACTTGGATGCAATGGATTTTTATCTTTGGGAGGTTTATGAGTATGAGACCCCACCAATGCTGGACAGGAGTAGGATGCACTTGGGTAGGGCGATGGGTATTCGATGGATTCCTCAATTGCTACTGGTGATTTGTGGATTCTTGAGCTGGCGGATTATAAATGAACTAGGCGAGCATGGATTTCCTGTTGGATGGAGTAGGTGCCTTTATTTCATGGTTCATGATGGCATGCAGTATGTGTGGGGAGTTGCGATGTTAGCTCAGTTATATCATGATATGCATCTGGTGGTGTATAGGGAGTATGCTAATTTGTCAACAAGAGTGACACTTCTCCACATCTGGGCTTGGGAGCACATTGTGGTTACTCGGCCACTGGGTGTACAGGACAGGCAGACTCGATAGCCATATGTGGATAGGTACAGGGAGCTACTGCACTATACTCAGATAGGGTCTGTATGATTTTGGCAATGGATTCTTGGATGAGCTTATGCAGTTTACATGGCGACCATTTTTGGGGTGTGAGAGATGGAGGGGTGACTGGTAGCTGCACTGGGCTGGGGTGGAGATGTTGATGTTTGGGAGATCAGTGTAAATTATGGAGTATTATGCATCGTATAGGGTGGCGAGACTCAGAAAGGTTCAGGATATAGTGGGGGACATCCTAGTGTATCCTCAGATTACACAGGAGGTGAGATACTGGGGCGTGACGATGAGTCCATTGGAGGGCAGGACCAGTTTTCAAACCATGTCTCATTTGGTCTGGGATGTGCAGATGGGGGCAGGTGAGGATACAGGAATGACAGGAGGATCTAGGAGCTGGTGGGAGGGGCACTTGCCAGTATGTCTTACTATTCCTGGGGTTTTGGAGGATGATGAGCTACAGCTGGCCGTAGACCAGGTAGTTGGTGGTGAGGATGATGGCCTAGGGGAGAGAGTTGTGGTTGGTGTAGGGTGTGGTGCTGGTGGATAGTAGAGGAGAGTGAGGGTGGTATCGAGGAGGGAGAGGGAGAGGGAGAGGGGGCACTAGTAGGAGAGATCGCAGAGGCCATGGGTGGCAGGGGAGAGGATGTTGTACCTATGGATGTTCCCAAGGCATAGGTGGAGGAGAGGGGAGGGGTATCACAAGCTGATTTTGACAAAGTATAGTAGGAGTGAGATACTACCCGAGCGAGGCTCCATTCTTTTGAGGATGAGCTCCAAATAGAGAGAGCTGGGAGGGAGAGTCTCAAGGTAGAGGTGGAGCGACTGACGCAGGAGATAGAAAATTTGACGGAGAGCCTCCATACAACGACGACAAAGGTAGATGCCCTAAGATAGGAGAGGGAGGAGTCTGAGCAGATGTTAGAGGAGGCACGGATAAGGACAGCTATAGCAGCCCTTTAGGATGTTATCCGTCAGCAGGATGATGATCTAGAGGGGCTATAGGGCAGAGTGCAGAGGGCAGAGGTAGATGTGATACACCTACAGGGGGAGAGGGATGCAGCCCACCAGGTGTTGGTTCCTGTAGGACTTGGGCAGATATATGTTGACATTATGCAGCAACAGGATAGGGCGGAGAGGGAAGTTTGGGAGGTAGAGTACTACAAGGTATTATATCACGGAGCAGTACCTGTGGCACAATGAGCAACTTCTTACACTAAGAGTGTGTGATCTCATAGGACATAGAGTCAGTCGCCCACATAGAGCCAACAGACAGGTGGATCGGTGGGTTTTAGGCCACCAAGAGCAGGGGAGGCAGGAGGTTTAGGTGGAGCAGGTACAGTGGAGGGGGTGGGGAGATAGGAGGGGAGAGCTAGCTCCATTTTGGCTTATGTAACATATTTTGACCCTTCAGGGTGATCATTGTATTATGACAGACATATTCATCCCTTTTGAGCATATATATATGATTTTGTGATGATGGATGATGGATTCTCTTTATTTTCTTATGATGTGACGTATGGATGTAATTATGGATATGTTGTGCTGACCTATTTGTGATGCAGTGTAGATGCTTATATATGTATGCCTATGATATGTTGCTGACACGTTTTTGGATGCAAGATGAGTGATCGGGATTTTTGATGTGTATATATGTTGCATATGCAAATGTATGATGGATATGTAGATATAGATGATTTATGATGCAATCTATATGAGGAATGAATGTAATGTCATGATAATGTAATGTAATCTACGTGGCTGAATTAATGATGTATGTGATGAAATCTAAGTGCAACCTATGTGATAAATATTTGTGAAAAAATGACAATCTAAATGAGTAGTGTAATGAAATGAAAAAGTAATGCAATCTATATGAATAATGTAACCTACACGGATAAAGTGAATGAATAATGTAAAGAGGGAATATGCCAATAATAACACAATGATCTTAGATAGAAAATAGAAGAATAATGAATAGACGGGGAATGGGGGAAATTGAGGACTCCATGGGGTTATTAGATTAGGACTTTATGGAATGATGGTGAAATTTGTGCACAAAAATGTGGAGAGCCAACCTAGTTTGATATTGCCTCGAGTGACTTGCACCACTGATTATAGGAATTAGGATGCCATGAGAAACCCAAGGCGTGGACTGACGCACAGTCAAACGGGAATTCCCTACACACAGTTATGTAAGTGTTGATAAACACTAATACAAAGTTGTGGGTATGTGCAAGGAAACCCTCAAACACACCAATGCCTCTTGTACACGAGAGGGTAAGTGTTGATAAACACTAGTACCAGGTCGTCGGTTTATACAAGAGAGATCCAAAATATGCCATGCTATGAAACTATGTCCCAGTATGCACCTATTGTTAACATACCTGGATATGGAAAATCCGGACAGTCATAAATAGATGCAGTCATAGGGAAAAAGATGCAACTCTAAATGAAAAATCCAAAAAATTAAACAAGTCATTTACTCATGACCAACTGATACCTCTTGCCAAGAGTAGGATTAGGATGGAGGATTAAGTTGCCAGGCGAGGGAAGGATTCATCCCTAGGGTAAAGGATAAAGTGGGTGGACTTTTTGGATTTGGGAAAGTGATTATATGGCCTGGAAGATTAACTTGTGGACTTAGGATTGTTCTGAAGACTTCATGAAGCTCACACAGAGGCACGGAAGCTTAGTTGATGGGATATTCCTTATTCATGATTTAGGCGAAGACTCATCATCATACGCGTGATTTATTCAGAGGTGGAAGGGAAGGAATGTTGCGATGGATGGATTGGATGGGAGGGTGATTGGAGCACCAATCTGATAGACAATGGATCCGGTTAATTTACCTTAGCGCCTGCATGGAGGTTTTCACCAAGGTACTTGTCCATAGCGCCACAAAGTGGTTTTCACTGATGGATGAATTTTTAATTTTTTTAATTTTTTTTTTGCATGTCACAAGGTGCCTATTTGCCAGGTTTTCACCAGAGTGACGATTTTTTGAGGATCTTTTTCTTATTTTTATGTATTTTTCATGATTTTTTTGATTTTTTTGATTTTTTTGACAATTTAAGACTTTCTGAGGACTAGGCATAATATTTTGAGTTGCACAATATTTATTGGATCATCCAGACGATCGCCTTCAGAAGTAGCCAACTGATAGGCCCTTGATCCATATTTCACTATGATTACATATGGTCCAAGCCAATTAGGCTCGAACTTGCCTTTCTTTTCTCTTTCTTGAAGGTTTTTCTGATTCTCCATGAGGACAAGATCACCAATTTGGAATTCCCAGGTTCTGAATTTCTTGTGATAACTCATGCGTAAACGGTTCTAATATACCTGGAGTAGGTTCAAGGCCTTGAGGCGCCTTTCATCTAACAATTCTAGCTCTTGTAGGTGGGCAATTCTGTATTCTTCATCTGGTAGGATATTTTGTAGCGATACCCTTAGAGAGGGGATCTCGATCTCAAGGGGGAGGACAACTTCAGAGCCAAAGACAAGGGAATAAGGGGTGGTGTCTGTGGGTGTGCGGTTGGAGGTGCGGTAGGCCCAAAAAGAAGGATGGAGCTAGAGGTGCCAATCACGGCTAGCTTCATTGACTGTCTTTTTGAGGATTTTGATTAGGGTTTTATTAGAAGCCTCAACTTGATCATTACCTTGGGGGTAATATGGGGTGGAGAAGCGATGTTGGATGTTGAATTTCTAGCAGAGTTCTTTGACATCCTGGTTTTTAAATTGTCTATCGTTATCTGTAATGATAACTTTTGGAATGCCATATCACCAGATCAAGTAGTTCAGGATGAATTTGGATATCTGCTTTCCAGTGGTAAAAGTAAGAGGAATAGCCTCTACCCACTTGGTGAAGTATTCGGTGGTGGTGATAATGAATTTATGCCCATTGAAGGATGAAGGGTGGATATTCCCAATGAGATCGAGCCCCCACTGTGAGAAGGGCCAGGGTGTAATGAACGGCTGCAATTCTTGTGATGGTGCATGAATCTTGTCACCATGTTGTTGGCCAGGGATGCATTTCTTCATATAGTTATATGCATCTACTTCCATTTTAGGCCAGTAATATCCTTTTCTCAAAATCTTTTTAGCCAAGGTGAGCCCACTTGAGTGTTCCCCACAGATGCCTTCGTGTACTTCACGTAATGCCCATTCCACCTCTTGTTTATCTAAACACCTTAGGAGGGAACCATTGAAATGCCTTCTGAATAGGGTGTCTCCAAGGATGGTGTAATGAGCAAATCAGCGAATGAAGGTTTGTTGTTGGGTTTTGGTAAGGTGTGGGGGAATGGTGTTGTATATTAGGAAAGCAAAGGTTTCTTGGTACCAAGGGGACTTGGGACCAATGAGTACACACACCATTTCAGACTCTGGTATATCGTATGCCGGTATAAATAGTTGCTCGACCAAGAACTCACACTTCTGACTATGTGCTGGCATTTGAAGGAGGGAGCCAATGGTGGCCATTGCATCTGCAGCCCTATTGTTTGTTTGTGGGACTTGATCAAACTTGATTGTTGTGAAGTGTTGCTTAAGATCTTCAACCATGCTATGATAGGGAAGGATTTTATCATCTTTTGTTTGGTATTCGTTATTGACTTGTTTTATGAAAAGTTGGGAATCGTCATAGACTTGTAATTCCCTTATCTTCCACTGGATAGCCAAGCGTAATCTTGTTATGAGTGCCTCATATTTTGTGATGTTGTTGGTACATGTAAAATCTATCTTGTATGACTTTGGGATACCATCTCCTTGAGGTATGATCAATAGTATTCCTACCCCCGATCCATTTTGGGTGCATGAGCCATCAAAGTACAATTGCCATGTGGAAGATGTGGTGACAGTCATAATGAATTCATCCAGTAATTCTGTGAGAATAGGATGGTCACCTAGAAGTGGAGTGTCAGCCAACTGGTCTGTGATGACTTGTCCCTT
The DNA here is from genome assembly GCF_030272615.1 of Cryptomeria japonica. Lineage (NCBI taxonomy): Eukaryota > Viridiplantae > Streptophyta > Pinopsida > Cupressales > Cupressaceae > Cryptomeria > Cryptomeria japonica. The sequence goes on along the minus strand of NC_081413.1, from coordinate 110,742,548 downwards.
GATTGATTTTTTGTCTACATATTCAATGTCAAATTTGCTTAAGAGCATGACCCATTTAGCAGTTCTTCTAGTGAAGGCAACTTTTGACAAGAGATATTTAAGAGGGTCAATCTTAGCAATTAGTTTTGTTTTGTTGTTCAGCATATAGTGTCAGAGTTTTTGTGTGCTAAACACCAATGCGAGGCATGCTCTTTCAATGGGGGTATAATTGATTTCATACCTAACTAGTATTTGACTGATGTAGTAAATGGCATGTTCCTTCCCTTGATCATATGTTTGTGCCAGCAATGCCCCCAATACCACTACGGTAGCACATATGTACAAAATAAGAGGTATTCTAGGAGTAGGAGGCATAAGTACTGGAGGTGATGCCAGATATTCTTTTAGTTTTTCAAAGGCCTTTTGACACAAGCAGTCCCATTTGAATTCTGTGTCTTTGCACAACCGGTGTGCAAATGGATGGCACTTATTTGCTAGTTATGAAATAAAACATCTAACAAATTGGAGTTTCCCCTAGAGGCTGCGCAGCTGTCTGAGAGTTTTCGTTGGAGGCATTTCCATGATGGCTTTTACCTTTGTAGGATCAACCTCGATGCCTCTACGAGAAATAATGAAACCTAGTTGTTTTCCCGATGTGACCCCAAAAACACACTTCTTAGGATTTAGACGCAATTTGTATTTTTTAAATCTTTCAACGATCTGCTTTAAGATAGGGATGTGTTCTTGTCTTGTCTTTGATTTGCCTAGCAGATCATCCACATAGTCCTCCATAATTTTATGCAAGAGTTCATGAAAAATTGTCGTCATGGCACGTTGATATGTGGCTCCAGCATTTTTGAGGCCAAAAGGCATGACCCAATAACAAAAAGTCCCCCATGGTGTTGTGAATGTAGTTTTATGTTGATCTTTGTCTGCAATCCTGATTTGATTATATCCAGAGAATCCATCCATAAGTGATAGCATCTTGTGCCCTGTTGTAAGGTCCACAATCATATCTATGTTGGGGAGTGGGAAATCATCTTTAGGACAAGCCTTATTTAGATATTAGAAATTAGTAAAGATGTGGATGCCCCCAGTGGGTTTGCTGATAGGTACAATGTTGGAGGCCCATTCAGTGTAGTCTATTGGTTTCATGAATTATGCATCCAACATCTTTTGGACTTCTACCTTGACTAGGAGTGCAATATGTGGATGCATTTTGCGCAGCTTCTGTTTTACAAGATTTGTGTATGGGCGGACAACGAGATTATGAACCACCAAGTGAGGATCTAAACCTAGCATATCGGCATAGGACCATGCGAAATTGATTTTTACCTCTGTAAGGAAATTGATGAAGTCTTGTTTCTCTTTTTCTGTGAGGGATTTGGCAATGAGCACATTTTTTGGAATGTGTTTGGTGCCCATGTTGATATTGTCTGTTTCTTCTATCAACAAATTTGACCTGTCTTGAGGAAGGTAAGGGAGGTCAAGTCCCTCATCGTCAAGTGCCTTTTCTAGGTTTTCACTGTTGGATATGCCCTTTGTTTTTATTTTTTGCTCATCCAAAGGTGCCTCGAAGAGGTTTTCACCCAGGGAATCATGTTTTTTGCTTTGATTATCTTTTTTGTGGCTAAGGGCATTAACCTGACTACCAAAGTATCCCTTTTCATGTAGTTGAATATCATCTACTCGGTTGCAGTCTTCTAAATTTTGCATAGTCGGGATAGTAATGAGAGCATTATCATCGACGCAGATATCTAAAGTGGGTTTGTCTTGTTGGCCCCAGTCTATGAGTTTAGGATGGACAAGATGTAGCTCATGTGAAATGGGAGAGGTTATGGGGGTGATGGCATTGACGTGAGTGTCAAAGAAGATATCATTTTCATATTCATAAGGCATTTCATGGAACTCCTCTTTGTTAGAGCTTTCGATATCCAAGGAAGGACTTGAAGGGGCACCAGAGATAGTAATCTTAGGCACGGGGGTGTACCCGAGGCCTTTGTTGTACTTGTAGGAGATAGAATTTATGGGTGCGTTTCTTCCTTTCTCCTCTGGTCCCAAGTCATGTCCTTTGTAACCCATTTTTTCAACTATAGCTGATGCTTTTGGATACATTTTTTTAGATATTTTTGCTAGATCTTCATCTTCTTCACGGTACAACCATGAAGAGACATATGTGTCGAGGCTCTCCTCATCAAGTGGGCCCCATTGTTGGAAGGTGGTATCTTTGCATTGTATGACCGGCTTCTGATCTTTTTTGAGCTCTTTTGGTTTTCCAAATGACTAGATAGGGGGAGGTTGCCTATTAATAAGACATCCTCCAATTTGTATTCTCCACGGCCATTATCCAAGATCTTGATTTGTGTGTCTGGTTGGGATGAGGTGGAGGCAATATTTGATGTGTCAGATGGAAGAGTTGGCGAGGGTCTATTTAGTGGGCAATGATATGGACGTTTCCCCTCTAAGAGCTTGCAATATTCAAAAGGTTGTGTATCACCTTTGATAGTGATCTCTCTTCCATTGAAGGGGAATTTGATGCATTGGTGATAAGTGAAGGGTACGTCTTGCAAGGAGTGACTCCATGGCCGACCAAGGAGGGTGTTGTAGGGGAGATCAAGATCTAGTACTTGGCAAGGGGTTTCAATTGTGATAGGGCCCACTTGAAGAGGTAAGGTGATCATGCCCTTTGAAACTCTTTCCATATCATCATATGCTTTTATTGTGATCCTTCCTGATGTGTCTACCAGGTTCTCAGAAAGTCCTAATTGTTTTATTAACTTGTATGTACACAGATTGAGTCTAGATCCACTGTCTATCAAGATACGTTTGACCTTGTGTTTCTGGATAAGGGCTTCAATGTGCAAAGGCTTATTATGGTCTTCATCTATAGGAGCATCATTGGAAGTGAATACAAGATGTTGTTGGGCAGCAAGGTTTCCAATAAGAGCTTGGAATTGGGTAGCATTGATATTATCGAGAACGTGAGACTCAAGGAGGGCTTGTTCCAAAATTTCTTTATGGACAAGGGAAGTCTTGAGAAGTTCTAGAATGGAGATCTGTGCGGGGGTCATCCCAAGTTGGTCAAGGAGGTCATATCGGCCGGTGGAAGACATGGGTGGAGGGTTTGGTAAGGGAGGAGCTCCTTGGACGGTGACTTTACCTCGGTGCGTGGTTACATTGTAGTCATTCTGAGAGTAGGGGGTGGAAGGTGTATCACCTCGAATGACTATCCTAGCAGGATTAGGTCTTCTTTGGGAAGGGGGGGGATTAACTCCTTGGATAGTTATGACACTTACATGATTTTCTGCGGGCTTAATGCGACCTACTAAAGAGTCAAAGTAGGCTATGTGATTAGTGTAGTCATAGTTCACTGCATTAGATGATGAGCCTTTTCCCTTATCATGTTTCAAGAAGGGTTCCTGATACATTTTGAGTTTGTCATTGTTATTACCAGGTTTTGCATTTGCTACTTCAATTTCACCCCCATCAATGAGATCTTGTATGTAGATTTTAAGCTTCATGCATTTTTGTGTATCATGTCTCTTGATACGATGATACTCACAATATTCATTCTCATTATACCACCTAGGTTTGGGTTGATTGGGATCAAACGGGTGAGTGATCGGGAAAACCACTATGCTTGCTTGAACAAGCTTTTGAAACACCACTTCAATAGGCTCAGCAAGAGGAGTAAAGTCTCTTGGAGTCCTGTTATTGGATCGGGGTGGTCGCCCCTGGACTGAGACATTGTTGTGGGGCTTTTGGGATTGATTTTGATTGTTTTGATTGTTGAATTGATGATTAGTGGTGGTGGGTTTTGGAGGAGAGGCCACGATCTAGACCTGTTTTGCATCAGTTACATCATCATTGACTACGTTCTTGTTCTTGGACCAGAATTTTGCTTTATCATTATGATAAGAGGAAGAATTTTGAGTTGATTTTTTTGTAGTGTTTCAAGGTTCCTTCCTCTAACAAGACACGTTCGAGGGCTAGGCCCTTATCAGTCAATTTTTGGAAAGATTTAATACATTGAGATGTCAGAGGTCTTGAAAGTTCGGGCACTAGGTTTTTTTGAAATAACTCAATTTGGTGTTGTTCTGGCATGTCCCATTGGAATTTCTTGATGAGGTGTCGCCATCTTTGCAAGAAGTTGGCGAAAGTCTCTCTGGGCCTTTGCTTTGTGTTACACAGGTCCATCATAGAAACATCATTAGCCATGTTATAGGCATAGTGAGCCACAAACATTTTGCCAAGTCTGGAAAGGAGATAATGGAACCTCGTGGTAAGGACGAGAACCATGCCAGGGCATCTTGTGTGAGACTCTTGGGAAAGATCCTTCGAAGGTATAGATCACTATAGAAGACTTCTTGGCATGGGATGTGAAATTCCTAGACATGGTCGCGGGGGTCCCCTTTTCCTTCATACTTGGTGAATTTAGGGATCTCAAACCCTGGGGGGTAGGGTGCAACTGATATGGACGGGTCATAAGGACAAGGACAAAATTCCTCAAATGAGTAAGGTTTCCTCTTATTAGTCCCTTCTTTCATGTCCTTGATGATGTTTTTCATGTCCTGAATTTCTTTAATGAGGTCTTGTTGTGGATTTTGGAAATGATGGATTGCGTTCGCCCGTAGAATCGAATGAGTCATGGAAGGTGCACCACCACTAATGTATTGATATGATGAGTAAGTGGAAATGTGAGATGTGATGACTGATGTCCCAGGGACTTGAGTGATAATTGGTTGCAGCCCACAAACTATTGTGACGGGATCAAGTATTGCCCGAATGAGGTTAGCGACATTGTTGACAGGAAGTGAAGTTTGTGGAATAGAAATATATGGTTGAGTAGAAGAAGATGTTATAGAGGCATGTTGGAGAATAGATGAGATCGGATTTGCTAGTGGTATAGATGGTAAGGAGGAAGAAGGTGGAATGGAGACCACGAGGGGAGGTATCGTGGGTGTTATTGATTGAGTTTGAATGATTGGCGGGGTCGTAATTGATTGAGTTTGAATAACAAGTGCAACATTATGTGTGGGAGTGAGGTCTCCTTGTGGTTGTTGGCCAAGGGTGGATTTATCAAAATCAGGTGGGAGTTGAGCTCCATTTTCAAGGAGGGTCTTAAGAAGCGTAGTAGGATTGTGTTGGATAAATTTCTCAATCATCTCTTGGTTATAAGAGTCTGCTAGGAAAGTTTGCACTTCCAGGGAGAGTTCATCTTGGTTAACCATATTAGGATTTTGCGTTTGATCTTGAGTGCTAGGTTGCACACTTTATGTAGGATCTTGTGTAGGATCTTCATATAGGACACTAATGTCTGGCATACCATATTGTTGTTCGGCCATCTTTTTCTTTTGAGATCGAGTTGTGAGCATACAAGAATAATCTTAGAAAATATTGGAGGAAGAAATTTTTGATGAGAGGACTTAGCGAGACTTTTGGATTTTTGGATTTGTCCTTGATGAAAAGGGATTTTTCTGATTGGTAGGGTCCTTGGATTAGAACCTGGATTTGATTAGGATTGACACCTTAGTCCTGGGATGGGGATCTTAGGTGGTAGATGAAATCACAAGCGAGGTAATGACCAAGTTGGGTAGAATTTAGACCTTGGAGTGATGATTAAAAAGCCTTTCTTCCACTAAGGGTTGACTAATGACCCTAAGCAAAGCAAAGGCATAAGTTAAGAGTCTTGATTGACTCAAAGGATAAGGATAAGGTACTTGGAGAGGATTCTTATTCAAGCACAAGAGCCAAGTGATTAAGGATGAGGTCTAAATGGAACTTCACAAGGAATGCAACCTTAACATGAGGTTAAATTGGATTAAAGGATGATTTGATTTGGATTTTGAGAATTGATTTGATAATTGAAGGTAATTGATTTTGAGATTGATTGATGTGCTAAGTCCTTAAGAAAATATTGAGGATGGTTTATTGAAGAGGGATGATAGTGATGATTAGAATAAATTTGGTGACTAGGCTATCCTTGGCATGAATATGACTCAATAGATGATTGGTTCGGATGGCAAGTTGTATGAAGGGACACGACCACCCTGATTTTGATGATAATTGGTGTTGAAAGACAAACCTGAACCGGGCACGGACTCTTAGTTCATCACTAGCATCAAACTCATTGCTATGACCATGGACGTAATCGTGGTAATGATGCAAGAATGTCCTATGTTTAAGCAAAAGTTTGTGGTTTGTATACCAAAATTTCTGACGTCTAATAAGTTGTGCTTGTGTGAGCTTCTTTTTCTTGATAGGTCGATGGATTGACTTCTTAGGATGTTTATACAACTTAGGTTTATGAAACATGAAACGGACGGAGTTTTGACGCAATTAGGACTTTGCGTGGATGGTGACTTGGAGGATTGTTTGCTTTTAGACAATTTTTTTTGCAAAGTGTTTGAGGATAATGATGTGTTTTTAGTCTACTCTTGGCAAGCAAGTATCAAGGAAAGCAAACACAATGATCAAATGAATTTTAGCTCAAAGACACTCATGCTCATGTACAACATTCTTAAGGCTGGCAAGGACAATAGTCATTGGATCCCAATCGGTTTCCCAACTATGCTTACCCATAGTGGACACTTAGATGCTTGACCCCACTGGCTCCCCTCCACGGCACTCAATTCTTCAGGGTAGCCAAGCATCAATTCCCATGAAAACTCCTCATGGCAAACTTTGTGTCTCTACTAAGGGTCGTAAAAATATGGGCGGCTTCGGAGGTCCGACCTCTTGCACCAATGACTAGAAGGTTTTTGGCCACTATGCACAAGGTGTTTAATATGTCTTCCTATTGGGAGCTACCCTTCATAGTTGTGCAAGTGCAATTGAGGCCTATAGCCCAACGAAGCACCAAGAACTTAGTAGTCACGCAAGAGTGATTGAGATCTCTAGGATCCTACTAAGCACCCAATGTGAGAGTGAACTCTCATATAGCCCCAACCATTGACCCTTTCATCATCAATGGCCTATTTATTATAGTGAGTTGGGAACCCTAGGTTCGGGTGTACTCACTTGGGTCATTCCCCTCTTACCTTCTCAAAGAGCAAGTTGGGAGGGCAGGCCCGCTAAAAGTAAGCATGCAACAAACATGAAAAACTTGGAGGGTCTGGATTTCTGATCATCTAGCTAGATGAGAGCATACTCTACTACCTTTACGCTTTTCATAAAACATACAAGACAATGGTTCATTTATCATTTAATTAAATCTAGGTGCCTAGTTAAAAAAAGACACAATATTTGGTTAGGACTCCTAGGCAACCTGCAAAATAGTTCGGATTAGTAGTTTTTTTTTGTGTGTTTTTTAGGTCTTGGAAGATCGAGAAAAGCTGCAACACTCAAAAAAATAAAATCAGTAGTCACTGGCCTGCACATACAGCACACACGCTGAAATGCAGTCAATCGCGCTAAACTGCCTGTGCAGGCGCCAAAACACCTGCGTACACGCTGCAAATGACAGAAACCAAAAATAATAAGAAAAAGAAATAAAAGTAGACAGAATTGTGATTTTATACCTGTCTGTCATGCAAGTCTAGATCGGTCACGTTGAAACGCCTGCACCTGTGCTGAAACGCCTGCTCCCATGTTGAAATCCTGAAAACAAAGAAAAAGGGTTAGCAGTTTAAATTTTGAAATTCAAATTTCAAAAACCAAATTTTTGTTGAGGGCGGGAATTTTTGAAAATGGTTGCGCTAGTTAAATTTCTTAAACAAAACAAAAACCGGGATAATTTTGAATTTTGAGAACGGCTGCACTGATGCGGTGATGCGCCTACGCACACGCTGAAGAGGTATGTCTGTCGTGTCGAACCCAAATCGCTCGCGCTGATTTGCAATCTATCGCGTTGTTCTGATACCTGTGACTTGTAAACTCAAAAAAAATTAGTTTTTAGGGACGTGGGTCCCATCGGGGCGTGCCAAAATGAAGACGAGAAAAGCAAGCAAGATAGATTTGGATTGTTTGCATACAAATCAAACACTAAAAACATAAGAATATGAAGCATAAATCAAATCACATAGAAAACATGAAGACAAATGCTTTTTACCTTGCAAGACCTTTACCTTCTCCCTCGGATGGAGCTTGGACGAAGTCGAAGTGCGCCCAAATGCCTCCAACATGATGTCGATTTGCTCCTAGATTGTTTGATGTGGTTGGCTCTCCAATATTGTGCACAAATGGATGTGATGAATTTGGAGGATGAGATGGATAATATGGCTAAGTATGGATGAAGGATAACTTTGGCATGATGAGGGTGCAAAGATGATTTCCTAAGCACAAACTAATAGCATGAAGTTGCTAAAATTGGAGATGAAATGTGAGGGGATGGAGTCCTCAATTTATAGGGAGAGAGGAGGAGAAATGAAGGGCTAGGATTGACCCAAGATGGAGGGTCAGGATTCCTTGTGAGCCCGCACAAGGCCCAAGAGGAGGTGTGGAGACCAAGAGATATGTCTTAAAGGCATTTCTTGTCTCCACACTCCTCAAGGTACATTGGAAGACTTCCCAGTGTGCCTTGAGAAGAGCAAGGGATGGGACATTTCTTGAGGAATGGAAAGGAAGAATTAAAAATTCTTCAAAAGGGATGCTCATGGGGATTGGAGGAATAAGGAGGAATTAAAAATTCCTTGGAATATGAGATGCCTAGAGGAATCTGAGATTTTGAAAATCTCACATTCACCTAGGAAAAGGGCATTTAAGGAGAGTGGTTGGATGGAAGGGACAAGGAGTTGACTTTGTGGCTAATCATGATGATTAGCCACTAGCAACTCATTAGGAGAGGGATTAGAGGAAAGATTAGGTGGGATTAGGGTAGATAAGATTTGTAGGACGAGAATGAGTGGAGGAAAATAAAATTAGAAGAATAATGCTAAGTGAGCTTAAGGAGTTTCTAGAAGAATTTATTAGGTTAATGATGGTTAGGAAAAGGTGATTTGTAGGAATCACTTAGGTTAACTAATTAATTGAAATTAATTAGTTAAGAGGAGGAATTTGAGAAGATTTAATATTGAGGATTTTTTGAAGAATTAAAAGGGGATTGATTTATTACAGACTATAGTGACAATATTAATTATAATTGATTAATATTGAGGAGAATTAAAAATTGGCATGATTGATGAATTAATTATGTCAGGAATTTAAAAATAATTAAAATAATTATTTTTAAGTGTCTACACTAGGAACTAAACCTACTTCCACAATGATTACACTTAGAAGGATAATGGATCCACTTGGATTAATCACAAATCTAATTGAAAAGGACTGAGCACAAGGCGAATTCAATACTCCTCGAGTTTAATTTGATAATGAGTTATGGAAAGATGTAAATTGAAAGTAAGATCTAGGGCTAAACATGTAAAATTGATAGTAATCAACATGCATAGACAGTCCCATATCAGATATGCAGACATAAAGTATAGATCTCAAAAGAGGAAATAGTGAGGAACCTATGTTTGCAATCTAAGTTTGGAAGTGCAGGAAAATGGTGCTTGGGACGACCTTGTCCTCGAAATATCGGTTGCAGACAACTAAAGTATTTCAAAATCAAGATGTTACTCATGCTTTCCTTGAAATTTCATCAAAAACTTGTCAGACAGTAGGGGCAACCTTGTCCTCCAATTTTTTCCTCTACAAAAGCTAGATTTGTATGTCTCTATCTACTCTTCATGAATCTATAATTGTTTCTTTTGAGTCTATCACCTACACACAAAAGAAAATAAATTGTATTTTTTATAGGGGTTTGCTTAGGTCAAACCCTAGGTTTAGGATTAACCGTATAATTGAATTGAAATTGAAATGGATTTAAAATATAAAGTGTGACTTAAAAAGGTCAAATGCTAGATTTGGAATCAAAATTTTGAAATTGGAATATTATGCATTGATGAGTCTTTCTTTGAAGTCTTCGTGAAAAGGTTGATGTTGTCATTTAGGAATGTATAAATGTCTTCATAATATCTTGATCATGGATGCCATATTAAATGCTTGAAATCTGAATACTTGACCTCTCCTTCACTGCCTTGATAATGCTTGATTGATTCCTCACTTGAATTCGAATAATTGAGTGGAGAGATGTGAGATGGATACATCTCAAATGAGGGGGTAAGGCTTTCTTTTATACCTCATCTCATCAAACATGTTTAAAAATTTTAAGCAAGTCAACATGGGAAGGGAATTCCAACCCATATTTTATGACCATTGTAGGGTCCAAAATTGGGCCCCTTTATGCTAGACAAGGGCGCCTGGGGCATCATTGTCCAGCCTATCAGGGCTAAACAAAGGACCACTAAACTAGGTGATAGATGAAGATTGCAATTTTAAGTCGGTGTGAGAAGAATCAAACATGATCAAAACACGAAAGGCTAGAACGCTAAATTGAGGCCTAAGAGTATGAAATTTTATAGGGATACAATTTACGATGCTACAATATACTTACCTTCGCTTTCAACATCTAAATCCACCAATCATTGATTTTTCCCTAGGGCATCTCATCCTGCACCGTGTGATGAAAAAAGATCACTCCTTCAAGTGATTTTCTAAGGGTGCAAGGATCTATGGCGACATCACTATCTCTTTACTTCTTAAAGACTTTGAGGTCTCCTAACTTTTCTACTTATCCTTTTGCCTCCAATGTCCAATTCTTCCTCATTTGGCCTTATCCTGCAACTTTTGATCCCTACCCTTGAGTTGTCCACTCCGATGTGATTCTCCTCCTTTAGGCTTGCCTCTGAGAGGAATAGCATTTTCCTTCGTGCCAAAATAAGGTAAATCCACACCTACACTTCCCCATCTGTCAACTCCTCCTATGAAAAATCTTTGCATGTGCACCATTGCAAACTTTTAGCTAATTATGATACACATATGTTGTGTATATTGATTTAATTATAAATATTATTGTAGATATAATATTGGGTATTATTAATGTGGGTGTGAATGTGCAGCTTAATATTCCATGACCAATATAAAATTATAAAGATTCTCAAGAAACCATTGTTGTAATTCCCCAATATGCCTAGACCTTATTTGAAACGAAGGTTGAGGATTTCTTGTGTAAATGTGTTATGTCTTGTTATTAATTTATAGTTATTTTTATTATTAATTTGGAGTTAAGTTTGTGCTTAAGTATTAAATCTTGAATGTGAATTTAAGAGGATATTTTTGAGGTCCTTTAATAAAATGTTTCTTGTTATTTGAATAAAATTAATCTCCTTTAAAGTATGGAGATAGGGCATTATTTCCTTTTAAGTATGAATAAATGTTTAATTTTTGTTTTGTTAAAATGGGTGTTGCATATTGTTGTTGTTTTTATTGTGTAAACAAAATGTGTAGAAAAATATCTTGTTATATTGTGTTTATTATGTTGAAAATCATTGGGATTGGGAGATTTGTTGTGCTAGATATGGATATTCTCATTTGAGTTAAGAGTCGCCCATGTATTGGGGTTGAAAGAGATGTGGACCCCTTCTCAAAAAAAAATCTCTGTAATATGGCATTAAATGATGAGTTTTGTTGTGGAAAAGAGATTTTGACATTGAGTGTCTATTTGTTAAATGGATTTTATTGTGAAAAATATATTTTGAGGTGATTATTTTGGTTGTGAGCATATAATTTGGATAGAAAAACATGTTGATATGATGCGTGATTTGTTGATATTCAAAAATATTGAGAAAATTCAAATTTTATTTATATTTTTCTAAAATATTAGTGTGTTCCTTTGAATCCCCTTTATTATAGACCTTGAGAGAAAAAATTGTATGTGTAAGCTATTTGAGTAGTTACAAGTTTGTATGTATATTTTGTGTTGTGAAACTTGAAATTTTTAAGCCTCCTAGCTAGGAGATGCAAGGTGAGAATACCTCCATCGACTTAGATGATAAACTTTGTTTTGTAGATTTTTGGAACAATAGAAGAAAAAAAAATTATGAAGACTTACTTTGATTTTTGAAACTATTAGACTATTGTAAATCCTCTTTTGAGATGATGTGAATGTTTTTATGTGTGTGTGTATTACACTCTAAACTTATTTAAACGGTATATTTATTTCTACTTTTGTATATAAGGTTTGTTAAATGAGAGATTTATTTATATGTGTATTGAAAATATGAATTATTATACAAGAAAAAGACATTGTATTTTTTTTTTAAAAATGTTTTAATCAACCCTAATAAGAGTATTGAAAAATAGATATGTATTATTGTAGTAAATAAGGGAAAAGGTTGAATTAATTAATAAATTTAAAAATAAAATAAAATAAAATAATTTATAAAATCTATTTTTCACTAAGATTTCAAAAGAAAATAGTAAAGGAAAATAGATTTAAATATTTCTATCTATAAATCAAAAAAAGAAAAGAATGCAATTTACTTTCTTATATTGTAGAATATGTATTTAAAAATGTGCATCAATTTTTTTTTAAATAGCATTACAAAGTCAATTTTAAATCATGATGAAGGATACTCCCCTTGCAAACCCAAACACAAAACAAAAGGAGAGAAATAGACAAAAAAATGCAAGAAAAAACACCTGCTTTCTATTATCCCAATGAAATGAAATTACAAAATTCAAAAAATGGTATGCTACAACCACATGGGCTTTCTTATTACAATAATCTACAATCATAGTCACAATCTGCACTACTACCTTCTGAAACCCCCTTGTTTGCCTTCTTTATCTAGAATGTTTAATCGTCTTGGAATACTGTAAAAAGTGTAACTCCTATTTGGGTTCTTAAGTCCAATTGTCCATTCCTGCTCAAGAAAATATTTTGGAATTTCCGTGGATTTTGGTAGTTCAACTTCTCATGGTCATAACTTTTGATCCGAGCATTGGATTTTCAACTACAACATATCATTGGAAAGCTCTTGAAAAAATGATTGTCTAGAAAATGTGAACATTAGGGAACATTTTATTTTTCAACCATTTTTTGGGGAAGACTCTTGGGTAGGTTATACAAGCATTGACAACATCATTGAAGCTCAGAAAACTAGAATTTTTCTAAAACGAAGGTGGGGTTGTAGGGTTGGAGACTACATGGATTTATTCAATGAGGATTATTCTCTAGGATGACAATGGAAAGACCTCAACATCAACACTTTAAAATTAAATGATGGTTTAGGGGTACACAGCTCTAATATCAATGCTGACAAAATATTTATGATCACATGTTGAATCCATTCAGCATTGTCTAAAATATAATGTCTTTGATCTTAGGAGTGGGGCGATACAATTTTAAAAATTATTAGCAATCATAAGGCCCTCAAATTCAATCCTATTTATCATGGGCTTGATCTAATGCACAAAGATCAAATTGTGTTATGTGGAAATGATCTAAGAGAATGTATGTCAATGAACCTACTTGCCTTCATATTCTTACATGTGTAATTTTTTTAAGGTAGCATCTAGAGACACTATTAAGGAGATGGTCATATTGATAAGTGATTTTGTTCTCCTAGGTCAACCCCCTTTGTAAGTCAAATTATCAATAATGAGAAATATCAAAGACATGCAAACATACAAATAGCCTAGATGAAGATGATTATAGATTTGATTTCTTTGATTACTTTCAAAACTAAAGTACTTATGATCACCTCTTAATGAAACTAAGTGCACATTGAATGTCTTTAAATACCATGAAATAGAAACATGTTGCACTAACATGTGTTAAGTTAGCTCGTAACAACTAACAAAAGTAGGTGAGAAACTTGTATTTTGAATTTAAAATTTAAAATTTTAGGTTCATTTGTGCATATTGTAGGTTTAGGGTGAATCTTGAGTCACTCAAAAAAGAAACTTGAGGATAAAATTTTAATTTTGATGTTTGAAAAGAATATAGGAAAGTTGGTGTGAGTGATGGTAAAATAACACTTGATTAAATGGTGAATGTATAGGAACGGGTGTAAACAAGGGTAAATAAAGGTGGTTATGGCTTGGATCATGAGCCAAATTAAACACGAGTATACTACTTGTCAATATGTTATTGCATTTAAGAATTTCTACAAAGGTAAGCACTAAAGTAAATGTGAAATGACATAGGTACGCACATTTCACCATTACAAAAAGTCGCGATATGTTAATGTTGAGGCACCTATCTAATCAATGTGACAACTTTAATATGTTTTTTAAGACTAGTATCTCTCAATGAAGTGTGTGTGTGTGTGTGTGTGTGTGTGTGTGTGTGTGTGTGTGTGTGTGTGTGTGTGTGTGTGTGTGGTGTGTGTGTGTGTGTGTGTTTACAAAAGCACATGTATAAACTTATACCTATAACTGTTGGAATCCAAGAACACTAAGAGGGGGGGGGGTGTAAATCAGTGATCTACCAGAATGATCAGTTTTAACCTTATTAAGACATGCATTCACCAACCAGTAAACCGGTACATATAAATTGAAAGAAGAAAAGAAATCAATAAGCCAATCACACAAATGAATACCATAACACAGAGAATTGTACGTGGAAAACCTCAAAGAGGAAAAACCACAGTGGGATTTGTGACCCACAATATCAATCCACTGGCCATATGAAGAGATATTACAAAATATGGGGGCGTGCACTTGCAGGAAGGCTTACAGCCTAGAGCACACTGCTCATCACAAAAAGGATTCTCACTGACTACATAAAAATCTAGACTACAATCTGGAAGAATGAGTGAACTGCAATGATAGCATATCCTATGCTTGAATACAGTTCTGGTTAAGCTTTGTTTGTTCCGGTTCTGATACCCTAAACCCTTACCAGAATAACCTCTTACATAATCAACATTCCTCGCATTACAATTATCTCTCTCATATCCTTTTTACATCCTAACATATTACAAAATGATCTAATCAATTGACCTATATACCCTTACAATCCTTCATGCCTTATGTCGGCTTACATAGATAATTACAAAATGAATATACATGTCGGCTCAATTATATATATACATAAACATCGAAATCAATTGCCGATTGCCGGATCTCCCAAATTATGTCATCCTCCAATACCTGTAACCTAATGAAATCATGTCGGCATGTAATGTTGATACCCAAAGAATTCCTCCTACCGGTGAATATACATGTTGGTGCAAGTGCTGGTGCCGGTGAAGTGTCTGTCGGTAAACAACCAAACCAAAATATGAAGCCGGAACATGTTGCCATCAATGACAACATATTGAAACCAATCAAATGAGTGTCGATTTCCAACAATCTCCCCCTTTGGCATTGATGGCAACACTCATGTGAAAAATGATAATGGTTTCCATCTGTCAGTTTCATTCTGAGACTGCTCCCCCTAAGCTAAATATCCATCTGTGATCATGACCTGAACAAAATACTCCATACCTCCAAACTTGTCAATGTCAAGAATATATTTTTCACCTATACCTCCCCCTTTGACATCAATGCCTAAAAAAATACCCAAAACCGGGACGAAGAATGAAATTTTGTACAAAGAATGTCCCAAAATACCTTACCGAAGCTGAATTTACTTGAAAATTTCCGGATAGGCTTTCTCCAAAAGCTCTAGATAGGTATCCCAACCTGATTTGAGTGTGTCAAAAATAGATACAAGTCCATTAAGCATATGGGCATATCACTCTTTATCCTTAAGCTCCGTCAGTGTGGTCTTACCAACCATATCAATACACTCCTTCTTATGTACAGTCAATGAGTCCAAGCGAGGACTCACCAATCCTCCGAGACCTCTAGCTCTCCTAGTGATTTTATCTTTATCCCTCTCAAGAGTTAAACTTGAGCTTCCAAAACCAAAATCTGATCATTAATAGATGTAGTCAAATAATTTGAGCCATCAAAAGAATTGACTATACCTACAATCTTCTCCTGAGTATCCTTAATCCTTTTATCTAAATCTGTTGTAAGTAAACCTGTGTTACAACATACTCTGTAAATATTAGTACATTGCCTCAAAGCTCTATCAATCAACTTCAACTTATCATTTATCTCCTTCTTCTCCAACTCAATCATCTGGTCAAATGTTGCTCTCTTAGCCTGTGTAAACCTCTCCAATTCTTGTTGGTTTGATATCTGTTGTAAAGATTGAAAGTCCTTAGAAATGTTCTCTGTGATTATTTTAAGCTTGCCGGATGGGCTTGCTCCTTTGTCAAATTTGCACTCCGGGAGAAGTCTGTGTAAAATAGGGTAGACTGTTCAATAACTCCTTTGTCCACAGATCTTTCCTTCATCATCTTCTATGTAGCCATCATCATGAGCTTAGTAGAACTCATCTTAGTTAAGCTCTTATGTTCTACCTGTGAGGTGTCGATTGACAACAATGATGCGCTCACTACCGGTTCCTTGTCGGATTCCTCTCTCTTCTCCTCTGATGGTTTGTTAACTTTTATAGCTTCCTCTTTTGCACCAATGGCTTCGCCACTTGGTGCAGTATCAGTTACTGTCGGTTCCTCCTTATGAACTGTGATCTCAACCTATACATTCTAATCCAAAGGACTAATGTCCTCGATATTTGTAACATGTACACTCCATGAATCTGTCGGTATCACCTCTATGTCTTGTACATTAGATTCTACCAGGGGCTCTATATCCAATATCTTAATGTCCTTCAAAATTGTAGATGAGGTACCCATTATACCTTTACCTTTCTCTTCAATCGGGATGCTTGTAGTGTCAGTTTTAGCCTTCGGTGAAGTATAGAAACCAAGGTTTTTAGCAAATAATTGAACCCATGCCTTGTGGGTCTTAGTGACTATCTCATTAACCCTTCCTACCATAAGACTAACTATCATGTGCTTGTTGTGAAATATCTTTCTGTCTGCAACCTCAAGAGTCTTGTCCAACTCCTCTCGAGTAATGGATGCACAAGTAGTTAACAACTCTTGAATCTTTATATGCTTGTCCTTCTCCATAGCTGATAATCTTCTACCATATAAATTGTCATATAGTTGTGTCGATATTTGATTCTCAATTTTCAACAAGGTTTTCTTGTATATATCCAAATATAATAAAATTGCTTCCTCAACTTCTCTCTATTCAACATCATCTAAATGCTCATAATAAAATTGTACATTTTTCAACATACCATCCTTAGTAATTTCATCAACCAATTCTGCACAAGTCTTGGGTGGAATAATAGATACATTACTGGTGGCAAGTACCATATCAGTGTCATCCATCTTCTTTCTTCTTCCAATACTGGATGGAGAAGAAGGTGTTTCCTTTGGAGCTCTCTTCTGTGCTGGTACCTTGATTGTAACCTTCCTAACCAGTTGCTTCCTTGCTTCCTCCTTAGATTCTTCACCTTTCTTCCTTAATACCCTCTTGAATGTTAAGGGTGTGTCATCCTCAGATCCAGAGTCTGATGGAATAGGCTCAATAAATATTTCAGGCTCTTTCCTCTTCCTTCCTTTTTCTAGAACAACATCAATTAATACCTTGATGTCCTGAGATACTTGTTCAACAAATTTTCTTGCCTTGCCCTATTGTTTCTCCCTCTTCTTCTGATTAAACTCAATTTCAACCTCTTTCTTCTTCTGTTTTGCAGTACCAAAGGATTTCTTAGCCTCATCAATAGGTGCATCAATTAACATCTTTACATAAGCATCCAAAATCTGTGCATCAACTTCATAACCCATCTCTTCAATCCATATATTATGGGGCTTGACAACTTCCATCAAAGTTTCATCCTAACCATGAAGCATATCTCGGTTGATTATTTCTCAACAATTTTCTTTAGAACCCTTTCTCTAGAATTCATAGCCTTCTGGAATGCCTTGAAGTAACCCCATACCTTATCATCTTGCTGACTACCCAAACTAGCAATAGATTGTTTCTATTGTCTTCCTACCAGGATATCAAATGCCCACTGTCTCTTCCCAAAACTAAGAGTTTCATTAATGAAAAATAGCATCAAACAGACAATAAGATTTCCATACCAGATTGTTCCCTTCTTCTCTCCTTTGATCTTCCCTAGGTTAATTAACAATTCATCTAACATCCATCCATAGAGATCTAACTTCTCATTTTCCCTCATGATCTTATGTGTTGCATAAATGCAAGAGCTAGAAACAAAGTTTAGACGGTTGGATTGAGTTACCTTGTATCCAATAACCATGCTTCTGAATCTGATGTCTATGTCTGTGATGGTGCTAACCTTCATCGATCGTCGGTTTGAAGTTGCGTTGGTGAGCTTGTTAACCTGATCATTAGAAATCTTCTTCTCCAGTCACTGACCAATCTGCAGCAACCCGGTGTTGGCCTTGATGACCTCCTTTGAGATCTTATAAGGTTTGTCCAACCAGATGAATCCTCCATACACTCTGCTCAAAACATATCTAACAATCTCATCCTCAAATTCAGGAATATCCAAAATGCCAGCAAACCCTAGATCCTCAATGTGCTTGTACTCAGGCTTGATCTTTCTAGAATCTCCCATTAACTCGCTCATATACATGCTCTTAATATCACTAGTTCCCAAATCCTCAATGTGGCAGTGAATGTATGCTTTGACATCTTCCATATATACAACTCTTTTCGAGACACGGGAAAAAGCGCCAACCGAATCATCCAAGGTGGCAATATGCAGACATCGTTTGAAAATCGGCCTAGGACGATCCTTTACCTCAACAGTACAATTTGCAATAAAAGTAGGTGCAAAGGATGATCCCATTTCCATGATGAAAGATAAGTACCTGAGAAATAGTTGTCGGTGAAAACCCTAAGGAACTCTTCTGATTGCTGGTGAAATCGCTCAAGAAGATATCGATCGCATTGAATCACCTTAGACTCGCTCTAAATCGCTATGAATCGCTCTAAATGCAAAGTGGTCAGAAATGAAGTGGATTCAACCTTTTATCCTCTAAGAAACCCTAATCTGTCATTGATATGAATGCCTTCCAGTGAAAGATATCGGATCTTGGTCAAACATCTCCATGCCGGATAAGCATTTCTAATGTCTGGAACATCTTCCAGAACCTCTTTCCAGGGCTTAAGCATTATTATCATGAATTTTGCCTACCCCTAAGGCATCTGCCTCAGTTACCGGATGAGCTTCCTGTCGGTGCAGGAGCAACCTCCTCTGTCGGTTGAGTAACCAGAGCATTCCCATCTGTTGGTTGATCATCTGACTTCCTGGCCCATTTCTTGATATGATCTTGCTAGATTTCATTGACCTTCTTTTTTCCTTTATCATTTGATCCATCATTATTAACCGGTGGATTTTTGCTTCTACAGAACTTAACTATGTGTCCAACCTTGTTGCATGCATAACATGTAACATTGTTCTTTTGAATTGCTTTGCGAAAATCAATATAATTGTTTGACCTACACTGATTATCCATATGTCCAAATTTTCCACATGCATAACATTTAGCATTCATTCTGCAATCTTTTGTCTTATGACCATACTTATTGCATTTAGAACATTGACTGGGAGCATAATTATAGTTCTGATTTTCTCTATTTCTACATTACCTAGCCATGTGACCAAATTTATTACAAACAAAGCATCTACCATTAAATTTGTAAGCATCAAGCTGCCTTACCGGTACCTTCTGGTTTTGATCTTCATTAGCAGTACCGGAACTCTAACCTTGTTCAAATCCAAGTCCACTGGAATCTCCATTTTGTCTTTGACTTTTCAATAATTCATCAAGTTGTGTTGAACTAACCTTGAATTTGTCCTTGTACTCACTTGCAATGGTCAGATCATCACTCAAAATTATCATTTGTCTCTCAAATTCTTGTTCATTACTCTGGGATTGCATGAAATCAGTTCTCAACATATCATTTTCATGAACCAACCGAATGCATTATTCAGATCTAGCTTTCAGGGATCTCCCAAGGTTTTCTTCATTCATCTTCCGATCTTCAATCTCCTTTGATATTCTCATAGTTAGGGCTTGCATGTCATTCCTCATGACCATGTTTTCTTGACTCAGCTTCTGACATCTTTCATTAAGGGCATCTTTCTCATCATTATCTTGATTTTGCAGAAGTTCCTTCTTCCTAGCTTGAACAGACAACAACCTCTCCTGTAGGATAAGAATGAATTCCTGAGTAGAATTCAATTCATCTTGTAACTTCAAGTTCTTCATCCTTTCAGCATCATAATCTTCAAGTGCTACCTCAAGTTGTTTCTCCAAACTCATATCCATGGATTCCAGATTCAAGATCTTCCTCAAGTTGCTAAACTTCCTCTGAGGCACAAGGCTCTGATACCAATTGTTGGAATCCAAGAACACTGAGAGGGGGGGGTGAATCAATATTCTACCATAATGATCAATTTAACCTTATTAAGACATGCATTCACCAACCGGTTAACCGGTACATATAAGATTGAAAGAAGTAAAGCAATCAATAAGCCAATCACATAAATGAATAACAGAATTATACGTGGAAAACCTCAAAGAGGAAAAACCACGGTGGGATTTGCGACCCACAATATCAATCCACTAGTCATATGAAGAGATATTACAAAATATGGGGGCCTGCACTTGTAAGAAGGCTTACAGCCTAGAGCACACTGTTCATCACAAAAAGGAGTCTCACTGACTACAATCCGGAAGAATGAGTGAACTGCAATGATAGCATCTCCTATGCCTGAATACAATTCTGGTTAAGCTTTGTTTGTTCCAATTATGATACCCTAAACCCTTACCGGAATAACCTCTTACATATTCAGCATTCCTCGCATTACAATTATCTCTCTCATATCCTTTTTACATCCTAACATATTGCAAAATGATCTAATCAACTGACCTATATACCCTTACAATCCTTCATGCCTTATGTCGGCTTACATAGATAATTACAAAATGAATATACATGTCGGCTCAATTACATATATACATAAACATCAAAATCAATTGTCAATTGTTGGATCTCCCAAATGATGTTGGCCTCCAATACCTATAACCTGATGAAGTCATGTTGGCCTGCAATGTCAGTACCCAAAGAATTCCTCCTACCGGTGAAGATACCTGTCGATGCCGGTGTCGGTGAAGTGTCTATCGGTAAACAACCAAACCAAAATATGAAGCCGGAACATGTTGCCATCAATGACAACATATTGAAACCAATCAAATGAGTGTCCATTGCCAACAGTAATATATTTGTAGACACTTATATATTTATTATGTGTACATATACATATATATTGTATATGCATTCAAATATGTATGTAAATATGCTTACATACTAAATTTTTTTGAATTATAGTAGATAGCTGTATTTAAAATAACTGTCTATAATAATGTGTTGTGTGAATTATTTGTATACACATATATTATACATATGTATTTGTAAAGTAGGACATACAAATGTGCGTGTGTGTGTCTGTAGATACTCAAATACCTGTATTTTCATGTGTTTTTGTATTTATATTGTATATTTACAATAGTATATATATTTTAAATAAATCTATATAAAAGATATTGAAAGATATGATACTATAGAAAGGTATCCAACCTATGTCACAAATTCAATATAATTACCTTGAAATTACTATCTCTTGTCATCTTTTAAATAGATGCATTAAAATATCTACAATAATACTTATATAGGTGATAGCATAAAATAAACAATGAAAAGCACATAAGACAGACATTTTATTTTTTCATTCAATAAGTTTTTGTCATAGTTACAAGAAATTTTTGATAGTATTTAAGTCAATTTTACATTAAGCTTAAATTAAGCTTGCATTACATTTGACATAAATTTACATCAAGTTCAAATATTTGCACTTCAAATTTACATCAAATATATGTCACGCCCTAATGAATTGCATTAAATTATATAAACAAGGAATAATCAACTTGACTAACATGTAACATATGAACAAGAACTAAACATAACATAAAATATAAATGTGCTAAAAAAATTGTTTTCATTTAGAACTTTCATCCTCTATAAAAAAAAAAAATGGATCAAGAAAAAGAAGGAATAGAAAGTTTCCAAAATTAAGACTATATCTTTGAAACCACTAAATATAAATAGAATGTTTTGAATCCAACAGTCAAGTGAAGTTAAATCACAAGAAATATTCAAGTGATTGAATATAGATTAACACCAACCATCAAAAATATCTATTTTAATATACAAGGGGGGACTTTGGTTATATTTATCTAAAAATATGCCTTTAAATTCGCTATCCACTTTTTGTCATTAATTTATAATTGTATATTTTGTTTAATTTTAATTTTTGTTACTAAAAATATCCTCCCAAGTCTAAACTGAGCTCAAAAAGCAAGAGATGACCCTCACCCTAATAGAGTTATCCTTTAACCCTCGAGGGTTTGTTAATGAGCTAATTTCACTCACATGACATCAATCCTTACTCTATGAGTGAAATTTAATTCTAAGAGGAGCAGCAAAAGTTTTGAGACCCAACATATTCAAATCTAATTAATCACATATTATGGACTTTAAAAAAATTAATGCAACACAAACAAAAGGCATTATTGAAGATCCAATAAAAAAATCAACACAAGATTGAAATTAGTGACTATAAATAATTGATTGGTTTTAAACTGGTTGTAGGCATTATGTGCGTGCAATTCGTCCCTCTTATATATCATTTCAGAGTAAATAATTCATATTTTTCACATGCTTTTGTCCTATTATCCATGGTGGTGATTTGGACATCATGCTCTTCGTAATGTTTATGGTGAAGATGCATTTTTAATGGGCCCTCTGATGTAAAAGGTTCATGTGCTTGTACTTCTAAACTTCCACAATCTCTGTTCTGCCCATTGTCTTTTATGGCTATTAAAACAATGTGTGGATCTTTTACAACCAAGGGGCCAACTAAAATCTGTACTTTTGGTCTGTGCTTTTTGCTATAAGCATTTTTTACTTTGTTGAATATAAATGTTTTAATTGACTCGTTAAGGTGAAAAACTCACTTAGTTTTCAAAAATTGTGTTAGGTTATCAAACCAATGGTTTAGATGAATGAGCAATATGAGATGCAATGAGAAGCTTTCACTTAACTTTCAAAAATTATGTTAGGTTATCAAACCAATGGTTTAGATGAATGAACAATATGAGATGAATGAGAAGCTACACAATATAAGCTAGACTTGCACCACATAGGTGCAAAGATATACCTGATATAGTTATAGAATACAAAAACCCTGTTCTCAGACCTAACCTCAGAGAGCATCTATATATAGTTGATTTTGTACGAAACATCAGATAGCCACAAATAATGCATTTAATACATAAATTTCACTCAATCAAGATGAAAATGCATGCCTTATATCCTCCAAATCTTCAATAATTATGCAACGTACATGTTCTAATGCATATTCATCTCCTCCAAGAAATAAGGACAAAACAAAATGTCGATGCTAGAACCTTTGAACATGATAACAAAAAACCTAAATGTAGCCCATCTGTGAATAAACTTAAGCAAGTACCAATTTTACATTATATGGAAATTTGGATTTCAAGCAAGGTTACATTTTAAACGTATCTAAAATTGACATGAAGCAACTAGTGATTCTGCTAAAAAATCCACTACATTTCAAATTCTAGATTCAGGCCTTAGACTATATCTAATTTCATCGTGTCCTGATATCCTTCATTTGAATAAATCGCTGTGCAAAGGACCACAAACTTATCGGTCAAGATAATGCATCTTCAAGCACAGAGCACACAAACATGATACTCTCAAATATTTAAGTGTTACTCTGTAGAGTTGAGCACAAGTTTGAAATTTCCAGGCAACCAAACCCACTAAGATTTCAAACATTTTTTAACATTGAATTTATTTTAGTAGGGTGTTTAGAAGCATTCCAGCTAAAAGAATATTGATTCAATATTATATTTATCAAAGTGCATCTCAGAGGTGGACTGGAAAATAACTCTATTATCATTTGTTCAATGCCAAGTAATAAAAAGCAACGCCATGGGAAAATGTATATTCCTAAAAAACTTTAACACTTTTATTTAGAATCTATATAAATTTGCAATGTGCACCAATGAACCAGAAAGATTTTGTTGATGATATAGCGTCGGTAGAAATCCTACAGGCCGACTCAGCAAGATCAAATGTGTGAATGGCCTATTGGCCTTACACATTTGATGAATCTATCAACTTATATTAATCCTTTAATATCTTTATTAAGTCACATATGCATTATCAGGTTTAATGATTAAACATACATTATCGAGTTTGACTTATCGGACTTGTTTCAAAGGGGCCAACTTTTGGTTAAAGTCTGCCACCCCTCATTTGAAGGCATGTGATGCTTCATGAAGGTCGTGCCTCCTTGATGAGATCCGACTCTTGGATATCTCCTTTTGACAGATATAAATGGACGTGGTCTTCCCTCTATGGAACTGAGATCAGACAGCAAGTTCGATCATAATCAGGCAGATCGAATTCATGTACAAGCAGATCAATTGATGGTGAGAAATTTATGTAGCATGCTCGGGGGTGATGATAAGAGCTTATCGTCTATGGTTGGGAAGGCAACAGATCTGATCTTTGCCTGTGGTTAACAAGCACTACCTTAAAATCAACATGGTATCAGAGCCAGGTCCAAGCTAGGAGCCCCAAGCACACGAGAGGTGTGGCTTAAGGGGGCCACTACCTTAAAATCAACATGGTATCAGAGCCAGGTCCAAGCTAGGAGCCCCAAGCACACGAGAGGTGTGGCTTAAGGGGGGGTGTTGATGTTGGAAATAAGCCACACCCGGACCGACGATGGACTGGTCCAAGAGGGGCCAGTAGCTCAGTGGTAGACCACTCCAGCAGCGTATGGAAGGTCCTAGGTTCGAGTCCTAGCTGGTCTATGTCTCAACAGATTCAATTAGTGAAAATGTTTGTAACAAGCGAAGAAGCAATGGAGGAGGAAATGAAAACCTATATATCAAAAAGCTCAAAACTTGTATGTTATTCACAAATGCTAGACTAAATGACACAATCAGTTAACAAAGGTGAAGGGAATGAATGGATGCTATCTCAAATTATATTTAAACCATTGAATAACACGTTACAGTGTCTAGTGGAAAGCCTGATGTAATAATCAAAATATAACAACTCACATTCCTCCAAAAATGACCAAAATAAGACCATTTAGAGAATTTTGAGAATGTTTATCACACTTGGCAATGTGTGAATAGTAAATCACTATACATTATTCTTAAATAGTAGTCAACTCCAATCAAGGAGATCGGATTTGCAATAGACAGTTGAGATTATAGGTCTCCATGAATTCTAGACCTCTTTGGAGCAATCACACAATACAGATAAATGAATCCAAATGTGTAGCCTGAGAAATCAATATTGTACAAGTCTTAACACAAATCTGCATCATCTATGAGCAGCAGCCACTCTTAGAGGCAACTGGTTCTCCTTTCATTTGAATTGTACTTGGTCTTGTAGTATTCATGGCCGGTTGACTGGCCATCCTGCAATAAAAACCATAGAGATTATGTAAATCTATAACATTGTTTCAGGGCACATTCCTCCCTTCCCCTTCCCCCAACAAAGTAAGCATGTTATAGCATTAGTCTGAAATTTCTTTATTGCAACAAAAAGTCTTAAAACTTTGAAAGCATGAGACAAGAATGATTAAAAACATGTGGTCCAGATCATTATAAAGCCTAGGCATGCACAGCAAACAAATATTTGAAGTATTCATAGGGAAAAAATCATACCTTACACTTTTTAAGACTTTTCTTTGGTTGAATAGTTTTCTTATTTAGTAACATTTTAACATCTCTTCCTTCTATTCCAAAGGGATATGAAAGATCAATGTCATAATACAACACACCTGTTCTTTATTTCAGCAGCCATGGTCATGAAAGCTTCCTCCACATTTGTTGCATTCTTAGCACTTGTCTCTAAAAATGGAATCCCAATCTCATCGGCAAACGACTGGAAACACAAGTAATTCACATTCATTCAGCAGAAGTCCAGTCTATAATAATTGCAAAGAAAGACAATCAACAAGATGAAATTAGTAGCAGAAAATTTATCAACACATAAAACACCAACCCAAGAATCTATTGTAACTTTGTCGACCCATAGTAGCAATACACTTAGAAAACCCATGAATAATCCCAAGTAATCATGACCCACCACATTTTTTGTGCCCTTACCCAAGTTTTCCCCAGATATCCAAAAGTGGTTTAGAGCTATACACACACACACAATTAATACAGAAAAGTAAAGAGCAAAGGCAGACTGAACATTTTTTATTTAAAGTTAGGGATAAGGTATTTTAGATTTTCTTGAAGTTTTAGTTTGAATATATTTCTTGTAGAAGATAAAATTTAAACTGAAATGATGGGTTTTCTTTTAATTTGTACCAAATGAGGGTTTCGGTTAAAAATGCAGGACTACCCCTGAAATGGTAGGCCAAGCTTCATGACAAAGCTATCCAGCCATTTGTCTTTTATACATATCCTTTTAGGTGAAAGTAAAAAATGATTCTTTGAAAGTCCTATGCATTTTTTTATAATTAACAATTATATAATGCATAACGTCTTTTCTTAATCTATACGCACTATATTTGACATAAAATAACAACATTACTTTATTTATATATTTTTACAGAGTACATTTTCATACACATGTTTCCATGGTGTATCAGATTATGTGAGATGATTTATCCAAACTAAACTATGTGGTTTAGAAGGACTCGTCCCTCATGACCTTTATGGTCCATTTAGCATTCATTGCATCTAGGTGACACTCACATGGATGAAGCACCAAAAGAAGAACCCAACTCTCACAGCCATGAATGGTCCACTTAGCATTCATTCAACCTAGTTGACACTTGCATGGGCATCCATTTAATCTAGGTGACATGTCATCTAGAGTGAATGAATGTTAAGTGGAGCATTCATGGTTGTGAGAGATGGGTTCTTGTGCTAGTTCTTCAAGTTGGTATTTTGTATTTGAATCTGGTTTTTGTATTGCTTTGGCATTTGATGTCAAAGGGGGAGAGATATCTATGAAAAAACACATTATCCTTGGGGGGAGACACTGTTACTTTGGGGAGAAATTGTTGGAGAGATTATTACTCTCTGTATCTGTATTTTGATTTCTGGTTAAATGATCTCTTTGGGAGATTGTTGGTTTTTGGTTTTTGGCATTTCTGTTTTGGCACTTTGATGGTTTTTCCATCTTGTGTTGCCATCAATGCCAAAGGGGGAGATTGTTGGTATTTTGGATGTGTTGCATTGGTTTTGTCATTGATGTCAACACTTGTCAACATTTATCAGCACTTGGAGATCTTTGATTATGTTCACTGGCAAGTCAGTGACTTATGCACAATCACCGGTATTTGGTTCACCGGCAGGTTATATTGTTCACCAACACTTGGAATGACTTGGAGACTACTTGGTTATGTCGAAGACACTATTTGATCACTTGGTTTTGGCGATTTGTTCATTGGTTTGCATATTTGTTGTTATTGGCAAATAGGTCCAAGTTATGCACCGGCAAGCATATCTATTCCAGATCAGCACAGCACATTATGAAGATGATTTGTTATTATTGTAAATGCATTGAGCCAACATGATGCATCACATAATGATTTTATTGTAATATCTTCTTTAGTGAGCCGACCTACTCAATTGGTCTTAGGCTATGGTATAAATGTAAGATCTCATTTGTGAGATTGATATGGCAATGTAAGCAAGTGTGAATAAGGTATATGCGAAAATAAGCAGAGCTATACACGTAGACATCATTTAAGATTGAAGGAAGCTATTGAGAAGGCATATCAGAGCTAAACCGGTACTGAATCCAGCATATGAAAATGCTATTTTGAGCAGTACATTGTCATTGGATTTAACCATCCAATTGTAGTCAGTGTGACTCCCATTTTGTGATTGAGCAATGAGCTCTAGGCAGCTGACCTTTCTGCATGTGCAGACTCCATATTGTACACACATACTATCTGCAGTAGTATCATCTGATTGTGGGTAAGGCTTCCCACCATGGTTTTTCCCCTTACAGGGTTTCCACGTACAAATATCTGTGTTATGTGTTGTGGATGTTATTGTCTTTCTGTTTCATGCATTAATCTTTACCGGTACTGCAATTAATTGATAAAACTGTCTACCGGCATAAAGTTTGGTTTACCGGTATTAAGAATTAAGTTTTGGTTAAGTTAATTTTGGTTTGAATTTATTGGACAACTGATTCACACCCCCCTCCCCCCACCTCTCAGTTGTCTCCAGGACCTAACACTTCACCCATGAGAGTGTCACCTAGATGCATTGAATGCTAAGTGGGGACTAGTCATGGTCATGAGAGATTAGTTATCTAAACCAAATCTGATTCAATGAGGATTGACTCAAAACTACACAGTTGAATCCCACATGACCTGCCAAGAAGTTCTAATGAGCATTATCTAGCAGCAACGAGTGCTAAGTGGATCATTTATGATGATGAGAGATGAATTCTTTTGAAGCACTTTACATAAAATATGGTTGATGAGCATTTGACTCAAAACTACAGAGTTGAATTCCAATAGGTTATCACTTAAAAAGTACATTGTTCTTTATTATATTGCTCCCTAGTTTTTGCTAAGTTTTTCAGTTTTAAATCCAGGTAATTAAACTCCATTTACACTTCTACTACACCATGTCAATGCCATGTAAATGGAATACTAATATGATTAACCAATTACAAACTAGACAAAAAAGAATCATAAAACATAGAAATAAAACTATTAGCATTGGGAATGACTAGAACTTATACACTTTAACAACCTAACAGGATGGTATTTATGAGCCCCTTCAAAAATTGCATCTCAATCACTCCGAGCCACTGTTTGTCACTGTTAAAGAAGTTTTGAAAAGTGACCCAGGATTTTCAGTAATAAGGATGTGTTTCAGTTAAAGATTTCAACTTCTAATAACCAGTATTTTAAACTCTGTGTATGTGCTTTACGCCAATTCATGATCACTTAAAATTCATAATATTATGTCAGGCATAGTTTATGTGAGAATGGCAACCAAAAATCCAAGTACATAGAACAGTTGAATCGAGGTCGTTGAAGACAAATATTAACATGAAACTGTCTCAAATGCCATGCACCAAACTGGGGTTAACATGAGATTATTAGACTTATGATATTGCTATGACTATGCTATTTTAGATAGGCTTTATGTATGATAATTTTTTAGTAAACTCCCTTTCCCTTTGCCTGCCAAACCTATTTTGGACATGTAAAGGATTATTGTATTTAGTTAAGAGAAAATTAGCAGTGGCTTTATTTGCAGGTGCCAAGCTCAATGCAGGAATTTTGGATGCCTTCTTGCATAGTTTTACACCTCCAGTGATATTGACCCAAATCCATGCGTATGGCCATATTTCTGAACTAACTAGTAAGAGACTCTAGTGAAAACCCTATTTTTACTTGACAGTAAAAACATGAAGTAATATCATATAAGGTCGTGGGGTTCAGATTGCCAATTAATACACTGATAAAATTAAAGGTTTTCCACTATATGCGAATATTTTCTGAGCAACACATGTTATAGAACTAAAAAGAGCGTTTATTGTCAAACCACACTCAAAACTAGAAAAACTGTTCAAACTAGTGATAAAGAAGAGAAAAGCTGCTATTTGTCTACAGTGAATTAAACAAATTTATAATACTCGGGGCATAAAGAAATTGACAGAAACAAACATGCACCTTAAGCTTTTATAAACAGTTATTCTATAAAATTACCTTAGCTGTTTGATAATCAACTACTTTCTTTGCAGTCAAATCATTCTTGTTACCAACAAGCAACTTATTCACATTTTCACTCGCATAGCGGTCAATCTCATTCAACCATTGCTTGACATTGTTGAAGCTCTCCTGGTCAGTGACATCATATACCACCTGCCAAAATTAAGAAAATTATTGATTAAGTTTGTTTACATTTTTGGAAAGCTTGAAAAGAATCATTCAGCGTACACTATTTGACATTTTTATTTTGGGGCTGAAAAAAAATTCTAAAATCATCCAATCAAGGATCCAAAAAAAAGATTTTGCACTGTATAGCTGGACCATAGAGTCTAGAAGTAGGGGCGAGAATTCCTGCACTCCTAGTAAGACTCCTAACAAAGGTGATTCATTAGTAGAGGAGATGGATACCATATCCATGGAAGATAAAAAGGAGGATATTTAACACTCAAAAGGAAAATTGGATATCAATCAAGGATATATATGTAGCATCCATAGCACATTGGCAAATATCAATGCTTTTATCCAGAATCAATCAGGCTCGCAACCAGATGTTTCAAGTGGCCACGGTGGATCATCCAAGCTAGTCAATCTTGATCCAAATGCTAACACACATATGGGATATAAGAACCTGATACCGAAGGTGAATATATGCAAGTTTGATGGCAAGGATCCCTTAACTTGGATCAATCAAATGGAGATTTTTTTTTTAAGTGTATCAGATTCCAAGTGGGCAAAAAGTGACAATGGCTTCCTTATATCTACCAAAGCAATTCAATTGGTATCAATGGCTATGTGTGCAAAGGAAGAAAAAGGCTCTCACTGTCACATAGTCAAGTTGTACAAAAGAGTTACAGTCACACTATAGTAATAGTGTGTCAGAAAACTAGTTTAGCCAATTAGCTAAACTATGACAAACAAGATAAATCAAGGATTATATTCAG
Organism: Cryptomeria japonica; assembly: GCF_030272615.1. NCBI lineage: Eukaryota > Viridiplantae > Streptophyta > Pinopsida > Cupressales > Cupressaceae > Cryptomeria > Cryptomeria japonica. Next base: position 110,711,978 of record NC_081413.1, on the reverse strand, counting down.
TGATTCCATAAACTATCCTTGAAAATAGATACAATTCCAAAAGAGAACGTGAATGACTTATTTCTAGGTGATCTCAAGGATCACATCCAACATAACGTACACATGTTGAGCATTACTTCTATATCCACGCCTTTTGTCCTAGCACGCCAAGAGAAAGAGAAGTCATTAATTCCTAGAAGATAAGGGTTCAATAGCATAGGAGAGAAGAGCTTCTCAGCACAACCATTCACAACCCACTACATTGACTCCAACCAATTTGAAAAATAAAAGGCAAAAGGATTATGTTTTAATTGTGCAAAAAAGTCTTCGGACATGTAGTGTCGCAGTTAAAACACTTTGTTGGTGAAGCGGCCACCAAGGTTCAAACCCCTGTTGGGCCATTGTGCTCGCAGGCCTTGTGTCTTCGCTGGGTCGTTGTGCTCGCGGGTTTGAACAAGTGAAGTGTGGGGATGAAGTCCCCTGGTTGTGGCCTCACCGGTTCATAGCTCCAGGTCAAAAGCGTTTCACGTGGAGCCGGAGGGCGTGTCATGCCAGCGTCACCGATCACGTTAAAAAGTTTACCAGCCATTATAAAAAAAATTAAAAATAAAAATTGTGCAAAAAAAAAAAAATTGTTCTATATTGAAGGTACTCTTAAGGAAGAATATGATGAAGTTAATGCGCCAGAATAAGAATCAGGAGACCCCCAACCAACAATTTTTTTTCATGCATTTTCTAGCATGAGCACCCCACAAACTTTCAATGTAGTGTGTTTCATGAAGAAAGAGAGAATGACAGTGTTGATAGACTTAGGAAGTACTCACAACTTCATCAACAGAAAATCGGTTTTCTCATCTAAATTCTTTTATATATTCAACTCCAAAACTTCAAGTCATGATAGCAGATGGGGGCACTATCAATTGTTTAGGGAAATGCCATAACATTAAATTGTTCAAGGGAGAATATAAACTTGAGTGCTATATGTTTGTTATCTCCATTGGTGTAGTAGATCTTGTACTAACATATCAATGGATTACTAATTTGAAGACAATCAAGATGAACTTCCAAGATTTATTCATGTGTTTTCACTCAGAGGGAAGGATAGGAGAACTAAGAGGATTGTGCGCAAAGTCTCCATAGGTGGTAAGCTCTCATCAAATGCAAAAGATGCTTAACAAAAGTGCAGATGGGTTTGCAGCCCAATTGTTTTCATTAGAAGAGACTTCTACACCACTGGATCTGCAAGCAGTTGTAGCTATGCATGCAATAGTTTTTGGTGAGATGCCAAAAGCATTGCCTCCTAAAAGAAATCATGATCATGCCATTCAACTGGTACCAAAGAGCCAACCACCAAACATCAAGCCTTCCAAGTATCCATATGTATGAAAAAAGTGAGATCAAGAAGATGGTTCAAGAGACATAAGAAGCAATTATTATCAGGCATAACCAGCATGCTTACTCCTTTCTAGTAGTAATGACGTGGAAGAAAGATGAATTTGGATGAATCCTAACTATAGAGAGCTCAACAAGTACATCATAAAAGATAAGTTTCCCATTCTAGCAATCGACAATTCGTTAGATGAGGTTAATGATGTTTATTTTACCGAATTTGGTCTTCGTTCTAGTTATCATAGAGTTAAAAACAGAGATGAGATTGTACATAAGAGAAATTTTCAGACCCATGAAAGCCAGTATGAGTCTTTGGCAATGACTTTTGGTCTCACAAATGAACCATCTATATTTCAAATTTTGATGAACTCTATCTTCAAGCCATTTCTACAAAATTTGGTATTTTTTAATGACATCGTAATATTTAGCAAAACATGAGAGGAATGCTAGCAACATGTAAGCCACATCTCCAACATTCTTGAGTAGCTTGAATTGCATGCTAAGCCATCAAAGTGTGTGTTTGAAATCAAAGAAGTGGAGTATTTTGGTCATATTGTTTCACATGAGGGAGTCAGGTGGAGCCTTATAAGATCAGAACATTGTAAAATGGAAAATGCGTAGGATCCTCAAGAATCTATAGGGTTTCTAAGGGCTTACAAGTTATTATCACCAATTTGTATAGAATTATGGTAGTGTAGCATCATCTGTCACAGCATTATTGAAGAAGGATCCCTTCCAATTGAATGAAATAGCTACCCAGGCATTTGAGCAGCTAAAAGAAGCCATGTGCACAACTCTAGTCCTAGCTACTACACAGTTTTCTAAAACATTTATTGTGGAAAGTGATGCTTTCAGACATAGCATTGGAGTAGTGCTCATGCAAGAAGGAAGACCCATAGCATTTGAGAGCCACCAACTCAAAGATAAGAATTTGTCATAGTTCCACGGAGTTTCCTGATGGGGGGATGAGGGGACGGTTTCGGGGACTGGGGGACTGTTGTGACGTTTTCACACATCGCCCCATTGCAAATGGGGACCCATATTTTTTGCTTTTTAGGGTTTGTTCTTTCGGTTTTTTAGGGTTTTGTTAGCTAGCCTTTGCATTTTGAACGTTGCCCAGGGGATCACATAGGATAGCAAGTCCGGCTTGAGTGAGGTCCTGATCCTGAAATTTGGCTAAGTCTGGAATGCCCTGATCCTGAATTTGACTAAGTCTGGAAACTGAAAAAACCTCAAAAAACTAGATTTTGCAATATAACTCCTGGAGGTCTGAAACTACTCTCAAACATCCTGAAAGTATATATGGAATATAACTTAAAGTATAAGAAAGAAGAAACATAGAAGGAAATGTTATATTCCATAAAAATTATCCTGATAGAGAGTGCGAAAAGTCAAATTTCGCTCGTGTCCTTCTCCAAGGGTCCAGAGCGAAAAGCGCTCCTGTCCCTCTCCAAGGGACCAAGGCAAATCGCTCGTGTCCATCACCAAGGGACCAGAGCGAAAATGCTTAGTTGAGCCATTCCTGACCTTGTTTGGACGAATCGAGACATCAAAGGCATGGTGAAGGACGAAATGAGCATGATAGAGCATCCAGACTTGATCAAAAACAACGAAATGATGAAGTTTTTGCCTAGAGGGTCAAATTCGCTCCTGTCCCTCTCCAAGGGACCAGGGCGAAATACTTTGTAGCTCCCGTCCCTCTCCAAGGGACCAGAGCGATGTTCTTCATAAGGCGAGATTCAGGCGAAGATCAAGTCAAGTTTATGTTTGAAGGCAAGGAAGGATGTGAAATGAACTCATTGAATACAAATTGAAGATTTTGAAACGTCAGCAAGGACCCAAAATGCCTAGTTCGCTCCTGTCCCTCAGGAAGGGACCAGAGCGATTTTTGTTATAGATGATTTTCTTGCCAAGTTACAACCGATCTCAAGGCATGAATGAATGAAATGAAGTATGGCGAGACCGTTGAAGATAAATTTGGAAGCTGGCGAAGTGTGATGGAGACTACAAGTACAAATTCGCTCCTGTCCCTCTCCAAGGGACCAGGGCGATATCTTAGTTATGTTGCCTTTTCCTCAAATTCAAACCACTCCAAGTCAAGGAGAGAGGTGGCAAGGACATTTCGAAGCGTCTCAATCAAGCACAAAGCATCAAAAATTGCCAAAGATGAAGGATTTGCACCAAGACATCTAATTCGCTCCTGTCCCTCAGGTAGGGACCAGAGCGAAATTCCTATAAAGGCCAAGATTTTGAAAGTTTATCAAGTGTTAAGTGATTAAGGAGAATCAAGGGACTTCATTTTACGCATTGAAAGCAATGGCAAGTTGAAGAACGCAAGAACAAGCTCAAAACCTTGAAGTTCGCTCCTGTCCCTCTCCAAGGGACCAGAGCGATATTAATCATATTGGCTAAATCCCTCAAAGATCACGTAAGGTCAAGGTTTTGCAAGGTCGTATGAGGTCCAAGGCATGATTAGAAGGTGATATACAAAGACTTCAAACGTTAAAAGATCCTTAAATTGAACACAGAAGCTATATCGCTCCTGTCCCTCTCCAAGGGACCAGGGCGATTTGTATGGGATCCTTCATTTTCCTTCAAGTTCATGCCAAGTCAGGGTTTTTCGGGGTCACACAAGGTATAAGGTGTCATTTGAAGATGATATGCAAGAGTTTTGAACGTCAAAGTGTTACCAATTTGTGCAAGGAACTCATATCGCTCCTGTCCTTTGGACAAGGACCAGGGCGATATTTGCCAAAACACATGATATCCTTTAAAGATCACGTTGAAATAAGGTTGCACAAGGTTTTAAACATCATTTGGAAGGCGATACAAAGGGAGATAGACGTTAAATATTACCAGTTTGAGCTTAAAATGGAGAAAAGACAAGGATCGCTCCTGTCCCTCTCCAAGGGACAAGGGCGATGATCCTTTAAACATCAAAATGCCTTGTGAAAATCAAGTGGAACAAGCATGGAATGAACAAGCAAGGTTATTATTCACCATACGAGGAAAAGTTGATATCCAAATGGAGAATTTCAAGTGAAAACATTAGGATCGCTCCTGTCCCTCTCCAAGGGACCAGGGCGATATTACATCCAAGGGCATTCCTTCGCACAAACAAGTCAATCAAACTCAAAGGACCCAGCTAAAATGTCGATTTGAACGTGCAAATGAGGACTTTGGACGTCAAAATTGCAAGAATCATGACAAAGTTGATGGATCGCTCCTGTCCCTCTCCAAGGGACCAGGGCGATGAGGTACGTATCTTCCGTTTTCAAGTTTTGGCGCCCAAAGCAAGTATTTTTGAATTTATTTAAATGCTAAAAGTCGATATGTTTCGAAAATTTAATATTTAACTATTGCGCTTGGTATCAATTAATTATTTTGCCTTGTAAAAAATCGAAATTTATTAATTAAAATTGAAAGGCATTTAATAATTAATTAATTAATTAATTAAAAAAAATCGAATGGAGTGTTTGGTTTGGAGAGTCGGCCTTGTTATTTATGAAAAAAATCGTTTTTTTTGCTATATTTTTACAAAAGTCGGCCTTGGGGATGATAAGAGGTGAGCGCTATAAAGGGAGGGTGAAAATTGTTATTTTCACATCATTATTTGTCATTTCATATGCAATTTGGAGTATACAAAGGAAGTGCGAAAGTATCATTCAAGAGGAGGAGCGAATTTCAAAGGGAAGGTGCAAGCATTATCAAAGGAGTTCGAGTTTCAAGTTAGGCGAACTTGCCAAAGACATTGAGGAACACATCAAAGATATCCCCAAGGGTGGCGAATGGACAAAGAGGACGTTCATTATCCTTCAAGATCACGTCGAAGCCATCAAATTTTGATTTTTGCCTAGGCGAATTCCTCATTTTGCATTTTAGAGTTAAGTTCTCAAGTAAGGTATGGCAAGATCTCTTGTTTTAATTTCGAATTTTGATCGTCATTGCCTTAAGCTTGAATTTTCAATTTTGAATCCTTAGCTCAATCTTTTTTAGGAAATGATTAATAAAGGACTTATCATTAAGTTTCCTAAAATTTGCTCTCTAATTTATGTTATGTATTGCTAAATCATGTTACTAATTTTGAAATGTTGTGCAGGCATCAAATGGAGATCTCTTCAAGGAAAATCAAGCCGGATCCAGGACGGTCTTTGCCAGGACGGTCTTCGCCAGGACGATCAAGTTAGGACAAGGGCTCGTTGAAGAAGCAAATAATTTTAGAAGAGTTAATCAAAAATAACTTCTCAATGTTACCAAATTGAGTATCAACCAAGTGTCAGATGAGGTGGCATCCTAGTCATCACGTCTCCAATCAGTGAGGTCCATCTCAGCATGTCCAGATTCAATGTACTTAACTCATGGAAGGTGGCACAAACTCCGATGTACCTACCCTGGCTATCCATTGGTCGATTTTTCTAGAGAGGACATGTGTCCAAGCAATACAATTTTATCATTGGTCAAGCATTAAATGTTATGTAATGGTTGTAACAAACCCTAATTAGGGTTTTCATTGTAAAATCTTGGCCATTGATCTTGAATTGATCTAAGCCATCAAATTGTATTGTGGGCACTATATAAGCCCAGGCATTTCATTTGTAAAGGCTAATTAGCAATAAGTTAGAGATAGCATGTAAATAGTTGGAAGAGTTAGAATATAGTTGATAGAATAGTAATTAGAGTAGAATAGGAGGACAAGGCAAGAAATTGTTGCCATTGATTGTAAACAAACTCCATTTTCATTGAAGTAATGGTGAAGTGTGTCGTTTCTTGCAATTTGCATGGTTTCTTGTTGAGTCTTCAATCTTAGATGGTAGATGATTAGATGAATGGAGGAAATGTGATTGATTGATGGTGGAATTCGTATATCCATACTACTAGCAGTTTGTTGATTGCAGACTTGCCTTGTGTAGTCAACTGGAATCGTTCAGCTTAAGCTCAATTTCAATTTGTTGCCTCTTCATTGATATGCATCAACTTGGATGGTATCTATGTCTGCGGTGATGATTTGAACATCATAAAGCTCCCTTAGAAGATCGCACTAGTCTTGTGTAGATGTTCCATTGATGTCAAAACAAGATCTAGTTAGAGTTTCATCAAAAATCAAGTCATTGCTCCTACATTCTTAGTATTAGGATTAGATCCTCTCTTCGCCCTTATCCTTTTTTCATTTTTTTTCAAATCTGAGTTAGAGCCTGTGTTCCAGCAAAGCAGATCGGAAGTTCAATCATCACATGTAAGTCCCCTTGTGATCCCAGCAAATCACATCATACCACTGGAGCTTGTCCACACATAGAGACCCTACTAACAGAACCTTGGAGTCTTCCTAACTGATCCTTTATGCGAATCTTCAGCAGTTAGAGACTTTATTCAAGAGAGGATAAGATGCCTTTAGGTATTTTATTCTGTGTATGATGGTGTACAAAATACACGTCAACAGGGACCAAGGGCCTAAATTTGGCAATGGCGAGGGGAAGGCAAGGGGATGGCGGAGCGGTGGTGGGGGGCTGGTGCTGATATAAAAATAGAGGTGAATTGAAATCTTCAAGGAAAAATCTTCAATATAACATCTCTGTGAGTGCCCCGTGAAAGGCCAACTAGTTTTCACAAAGTTAAAGGTTGCAATCAGCATGTGACATATGGCAAGCAACCCAACGACATCCTCGGTAGAGGCAGCTGAGGTGACAGAAGTGGTGGTGCTATAGGGGGACGTTTCCCCCAAGTCTCCGAGTCTCGGAAATGTCCCCTTATAGGTAATGTAGGTTTTTTGGGGGGGGCGCATCCCCATGGAACACTGGAATTTGTTGATGTCAATTTATGAAAAGAAAATGTTGGCTACCTTGCATGTAGTCAAACAATGAAGACCTTATCTGATGGGAAGACACTTTATGCACAATAGTAAAGGGCAATAGATTGAAGCAAGGACTAATAAGTGATGCAGCAAAGATCTGTTTCCTTAACCCACCCAAAACAAAGGTTAATCCCGAAAGAGACAAATTGAATAAGCAAAGTTTCAAACTGAAACAAGTATAAGGTTGAGATAAATCATGATAGTCTCAAATATCTCTTGGAACAAAGGTTGTCATCTAAAGAACATCAAAAATGGGTCACCAAGATGTTGGGATATGACTTTGAGATAATATATAATAAAGGCAAGGAGAATGTTGTGGTTCATACTCTTATCTAGCAAGGATGTGTTGATGTTATAGCGACAGGAGATATCTTTCTCCCGACTGCTGTCGCAACCTCTATTAACATTTTAATTATTCCTTATGATAGCTCTCAGCGATTTCATATCTTTTCTAACTATTATGTTTTGTTAGGATCACTTTGTTTACCTAATCGCTGTCTTACTAAATACGTTTTCTTCATATCTTAACCGATTGTTAAGCATTATTAATTCTATGCGATTAAGTTAATTTTCTTATCAGGTTGCTAAGTGAATCGCAACCTTCTATCTATGGTCGTGTTCCTTCCTAACTGAAAGTTGTGTCATTTCATTGACAGTGAATTGTATTTATATATCCCTTTATCGGGATTATTAAAAGATATAGAGAGTGGTGCATAGATAATAGAGATACACACAAAATATAGCTGTGCGAATTCTAGACAGCTGTGCATGAAGATCTCTGCACTTACATGCTATGATATACGTGATCGGTCTGCTAAGTGTGTTTGAAGAAAAAGGCTGCAATATATATTGCTGTGTGAATATTAACTACTGTGTGCGATATATATCCTGCAATATATATATATACTGAATGCAATATATACATACTGCGATATTTATACTGTGAGCAAACATAAATAATCAATTTATTTGTTGAAGGTCATACTGCTTATACCCGTATAATACTTGTCAAGATTCTGGTGTACATATATACATTGTCTGTGTAGATATTGCTGTGCACACTTGCTTCATCTGTGAGGAGTTAACACACTCAGGTATATCGATTATCATAATTGATATCTTCAGCAACAGGAGATATACTCTGATATAATTTTTGAATTAGAACAGTAATATCACAAATATTGCTCTGTATCTCTACAATTTCAATTCTGATCCAAAATTTAACAGAATGAACCCACAAAATCACCATTATATGTCATTTCCATATTACACATAGATTGGGTGATTGAGGCATGAGAAGAGTGGGAGGAGGACATGGATACTCAAACTCTCATTGAGAAACTCCAATAGGATTCAAGTGTATCAACCAAATTCACAAGGAAAGGAAATGCTTTATGGTAAAGGACAAGTTGTACATATGCAAGAACTTAACCTTTAATTTTAAGGTGTTGGCAAAATTGCATGCTTCTCTAGTAGGTTGACAATTTGGATTCTTGAAGACTTATCATGGAATCAAGAGAGATTTTTTTTTTTTTTCGGGGGAGGGGAGGGCTAAAAGGGATGTTCAGATTCGTAGTAGAATGCATGGTATGCCATCAAAATAAAAAGAAGACAATAAGACTCCCAAGTTTTTTGAAACCCTTATCTATTACAAAATGGAGGTGGGAGGAGGTATCTATGGATTTCATCATAGGTTTGCCCAAATCTAAAGGAAAAAATGTCATCATGGTTGTTGTGAATCATCTCACCAAACATGCACATTTATATGCTTTGGCACACCCATTTGTAGCAAGCACTATAGCAACAATCTTTATGAATACTATTTAAAAAGTACATGGGACTCCAAAAACTGTAATGACTATGATCCTACATATTTACAAGTTATTTTGGAATGACTTCTTTTCATGCTTGGGCACTAAAAATATATTAATTTCCCACAAATAACCCATGTCTAAAAATGGCTACTCTAAAGATAGATCATCACTTCGAAAGTGGGGCCTATTGGTCTAGAGCTAGGACCAAACCTGCTTTGTTTTGGCCTTCTTGGTTATGTAGACCTGATATTTCTTAACAGCAACTCTCACATCATTTGGGTTAGGCAAGTTAACACAATGGATCTTGGATTTGTGTCAGCTGATCACATCCTTGTTCTGAACTATCATCTTGTGGTAATATCTATCATAGTTGTAGTAATATTTATCAAGCCATTTGCTCTATTTGTATCAAAACCAACAAAAATACCTAGATCTTCTCTTATTTGTTTAGGAATTTATTTTTCTAATTCAGTAGCATCTCTTGCATTAGTTAACATCATTCAATGGGCATTGAATGAACTCAGTAGAATATTTTTCCTGTTTTATTCTTAATCAACCAAGGCCTTCATATTAGCTTATAAAGTCTCCAATTTAAACGTAATGATCTCATCCCATTCAAAAGAATAATGTCTCTCGACTTTTGAAAATGCTGAGACCAACTAAATTTTTTGCTATTTACTTCAAATTAAAGCAGTTGAACTAGATCATTTAACACTATCCTTTTTACTGAGTTGTCTGCCATATTCATTTGCAGCTTTAGTTTATGAAAGGTTCTTACCACTTCAATTATTGATTGTAAACCTTTTACTAGTAACTGTTTTGTCCATGCATCCATTGATTGCCAACAAGCTGCAATTTGTCCGGTCATGGCCATGTAGAATCACCTAAACCAGAAGAAGATAACGGCTGAGTTGCCCCTTAAATCAAGTAAAGGCTTCACCAATTGTTCAGTAGATGCCATCAATTTTCTTACCTGTTCTATAAAACCCAAGTTATCCTAAACATCTCTATTTATTTTGTCCGGTAATGATGCGCTGCAGTAACTCCCAAGAGGTTCAAACCTGCCTCTCTGGTATTTTCCCCCACGGGTATTTCTTTCATAGCATAGTCATCTGCTTCAACCTCATATGGTTCCTTGTCTAGCAGTGGAAATGCAATCTGCACGTTAACATTCCTTGCTCATCTTGTCTCAACAATGTTTGACCTTTTGCTTTCTTCACTAAAGGATTTTATAGCAAAGAGATTGCATTTAGCTTCAACAGAGCAGGTTGAACAACTTCTCTTTTTCTCGTTACCATCCTCTCAACTCACTCTGGCACCTCCTTCCCATGTCTACAGACACTTTCTTCTTTGGAAACTGTACTTGTTTCTCAGTAGCTAGACTTTATGTTTGAGCTTATGGAGACACGGATGGCTCAGTGAGGTGAACAGGAAATTGAGGACATACTAGACTGATGGATCAGGAATTAATCATGTAATTTTAAAACTCTTAAATTGAATGTTTTGTATCAAAAAAAAGAAAAGCGATTTTCCAGATTTTTCAAAGAATTATTATTATTTTCCCAATACTTCAAAAATGCAATTCTTCCCAATAATACACAAAGAAAATTGTTTGCCCACAACATCAAACTTAAGGATTTCAGTAATCCTGCCATTAAACATTCATCTCAAATGCCTCATTAAGTGTTTAATAACAAAGATGCAAACCACAGTGATCCAAATTTTTATGTTCCATACCCTAGCAAGCTTTGTCAAGTCCTTGAAAGTCATCATCATGGACATGTTGAAATGTTGTCATTGATGTCAAAGGTACGAAGACAAAGTTGTCATCGATGTCTAAGTCACGTCAAGAAGGGTTTTGTTGTCTAAGCATATTGAAATATCCCACCCTATTCTGGATTTTTTTTTGAAAGTATATATTTGCAAATATGTGTTCAATGAAGAGAGTTTGCTGATGTTTTCAATCAGATTGCATTCAAACAAGATACAAGCATAAAAATGATATATTTACATCATAACATAAAGGATAAATGCTGTTTAGAATAAGTCTTCTTTTCAACTTCATGAGACGTGTTCAAAACATTACAAACAGATTTCTTGTAATGTCCCCTATTGGGATATTCCTATATTTTTACCCAAGCACCTTGTAAATGCACAGGTCTGCTATTTATAATATATATCAATCTGATTTGCTGCCTATACTCATATATATATGTATGTATGTATGTATGGGAATCCTTTCTATTCCATCAGGTCTGATTTTCTAGTTATTGATTCAATGTTTCCTCTTCTTTTCCTTCAATGCTTGCTTGATTAATGTTTGCAGATTTGTATTTGTGTTCTGATCTCTTTGATAAATGTTCATATCATTCTTCCACTATAGCAACTTCAAACAAAGTCATAAATTCTTCAAAAATCATACCCTGAAATTTGTCTCAAAAAAACTTAACAAATTTTGCCTAACAAATCCTGTAGAGAGATTTCCAGTTGAAACCTTCAACAGTCTGAAAATGAAGCGCAATGGTGAATCCTGGATTAATCCACACCAAAGATGGATTTGGATTTCCATCCAAACCACCGAAAAACTCCAAGGGTTTCAATCCTCAAATTTCCTGCAAGCTAGAGCTCCCAACTTCTTAAAGAGAAAATAAATTAACCAAGTATATGCAAATGAACTCCAAATGATATTTGTTTGCAATTGGGAATAATAATAAAGTGACCCCTTATATAATTTTAATTAACATAAAATCACTTTATGAATTAATTTTATATTCACCTTATATCTCCCAATGTTGCGCCTATATCCATAAAACACTTTATTAAATCATTTAAAACCTTGTAACTCCATAGGCACCAAAATAAAGTCACTTTATGAAATCAACTTAAAAATCACTTGAACCCCCTTTATGTCGTCATATTATAAAAACATTTAATATAATTAATATTATTATTATTAAAGTTAAACTTGATTTAACTTTAATAATTGTCAATATCAACTCATGGGAATAATCCATCCACTTTCTAGATATAGATATGATGCCAACTAACCACCCAGTGACTTACTATAAATTGTAAGTATGAGCAAAACATCCAAGTGACTTAATAAAAATAGTAAGTGTCAATCAAAGTGTCATGAATGATCTCCAAAAGGCACACCACAAATAAACTAGGACACTGAGCTGAAGGATACTGCAATAAGCACCAAAAGGTCAGCTAAAGAGCCATTGAACACCCTCAAAAGGGTCCCCTAATCACCACGTTAGCCTATGGGGACCAAAGTCATAGGCTAACCTCTAGAAATTATTAGAATAATATTAGCATATTTACTTATTAATGGTCAATAATGTAATCTTTAGTTAAGTTAGATAGTTTCTAATTTAGTCTTTAGTTAACGATTATTTCGTTAGAAACATCGTCTTTGTAATCTCTTTAAATAGAGCTTTCGTCTTTAATGTTAATTATACAATTACCATTATATGGTATCAGAGCAAGGATAAAAAAAATTTGGAAAATTTATCATTCTAATTTTTTTCTTATTGATATTTTTTCAAAAGCTTTTAGTGGGCATCCTTGTTTGAAAATCGAAGGTTTTTTTTGTCTTGAATTTTCGAGGGTTCGTGGCTTGCAAATCATGTTTTTTCACAAGGGTTTTTGTTCAAGGAAATATTGCGGCAAAATAATAGTGAGAAATTGTGTTTTTTAGTTGTGTATGCAGATCAATTTTTTTTGCTGGAAAGCGCCAACATTTGTGTTTCAAAATCATGGATATTTTTACTGCTGCGGTTTTTTTGTTCGTTGTTTTTGAGCCACAACTATTTTCGTGTGTCTATGACTAGGATTTCTACAACAATGATGCTCTTTTTCTACAACGTGCGGGTTTATTTTCCACATCGGACTTCCGAGACTGGATTCTTTTTCCGCATCATGTTTTTTTTTTAATTCTTGGCCACGCGATTTCCGTATTTCTTTGTGTCATGTTTTCTTTGCGTCAATTTTTTGTTGTGTGATCTCCTTTTCTGGTGTCTTTGTGGCCGCGTGAAGGCATCTGCATTTGAGTTCCTACCTATAGACGCGATTTTACTTTTTTGGGTATTTTCAACTGACCTAGGGTTTCATTCGACCTAGGGTTTTGCTAATAATTTCTCTACGACCTAGGGTTTTCAGCAAAACATTAAAAAATTTGGTTTTTCAACAAATATTGAAATCTATGCATTGGGTTTTGTGCCAAGGTTTTCAGTGTTTTTTTCTTCTTCCTTGGGAACTATGTCGGCTATTTCTTTGATCTTATTTTAAATCAAATAATTCTGCCTCATTTTTGTGTCTTCACAAAGTTGACCTCATTTGACCTCAGTATTTGTGAGTGTCTTTCACCAACATTATGTTGGAAAGCAGTTAAAAGTTCAATGGCCACAACTACAACACTCGGAAACAACGGATGCTCACCATCTTCGAGTATTGGTGCCTAGACGAAGTCGTGTTGGGTACTACACCTCATCCTACTGTCGTCGATAAAGATCAAGACAAGTATGACAAGTGCAACTGTGAAGCTATCATGCTCCTCAAACTATCTATCATTGACGATCAGCTACCACACATCCCTTCCAAGAAGACAACTGTAGAGATCTAGTCCCACTTGAAGGATCTCCATGAAATGTCAAACAAGAGCAAAGCGTTCTTTCTCAAGAACATGCTCTTTTCAATCATGATGGACAAGAAGATGTCTCTCCAGGAGCATTTGACAAAAATCAAAGATATTTGCAACCAACTAGAGGCTATCAATCGAAAAATGGAGGAAGAAGATATAGTGATCATCACTCTAAAAAGTCTACCTCCTGCCTATGAGCATTTCATTGAAACACTCAATATCACATCCACCAGTGTTGATCTCAAGTTTCTTGACCTCTACAACAAGCTTCTACAGCAAGATAGATGGAAACAACAGTCCGGGACCAGCACCAGTACTACCTCTTCTGAGCAAGATTTTACAGCAAAAGCCTCTGATAAAGACAAGGGAAAAGGCAAGTCCTTTCAACAGAAAGGTTAGGGCAAGCCTCCGGATAATCCTAAGGAGAACATTCAGTGTAACTATTGTCATAAGTATGGCCACATGAAGAAGGATTACAAGAAATGACTGGCATCTGACCAATCCAGACAGGGAGGGTTTCAGCAGAAGGCCCACGCTGCTACGCATCCTAAACAGGAGTCTTCCTTTAATGCATTCATGGCCATACGCCCATCTGATCATGTGAAATCATCTGCCTGGTACATTGACTCCGATGCCTCTCAACATTTCACACATCGTCGGGATTGGTTCACAAAATACACGCCTTTCACTAATTTTGTAATCTTTGAAGGAGGCGAAAGGTATACTGTTGTCAAAAAGGGCAACGTGTAGATTCAATCTAGACGGAGAAATTTAATATTTTTCAATGTATACTTTGTACCTGGCATGGAGCTGAATCTATTTTCAGTCAGACAAATTAAGAGCCATTCTCCTATGCTGGATATTGTATTCAGTTCAAACAAATGTAGCATTGTTGACAAGGAGACTTGCACTGCAATTGCTATGGGTCTTGAGGATCATGGTCTTTATAGACTTGTTGACACTAGTGATTCTCAGGAGCACACCATGGCAGCCAAAAGTAATTCCATCAACAATATTTGGCATCAGCGGTATGGGTACCTGAATGTGCACTATCTCTCTCAGCTAGTGTCTAGTTGTTGGTTTACCTGAGATTCAGACTCAACATCATGGAGTCTGCAGAACTTGTCAAGTTGGAAAGCAACATCGGACTCCGTTTTCAAATGGTGATTCTTGGAGAGCCTCCAAGGTATTGTAGTTGGTTCACACAGATGTCTGTGGACTGATGAACACTCCTTCAGTCACTAGATCCAGGTATTTTTTTTTTCTTTGATGATTTTAGTAGAAGAATGTGGGTGTAATTTCTTAACAAACAAATCAAAGGTGTTTAGCATGTTTCAGAAGTTTAAGGCCTTAGTAGAAAAACAGTTTAGTTGTCCGATAGTCACTGTTAGGTCAAACAATAGGGGAGAATTTAGTTCTTCTGATTTCTCCAACTTCAATGCAACACATGGCATTAAGCGCCAACTTACCACACCTTACACCCCTCAGCAAAATGGTGTTGTTGAGAGGAGAAACCGCACAATCACTGAGATGGCCCGGTCTATGTTGGAGCACAAAAATGTTCCCAAGACATTTTGGGTTGAAGCAATTTACACTAGATTCTACCTTCTAAACTAGTCTCCTACACAAACCATTAAGAAGATGACCCTAGAGGAAGCCTGGTCTGGTAGGAAACCCAAAATCGATCATTTGAAGGTCTTCGGCTCTACTGTCTATGTTTGGGTTCTAGATGCCAAGTGCACAAAACTAGATTTCAAGAGCTAGAAACTCATGTTAATGAGCTATAGTGATAACCACAAAGCTTATCGGTTGATTGATGTAGACATTGATCATCTCATATTCAGTCTTGATGTTGCATTTGATGAAGAACGAGGACCCTTTCAGCTCTCTTCTCCTGTTTTGAGCCCTAAGGATCAGCCTCTGAAGGCTAATGATTTAAGTGTTCGTCTTCCCTTAGGTCCACTTGATGTTGAGTCTCCCAAGCATGTTATTGCACCACCCGATTTTCCTCAGGAGAATATGAATCAGCATCCAAATGAATTTGTTCCAAGTACCCCCCGGTGATGTTGATCCTCCTAAATTGGATGTTGGTACTTCTACTCTCCGACCTAAGTGGTGGGCCAAGACCATTGGTGATCTTCATGATGATGAGCTTATTGAGTGTAGATCAACTAGAAGCAAGTGCAAGCAACAGAACACAATTAACTTTGCGATGATGGCTAACAATCATAGTGTCTATGAGCCTTAGACATATTCAGAGGCTAAAGGAATACCTGAGTGGGAACTAGCTATGGAAGTTGAACACCATAGTCTTCTGAAGAACAACACTTGGAAGAAACCCATTGGCTACAAATGGGTATATAAAATCAAGTATAAGGCTGATCAAACCCTTGATAAATACAAGGCTCACTTAGTAGCTAAAGGGTTCTCGCAAAAAGAGGGCATCGACTATGATGAGACATTTGCTCCTACAGCCAAAATGAGCACAATTCGGCTTGTCCTCGCTATTTCAGCCCAGTTTGGATGGAAAGTCCATCAAATGGATGTCAAAAGTGCCTTCCTCAATGATGATTTGGAGGAAGAGGTATACATGATGCAACCTCCTAGTTTCAAGGTTGTCGGTAAAGAACAGCAGGTATGCAAACTAGTGAAAGCAATCTATGGTCTCAAATAGGCTCCTCGGGCATGGTACATGAAAATTGATAAGTACCTAGTTGATCATGGTTTTTAGAGGAGTCCTGATTCTAATTTGTATGTCAAACAATCGGGTGATGATATACTTTTTCTTGTTGTCTATGTTGATGACTGATCATTACTAGGAGCTCGCCACATTTGATTGAAGAAATCAAACAGAATTTGTGTCACTCCTTTGACATGACAGATTTGGGACTTCTACATTACTGTCTCGGTGTAGAGGTTTGGTAGACAAATGGTAGTATCTTTTTATCTCAGTCAAAGTATGCCAGAAATCTGTTGGATAAGTTTTGGATGAATGACTACAAACCTGCATCTACACCCATGGAGAAAGGGCTGAAACTATCAGCCAAATCGGATTCACCTGTAGTGAATGAATCAGCGTTCAGGCAACTAGTGGGTAGCCTCATCTATCTCACTGCCACTAGACCTAATCTCAATTATGTTGTGAGCTACATCTCTCGCTTCATGACAGCCCCTAAAGCTGAACATTGGGTTGCAGCGAAGTGTGTGCTGAGATATGCGAAGGGCACTCCTGACTTTGGCATTTTGTACAACAGAAGCAAAGATCCTAGGCTCATTGGTTTTAGAAACTCAGATTGGGCAAGTTTTGTTGATGACAAAAAGTGTACTTTGGGTATGTTTTCAATTTGGGCACATGTGCAGTTACATGGACCAGCAAGAAGCAATAGGCAGTAGCTCTTTCCTCAACCAAAGTAGAATATCAAAGAACTGTAAAGGCAGCTTGTGAGGCAGTTTGGCTTTGAAGGATGCTTTATGACATGCAAATGTCTCAAGCAGGTCCTTCGCCCTTGTACCGTGACAATCAAGGGGTGCTGAAACTCGCCAAAAATCCAGTCTTCCATGAACGAACCAAGCATGTTGAGTTTCATTGTCACTTCATTTGCAAGCTTGTAAAAGATAGAACAGTTTAGTTGCAATATGTTACAACTGAGGATCAAACTACAAACACCCTCACCAAGTCTCTGAACCCAAACAAGTTTGTAAAATTTGGGGGGCAACTTGGTGTAGTTGATAGATTGACCATTAAGGGAACGTATTAGAATAATATTAGCATAGTTACTTATTTATGGTCAATGATGTAATCTTTAGTTAAGTTAGATAGTTTCTAATTTAGTCTTTAATTAACAATTGTTTTGTTTAGAAACATCATCTTCGTAATATCTTTAAATAGAGTTTTTGTCTTTAATGTTAATTATTCAATTACCATTATAGAAATAGTTGATGCCTAAAAAGGGGACATTACACATTATCTTTGATGTATGGACAAGATTATTAGAAGGTAGTCATTGATGTCAAAGGTGTATTGAAGATTGTTGGTAAGCTTATTGCAACTAGTTAACAAAGGATGTTTCCCTTGAAGATGCCTTCCTACATGAATGGGATGCCTCTCTTTATAAGACCATGCAATGGTATAAATAGAAGATGAGTGGGAAATAAAATAAGTCACCTCTATTCAAAGAGATGTCTCTTTTTATGAAGAGGAATAAGGATATGCAGATATAAAAAGTGATAGTGAAATGTGGAGAAGAAGATGAGTGAGTAGCAGGAAAAAAATATCATTCAGATTTGAAGAACAGACCCTTGAAGAGTAGTAAGAGCTAAATTATGAAGGAAAAATGAAGAATATTGCAGATCCACATGAAAGACAAGCAGATTTGTGAAGCATTTATGTCAGATTTATAAAGAAGAGTTTTATGCAGATTTGTGAAGCATTTATGAAGAGGAGATCATGCAGATTTGTGAAGCATTTATGAAGAGGAGGTCATGCAGATTTGCGAAGCATTTGTAGCAGAATTTTAAAGAAAAGTCATGACCATTCAAGTGGTCAGCTCCTTTAAGAAGAATCACATCTCTTCATAGGAATACGAAGATATATATTGGCATAAGAAATATGTGAAGTGTGTGTTGGATATATATATATATATATATGAAGATAAATAAAATGTTCAAAGGCAGTGATTAATATTTAGAAGTTTGTCTCTTTCCTAAGAGTTGCACCTTTTCATGAAGACACTGAGATATAAGATAAGGGTATGACTTGTGAAGATAAATTGAGTTTATGGAAATGGTCTAAGAGATGGGAGTGAGAATAAAGATATACCATTCAAACATAATCAAATTTATTAATAAAGAGATGCAATTGGCATGTGGAATGAAGAGTTATGTTTTAAAAAGGTGAAATGAGATGTCTCTAAATGAAATTGCCTCTCTTGGGAAGATATAAAGAGAGCATTGTGTGAGAGATAGAAAGTGTAGATCGAACAAAGAGTAATATCATCTATACACCAGCAGATCCAAATATATGAAGAGCAGACTTTTAAGAAGTATATATGCAGAAATTATGAACGGTTTATCTGCAATATTATAAAGATTTTACAAGTAGACTTATAAGAGTTTATAAACATTTATTGAAGATTATATGAGCAGATCTATGAGAGTATGTGAGCAGATTTATGGAAAATTATAAGAGCAGATTTAAGGGCAGAATTTGAGGATATGCTACAGCAGATTTATGAGCAGCGTATGAAAGATTGTTTGTGTGCATGAATGGCATGATTAAGAAGAGGTTACGGAAGAATTATATATCAAATACATGAGCAGATTTATGAGATTCTTTTGATCTCATTTTGTGAAGACATTGGAACAAACTTATGCATGATTTGTGAAAGACTGTTGTGAAGACTTCAACAAGGGTACGAGCAGATTCGTGGAGAAAAATTTGAAGAGGAAGTTTTCATACATCTATCATACTGTACTTTGAAGATTGGATCCTCCTATTCTAAGAGATCAGTAGGTTGGTGCCTACAAATTCAGAAGTGGGAGTTGGTGCTTCTAGTGGGTTGGTGCTCACAAATTGAATGAGGGGTTTGTGCCTACAAGTTCAGAAGTGGGAGTTAGTGCTTCCAATGGGTTGGTGCTCACAAACTGAATTAGGGGTTGGTCCCTCTAGTATGTTAGTGCCTACAAAATTTGTAAAAATAAGAATAATAAAAGCAATATTTTGCCATGGTTTTTTTCCCGTAAGGATTTCCACATAAATATCGTGTGTTCTTGTGTTATTCTCATGTGCATGATTATTGATGTTGAGTTAATGATGTTATTGAGATTGATAAAGTTTTAAATTGGTAAAATTTGCATTATACTAATTCACCCGTTCCCCCCCCCTCTCCCCCTCCCCCTCTCTCAATATAATCAGGTGCTCATCAAGACATACTACATATGTCACTTTATCATAGATTCATTACCTTATTGAAATTTAAGTGTTTAAAATCAAAGATAAAAACCACAATGATTCGAATTTTTATGTACTCTAGCAAGATTTGACAAATCCTCAAAAGCCATCATCTTGGACATGCCACATATCCCACTTTATCAAAGAGTCATTACGTTATTGAACTTTGACTAGCAAAATCCTATTGCACCTCAAATCCATTTCCTAAAACAATTACATTCCCCATCTTTTCATTACAGATTCTCTCTCTCAACAATCATCTACATCATCAGATGGATCTAAGAGTGCACAGTACCAAAAACAAACCTTTCCATATAAGTTATAACAATACACATGATTTCTCCGGTGTCACCAAATTGTGCAAAGCTAAAAATAAAATGAGCATAACCTGAGAGCCTGGTGAAACTTTTTTTTTATTGTTCAGGCCAGCAATAACATTATTTGCTTCATCTGTATTGTCTATTTAATGTCCATATTTGAAGTGGGCCATGCTCTATAATAGAATCTTATCAAATACATATACACCAAGGAACTGACAACTTAGATATGAAGTTGAAACCTCCCCAAAATTTTGCAAAATCTAGTGCAAGCAATACCGCACAAAAGATTACTATTTTAGGGATATTAAACTTTGTTTTTTAACCTAATTTAGACTTGCAGCATCAAAGCAACCCATTTGGTTAAATGTTCTTTAAGTCTTTCTATTGCTCTTCTTTTTATGTATACCTGTAATATTTCCTATAAAAATAAAGTTTATTTCCAACAAAAGGAAAACAAAGGTAGAATGTATGGTCATACTTACAATAATACCATGTGCACCACGATAATAGCTACTAGTTATCGTTCTAAACCGCTCTTGCCCTGCTGTGTCCCACTGAAATCAAACCATTTGGTTATGAGATAAGTGGGCAACAAATTCATCACACGGGAAGATTAAACACAAAGATTAAGCATAGATTGGGAAAAATAATATATCAGTAGAACAGTTTATTGCTTCTTTCATTATTTTATTCAAAGTAAATACAGATTTTCAAAGGATATCATGAGTTTCCAAATATTCTGCCAAAACATTATATGCATGTGTAAGTCATTATAACTGCAAAATACATAATGTAGAGCACTGATTACTCACAATCTGAAGTTTTACTGTCTTTCCATCCAGTTCTACTGTACGAATTTTCTGTGCAAGAATATTTCGCCAATAAGTTTAATTGACATCATCTATATTTATAACTTGTCTAGGAGAATCATAACTGAGATCACTTACAAAATCAACACCGATTGTACTGATATAACTCTCAAGATACGAATCATCCTGTAGTTAATATGAACAATAAACATAAGTATGGGTTCCTTCTAACTGCATTCCTCCAGCACAAAAAAATCAGATTCTATATACAACATTGCACCTCGAAAAGTAAGTACTAGAGATGAGATCCCTTCATTGTGGGGACAGAAAATGCACAGAAGGATAAATAAATAAGGATTTAAAGCTGATAGTCAATTTTATGAAAGGAAAGGTGGTATAACAGTACCGCAAACCTCAGCAGAAGACATGATTTTCCAACACCAGAATCTCCAATCAGCAGCAGCTTGAACAAATAGTCACTGCACAGAATACATGCTTCACAGTTGGAATAATCTTCTTATTGGAAACATGTCAATAAATTATAATATTAAATTAATCAAATATGTTTTTATAAGTACATTTTAAGGTTTACCATGAAAAGTGATCAGTAGGTATGCACAGCCCAAAAAACATATTATATACTAGGCAAAAAAACCTAGCAAACCACTGCACAACAATGAGTAGGTGGTGGATCATTCCAAGGATGGGATTAGCCCAAGCAGGGTTTACCCAAGGAAGGATCAAGGGCCACCCAATATTCCTTGCAAGTTTCAGTCTCAGCAACTTTCAAGGGCCTTCATCAGAAAGAAGTTTTGAATTTTGAAACTTTTGTAACACAGAGTTTTGTGAGAGGTTTTGTACAAACTAGTTTGGTAACATATCCATTCCTTACAAATTGCTTCAGTGAGTACCTTCAAGGCCAATGTTCCAAAAGGCTAAAAAACTATAATATACTAAGTGCACTCCACAAAGGAAATGAAGAAATCTCAAATGTTCCAACTTACAACAATATATTTTTCACATACAAAATTCCCTAATTCATTAAACGAGAACAAAAATTATTGAAAGGCTTCTAATTGGAGAACCTTTTACAATTATTCCTGTTCTGAGTTCCTGAAAATAGTTTTATAACATATGCAGGCAATCCAGACATAACACAATTCATTCAAAATGTGTGATCTGGCAGTTATATTCAATGTAGAATAGCCTAAAAATTGCAATGCCATATGATTAATACTACACATTTGATACATTAAGCAAAACAATGAGGACAATAGATCAACAAACCATTCTCTAGAACATTGGAAAAAACAATAGTCCAAGGAGTTCTGGGGCAATGGCACTGAGTGAAAGGAAGCTGAGGTGCAGAAAATGCTTCCAACACTGATATAATCAGGAGAGTGAATGCAAAAATTCTTTTTAACTCTTAACCATTACAGTTTTAGATGCACACTCAATTAAACATAAATAAATTAAACCAATGCAAACCATAACACCACGATTTACATGGGAAAACCCTTTCAGGAAAAAACCCACACTCCAAACACTCAGCTTAATTGTATTAATCAGCAACAACAACAGTTACAATACAATGTACAAAGCCAGTGCTCTACAAGAGTAATCACAACAACAAAGAATCCTGAAGTAATTCTGGCAACACGACGTCTCAGAAAATATTCAACCTGTCATACAAAATTAACTAAGGCACCACATATTTATAACCACTCCAACAAGAAGAATGGATGCCAAACTTGCATAAAAATAACCATCACCTAGGTGTGTACAAGAGTCCAATATGGCATGCTATCATAGTCAAGACTCGATGAAAACAGCAATTTACCAACTCGATACTACAAATTCCAACTCCAATCCATAATAGAAACTGCACAACAAGAATCTTTAGTAAATGTAGGAAGTTGCTATATCAATTTTCAATCCAATATGGGAATATATTACAACATCATCCTAAAATATAGCATCTTCCAAGTGGATGCCAACTTCCTAAAAAAGAGGAACCTGGTCATAATCATCACCTGTCATGTAGGATGTCACCTCACCAAGAGGTCCCGCAAATTGATATGACAAAATAGGAAGCTGGCAACTTAGAATAAAACGAATACATATCAAATAAACAATTAAATCAATGCTAGGACTCCAAGGTTGAGACACCTTAATCTCCAACATTCTCCTACTTGTTGAAGGCCTATCAAAAGTCTATAGTATCAACCATAGTCGAACTACTCGCCAAAAACAAAAACTCGCCAAGGCCCAAAAACAAAACTCGGCAAAAACTCGACAACTTAAAAATTTGCTTAAATTTAATTAGAAATACGGTTTTTTTTTTGCAAAATTCAATGATGAGACGCATCCAATGAGTCAATAAATGAGAACACAAAAGAAACAAGCTGAGTCTACATATATTTAATTGATCTAAATGCAAATTGGGTACAAAATGGCATCCTCTTGTGAAATGCTGATGTCTGATAGACTGAAACAAAATGAAATAGCAAATTGTTTTTGTAAAACTAAAAGTAAATACTACATCAAAACATTTTAAATCTTCCTCTTCCAAGCTCTAGTGAAAACTAGGGAAGAGTTAGAACAAGAGAGTCTAGTCCTAGGAGTCCAATGTGGCTCCTCCACCTCGCCAAAATGAGGTTGAGGGTAGCACCCCTCGCGGGGGTCTCAGGGTGAGAGAGAGAGAGGTAGAGAAATAGGTCTAGATCTTAGGGGAGAGAAGAGAGAATGAGATAGAGAGTGGTAGAGAGAAGGGATAGAGGAAGAGTGATAGGAAGATAAATAGGTCTAGAATTTGGGGCAGTTAAAGTGAGTGAGAGAGAGAGAATGCTGATAGGAGCCTACTGATTACTGAAATTTGACTGTCTGAAAATTTAAAAGATCTAAAACCTAGAATTTGCATTATAACTCCTACAGATCTAAAACCACTCTCAAACATCCTGCCAATATATACATGAAATATAACTTAAAGTATAAGTCACATAAGGAAAAAGACATTGAAATGTGACTTATACTTAAATTTTATATTTCATGTATCTATTCTGATGAAGAGAATGAGACTGATGCTAAAATCTTTCACACAATCGAATCCAGAAATGCTCTCTTGATTATGTTTGGTCCTCTTCTTTTTATGCAGCCGAGTTTTTGCCAAAGACTTGCCGAATTTTTGTGAAAAACTCGGCGAGTTTTTGTGCGAGTTAATGGCGTAAATACTCGCTGAGCAAAAAAACTCACAAGTTTTTCAAAACTCGCTTAATCACTCTACAAGTATTCCATCTATGTGATACAGAAGATCAGACTAATGCTAAAACATGTTTAGAACTACTCAAGGCCCCAAGGCCTATGGAATTAGAACACCATTTGAACTTCTTTATGCTCACTGGCTTTGTCAATGCATCTACAACATTCGCCAAATTGTCAGCCTTCTCCAACTTCACCTTTCCATCTTGTACCATATCACAAACAAAATGAAACTATACATAAATGTGCTTTGTTCTGGCATGGAAGGTAGGATTATTTGCTAAACAAATGGTAATTTGACTATCACAACATATAGTAATTTGTCCTACACCAAATCAATGTCTGAACACAAAATGGCTTCCTTACAAGCATGAGTAGCTACCAATAAATAAACTCCATAGCTGTAATAGCACCCACAGCAAGTGCTAACACATCAAACCATCCATGAAACACCACGAACAACTGGAGCACGAACATGATAACCAACAGCATCCAGAAAGCCATCTAGAAGCCCGCACCAACACCACTTATCACATGCATCAAAAGATCTTCAACAAAACTCTGTCGGTAAAACCCTTACCGGTGACCAAAAGGCTTACAAGAACAGATGATAGCTCCTGAGTCATCAAATCTCGAACCAACTGATCGTGATATGCATCTGAATAGCATGAATGACAAATCCAAACCAATTCCACAAACCAAAGCATACTGGATCAATATCATAAACCAACTGCTCTACCGGAACCCGATAGGCAGCAAAACAGCTAGTGTTGACATCAATGCAACACATAATCAATTCCTCCAAATTGCCAACAATCTCCCCCTTTGGCATTTTGATGGCAACACTAGATGTGAAAAACATCCAAGGGCCAAAAAATGCCAAACAAGTCTCCCCCAAAGGAAGACATCCAACAATCTCCCCAAGATAATATGACAATGAAGTTCTAAACCAATAGACCAAACTCCCCCAGTGGGATACAACCAATCTGAAATCCTGTTCCTCCTCCTTGTGCCAACAATCTCCCCCTTAGACTGATATCTCTGTTAAGCTTTGTTTTTCACATAAATATCTCTCCCCCTTTGACATCAATGCCAGAAATCTGACATAAACACCAAAGAAAAATCATAAATCCTCTGAACCACACAGCTGACTACTCCCCCTAAGTAGTAGCACCACCACATCAATCCGGAATGAACGATAGCACTGATAAATGCATACCGGACTGATGCCAATCAGCATCACTCAGGTCTCTACCGAAGGAGCAAAAACCCCCAATCTATCTCTGAAGTACTCAAATGATTCCTCAAACCAATCTGACTTCATTACCTTCTCCTTCAGAAAATTATACTTGATAGAAATGTGCTGTCTTAGAATGAAATACCGGATTCTTTGATATATCAATAGCAGCATAGTTATCACAGTGAATCAGAGTTCCGTGACTCGCGGCGAGTCACGCGAGTCACGTGAGTCAGCGGGTCGGGTGACCTCCGCCGGGTCACGGCGACCCTGACCCGGGCCCGGACGAGTCACAGGGTGTGACTCGCCTGACTCGCCGAGTCAGCGAGTCACCCTCTGACTTGCCGAGTCCGAGGGTCGTGACCCGGCCGGCGTAGCTTGCAAAAAGTGGACGCCAAAACAAAAAAAATACAACACATTTTTATTATGTTTTGTGCCATTTGCCTTTGTTATAACCCTAAAAGGGATTGCCATTCAGTTTTATGAGTGGACAAGAGGAAAAAAGAGAGGAAGAGAGGAAAAAAGAGAGCCATAGTTTTGCAACCAGCTGAGAGGAAGAGGTGAAAAGCTTGCACAAATCACATTGGGGCAGCACTACAGTTGCATTGAGAGCATCAAGGAGCTCATTTCAAACACTTGTCAACAAATTTGAAAGAGGTAAGTGTTCATTTTTATTGATTATGTTGGTTTTTTTTCTATATTTATGGATTTTTTCATTTTTTTGTTTTTTTTTTTATTAACTTCAGCTTTCCAAATCTATATTGCTGCTTGCATACTTCAATGATTCAATCACAATGACATAAATAGAACAATAGCATAGCAAACCCTAGACTTTTTTTTTGAAAAAATTGTATACATGTATTTATAATTTTTTCTAAAAAAAATCTAGGGTTTGCTGATTTTTCTGAATTGTTAATTTCTTTCTTTGAAATTTGAAAATTTTCAAGAAAAAACACAATGCACAAATTAGTCTTTGCTGATTTTTTTTAATTAGTTTAAAATTTTAAATTTAAAACTTTGTCAAACACAATGCTCAAATGGAGATTTGTAAAATTGTCTTATTGCAGCAGCCCTCACGTTTTGAAAACAATTTTTTTTCCTAATGACTCATCCTAATCCTCCACCTAGGAAACATGGTCAAAAAGATGAGGCATGGAAATACACTGAAGAATTCCCTGGTAGACAAAGAAATCAAACCAAGTGTATGTTTTGTAAGGAAATTAACCATGGGGGGATAAATAGATTAAAATATCATATTGCTGGCATACGTGGTCATGATACTGAGCCTTGTGACAAGGCAACTCCCGAAGCAATCCGTTTTTGTTACGTCCTATTAGAAAAATTTGAAATACATAAGCAAACAAAAAAAAGACAAAGAGAGGAGTTATGTCATATTGGTTCCCCTCCACCCACATCCGCATCCGGCTCCGCATCCACAGCTGCATCCATAGGTTGTGTTGGAGAGGGTTCTTCTATGCCTCCCTTTCGTCCTAGTGCTTCTGCTAGTGCCAATACTTCTATTCCTACTCCTAGTCACACTTGTGGTCCTAGAGTGCGAAAATCCAAGATAGACAATTTTTTTGTACCACGCACTACTCCTGGCGCACAGCCCTCGCTTGAGAGCATGTCTTGGAACAAGGAGGTCCATGATGCAGGAAGAAAAGCAATTTGCAAGTTTTGGTACTTCTGCAACATTCCATTTATTGCAGCCAGGTACTTTTTTATTTGATTGTTTTAAATTAAAATTTAAAATTTTATGGTTTGAATTTGAAAGTTGAAATTGAAATTGAACTTTTCTTATTTAATCTATTTCAATTTGTGACAGGTCTCCTTATTGGCAAGGCATGATTGATGCAGTAACCATTTGTGGGCCGGGGTTTAAAGCCCCTAGTGATACTGAGTTGAGTGGCCCTCTCTTGTTGGAAATGGTGGAAGATATGAAAGTTGACCTAGAGGACCACCGCCAATCTTGGAGCCAGAAGGGTTGCACCATCATGACAGATGGTTGGACTGATAGGAGGAATAGAACACTCCTAAATTTTCTTGTTTCCAGCGGAGGTGATTGATCATTTTACTTCTCTATATGCATTGTGATTGAAATTGAATAATTTACATTCTAATTTATTGATAATTAATTTGTTTTATTTTCAGGATCCACCATGTTTTTGAAGTCCATCGATGCTTCCTCACATGTCAAAAATGCGGCATACTTATGTGAGGCTATTGAGGAAGTTATAGATGAGGTGGGGGAAGAAAATGTGGTGCAAGTGGTGACGGATAATGCAGCAAGTTATGTTGCTGCAGGTAAACTTTAAAAGTTTTCTTTTAAGTTTTAACTTTTAACTTTTAAACTTTTAAGTTTTTAACTTTTAAATATTAATGGTAAAATTTCACATCTAATTCTTTAACTAATTTAAAATTGTTGCAGGAAAACTTTTGATGGAGAGGCACCCAAAAATCTTTTGGTCTCCACGTGCGGCCCATTGCCTTGACCTCATGCTGGAGGATATAGGTAAGCTTGGATGGGTGAAAGGATGCGTTGAAAGGGCCAAGAATATATGCAAATTTATTTACAATCATGCATTGGTCCTTAGCATTATGAGGCAATACACGGGGGAAAGGGAGTTGGCTCGTCCCGGTATAACGAGATTTGCCTCAAATTTCCTCACATTGAAATCCTTGTTAAAATCAAAGGCATCTTTGAGGCACATGTTTGTTGGTGAGGAGTGGACTTCCTCATCCTATGCTACGACCACTGCAGGGATGGATGTAGTAGATTGCATTTTTGATGAGCCAGGTTTTTGGATCCCTTGTGCAGAGATCGTGCAGGTAATTTTATAAATTTATAATATTATATGCATATTTTTGTTTTGTTTGCATTGTGCAACTTTGCAATTTTTCTTATTTTCATGCACACTTGTGAGTTAACTATTTTTGTTTAACATTATTTGCAGGTCACTGAGCCCCTAGTAGTTCTCCTACGAGTTGTTGATGGGGAGAAGCCCGCTATGGGCTACATATATGAGGGCATGGATAGGGCCAAGGAGGCCATTAGATCCATATATGCTGGAGTTGAGGATAAGTATAGGCCCATTTGGGACATAATTGATAGAAGATGGCATAACCAACTTCATAGGCCCATCAATGCAGCAGCTTATTACCTCAATCCATCATTTCGTTTCCGTGCTGATTTCAAAGCAGATGAGGAGGTTCTTAGCGGGCTATATTCGGTAGTACAACGGATGGTCACTGATACCACAGCTACACTTCTCGAGATGGATGCATTTAATAATGCATCAGGGGCAATCTTTGCCAGCCAATTGTGCAAAGAGGGTCGGACAAAATTGCAGCCAGGTAGAAAATTCTAAAGTTTATGACATGCATTTTAATTTTTCATTTTATAATCTACCTTTAAAGTTGGAAATGAGACTAATGTTTTTTTCTTTTCCTTATCTCAGATAGATGGTGGCAAATGTTTGGATCTTCAACCCCAAAGCTTCAAAAAATTGCCATCCGCATATTGAGCCAGCCATGCAGCGCTTCTGGATGTGAGCGCAACTAGAGCATGTTCGAGCACATCCACTCGAAGAGGCGAAATAGATTGTCTGTGGAGAGGTTGAATGATCTAGTCTTTGTTCATTACAACCTTCGTCTCAGGACCAGACAGATTTTGGACGATGACTCCTCTCCGATCACTCTAGAGGAAGTCGACCCCGAGTCCGATTGGCTCACTGAGTCCACCGATCCAGTCTTCACTGATGAAGACCTTGAGTGGGTTGACCAGGCAGACAAAGAGGCTGAGGCTGTGGCTATGGCAGAGGAGGAGGATAGAGCACGATCAGGCACAGCACCTATGGCTACTCAGACTGGCACATCACAGGCAGAGACTATGGCTACTCAGTCATCCAGGACCTACCTTAGATGCCTTTATAGGAGGCAGATAGACGAGGCTGAGCCTGAGCCTGAGCCATAGACTTGTTTTTTTTTACACTTTACAGTTAGATATATGTTTGGGAACATTTGAAGTCATGGATTTTATATTATACATTGGACAACATTTATAACTCTATATATCTATGTTTTCTAATTCCTTCAGCTACAATTTACATTTCTACGCATGTGATGGATGTATGTTTATGTATGTGATCAAATTAGCTTCTATTTGATGATGTTATAGTGTCTTTAAGCTTAATTCAATAATGGGTGTATGAAACAAGTTTTAAATCGTTAAAAATCTCTAAATTTCAAGGGTTTTCTTATTTTGCCGAGTCGTTGCCGAGTCATTGCCGAGTCCGAGCCGAGTCACGAGTCGAGTCAGCCTTGCCGAGTCATAGCCGAGTCCGAGTCTGGGAACTTTGGCATGTACAATAGGCCACTTCCAAACAATGGCAAGGTGGAATTCTGATTTTGTTTTACAACTGCCCCAATAGGCTGAGAACTTCAAAGCAAAAGATCAGAAAGATAGATCTATGCAATACAAATGTCAAATTGGCCAAATAAGATCATATGATGAAAGTACAATTTCTACCCACAATTGCTGCAAACTGATAGCATATTCTGAGAGTAGACAAAAAATAATGCACTTTCAAAAAAAACGGCACCTGAAAAGGAGTTCGTATGAGCCCAAACGGAGCCCTGGAAGCTGCAGAAACGGGGATTGGACAGGTACAGTCACCAAAAACTGAGAATTCTGAAGAATCTGTCCATCAAAATCAGAAAATAATTCCACCACGTGAAAGTACACGAAATTCTAGCCCATTTCAAAAAAAATTGCACCAAAAAAAGAGCAAAAATGAGCAAGATATGGCCATTTGAAGTTTAATTGCAAAATCAAAAAGCTCAATGAGAGGGGCCTACGAAAAAAAAATTTAAATGATGACGTCAGCGGATTGCGGGGTTAAATTTGACGGTCGTATGACTGTCGCCCAAACTTCACGGCTGAATGGGCACTGACTGTGCAAGTGATTTGGCAGGTGATGTGGCAGCCAACTGGGCTACTAACGTGGCACTGACTGTGCGCTGCTGACTGGGCAGAAGGTACGGATCCCAAAAATAATTTCCAAAAAAATTTATTTATTTTTTTTTTTTTCAAAAAAATTTTCAAACTGGAAAATAATTTTCAAAAAAAAAATATTTTTTTTTTTTGAAAAAAAATCCGAAAATTCCGTACCATACCGCCCAATTTGGGCAGAAAATTTCCTCCACACCCAAAAATTGATTTTCGCCAAAATAGGTCGAATTTATACTCAATTTTTATGGAAATGGCCTCCCGGACGCAATGGTGAGGTCGAAAACGCTCTATGATGCCTCCAAAAAATGCAGTCCCTCAAATCCAAAAATATAAGCCTTCCACAATGTCTCCAAAAACCAATCAATGAAGCCCCAATGGCTCTGATACCATGTGAGATTTTGCCAAGATCAAGAGCTCAATGAAAAGTAAAATAGAGAGACAAAATATAGGATAAGAATAAACTGTATTCTCATCAATAGATAAATGATCAATTGTTCAATTTTCATACAATGTAGATGAGCCTGCTTATATAGGCAAGGCTTATGGATATGTGAGCACACAAACATGACATGTGGCTCAATAAGAAACAAGGGTAGGTAGGAAATAGGTGTGGGTAGGTAGGAGAAACAATATAATAGTCCACATGAGGTGGATCACCCACTGAATGTGGAGTGTAACAACAAGATCAACACCATAAAAGGTGGAAATTCTCCAACACACTATCCCAATGTGGCACAAACACCCAAGTGTCTCATACCCAAACTACTATGAAATGCATTTCCTAAGTAAACTTAAGTAAAGTGTAATAATATCCATGATGAATAATTATTTACACCAACACAATTAAAGAAATTATGCATACCTCATCAGTTGCCAACCTTCTTCCTGTCCAATTATCTGATCTTCTGAATGATTTAACCTTACATACCTAGGAGTCTTCTGATTTTCTGTTCCTCTGCTCTGATCTTCAGTTATAGTTGAATTTTTTGATACTGTCGGGGTAACTGGTTTAACATTTTGTTCTGGTACAGGTGCTACCGGTTCAATTGTGATCATCTCCACTTCTGGTTCTCTCTCATAAGTTCTGATTTGACCTTTGTACAACTCATCCACCTTGACATGAGCACTCTCCACAATTCTCTGAAATCTTTTATTATAACATTAGTTTACCAAACCAGATCCAACAAATCTTCATCGGTTAACCTTCAAACTGACTTCTCCAAAGTCTAAAATAGGCTTTCAGACCACTACCAGGGGTAATGCAAGATATGTCGTCAATTTGCCTCCCCCTAAGGCGAATGCCTTAGTTGCTGGATGAGTTTCCTGTCGGTGCAGGAACATTTGTCAAGTTGCTGCAACACAAGAAAAGAATCTCGCTATGCCACTACAACCAATCACAGGTGAAACCATTTGCTATGTGGGGACTTGATTTTATCGGTGCAATAAACCCACCGTCATCAGTGCAACATAAATACATCTTGACAACAACCGATTACTGCACTAGATGGTCTGAAGCTCAAGCTTTGAAGAATTGTACAATGGATGCAGTAACTAAGTTCCTAGAAGAACACATTATTACAAGATTTGGATGTCCTAATGCTCTAGTGTGTGATAATGGTTCCGCTTTCACCTCTTTAAGATTTTCAAACTGGGCATTCAATTATGGGATAACCCTAAAGTTTTCTTCCAATTATTACCCTCAGGGTAATGGACTGGTTGAGTCAACCAATAAGAATTTGCTCAGCGTAATCGAGAAATTGTTAGAGAAGAACTCAAAAGACTGGCATACCCAGCTAAGGTTTGCTCTATGGGCAAACAGAACAAGAGCCAAAAGGTCATTGGGCACTTCTCCATATCATTTGGTTTATGGACAAGATCCAGTTTTCCCAATCCAATTGAAGATTCCAACACTGAAATTTATGCAAGAATATTTGGATCCAGAAGAGAGAGTTCATACTCATCTCTCACAACTGTTATTGTTTGGAAGAGCAAAGAGACCAAGCCCTGGAGAATTTTGCAAAACATAAAGGGGTAGTCAAACAATGGTTTGATTGACAGGCCACTGTGAAAGCATTCAGAATCTCCGATTTGGTCCTTTATTGGGATAAAGTCCATGAGCAAAAAGGAGATCATGATAAGTTTGATTGCTTGTGGAAAGGACCATATCAAATTGTAGAGATATTGGGAGAGAACGCATTCAAATTGAAAACTTTGACCGGAGATGACATTCCTTTGCCCATTAATGGGCAGTTTCTGCAGCATTATTTTAATGCCCTAAGTTCCGTGGTGGAACTTGTTTGTACATAGTTAGAGTAGTTGTTTTGTTTTCTTTTGTTTCTTTAGTTAGTTGTTCTGTGGTTTGCTTTTGTTAGTTTAGTTGTTTTTGCTTTCGTTAGTTTAGATGTCTCTACTTTTGTTTGCTTTCGTTTGCTTTAGGTTAGGAATAAAGAGGATTTATGTTAGCAAAAGGGTGATGTTGCATACCACGCACACTCTAGTTCGACCCTGCTAAGTTAGGTTTGGGGTATTCCTTTGGTAAATATTTGTGGAGAACTTCTGAATCTTAGATTAATTGTTTCTAAAGTATCTTAAAGTTAGGATTAGTGCTTGACTAGAAAGGGATTCATCTATTGTATCTCTACATTGAATTTTTCAATCATTATATCATACACACTTAATGAATTCTCTGAGTCATTTTGGTTTCCTAGGAGAAGTCATGGCAAGAAAACATAAAGAAATCATCGAAAGTCTTACTTCAGCACCACTATAATGCTCAAGCCCATTGTGAGCTTCATTGCTTACGAGCCAAAGTGTGGAAATATGTGAAAAGAAAAGAAAAGAGAAAGAAAAGAGAAGAGATAAAATCAGGACACTTGGCTTTTTTGGGTGTGCAGAAATCTCTATAGGTGTACACCTCAATAACAAAAACATAAATCGCCGGAAGTAGAGCAATCTCTATGAGATTATAGAGATAACCTCGCTAGCGCTATAGACGTTTGCTGGCAGCGAGGCTCTATCCAAGGATGCTTTTGGAGTTAAGACAAAATAACACTTAAACTATAACTTGCCATGATGGAACCGAAGAGTCATCTTGTTCTCGTGAGACGGGAATGAATGCATCTGCACACACTTATAATTGAAGGATGAAAGATCTTGATACAATCTAGGTTTCCTCTTCCTTTTTGAGTACCCTTCTTAACCGGCGGGTAAGTTAGCTATAATTAATTTTTGATTCTAGGTTTGAAATAGGTTTTATCTTAGGAATGTTCAAGAACATTCCCCATATGGAATCGCCAGATGTTGTGACCTTTTCACGCATCACCCCATTGCAAATGGGGACCCTCCCTTTTTTCCTGCTTTCTAGGGTTTTTGTTAGAGCCTTGTGACCTTCCGGCATCGGTATTGCCCAGTTTTGTTAGTTTTGAATGGTCTAAGTTTTGAAGTTGTGAGTCAACACCGTCAAAGTGCCTAGAAAGCTTGAAGAACAAAGATTGCAATCGATTTGAGTGGATTTGGACAAATTTCTATTTTTGGAAAGTTTGTTTTTTTGCTTTTTCCTATTTTTTAGGAAGTTTCGTTTTTGGGACTTTAAGCACGATTCCCGAAATGGCTATTTTTAAGAAAGTTTTTCCTATTTTTTAGGGATGCTTTCTTTTTCTATTTTTGGAAAGGGGATCTAGGGTTTGCATTATTGGCTCTGAGATTCACTGAAAATGATCGTCAAATTCCTCTAAAATTCAAGTTTTGTTCAAAAAGGCCAATTTCCTAAATTTCAAACAAATCCGAGAAGAATTGCACAAGTTATGAAGATTTGAAGTTTTGATCTCATGGTGCATGAATTTCACCAAGTCCACCCTCCTTGGTGCCTAAAATGAATGAAATCCGCCCTTGGTTGAGTGTAAGATGCATGAAGTTAATGAACTCCGCCCTCCCCTTGGTGCATGAAATCAATCAAGTCCGTCCAAGGGATTTGAAAGTGGCATGAGAAAGGTTCCTAAGTCAAGGCAAGTCCGCCTAGCAAACAAGCAATGTGGCATGAAGTTGATAAAGTCCGCCCTCCTTGGTGCCCAAGATAAGTCAAATCCGCCTTGAAGGAGATCGTAAGTGGTGCCTAAGCATGATAAAGTCCGCCCTCCTTAGAGTCATAAATGTGATGAAGTTTGCCTTGAAGCTAGATAGGAGTGGCATGAACTCAACAAAGTCCGCCCTTAACCAACATAAAGGTGCATATATTTTGCTAAGTCCGCCCTATGAAGAGGTTGAGTGCACAAGATGAAGGAAGTCCACCCTAGCATGATATATGGTGCACAAACATTACAAAGTCCGCCTTCCTATGTAGGGAATGAAATCAATAAAGTCCACCCTAATAAGATATTTGCTAATTTGGAAAGAAAGAGGGTGATGTCATCAAGATTTATCTTCAAAAGTTCGAACTATGGCTGATTTAGAAAGTTTTTGAAAAGAGAATATTGAAGAATGAGTTCGAATTGCAACTGAAAACCAATTTAGAAACTTGCTTTGCAAATTCAAAAGACTAAATGTCCAAGTTCGATGTATGAAGGACAAATTAGAAACAAATTTTAGAAGATCCTCTGTGTTTCTAATTAGGAAATTCGAACTTCATACAAATACCTTCTTCATTCTTTCATTTCTTCATTTAAAGTTCGAACTTTCAAGAGCAAGTTGAGAGTGTTTAAGAGAGATTTTGTACAGGTGAAAGACATTTTGAAGAGTTTTTGCAGGTTGGAAGTGATTTCAAAGGATATTTCAAGTATAAGTCTGAGATTTTCAACAATTTTTCAGAAGTTCATACACAGATTGAGGAAGATTCTTGACTGTTTTGAAGAACAAATTCACAGATTTTCTGAGACAGACCTCTGATTTTCTATCTTAAGCAGCATCTTTTCTCTTCTTTTTCATTTCTGAAGGTGAAAAATGAATCTTATGGGCAGATTATTGGGTTTCTTAACTGAATCTTTTCAAAGAGAAAGAACAAATTCAACTAATTTCCCTTCTTTTCTTTCTCATTTTCTGCTACATAAGTCAGTTTGATTGAACTAAATCGAATTTTGTTGGACATAGTTTGCTCTTAGGTTCTGATTTTTGATTGAGATCAGACCTTGAACTTCTTGAGTTTGGCGAATTTCAGGGGTTTTCTTAAAATTTTCAGAATATCCTAAATGTTGAAAAACCCAATTTTAAGGCTAAGTGTTGGAAAGAAAGTAAAAAAATCATGATATACTTAGCTACCTGTTGACGTGTATTTTGTACACAATCATACACAGAATAAAATACCCAAGGGTACCTTATCCTCTCTTGAATAAAGTCTCTGATTGCTGAAGATGTCGCAAAAAAGGATCAATCAGGATGACTCCAATGTTCTTTTATGTAGGGTCTCTACGTGTGGATAAGCACCAGTGGTCGTTGTGATTGCTGTTTCATCAAGGGGACTTACGTATCCGAAATGCAGGAACAAGATTTCCTAATACTAATGAATTCCAAAAAAGATCAAAAGGGTAAGGCTTGCAAGAGATAAACTCTAATCTAATCCTAAGAACAACTCAATGTAGGTTAGACTTGGCAAGATTCTACCAACTTCGGTATTGCCAGGGAATTACAACTTTACTGAAACTGATGTGATCTTCTAAGGTGAATAATGATTTTCAAATCATCAAGAATCATAGGCACTACCATGAAAGTACATATCAATGACTCAATAATGAATGAAGGTTTATGCAATCCAAATATTTCCAGTAGACCACACAAGGCGTCCTTACAATCAGCAAGAAGCTCATGGTTTGGAGTATGAATCTCACCAAAGATCAAACCCAACACTTAGTCCTTCAAATTTAAATACTACTTCGACCGAGAATGATTCAAGAAAGTAAACAACCATGAAAATAGCCACAAGAATTGCAATAAAACACCATAACTTCAATATTTTATTGATCTCAAAGCCATCATAAACAACAATTGTTTGATATTCCTTCCTCGAAGCTCAATCTTGCTACAAAATAACTTGCTTCTAAAACTCTAACTACTTCTTATTGCTCTCTCTTAATTCTATCTCTCTATCTCTATCTATCTATATATCTATCTATCTATCTATATCAAAATGAAAATGAATGAGGGTATATATAGCATCCTCAATTACAATGAACGGTCCAGATCAAAAGAAGATCAATGGCCGAGATTATGACACCTAAACCCTAATTAGGGTTTTATTACAAAAAGTCCCCTTTTATTGCACAACATTAAATGCATAGCCAAATATTAAATTTGGCACAAAAATTAAGGAAACATAGACCAATGACAATTAAGGTGCCACATCATCTATAACAACCTTTCTTCTAGAATCTTATTCCCTTTCCAATGCTCCTTTTTAGCATATGCAATGAATCTAGACACGATTCCTTCGATCTCAGCAATTGGAATCTCGGGAAGATTCTTCATTCGTTCCTCCAAGTGGATGACCTGATCGAAAGCCTTGAGAAGAGCAGTGTCCCATCCAGGTTCAAGTTCTTTGATCTTCTCAATTAGGAGCATGGTGGCAAACATCTGATCTCGTTGCTCATTTGTAATAACATTCTCATCTTTGCAAAAGATGACCTTGACTCTATCTTCTAATTCTTGCAAATCCACATCTGTCTCAACTGCAATCCTCCTGCCAAGAATAGCACATAATACTTCAAACACTTTGTCCTGGATCGGATGGATAATCTCTTCAACTTGATTGCATTTGTTACTGATGTCCTCAAAAAGAACTTCCTTCATCTGGAGTAAAGTTGACCATTGGAGTAAACTATGAGGTCCTCCATCTATTATCTTTTCTTGTGCTAGGATCATATCTTTATGTTCTGGCAAGTGAAGAGCTTCACTGATAGCTTCTTCTGCAAGATAAGCAAAAGTGTCTCCCTCCTTGGACACTATCGATCTGGATTGTGGATCATAATGGCGAGCACACTCGATCATCAACTCATGGCACTGGATTGCTGGAGGGAAGCCCGCCGCCTTGATAATGCCACTTTCAATTATTCTCCTTGCGACAGGTGATGGCTTGCCAATGTAAGGGACCTCTCGAAACTTCTTCACACTGAAGTTTCCCAAGTTGGTATCTCCAATGTTGCTCCATTTAGACACGATCTTGGTCTCCAATTCTTCGTTCTTTTGATCTTCCTTCATGAGGGCTGGACGACTGGTAGATGCTCCTGCCTTCGGGGTCGCCATCGTGACACCTACACAACATTTCATAATGAGTAATAGATTTTGCAATATAGAAATATAGATTGGATTAAAGATTGAATTTAGGAAACTTCATGATAAGTCCTTGAGTTATCATTTCCTAAATACGATTGAGGTACTGGAAATTCAAAATTTCAAAATTCAAAATTCAAGACTAAGACTAGGACGATTAAAATTCAAAATTTGAACAAGGGAACTTCGCCATACCTCACTTTGAGAGCTAACTCTAACAAAAGGATGCAAAATTAGGAAATTCGCCTAGGCAAAAATGAAGATTGAAGTCTTCAACGTGATCCTCCTCTAGCAAAGGCGCCTCCTTACTTAATTTCACCACCTTGAGGACAAATTCGCTCCACTTGCAACAAAATTCGCACTCTTCCTTGGATGGAAATTTCGCACTTCTCCTTGCCTTCTCCAAATCGCATGCAAATGAATGATTAAATGATGATTTGAAATGCGATATCATACTTCCCTTTTATAGGCGCTCACCTCTTTAATTACCTCTAGGCCGACTTGAAAATAAGGCAAATAATAACAAAAAATTAAAATAAAAGGAGGCCGACTTTTGTATAAATATAAAAATAAAACCCAAGTGCTCTCCCTCTTATTTAATTAATTAATTAAAATACCTTTGTAATTAATTGTTTCGATTTTTAAAAGGCAAAATTAATTATTAAATGCCTTGTGCGCACCCATTAAATGCCAATTTTAATTAAAAATATCAAGGTTCATCGAAATTTAGCATTTAATGCAATTTGAAAATGATGTTGGCGCCAAGACATGGGAAGAATAATGAATATTAACCTCATCGCTCTGGTCCCTGGGAGAGGGACAGGAGCGCTTTAGCATTTTGTTCTTGAATTTCTCGCTTTTAACGTTCAAAGTCACTTCCCTTACATCCAAACTGGCATTTTAATTGGGAACCTTGATCTTGATCTTATTCAATCTTTTGAATGAATGTCTCTTAGACCATTTTCGCCCTGGTCCCTTGGTGAGGGACAGGAGCGAACTTTGCTTTTCTCCTTGATCCTTGATCATTTTAATTGCCAACTTACGTCACAAGGCAAGAAATAACTTCATCCATTCATTCTACGCATACTTAACTTGTCCTTTGCAAGGCGAATTTGATATTTGAGTGATTTTCGCCCTGGTCCCTTGGTGAGGGACAGGAGCGAACTTTGTATTTTAGCTCAAAATTGTCAACTTTTAACATTAACTCCTTGCTCATCACCTTTCTAATGACATTTCAGACCTTGCATGACTCCGCCTTGATATGGTTTTTTGAAGGAAATGATTGTTTTAATGAATATCGCCCTGGTCCTTGTCTGAAGGACAGGAGCGAACTTTTGCTCCTTGTGCTAATCCTTGATCATATCGACCTCCAATTGTCTTCAAAGCGTAAAATAGTGTCTCTTACTCCTTCTTGAACGTTTGAAAAGGAAGTGGCATTCAAAATTCAAGCATACTTGACTATTTCGCTCTGGTCCCTTAGTGAGGGACAGGAGCGAGTTAGCTATTTCCATCAAATTCTCATAGTCTTTGTAACTTTGTTTTCCTTCGAAGCACCTCCAAACATCATCCCCATCATGCGTCTTAGCTTGGATCCGACCAAACTTGACGGAAAAGACTTGATATTCTATATTTCGCCCTGGTCCTTGACTGAAGGACAGGAGCGAATTTGCACTTATAAGCTCATCTGCGCTTTGCCAACTTTCAAATTTGTCTTCAATGGATTTATTATGCTCCCCTTCACTCATTTTTGACATGAAACTCGCTTCAACTTGGTGGGAAATTTGTCTTAGGAGGAAATCGCTCTGGTCCCTGGGAGAGGGACAGGAGCGCCTAGGCAAATATGGGCTTACTTGGCGTCTTGCAATCTTCAAAATTATCTTCAATAGAGTGGTTACGCCTTGTTTCATTTGCCTCAAACTCAAAACTCACTTCACCTTCGCCCGAAACTTGTCTTTTAAGCAAATCGCTCTAGTCCCTTGGAGAGGGACAGGAGCTATCATTGAAATTCGCCCTGGTCCCTGGGAGAGGGACAGGAGCGATTTTGACTCTTTGAGTAGATTTTCTCCATCGAGGTGCACTCAAATTGTATTCAACTGATAAAACACATTTTCTTTGTTCTCCTTAAATCGCGAAATCATTAAAATCTTGCAAGGACAAAGCAATCTTGGATTTCAAGCTCCGGTCCTTCAGTGAGGGACAGGAGCGATTTTGTCCTTCTAGCACATTTCCTTGTTTGCAAACTTCTTCAAATTATATTCAATGGACAAAAGATGCCCTCCTTGATCTCTTCCAATCCAAAAATCGTCTTGGTCCTGCAAGGACAGTTGAATTCTAAGAAACAAGCTCCGGTCCTTCAGTGAGGGACAAGAGCGATTTTGTCCTTGAGGGCAAAATCTCAACTTTTCATTGCAAATGACTAAATCCTGGCGTTCCATCATGTTGATTTCACCTTCCATTGCGTCCTTGACGCTTCAATTTGATCAAAATGAGGTCAAAAATGGTCTAAGTCAGTCATTTCGCCCTGGTCCCTGACTGAGGGACAGGAGCGATTTGACTTTAAACTTTAAAAATTTGCCATTTTGAGTCTCAAAAATCTTCTGAATCTTCAATTATTGCATCTCCTGGCGACCCTGCACAAGACAAATGAAGCAAGTCAATAACCCAGACGCATAAAATACCAATTTCGCCCTGGTCCTTGGCTGAGGGACAGGAGCGATTTTGCCTCTATAGCCAAAATATCAAGAATTTAGGCTTTAGTCACTTCACAAGGCATAACTAGGCTATCTCCAAGGCCAGGGGACAATTATCAAACTTTCCAAAATTTGGTCAAAATTCACCCGAACAAAATTGCACCATTCCATCACTAACACTTAGGCAAAATTTGAACTTGCTTTCAAAATTCCGACTGGACCTAGTCAGACACACCTGACATCCTGACAGACTCATCATATTTCAAAATTGCAATTCATGCGAGGATGCTCAATAAACTTTCAAAATTTGATTGGACTTCGGCTTGAAAATATCAAAAAAGGAAAACCCTAAGGCTTAACCCTAGTCCAAACGACTCACTCACTTACTCAAAACCCTAAAAGCAGAGAGAAGAACAGGCAAAACCTAGCAAAAAAGAGGGGGTCCCCATTTTAATGGAGCGATGTGTGAAATGGTCTACCAAACTCCAAAATCGCACCTAAAAATGCAGATCCTAACTTAAATTTATTCATTTCTTTTGCAGATTTGGATGACCTCTGAGGTTGGAACATCACGCAAAGTCAAGATGAAGTTCCAAGTCGACAAAGATTCCCCTTTGGAATCAAAAATGAACTCCAAGTGGAAACAAGTGGGTGATACAAACCTACGACACATAAACCTTAGGGAGTTCAAGAAGCGGATGCAAGGCATAGACACTCAATTACCTACAACGATAGCAAGGAGAATGATGCGGAGTGGTACAGTGCAAGCTGCTGGTTTCCTTCCAATGATGCAATGTATTGAATTGATAGTAGAGTGTTCCAAGCATTATAACCCAGAGAATAGAGAGATAGTAGCACCTGATGGAAGGATTCTCACAAATATTGGAGAAGTAGCAATTAGAGAGGCCTTCCATATCCCTGAATACCACAACACGGTCTATATGACCAGGGATGAAGCAACCCAGCTAAAAAATGACAATGTAGAAGAATATGAGGCTAATATCAATCATTCATGGTTGGAGAAACCTAGGAAAGGTGTTTCCAAGATACCTAAGCCCCTTGTGAGGG
Organism: Cryptomeria japonica; assembly: GCF_030272615.1. Lineage (NCBI taxonomy): Eukaryota > Viridiplantae > Streptophyta > Pinopsida > Cupressales > Cupressaceae > Cryptomeria > Cryptomeria japonica. Next base: position 110,670,706 of record NC_081413.1, on the reverse strand, counting down.
CATATTTCAAAGAAAATTACGGAGACCTCATCATTTTACTGAACAGAGTCATGGGCAGCCAGCAGGGTGCTCCTTGCGAGCCATGGATGTACTATTTTATCCATGAAGTAATTGCTGGAGTTAAGATGATAAACTGGGCCAAAATCATTAGTGATAATCTGGATGATCAGTCGAAAAATTTGGAGAAGAATAGAACCTTTTATATGAGTTCATATTTAATCTATTTTTAGCCAGGACATACAGATATAGGGGCCTTGTATGCAGAGGAGCTGTCAGAAATAAGGAGAACCAGTTCGCTGTCTATGATTGTTATCCACAACCGCACCTAGAGGAGAAATTTCATTTGAAAAGAGTTAATGATGCATTCCTAATGCATATCACAAGAACCCTTCAGAGAGATCTTCATCAGCGACTCTCTCAAGAGTCAAAAGATTTTATCAGCAGGTTTGGGTATTGGTATATCCAATATCCCGAGTTCACCTACTTAAGGATCCAGGGATTCTCCGGACAGCCGTATAGACTACCCATGTTTCCTACAAACAGAATGGTACTACTTGAAGTAGTAAGACAGTTGGAGAAATCTTTGATTGTGCAAAGAAGGAAACAAAAGACAAGAGCATCTTCTCTCACTATTGGAAATGGATTAAAAACATGTCCATCAACCCAAGCTGCTACACATGCCGACAAAGAGATTCAATGGTATCCATTCTTTCAATATCAAGCAAGGAGCCATTCCGATCCTTTTCATCGAATGAAACAAGTTGATGGAGAAAGGTTCGAGCATAGACCAGACCTTGAAGATTATTGGGCAAACGCAGCCGATAACTTCGAGATCAGAAAGAGGTTTTGGTCCAGGATCCCGTTGAACTTGATCAGGGCATCCAAGGAACGAGTGGCAGACCAACTTGAGGAAGACAATGAATATGAGCAGCCACATTATGCCACCCTAAAGAATGAACATCTTGCTCTAGTTGATTGGACAAAATCTGAAAGAGTTGACCTGGGTGATCTTATGAGACCTGTGATCGAATACTCCAAATGGTGGGCAGCTCAGAGAACAAAGCAACTCAGAGCAAGGAACGTTGCCTTCACCTATGATCTCATGGGGACTGATGAGTCCATGTCTTCGAATCACAGGAGTACATCGAGTAACCCAAGGAATCCAGATAGTGTTGGGTCAAGGAAGAGAAAAGAGCCCACTGAGAATTCCATAAGGGCTAAAGGAAAGAAAATCACTGGAGATGCAAATGTGAGCAGAATGCATAGGTCTGGTGAAGGTCATTCGACTATAAGCGCTACATCTACTGCTCCAGTAAGAATTGAAATTGATGAACAAGAACAAGATAGTAGAATGGGAAATAATGAGACAAAAGTTACTCCTCCCGTAATTGAGGAAATCATGGAGGAAATGGTTCAAGAACCAAGTCAGCCCCCTATTCCCATCAAAGTTCTAGAAATTGAGAACCTAGAACCTCAAAGAGAGTTCCTCGATGGCATAGTTACTACACCAAAGGAAGTTGAAGATAATTTTGATGAGAGTGGCATGGAACAATCAACCATCCCGGATTGGTTGAGGGAAAGAATGAAAGCCAAGGTTCTTGAGGAGGTTCATCAGGTAGAGAACACAGCAGCATTCTTGGCTGAATTAAATAAACTAGCTGAAATAAGACCACCCAAACCAGTTAAGAAGTTCTCTTTGATTCAGAGAGAGTGCAGGGTTCAGGTCAATACAGGTAGCAGTACCAAAGGCAGGAAAAACTCAAGACAGCATTACTCCTGAGGACTATGAAGTCACTACTATAAGTTTGGGAAAGACCACCAAGATTCAGGAAGTCCAGGAATTCGATAATACCTACAAATCCATGAAGGAGAGGCTAAACAAAGAGGTTGAAAAGAGAAAAAGATTGGAAGCTAAGAACAAACAATGGAAAAAGTATGTTCAACACTCAACAAAACCACTTGATCGGGAGGTACCAGTTGCTCCTCCTGCACCTCTTCCACTAGAGTCAATGAAGGATTATGAGGATATGAAGATTACATTCAAAGAGGCCAAAGGATGGACTTTTGATGCCTTGGAGAGTGCTGACATACTTGTTGCAAACCTAGTATTAGCATATGACTCCACCTCTTTCTTGTTAAGAAGAATCCAGGACATAGCTGAAGCTTGGGAAGATGTTGAGGAGATTCAAAACAGAATAATCCCACACTTGAAGACCATCAGAGGGCTTTCTCAACAGGATTTGGTAGATGGAGAAGTTATTCAGTCGGGGGACAGACATGATTTCAGCACTTGGTTCTTTGCTTTGACAGCTAGGGTTGAATCTTTGAGGAAATCCGAGGCTAAGTGTTTGAAATTGAAAAGATTGTCAGAGGTATTCAGGACAAGGTTTTCCTTGTAGCAGCCGAGATATTGCAGCAAGATGAAGTGCGAGAAAAACGTTTACGTGCAGAGAATCTAAGGGCCAAAATTCAAGGAAACTTCTTCAAAGTTTGAGGACCGACTCTCAAGGATGATCTCACCAGGATTTTGAGATTCTTACTCATTGATGAGAACTTCCTAGTACAGGCGGCTGACTGGGAAAACACTCTCGCCACATGTACTGATGACGTGGACATGGTTGATTACCAAATTGGCAGTTTGCCAAGTGTCACCATGGAAGAGGTTCGACTATTAGTGTCCAAATACATTGCATCTACTGAAAAGGAAACTGGATGCCCACCTCAATGAAATTAGCAGCTACGCCACTTGTCTACTATTTTGTTCAAATTGTTAGAGTTTTGGGAAACCTTAATTAGGGTTTTGATCTTTTAATCTGGGCCCTTGATTACTGTTCAATCTCGGCCATTCAAAATTTTTGGACTCCTATATAAGGTTGCCTCCTCTAATTTGGAGAGTGAGGTTTTTTGAAATATTGTTGCAAGGTCATTTTCAAATAATACATTACTTGTGTGCTTTTTCTTAAGGCTTTGTAATCTCTATTATTTGAGTGATTAGCAAGGTTTTCAATTTCTTCAACACCTTAGTTAGATTTTATTTCATGTTGTTAGATTGAATAAAAGATTTGATAAGTATTGGTTCGTGGTGTATCTCCGCTCATACTTTTGATGAATAGATGATTTTTATTCATTGTGTAAAGTTAGTCTGAGCTTTCCATTTTGTGTATGCTTAAACTTCCAATGATAAGCACATCCCTTGAAGATTGCATCCGCTTTGCGTAGTTGTCTTAAGTGAGGTGAAGCAAAGTGTGGTTTATTGAGTTCACCAAATCAATACCGTCTCTTAAGTTCATAGGAGTAGAGTAGACTTCTAAACCCTTATCCTTTTATCCTTTTTTGAGAGTCTTAACCCAAAAATCCAAAAAAAGAGAAGAGTATCAATCAATAAACCTATCTAAATCCCAAAGTTGTGAACAATTCAAGCGTAAGTCCCTTTGTGTATTACTAGCATATCGCAACGCCCATTGAGCTTATCCACATGTCAAGACCTGACAAAAGAAATCTTGGAATCGCCATATGATCTTCTAACAATCTTAGCATAGACGGTGGTTTTTCAAGAGAGGATAAATTATCTTTGGGTACTTTATTCTAATGTTCGATATATGATAAAGCGTACACCAACAGGACCCTTGCAATGCTCCTAACTAGTTGTGCAAGGACTCGGATGAGGACTTGTTTGTGATAAAGAAGGCATATAACCCTAAGATTCTGCTTATTGATGTTATTATTGCAATGGAACCCTCAAATACTCCCCCTTTCAGATATCCCTTGAAGTCTGCTCGTGTTCTAGACTCTGTTGTGCATGGTTGTTCTCACACCCTTGATAGGGTTGCTAAGGAAGTGGTGGTGAATAATGGACAGGTAGGTAGATCAAGTGGCTTCGGGGAAGAATGTTATGAGGATTGGGAAAAGTGGGCTATTGTACCATATAAAGGTTTTGCCTCAGTGGACTTGTTAGAGAATGCCATGTTAGAATTTGGCTCTAGGAAGGCCAAGGCCAAAAGGAAGAAACACACTAAGGTTGGTAAAAAAATCATAGCCCCTCCTCTTGGGGTTGAGCAAGTTTTTGAGTTTATAAGGAAAAGGGGTAGGCCCAATGGTTCCAACAATAAGAAACAAGATAGATCTAATCCTAAAGCTTAGCTGCCCAAATGTTACAAAACGTTTAGGGCTCCAATGGACACCTCTCCGTAAAGTTTTAAATGGACTTGAATTGTGTATCTTGGAATATAAGGGGTTTGGAGTCCCCAGACAAGAAATATGTGATAAAAAGGTTCTTAAAAATGAAAAAGAATGTTGATTTCCTTCTACTTCAAGAGATTAAAGCCATACAATTCTCCCTAAAGATCAACCTGAAATGTATTTGGAGGGAGGCTGAACATTTTGTCACAAATCACTCTAAAGGTATAGGTGGGGCTGCCATACTAGTATGTAGTAGGTGGGCCAAGTTTATGAAGAGGTGGGGCTGCTCCCCTTGCAATAGAATAGTATGGGTTATTATGAACTATAAAGACCAAGAGTATGGGGTCGCATCTATCTATGCCCCAAATGACCACAGGGAGCAAATTGAGCTCTGGAATTGGATTGCTCAGCTAGAGGACATACCTCGGATCCTTGGTGGTGATTTTAACATGGTGGAACATCCACAAGACAAGGTGGGTGGGAATAGGTTTGAGTGGAAGCCTAATGAGAAATTCTTCTGGTGTAGGATGCTTAATAAACTCGGACTGCTTGATCCTCTGGCTGGGAAGAAAAAAGATCTCAAAGAAATTTGGCACACTTGGTGCAATTACCAGCAGGGGAGCAAGAGAATCTATAGTAGATTGGATAGATTTTATTTCAATAAGGACTTGATCAGTATAAAGCAGGATGAGAAGGGTTGCACTGTGAAGGTTATTCCATACACCCTTTCTGAACATCATCCTATACATGCCACTTTTTGTCTCAACTCTTCCCCCCCTCTATCTTAGGGTGTGAGGGATGTTTTTTCACTAAACATCAGTTTGTTGGGTGATGAGGATGTTGTGTTTGCCTCATATATCATTAGACAATACAACTTTTGGAACCCCAATCTATCCAATGCTATTGACAGATAGAATCAGAATGTAGACAGTTGAAGAATTATTTTCCAGACTGGGGGGAAAAAAAAAGTAAAAGATGACAGGAGATTAGAAATTGAGTTGCATAATAACCTCATCTCAGTGGAAGGAGTCCTCCAGCTTCAACCGGGGAATTTAGAGGCTGCTGATAGGCTCAGAATAGCTAAGGAGGAATTGAGGAAAATTCAAAATGTGAGGATTCAAGGTGCTAAAATCAGAGCAAGGATCAACTAGTTAAATCATGGTGACAAAGGATCAAAATTCTTTTTCCATATCCTTAGAAGTAAGGAAGCCAGAGAACGGATTGATAACATATGTGATGAAGGAGCTAATATTTCAGATCAAGAGGGAATCGTAAAAGCTTTTTCTCAACTCTATCATAAGTTGTTTCCTACAAAAGATTTTGGCCCTATAAAGGAGAATGCCAGGAAAAATATAAGTTCTATCATCCCCAAAAGGATAGTGAGGAAGATATCCTTTTACTGGATAAAGATTTGTTTGTGGAAGAAATCCAAACGGCTATATAGTCCCTTAAGAATGACAAGGCCCCCGGACCTGATCGGTTGCCAATTGAATTCTATAAGAAAAATAGTAAGTGGATAGGAAATGACCTTCTTTTATACAAGGAAGCTATTGAGAAGGGCTCTCTGGGCAGGATAAGCAATAGTGGTGTGATTAAGCTCATACCCAAGGATGGAGACAAGTCTCTCATCAAGAACTGGAGACCCATCACACTTCTTAATGTCTCTTACAAAATTCTGGCTAAAATTCTGGCCAAAAGGCTTGAGAAGATCCTGCCTAAGGTGGTAAATAGTACCCAAACCGGGTTTGTTAAAGGGAGGTAAATTCTGGAGAATATACTCACTTGCTAGGAAGCAATGATCTGGGCACATGAATCTAATTAGAGTGGGTCTATAATGCTGATAGATTTTGAAAAAGCTTATGATAGAATTGAGTGGAGCTTTGTTATTATGATGTTGGAAAGTATGGGATTCCCCAAACTCTTATACCAGATGGTGAAAACTCTCATGAATGATGCCATGACCTGCGTTGAAGTAAATGGAGTTAGATCAAATAGCTTTTCTCTAACCAGATTAATTAGACAAGGTTGTCCTTTAGCACCCACCCTTTTTGTGATTGCTGCTAATGCGTTGTTTTTCTTAAGAGACAATTCCCTATCAACTAAGGTGAAGGGTATAAGTCTGCCTAATGCAGAAGAAATATTGAACATACAGTTCGCCAATGAAACTGCTATTCTGGTTGAATTGGAAGAAAATAAGCTGTGTGCATTAATGACTAAACTTGACATCTTTTGTAATGCATCCAGAAGTAAGGTTTCCCTGCCAAAGTCCATTATGTTGGGGTGGGATCTTCACCCACCTACCTGCTTTTCCAAATTCCCGCTCATGTGGGGTGGACCCAATCATCAAATCAGGTACTTGGGCATACCATTTGCTATCAGCCCGAACCTTAAGGAGATGTGGGAATGGGTGAAGGTTAAAATAGACAAGAAATTGAGAAAATGGAGTAAGCACTATCTCTCTTTGGCTGGGAGGTTTCAAGTTTGTCAAAAGATTCTATCATCCTACAACATCTACTATACCTCGGCTTGGTTGCTTAGTAATTACAAGTTTTCATTCATCCAGAAGCTAATTAGGGAATTTTGGCAGTCTGACGGTAAAGGGGGCAAGAAAAGACAAGCAGTCAAGTGGAGATGGTGCACCATGAGTAAGCAGAAGGGGGGATTAGGATTGAAAGACTTGAGAGTGCAAGGTATTGCACTTGCAACCAAATGGATCTTCAAAGCTCTGCAAGGGGAAGAGCCTTGGAAGATTCTGGTGAGACATAACATTGCATGCTTTGTCCCTAAGCAAGGCCCAGCCTGGAAAGGTCTATCATTCAGCAACTTGGTGGCTGGACATTTCTCTATAGCCCCAGCAAGCATGGGAAAGTGTGAGGCACCTTATCTCACATAATGGTCTAATCAATGATGATAATAAGTTATGGGGACAGAGGTCAATTTGGTGGAATTTGTCACATAAGGACAAACCACTGGCTCTATTACAAGGTTGTTCAGCAAAATCATGGGCAAGGAAAGGAATTCAAGTATTTGATGATATCTTTGAAAGGGGGAGGTTGTTATCCTGGCAGGAAATCATCTCTAGATATAATATTCCGCTATCCCAAAGCAGGACATACTCTGTTCTGAAGGCTGCTTGCTCCTCATTTCAGGGCCCTTCCTGTGTAGTAATGACTGCAATTGCTTTTCTTCCTTTACTTGGACTGATGGAACTGCTCTCCATGAAAAGTTATTTACAACTGTCTTGCTGATAATGATAACATTTTGAAGCATCTGAGCTGCTCCTGGAATCTTAACCTTACCCCTGTTACTTGGCAGAAAGTGTGTGTCCAATTGTGGCGTAGACCTATTGAACCCAAAAAGAAGTTCTTTATTTGGCAGCTATTGTTGAATAGGCTACCTCTTAAGAAGCCTGATGGGGAATTTAATACCTGTTCTTTCTGTAGACTCCCTAAAACTGTTTATCATTTGTTCTTTGATTGTTTATTTGCCAGAGAAGTTTGGTATATGTTTGGCCTTGCTATAAGCTGTAATATTAATGTCTCTGAAATATTATGCGGTTTTGTGGCCAAACTCAAGAAAGATTTCAATTTTTTTAGTCTATTCTTTCAGCAAATATTCTTTGGACTATATGGAAAATTAGGAATGATAGTATTTTTAATGGTAGATGCAAGGCACTTACTAAGTCTCTGAGGAGACTCATTATGTATGATGTTTGCTAATAGGTTACAATGGTAATGAGGCTATCCAAAAGGAAATTTGAGAACCTAATGAATGATGGCATTGCTAGAGTATTCAAGTGGGAAGTCTCTCATGGTTTCTCTTGGACAAAACAGGATGGGAACACTGCTCCCTTTGAAGCTGCCCTACACAACTTCATGAGGGAACTCAACAAGATTAAGCACAGAGAGCAGCAGCAATAGCAGGAGTTAGCAATCCCAGTAGCTGAAGTCTTCATACACCCGTACCTGGATCATATTCAGGCTGGGAAGGAACTTGTTTGGATGGATAGCCCTGCTGGTTGGACGGCTTGGTATGAGACAGTTGGAGACAACACCCCTCCTGATGGGGTCTTCCAGTTTGGACAGCTCCCCTCTTGATGAGGTGGATATATTTTGTAATAGAACTGATGTATTTTTCACTTCTGATGTATTTTTGCAGCGACGGTATATGGGCAAGGATTGTAATCTGGTAATATCTTTTACTTCTGATGTATTTTTTGCAGCAACTGTATATGGGCACGGGTGTAATGTGATGTTTCTGGGATTGGGGACCGGGAAATAGTTATGGTAGTCTTGGAATAGATATGTGGACTGTGAAGTTATGAACTTCCGCTGATATATTTTGTAATGTGACTCCTTGATATTTAATATAAAAAAAAAATTATCATTTTTCATTTAGTGCCATATATTATAAATTTATAATTTATGTTTCATAATTGTCAATGTTAATGCAAATTCAACAAGTTACAAGTTCTTCTTCAATTGAGTGGAATTAGAGTGCATACTCCATCTACCTGGTTAAACGCAACCTATTGGAGGCAAAAAAGATGAAGACTTAGTCTTTGTATACTCTAACAGTCTAACTTGTGTCTCTTGTGACATCAAAGACCTAATTACAATGAGAGGGTGACAAAGAATCGGGATCTGACTCCTGAGTGTGCCAACTTAAATGCTATGATTCCACAACTTGCTAAAGTCTCCATAGATGAGCAGCTACTAAACATAACATGGCTAGTGGGAATGGTGCTACAATCGATTGTGGTTCAAATAAAATTGAAGCAAATGTTGACTTTGATGCTCTCAATGAAAAACAATGTGAAAATTATTAAATATTGATTGTAATTTTCAATGTGTATTGACAATTGATAAATTACTAAATTATGAATTTATGAGTATTTTCAATTTTACAAATTATGACATAGTTTAATATTTTGTATTGAAAGAATAAAGATAAAGAAGATGAGGGGTGATCTGTTCCTGACATTACCCCGGACCCTGCTGATGTATGGGATAAACCAGATGACCGGAATCCTCCGCCTTCTCCGATTGGAGTTGCTCTCACCGCTTAAGCAGCTTTAGTTTATGTTGTTATGAGCTTTCTGGGCTCTGCCCGCCTGACTATGGGGCTGTGCTCTTGTATCCACCCAAACTTTTTTTGTGAATATGTGTACTTTAATTACTATTTAATAGAATCTGATGTAACTATTCATAAAAAAAATATTTTGTGTTGGCAATTATGAGTATAACTGTTTTTATTTTATAATGTTAAGACCCAAACCATGTACTTGTACCAAGACTAACGACTTAGCAAGATATATTACAAGTAGTTATATAACATCTTTTATGTAAGTTGACAACCACAAATCAACTGACTGCAAGTATATCCCTCTCAATTGCATGATTGAACAAGAATACATAATTAACAAATTAACTTATTATTATGGTAGGGATAAAGAGCTTCCCCAGCTTGTCAGACTATAGGATAGAAGTAAGTCAGTACACCTCCCGCCACGATTGCTCAGGTTCAAACCAGGCAGGCTCTTGTCCATGTGGTATAATGTGGTGATTTAGATGCTACATATGAAATAGAGCTCAATACTCTCTCCATGTGATGGATAAAGGGAGTTTGTCGTTCAAGATAAGAGCAACCTTGACGTGAAGAAAAATAATGGATACCAAACAAAATGTACTTATAAATTCAGTGAATTGCCAGTTCACAGCTCCAAAAAGAGTCTTTAAAATCTAGAGCACATTCTTTTTCAAAATAATTGTCACTCAATGGAAAGTAAAATTTAAGAAAACTGCAACAGATTTCAACTACACGCCATAGTAAACCCAAACCACTTAAGTGCACTATGTCATTTTCCATCCAGGGCAAAGATGCTCGAAACATAACAAGGAAGCTGTGCCTAAAATGTGTAGCAGCTGATCATATAAGATTCTTAAAAATTGGTCTACAAATAAAAATTAACTCAGTTGGTCGTATAGCATTCTTAACACTTGGTTTTGACCTAAAAATAGCAGCAGCTGGTTACGTGATGTTTTCATATTGGATTACAAATGAAAATTTGTAACTGCTGATCATATGGCATACTTAAAACTCAGTTTAGACCAAAAAAATTTCAACAGCTGGTTCAAATTCAATACTTAAAGTTTGGTTTAAAAATGTAAAATTGCAAAACTTGATCATAGGACAGGATTAAAAATAAGTCTAGAAATGCAAATTGCAACTGATGGTCATGCAACATGCTTCAAACTCAGTCCAGAAATTAAAAATCAGCATCTGGTCATATGAGACTTTTCGAAATCCGTCTGGAAAAGAAAAATTATAACAACTGATCGCGCGAAATGCCTACTAATCGGTCAACGATTGTTGATTAAAACTGCTTAAAATGGTCATATGAGACACATAAAAATCATTCTCTAAATGAACCTTACGGTTTAAAATTTTCATCACACACCGCGAGGGTTTAGAAACTTAAATTTTACATATAAATCTATTGCGGCAAGCCTTATTTAAAAACAATGTCCTTCAAACCTACAAAATAAATTACTTCTTTTGAAATACATACCAAACGGAAGCCTGAACACCAATAATTATATACACAAACTATGTAGAATATATGGTTAGATCCAATTAAATTCACTGACGCTATTTACTAAATTAGGGTAAAACCCATATACTACAACAAATGATCTGAAATCCAACTACATGCGCACATAAAACACCCATTCAATCCAGTAAATTAAACAAAGGTACCAGAATTTTCAGTTAATTTTTGGGTTACAGCACTTACTATTCGGGATTCATGGTGGAAATCTGCAGCAATTATTCGAGGAGAGCAAAAAATAATAATGATCTTAAACTGAACCTCAACCAATTGTCAAGTGCTTTTTAACTAAAATAAGATAAAACTTCAAATGAACTTAAACACTCTTCAAAATAGATCTGAAACCAAATCTCGACGATTTCCTCCAATTATTGAAGAAATCGAAGGATTTGTAAGACCGTCCACAAGCAGTAAAATAAGATTTGCGTGCGTATATTTTATAAAATAAGGCCGAGAGGACCGGGGCTTACAACGTCGAAGTTACCGGCTTCTTCCGGTTGCACAAATAAGAGAAAGGGAGGAGAGCTGGTCTAAACTGAATTTAAATGTTCTCATAAGCGGACCTTTATGAGATTAAGTACGTATTTTTTATTTAATTTTGTTGTCTTCAGGTCATGTTTGACACTTGTCTATTCAGGGATCAAAAATGAAAATCTTATCAAGAAGATAAAAAAAATTAAGTCCCTTCTTGGTAAGATTTTCATTTCTATTGTCTGGATAGACATTTCCTCATGTTTGTAGGTGTGTGAACTGAATTCAGTTCAGTCACTTAAAATCATAAAAAGTCTTTAATAACACCCCTCCTTAATCATAGTTTAGGTGAGACAAGAAGAGTAGGTCCTCACATCAAAGTCTAATAAGGTATCCAAGTACAATGCCTACGTACAATGCACTTCATGAAGAAGATGAGAAAACCCTATGGAAAAAAACTCCCCCCAAAATAAGAGAAAAGATAAGCTCTTTATATGATGAGAAATAGAAAACCCCCAAAGAGGGAAAAATATTTCTCATAAGAGAGGAGGAGAGAGATCATGTAGCCCCCCCTAATGAAGAATCTTTTGCACTGATGGTAGATGCACGACATTGAATGCTAAAGATGATCCATGCTCATCAAAAAACATTCCTCCCCTTGAGAAGAAATAGAACCACAAAAGCATGTAGGTTTTTGATATTATAAGCAACCAAAAAACAAGGGGGCTAACCCATAGGAACAACAAGGAGAACAATGGCAGAACCATTATCCGCATATAATCAGCAGAGTTACAGCCTTTTACCTCTATCAAAAACTATTATCATTCTACGAGAGTTTAGCAAAAATAAAGCAGAAATAAGAAGAGTTTTAGACATATGCCACGCAGGGCAATAGACATAGAAATTCAAACAAAAACATAACCTAACGCTATCCGCCCGCGGGCTACTAAACTTAAACAAAAAACTAGCTTTCCATCGAATTCAGAGAATTTACTTCTTTTTCCCATGGCTCCTCTTGGGGAGGAGCTTTCTTGCCCATTCCTTGGTGAGGAATTTAAACAGGGCCTTGTAGTCCTCATCATCCTTGCCTTTACCCTTGGACGCACTTTCCTGCATGAGGCACGGAGTGGTAGCCGAGCAGCGCATCACATTCAACGCGAATTTAGAAACATCATGCATTTTGGATTCCGCCGCCTCCAGTATGCTAGTGATATCCTGCACATTATCACAAAGGGCCACCATTTTTTTCTCCAGCTCCACCAGGTTTTTATCCTCCTCCTCTTTTATTCTACTTGCCTCCTCCACAACCATCAATTTTTCCAGTTTGAAAGTCGAGGAGGGGGGATTTGCAGGCTCCGGACTCTTTGAAGAAGCGGGGCTTTCAGAATCCTGGGTGGAACTGACAGAGTGAGGTGTCGGGTTATGGTGGAGGAAAACCACATTATCAGTTGGGATAGAATTTCCAGTGTCATGCGAAGAGGAGGGGTCTCTTAGAGATTTTTCTGAGGGTTTAGAGGCAAGCCTGCTAGAGCGACGGGGGGTATTGGCCTCGTCGGTGATATCCATGTCAGAATCAATCTCCTGGATTCTGACTTTCTTGGGAGTTCTGACCTCTTCAGGGGAGTGTTTTTTAGTTTTCTTGCTGCAAGAGTCAATTTTTGGGAGCCGAGGGGGGCTAGCATCATTTTTAGCAATAGGGTAGGTCGAAGGACTGGTATTAGTCACATTCTGGATGGAGATAGAACGGGGCAGGCAAAGAACGAGGTGGAAGTTGTACAGGCGAATAATGAGGCCCTAGTGGAGGATAGGGAAATCTTTCCCCTTTTTCTTAGCTTCGGCAATATCCTTTACATTAGCATCCAGAGAATGCAACAAGAAAAATGGAATGGAAATATAGTCCTTATTTCTCAAATGGCTAAGGAAAGGGAGATGGTAGTAATAGAAGATACCATACCTTCCCTCCAGTGTGAAACACTTCATCACAATGTAACAGACCTCATCCCACAGGGAAGGGAGCTCCTCCCGGTTGAATCCGCTCGCCCTTTTAACAGGGTTTTTGCCCTCGCAGAAGAACTGGTTCAGACTAGTGGTATCCGCAATACGACTCTGCTTTTTCCATTTCCTCCCCTCCAGAGAAAGACCTGTCGCCTGAGCTATGACATCTTCATTGATTTCGAATGAGATACCCCCCATGGTAACTCTTATGTCTTCCCAGGAATTCACAAATTGCTTGGAAAGTCTTTCATCGTTTCCCTTCATACTTTCCATGAACTTATCAATGCCGCCCTCCGAGCAGACGAACCACACCGCCGATTTAGCTCTAAACTCATCAACTTTATCGGGTTCCAGTCTGAGCCTGTCCCCCCCCCCATTCTTGATTCCTCCAGCTTAACAGAGTAAATGTGAGACCTTCTAGTAGAAACGCAAAGCCGAGGCAGGATTAAGGCAAAGTTGATATAAAATCATGTAAGTTGTCTTCCCATTCTTGAAAATAATATGAGAAAAAAAAAACTCAAGATGAATGAAGCCTCTAAACGTTGCTCAAGTGTCCCCATTTCAATGTTGAGAGGTATCCCAAACAAATTGAGTGCTTTAGGCCACAATGACAAAGATGACAATCTAGAATCTAATAAAGGCCAATGCAGATCATAGTCCAAAGGCAAAAATGATCCCTCTAAATGTTGCTCAAATGTCTCTAGGCCAATGGCAAAGTGTGATGAATGCTAATAAGATGAATTAGGTATCATAGGAGATTCAGGTACATTGATCATGAATGTGTGGTGATAGTTGGACCAATGAGAATCTAGGACTACCACGACATAAGCAAATATAGGCAAAGAGAGAACAAGAGGGTCTGAATATGCACCCATAACATTAGAAGAAGATGAATCAACTCCATAGGAGTTGTCAAAAAAGAGGATATGAATATCCTCATTGGTGTGCTCCAAGTCTACAATGTGGGACTCTACAAACAAGGATGCAATGTCTAGTAGAAATATGTCCCAATAAGCTATCTTAAGAAAACGATGGAAATATTGTCACACCAAACCACTGGAAGTTGTTAAAGAAACATCATTGAACTTGGAAGTAGCAACACTAGATGGAATATCCTCAACTAGAGGAGATGAAGTGTCCCTAACTATGGATGCAACCATATGTGAAGGAGTGTTGTATGGCACCTGATCACTCTATGAAGATGTGTCCAAACAAATTGGGGTGGTAGGTGCCTTAGTGAAGGGAACATCATAATCTCCAAACAGTTATTGGATGATGGACCAACGAACAAAAGTGCACTTAGTGTTCTCTATGTGATTGATTTATCCCTTGTAAACTGTAATGCCTATGAGTTCATAAGCTTTGTCATTTTTGTTAAACCACCTGTTCTTCTAATATTTGCCATGAGGATCAAGAATGAGTCCAAGGAGATAAGGTAGTACAGACCATGCTCATTATAGTGATTCAAGATCCCTTACTTCCAAGACAAATATTTCTCTAGATTAAGCCTGACATATAATGATGAAATTTTGGTTTAGACGACATGATGGATCCCCCCAAAGTGGAACTTTATCTCATTTCGTGATTGTATGAAGATCCCAATGACATCTCAGTTAGTCTAAAACTGAAGAATGGTAAGAAGAAGTGTTGAAGCATACAAGTTACAACACACAATACACCCCCCTTGATTCAATTTTAGAGGCAGCCCTTATAAGTGGCACTTTATGGGTGTAATGCATAGACAAATCCAAATGGAATGAAAAAAATAACTTTTATAATGAGAGTGTGATATCAAATCCATTGGATTGGGAAGGAAAAAATACACACTTTTACAAAAAGAGGCACTCAAATTTGAGGTGTCAAGCAAAAGTTATGCCAATTACAAATTTTCACTGATATGTCTAATGTAGCATTACAAAATTTTACAAATGTCTTGCAAAATTTTTTATAAGAAATGTGTTCGAAAAAGAGGGGTAAATTGAGAGTTTTGTTGAGATCATAAAAACCTGCTGGATTAAACTTGACAACTATCACTAGTTTGAAAGCAAAGCAAATGCAAATAAGGAAAATACAATTCCAAACTCAAATTGGAAATTTTCTCCATTATTTCGCAAGCAAAGCTTACTTCCTTCCACACAGATTTTAACTCTTCCAATTTAATGACTTGTCATATTGCACATAATTTGTCACCCAAAATAAGGGGAAAGTGCAAAAAAAATCCACATACAAAAATACTTTTCAAGTTTGTTCGAGAAAAGGAAAGTGTTAGTCACCTCAACAAAACATTTCACTAGTCAATTGTAGGTAGGTTTCCATGCCAAATATGATAAAATGTTTCCTTGCAATGGATCAGTCCAACTCACAAAAATATTTCGATGCGCTAGTAGGTCAAGGTTTAAATGCCTACCAAATAATGACAAAGTCTAATACCAAAGAAATGTCTTTACACTGGCCTTTACCTTTGATCCAAAAAGCTTGCCTAAAGGAGCTCCAAAGGGAGCCAAAATGCAGAGATCTAATGCCAAGACAATGCTAATATAGGAAGCCAAATGAGAAACAAGCATGTAGGCTACTAACGTAGCAAATGAACACCAAAATTAAGATCAAGATGCAAGTCACAGGTCTAGAAAATCAACTAGTTGATGCCAAAAGATAGTTGAATGCTTGGGAGAATTTGTGTGTCTTCGTTAATGAAGTCACTAGCTTTCAAAAAATAAGTAGTCGTTACTTTTTAAAACACCTCACAAGCAGAGGCCATTTAATGTGGGGCCTCACATGGGAAAAGTATTTAATTTAGTATCGGAGAAATATATTTAATAAAGTGAAAAGTTAGTATCCAAAATTAAATGAGGGGTTGATGGTTTTGTAATCTCATGGTATTAGTCACATGGTTTTATGTAATATCACTTGATGGTTTTGTGTGAACCTTATTCTTCAAAAGAAAGCACATGGGTAGTTGTCTAAGGTTGGTTAGTTGGACATTTTAGCCAAAGGGTTGAGAGCATCTCTTGTTAATATTTGTGAGAGTTTGAAGCATGAGATGGGATGTGTTCTTACATGCTTGTTCCCATGGAGTGTTGGTAGAGAGCTTGTGTTTTAGAAGTATTCATGGAGGACTCTAAAGATGTATTGTAATGATTTCATTGTTGAATAGTATATGAGCTATGTATGCTTTTGGAGGCTGGGTTTTTCCCTCTCAAGGGTTTTCCCAAGGGGTATCTCATGTCATATTTGATGGTATGTTATCCATTCTTTTGTATGTGGATTATGAATACTTTTTTG
This sequence comes from Cryptomeria japonica, assembly GCF_030272615.1. Lineage (NCBI taxonomy): Eukaryota > Viridiplantae > Streptophyta > Pinopsida > Cupressales > Cupressaceae > Cryptomeria > Cryptomeria japonica. Next base: position 110,654,169 of record NC_081413.1, on the reverse strand, counting down.
TATATATTTCATTATTTGGGTTACATGGGGATTTGTCATATATGGTAGGAAATTTCCTTACAATCCATTATAACATTTCTTCAATGGATAGCATCCATGTAACTAGACACTTTATCCCTTCCTTCATCCTTTTATTACCCATCCACCATATTTCAAATCCTCTTATCCACGTCCTTATCATCATCCCTCTCCATCCATGTCATTCCAAAAATCCCCAAAAAGTGGAAAAAGAAGAGAAATGATCTTTCAAATGGTAAAAAACACTTATTTTGGCCCCTTGGGCAAGTACCATGATGAAAACTTGGTAAACAAGCATCATGTGTAATTCTTATCTCCTTGCACTCTACACTTGGGGTAAGCTACATTCACACTATCCTACCTACCCCATCTTATCCACATACCCAAATATCTTCCATACCATATCCCTCATCTCATCTCCTTCCTTACATCCTAACCAAACCCATCCACCCCTCCCACCTATAATCTTGATAAAGATAAGGGTAAAATATCCATGCATTGTTTGAACAATTCAAACCTTACTTCCTCTAACAACCATATCTCCTATGTGATGTCCTTCCATCTCATACATATTTTTCCACCATCCATCCATAATGACACTCCTTTTCATGTGGGGCATCTTGTCTCTTTTCAACATATTCCCTTGAGCTACTTCCTCTTATTCCTCATCCAATATACTCCTATCTTGTATCAGTATCCATCCACTCAATCCCTTTATCTCCTATACAAGCAATCCTTACATCTTTTACCAAACCTTAGTTTTCTCTTTTCATTGTTTCCTATCCATTCCTTTATCACAACTATCATATCCTCCATGCAATCTTATCCTACCCAATATAATTATCCATACAATGAAAAAATCCCAAAGCATTCCATATAAGTGTTGTCAATCCTAATTCATGCAATCCAACCCATCATCCCAAAGCATTCATCAATTTTGATACAAATTAGTTGATAATTTATTGATAAAATTTAATCTAATTATCATCATAGGATACATCCTTCCCAATCTCTAGGATATGTATTATACTTATCATCATATCTGCTATCCTTGACATCATCAATGCATCCATCACCCAAATAGTTTTCAACTTGACTAGGAACAAAATCCTAATTTATTTTTGGTTTTTAATGCATGCTTTGTTATTGCTTATGTGTGTTATTATTATTTTCATCTATCACAATTTGTGTACCATAATTTCACAAGGGCAACATGGTCTTCCATATCATGGAACCTTTCATAAGGAATATATGTTTTCACTTGACCTTTTTTATCATGTACTTGACACATTGTCACCTTGGTTCCTACCCTAATACATAACAACAAGTACCATATAAAATATAGGTTGCTTACACCACCTTAGCATGAATACCATCCATCCTCCCTCTGTATCTATATCTTCGTCGTCTATATCTTTTTTCCATCCATCTTCTCCAATGTCCTTTTTTCCTTCTTCCTCCTATCCTCCCATCCATTTTGAGAGCACAATTATGTTCTTCAAAATGAGGGGGCATACAAAACTCTATCCTCATCATCCTTCCTCATCCTTGTAGTAACCAAGGTATCATGCCACTAGTCCTCGTCCATTCCTATCAATTGACTATATTTTATTATTATTTGATATAAGGTCACTTCTTGTAGTCATGATGCTATATCAAAGAGGGGCATAATGTACAACGTAAATTTGTCCATACCTAACCACACTTGGCTTTACCCCATCCTAGTCAATTAAATAAATATTTATTATTCATTTAATTCATTGACCCCTCGCTGTTAATTAAATAAATTTAAATATATTTAATTAATTTTAACCTTCACCTTTATTCCTCACCTTTAATTAAATAAATAATTTATTTAATTAAGTTTAACCTTATTCCTCAAATTCTCTCACTAAACTGGTTAATTAATACCTACTTGATTCATTGATTTAAGCTAATTAAACTTCATTACTATTTTTCCTTAATATTTAACTCCACCTCATGCTCAATTTGTGTCCATTTAATCCTAGTCATTAGATCCATCGAAATGGATCAAGATCTAAACTTGTCATCGCTTTACAAGTGTCCCTACCGCCCTCGTTCTCACACATGTGTGAGTATTAAAAGGTCACTTCAAAGCTACCCTACATATTACACATGTCATAAGGTAGCCACCCTACCTCTCCCACTTGTCTCTTATATGAGTCTCCTTATGGGTGTGCTCACACCTAGCTCTTAGACCAATGAAACATGTCCTTGTCATACTTCCACCTTTTGACACTTGTCACAAGGCTAAGCCCTTTATCCATGCCCTCACTCTCATTAAATCATATCCATCCACTAGACATTGAATCTTGGCCCTTGATTTTTCTCATAAAAAAATTATAAATTGAGGCCTTTACTCTCATTTTGGACATTTTCCCTTACCATACCATTGTGTTGCTATTTTTTTAATCCATAATATTCTATAATACTAATTACATGTTGTCCCATTCTCTATCCAATCTATCCTCATCATAATGTACCATGTTGCTTCTATAAGAAACCACATTCCACCATTCGTTACCCATCAAAAGGAGAAAATCAAGTGGAAGGGTACACTTCATTTTGGCCTGATCAAAGGAGAAAGATGATTTAGGTATAAGATTCAATTGATTGTTTTATCTTTTATGTTTAACAAATTTTATCTTTTTTAGACCTACAATAATTATTTATAATTTGTATATGCCAAATACAATGCATAAATGTGGATAGAGAGTGAATGGCTTGGTAATTATGCATGTTCATATATATAGGGATAATCATGCATAAAATTAATCTAAGGATATTATGTAAGGTTACATGCAACTTGTAGTTCATTGTGAGCAAGATTGCACTATAATTTTACTTAAACATGATTTTATGAACTAGTATACCTATATTTAAACAATATATGTAAAATATGCCGAGAGATATCTTATAATAGAAGAGAATCATCTGTAAAATAAATGTTCTTCTAAAATACTAAACAACAAGAATACAAATCCATTAAAGTCTTGCATGCAACAAGATGTGAATCTATCTGGAGACAAGTGGCGAGGGTTCTATTTTATTTGGAGTAATAAAATAACACCTCCACAAAAGCTGAAACATGGCATATTTCATGCATTTACCTGTCATTTGCATGTCAAATTGTTTCAAAAATGGATTTTTGTTTACGAACATTTTGATGTCATTGTAGATGCCTCTTGGCATAATAATTTAGGTGGCACTAAGATATAGGCACCTATATACCCATATATGTAATTATATAATTATGATATGCTAAGACATCAATCACTACAAGGTGACATCACAACGATGTGTCCACCTTTTGGTCTAAGTAGGATATTAAAAACTGATGTTTTCATTTTTTGTCAATTATAGGGAACAAATGATCAAGAATCTAGGGATGATGTAAATTAATGTGTAGTGGCATCTTCTATATAAATTCAGGATATCTAATTTTAATTTTTAAAAAATTATATCATTTTTTTATTTTTATTTTTTCAGTCAATATTTCTTATTATTTTTATTAAGTGACATCATTCCATAACACATAACTTTCATTAGAAGTTTTCAAAAAATACTTTTTTTAAACTTAGATCATTAACATCAATGTCTAGTGCATGGATTTTTTTTGGTTTTTTATTAAATATATTTTTTATTAATAATTTTTTAATTAGTACAAAAAAATTAGACGTGTATTATTATGTAACACATTTCTCTTAGCATTGTTATTGTTAATTTTATGATGGGGATGAGATCACTTGTTTGTGACACATTGGTTTATAGCTTCGAGTCAAAAGTGTTTACCCCTTTAAACAAATGCATTTCTCTTAGCATATACATCAAAATTATTATATTTTTTATTAAGACAAGAAAATCTAAGTGGAGTGTGTTGGTGTTTTTTTTCTTACAACCCTTGACCCTAAGGATCTCATCACACTTCAGATTAGGGAGTGAACTTTTGATATCGATTAGAAACTATCAATAGGTTAAGGACAAGGAAATCCAACATAAATAGGGCTTAACTAAGGGGCGTGTGCACAAAGATGGTGGTCAGAAAAGTGGACACCACCCAAAAAAAACTTGGAAAAACAAGTAGCGCGTACGCGGTTTTAAAATTTCAAATTCCCGCGTACGCGCTTAGGTTTGTTCTTCCCGAGCCTAGAAAAGGTAGTGCGTACGCGCTAAGCTTAGGAAACTGAGCGCGTACGCGCTACGCATAGGAAAATTAGCGCATACGCGCTGCTTATAGGAAAATGAGCGCATACGCGCTAATAATCCTAGTAAAACCGTGTACGCGGTGCCTGATGAAATTTTTTTTTTATAAAAACTGGGTCCTCATTTACCCGAAAAGCGCATTTTTTACTTTTTTTTTCCCCATTTTTTAAGCTAAACCGCGAACGGGGTGCGAAATTTGTCCTCAGGCTATGGATCAAGGTTAGTTTTTTTTTTTTTTTTGTCTTTCTTTCTGGTTTATGCAATTTGTTTTACATTTTGAATTTAATTTCATTAATTTTGATTAGGTTTTTTCATTTTTTGTTTCAAAAACCAGATTCTTCTAATCCAGAACAAGAACAACCAAATGCACCTCATGAAAACCCACAAGAACAACCAAATGCACCTCCTGAAAACACACAAGAACAACCCCCAATTCCTCCTTTTGACCGCACAGCCGAAACACAGGAAGAATTGATTAATCAGTTAGGGCAAAATACATCCAAAATCAATAGACTGATTGTAAAATTGAAAACTTCTGAACTTGACCATCATCAATCCCTCGCCACTAGCCTAGAAACATTAGCTAGTGGTGCCATAGTTGTTTCCACTGAAATTACCAAATGGGGAAGCTTTAGGGATAGGTGTCGTCAATTCTATGCCAATGGGCTATCATACGATGGAGTTAAAAACAAAAATATTTCTAAACAACAAATATGTGCCCTTTTTGTTGACCCCAAAACTGGTCAGTCATTACCTCCTAATGCAAAGAGGTTTCCCATACATTGGTGTACCAATGTGCAGATGAAGAGTCTTTTTTGGCAAAGGTGGTGGATGGTCTTTGACGATCCACCTTGTAATAATTATGAGGTGCCATTATATTTTTTGAGAAAAATATATTGTGAGTTTGTGCTCAATGTGCGCCCAAATTATTTTGACATGAGAGAGTTTCATGGTAGAGGTGGTGGCTCTGCCCAAGATAGACCTGGAGCTCGTAGGCGATTAGGCACGGAGAGTTGTTGCCCCCTAGCACCCAAACCCAAGGTGCATCACGTTGTCCCATTAGAGCTGAAAGAGTCGATGGAGCTATAGACTCTTCAGGCAGCCACAGTATTGACTGGTGCCATCATCCAGCATGGGACATCATTAGCACACCCTATTGTATTGGATGATGAGCCGTTAGAGTGCAACAGAGAGCCCATCGAGCATATGTGTGTCAGTTGCTCGGGGATATGCTCGGGGATAGATGATGCAGTCGGTGCAGATGGATACTCATATCATCTATGCACGATTTGCAGTTGTAGATGTCAGGCTCACACGGTTGAGAATGTCGTGCTGACAGATGAGTTGATGGACATGGTGTTTGCCCTTGAGCCACAGACACAGGTGCGTTGATTTGAATTCATAACATTTTATTTATCAGTCACTTTAATTTTGTAATTATATAAATGAACTTTCATTTATACATCAATTTAAATTGAGACAAATAATATGCATTTCAGGATGCAGCAGCGGTATCCCATACACCTCCCCCAGTTACCACAGCTGCAACTTCGACGCCTGAGGTATAAATTTTGTAACATGTTAAAATAGAATAGTACACTTTGAATTCAAAAAAATACAAGATATACTAACTATCTTTAATGCTTGGTCCAATTTCTGGTTTGTAGATGTTGACAGGGGACGAAATGTCCTAGATTGATGACATCACATTGTCGACGATCGATTTTGGCCTACAAGGCTATACGGTATCATATTTTGTACAACTCTTTTTATGTATTGTTTTGATGGAATATGCAAGTCATTTAATTTTAGATTTTTAAAATTATGTTTAATTTATTATCTGTACTAATACCTCATGTTAATTTTCTATTTTTAGGGCACCCCCTCTGCGTCTAGGGCTCGTTCGAAGAAAAAGAATATCTCAAAGACGCCAAAACGTGTGAAGAAGGTAATTGAACACATTTTTAGTTGTACAATTGTTTGAAAATGTTGAAATCAAGTATTAGTTGGGGTTTGTAGATCGATTAGTGTTTTTTGTCTATTTTACATGTACAGCGGCCATTGAGCTTTGCGGATATGTTGAATGCACCTGATTCGCCCGCGAATCAAGAGAGGGCGGAGGTATGTATCTCTACTTTATTTTCTTGATTTCATGATTATATGCACGCATACATGTGAACTTGTGATATATTATAATCTTATATTTTTTTCATACAACAAATATCCATACCTATTTCGTCAATGGCGAACCCTCCTCCTTGCACTGGAGAAGCATATCAGGATCTGGTACACTTTTGTTTGATATGTAAAATTAATTGTTTTCAACCTTCAATACTTATCATTATATTAATTGTATTTAATCTTTGTACATTTTTTTGTATAGGTAATAGCGACCGTTTCTACATCGATGGTGAGCCATCCTTAGTCCATTGGAGAAGCATCTGAGGCACAGGTACGTCATTGTTCTCTATATTATAGCTTTTAAGTGTTTTTGATATATTTATGTTAGTACATTGTATTAATTGTACATTTAATCTACAATAGACTTGTTCGCGGTACGGCCATAACGTGGATCCATTTAAGTATGTCTTCAAGAAAACTCCTAAGAGTGACAAGGAGAGGAGAGCGAAGACATTAGCTCCTGGATCAGCTGATGAGGTAATCTACATTTCAATTGCAAAGGAATTAAAGTTAAATGCATAGTTATGATGTCAATTGTGAACTATTTTCTACAAAAGAATTCTAACTTGGCTTTTGAATTGTGGTTTTGCAGCCATCTATAGAGTCGCGTACTGCGCCGAAGAGGCTTGATTTTGATGATCCACCAAAAGTTTAGGATCATATAGTGTTATTTTTGGTCATAGAATGACCAATACATGTAAATATATTCTACATTTTTATTGTATATCAATTTGGACATGGCATATGCCACATTTTTGTAATACTTGTATTGACTTGGCAGACATGCCTTTTTTTATATATATAAATATCGATATTCGATCCAATAAATGTGTAATGAGTTCATTATTTTGTATTCGTTGTATTTTGTGGTTGTCCTTTTATAAATTTAAATGAATATTTGTATATGTAATCAACAATATGAATATAAACAACAAAAAATATATGATATAAAGCATTGCAATCATGGAATATGATTTGATAAAATTTCTAAAATGTTGAATTAACTGTACAAAACTCCTTGTATTCAGTTCATTATTGTGTATTCGTTGTATTTGGTGGCTGCCCTTTTATAAATTTAAATGAATATTTGCATATGTAATTAACAATATGAATATAAACAACAAAAATCGACAATATGAATTTAAACAACAATGTGTTTGGTGCAAGAGCACCCTCACGCTCGCAATGGTCAAATTTTATTCCTCGTGTGCACAAACCGACGTCGTGAGCGCGTTCAGGTGGGCATTTTTACGCTAGGCATGCCCCTGTCATGCATCCCAAAGCACCAGAACGTCGAGAGTCATACCCTACCGGTGAGATCTCTCAAGTGCCCTGAGTCCAAAAAATTGTCAAAATTTGACGGACTGTTTCTTCCAATCCACGACACATACGGTCGATCTGTTTGATCCCATGGGGTCGCGTGAGGCTCCTCTACAATGGCCTATCTCGGTTTTCGACGACTCAAAGCCATTTTCAATTAGTAGCATTTTTTCGCCTGCTCAAAAAACCGTCAGTTGCTTGCAAGGAAAAGTTGCAAGATTGGCTAGAATTGATTTTGTTCCTCGTGTGCACAAACTGGCATTGCAAGCGCATCCGGGTGGGCATGTTTACGCTAGTCATGCCCCTGTCATGCATCCCAAAGCACCAAAACGTCGAGAGTCATACCCTACCAGTGAGATCTCTCAAGTGCCCTGAGTCCAAAAAATTATCAAAATTTGACAGACTGTTTCTTCCAATCCACGACACATACGATCGATCTGTTTGATCCCGTGGGGTCGCGTGAGGCTCCTCTACAATGTCCTATCTCGGTTTTTGACGACTCAAAGCCATTTTCAATTAGTAGCATTTTTTCGCCTGCTCAAAAAATCGTCAGTTGCTTGCAAGGAAAAGTTGCAAGATTGGCTAGAATTGATTCTGTTCCTCGTGTGCACAAACTGGCATTGTGAGTGCATCCGGGTGGGCATGTTTATGCTATTCATGCCCCTGTCATGCATCCCAAAGTACCAGAACGTCGAGAGTCATACCCTACCAGTGAGATCTCTCAAGTGCCCTGAGTCCAAAAAATTATCAAAATTTGACGGACTGTTTCTTCCAATCCATGACACATACGGTCGATCTGTTTGATCTCGTGGGGTCACGTGAGGCTCTTCTACAATGGCCTATCTCGGTTTTTGATGACTTGAAGCCATTTTCAATTAGTAGCATTTTTTCGCCTGCTCAAAAAATCGTCAGTTACTTGCAAGGAAAAGTTGCAAGATTGGCTAGAATTGATTTTGTTCCTCGTGTGCACAAACCGACGTTGCGAGCGCGTCCGAGTGGGCATGTTTATGCTAGGCATGCCCCTGTTGTGCATCCCAAAGCACCAGAACGTCGAGAGTCATACCCTACCAGTGAGATCTCTCAAGTGCCCTGAGTCCAAAAAATTGTCAAAATTTGACGGACTGTTTCTTCCAATCCACGACTCATACGGTCGATCTGTTTGATTCTGTGGGGTCGCGTGAGGCTCCTCTACAATGGCCTATCTCAGTTTTCGACAACTCAAAGCCATTTTCAATTAGTAGCATTTTTTCGCTTGCTCAAAAAACTGTCAGTTGCTTGCAAGGAAAAGTTGCAAGATTGGCTAGAATTGATTATGTTCCTCATGTGCACAAACCAACATTGCGAGCGCGTCCGGGTGGGAATTTTTACGCTAGGCATGCCCCTGTTGTGCATCCCAAAGCACCAAAACATCGAGAGTCCTATAGGTGAGATCTCTCAAGTGCCCTGAGTCCAAAAAATTGTCAAAATTTGATAGATTGTTTCTTCCAATCCACGACACATACGGTCGATCTGTTTGATCCCGTGGGGTCGCGTGAGGCTCCTCTACAATGGGCTATCTCAATTTTTGATGACTCGAAGCCATTTTCAATTAGTAGCATTTTTTTGCCTGCTCAAAAAATCGTCAGTTGCTTGCAAGGAAAAGTTGCAAGATTGGCAAGAATTGATTTTGTTCCTTGTGTGCACAAACCAACATCGCGAGCGCGTCAGGGTGGGAATGTTTACACTAGGAATGCCCCTGTCGTGCATCCCAAAGCACCAGAACATCGAGAGTCATACCCTACCGATGCAATGTAGAAGTTGTTTGACAACTTTTTTGATAATTTTTTTGACAACAATGACATTTTTTGCTCAAATTGTATCTAGTCTCAATCTATCACCCCTATGACCCGATAATGACTCAAATAATTATCTATGATTATACAAGAATCAAGAATGCTCATGATTGACCAGGGACACATCACATATACTCAAAACATAGTCACAAAACATTGACACACAAAATAGTCACAAAACATTGTCACATATTATTCAAATCAGCTCTTGGCTATTTGATTATACAAAAAATTGACTTACAAATAATCTCATGGGCTTTTATACAAAATTTGGCATTACAATATATGCGATTCAGCTCATCGCCATTTTAATATACAAATCATCTCATGGGCTTTTATACAAAATTTGGCATTACAATATGTGCGATTCAGCTCATCGCCATTTTAATATACAAAATTTGGCATGTACATATGTACAAATCAACTCATTGCCACTTAAATATACAAAATTATGCCCCTAAACATGTAAAAATCAGCTCATGGGCATTTATATATACAAAAAATGAATATAGAACAATTCATCGACGATTTATACAAAATTCTCAAAATCATTCTACTCTGAACCGTAGAAACAATCAAGTGAGCCTTCAGGATCGACTCTAACCTATATTGTGTCAAGTATTGCCGCGTGGTCAGATTCATGAACTTTTCATAAAAGCTTGTTATGAGGTCTACCATGATACTTCATCAAATGAATATTTGTTGCAACAACAAGGCTAGAGAAATGAAGAATATGTTTGTGTGTTTCAAAGTCCTTGAACAACCAAACATCAGAATTCTTGATAGGGTATCTCCGAAGCCATGTTCCTGTCATGACAACAGACCCTATTGGGTATTCAATACCCTCTCCGTCAATGATTGTGGTTGTCAATTTTCTTTTAGGCTCAACACAACGACACAAATAGTAATATGTTCCTTCTTCATTGTTCTCTTCTGCAACAACTGCATACACATGACCTGCATTTTATAAAGTGTTAATTAGTACCAAAAATAAAGTATGATGTACAACAAAATGAACCAAAAAGAATACTTGCAAAAAAATTAACTCAAAAAATCACCTGAATCCACTAGGTCGGATACATGGTCAAAATCCACTGATGTCTCCATCTAGCTCAACTGTAGTGCTTTGGGAATTTGATATGAATCAATGGGAACCAACGGTCTACAAGACCATTTGTCAACCCACTCTTCTGATTCACATTCTTCCCACAAACAATACATGCATGAAGAGCAAAAACATACCATCTGTCTCGTATAAATTACCAGTGAACTTGAATTTGAACTTATAAATGAGTGCATGTCACTCGATCCTGCAACTATACAACAATCTAGATAGTTTTCAATGTTAGATTCAGTAATCAACCAAAAATATCTATGAACCAATGACGTACCTGGATTACCTGGACCCATCGTAGACTTACACCATCGCACAATTGTTTTTGCATCTACCAACTCAGCACCACCTTCGTACTTCAATTCTTCCCTGGCTAGGGCTCTTTTCACACATGCTCATGCAACATCGTGCTCTCCCTTACCATGTCCACCCTTAGTGAAATTCCAAAAATGTTGTACGCCGCTTGTCACATGCATCCTTGTCAGCCAATAAAACATCCTTGCATTCTTGAATTGTGCGGTGCAATTATCTGACCATATTAAGTGTTGGTTGTATCGTATGTTCCTTTCCCTTAAACTATCATAGAAAACTTTAAAGCATCCTTGTACAAACTTCGATGAATGAGTACGATCATCACTTATGTAGAAGTGATACTCTCTTACAACCTTTCTATCCTCCTCTATGCTATCATCTGCATGCATGAATGCTATGTGTGCAAAAATAGAAACTTGTGTAGAGTGATAATACATGGATTGCACTTCATTTTGAGGTTGTAGAGTATAATTTTCAGTGAAATCAACGATAGAGACAATGGTGCCAAGAGGAAATGTGTCCTTACACAACTTGAATTGCTCATCTAACCATCGAGCTCTATGTGTATGCATTATGTACTCATAAACTAGTTTCTCTTGAAACATTTTCATAAATTGAGCTACACATATATCATTTTTCACTAGCTCACATCTCTTCAAATCTTTTCCATCTTTAACTCCATATGTGATTGTCTTGTATTTTCCAAAAGAAACTAGTTTTGTACCAATTTTATGTGTGCTCTCCAAATGTATGCATCTTGGTAAACATTGCAAACCACCACATATAGCACAAGAACCTTCCAAACAAGGCATCTTATAATAAATGCAGCCATCATGTCTATTACATAACACACTTGAAATAAATTCTCTTGCTGACTTAGGAGGTGCTTGTATATTACATTCCTGCAAAACATCGTTAGTGTGCAAAGTAGAACAAATATGACGAAAAATATCATAATGCATGGAAAATTCAATATGCATCCTACAACAACACGTGGTGCGTACATGATTAATCTTAATATAAAAAGGTTTTTCCATTTCAAAAAATCTTTGAGAAATTTTTATTTGAGGAAACTTTTGAAGGAATCTTTCATAAAATTTAGTTTGAGTCATATCCAAATAGTGTTTCACATGTGGCTCACGATTTTTAGACCCAATTCGCCTTCTAACAACATCTCTTTGGTTGGGTGATACTCTTGTGTTGTCATGCCAAAAATTTTCAATTAATGTTTTTAGTGCATCTACAACAACCTTGTCTTTGCATGGTAGTCTACTCGAGAATGCCCAAAGAGAATTATTGTTAGGTTCCTCTATTTGTTCTCGCCTCTTTAATGCTTTACTTAATGTTGTTCTACTAACGTTCAATGACTTACTTGTTTTGCTTATCAAACGATCTTTTTTTATTTTCTTGCTCATTATGGTTGATGTAATGACACGTCGAGTAGCATTAGAATCTTTACTACGTGATTTTGAACCAATAGATTGATATGCATCAAATAGATTTCTGACAATAGTTCTTTCACTGTTACTTTCAGATGATCTTAGGCCTAGAATTTTCATTGTCTCTCTAAAATTCAAATTTTTAATCATTTGAACAATTAATTGACATCTTGCGGTTTGATTTAAGTTTTTAAAATTGTTTTGCCATATTCTTTTAACCATTCTCCTACAAGTTCGTTCATTCATTTTATTGGGCATTGACTTCAATATATTCTCATCAATGTCAATTAGATACTTTGGTTTCCTACGAATGATTCTAGGAGGTGTTAACATCGGTGCATTATGTACATTCAATTCTTCAAGTAGAGAAGGTGTAATATATTCATCATTTAATTGATTATTCAATGCGGTATCTTCTTCAATTGCATTAGGTTCAAACGGTAAATTATCAAATGTTTCTTCTTCAATTGCATTAGGTGCATTATATTCGTTTGGTAAATCGAATTGAGATGTTGAGGTTGACATACCTTCTTCTCCCATTGTTCTTATGTCACGCAATTTCTTCATACGCTGCCTTTGTTTTTCCTTTTGAGCCTCTCGTTGTTCCATCGTTCCTCGCTTGTTCTTTCCCATGGTTGAGATCGGTTGACCTAAATAGAATCATATTACATATATATGTAAAGAAAAGTTCAAAAATAAATAAATAACCATAAGTATGCATCTTATCACTATTTTTTGGAATCAAACTATTAAACAATCACAATTTAATCATTTGAAACCATGCAAAAACAAAAAACTAATAAAAACAACAATTCAATCATTTGAAATCATGCAAAAAACAAAAAATTCACTTACTTTTATGTATACAACAGTGATAGAAGTGCAGACACAGTTCCAGCGGGGCCTTCAACGACCTCAAAAACTTCTTTTGAGGTCGTTGAGGCTCTTGGGCAACTAAAACTATGTCTATAAACTGCGTACACACTACATTGATAACCGCGTATGCGTTGCTAGGCCATAAAATGTAGGCAAGCCCAACGACATTCTCGGCTTATGAGTAATAAGTACCGCGTACGCGCTTATGTGTAAAAAGTACCGCGTATGCGCTAATAAGCCTTAAAAAAGTTATGGAAGGGGTATGGAGGAAGGGAGAGGGAGAGAGGGAGAGAAGAGGGGGGAAGGGAGAGAGAAGGAGAGGAGAGGGGAGAGGGAGAGTGGGAGAGAGAGGGAGAGAGGGGAGAGGGAGAGAGAGGGAGAGGAGAGGGGAGAGGGAGAGAGAGGGAGAGAGGGAGAGAACATGGGGGGAAGGGAGAGGTAGAGGGAGAGAAGAGGGGGGAGGGAAGGGGGAGAGAGAGAGAGAGAGAGAGAGAGAGAGAGAGAGAGAGAGAGAGAGAGAGAGAGAGAGAGAGAGAGAGGGGAGAGGGGAGAGGGAAAGAGAGGGAGAGAGGAAGAGGGGGTGGGAGAGAGAGAGAGAGAGAGAGAGAGAGAGAGAGAGAGAGAGAGAGAGAGAGAGAGAGAGAGAGAGAGAGAGAGAACATGGGGGGAAGGGAGAGGTAGAGAGAGGGAGAGAAGAGGGGGGAGAGAGAGAGAGAGAGAGAGAGAGAGAGAGAGAGAGAGAGAGAGAGAGAGAGAGAGAGAGAGAGAGAGAGAGAGAGAGATAACATGGGGGGAAGGGAGAGGTAGAGGGAGGGAGAGAATACATGATAAAAATCAAAGAGGAAGTTGCAGATAAGAAATAAATTCACTTACTTCTATAGAAGTGCAGACATAGTTGCAGTGGGGTATGGAGGGAGAGAAGAAGAGAAAGAGGGATGGGGTATGGAGGAAGGGAGGGAGGGAGAGGGAGAGAGAGAGAGAGAGAGAGAGACGATACATTTACATGTGTATATATATGTTTAATATATTATATGTATATAAACATATTATATATACAATGTCATATTATACACATATTATATATTACATATATTATATGAATATACACATATTATACATAGAATATCATATTATACAATAGCGAGTACACGTTGTTTATAGTAAAGATAGCGCGTATGCATTGTTTAATGGGAAACACGCGCGTACACGCTTCTTACACTATAAATACCCTGTACGCGCTTTTTAAACCATACGTACCCCATACGCCCCTTTAACTTTTTAGGCTTGGAAATAGGCCTGGATGACAAAGCTACGGATTGGAAGTTTGATTTCCCTCCATTTCTCTCATTTTTGACGTGTTTTATTTTATCAACTTGGTTTATCGACTTTGTCATCATCAGGTTTACACTTCATAAAGTGGGTATTTCTAAAATTGCCACCACATTTTCACCCATCTTCTGAGCTTTCTAACCATATAATTTTTTTTCAATTTGAACAACAATAATATATTATTATTGAATTTTTTTTACTAGTGTCTCCATAGTTCTCAGAGACATAGGTGCACCATTTTTTGAATAACTTTTGATATACGTATCCAAATTTAAAAAACTTTATATATTATTTTAGTGCACTTGATTCTTTACAATTTAAAGAAAAAAAAATTGTATTTTCGATTTGTTTAGTGCAACTTATGCTTCACGCACGAACAGGTACTGAATTTTCAGGATGTGCTCGATTGGAAAAATCATTAAAAAAAAAAATACTCAACAAAACATTACAAAAAAATACACATCTTATAGTGCTCACTCTTAACTATCTTTTTGCCAAAGGATTTGTCAAAATACTAAATCTAACTATGACTTTTTTGATGCGCACGTCAGACACTATGTTATGTTTTTCAGAAAAAAAATAGGGTCAATTTTTTGTGCGTGAAGGATTTGACCCCCTTAATCTTATCCAATTTTGAAAAAGTTTAGTATTTTGGAAACTAGATTCAGAGTACTACAATATTTGTTCTTTGATTATCTTCATATCTTGAGTGGACGACTCTCAAATTTTGCCTCTAAGTTCAGGTTCACATGATTTCAGAAAAAAAGTGTCCACTTATACCCCCCTTTTTGACCACCATCTTTGTGCACTACCCTAAGCCTTCTTTACTTCGAGCTCTACCTAACTCAAGAGGGTATTCCTATTATGACCAGTAAACTTAGGATATTTTCAAATTCAATGCAGATATGTAGCTTTACTCCTTGGTAGATAATTCTCAGTCACAAGGGGACCCTTTGTATGCACAACACACACATATCCCTGATCCCGCAACATTCAATATTTGACTGAGAAATTAATACATATGTGGTGCTAAAAGATATAGGGGGATATGAGCACGCATTTAGAAATAAAACCCCTTGCCCACTCAAGACAAAAGAAAGAAAGAAGGGAAAGAGCTTAATTGAATTTTTTTGAAAAAAAACTCTCAAAGAAAAAAGTACAACTAATGCATATCCAAGGGAACAGAGTCACACCCATAAACTGAAAACAAAACCCCAGTCTACAAAATAGTTCGAATTAGGGAATTTTCCTAAATGTTAATGTCTGACATTAACATAATTCCATTAATCTAAGACAGTTATCCATTCTTGTTAATCATGTGAGTATTTCCCAAAATCATTGTAATCTGCAAATAGAATTTAATTTCCTCCTTGAGAGAAACCTACAAGCATGATCACACATTGATATAAATACACCAAGACAAGCCAATATATCCTTAACACATTAGCTTATACGAATTCATAAAATAAACGAGGACACAAAATATGCAATAATAAAAATATTTATGTCATTACTAATTGATTTCTTACAACATGAAAGTTGTATCTTCCTTTCTATGAGTTGACTCAAAGAAAAACCTTGAACATAACATAAGAATGCAACTACCCGACCCGGTGATGTCAAAATTTCAGAACCCCCTTCTACAGCCTTGGTATTCTGTATATAACACAAGGAATGCACAAGCTACAAGTTGTTTTACAGTTGGCCTCCTTATAGATTGACACATCCACCCTATAAGTAGAAGAAAGACCTCCTCGCTAGGTTTAGAAAAAGACGTGTGCATCATAACCGCCTTGATGGAGAATGATTTCATGTTGTTGTCTAACTGTTTTGAGCTATGCCACCATCATGTTGTAGTTGTCTCAGTGGGAGCATGATTTGTGCCGCTCCAACCAGTAGAGGAACTCTACACCCTCAAAACAGAATTACACAGCAAAAGAAGCAAAGCATCCCCAAAACTAAAGGAGGAACTCATACTTCTAGATTGGAAGCCATTAAAATGGAAAGAGGATCTCACAGTCTTAGAATGACAACAATGAAAGTGGAAAGAGGAGCACACAAATGAATATTGTAATCAGAGGAGTCACAACTTCCGTAACCTTGCAGCATCATACCAAAGTTGCATCTGAACCATCCACCTTCCCCAGCTGCCTTTATCCACTCCTCTTTCACTGCCTCTATGCAATTTGGTGGTGCAAGGGATAATGTGGATAACCCTTGAAAGGTTCCTTGTGACTTAAAAGGCCTTTCAAGACCCCTTTGGTTATCCAACACATTTTCAAGGCCCCTTTGGCTATAAAACAGTTCATTGAAAATCTCTCCACCCTGTATCACAGAACTTAAAACTTAGAAAGGCACAATCTTGTCCTGCGAGTGAAATTCCCACTTTCGGTACCATCCTTAGACAATCATGAAGAAACATCTTGACAACTGCCCAACCAAGATTTAGATTGTTGCTCTTTATAGGAAACTGGGATTTCTAAAAATAGCTCATTCTTAAGTAATTCTTCACATGCACGCTATTTCCCGCTTTATGCTTTTTAAAAACTTCTCCTACTCCCTTTCTACCGCCAATTCAGTTGTCCTTTCCAAAATATCCACCACATGCAACCTTGATCGACGTCATTTTGAATTCCTTATGCTTAGGGACAACACAAAATTTTCAGTCACTTATCCTAGACTTATCTTGAACAAGCAATTTTGTCGTGATTTCACCATCCTGATGTCGTAGAGCTCATTCCTCGAAGCTCCTCACCTTCTGGTTTACTCATGTCAACCTTCCTCTTTGATTATCAGACCTATATTCGATTGGACACTAGCCTTCATGTCTGTCTTTTCTCATGACAACCATTCTAATTGTGAGGACCTGTGTTTGCAGTTTGAAATTCAACCATTGATGCTACCCACACAATTTGATCTGACATTTGGGCTAGCTTTGAAATCCACATGGAAACCTATTGGAACACCATCCTTCAACTTTGAAAAGTCACAAAGTATTCCTACCATATGCATGCAATCCCTTTTGTTTTCTTTAGTTTCATCCTCATAGGGGTGCGAGATACACACTCCTTACTTCTTTTATTCTACACGTCTGCGAGTCCCTTTGTCTTCTATGGTTTTGCCTTTGCGGGGTTGCAGGCCTTTGCTTAGTGGCACTCCTCCATTCCGCTCACCTCCAGATTTCTCTTTTACTTCATGAAGTATCCCTACAGGAGCATGGTCTCTACTATTCCACCATTTTGCATTCCCGCAAAAGACTTAAGGCCTTAGGAAAGTTTGTTACAGAGCCACGGGCTACACCTTTCTCATGCTGAAGAGAAAATCCCTCTCCCCACGCGTCTGCCAGTTTTTACATTCTCACCCATCCTAACCATGCAAGGGAGCGGGGTTCTACTCCTTGGTCTTTTAGCATCTTTCCGCAAGCCCGCACAAAAGACCTTATGGACATATATCGTTCCGTCAGGATGCAGGCACTTACTACTGCCAACCAGACAATACTTTCGTAGGCCCGTAGGATAAGAGGTAAAGGCTAACAACAACCAACGAGAAGCAAGGTTAAAAATTTAGTCATAAACTGAAGCACATGCAACTAAAATAAGGGTTAAGGGTTCATGGCTATTAGGAAACAAACAAAGGGGATCCTAGTGAAAATCACAAGACTATAGAAGAATACAATCCATTTGTTAAGCTTAGGCATAATGAAAAATAAAATCTCCCCATTTGAATATAAAATTTGACGGCCAGAAATGCAAACCACTTAGGTTATAGAACCAAAAGCCATATTTTACAGTCCTAACAATGGCTCTTGTTGGGGACACTTGGGAGAACCGAACAAGATGAGGATCCAAACTCTAGGATGTGGACCAAACCAAGTATTTACAAATGTACATTACATATAAAACTTAATCTATTGTACACATTGCATTCAAGAATCAGATCAAAACTTTGCAAGATTTACCTTTGTCGAAAGTCTGATCCTCATTTGAATATGTGATCACCAATCTAAAAATACCATTGGAAACAAATTGATCATATACACAATTCCTAGTATATTTAATCATATCTTTGAACATTCCATCATCACCGTCAAATGTACCATTATTTTGTTCAACACTAGGTACTAAACTCTTTGTCATTATTTCTACTCCATCATCCATGGATGAAGGTGTGCCACATTCATTAGGTAATGCATCCATGTACAATATGTAGAAGCTATTATATGCAATCAAACAATCGTTCAACTGACATGAAACTGGAATCTTTGATTCTTATCTACAAATGTCATTATTATTAGCCGAGACACATATTAAATTTTGATCAGTTTCATAATTCCTTGCTTCATCAAGCAATCCATTCTCACAAACATATGAACTATGTTCAATAACATTATCATTATTAGAACCACAAGAAAATTTTAGTATCATAAAAATGACATTAAATCAGATACAACATCCTGATCAGCATACCCATCCATCTTATAAAATGGTGCAACATTCAAATCATCTGAAAGCTTAATTACCTCTTCATACAGTGGATTAGAAAACTCATTGAATCCACCTTTAAACACATTATGACTGAGAACCACCTAATCCAAGTCTTCCTTTTCATTAAACAGAGCATTAGAAACTTCACTAAAATCAATTTCAACGCTATCCTCAATGTCATCTTCAAGAAAAGAACAGTCAAAATTAGCATCATCATTTGTAACATCAGCATAATTACCACCCATATTGGCTTCACGAGATGAACACTCATGGCTGTGATCCTCATAGAGAAGGTCTTCATTAACTTCAATAGATCTGGTGTAACCGTTTTGACCACTATGAGCTTCAACTTTCTCAGCCATTCATGCCATATCAGGGACATTTCTATGATAAGAACATTGAGAAGCAGTCTGATCTATAATGTGTAATGGTGTTAGTTCTGGTACACATACCTTAAGTGGCTCCTCATATGCATCATCTTGGACAAACATATGAGGCATTTGCTCAGGTAGAAACATGTTCACTTCATTAGGACACAATATGCAATTTCTTGGCTCAACTTTCATTTCATGAGATACATAACCAACATAATAGGTAAGTACACTATCAAGGCTTTTAATTGGAGCAACAGACTGGTAACAACTTGAAACAACATTTTCAACCTCCAAAATACATTGCTCATTTGCACATGATTCCTCATGACATCTCTTAGGCTTAGGCTTGAACCTTCTCATCATCCCAAACCTTGCAACTTTCTCTATGTTCATAGCAATCTCTAATGCTTGCTTCAAGTTGTCTGATTCTTCCATTCTTAGTGTGTAGATCATATCAGAATCAAACATGCCTAAATAGATACATAAAGATTGAGCCTCATTTGGTCTTAGACCTTCAGGAATCCTCATCAAAGTCTTCATAAATATCAGATTAAAAGTTGATACCAATTCCTCTTTCTCAATATGAATGTTAAAGAAATCAGTGAGAAAAACAAACTCGCTGACACATTCACCAAATTGCTCATTAAATGCTAATTGAAATTCTGACTAAGAATTAATGGACTGTGGGAATAGATTTGAGAACCATTCCCGTGCTTCGTTTGTCAAAGACTACACAAATAATCTCATAATGACGTCCTCGTGATCCACCTCATAATGATCCATCAAATTAATGAATCTTTGTAGATGCTTTTCAATTGATTTACTTTTCTCACCACTAAATTTAGGTAGTCCTTTTCTAATCTTAGGTGGAATAGGATTTGGGTAACCATAAATGCCATCAAAATTTATGGCTCTATACCGCTCAACATTGAAACTCTTTCTACTATATGGTTGTGATAGATCAGAAGGCATGGTTACATTTTAAACTATGCAAGGATGCATCGAATGAAACATATTTAACACTTATGCTCTTACATACATTCTTTTACAACAGGAGACCTTAAAAATACATAACTCGTGACTTATTACAACAAAGGCTAAGGTCTCCTTCAATGAGCATAAATGTAATCTATACACACACTTCTTTCATAACAATAAAATAATATCAAAGAGAATTGAGAAGTGTGCTGGAACGATCTCTATCTTTTACCTAATCTAGTGGTCAATTCACTTGAAGGGAATATTTACCATCTTATGCTCTCAAACATAGCATCTATCTCTTAAATTTTTTGAGAATACCTGGAAGTTTGCAGCAACTTACTGGTTCTTTTCTAACTGAAAATCTTGAAGATTTCTTCAAATATCAGGTTCTATCTTCAAAGTTGCCACCTCCTTGCAGAGAAAAAAATTTCAAACAGTGGGAAGCTATTTGAAACACATATTCATTTTGGGTTTCTTACAGCAACAGATTCACACATTATTTATTCAAATTGAGCTAAAATAAAACTTTCTCTAGGCTAAAAATTCCAGATCGAAAACAGATTTCAAATTTTTCAACTTCTTGACTCTTCCTTTCAATAGATTTAGCATGGACTCCCCAACAGAGTCGCCATTTTGTTGGTGTTTTTTTTGTTGCAACCCTTGACCCTAAGGATCTCATTACACTTCAGGTTAGGGAGAGAACTTTTAATGTCGACTAGAAACTATCAATAGGCTAAGGACAAGGAAATCCAACATAAACAAGGCTTAACTAAGCCTTCCTCACTTCGAGCTCTACCTAACTCAGGAGGGTATTCCTATTATGACTAGTAAACTTAAGATATTTTCAAATTCATTGCAGATATGCAACTTTACTCCTTGGTAGATAATTCTCAGTCACAAGGGGACCCTTTGTATGCACAACACACACATATCCTTGATCCCACAATATTTAGCATTTGACTAAGAAATTAATACATATGCAGTGTTAAAGATATAGGGGGATATGAAGCATGCATTTGGAAATAAAACCCCTTGCCCACTCAGGACAAAAGAAAGAAAGAAGGGAAAGAGCTTAATTAAAAATTTCTAAAAAAAAACTCCCAAAGCAAAAAGTACAACCAATGCATATCCAAGGGAATAGAGTAACACCCATAAAATGAAAACAAAACCCTAGTCTGCAAAATAGTTTGAATTAGGGAATTTTCCTCAATGTTAATGCCTGACATTAACATAATTCCATTAAGCTATTACAGTTATCCATTCTTGTTAATCCTGTGAGTATTTCCCAAAATCACTGTAATCTACACATAGAATTTAATTTCCTCCTTGAGAGAAACCTACAAGCATGATCACACATTGATATAAACACACCAAGACAAGCCAATACATCCTTAACACATTAGCTTATAAGAATTCAGAAAATAAGCGAGGAGATAGAATATGAAATAATGAAAATATTTTTGTCATTACTAATTGATTTTTTACAACATGAAAGCTATAGCTTACTTTATGTGAGTTGACTCAAAGAAAAACCCCGAACATAACATAGGAATGCAACTACTTGACCCGGTGATGTCAAAATTTTAGAACCCCCTTCTATAGCCTTGGTATTCCTTTTATAACACAAGGAATGCACAAGCTATAGGTTGTTTAACAATTGGCCTCCTTGCAGATTGACACGTCCACCCTATAAGCAGAAGAAAGACCTCTTCGCCAAGTTTAGAAAAAGACAAGAAAAAGACGTGTGCATCATAACCACCTTGATGGAGAATGATATTCTGTTGTTGTGTAATTATTTTTAGTCATGCCACCATCGTGTTGCATCCATCTTAGTGCAAGTGTGATTTGTGCCGCTGCAACCAACAGAGGAATTCTACACCCTCGAAACGGAATTACACAGCAAAAGAAGAAAAGCATCCCCAAAACTAAAGGAGAAACTCATACTTCTAGACTAGAAGCCATTAAAATAGAAAGAGGAGCTCACAATCCTAGATTGGTAGCAATGAAAGTGGAAAGAGGAGCTCACAAATGAATATTGTAAGAAGAGGAGGAGTCACAACTTCTATAACCTTGCAACATCATACCAAAGCTGCATTTGAACCATCCATCTCCCTTAGCTGCCTTTTTCCACTACTCTTCTGCTACCTCTATGCAATTTGGTGGTGCAGGGGATAATGTGGATAACCCTTGAAAGGTTCCTTGCGATTGAAAAGGATTTTCAAGACCTCTTTCATTATCCAACTCATTTTCAAGGCCCCTTTGGCTATAAAATAGTTCATTGAAAATATCTCCACCTTGTATCACAAAACTTAAAACTCAGAAAGGCACAATCTTGTCCCGCGAGTGAACTTCCCACTTTTGGGACCATCCTTAGACAATCATGAAAAAACATCTTGACAACTACTCAGCCAAGATTTAAATTGTTGCTCTTTATAGGAAACTGGGATTTCTAAAAATATCCTATCCTTAAGTAATTCTTCACATGCATGTTATTTCCTGCTTTATTCTTTTTTAAAACTTCTCCTACTCCCTTTCTACCATCGCCTTAGTTGTCCTTTTCAAAATATCCACCACATGCAGCCTTGATCATTGTCATTTTGAATTACTTATGCTTAGGGACAACACATACTTTTCAGTCACTTATCCTAGATTTATCTTGAATATGTGATTTTGTCATGATTTCATCATCCTCATGTCGCAGAGCTCATTCCTCTAAGCTCCGTACCTTCTGGTTTACCCGTGTCAACCTTCCTCTTTAATTATCGGACCTGTATTCGATTGGACACTAGCCTTCATGTTTGTCTTTTCTCATGACAGTCATTTTATTACGAGGACCTACGTTTGCAATTTGAAATTCAACCGTTGATGCTACCCACACAATTTTATCTGATAGTTGGGCTAACTTTGAAATCCACGTGGAAACCTATTGGAACACCATGCTTCCACTTTGAAAAGTCACAAAGTATTCCTATCGTATGCCCACAAGCCCTTTTGTTTACTTCAGTTTCATCCTCACGGGGGTGTAAGATGCACACTCCCTAC
Source organism: Cryptomeria japonica (assembly GCF_030272615.1). Taxonomy (NCBI): domain Eukaryota; kingdom Viridiplantae; phylum Streptophyta; class Pinopsida; order Cupressales; family Cupressaceae; genus Cryptomeria; species Cryptomeria japonica. The sequence continues at coordinate 110,630,643 of NC_081413.1, read as the reverse complement.
TTCTTTTATTCTGCACACCCACAAGTCACTTTTTCTTCTAAAATTTTGCCTTCGCGGGGTTGCGAGCCTTTACTTAGTGGTGCTCCTCCATTCCGCTCACCCGTAGATTTTTCTTATACTTCATGAAGTATCCCTGCAGGAGCACGGGCTCTACTATTCTGCCTTTCGCATTCCCACAAAGGACTTAAGGCCTTAGGAAAGTTTTTTGGGGAGCTATGGGCTACACCTTTCGCATGCTGAAGAGAAAATCCCTCTCCCCACACACCCGCCAATTTTTACATTCTCACCCATCCTAAGCATGCGGGGGAGTGGGGTTCTACTCCTTGGTCTTGTAGCATCTTTCCGCAAGCCCACACAAAAGACCTTATGAATATATACCATTCCTCAGGGATGTGGGCACTTACTACTGACAACCAAACAATACTTTTGCAGGCCCGCAGAATAAGAGGTAAAGGCTAAACAACAACCAACAGGGAAGCAGGGTTAAAACTTTAGGCACAAACTTAAGCACATGCAACTAAAACAAGGTTTAAGGAGTCTTGTCTATTAGGAAACAAACAAAGGGGATCCTAGTGAAAATCACAAGACTATAGAAGAATAAACCCTTTGTTAAGCTTAGACATAATGAAAAAATAAAATCTCCCCATTTGAAGATAAAATTTGACGGCCAAAAATGCAAACCATTTAGGTTATAGAACCAAAAGCCATATTTTACAGTCCTAACAGAGTGCAAAGTATTTTATTTTAATTTTAACAAATTTTGCTATTTTTCTTTGTGTCTTGAATAGTGGTCATTATTTTTCATAATGGATCTACATTCATTATAAAATTAAAAATATGTAATATTAAAAGAAAAAATAATATGTATAAATTTTAAAAATATAATACTAAAGGTTTCATACTTACAGGTGTTATTTGCCTCCCCAACCCCCAACCCCTTCCCCTCCAAACAAAAAACAAAGGTGAAGCAAATTTTTGTCATCATTTTGATAAGTGCAAAGAAGACTCCATCAATAGTTTGATTTAAAATTGGCATTTTCTATCCAAGGGGGTTTTCTCTAACCCCCTTCAATCTAACCCCTCTAGGCTTAGATCATTAAATTTTGTAAAAATTACATGATTCCAAGCAAGATTAGGATGTCTCATAGGTGGGACACATTATTATGTAATCAACCTACTAATGTTGAGACATCAAGACTATTTGGTAAATTAGTCTATGAAATAGTAATAGCTTATAGATTATAGGGTGTGGGAGGCCTAATTCACACTTAGTGGCTAGGTCTAACTTAATCTTAACATTAAAGGTTAAGCTCACTTTCAAGATTACACACTTTTTTGTCTCACCACATGTGCACACATGAGATTAGAAGCTTTATCATCTCACCTCATTATAGGCTGGAGATATTCTATCCTTACCTTATGGGGAGGTTGGAAACTTTGTCCATCACCCTCCACATGTGCTCACACATGTCTATCTATCTGAGCCTGGTTAGTCACAATTAGTTTTCACCTTCTCACCTCACACCCATCTTGTATATATTCGAATGTTCTCATTTGATTATGTACTTCATCAATCAAGTTTATGCTAAATGATGCATTGATTATTATTTGACTCACTTTTAGTTTATACACCCCGTGAATGATTATTTGGATGTGACTCTATGATCTTGGCTTCCCCAACAAGATCAAAAGGTGAAGCTCAACATTATTTAGGTGGGACGATGAGAAAATGTTAGTATACATGAGGTTTTAATTAGTAATTACACATGAGTAGGATAATGGCTAATGTTTTTTCTTTTTTATTAAGAACCTCTTAGAATATGTGTTGCTACTTATTAAGATCTACCAAGTTGTAATTTAGAGTGGTTGTAGAAGGTGTTATAAATAACTACATACTACTCTTTTTAGTTTGGTTCTATTACTTAATCGATGAAGCATTGCAACTCTTTTTCACTAATTAGAAGAAATATTTTTACATTAGATAAATATTAGGCGAGGATGATGCCAATCAAAGAGCATTATGAATCTCATGTTATGAACCACTCACCTCTCACACAAGAGGATGTTTAATGGAGGTGATCAGTTAATATCTCACAAATAAAAAATGTATTTATGGAGTCCAATATTTTAAGCATGGAATGCTTGGAGTGTAGAATAAGATGGAATAAGAGAAGAGAAGTTGCAATTGTGACCTTATAGAAGGAGAAATCTAGGAAGGAAAAACATACATTTATAAATTTTTGGTTGGATGATCAATAGAGTCAAGTGCAAGGAGAATATATCATAGTATAACATATGAAGTAAAATGATTCAAACCTTGAGATCTTTGCACACTCAAATAGGGATGAGTTAGTCGCAACCCCAACATCACAATCTTGTAAGGAAAAAATACAAGTGTAGAAAGTTACAGAGAAGAACAACAACGCATAACACACAGATTTATGTGGAAAAACCTAGTAAAATTATACTAGTAAAAAACCATGAGCAAATGTCTTTCATATATTAATTCTCAGGAATTTTCACAGTTACAACAATCTCAAAAAGTACATGAAAACATTAGTTCGATTAGCATATAACAACTGAGTTGCAAAGTCCTAATTGAAGACATCTTACTAAATATAATGAGTATGACTCACACAACTACATGTATGACACATGTGGAAAATACTATTTATAGTAAGTTTCCTAACAAAACTTGCTATTTATAGTAAGTCTCAAAAAAATTGCACCTCCGACAGGCTCGCCTTACAACGAGCGCCTACCGACGCCACTAGATGAGATCCATGACGACTAACCACATCTAGATGAGTTAGTCGCAACCCCGACATCACAATCTAACATGGATTTTTTTATTTAGAATATGCTTTAGTGATAGTCAATAAGAGGTTTCATTTCTCTTATTGACAAGGAATAGGCTAAGATAAGAAGAAAACAAGATATAGGTAGTAGTAAACGCAATATATGAGTACTTGATTAACCTAGAAATTGATAATATGAGGTTCAAATTGACACTATACAACCTTTTTCTACAATGAATCTTAATCATTTCATCATGTGTAGTACCTCTCCATGCTTTTCTTTAGATACTTATTACTTCGACTTGTTAGTCTATGTTTGACTCACTATGTGTGGTTTATTTCGTTGGTGTGTGTGTGTATGGATACATTCATGTGATCCATGTTATTGGACTATTTTATGATGCTTATATGTTTTAGGACATGATTATTGTTATACCTTATTTGAGATTGAAATATTAATGTTAGTGATAGTATACTTATGATTGAGATTATATATTGGTGATTTATTATGATGTTTTATGAGATGTTAATCTATGTTAGGTGTAAAAAAGGAAATCTTTTAAAGAACCTACTAGTGAAATTTGGGCGTTTTTCATGAACTTACTATTTTTAGCAGTGTCTACTTTTAGTAAGTCTATTTTTAGAAAATTTCACTGTGTCTCCAATTGGCCTAATTTTGTGTTTGGACAAACTTTCTATTTTTAGCAACATGTGAACGTTGACTGTAAATGCTATTTTATGTGTAGAATAGATATTTATTGTATTGTTTGCTTGGGGTTTAGGGTGAAAGGAATGATTTCGTATTACTCATTTGTGAGCTCCATACGATGTCACAATTTCCTTTCACTAGATGGGAGTAGATATATATATACATATGTTTGTATGCAAAATATTTTGTGTAGGTTGCAGGTACCAAACACCAACTCCACCTGGTCCCATAGGTTTGAGTCTGCCATTAAATCCCAATGGTGGTACATGAGATAATACAAGGCCCAGAATGTATCTATCCCTAGCAATTATCCTAATCTGGTGACAATTATCTAGTCTTTATTTTTATCCCATGAGAATTGTCATATAGACAATATTTGATCACCTTGTTGTCTATGGTAAGTCTTGTTTTGATATTAGTATTATTTTATGATTTACTTGTGTGTGTGAGATTTTATGTTATCTTAATTATTGATATTAATTATAACTTGAGTGTTATAAATTAATTAATAATTAATTATTATTTGATATTACTTTAATTGATATTTTTCGTGTGGGAGTTATCTTGAGTAGAAATTATGCTTTATTGTGGAACTGATTGTTCTATTTTCGTGGAACTAGTTGTTCTTTTTGGTGGATACTTATATTTTTAGTTGGAAATAATTATTTATTCTTTGCATATTGTTGAGTGGGAGTTATTTATTTTCAGGGGAGTTTTTATTTGGTGTTTTAATATTTAAATATTATTGTTTAATTATTTTATGAGGATTTTTATTTAGAAATTAATTTATTTTTTTTAAATATATATATATATATATATATTGATAAAAAGCCACTAAGGGGCAACACCTTTGTAGTAATAAAAGATTTTTGCATTGTGCTTAGTTACATATGGATATTCTACTACATCCCACATATACCTTCACTATCACCTATTTTTGCGCAAATATATCAATTATCATTAACATGTACATTCATTTACTACCTATACTTGATGATGCTCGTATAGTAACAAAACTAAGCACAAGCATTCGAAGCTAATGACCATTATGCACCAAAAAAGAAACATTACAAAATTGGGCTTACACCCCATCAGAACCAAAATGAACATATAGAAGGAGAACACAACAGAAGATTGATAGAAAATAGAAGTCATCCCTAGTCCTCATTATATTTTGTCTCGAACTTGCTCTCACCTTGTGCACTGCCAATGCTCTGGCAACCATGGGGATTTCTGGACCACACAAAGCATGAGTCTAACAAGCAATGATTTCCTCAACATCTCTGACATTGTTTTGAATTCATTTTTCCCCCAATCCCAAACCCTAGTTGTTCTCCCCATCCTCATTGTCCATCTCATCAATGCCAATATCTCTACGCCTAGTAAATCCTTCCTCAAGGACATAGCTTCCAAAACCATCTTCCTCAGGACCCACCTCAATTCTCGTGATTATTAGAACAAATGTAATGTTTTGGTCCTTCTCTGGCCAACATAGTTTTAGCCTCTCTGGTTCCAAGGTTTGAATAATCAGATACTTCTTGACTTCTACACCTTTGCCCAATGACATGTAATAGTTTTGCGCTAATGGGATGCAAAAATTCCTGTCAATGTTGTCTAAGACTACATCTATCTCCCCCAAGAATGCATGCCTAAAGATCATTTAGCACACCTTCTTTTCCCTTTTCTTGCTAACACCCATGTAAACTAACATTGCCAAGTGTAATGGTGAAAAATTAGGGTTTCCACCACAATAAGGATGAAAACTGCTGATTTTTACTTGGGGACCAATACATTAGGGAAATATAGGAATTAGATAGATCTAAACCTAATAGATCTAGATTCTGATCTAATTCTAAGGGGTCTTGGATGGGCTTCTTCTTTCCATTGAGTTGAATTGATTTGTTGAAGATGTTGAAATTAGGGTAAATGTGTTGAAATTGAAGTAATTATGCACAAATAGTGAGCTACAATCGTCGGATCGAGCCACAAACTTGTATCTAAGGATTATAAGAGTATTCAGACCTATTCCTAGAAGGAGCTCTTGATTTATTTCGACCAGGATGGTGGTCACTCTGGTCCTCCACACTTTTTTCACTCCAATGGGGGATCAATTTATCACTATAAATAAAGTCGATTCTGAAAATTGAAGCTTCATACCTATTCCTGCGCACACTAGAGAAGGGAAATAGATTGGTAACCCCAATTTAGGAATTAACATTAAATGAAATGTTGCAAATACTGAAATAAATAATAGAAATATATACCTCAGATCTACAATGGTTGATAATGATGCTTTGCTTCTTGAATGTAATCACATATGTTGTATGAAATGGCATGAATATGATAAAACCCTAATCACACACACATGCTTGCATATGAATGATGTAATTTTCTCCACAATGGTTGAATAAAGGAAATGCAGCCTTCAAGATATTTGGAAATGCTTGACGACGAACACTTCAATGTTGGAATGCTTGATTTCTTGAATATGGAGACTTTGAATGCTTAGGATGAAATTAAGTTCATCAAATGCATTTATTTATGAGGATCTAGGTCAATTTACCAATAAGGCCAACCTTCAACACTCACATAATTCATTTCCTGCTAGAGAGATAGGCCTCATCCCTCTCTTGAAAAATGGGCCCCATTGAGTGGGACGAGGGCGCTAGCACCCTGGTCATCCTCAATTAGGGACCAAAATTTTGGCCCTGAGAGAAGGACACCCCTCCAGAGAGTCATTTGATAGATGTATGTGGCATAAAAACTAGAGTTAAGGCACTTAACGAACCTGGATAGGAGATGAGGAAGAAGTGCGCTATAGTAGGGGCACAAGCATGAGGTGTAAATTATCTCACGAAAATTTACAACACTACATTTATCCCCCACTTTAATGGGAGTATGAGCCTATCCAAACACTTGTGGTAAAGTAGATGAAAAAGATGAAGGAGAGGAGAAATGAGGAGCAGAATCACAAGGAGTATAAGAAATCACTAATTTTGAGGAATTGAGCCTCCAATATTATGATCTTAACTCACTCAAACACATGCAAGGGCACACAAGACAAAAACAAAAAGGCAAATAAAAGGCAAACAAAGACAATCAAATACAAAAAGGAAAAATACACACAACACAAAAGCTAAAGACCAAAAATAAGATCTCAAGTCAACTAGCTGAGGAGACCTCGTTATCAAAATGTCTCAACAACCAATATCATTCTTGAAAGATGCCATCTCAAGAACACAAGTGATCACACATAAAAGAGAAAAGCATGCATCATCCATGAACCACCAATAGAAAAGCTATGAGCTCATGAGAAGAAGGAAAGAGAGAGCATGGATACATGCTAGATGTGTTTTTCTAGGTGATCCATTTGGATAATGATGAGAAAGGACACATATACATACCCTAGATGTGTTTTTCTAGGTGATACATGTTGGGGAGAAGAGTAGGAATAGTCTATCTATGTTTTGCTAATTCCACTCATCCTCATGCGTGTGTCCAAGTGATGTCTAGTTTCAAGTATTTAGAACCCCATACATAAGAGTTTGTTTCCTTTGGTTTTGAGTGTGCATCAAATTTATTAAGACATATAATGCAAATGCAAATGCCAAGGGGTGAGTCTGGTTCCAAGAGCTTCTCGCATAAGAGTTTGTTTTTCTCTGGTTTCGTGAATGTGTAACTCTGTACAAGACAAATACATGTCTGGTTTAGAGTACATCCCATGTAAGAGTTTGTTTTCTTTGGTTTCGGTGATGTGCACCCCATCTAAGACATATATCAAATGTTGGGTCTGGATTCGAGTACGAAGCATCTCGTATAAGAGTTTGTTTTCTCTGATTCAGATTCTGAACACCTCGTTTAAGACATGCAAAGATATGGTACGATATGATACAAAGATGGAAATATGGGTGCCCCCCTTAAGATGTCAACATAGCCCTATGTTGATGTCTTAAGGAAGATAAAAGCAAGGATAGCCATCTTCAACACCAAGGAGATATCCTTTAGGCAACAATGTCATAAATCCAAGCTAAAGAGGGAATACTCTTCAAGCAAGGGATAAGATGTTGGAATCCAATAACACTGAGAGGGGGGGGTGAATTAGTGTTATACCACAACGATCAATTTTAGCCTTATTAAACATACATACACCAATCGGTATACTAGTACATACAAAATTGAAAGAATTAAAGAAACTAATAAGCCAATCACATAAATGAGAATCAAAACAGACAAAATTATATGTGGAAAACCTTCAAGAGGAAAAACCACGGTGGGATTTGTGACCCACAATATCAATCCACTGGCCATATGAAGGGATATTACAAAATATAAGGGGCCTGCACTTGGAGGAAGGCTTACAGCTTAGAGCACACTGCTGAATCACAAAAGGAGCCTCACTGAGTACATATAAATCCAGACTACAATCCAGAGAAGTGTTGAAATGCTAAGATAGCATCTTCTATGCCAAAATACAGTTTTGGTTTAAGCTTTGTCTATTCCGGTCTGAAACCCTAAACCCTTTACCAGAATAACCCTTACACAAATATCCTCACATACATAATCTCTCTGATATATTTCACATTATATCACATTCACATATCCATCATCATCTTATTTTTTTTGTTGATATCAAAATAATCTAATCCAACCAACCTATATACCCTATACAACTTATCATGCCTTATGTCAGCTTACAAAGATAATTACAATATTAAATTACATGTCGGATTAGATAACATAAATGCATGAATAGGTATTGGTGTATATCACTGAAGACGATCTTTTTTTTGGCTATGGGTGGAGAGGAGCGGCAAGCGGAGCGACGAGCGAGAAATTCAAATTTCAAACCAGGGGATGGCGGAAATCATGGGGATGGCAGTCTTTTTGCGGTTGGAGCTGGTAATCATGCAAGTCCCTAGGCTTCTCAGGGTACTGAGGGGGACAAGCCGACAATCAAATCAGTGGAAGATAAAGATTCCAAAACTGGGGACCCACATGATAGAGGTAAAGAAAATAAATGGCCTGCTCTTTTTGGAGTCAGGCCTTTGGTGAAATTTGGTCTTTCGGAAGTTAAAAATCTCTCTGATCTGGCAACAGGGGTTTTTGCTATATCTGTTCCGGATATGCTAGTTGATTTCAATATGTTTGGCTTAGCTATGACTTTGGTTGGATGATTTGCTAGGTTTAGACCTAATATTAATGTCGTAAGGAACTTTATAAGGAGGAAATGGGTTCTCAAAGGTCAAGTGGATGTGGCGGCTTTGCCTAGGGGTTTTTTTCCTTTGCTTTTAATAATGAAGAAGATATGAATAAAGCGCTTTGTGAAGGGCCATGGATGTTCGACAAGTCAACCTTGGCTTTATAGAAATGGGCTCCTAACCTCCCTTTGGATGATTCCTTTTTGGTGTCGGCACCTATGTAGACGCGTCTCCCTGGCCTTCCATTGGAGTTCTGGAATGAGGAGGTCTTTAAAGGGATTGTGGGATCATTTGGTGAACTTCTTTCGATCAACCCAATGACAACAACTAAATCAAGGTTGGTTTTTGCTCGTTTTTGTGTTAATATTAATCAAATGATGGATATGCCTCAAACTATTGAGTTTCTGACCAAATTGGGGAAATGGACCCAAGTGATTGAATATGAATCTCTCTCGTTTGTTTGTTTTCATTGTAAAAAGTCGAGTCATTGGGCAAAATCTTGTCCACTCAAGGAGGGTAAGAATGGTAAAAATGAGAAAAAATCGAAGCAGAAATGGCAAATGAAAGGGAAGAATGATGATCCACCCTCAGAGGTTGTCCCTGAGAAGGAAGTGACCGAGATGGAAAACAAGGAAAAGAAGGGTGTGAATAATAACAATGAAAAATCAGTTTGTGCCTGTTCTAACAGTCAAAAAGAAAGTAACAAGGAGGAAGAGTATGGGAAAGAAGAAAAGGTTCAAAAATATGAATCAGAGGATTTGAAGGTTGGTCCTATTATCCAGGGTAAAGCTGATGAGTGCTCCTATGATGATACTTCAGCTTCATCTAATAATAAAGAAAATGAGGAAGACTTTAATGAAGCACAAGACTGTAATATTTCGGATATTGAGCCTTTTTTGTTATTAATCAATGGAAGTCCTAAGCAGACTGGAAATATGATCCTGAACTCCCAATGCAAAACTCCTCCTAAAAGTTTAGAAATGGTGGATCTTGAGGGAAATCTTAGGATTTTCAGTATTAAAGAAGGCAAGTCAAATAATGGAGGACCCAATGGAGGTATTTCAACCAGAAGCAAGAATAAGAAAGTGGCAGATGTTGGAAGTCACAACAAAAAGCAGGGGAGACCCTCTCTAAAGAATCAGAGGGAACAAGAAAGTTGGAAGAACCATGCTGATGGAACACAGAGCTCCATTGAGTCAGCCTTATCCCCGGTTAAAGTATGAAGATAATTTCATGGAATATTAGAGGGTTGAATGCCCCCCATAAGCAGGATATGTTGCGTAATATTGTAAGAGATCATAAACCAGATGTAGTCCTTATTCAGGAAACTAAGATGTGTAAGGATAAAGTGGAAAGGATTAGAATATTCAAAAGTAATGGGGTAATTAGAACAAGTTCAGAGGGTGCCTCTGGAGGTACAACTATCTTTTGGAATCAGAATACTATTATAGGTAAGGAAATTGCTTCAGGGGTCAATAGGACCTCAGTCTTTCTTGAGCATATTAAGGATAACTTTGTCTGGATTATCACTAATATCTATGCGCCTAATTCTAAAGTTGGAAGAACTAAATTTTGGAGGAGCATGACTGAAGATAGACTAAGTTTTGGTGATAAAAGATGGATGATTATAGGAGATTTCAATACCCCTTTAAAAGAGGATGAAAAGATGGGAGGCCTTCCTTTGCAGTTGGAGGGAAGACAAGATCTTATGGATTTTATTAATGATCAAGCTTTGATGGACGTGGATCTCCAAGGGATTAATTACACTTGGACCAATCAAAGAACTGGGTTTGATCTTATTCAAGTCAGGTTAGATAGATCTCCAATTTCTCCTGATTGGCTTTCTAAGTATAATTGTTCTTTGGCGTCTATCATTAAGATTGGTTCTGATCATTACCCTATTTCTTTCACTTCCAATTCAACTTCTACAAAGTGAAATTTTCCTTTTAGATTTGAAAAAGCTTGGTTGTCCCACCCGTCTTTGGAAGTCTGTGTTGCTGAATGGTGGAAATCAGAGGTTGAGGGAACAACCTTATTTAGAGTGGCCAAAAAGCTTAATATCATAAAAGCCAAAGTTAAAATCTGAAACAAAGAGACTTTTGGAGATATCTTTAAAAGTAAAGCTCAAATTAAGACAAATATTAAAGAAGTTCAATATGAAATCCAAGAGGAAGGGCTTTCTGAGGATTTGAGAAATGTTGAAAATGGGTTGTTGTCCAAATACCATGAAGTTATCTCTAATGAAGAAACTTTTTGGAGACAAAGATCAAGAGCTTTGTATTTGAAGGAAGGAGATAAAAACACCCAGTTTTTTCACATGACTGCTCTTAAGCATAGGGCGGCCAACAGGATTTGCAGGTTATTCTGCAATAGGGGGATTTTGTCGGATGAAAACGAAATAAGAAAGGAAGCTATGGATTTCTTTAGCAATCTTTTGGGAGGTGTGGACATTCTGGATATCAGAAATCAAGACCTTCTTGCTCAAGCTATCCCTCCCATTTTAAATGAGGATGACAACAAAAATCTCTCTTAGATCCCTTCGAATTAGGAAATCAAAAAGGCTGTGTTTTCCTTTCTTGGAGATATGTCTCCTGGTCCAGATGGATTCCCTATGTTCTTCTTCCAAATCTTTTGGCATATTGCGGAGATTGATATTTGTAATAGAGTTAAAGAATTCTTTGGTTCAAGGCGGCTTCTAAAAGAACTCAATGCTACCTTTATCGTTCTTATTCCTAAGATCTCTGGAGTTGACTCTCTCAATAAGTTCAGACCTATCAGTCTTTGTAATTCTGTTTACAAGATTATATCTAAGGTTCTTACTTCTAGAATGCTGGATATTCTCCCCTGCAATATTTCGGCTCAGCAGAACGGTTTTGTCCCTGGTAGATAGATTCTGGATTCTATCATTTCTGTTCATGAGAATATACATTCTTTAACTGCTGCTAAAAAATAGGCCTTTTTTCTTAAGTTGGACATGTTTAAGGCCTATGACAGAGTGAATTGGCAATTCCTTTTTAGAATTATGAAAGCTTTTGGGTTTGGGGAAAAGGTGAATCAACTTTGTTCTCAGTTGACTAGAACTTCAACCTCTGTTGTTATTATTAATGGATCCCCTTCCAGTTTCTTCAAAAGTTCTAGAGGCCTAAGACAGGGGGATCCCATCTCTCCTATCTTGATTACTATTCTGGCTGAAAGTTTGGGTAGATTTATTATGAGAAATGTGGAAGAAGGGAAACTCAAAGGCCTTAAACCTTCATCTTCCAACATAACCTATACTCATGAACAATTTGTTGATGATTCGATCACTATAGGAGAAGCTACCATAAGGGAAGCGAGAAATATGAAGAGTGTTATGGATTCCTATGAAGTTGCTTCTGGTCAAAAAATAAATTGGGATAAGAGTTCTTTATTCTTCATCAATATCCCAGTGGATAGACAAAGAAGGATTGAAAGAATCCTTGGATGCAAAATTGATGAGTTTCCTTTTACTTATCTGGGTCTCCCTCTGTGCTTAAAGCCTTCGGAGAATTTTTGGATGAAGCTAGTTGATAGATTCAATTCCAAATTGGCTAGATGGAAAGGAGCCCTCCTTAGCCAAGTGGGTAAGGTAACATTGCCTAAAGCTACCCTTCAAAATTTTCCTATCTATGCCCTTAGTCTATTCAAAATCCCTAGAAAGTTTTCTGAGGCCATTGAAAGAATTCAAAAAAAATTCTTATGGTCAGGAGTGGAAGATAAAAATAGAATCCCCCTTATTGCATGGAATAATATTTGTACTCCTAAGGCTTTTGGGGGTTTGGGGTTAAGGAACATTATGACTATGCATAATGCCTTGTTAGCTAAACAAATTTGGAGAATGAAAGGGGAGGAAAGGGAATGGAAAGAAATACCTTTACATGCAACCATCTAAGGAAGAATTTATTGAATTTTTTTTTTTGTGGAAGGCTCTGCAATTTGGAATGCAGTGCAAATGGCTAAAGATTGGGCTATAGCTGGAAGAAAGTGGAAATTGGGGAATGGGAGAATTATTAGATTCTGGGAGGACAGATGGCTTACGGATAAACCACTGGAGGAAATCCCCATCCTTGAGGAACGGAAAGATTGATTCAAAAGCAGGCATGGAGTCTTTATTAGAGACTACTAGAGAAATGGGAAGTGGATTAAGTTCAGCCAACTTTGTCCGGGATTAAAATTTTTAGAGATCTTGCTTTCTTCTAAAAATTTTATGGACAATTCTGAGGATTGTTTGATTTGGAGGGAAACTTTTGATGGGAAATATTCTGTGTCTTCCATGGTGTCTATCCACAACAAAGTTCTGGAAGAGATCCCTTTGTGGGATAAAGTGTGGATAAAGCAGTTGACACCCAAAATTAATATCTTCTTTTGGATTTTTATCCAAAATAAGGTGCTAACTCTTGATAATCTCCATAAGCATGGATTTGTTTTTCCTAACAGGTGTTCTCTTTGCTACAGGGAGGAGGATTTTGCTTGTCATATCCTCTACCAGTGTATTTTCAATCAAGAAATTTGGAATATTATTTTTAGTAGGTGGAAGTTGAGCTGGGTTTTCCCGAACTCTCTGGAAGAGTTTTGGTAGCAATGGTATTGCCCTAGTTCCAATTCTAAGAATGTTGAGCTTTGGAAACCAACTCTCCCTAATGTCATATGGAACATCTGGAAGGAGCGAAACAACATGATTTTTAGGGATAAAAGTGCAAACCTTGAAGTGGTGGTGGATAAAATCTATAGAGGGATCTTTGAATGTTTATATGGAATTGATAATGGTTTAGCTGCTAAAGAAGACTTTAATGAAAGATAGAACCTCTCAAATAACAAAAACAATAAGGATAAGGGTAGGGGTGGTCTTTTCTGGTGCTTTCCTTCACAGGGATGGATTAAGGCCAACTTTGATGGAGCTTCTAAGGGGAACCTAGGGAAAGCTGGTTATGGGGGCATTGTCAGGAATTTTGTTGGAAGTTGCCTTTTGGCTGTTGCTGGTCCTTTGGGTAACCAAACTAGTCATTATGCTGAAGCCTCAATGACTTTGAATACTTTGATTATAGAAAAAATCTCAATCATGATAATCTATGGTTGGAGGGAGACTCACTTAACATTATTAAATGCCTTAAGGGAGAAACTGATCCTTTGTGGACTATAGAAAATATTATTTTTAAAGCTAGAGAAATTATTTCAAGCTTTAAATTTATTATCATTGAACATGCCTTCAGAGAAAAAAATGTTGTTGCGGATGGTCTAGTGAACCTTGGCGTAATTTCTGAAGCTCAAAGTATATGGAATGGGGAAGTTAATATTGATTTTAATATTAAAGAACTCATCAGAAAGGACAAATTTATGGGGAAAGATGGATCACACGTTAATCATGAAAGTATTAATGAGTAATCTTCAAATTTTTAGAAAGGTGATGATGACACGTCAGAAGGGTAGAGTCCTAATCAAGAATATTAATTTTTTGCACGCTGTGTGGGTTTGCATTTTCAAAAAGTCGAGTGTCATTTGGAAGAAAGCTCTGAAGTTGCAGAAGCAGAGAAATTGTAAAACAAAATCTAAAATGGGGGGGGATCTAAGAAGAGAGGAACCTGATAATATTTCTAGATGGCAGGAGATGCCTAAGGTTTGGACAAAGATGGAGAAAGGATGCATGACGAATTTCATTGAAAAATTGGTCGACTATGATAAAGGCAGAGTTAACCTAGCGGTCACCAAAGTTACTAAAAACTGGATAAATGGCTCCTTCAAAATTCATGGTGTTAGGTTTAAGTTGGATGCAGACCTCATTTCGATGGTCACAGGTATGCCCCATTCTGGTCTTAACCTCTTTAGAGCCCTGGTGTCTAATAATGCAGTTAAGCTTTTTCTACGTAAAGAGGAGAGAGCGAAACTAGGAAAAGCCATTGGGGGGTATTATGATGCTTCTAATATCAAGAAAATCTGGGGCTGTGTGCTTAATGCAATTATGGAATATATTACTATGGAGGGTCATTTTACCAACATACCATTTTGTGCTTTAAAATCATTTTAGACATGAGAAGAGGATTTCTCTGCCCTATTACCTCTTTAGGTCTTTATCATGGTCTCTGAATAAGCATAGCAAGAACCCTTCTTCACCTGTGCTTCATTACGACCTTATTTTGCTCATTTATGAGCATTACAAGATTCTGGCTATCCAAGAAAACAAGAGATTGTCGATGTCGCTGGGGAAAGGAAAGAGGAAGATGGAGGAAGGTGGGCCTAGCAAAGATGAGTTGACACAGAGCAAAAAGGGTAAAAAAACCACTGTGGAGAAAATTCAAGAGGGCATGGGTAATCAAAAGGATACAGAGGTTGATTCTGAGGACATGAGAAAAGATGGAAGTGAGATGGAGACCGATGAGTTTGACGGAGAGGAGAATTGGAAAGAAGAGGAAGGAGGAGCTGAGGATGTTTCTGATAAGAATAGCCCTACCCACATCGTGAGTATAGGTAATGTTAACAACCAGCCAATGGAGGAGCAAGACAATCAGATTAATAAGGAGGAAAGGGAAATGGAAACCGAGCAGGAGAAGGATAAGGAGAAATTGAGCAGGGATCAGGATAAAGCTGGAGATGGGATTATTCTGGATAAACTCAAAAACTAGTCCGAGGTTCAAATGGGTTATGACATGTGGGTTTATGAAAGAATCAAGAATTTGGAAAAAAATGATAAGCAACAGGAAGAGAAGGGAAAGAAAGTTGAAAGTAACCAAGAGCAGCGGAAAAAGGGTATGGAGGAAAAAAGTTGAGAAGCTGGAAGCTTAGATTAGTAAACTGGAGGAAGGAAAAATAGCCATGAAAAACTTTTTGGTAATGATTCCAGATATCCTTACCTCTGTGACTAAGAATTTAGAGGAAATTACCAAGTTCCTTGATGGCTCCAACACTTCCAAACCTGTTGTGGACCTAGATATTGATGAGGATGCTATTGAGCCAGGGACAATGGAAAGTACTCCTGGTGGTGGGGCAAAAAGAACTAGGGTGAGTATGAAAAAAGCTGCTTTGGCCTCTTCCAAGGATATCTCTATGCTCAGGGATAATATTAAAGATTTGCAAGGGATTAGCAGAAATGTGGCTAATGCCCTTAAAAAGATTAAGTAATTTGTCTTTTGTCTTTTTTCTATTTTGGTTGGATGTTGCTAGTTTTATTGGGCTTTTATGTTGTTTATTGCCCAGAACTGTGTTGGTTTTTTGGTAGAATGTCTTTTCTTGTTTCTTAATGCTATTATCTTTTAAGGATCTTTTGTAAAGGGTTTCAGGATCCCTTCAAAACCTGTTTTTCTTGTAATAAAAAACATAAATGCATGAATATCAAAAACAATTACCGATGCCGGATCCAAGAGATGTCGACCTCCAATACCGATAACCATATTATAAACCATGTCGGCCTGCATTGCCGGTAACCAAAGAAATCCTTTTGTCTTGTCGGTGTCGGTGCCAGTGTAGTGTCTGTGAAGTGCCTGCCGGTACACAACTTAACCAAAAACATGAAGCCGGAACAAAATACCATGTTGCCATCAATAACAACATAGTGAAACCAACCAATTGAGTGTCAATTGCCAACAATCTCCCCCTTTGGCATTGATGGCAACACTCATGTGAAAAAATGGTCAAGGTTTCATTTGTCGGTTCCATCCTGCTTGGTCCCCCTGAGCTGAATATTCATTAATGCCAAATACTCCATACTTCCATATCTCCATATCTCCCCCTAATGTATACAACTCCTTCTATTCTTTTTCACATCTATATCACTCCCCCTTTGACATCAATGCCATCAAAAATTCTAAAAAGAATGTCAAAGATCCAAAATAAACTGTACAATGAATATCCCAAAAATATCTTACTGGAGCTTAAAAAATTTCAAAATTTCTGGATAAGCCTTCTCTAATAGCTCAAGATAGGTATCCCAACTATTTTTGAAAGTGCCGAAAATAGATACAAGTCCACTTAATATATATGCAAATGACTCTTTCTCATTTACCTCTGTCGGTGTGGGCTTTCCAACCATATCCATACATTCTTTCTTATGTACATCGAGTGAATTCAACTGGGGACTCACCAAGCCTCTCAGCCTTCTGGCTCTTCTTATAATTTTGTCTCTTTCCTTCTCAAGAACAGAAATTTGGGCTTCCAAAATCAAAATTTGACCATCAATGGATGTAGTCAATGAAGTCAATCCATCAAAAGAATTAGCTATATTTGCAATTTTCTCCTGAAATTCTTTTATCTTCTTATCCATATTAACTGTAAGTATATTTGTGTTACAACATAGCCTATAAATATTTGTACACTGCTTCAAAGAATTATCTATCAGTTTCAGCTTTTCATCAATCTTCTTCTTCTCAGATTCAATCACCTGATCAAATGCATCTCTCTTAGCCCGAGTGAACCTCTCTAGTGCTTTCTGGTTTGAAATCTGCTGTAAGGATGGAAAATCCTTTGAAATATGCTCAGTAATTGTCTTAAGCTTGCTGGATGGGCTCGCTTCATTGTCAATCTTGCACTCTAGGACTAGTCTATGTAAAACAGTGATTGACTTATCAATAATCCCTTTATCTGCAGATCCCTCCTTTGTTAATTTTTGTGCTGCCATCATCACGAGTTTAGTAGGACTCATCTTGATTATGTTTTTAATTACAACCTATGAGGTGTCAATTGACAACAATGATGGACCAACTACTAGTTCCCTATCAGATCCCCCTTTCTTCTCCTTTGATGATTTATCCTTTATAGCTTCCTCACTTGCACCGGTGGCTTTGCCACTTGGTGCAGTCTCTGTAACTGTCAGTTCCTCTGAAGGAACTGTAACCTCAACCTGTACATTTGTATCCGGAGGACTGTTATCCTCAAAATTAGTATCCTATACATCATTAACTTTTTCACTCTCTGTATTAGCCGGTATCTCAATATCTGTTTGTACATTTGTATCTATCGGGGGCTTGATTTCCACTATCTTAATGTTTTTCAAAACTAAGGGTGAAGTACCCATAATGCCCTTTCCTTTTCCTTCAACCGAGGTGTCTACAGTGTCTGTCTTTGATTCTGGTGAAGTAAAGAATCCTCTGTTCTCTCCAAAGAACTTAACCCATGCCTTTTGAGTCTCTTTTATTATTTCATTTACCCTTCCTAGAATCAGACTGGTTATTCTATGTTTGCTATTAAAGACATTTCTATTTGCTACCTCAAGTGTCATTTCCATTTCCTTTGGAGCAATAGTAACACAAACATATAATAACTTTTGAATTTTAATATGCTTGTCTTCTTGCATTATATAATTCTGCCAGTATTTGATTTTCAATTTCTATTAATACTTTCTTATAAATATCCAAGTATAATAAGACTACTTCATCTACCTCTCTTTGTTCATCATCCTCTAAGTGTTCATAATAAAAATGTACATTCTTTAACATGCCATCCTTAGTGATTTCATCTACTAACTCTGCACAAGTTTTAGGTGGAATGATAGTCACATTACCAGATTAAATTTCTAGATCGATGTCACTCTTCTTCTTCCTCTTTGCAGTACTGGATGCAACTGAAGGTGTTGCCTTTGGTGCTTTCTTTTGTGCCGGTATTTTGAATGTAACCTTCCTAACCGGTTTCTTTTTAGCTTCTACCTTTGTTTCCTTTGCTTTCTTCCTTACAACTCTCTTGAATGCCAATGGTGTATCATCCTCAGACTCAGACTCTGCTGTAACAGGCTCAATATGTACTTCTGGATTCTTCCTCTTCCTACCTTTCTTTGGGACAACATCAATTAATGCTTTGATGTCTTGTGAGACCTTCTCAAAAAATCTGCTTGCTTTTCCTTCCTGTTAGGTCCCGGAGACAACTGAGAGGGGGGGGGGGTGTGAATCAGTTGTCCAATAAATTCAACCAAAACTTAATGCTTAATACCGGTAAACCAAACTTTATGTCGGTAGACAATCTTAACAGTTTAATTGCAGTACCGGTAAAGATTAATGCATGAAACAGAAAGACAATAACATCCACAACACATAACACAAATATTTGTACGTGGAAACCCTGTAAGGGGAAAAACCACGGTGGGAAGCCTTATCCACAATCAAATGATAATACTGCAGATAGTATATGTGTACAATATGGATTCTGCACATACAAAAAGGCCAGTTTCCTAGAGCTCATTGCTCAATCACAAAATGAGAGTCACACTGATTACAATTAGATGGTTAAATCCAATTATAATGTACTGCACAAAATAGCATCTTCATATGCTGGATTCAGTACCGGTTTAGTTCTGATTGCCTCTACAAAATCCTTCCTTCAACCTTCAAATGATGTTTGTGTGTATAGCTCTGCTTATTTTTGCATATACCTTATTACAATCCTTTTCACAATCACAAATTAATCTCACAAATGAGATCTTACATTTATACCATAACCTAAGACCAATTTGAATAGGTCACCTCACTAAAAGATATTACAATAAAATCAATTACATATAAATCAATATCCAATGCATGATGTCGGCTCAATGCATTTACAATAATAATAGATCATCTCCATAATGTGTCGTGCTGATCGGGAATAGATATACCTACTGGTGCTTATCCTGGAGCTATTTTTCGGTAACAACAAACATGCAAACCCGAATAAACAATTAACCAAATTGCCAAAACCAAGTGATCAAATAATGTATTTGACATAACCAAGTAGTCTCCAAGTCATTCCAAGTGCCGGTGAACAATATAATCTGCCGGTGAACCAAATACCGGTGACTGTGCATAAGTCTCTGACTTGCCGGTGAACATAACCAAAGATTTCCAAGTGCTGATAAGTGTTGACAAGTGATGACAGGTGTTGACATTGACTAAACCATATCAACATATCCAAAATTCCAACAATCTCCCTCTTTGGCATTGATGGCAACACAAGATGGAAGAACCATCAAAGTGCCAAAACAGAAATGCCAAAAACCAAAAACCAACAATCTCCCAAAGAGATCATTAACCAGAAATAAAAAATACATAATATCTCTCCCCCTAGGAATAATCTCTCCCCAAAAGAAAAAGATAATGTGTTTTTCCATATCAAACTCTCCCCCTTTGACATCAAATGCCAAAGCAATACAAAACTAATTTTAAATACAAAATACCAACTTATTATACCAACTACTCCCCCTGAGAAGTAGCTCTCCTCATCAAAAGTCGAAATAAAGATTTCTCTGTTAATTTTGTTGGTTGATGACAAACATCAACTGTCTAAGTCTCTACTGGTGGGGGTAGGACTCCAAGTTGCTCTCTGAGATACTCAAATGTTTCCTTAGGCAAAGGCTTTGTAAAAATATTTGCAATCTGCTCTTTAGTATTCACATAAACCAGTTTCACTTCTTTTGCTTCAACATTCTCCTTTAGAAAATTGAATTTGATAGAAACATGTTTAGTCTTATAGTGAAATACTGGGTCCTTTGATATATCAATTGCTGCCATATTATCATAGTAAATAGTTATAGGTTCCTTGCATTTTACCTTTATGTCTTTCAACATTTGCTTGATCCATAATACCTGTGTACAATTAGTTGCTGCTGCAACATATTCTGATTCTGCTGTTGATAGATTTGTACAACTCTGTTTCTTGCTCAACCATGAAATTAGTCTGTTGCCAAGAAAAAATGCTCTGCCGGTGGAGCTTTTTCTGTCATCCACATCTCTTGCCCAATTAACATCTGTGTATGCACATATACCATAAACCAAGATTTGTAGTGCTTTGTAGGTACCGGAAAATCATTTTCACTGCTGATTCATGATTTTCTTTAGGATTACTCTGAAATATTGAAACAATACATACTGCATTCATAATATCAGGTTTTGTTTGTGTCAAATACAGTAAACCTCCTATCATAGACTTGTATCTAGTCGGATTAATAGGTGTAGAATCACCCTTCAAAGATAATTTATCAGTTGTAGTCATAGGTGTGCTTACCGGTTTACAATTTTCCATGCCAAATTTCTTTAATTATTCTTTCAAGTACTTAGATTGACATAGGAATATACCTTTATCAGTCTGTAAAATCTGCAATCCTAATTTTTTTTTATCTCTCCAATCATAGACATTTCAAATTCTTGCTGCATTTTGTTAGAAAAGTCTTTACACAAACCATCTTCTCCTCCAAAGATTATATCATCAACAAAAACTTCAATAACCAAGATTTCATCATTAGTCACTTTGTAGTATAGATTGCTATTAGCATTACCTTTAGTGTAACCAAGCTTCAAAAGATATTTGTCCAATCTAGCATACCAAGCTCTAGGAGCTTGTTTCAAGCCATATAATGCTTTCCTTAGCCTGTAAACCATGTCTTTGTTATCTGTCAAAGAAAATCCATCAGGTTGTTCAATATAAACTTCTTCTTCAAGATCTCCATTCAGAAATGCACATTTAACATCCATTTGATATACTTTATAGTTCTAGCCAATAAAAGTCTGACTACCTCAATTCTAGCTACTAGTGCAAAGGTTTCATTGTAATCAATTCCTTCTTTCTGTGAATATCCCTTACACACTAATCTTACTTTGTTTATGATTACCATACCATCTTCATTAAGTTTATTTCTGAAAACCCATTTAGTTCCAATTACATTTTTGTCTTTAGGCCGGGGAACTAATGACCAAGTGTTATTCTTTTCAATTTGTTCCAATTCATCTTCCATAGCTTTAATCCAATATTTATCTTCACATGCCTCATTAATTGATGTAGGTTCAATTTGAGAAATAAGACATACCTCTTCATTTTCCAATCTTCCTCTAGTCATAACTCCTTGAAATTTGTTTCTAATAATCTGATCTTCAGAATGATTCAATCTTACATATTGGGGTGTTTTTACTTGCTATTGTTCTTCAGTGATTGTTGAATCTCCAGATGATGCCGATGTCACTAGATCACCATTCTGTATCTGTAAAGCAGAAAAATCGCGATCGAACCCTAGTTGCTCTCCCCTCTTCTGACTCCGAGGAAAGAGAAGGGAGGTTCGCTAGGATTCGATGGTTTTTCACTTAGGGGAGAGACTTTACATTCAAAAGAGGGGTTGAAACTCATAAGATCCAATCCCACGTAATGCAAGATTGGATGCTAAATGAATTTCAAGGGTTAGGAAAGCAAGGCTACCCTCTTTTGTAAAGAATGTTGTTAAGGAAATTAAGCTAAGCATGCATAGAAAGTCATAAAGATTCGCTTATAAACTGAGTTCGGGTTATAGGATGAAGTTGCGGACCTGGAATTAGCAGTAAAATGTCGATATGGCGCTGTCCTGCAAATTTGAGCAAAAGTTGTCGGGACGATGGCGCCCGGCGCCACGGTCCTCCAAAAAATCCGCGAAACGAAGGGGGATCTGTTCGTCTCTGCACAAGGATTCCAGATCTTCAATTTCAGCCGCGTACCTGCAACCTACACACAGAAAAGCAAAGACGATTGGGGGGTTAGGGATTAGGGGTTTGCCTTTAGGTCAAACCCCGGTTTTGGAATTAACCAAGAAATGAGCAAGAGCTATAAATGTAAATGACTGTAAAACAAGTACTAATACCTTGTTCTAAGGATGTTGGTATCCTTATGTGCGAAGGTTTAGATGTTGTATGTTGTATGTTGTATGTTGTAGCATGTAGTATGTGATCTCCTCTTCAATGGTTGAATCCTTGTCTTGAATGCAACACTTAGCCTTGAATGGAGACTTGAGATGATCAATTGCTTGAAAGAATGCTTGAATGCTTGAATGCTTGAGTATAATTTCCACGCTTTTTCCATCATATCGAATGAAAGAGGAAAATGTCATTTATATACTTGTCATTTAGGGCTGATAGACTGATTTTCCCGACCTTAGGCCGACCAGGGAAAGTTAATTTCCAAATTGCAAACAAAAAGACCCGAGCCCCTTAGGAGACCGGGCCCAAAATAGGACCCAGGGACCAGGGCGCTGGGCGCCCTGGTCCTGAGGGACCAGGGTGCTGGGCGCTCTGGTCCCACCTCCCGGGACAGCAGGGTGCAAGGAGGTTCAGGCCAGGGTGCTTGAAAAATGCAGTTTTCAGTGTCGTGAGCAAGTTTCAGGGTCTCCATTCAGGTTGCATGTTGCGTCGCCATCGTGAAGACCGAAATGCAGTCGAAATTGCAAGTGTCGCAATTTTAGGACGCTACATTTAGCCCCCACTTTAGCGGGAGTATGTATGCTCATACTTCTGGTAAAGTACAAGGAACAATCATTGAAAGACTTTCACCACGTCAAGGAGGCAAGATACACCAAGCCCCCAGTGGACTAAGGATCTTACGACTTCGATTGACAAAGTAAAAGGGAAGATCGCGAGGAAGAACCATGACTATTAGTAGTAAGGCTCCCTCACTATGAGTCATGCAAGAAAGATATCAAAAATTTTCAAGGCAAGGCTAAATTTGCTAAGAAATTTTCAAGTATCTTGAAAAGATATGAACGAGATGTATGCCCCCCTACGTTAAAGCGATCGCACACGCCTCACTGGGGGTGATTGTTTTAACGTAGTGATACACATAAGAAATGAGAAAGGAGCACGTTATCACAAGGATTTAGCCCCCAAGTGTGAGATAAACCCAAGGATAATAGACACAAAACACAAAGCACAAGGTGACTTCGCTTTCCTTGGGGTCAGTATGCTGTATGATAATTCATGTATATATATCATATGTATGTATGCATAATTGTTCTTCATTCCCCAATCAAGGAAGGTCACCTAGAAGAAGGGAACACATGTGTCTTTTGAGTCAACATGAGAGAGATCGAGAGATCTCAATGCTTTGCATCGTCCTCAAGTAAACAACACTAAGGACAACAAATAGAAGAATGAGAATAACATATAGAAGAAGTAACACAAGAGAGGAGGAGAGAATCTGCTATGCTAATGTAACTAGTCTAGCACGTCATCTACCCCCCGATCTTGCTGATCAATGTTTCGGGAAGGCAGGGAACACGCTAGAGGAGGAACATCCAACACAGCAGATGGAGCTATCACAAGATCCAAACAAGGGCTATGTTCATGTTCCGAGCCACATTGTTCTTGTCTAGGAGCTAGGATAAGTGCTTTAGAAAATTCGTTAGATAAATGGTTATCAACATCAACAAGTTCATATTCACTATCAGAAGCAAGAGGAGTAACATTTTCATCTATATCATCATCAAGATTTATAAAAATAGGATCTTTAACTCGCACAGGATCAAGACCATCATGCATCTTATGTTTAGGAGATTTCGGCTCAATTTCCGGCTGAGGAGAAAATGGAATAATGCTTGTTGAAGGTGTTTTTGGAGATTGCAAAGTTTGAGAAGCAGCTGCTTGAGCTCTAAGACGATGCTTTCGTCGGCGTTCACGTGCAGAACGATTACGTCTAGTCTTAGTAGGAATTGGAGAAGACTGAGGAGGAGGAATGTTCTCATCCTTAGCACTTGGGTGTTTAGGTTGTGGTCTCTTAGGCTGGATAATAGGAGAAGAGGAAGGTCTCTTCTCTCTATAAAAGGAAGGAGGAGGAACTGCTCCATATAAAGGAGGAATATTTGGTTTAGGAAGGAGACCAAGTCCGTCATGACGAGGAGGGATAGCTCTACTTTTAGGAAGTTTATTAGGCATAGACATAGTCACATCCATAGGGATGGGTTGGGAATCTTCTTGAGGAAAGACATTAGTTTTATCTTTCAAAGGAAGAACTTCCTTCTCAAGAATGATAGGAATGTCAAGTTTAGGTGTTCTAGGTTCACTTAGAGATAAGATCATATCTGTTTTCCACTTTTGATAAGATTTGAAAAGATGATCACTTCGCAGAGGAAGAGATTGGAATTGTTTAGGCCAAAAGTAATCAAGAGGAACACTAGAGGTTCTTTCAGCTGGTTTAAAGAGACTATGATTGACAGTAACAACTTCACCATTGTGGGGAAATTTCAAACACTTATGAATAGTAGAAGCAATAGCTTTCATGGAAGATAGCCAAGGATAGCCAAGCTTCACACAAAATTGTTCGGAAGATGGAATAATAACAAAGTTCACATCAAGAGATTTGTTATGGACCTCAATAGGCAATGTAATAGAACCAATTGCGGGAGAAGAAAATGCATCAAATAATTTCACAATCACATATGTTTTGTCATAGATCACTTGATTCAATTGCAAAGTAAAAAGAAATTCTTCAGTAATAACATTAATCATGCACGAAGGATCAATAAGCACTCCACGGCAAGGTGTATTCTTGACTTTTGCAACTATGTATAAAGGACCATCAGGTGCCCTAATGGTTTCGCTAGAATCAAATGTGATGGAAGGTTCTTCAGGGATTTCTTGCTGCTCTACAAAGTTAATCACATTCGGAGTCATAGACACAAAACCATCAGATGAGAGAGAGGAATCATTAGCCTCAATTGCATTAGAGGTATGAGAAGGCAATGGATCAGTGAAAATCTGAAGATTTTGATTAGGAGGAGCTACAGATGTGTTGCCTTTATCATTCACTCCAGAAACAGAGATAGTATTATTATCAATCAAATCTTGAATTTTACCCTTTAAAGAAAAACATTTTTCAGTATCATGCCCAGGCTGACGGTGAAATTGACAAAAGGCTTTGTTATCAAAATAAGGTGAAGTAATCTTTGCAGGATCAATTTGTCTTATAGGAGGAAGAGTAAGCACATTTTGTTCCAATAACTTATTCATAATACTATGCAATGATTCATTCAAAGGAGTATACTTTCTTTCTTTCTTGAAAAATTTAGAAATAGGAGGCACACTTGATGCTGCATTCACATTGTTGTTGATGATGTTTTCATTGAATTTGATGGAATCTCTGTTCGGTTTAAACTTCCCAAATGGTTGTTGACTGCTATCACCCTTATCACTCGGAGCCATAGGATGTGATTGTTCCATTTGACTCACAGTCAGTTGATAATTGTGAAGAGTGGCGCACAACTGTTGGAAAGAAGTAAACTCAGAAAACAGAAGTTTGTCTCGAATATCTTTTTGTAAATTAGAAATAAAGATTCTTTGAATATCATTGTCAGGCACTGGAAAGGAAATTTGAGCATACAAATGCTTATATCTACCAATGAAATCAGTCACTTTTTCTTTAACACCTTGTTTACAATGCATTAAATCAATCAAAGTAACTTTAGGACTTATATTGTTTTGAAATTGTTGAATGAAAGCATTTGCAAGTTGTTCAAAAGAAGTAATAGAATAAGAAGGCAAAGAGCAATACCATTGTAGGGCTTTGTCTCTTAATGTTCTAGTAAATAGTTTTGCAAGCAACCTTTGGTCATAAGCAAAATTAGTACAAATTGTTTGAAAAGTCTTAACATGTGTTAGAGGATCTCCTTTACCATTATAAAGTTCCAAATGCGGGATTTCAACATGTTTAGGAGGAATAGCTCGGACAATGTCAAGAGAAAGTGGGCTCGCAACATCAAATGTGGGCACACTAAACTTAGATTGATTCATAGAGGCAATTTGTTGCTGTAAAGAAGAGACAGTTTGTGCTAGATTGTTAATGGTCGCTTCAGTCGAAGAGTTCATATTGGATGTGTTAGATTGAGATGGAGGTGTTATGTTATTGAAAGAAGGTAGAGAGTAAGGTGGTGGGACCCTATGATAATTAGTCATAGGAGATGATTGGACAAGAGGAACACTACAAGGAGGGATGGAATGGTTAAATGAATTGCCCCCTTGCGTCATGTTCATTTGTAAAGATGTAATAGGCACACTCATTGAAGGGACGAATGAAGAAATCGGATTGAATGAAGGAATAGGGTTAATTGAAGAAGAAGGGTTGCCCCCATGACTGGTGATCACAGGAGGAATGTCTTGTATAGAGGTAGCCATGATGTTTGATGTAAAGGTAGGTATACTAGCAATAGGAGTCATCAAAGGAATAGAATGATTGTCTTGTGTAGGAGGTTGTGTATAACCTAAGGTTTCGGCACAACTCTTCATAGGAATCACATTTGAATCCACAATGTGTGCAATACCACGCAAAATATCAATTCCATTCTTATCACTTTGAAGCATACGTTTTAGACCCTCAATTAAAGGAAGAGCTTGACTATCAGGGTATTCTTGAGACATCCATTGTCGAAAATCGTCAAATTGGTTATCCAATTTCGAAAGTTGTTCTCCAGAAACCTCATGGAGAGCTTCTTCATCATTAGGAGGATTAGAGGAATTACCCATGTCCTCGTTAAAAAGGCTATTCAAATTAGGTTCCATCTCCTCAGTAGTTAAACCTTGGAAAGACTTAATTCTACGGCTTCGTCTAACGGGAATAGTGTAAGTAGGGCTTATTGTTGTAAAACTCATGCACTAGAGAAGGAGAGAAAATTTTGAATTTAGAGGTAGCAATTTTCAGTAAGATCAACCAATTTTCTGGATTTAAGCTGTTAAATGCAATCACAACAGTCTCCCGAAATTTCAGAAAAAATGTCCGGGACCGTG
This sequence comes from Cryptomeria japonica, assembly GCF_030272615.1. Taxonomy (NCBI): domain Eukaryota; kingdom Viridiplantae; phylum Streptophyta; class Pinopsida; order Cupressales; family Cupressaceae; genus Cryptomeria; species Cryptomeria japonica. Next base: position 110,603,462 of record NC_081413.1, on the reverse strand, counting down.
GCGCCCGGAGTGCAACACGGTCCCTGCAACTTTTTTCGAAATTTGCAGGGATGAAAGTTATGATGATTTTAGAGCTAATCTGAAAAAATTGAGTGATTTTACGATCTGTAGATAGGCCAAATTAAAGTTGCAAATTCAAAATTGAACCCTATCAAGATTGTCGAAAAATGCAAAATTTGAATTTTGAAAAAGAGAGGGAAACTGAAATTTTGAATTTTATGATTTTAGAGGGAATGTCAAAAGCAATGTAAATTTTGAAATTTGAAAATTGACTCAATTTCACGCAAAATTCAATTTTGAAAGCGGAAATCAAAGTTGTTGTAATTAAGCATTTAATTTCAAAAGTCACAAAATGCAAGAATTTGAATAAAGCACTGAAATTTTTAATGACTGATAACACACTTTTCAGATTTAGGACAGTAAGAACACAATTTTGACACAAAACTTTAATTTCAATGATTTTTGAATGATTAGAAGCCTTAGACCAAGCAATCGCAAGACCAACTTTGACTGTAATTTTGAAAGTGTTATAATTGATAAAATCAGCCAAAATTCTGGATTTTAGCAGGAAAATACAGCAAGATCTTGCTCCCGAAATTTTGGAAAAAATGTCGGGGACGATGGCGCTCGGAGTGCAACACGGTCCTCGCAACTTTTTTCCAAATTTTCAGGGATGAAAGATATTGTGATTTTATTGCGGAATCCAAAGTTACAGCTGATTTGGAGATGTTTTGATTGGTCAAATTGTCAGACAAAGGTTGAATTAAGAGGGTTTCAAAAATTAGGGTTTTGACATTTAACCACTTAATTTTCAGAATTAAAGCACAAATATGAATTGAAAATTTGTAATAGAAAGGCAGATCTGAAACAGGCATTAACATTTAGACATTTCGCAAGTTCAATTACCAAAAAGAAAATTTAGGGTTTTTATGCAATCACCTCTAAAATTTTGCAAAAGATCAAACATGGAAATGTAATCAATTTTTTCAGATCTAAGCATGAAAAATCAGAAAGGATGTTCACGTCGAGTTCACCAAAATGTAAAGTGGAAAAATCGCGATCGAACCCTAGTTGCTCTCCCCTCTTCCGACTCCGAGGAGAGAGAAGGGAGGTTCGCTAGGATTCGATGGTTTTTCACTTAGGGGAGAGACTTTACATTCAAAAGAGGGGTTGAAACTCATAAGATCCAATCCCACGTAATGCAAGATTGGATGCTAAATGAATTTCAAGGGTTAGGAAAGCAAGGCTACCCTCTTTTGTAAAGAATGTTGTTAAGGAAATTAAGCTAAGCATGCATAGAAAGTCATAAAGATTCGCTTATAAACTAAGTTCGGGTTATAGGATGAAGCTGCAGACCTGGAATTAGCAGTAAAATGTCGATACGGCGCTGTCCTGCAAATTTGAGCAAAAGTTGTCGGGACGATGGCGCCCGGCGCCACGGTCCTCCGAAAAATCCGCGAAACGAAGGGGGATCTGTTCGTCTCTGCACAAAGATTCCAGATCTTCAATTTCAACCGCGTACCTGCAACCTACACACAGAAAAGCAAAGACGATTGGGGGGTTAGGGATTAGGGGTTTGCCTTTAGGTCAAACCCCGGTTTTGGAATTAACCAAGAAATGAGCAAGAGCTGTAAATGTAAATGACTGTAAAACAAGTACTAATACCTTGTTCTAAGGATGTTGGTATCCTTATGTGCGAAGGTTTAGATGTTGTATGTTGTATGTTGTATGTTGTAGCATGTAGTATGTGATCTCCTCTTCAATGGTTGAATCCTTGTCTTGAATGCAACACTTAGCCTTGAATGGAGACTTGAGATGATCAATTGCTTGAAAGAATGCTTGAATGCTTGAATGCTTGAGTATAATTTCCACGCTTTTTCCATCATATCGAATGAAAGAGGAAAATGTCATTTATATACTTGTCATTTAGGGCTGATAGACTGATTTTCCCGACCTTAGGCCGACCAGGGAAAGTTAATTTCCAAATTGCAAACAAAAAGACCCGAGCCCCTTAGGAGACCGGGCCCAAAATAGGACCCAGGGACCAGGGCGCTAGGCGCCATGGTCCTGGGGAGCGCCCTGGTCCTGAGGGACCAGGGCGCTGGGTGCTCTGGTCCCACCTCCCGGGACAGCAGGGTGCAAGGAGGTTCAGGCCAGGGTGCTTGAAAAATGCAGTTTTCAGTGTCGTGAGCAAGTTTCAGGGTCTCCATTCAGGTTGCATGTTGTGTCGCCATCGTGAAGACCGAAATGCAGTCGAAATTGCAAGTGTCGCAATTTTAGGACGCTACAGTATCGATGTGTTCATAGTAGGTTCATTTTTGATTATCCTTATTGTCGGTTCAGAGTCTGTGTACCTTGAATTTCCTCTAAACTGTTCATCAATCTTCACATTTGCACTCTCAACAATTTTTTGGAATCTCTTGTTAAAACATCTATATGCCTTGCTCTTAGATGAATAGACCAAGAAATATTCCTTCATCACTTCTAGGATCAAATTTTCCAATATACTCATCTCTTCTAATATAGCATTTACTTCCAAATATTCTGAAATATTTAAGAGTAGGAGTATTACCAAACCATAGTTCATGTGGGGTCTTACCGGTTTCACCTCTGATGTGAACTCTGTTGAATGTATAAACTGTTGTATTGACTGCTTCTCTCCAGTATATATGAGGTAGATTTGCTTCTGATATCATACTTCTGGCTGCATCCAAGATAGTTCTATTTTTCCTTTCCACAACTCAATTGTAATCCTGAAAGGTTAAGAATTTGCTCTTATCACCAGTCATATGATGTGAACATCCTAAATCAATAATCCATTCATCCTCATCTTCAACTTTAGCTATCAGGGCCTGCTCTACTGGTTGAACAGTAGGTGTTGGTTGATCTTCTGTTATAGAAAAAAATCCCATCCATTATTTTCCGGATCCTCATCAGAATCATCAGTAACTCCTTCATCAACATAATAACAAGATTTGTCTCTATTCTTCCTAAACTTGTATTTTTGATAGTCAGGGTTAGGCTTATATGTTCTTTCAGCTTCTTCTCTTAATCTTGCATGTCTATCAGGACATCTAGAAGCCATATGACAAATCTTATTATAGTTAAAACATTTAAAGGGTGCTTTACCTTCATACTTACTTCCAATTGGACCTTTAGGCATTTTCCTTGCAAATAGTGCTTCAAGTTCGTCAAGTTCTTCAAGTTCTTCATTTTTTCTCCTACTTTCTTCAAGTTCTCTTGCATAGAAGGCTTTCCAATCAAATTTATCAGATAATAATGATGATGTTGTAGTTGATGATGATGCATTGAAAGCTAGATCTGTCTTGATAGTAGTAACATGACCAAATTCCTCAAGCTCAAAAGTTGAAAGTTTTCCAACCAAAGTGTCTCTAGATATTGATGCATTAGGCATTGTTCTCAATTCATTTATAGCAGTAACTTTCATTTTATATGCCGGTGGAAAAGCTCTTAAAACTTTAGAAACAATCTCATCTTCACTTAAGGTTCCTCCACAAGATTGTATACCCAAAACAATTTCATTTACTCTTTCCATAAAAGCAGAAATTCTTTCTTCTTCTTCCATTTTCAGACTTTCATACCTGACCCAGAAGCATTCAAGTTTTGCAATTTTGACTGTGGAATCTCCTTCATTCAATGTTTCCATTTTGTCCCAAATAGCTTTAGCAGTAGATCTATCTGATAATCCCATGACTTGCTGATCTGACAATGTGCTCAAAAGTGCTTCTCTTGCTTTGCAATCATTTTCTTGATCTTTAGCCAAGTTTGGTGGATTAGGTTGACCTTGAGTAGGAGCAGTATAACCATTCTTTGTAACATCCCATATGTCCTTTCCAATACAATTCAAATGTGTCTCCATCTTGATCTTCCATATGCCATAGTTAGTTCCATCAAGTTTCAGATTGTCCTTCCTGAAATAGTTAGAAGACATTGGATCTCCTGAAGCTGTTAAACTTCTGCAAAAAGAGGACTAAGCTCTGATACCAATTGTTAGGTCCCAGAGACAACTGAGAGGGGAGGGGGGGTGAATCAATTGTCCAATAAATTCAACCAAAATTAACTTAACCAAAACTTAATGCTTAATACTGGTAAACCAAACTTTATGCCGGTTGACAGTCTTAATAGTTTAATTGCAGTACCGGTAAAGATTAATGTGTGAAACAGAAAGACAATAACATCCACAACACATAACACAAATATTTGTACATGGAAACCTTGTAAGGGGAAAAACCACGGTGGGAAGCCTTACTCACAATCAAATGATACTACTGCAGATAGTATATGTGTACAATATGGATTCTGCACATGCAGAAAGGCTAGTTGTCTAGAGCTCACTATTCAATCACAAAATGAGAGTCACACTGATTACAATTGGATGGTTAAATCCAACGATAATGTACTGCACAAAATAGCATCTTCATATGCTAGATTCAATACCGGTTTAGTTCTGATTGCCTTCACAAAATCCTTCCTTCAACTTTCAAATGATGTCTGTGTGTATAGCTCTGCTTATTTTCACATATACCTTATTACAATCCCTTTTGCAATCACATATTAATCTCACAAATGAGATCTTACATTTATACCATAACCTAAGATGAATTTGAAAAGTTCGGCTTACTAAAAGATATTACAATAAAATCAATTACAAATAAATCAATATCCGATGCATGATGTCAGCTCAATGCATTTACAATAATAATAGATCATCTCCATAACATGTCGTGCTGATCTGGAATAGATATACCTGTCGGTGCTTATCCTAGAGTTATTTATCGGTAACAACAAATATGCAAACCCGAATAAACAATTAACCAAATCACCAAAACCAAGTGATCGAATAATGTATTCGACATAACCAAGTAGTCTCCAAGTCATTCCAAGTGCCGGTGAACAATATAATCTGTTAGTGAACCAAATACCGATGACTGTGCATAAGTCTCTGACTTGCCAGTGAACATAACCAAAGATCTCCAAGTGCTGATAAGTGTTGACAAGTGATGACAGGTGTTGACATCAATGACAAAATTATATTAACATATCCAAAATGCCAACACTTCCCGCTTCTCTCTCTTCTTTCGGTTGAACTCTGTTTCAACCTCTTGTGATTTTTGTTTCACAGTACCACAGGGCTTCTCTGCCTCATCAATAGGTGCATCAATCAACATTTCTGCATAAGCCTCAAGAATCTGTGCATCCACTTCATATCCCATTTCCTCAATCCAAATCTTCTGGGGCTTACCTGCTTCCATAAGTGTTTCATCCTTCTTCACCATGAAGCATATGTCAGTTGAATATTTTTCTACAATATACTTAGGAACCCTTTCCCTAAACTTCATAGATTTCTGGAATGCTTTAAAATATCCCCATACCTTATCATCTCTCTGACTGCCTAAAGTAGCAATTGACTGTTTCAATTGTCTCCCTATCGGGATATCAAATGCCCATTGCCTCTTCCCAAAACTGGGTGTATCATTCATAAAAAAATAACATTAAGCAGGACAATTAAGTTGCCATACTGGAAAGTTCCTTTTTTTTCTCCCTTAATATTTCCTAGGTTTATTAATAACTCATCTAACATCCAACCACATAGATCCAGTTTCATATTTTCTCTCATCATTTTGTATGCAATGAAAATGCAGGAACTGGAAACAAAATTCAGTCAGTTTGACTGAGTTACCTTATACTCGATGATCATGCTACCGAATCTGATGTCCGTATCAGTAATAGTGCTTATTCTCATAGATCTCTTGTTAGATTTTGCACCGGTGATTTTGTTCATGAAATCATTCGAAATCTTCTTATCTGGATGTTGCCCAACCGATGGTAAACCAGTGATTTCCCTAATGACTTCCTTGGTGATCTTGTAAGGTTTATCTAACTAGATAAACTCCCCATGTACTCTACTCTAAACATACCTAATTATCTCATCTTTGAATTCTGGGATGTCCTGAATGCTGGTAAACCCTAAGTCTTCAATGTGCTTGTATGCCGATTTGATCTTTCCAGATTCTCCCATCAGCTCGCTCATGTACATGCCCTTTATTTCAGATGTTCTCAAGTCCTCAATGTGATAGTGTATGTATGCCCTAACATCTTCAACATAAACAACTCCCTCCAGAACACGGAAAAATGCTCCAACCGAATCTTCTAGGGTAGCCACATGCAGATACCGCTTGAAAATTGACCTAGGGTGGTCCTTGACCTCTACTACAGTTGGATTTGCAACAAAGATAGGAATAGATGATGATCTCGCTTCCATGTTTAAAGATAAATACTTGTTGATCGCTTTTGGTGAAAAAACCTTAACAAATTCTTCCAGTCGCCGATGAAATCGCTCAAGAAGAAATCCGATTGCTTTGAAATGCCTTTGATCGCTCTTAGTCGCTCTAAAATCACTATGAATGCAAGAGCGACTAAGATACCAGATCTTCCATTGACATAAATGAGTGCCAGTGAAAGATACCAGATCTCGAACAGAACATATCCATGCTGGATAAGCATTTCCAATGTCTAGAACATCTTCCAAAAGCTCTTCCCGAGGCATATGCAACATCTTCATGAATTTTGCCTACCCCTAAGACATCTGCCTCAGTTACCGGATGAGCTACTTGCCCGTGCAGGAGAAACCTCCTCTGCCGGATAAGTAATCGGTGCATTTCCATCTGATGATTGTTCTTCAGTCTTTCTAGCCCATCTTTGAGTATGATCTTGCCAGATTTCACTAACCTTCTCTTTCCCTTTCTCATTTGATCCTCCATTACCAACCATTGGATTTCTACTTCTACATAATTTAGCAATATGTCCAACCTCATTACATGCATAACATGTAACATTGTTCCTTTGAATTGCTTTGCTAAAACTGATGAAATTGCTTGACCTGCATTGATTAGCCATATGTCCAAAATTTCCACATGCATAGCATTTAACATTCATTCTGCAATCTTTTGTCTTATGACCATACTTATTTCATTTAGAACATTTACTGGGAGCAGAATCAGGGTTCTGATTTGCTCTGTTTCTACATTGTCTAGCCATGTGACTAAATCTAATGCAAACAAAACATCTACCATTAAATTTATAAGCATTAAATTGCCTTACCAGTGCCTTATGGTTTTGATCTTCATTAGCAGTACCAGAACTCTTTCCTTGCTCAAATCCAAGTCCACTAGAATCTCCAATCTACCTTTGTCTCTTCAACAACTCATCTAGCTGTGCTGAGCTAATCTTGAATTTTTCTTTATACTCACTTGCAGTAGTTACATCTTTTCTTAGAATTATTAATTGTCTCTCAAGCTCTTATTCATTACTTTGGGATTGTACTAAATCAGTTCTCAACATATCATTCTCATGAACCAACCTACCATATTCTTCAAATTTGTTCTTCAAGGATACAACAAGATTTTCTTCCTTTTTCTTTTAGTCCTCAATCTCTTTACACATTCTCATAGTTATAAATTGCATTTGATTTCTCATAACCATGTTCTCCTGACTCAATTTCTGACATTGTTCCTTAAGTGCATATTTCTCTTCATCATCATGACTTTGCAAAAGTTCCTTTCTCCTAGCTTGAACAAATGATAGCCTCTCTTGTAGGACAAGAATGAATTCCTTAGCAAAATTCAATTCATCTTGTAGCTTTAAGTTCTTCAACCTTTTAGCATCATAATCTTCAAGTGCCATCTCAAGTTGCTTCTCCAAACCCATATCCATGGATTTCAAATTCAGGATCTTCCTCGAGCTGTTAAACTTCCTCCGTCGCACAAGGCTCTGATACCAATTGTTGGAATCCTGTCATGCCCAAAATTTAGGGCAAAAACGGAACAATTTTTTTTTTTTTAAAACACATACTAATTAATTAACAAGTTCACTCACACGATAAGCGTTATAGAAATTTCCATAATTATATTCAAACTAGTTCTGAGATGAACCAAGCATCGATAGTTTGTTAAATATTATTTGCGGAAAACTAACTGGTTTAATTTTATCTCCACGAGATACCTAGTCTTTAGGTTTATTAAATTAATCACGTTAAGGAAAATAGGAGAGGTAATTTATTTCAAATCCCATTAAGACATATAGTCTAAACATCCAATTTAAAATCTAAATACTCTAATTAAATTAACCGGGACAAAAATAAGTATTTATTACCTTAAATACTTTTAAAATTATAAAAGCTAGGCTTTCTTCTGATAATTTATTTATTTCACTTTTCTTTTTACTTCTTATGAGTAATCATACGGAGGTATTTAACTATTTAAAAACTCCATTAAATACTTTTAAATATTTTAAACTTTATTATATACTTACTCCAATTTTATAATCAGAATATATATATATATACATATATATATATATATACATATACATATATATATATATATACATATACATATATATATATACATATACATATACATATACATATATATATATATATACATATACATATATATATATATATATATATATATATATATATATGTATATATATATAATAGATTTTAATCCTTTCAAAATTATCTCCCCAAAATAATAGTTAATTTTCTCTCCAACCCTAATTAAGGATTCATATGATTTGTTTTACATAAATATGTTAATAACTATGAAACTAATATAATTTTAATTCTTTTACCCTAGCCCTACCCGGGCTAGGGTTTAATCTTTTTTTTATTTTAAAACACTGAGTATTCTTTTTAGCAGGGCCGAAAACCCCTAAGGCGGCGGCCATGATTTTACTGCAGGTTCGAAGGAGGGCGACTGGGAAAGGCTGAGGCACCACTGTATGGGCGCACAGTGGGCGCCGCGGCACCACTGTGTGTCCACACAGTGGGCGCCGCTAGCAGCTCCCCCACTGTGTGGCCACACAGTGGCGGCCGCGGCCGTCCACTGTGTGTCCACACAGTGGGAGCCGAAGCGGCCGCACTGTGTGTCCACACAGTGGGAGCCGAAGCGGCCGCACTGTGTGTGCACACAGTGGGCGTCGCGCGACCCTCACTGTGCGTACACATAGTGGGGTCCGCGTGGACCTAAAACTTCTTTTTTTTTTTAAATTTTTTTTTTTTTAAAATATATTTTATATAAATATATATATATATATATATATAAATATATATATATATATATATATTTATATATATATATATATTTATATATATATATATATATTTATATATATATATATTTATATATAATCATATAGTTATGAGGGTGAAAAAAAATATATCAATAAATATATTTTTTTTGTAATAAGATTTACATGCAAAAATTTTAAACAAAACTAATAAAAGAAAAGCATTATGTAAATTCGAGAATATATATATATATATATATATAGAATTAGGCCCTTTTTTTTTGTTTATTTGTTTTTTTAATTGCTGATAAAAGAATGAAGCTAAATCTATTGATAAGCTTTTTAATCATCTCTAATTAGAAAAACAATTTTAAAATACATTTTAGGAAATACAATATACTTCTCTATAATAAATAGATTCATTCATTTTTCAACTAATTTAGCAATAACTTAAAACATTCCTTTTTTTTAAAATACGTAAGATCTTTCAGTAAAAATAAATTCATATTTTCAGCAAGTAGAATATAGATAAAATTTATTTGTAAACTATTTTTTTTTTTTTCATAATACAAAGAAGCTTTTGCATGCAACTCAAAATGACTTTTCTTTTTCTAAAAATCAGGAGTAGAAATAAAACAAGCTTTTCTTTTTTACAACTCTAAGATATTCTGCAAATTTTACAGGATGTTTCTTTGTTTAGCTACAACAATAACCCCAAGTCTAATTTCAAGAATTACAACTTGCCTCTCATTTCTAAGAATGAGGGCTCACTTCTGTAACAACTTTAAACAAATATTTGCAAATGAAATAAAGTATCTTCAACAATAATCTTCTGTATCTTTTCATGGCACCTATCCTCTTCTCCTGACTTTCCTGCATAATAGAAACACAAATATGACCACGGAGTGCTCACCTCCCAGCCTAGGCTAACTGGTAGCCATCCCCGAGCTCGGAGAACCAATTCCTAGATGGGTAACAAACAGGCAAACACATAGAAAGCAAATGCACATAGATTTTCCAGACACATTCCCAACTTGGCTTTCACAGCACCACACTTTGGTGATGAACATTTTCAAAGGGTGGTAGTGGACCAATACCCTGAGGAGAACTGCAAGTATGAAATAAACAAGAAGCCACCTCATGGCACAATAATAATATCAAGAACCTCAACCCCTTATTCCTTATGCCCCCCAAAGGCATTTTAGCCTTATATCCCTCCTTATGACCCCCATTGCACAAACAGACCATGCAGCAAGGGTCACAACAAAGATCCCTTGTGATCACTCTCAAAGAGAGTCTCTCACTCGAGGGTTGTCACTGCTACCACCCACAAGATCCTCTTCTCTCCCAAGAATAAGAGGTCTTGAGAAAACTCCCAAAACACAAACAAATCATAATGCAAAAATACCAAAAGATTTTCTAACAAAAACTTTCAAGAACACAGATTTCTTACACCAACAAACTTCCAGACATAAACAAGGAGAAGACATTATAATGAATAACTAAAACCAACCTTAATCTGCCCAAAGGTATTATGATATTTGATGAAGAGCTGCCCAATCCACAAATCTTTTTCCTTCTACCCTTAATCAATTTTTCTATTCCATAACATTATTTTCTTTTCAAATTTTCTCTTGTCTCAAAAAATGGAGAGTGGGTGATTACCCTCCAATTCTCAAAAATCTTCCTTAAGAAGCTCACTCTCTGAGTTCTCACAAGTTTCTAAAAACCAAAAAGGAAAGAAAGCAAAAATGCAAAAAGACTCTCATTGCAAAAGGAAAAATCTTGATTAGATTTAACTTCTAATTTTCAATTTTCGCTCAACTCAAAAAAGCCAATTTTTAAAGCGTTAAAAAGATCATTATAAGGTAGAAACTTGCCTAAAATTACCCCTAACCCCTAGGTATACCTTATGGGTTTTAGGAAACCCTATTAAACTACCCCTAGGTGTTCATTTAACCCATTTTAAACCCCTCTGAAGTTTATTTTCGGGTCAAACATAAGTTGACCACCCCAAATATTATATTCCCAAAGTATTTATGACAACAACATTATTTTATTTAAGAAGAACTATAATTAAACACTTTCCCACCAAGAGACAAAATAAAACATTTAAATTTAAATCCACACATGTGTCAAGTGACACAAATAAAACACTTTTACAAAAATAAAACATGAAATTGTCTCTTGTGGTTTTTACACAATAAATTTAAATAACACTTAACACTCATGCAGCATATACTGTTACCAATAAAATACAACACAAACGGGGTGTTGTCTCTCCAAATAGACAAACCCTGGCTTACGAACATACATAAGTCTAGGTTTGATTCTCCGTAATTTTCCATGGTCACATGGTAAATTTCCTGCGCATCTCAATTTACACATTAGTACTTCCAAATATCCATATATAATATAATTCAATAATATAACAATACACATCATTACTTGCATACAATTTTCATCTACACAGATTGAATACATCTTTTATCAAGCAATTTCACATAAGCAATTTCATCCCAATTCACATAAACTAAACATACATCATAGTTCTATATTCAGAGTAAAGTCCTGCAAATTCAATAACGACATCTATCATTGTAATATCATCCTATCTAACAATCATGTAGTGTTCTATCTCATAAAGCATGTAAGTAAATCATCAAATCATAGCAATGTTATCCAAATCCTGAAATCATATAAGTTCTAAGTCTCAAAATGCATCAAAATAAAGTATCCATAATAGTCTAAATATAAAATCCACTGAATGTCAGACTGAGTCGAGGTGAGGCCTCACAAATCCAATAACATTGAGAGGGGGGGGGGGGGGGTGAATCAGTGTTATACTAGAATGATCAATTTTAGCCTTATTAAAACATGCATACACCAACCGATATACCGGTACATACAAAATTGAAAGAAGTAAAGCAACCAATAAACCAATCACATAAATGAGAATCATAACACATAATTATAAGTGGAAAAACTCAAAGAGGAAAAACCATGGTGGGATTTGTGACCCACAATATCAATCCATTGGCCATATGAAGAGATATTACAAAATATAAGGGGCCCGCACTTGCAGGAAGGCCTATAGCCTAGAGCACACTGCTCAATCACAAAAGGAGCCTCACTGACTACATATAAATCCATACTACAATCCAGAGAAGTGTTGAACTGCTAAGATAGCATCTTCTATGCCAAAATACAGTTCAGGTTTAAGCTCTATCTATTTTGGTCTGAAACCCTAAACCCTTTACCGGAATAACCCTTACACAAATATCCTCACATACATAATCTCTCTGATATATTTCGTATTATATCACATTCACATATCCATCATCATCTTATTTTTTTTATTGATATCAAAATGATTTAATCCAACTGACCTATATATCGTATACAACTTATCATGCCTTATGTCGGCTTACAAAGATAATTACAATATTAAATTACATGTCAACTTAGATAACATAAATGCATGAATATCAAAAACAATTGCCGATGCTAGATCCAAGAGATGTAAACCTCCAATATCGATAACCATATTCTAAACCATGTTGACCTGCATTGTCGGTAACCAAAGAAATCCTTTTGTCCTTCCGGTGCCGATGCCGATGTAGTGTCTGTGAAGTGCCCGCCGATACACAGTTGAACCAAAACATGAAGCCAGAAAAAAACACCATGTTGCCATCAATGGCAACATAGTGAAACCAACCAATTGAGTGTCAATTGCCAACATAAGATAGTTGAAAAAGAGATATCTTGCAAAAAGTGTAAAGCGGGTCGTTGGAGGAGAATAGATCTTTGTTCAACAGACATCTACGTTCAAGAGGAGTTTCTCGAACAAACATAACATCTTCTACCAAAAGAAAGGAAGGGGGAAAAGAATGCATATATTCCCCCTATTACTAGGTGAAAGGGATTCTTGATGAAGGATGACACACTTTTGACCCTATGTGAAGAGGTAAGTTTATAATAGATATACATTGCCAAGTGAAAAAGAGGTTGTATCCAAGGACATACACCTCTTGCATAAGAGAGAATCCTTGAGCAAACAATAACTTCACATAAGGAATGACATCAAATCTTAAACAAACACCACTCAACAAAGGAAAAGTGGATCCTTAGAAAGTATAAGAGAGAAAGAAATCATTTCCCCCCAATTATAAGGATAATGAGAAGAATTACAACCTTTGAGGAGAGATTAGACATAAGACAATGCATGATATACTCACATGAATAAATATCCAATGCATGAAAAGACATTAATATATGTAAAATGCAACTCTAAAGAAGAGGTAATCCTAAAAGAGAGAGAGAGAAAGAAATATCACAAACTCCCCCAAGGAGAGATTTATCATAAGAGACATACCATTTCATGCAAGAAAGGATATCAAAATAGGAAAAATGCAGCCCCTAAAGGGAATACTGACATTTTAGATAGAGAGAAAGAAAAGATGTTGCTGCCCCTAAAATGTTTGATATATGAAAAAAAATCACCTCTTACAACAAAGATCCACCAATTAAGTTAACTACTTGTATCATAGGGTGAGGAGCAGGGTGAACTCACAATAATGGTTCCCACTTTTTTGCCACTTTTGACACTTAGATGAACATTTTAAAAATAATCTTCAACTTCCGACAACTATAACTTTTAAACTATTAAGAATTTGAAGATGATGTAAATTAGTGATTTGTAGAATTTTGTCTGTAGATTATATATTATTTTAAAAAAAAAAAAAATTCAAGTTTTTTTTAAAAAAAATTCCATCTCCCTCGAAAAATAGTTGTTTACAACAAACTACATTTTTTAAGAGTGATGTGCCTCCCAAAACTCATAACTTTTTTTTCTATAAATGATAAAAACTCAATTCTTTCGAATTTTGGTTTGTGACTTCAATATCCAGGGCTTGCAGTTGGTTTGATAGTGATATGTTGAATATTTTTTATTTTATTAAGTTTTGAATTCCGATTAATTATATTTTAGACATAGGTGTATATTTGAACACATAACTTGTTCTATATATATCGAAATTAATTTTAATTTTATTGCTAGAAAGAAGACATCAATAGCTAGGGCATAGATATTTTTCAAAAATTGTTTGAATTAGTTTACTATTTTTCCAATGTGTTGAATAGAGAAATTCATGTTTGGTGAAAAATGTATGTTTGGTAAAATTAAAAAAACAAGTTCATAATAAACTCAATATGTAATAAAATTATAATCATTGGAAAGCTTTCTTCAAGGACTACCATACCACATTTTGGGTTGTCAATATCGTTCCATTTGATCCTTCAACCAAAGGTTTGAAGGCCAAAAATCTGCAAAAAATTGTAGAAAGCTTCAGAGAAGTGTAATAAAAGGGGTTCAAACGAAGGGGGGTTCGAGAGAACCCCCCTTTTTTAGGGGGGTTCAAATGAAGGGGGTTTCGAGTGAACCACCCCAATATAACTAAAAATCTACATAAACAAGCGTTAAAGGTGGTTCACTCAAAAGAGGGGGTTCAAGCGAAGTGGGGGGTTCGCTCGAACCCCAAAGGGTGGTTCGTTGGAACACCCCCACTTTGCTCGAACCCCCTCCAAATTTTTTTTCCTACCATTGTGTGTTTTCTTCATGGGTGAAAGTGGGAACCATTATTGTGAGAAGAGTGCTATGGCACTACTTTCTCACCAAGAAAGAGAGCAATATCAATGGAAAGATTTATTTGAGCTTTATCAAATTTTTCTTGAACAAATTTATTAAATTCTTTAAATTTTCCAAGAGAATGACAATAACTACGATGATTAAGACAATGCTCACTACCTTCTTTATGATTTTTTCTAAACTTTATGAAAGTAAACACAACATTCTTATCATACTTTAATTTCCAAAAGATTATTGTTGCTAACCTTTCCTAATCATCAATAGGATTAGGCCTTGTCTCCTGTGTTGTAGGACAAGGATTGTTAGATGAATAAGGATTGTCTTCTATGATTTTAACTATTCCTATATCAACGAGTCCTTGCATTCCATTTTGAAAATCAGGACAATCATTGGTAGTGTGATCATTAGTTTGGTGATATGAGCAAAAAGGAGTTTTTGACGAAAAAGTTCTTTTAGATGAGCGATAGGTTTTTTGTCTTGCAAGATGATCTTTGAAGTCTTGAATCCTAAGGAGATCATCCATAGGATAATTATGATAATGTCCTATGCCTTTTGTGTTAGCTTGTGTAGGAGGGTTTATAGGGACTCTAATTCCTTGTTCAAATTTTCCTCTTCCTTGTCCTCTAAAACCTTGTTTTGATATTATGTTAAAGCCATTCCTAAAAGAATGTCTTAATTGAAAAGGAGGAGGAACAATATAAAAAAATTATTTAAAATTTGTAGTGTAATTGTGTTTAGAAGGAACAAAGGGACAAGTAGATGAAGACATAATATCTCGTGGAGGAGGATTTTCCTTTCTATCATCATTTATATCCTCTTTGGTAGATTGGAAAGGAAGATCTTTATCATAAGGCCTCATCTTTGATTAATGTTATATTGGGAGATAGATCGTGAATAAAATTCATAACATCATCTTGTCTACAAATGTTTTGATGAGTAATATAGGCTCTAGGAGAATAAGGAGGATCTAAAGATATAGAAACACCAATATTTTGATCTTGCCCCCCTTGTGCTGGGTATGTGCATGAGAAGAAGATGGTGCCATGTTGATCTTTAATGCTTTCTCTCCATTAGAGAGATCATTGATAGGAATATTAGCTTGTTCTATTGGAATCAAGGAACATTGAGAGTGGGGGGGGGGGGGGTGGATCAATGTTCTGCAAACTTTAACTTTATTAATATGTTCTTTCAACCAATTAATATATTGAACCAAAATAAATATGCAAGAACACAAATAAATCAACCACAACACCATAACACAAAGATTTTATACGTGGAAAGTCCGGTCAAGGGAAAAAACATGGTGGATATGAGTATACTCAAATATAAAGTTTTATAATGAGAATGCACACGCATTCAGGCACATTGCTTAGAGCTCATTACTCAAGAAAGAGAGGCTCACTGCCTACAAATTAATTACAATAGATTACTAAAGTACATGAACTAAATAATAGCATCTAGAAATTCCTGATTATAGTTCCGGTTAAGCCCATTTTACAAACATTTCATATTCTGCATTATATTGCTCTGATTCACTGTTCTGCAATAATCCAGAGCATAGATTTTTGACTTGCGCACATGAAACTGTGCATAATCGATCACCGACACCTTTGACATACCCACCAATATCCAAAATGATCATAACAATTGATCTTATATATCCACAACAAGAAATCACATCCTTCACTATTCGGCTCAAGAACACTTAAAACATTATTGAAACATGTCCACATAGTCAGCTTAATCCAAAATACCAATGCAGACCAAAACAATTATCCACACGCTACCTCAACCCTTAGACAAAATACCTAGATAACAAAAACCATCACCAAAATCAATCCACATAATCCACATAAGGATTATCAACACAAAACTATCATTTTGCACTGCTAAACTGAAAATCGATACACTGATCATGAACCAATCACTACCAGAGGCTAAAACTTTAGAATAGAGAAATCCAAAGATGCATCTACCTTCCTAAAATCTGCAATACAAAATGATAACCCAAAAAAATGTACCAATCAAAATACGGAGCTCTGCCAGATACTCTGTTCAAGCTTGTCAGACTTGAACCAATCTCCAATCTACCTTTCAGTAGGATCAAATCACATAGTGCAGATAGGATTACTAAATCGGGTTGCCATCAATGACAACACCGGATGACCTGTCCAGTGTCTCTTGCCAACAATCTCCCCCTTTGGCATTGATAGCAACACTTAGTGAAAAATGGCTAAGTGTTGGAATTAGTACCAACATATACATACACTGCAAAACTCAAAAATCAAAACTCCAAAACTCCTAAAGCTCCCTCTGAGATGATTATAATATTTTTCACTTCCCTACACTCCCCCTTTGACATCAATGGCAAAGGTGGGGTTCTGCATACCAAAACTTGTACAAAAAGCTTATAAACAAACCACATATATACAAACAGACTTCGTCAACTTACAAAAACTTAAATACATTTGAAAAAATATATTTCAATAAACTCAAATCATTGTCCCAACCTTTCTTGAGACTCTCCAAAGTTGAGATGTTGCCACTGAAAAGATATGTCTGCATCTCCGCCGACTGAAGATCTAAGGGATCATTTGTGGCTATGGAATCTTGAGCTTTATTAAAGGCACTAAACATTGTCTCCATATTAGGACCAATTAGAATTTGAATCTCACCAACTTTAGTGACAACCTTGTCCTTATCATGCATTAAACTCCTAATCTTGTCAAGCAAAGAAATGACTTGACTTTCTTGACTAGCCGCTGAGACAGTCAAAGGATCAGAAGATTTAGATATACATGCCAATTGTTTCTCATGCTCCTTAATCTATTTCTCAATATCCTCTGTAAAATTAGACAATAAAAAACATGATTTGTAGACACTACCTCCTTCAGATAAGGCATCTTGAATACTCTTAACACAAGTGTCTAACAAAACTCTATCATTTGCAATCATTCCCTTCAACTTATTGAATCTTTTTGCATCAAACTCATTCTGGACCTTGACCTCTGCTGACTTTTCAAAAGACTCAAAATGAGTACTGACAAAATTTATTAAATTATTTAGCTGGCCGAAGGGAGTATTAGATGAATCCTTGACAAATGTAGGCATGATCTTCTCTAAGACACTGGATGCAAGCTTGCGTATCTCACTTTCTTTAATATGATATTTCAGCATCTCCTCCCTTGCTTTGGAATGAGAAAATGAGGCTAATTGTAGCTTCTGAATGAGGGATAGAGTGTCTAATTTGATAGGGCCTTGAACCAATTAAGGATCAAACAATTCTTGTTGATCCTTCTCCAAGAACTCCTTCACTGCCCCTGCAGTGTCTCTTACTTATATAACAGGTTCTTTGGCCTCAACCTCCTTCTCTTTATTCCCATTTTCTACTTCTACCTTTGTTGGGACTTCATTTTTCATAGATGTCTTAGCTTGCACCACCAAAGGATTTTGAGTATCCTCAACTGCATCTGCTTTCATCGATACATTACCACCTTTATTCAACTCTTCTTTACTTAGAACAGAAGGAGCATTCACCTCAACCTGTTCATCTTTTGATTGCATTCCATGAGCTTTCAGAATAGATGGGTCACTACCACCATGAGCTTCCTCAGAGATAATATCAAATTGGTTCCTAAGGAATACTAACTTCAAGATCTTCTTTGTATCTTTGATCACTTCCTTTGATTTCCCAATCATGAGCTTATTAATCCTTGTCTTTCTTCTGAATTCCTTTTTGGCCTCTTTAAGTATTTTATTTATTTCTTCCATAGATATCACTAGACATAGATTGACTAAGATAAATTATCTTAGTCTATCATCCCCAGTTTGAGCACTAACTCTTCTCATCTCCAAAACATCATATAAACTTTTGGGAATTTATGACATTATCTCTATAAGAGCCCTATTGAATTTGTTCAAATATTTGATAGTTGCTTCTTCTAGAGTTCTCTGCCTGGCATCATCAAACTTATCATATAATTCAAAGAGTGGTTTTAAGTTACCTTGCACTGTAACAACTTTCTCCACATTTCTAATTGACATACTAGATTTGTCAGAATCGGTCTTCATTTTCTTACTTGCTTTCTCTCCACCAAAGGGATTGTCCTTACAAACTTTTGATGATTTGGTGCCCTTGAACTTCATCTTCTTCACACATTCATTGGATTCAATCTCTTCATCATCAGGAATAGCAATATACACCCTCGTGCCCTTATCTTTCTTCCTCTTCCCTTCTCTACCAGATGATTTGGCTTTAGATTTTATAGAGCTGGCTGGGTTTTGGGAACCTAAGGAGGGTGCAGAGCTTCTAGATTGTCTTGATTTTGTGGAGGAGGCTTCCAGATTAGCTTTCTTAACCTTGACTAGCTCCTCTGTAGATGGCATATTCCTCTTCCTTACATCCTAGACTTCTTCTTTAGTAACGCCAATGCTCTCTGTGTACTCCTCTACTTCCTTTCTCACTTTCCTCACAATTTATGACTTCTTGAATTTCTTATGCAATTGCAAGTCCTTCTCTATGAATGTGCCAAACCTTTCCTCTGAAGCATCTATAGGTTTACTCAATAGATGTTGAGAATACACCTCCAATATTTGCTCATCTACCTCATACCCCGTGGTCATGATCCATATTGTCCTTGGCTCCATTGCTTCCATTAAGCATTGATAAATTTAAACCATGAAGAAAATTGTATCCTTGTATTTCTCCACAGCAAATTTAGGGATCCTTTCCCTAGCCTGCATCATACTTTATAAATTCTTGAAGTATCCCCAAAGTCAGCTCTCTGTGCCTTGCTATCTCCAATGCTATAAAAAATATCTCTGATTTGTACTGCTATCGGTCTCTCACTTGTCCATTGCACATTACTAATACCTAGAATCTCATTCATAAAATAGAAGAATAACCATAAGATCAAAGTACCATATTTGAATGTATTATTCTTGTCCTTCTTGATTGAAGTGAGATTCTCCATTAGCTGGCTTTGGACTAGCTCACACAGATCATACTCCTTGTTCTCCTTCATCATCTGGTATGCAACATAGATTGTAGTACCGGATATCAAATTCTCCCTGTTGGAGTGATAAACCTTCTACCCAACAACCATAGAAGAAAACTTCACATTTGGCTCAATAATATCATTGATTGTCATAGCCCTTTTGTCAAATTTAGAAATGGTTGCATCGGTAATCATTTGATTCTTTACAGACCGAAGTGTAGGCAAACCACTAGATGAGCTGAACCTTGTTATTGTTCTGATTACATCCTTAGTGATTTTGAATGGCTTATTAAACCACATGAATTCATCATGAATTCGGCTCAGAACATATCAAACCCACTCATTCTCGTCAAACACTGGAAACCTAACGACCTGTTAATCCTGAGGATCCAATTAATACTGAGAGTGGGGGGGGGGTGAATCAGTATTAATACCAATTGTTAACTTTAAACCCAAATCAAACTTACAACAAATCTAACTTCATTTACCACATATGCTAATTCATTAAACAATAACATTAATCACTGATAAATCTCTGATAAACTGCTAAAACTGGTGTATTCAGAAATAATGAATAAACTAAAGATAATCAATAACATCACATGAAAATCATTCCACACATGAACACCATATTTTTGACATGGAAACTCAAATAGGGAAAAACCACGGTGGGAGTTAGTACCCACAAAGATTTGTACTCTTTTGAATTACGCCCTATTAGGAGCTTACAATATGCCCTGTTAGGAGAAGACCCTATTAGTAGTCACCTAGTTAAGGGATATGGATGTGCAACCTGGTTAGGAGCTTAATGACCCTTTAAGATCAACCTTGTGAGAGGATTTACCACTTTTTTTGAGAGCTACCCTGTTAGGGGATTTGCAAGATTAAGGCCTATCAGGACCTACCCGGCTAAGGGATTTAATCTGCTGTAATTGGTAGAGAACAACAATGAAAAAGTGATCTATTACTTGCACTTCTCAGCTTGCTAAATCAGATCCAGTAATGCTTCACTATCTGCAACTCTCAGGCAGATCTCACTCTTCTCTGGTATGGCTTCACACTCTTCTCTAAGATCACCGACACAACAAACATCAACTAAGCCAACATAAATAATGCTTTCCACTAGGTCGGCCACTAAACCCTAAATTACATCATAGATTATCACAGATCTTTACAACTCATTTCAGATCATCATATGGATCATTACAATCAATTACAAATCAATATCAACCATTGAATAATCATAAGTCGTCACGGCAAGTCGATCTGGTACAAAGTCAAACCATTAGCTCATTCTACTAAGCACTTTGCACATTCCCAAGAAAGTCACTCTCCAAATGTGCCAAAACATCTTTCAAACATTTCACACGGTTTGTGCTGCTTTATCATTAACATGTGAACTTGATGTCGATCACCGCCATACCAAAAAATATTACCGGTTTTATGATTTCTTCACCGGTTCTAAAACCCTTCTTAAACCCTGGCAAAACTTCATTAGAAATTAGAAACATGCCTTCCGATAGTCATCACAAGATGTGGTTCCGGTCAGATACTCATTACCATGATAAAATCTTATATTCCAAACCATAAATCACCAACCATCACCAAACATCCGCGTCAAGTAAGACATCTCTGCATATACCGATTAAAGTCTTATTTCACAGTCTTCTGTATATTGCCAGTAAACCTTGTCTCCGGTAGACTAAATCACTTAGATGACAAAACAAACATCAGGAAACATCAGTTTCCATCAATGACAACACAAATAACTGATCAAGTCATCTAATCACAAAATCTCAATCTCTTCATCACAAATAGTCTTCTATCCTCTACCGATTCAGTCATCAGTCTTTAGCTGCATCACCTCATTTGTATCAGTTATGCCAATCATGCCAACAATCTCCCCCTTTGGCATTGATGGCAACACCAGTCAGATATACCAATCATATTGCAACACCATCACTGTTACACCATCACAACTACTTGCTGTCCGTATCATATCATCTGTCGGTCTCCTCCTTTTGTCTTCTCCAAATTCTCTGATCCTTTTCCTTCTCTCCAATCTGATCTTGTTCTTCTCCCAAATCTGATCTTGTTCTTCTCACCCTTTGAAAGCAATGCCAAAGGTGTGTGTGCATCACCGATATTCTTTATTGCAGATTCTATCATCATCATCTCTGCTAACCAAATCAGAACATTATATGCAATCATATATCAGATCATTAGATCAGAACTTTATATCTGAGCTGCTCCCCCTACGGAGTATCTTGCACCTCATCAATCCTTAATGAAGAATAAACATTAGATCCATAGGATTGATGCATCTCCATCATTCTAGTTCTTCCGATGTAGGGGTGTAACCCCTACTTTACCTCTAAGAAACTCAAAGGTAGTCTTCGGTAAGGGCTTAGTAAAGATATCAACTATCTGATCTTTACTCTTCACATATTCCATCTTGATCTATTTTTCTTGAACTCTTTCCCTTATAAAATGATACTTCAATTCAATGTACTTGGCTCTAGCATGAAGTACATGATTCTTAGAAAAATTTATTGCACTTGTATTATCACAATAGATAGTCACTGTTTAGACATATCTATTTTGAATTTTTCTAGCACATATCTCATCCATATTGCCTGCATGCAATTCATGGATGCAGCAACATACTCCTCTTCAACTATAGATTGAGAAACACATATTTGTTTCTTGCTCATCCATGCCACTAATCTTCCACCAAGAAGAAAGGCTACATCGATTGTGCTTTTTCGATCATGCACATTACTTGCCCAGTCTGCATCAATAAAGACATCCAATTAAAATCTCCTTTATAGGGATACCACAAACCATAGTCTATTGTGCCTTTGAGATATCAAAAAATTCTCTTCACTGCCACTAAATGTGTCTCCTTAGGCTCTTTCTGAAATCTGGCCACTAATCCAACAACATGAGCAATGCTCGACCTACTATGAACAACATAGTGCAACTTGCCAATCATAGACCTGCACTCTTTTTCACAAACAATAGGAGAATCATCTTGTTTGGACAACTTGCAGCCTGTCACCATTGGTGTTCCTACCAGTTTGCAGTCTTCCATGTCTAATGTCTTCAACACCTCTTTGACATACTTGCTCTGACAAATAAAGATACCACCATCTAGTTGATGGACCTATAACCTAATAAAGAACTTTATTTCACTGATTAGAGACATTTCAAATTCTTTTTTCATTACATCAACAAAATCCATACACATATCATCATTTCCTCCAAAAATTATGTCATCTACAAACACTTTTGCTATCAACATCTTGTCTCCATTTGTCTTCAAATAAATGTTGTTGGATTCACTGGTACGTTGGAATCCAATTTTGATCAGATGTGCATGTAATCTCTCATACCATGCTCTTAGTGCCTGCTTTAGACCATACAATGCTTTATACAATTTACATACCATGTCTTTATCATCAGATAGAGAAAATCCATCCATTTGTTCAATGTAGACTTCTTCTTCTAGAATCCCATTTAGAAAGGCTGATTTGACATCCATTTGATAAAGTTTGAATCCCTTATATGCAGCAAATGCTAGTAGCATTCTCATGTCATCAAAATTTCCTCTCAAGCTTTCCTCTTTGGCTCTTTGTACATGCTCATCTCCTCCATAGATTATATCTAAGTTTTCCCAAACCTCACCTGCAGTTTCCAATCCTTGAACATCAATATATTCTGAATCAGATAAAGTGCTAACAATAGCTTCCAAGGCTTGCATGTTCTCTTGTTGCTCTTTGAGTTCATTCGGTATGAAGGGAGTAGTAGTAGGAACAACATATTTTATTTCAACTTGCTTCCAATATTGTACACCAACACCTTTGATGTAGATCTTCATTCTATCTTTCCAGACCTTGTAGTTATCCTTGTTGAACTTAGGACCCTCTTTCTTCATCATCTTGATTTCCTCAAAATCTTTCCCTCAAGCGATTAGGCTTTCTGCACACAGAGGGCCAAAGCTCTGATACCAATTGTTAATCCTATGAGGATCCAGTTAAAACTGAGAGGGGGGGGTGAATCAGTATTAATACCAATTGTTAACTTTAAACCCAAATCAAATTTACAACAAATCTAACTTCATTTACCACATATGCCAATTCATTAAATAGTACTGGTAATCACTGATAAATCTCTGATAAAATGCTATAATTGGTGTATTCAGAAATAATGATTAAATATAATCAATAACATCACATGAAAATCATTCCAAACATGAACACGATATTTTTGACGTGGAAACTCAAATAGGGAAAAACCACGGTGGGAGTTAGTACCCACAAATATTTGTACTCTTTTGAAGTACACCCTATTAGGAGCTTACAATATGCCCAGTTAGGAGCAAACCCTATTAGGAGTCACCCAGTTAAGGGATTTGGATGTGCAGCCCGGTTAGGATCTTAATGACCTATTAGGATCAACCTCGTGAGAGGATTTACCACTCTTTTTGAGAGCTACCCTATTAGGGGATTTACAAGATTAAGGCCTGTCAGGACCTACTCGGTTAAGGGATTTAATCTGCTGTAATTGTTAGAGAGCAACAATGAAAAAGTGATATGTTACTTGCACTTCTCAACTTGCTAAATCAGATCCAATTATGCTTCACTATCTACAACTCTCAGGTAAATCTCACTCTTCTCTGGTATGGCTTCACATTCTTCTCTAAGATCACCGACACAACAAACATTAACTAAGCCAACATAAATAATGCTTTCCGCTAGGGTGGCCACTAAACCCTAAATTACATCATAGATCATCACATATCTTTACAACTCATTTTAGATCATCATATGGATCATTACAATCAATTACAAATCAATATTAGTAGTTGAATGATCACAAGTCATCACAACAAGTCGATCAAGTACAAAGTCAAACCCTTAGCTCATTCCGCTAAGCACTTTGCACATTCCCAAGAAATTTGCTCTCCAAATGCACCAAAACATCTTTCAAACATTTCATGCATTTTGTGCCGCGTTATCATTAACACATGAACTTGATGTTGATCACCGCCATACCAAAAAACATTACCAGTTTTATGATTTCTTCACCAATTCTAAAACCCTTCTTAAACCTTGGCAAAACTTCATTAGAAATTAGAAAAATGCCTTCCGATAGTCATCACAAGATGCGGTTCTGGTCAGATACTCATTACCATGATAAAAGCTTATATTCCAAACCATAAATCACCAATTATCACCAAAAATCTCCTTCAAGTAAGACATCTCTGCATATACCGGTTAGAGTCCTATTTCACAGTCTTCTGTATATGCCTGGTAAACCCTGTCTTCGGTAGAATAAATCACTTAGATGACAAACCAACATCAAGAAACATTAGTTAACCTCATTTAACATTAGTTGCCATCAATGACAACACAAATAACTGATCAAGTCATCTAATCACAAAATCTCAATCTCTTCATCACAAATAGTCTTCTATCCTCTACCGGTTCAGTCATTAGTCTTTAATTGCATCACCCCATCTGTATCAGTTAAGCCAATCATGCCAACATGACATGCGTAAAGTTATTCTCCTTCAAAGCATTGAATTCGGGCTTGATCTTGAATTTCTCTCCCAAAATGTGATTGGAGTATAGATTTAGCAACTAGGATCCTCCTAACTCATCAAGATTTGTATGAATGTATGTACTGATACCTTCGACATGAAGAACACCATATGGAATCGATGAAAATGCACCTAGCAGATCATCTTCTACTGGTTTGTATGGGTGCTTCTTGAACTTCAGGCGGGATCTCTTAGTAATATCAACTACCAAAAGAGTATCCATTTCCAGAAATATAAATTTACAAGCTCTTCAAAAAAATACCTTGCTTCGTTGGACTAGGGTTTCACATGGAAATATTCTTCATGCTTCGATCACTGGGAAATCTACCTGCAGAGTGCTCTAAACCTCTTTCTCTTCGAATAAAGTGACAAATAAGAGGGTTAAGTTGCTTTTTATCATTCGCTTATCTAACTTTTTGGTGTAATAAATGTGCTTGCCTTAAACCTTTTGGATACCCTGCTTTCACAGACTGCTCACAAAAATTCTCCTGTAGATCATCAATAATTCTCAATTTCTCCCAAAAATTTTCTCAAAACATTTGCAATATCAAAATGCAACTTCTAATAATCTACCGCATTCCGGCACCAACTTCTGGCATGTGAGAATAAGATTTTCTTAAAAACTCCCCCTAGGCCAGAGGCCTTAAACTAATTCTCGGAGGGATTTCCAGCACCAAATTTAGGTGAGGACCCACTTCCTACACCATAATCACTCTTCTTTACCCATGTCTTCTTCATTTGATTCCTGATCTCATCCACTTTCACTTTTCCT
The DNA here is from genome assembly GCF_030272615.1 of Cryptomeria japonica. Taxonomy (NCBI): domain Eukaryota; kingdom Viridiplantae; phylum Streptophyta; class Pinopsida; order Cupressales; family Cupressaceae; genus Cryptomeria; species Cryptomeria japonica. The sequence goes on along the minus strand of NC_081413.1, from coordinate 110,577,347 downwards.
TTATCATCTGTTTGCACATTCTTGTTGTTATCTATCAGACCACTCCTATTCACATTCTTGTTTCTATAAAATCTTGCAATGTGACTAGATTTGTTGCAATTATAGCACAAAACATTTCTCTGTCTATAATTCCCTTGATTTCCTCTTTATATGCACTGATTAGCAACGTGGCCAAATCTATTGCATACATAACATCTAACATTCCTTCTATTTGGAAAGTTATTCATCATACTTCTGCATTCACTTGATTTTTGACCATACTTATTGCAATTAAAGATGGACCATTTTAATTTATTCTACTTCTGCATTGACTAGCCTTATGACCAAATAATTGCAAACAAAGCAATTACATTGAATTTTTGAGCATAAGGTTGTCTTACCGGAGACCTTTTAGCTTTTTTCTTTTGATATTCTGACTTATGATTGCTTTGACCAGATCTAGAGCTTTCACCTTTCTCAAATCCAAGACTTCGCTTTTCATCTTCATTCTTTTGGCTTTGAATCAAAACATAAAGTTTAGCTGAGCTAATCTTGAACTTTTCCTTGTACTCATTTGCAGTAGCAAGTTCATCCCTAAGAATGACAATTTGTCTTTCAAGCTCTTTATCATTGTTTTTGGATTGTTGCAGTTCAAGCTTCAACTAATCATTCTCACAATTAAGTCTGCAACATTCATTAGATCTATCATTCAAGGATTGAGTGAGATTCTCTTCATTTTTCTTTCTTCCCTCAATCTCCTTGGTCAACCCCATCACTATAGATTCCATCTCATGCTTCAGGACTGCATTGTCTTTTCCAAATTTCTCACATTCTTCTGTCTTTTCTTTCAAGGCTTGACTCAGGTGATCATCATCCATGCTTTTCCTTTCTTTTTGCTTTAGCTGATCACAAAGTTCCTTTCTCTTCTCCCTAGACTTTTTCAGTTGCTCTTTCAATGACTGAATGAAATTATCAACATTCTTAAGATTCACTTTCAATTCTTGGACTTCAACTTTGGAATGATCAAGATCATCTAGTGTAGCAAGAAGTTGATGTTGAAGACCACCAAAATCCATTGAATAACCTTCTTGAATCATCCTCAAGGTGTTAGAATTCATCCGAGAAACTAGGCTCTAATAAAAATTGTTGGAATTAAGGAACACTGAGAGTGGGGGGTGAATCAGTTTTCTACAAACTTTAACTTTATTAATATGTTCTTTCAACCATTTAATACATTGAACCAAAAGAAAGATGCAAGAATACAAAGCAATCAACCATAGCACCATAACACAAAGATTTTATACGTGGAAAATCTGGTCAAGGGAAAAACCACAGTGGGGATGAGACCCACAAATGAGTATACTCAAATATAAAGTTTTACAATGAGAATGCACAGGCATTCAGACACACTGCTTAGAAGTCATTGCTCAATAAAGAGAGGCTCACTACCAACAAAAGAATTATAACAGATTATTGAAGTACATGAACTAAATAATAACATCTCTACAAATTCCTGATTATAGTTCCAGTTAAGCACATTTTATAAACATTTCATATTCTGCATTATACTACTCTGATTCACTATTCTGCAATAATCCAGAGCATAAATTTCTGACAAGCGCACATTAAATTGTGCACAATTGATCACCAACACCTTTCACATACCCATTGATATCCAAAATGATCATAACAATTGATCTTATATATCTGCAACAAGAAATCACATCCATCGCTAGTCAGCTCAAGAACAATTAGAACATTATTGAAACGTGTCCACATAGTCAGCTCAATTCGAACTCAAATACTAGTGTGGACCAAAACAATTATCCACACATTACTTCAACCCTCAGACAAAATACCTAGATCACAAAAACCATCACCAAAATCGATCCACATAATTCGCATAAGGATTATTAACACAAAACTGCCATTTTGCACTGCCAAACTAAAAATCGATACATTGAGGCTTCTAACTCATGAAGCAATCACCACCGGAGGCTAAAAATTTGTAATAAAGAAATCTAGACATCCATCTACCTTCCCTAAAATCCACAATATAGAATGATAACCTGAAAAGATGTACCAATCAAAATACTGAGCTTTGCCGAATACTCTGTTCAAGCTTGTCGGACTTGAACCAATCTCCAATCTGCCTTTTGGTAGGATCAAATCACATAGTGCGGATGGGATTACTGACTTGGGCTACCATAAATGACAACACCAGATGACCTGTGCATTGTCTCTTGCCAACATGTTCTTCATTCATATTATATACCATAGGAGAGGTACATGTATTAAGTTTTCCATTAATATCTCTAGGATTGGGATCTACAAAAGCTTTAATGTGATCTATGTATACAATGCATTTTCTTTAAAATTTCACAATAAAACAACATGCACTATAAATGAAAGCTTTGAGATCAAGTTGATTGAAAGGAAGAAATTTGGAAATTCTAAAAATGCAATATGCCAAAGTGTTATGAATGAAAACAAGCAATATGAAATGAAAGAAGCCATTATCCAACACATGATTATGATAAATATAAGTGATACACAAAGTAATCATATGTTAAATAGAAAATAAATGAGATCTATTAAGTGTCATTATTAATTTTTTAAAATCAGATCTAAAAATTGAATTGATGAATCCTACAGCCCACAAATCCAATTACTAAAACAATTAATCCAAATTAGACAACCCACAAGCTCAATTTTAGAATTTAAAAATTAGGGTCTTTGTGAAATTAACCTCTAAATTTTTGAAATTCAATTGGAAATTCAACTTGTAAATGTAAATTTGAATTTTAAATTACATAAAAACTCAGGTCTGGGAACATGAATCAAAATCATAGTGTAAGGAGTCGGGTTCACCAAAATGTAATGGTGAAAAATTAGGGTTTCCACCACAATAAGAATGAAAACAACTAATTTTTACTTGGGGACCAATACATTAGGGAAATATAGGAATTGGATAGATCTAAAACTAATAGATAGATTATAATATAATTCCAAGGGATCTTGGATGAGCCTTTTCTTTCCCTTATGTTGAATTGATTTGTTGAAGATGTTGAAATTAGGGTAAATGTGTTGAAATTGAAGTAATTATGCGTAAACAGTGAGCTACAATTGTTGGATCAAGCCACAAACCTGGATCTAAGGATTATAAGAGTATTCAGATCTATTCCCAGAAGGAGCCCCTGACTTGTTAGGATTGGGATGGTGGTTGCTTTGGTCCTCCACACTTTTTGCACTCCAATGGGGGATTGATTCGTCACTACTTAAATAAAGCCGATTCTAAAGATTGCATCTCCGTACCTATTCCTATACACACTAGAGAAGGGAAATAGGTTTGGAATAGGGGTTTGCCTACGTCAAACTCTAGTTTAGGAATTAACCTTGAATGAAATGTTGCAAATACTAAAATAATCAATGGAAAGATATACCTCAGATCTGCAATGATTGATAATGATGCTTTGCTTCTTGAATGTAATCACATATCTTGTATGAAATGGTATGAACATGAAAAAATCCTAATCACACACACATGCTTGCATATGAATGATGTAATTTTCTACATAATTGTTGAATGAAGGAAATGCAACCTTCAAGATCTCTGGAAATGCTTGATGATGAACACTTCAATGCTAGAATGCTTGATTGCTTGAATGTGGAGACTTTGAATGCTTAGGATGAAATTAAGTTGATCAAATGATTTAGGTTCATTTACCAATTAGGCTGACCTCCAATGGTCACATAGAGCCACCAAATTCATTCCCGTTGGAGAGATAGGCCTCATCCCTCTCTTGAAAAATGGGCCCCATTGAGAGGGACCAGGGTGCTAGGCACTCTAGTCTAGGATTAGGGTGCTAGCACCTTGGTCCTCCTTAATTAGGGACCAAAATTTTGGCCAAGAGAGGAGGAAACCCCTCTAGAGAGTCATTTAGTAGGTGTATGTGGCTTAAAAATTGGAGTTAAGGCATTGAACGAACCCAGATAGGAGATGAGGAGGAAGCACATTAAAGTAGGGGCACATATATGAGGTGTAAATTGGCTTGGTGATAATTTACGATGCTAAACTAAGAACATGGTTGGGATATCCACATTGACCTTATAGTGGTGATATGCTTTCAAAAATTCATCCTCCAGAACCTTCTTCACTACGTGCAAGACAAAGAGTTGACTAGTCTCCATTACAGAGAGTAACCTTTTGTCTGAAATCTCTCCCAAGAAAGTCATTTGTTGCTTTGAGGTCTACAACAAAATGAATGTATCTATCTTCTGTAACTCACCACAACTCAACCAAGCTCCAAATTTGATGGGATACTATGGAGTTCTTCCACCTAGCCCTTCTCCTAAATAGTCGCTCATCACCTGCAATTGTTCCTTGACACGAATTTAGCAATTATTTTTTTACTATCTCTCTTTGTCCTCCAAATATTACTCATTTTTTATGGAATATTTGCCAACTTTGCTTGCTTATCCCAATTGTGTGATATGCCATTCTCGGTACGTCAAATCACCACTTGCTTTTCGTATTTTAATACATTCCCTAGGCAATCAAGGCATGTTGCCATCATAGGAGTAAGAAAATAAAAAAAAGGTTTTATTTTTTTTTCCTTAGTTCAATCTTTTTTTTGATTATTTTATGATGACTTGGCGGGTCCTCGAGCCAAGTCATCACCACATTATTGCCAAATCCTTTTGAACCCTTCCACCCACCCTCCCCAATGATCTGCCTTATCCATGCAACTTGTTGAATCTCACTTCATTCACCTGCCAATCTCTCCACCGTGTCCTCGTCATTGTGAGTACTTGAATAAGGCAAGCAATTTGCCTCTAGTGATTTGGACATAAATATCTAATGATTGTAGGCTTAGTGCGAATGTCTATCCATTTGCATGTGGTGGTTTATGGTTTCTCCACTCTATCCTAATTCCCCTCCATATCATGCTTGGCCAACTCATTCACCACATCATTCCCTTCTTTGTATATGTGGCTGAGTCTAAACCCCTGTAAACTGTCGATCAATTTTTTGATTGCCTCTAGCTACCTGCTCAATTTTGAATTCGGTGCATTCTTCCTTCTAATTGGATTGACCACGATGAGAGAATCTCATTCTAAATGAATTTTTTCTACCCCCACTTTCAATCCCAACTCTAATCGCCTCAAAGCAGCTCTAATTTATGCAATATTGTTGGTTATATATCCAATCAGTTTTGAGATTGTTGTTATCACTCTACCCTCCTCATTCCTTACTACAAAACCAACATCGCTAGGCCCTGGATTTCCTTTTGAAGCACCATCCACATTGACTTTGAGCCAACTCAACTCAGGTGGGTTCCATTTGACTTTTATTCAATTTGCATTACCCTTGGAATTATACGCTATTGATGGGATGATCAATCCTTTGAAGACTTTGGTCATCTCCCCATCCCAATTAGTGAACGTGCTATCCTTTGTTGTTTATATTTGGCAGTTATATTGGAAATTTCAACAACCAATGCTTCAATTTTCTTTATTAGGCTTTCTTTGGGCATTGCCTGCTCCTTATAAATTTTTCTATTGTGTTCTTTCCATAATTCCCATACCATCGCAGAGGGAATGATCTGATATAGACATCTAAATATACCTTTTTTGTTCCATTTGGCCACATATTGAAACAATCTTTCAGGTTGGTAGGAAAAGGCATATGCAAATTGATTTTCATGGTGAAGTAATTCCTACATGACTCTACATATATAGACAAGTAAGGAGTAGGTGGTTTGCATTTTTGTTGTTGCTTTTGCATAAAGGGCATCTACTTAGACTAGGGATCCCTACCTTTGCTAATTTGTCTTGGGTTAGAATTCTCTCATGTATGGCCATCCATGTGAAAACACTGGTTTTAGGAAGACAATGCTTGCCCCATAATAAGCTTTTTGGCCAATTTATATCATCCATGGTAGCTTCCTTGAATTTATAACCCAGACTAAATTTATACTCCCCATCAACAAAAGTGCACCATCTGATCTCATCCTCTTGCTCAATGATTCCAAAATATCTATTTCTCAGAATTTCCATGAGGGCATTTTTTGATCTTGAGGGGCATTCAGATCATTAAAAGATTTCTATGACCATTTCAAAATATTGTTGGTTGTGGAGATATGTTGGATATTTCATCATTTCCACGTAGGTAGATTGTTTAGATAGTTTGTTTAATTTTTTTTAAGCACGCGTTGTTTGTTAGACCAACTTAGATATTGGTTATTATTTTTTGAACGGTTAGTGCTATTTTAAAGTACACAATTCACCATACTTTTGCTATATATTTGGAAATTATATTGAAATTGATATGAGAAAATATTATGATTGAATTTTCTCTGATATGGTATCAGAGCACAAGACTATCATGGGGTAGTATAATGGTATTGAATTACTCATTTTATTAAGGCATTTGCTTGAGAATATTTGAACACGGCTTGTCAGGTGAGGGGCATCGTGTGTTGCACATGATTGCTACACTCAGGCATGAGTGGGTGATAAAGTCCAACAGTAATTGGAGCCTATGCTCATAATAACTATGGAAATGTTTACATGCATGTGACTTTGGTGGTAGATATGTACAATTTGCATTGGATCAAATTCCATTTTATTCATTGTTAGGGCTTATTTTTCTTAGCATCATCATTTTTAAATTGATGCATCTTTGTTGAGATTTACATGTGCATTGCATGACCGTAATGTTCTGATTTTTCATCTCAACGTGGCTAAGTTGGGCATTGAATATTGTGTCTGGAGCTAAGGATTGAAGATCATTTTTGGATATTTATCTATCTCGATGCATTGACTCTATTGATCATCTTTGTTTCTTTGGCCCACACTTCCTTGTGATTTGTTCTTTGACACTTCCTAGAATCATGTATCTATGTTCATGTTTGCTCAATCCTATGGCATGGAGTACGGAGGTGGATTTCTTCAGGTTTCTATTTGTTGAATTGCTTTACTATCTTTGTGTGAGCATTCTCACGATGACCCTACGTCTTCCTTACTTTGAGGAGCTTGAACTATCTATTGAATTTGTTGACAGTAGAAGTGCCTATACACTCATTTCTCAACCTCATGAATCTGACTGTCATGCATTGCATAGGTGGTGAACTTAGGACCTCTTGGTGCCATGATTATTGATAAGACAACCTCTGCTCTTGTCGCTTCTTTGCCTGTGAAATCATGCAAAAACATTTATCTTTGGGTGTATTGAAATTGTTGCCTTTTTCATTTTCTGTGTCGCCATCAAATCAAAGATTGATAGTCATCATCCTTCCTAAGCCATTTGGGCAAGAACATACAAAATTCAAGGACCATGGAAAGAGGCAGAGCGATATCAAGGTACCATGCAAGAAGATTTTCATAGGCTGGTGATATTTTTCTTTTATTTATTTTTGTAATTGTATAACTCTCTTAATGAGATATACTAAGCCAAGTAGATCTCTAGCTATAATTTATTATACTATCATTAGTGTGAATTTAAAATTTACATCAAGCAAAGTTAATTAAAAAATTAGAAGCCTTTGTTTTAAAACAAATTATGTAACTCTCAGCTCTTTAAAATGGGTGTTATTTTTCCTTCTCTAACACAATGGTAGGAAGTTCTTTGAAATTTCATCTTCTAGATTCCTAGTTGCTACACGAGAATAACTATTTAGCATGGAGGACCAAACTGAAAACTCAACTAGAGTTTGAAAAAGTTTGGGATGTGGTTAGTGGAACCACATCATGCCATAAAAAAAATGCCGACGAGTAGAAGAAGTTTGATCAAGCTGATAGAAAGGAAAAATTGATCATTTTGTTCAATGCGTTTGATGATGTCCAACCCTTTATCCGCTACTCATCACAACCAAAGACGTGTGGGATAAGCTCAAGACGGTGGATGAGGCAAATAATTAGAATCAAATCTTGAATTTGTAGAGCCAACTACATGGCCTGAAGATGAAGATAGGAGAACACTTGGAATCCTCCCTCAAAAGGATTGTAGAGTTGAGAACCTTGCTACAAGCATTGGGGGAAATAATTGATGATGCATTTTTAGTGCCTATTGTTCTACGCACACTTCCATCTAGATACAAAGTGATTGCGACAAATTTGAATGTCACAGAGACAACACCTAGTTTTGAGAAGCTTGTGAATCTAGTCCAGAAAGAAGAGTCTATAAGCCATGAACATGAAGAGGATGATCATGCCATGACTACACGTCACAAAGGAAAGAAACCAATGTAGCAATTCGATAAACCTCCCAAATCTAGAAATTCATCCAAAACATAGAAAAAGTGTCCAATATGTGTCAGAGTTGGACATGATGTAAAAAATTGTTGGTACAACTCCAACAAAGGATCATCCAACAAACCACCTCCACAAAAGTCATTTCAAGGTGGAAAACCACTATGGGAGCAGAAGAACTAAGAAAAGAAACAAAGTAAATGTTGAAGCATATGATTTTGTAGATGAGGAATAAGTGTTTTCAACCCACTTCAGAAGTTGGTTCACAATCCACTTCAATATGGTATGTGGATTCGAGTGCTACAAAGCACTTTTCACATTGAAACCTCATCATGGTATAGTAATTCTTGGAGATGATACCACCTATGACATCAATGGCATTGGTGACATCTCTTTGAAGTTTGGCATACATAGTTACAACCTTACTAATGTTTTGTATGTATTGGGACTTACCAAAAATCTTCTTTCTGTTAATCAGTTTCTTGATCATAATATTAGGATTGAATTTGATTTAAATAAGGATAAAAATGTCTATCTTATTAAAGATAAATCTAAAAATGCAAAAAATGTTGCTAGTGCTACCGAGGCTGGTAGTGTAAAGGTGTAAAAATTATTGTTTCCACCATAAGAAGGATGAAAAACACAAAGTTTTTGCTTAGGGACCAGTTACATTCAAAAGAGGGGTTGAATCCGGTAGGTTTAGTCAAAAACATGCAAGGATAAAGATTGAAAATAATAATTTGATTCAAGGTGTGAATTGGTTTACCCTCTTTTGTGAGTTGAATTGTTAAAATTAGGGTAAAATATTGGAAATAAAGATGAAAATGCAAAAACGGTGAGCTAAATTTGTCAGATTGAGCCACACACCCATATCTAAGGAATAGAAGCAAATTTGGACCTAAAACCCAAAGGAGCTCCAAAAATGTCAGGACCGTGGTGCCTGTCACCTTGGTCCTTCAAACTTTTCGCACACCAAAGGGGGTTTGATTCATCATTGTAAATAATTCTAGTTTTGAAGATCACAACTCCACACCTGTTTCCTACACATAGAAAGAAGGGGAAATAGGTTGGGAATAGGGGCTTGCCTAATTAAAACCCTGATTTAGGAATTAACCTTGAATGAAATATTGCAAATACTGAAATAAATAATGAAAGGATATACCTCTGATCTGCAATGACTGATAATGTTGCTTTGCTTCTTAAATGTAATCACATATATTGCATGAAATGACATGAACATATCATAACCCTAATCACACCCACATGCTTGCATATGAATGGTATAATGTTGCTCCATAATGGATGAATGAAGAATATGCAACCTTCAATATCTCTAGAAATTCTTGATGGTGAATGCTTCAATGCTTGAATAACAAATTGCTTGAATGGGTGCCTTATGATTCTCCTGTTATCCTCCTCTTGTATTCCTATATTGAAATGAGAGGGAAAAACCTCCTTATATACTTTCCCATCGAAAAGCATGTTAATTTTTTGACATAGGCTGACACGGGGCTAGGTTTCCCGCTCATTTTTTAAAATTCTCAAGGAGTTCAAAGGGGGGCCCAAATAGGGAGGACCAAGGCATGGAGCCATGGTCCCAATGATGACCTAGGCGTCATGCCTTGGTCCTAACCTATTTTAGGGGCAAAACTAAGGGGCCATGTGGTGTATGAAGTGAAAATAAGGCTATATTTGCATGATGCAAGCATAATTAGGTCTTAATTAAGAATTGGGGAACCAACACTAAGGTGAGGGCCCCAAATATGGACTAAATTGTAAGAGTACAATTCAAGACGCTACAAGTAGAATGTTTAGGCTTGATACATTTTCTAATAATCAAGCCCTAGTGACTAAGGACATTGATTTTTCATTGCTTTAGCATCATAGATTCAGTCACTTGAGCACTAGTTACTTGCTAAAACTTTGTAAGAATAATATGGTCAAAGGGCTGCCTTCACTTGAGAAGGTGAGTGTTGTTTGTTCTAGTTGTCTTGCTAGAAAACAAAATAGAGCACCCTTCTATCCAAGTTAGCATCATGCTAGCCAACCCTTGCAGCTAGTGCATGCTGATTTGTGCATCCCCATGACACCTACTCATAAAGGATACAAGTACTTTCAACTTTTTGTTGATGATCACATAAGAAAAATGTGAGTATATTAATTGCAGTATAAAAATGAAGCTCTTTCCTATTTCAAAGAGTTTCACACTCAGGTGGAGAAAGATACAAATTATTGTATTTGTACCCTTCGCTCAGATCAAGGGGGGGAATACACCAACACAAAATTCTCCACGTACCTAAAAGAACATGGAATTCAACATCAATTGACTGCAACATACACACCTTGGAAAAATGGAGTTGTTGAATGAAGAAATTGCATCATCATGAAGATGGTCTGAAGTATGTTGAAAGATTCTCAACGAGAACATGCATATTGGGTTGAAGTTGTTCACATTGTAGTTTATCTTCTGAATCATGCAACAACTAAAGCCCTTGATGGTATCACTCTAGAGGAAGCATGGACAGGGGTAAAACCTTCTATCTCTCATCTATGTGTATTTGGATGCATTTCTTAAATGCACATTCCCAAACAAAAGAGGAAAAATCTAGATGAAAAGTCATTGCAATGTATTCTCCTTGGATATAGTAATGAATCTAAGGCATATCATCTTATGGATCCTAAGAAAAAGAAGATGTACCTTAATAGAGATGTAATTTTTGATGAGAAAAGTAAGTCAAGTTCTTCTCATAGATCATCATATGCTACAGATAGTGCTCCTATATCAACATGTATGGTAAAAATGATGGGAACATTAATAATCAATCAAAAACCACCAATGTCACAAAACCATTACCAAAATGGTATACTAGTACCATTAGAGATGCAAAGCTAGATGGAGTTCCAAACACTTTAGTATCAAGTCCAAGGACACGTACCATGGCTCAAAATGAGGTAAACTTATCTCTAATGACTATAGTTGTTGAAAATTTTGAGCCATCAAATGTTTAGGAAGCACTTGAGTCAAAGCCTTTGATAGAGGCAATGGAGGCAAAGTATCAATCTTTGATGAAGAACAATGCTTGGGAGCTCATAGATCTACCACTTGGTAAGAAACCAATTAGATATAAATGGATATTCAAAACTAAGTATAAAGTAGATGGTAGTATAGATAAACATAAGGCTAGACTTGTAGCCAAGGGTTATGCCCAGAAAGAAGGGATTAGACTATGAGGAAACCTTGGCTCCCACAACAAAAATAAAAAACAATGAGAATGATTTTTGCTTTAGCTACTCAATTTGGATGGAAATTATACCAAATGGATGTAAAAAGTACATTTTTTAATGGAGACCTTAAAGAATAGGTCTATATGACCCATCCAGAGGGATATGTTGCACCTGGTAAAGAAGAAAAGGTGTGAACACTAATCAAGTCTCTATATGGTCTCAAACGGGTTCTTAGAGCATGGTATATCGAAATTGATGAGCATTTTCTAAAATATGGTTTCACTAGGCATCCATATTATCCAAATCTCTACCTCAAGAATCAATAGGGGATATTGTGATAATTAATGTATATGTTGATGACTTGGTTATCATAGGAAGCTTAGAAGGAATGATTGAGACAACCAAGAATGATCTCAACAAAGCATTTGTTATGACAGATCTCAGACTACTGCACCTATTGTCTAGGCTTAGAAGTATGGAAAACAAATTACCATATCTTTGTGTCACAGAGGAAATATGCCAAGACACTGGTTGAGAAATTTAGAATGATGGATTCCAAACCCATGTATACACCTATGGAATCAGGTTTGCAATTATCTACATCTGATACATCTTCTCAGGTGAATGCAACTCTCTATCGTCAGATGATTGGAGGTTTGATTTACCTGACTTATAATAGACTAGACATTAGTTTTGTTTTTAATTATCTATCAAGATTCATGCAAGAACCGAAAATATCCCATTGGCATGAAAAAAAAGGGTCTTAAGGTATATACATGGTACAATGGATCATGGTTTGGAATATAAAAAGTATAATCAATTCTTCTTGATAGGATACATAGATACAGATTATGTATGTTCAGTTGATGATAGGAAATCCACATCTGGATTTGTTTTCTTCCTAGGTTCAGGACCTATTTTATGGGGAAGTAAGAAGCAACCACAATTGTTCATTCTTCAATAGAAGCAAAGTATCGTGCAGTAAGTGCAATTGTGAAGTAGTTTGGTTGCATCACATATTAGAAGGATTGGGGGTACCACAAAACCAGCCTATAGTCCTCTATTGTGACAATCAAAGTGTTCTCAATCTTGTTTGTAATCCAATATTTCATAAACAAACCAAGCATATTGGAGTTGACTGTGACTTCCTACGAGAACATGTTCAACAAAACAACATTCAACCCTAGTTTTTCTCTACACAAGAACAATGTGCTGATATCTTCACCAAGCCTCTTGCACCTATGAAGTTTGAAAGTTTTTAGGATTCTCTTATTAGTTCTTTAAAGAAAGGATGTAATAAGGGGGAATGTTGGATATTTCATCATTTTCATGTAGGTAGCTTGTTTAGATAGTTTTTTTAATTTGTTTTAAGCATGTGTTGTGTGTTAGAACAACTTAGATATTGGTTAGTATTTTTTGAACCGTGAGTGCTATTTTAAAGCACACAGTTCACCATACTTCTGCTATATATTTGGAGATTGTATTGAAATTGATATGATAAAATATTATGATTGAATTTTTTTTGATAAGATATACCCATAATCACACACTTTGTTTCCCCATACTTTAGTGGTCTCTTAATTTTTGCAAGCTAAGGGTTAGTTCGAAGTGCTAGAAAGCCTTCCCAAGAATCATCCCAAAAGGAAGAATGCTGCTCATTTTTTATTTCCCTTTTGATATGATTAACAATTATATCTTTATTGTCCAAAATGAAGTTCTAGATCGTTGATCCTCTTGGTAGATCTCTTAAAGTGAGAAATCTGATTGGATCATATGAATCTAGGTACTTCCTCCTTAGGACTCTTACCCTTTTGTGATTAATTTTGACCATGCTCTAGCCCATTTTTGCACCCATGACGTGGTTCATTATACTCATCTATTTGATGCCTGCCCCACCAGCTCCTAATGGTCTGCATATTTTATCCCATGACATCAATGAAATTTTTTTATTTTCATTTGTTCCATTCTAGGAAAACCTTCTCATAATCAGTGCTAACATGTTTTCTATCGAGCCTTAGATCTTTATGCATGATATAAAATATACTAATATGGATGCCTGCACCATTTTTATAAGTAGTAACTTTCCAGCTGAGGTCAACCACTTTCCTTTCCAAGATTCCATCTTTCTTTTGCAGCTACTGATCAGATTGTCCCAATACACTTTCTTGTTTTCTCCAACAAATAATGGCATTACCAAGAATCTCCCAAGAAAATTTGGCACTCTAAGATCCAAAACTCATGCAATCTCTCTTCTCAAGCTGGGTTGTACAGTTAAGAAGGAAACCTTTGACTTCCTCTAGTTTATACTCTGCCTCAAATCCATGTTGTATCTATCCAATAGTCTTTTGATCATCCTAGCTTCACTTCTTGAGGCATTGGCAAAAAGAATCATATCAACTGTGAATTTTTGGTGAGTTACAACTTCAACATCTGGGGTGTCACTCATTCCTTTTCCAACTGCCTTCCATTCTTTTTTGCACAATGCTTCTCTCTAGAGCCTCCACCATGATTTTGAAGAGAAAGGGCGAGAGGGGATCCACTTGTCTAATTCCCCTTGTTGATTCAAAAAAACCTTGGGAGACACCATTGACTAGTACTGAGAATTTGGGATTTTTAATGTAGCTTCCTATCCAATCCACCCATTTACCTCCAAACCCAAACTTAGTCAATACAGTCAAGAGAAATTACCTATCAACCAAGTCGTATGCCTTCAAAATATTCAACTTTATAACCATAATGTGGGCCCTTAGTTTCCTAGCTGAATGAATTGCTTCATGTGCCAAAATTATGTCTTCCACAATAGATCTATCTAGAGAAAAGCCACTTTATTCCTTTGAGATTATTTTATTGAGTACCTTTTTTAGTCTATTGGCTATCACTTTGGTGACAATCTTGTGTGTTGTATTGCACAAAGCAATTGGTTGGTAGTCCCCCATACTCCTTGCCTCCTTCTTTTTGGTATTAGTGCTAGAAAAGTATGATTGATTTCCCCAAGCATGGTAATCATTCTTCTTGATTCCTCTACTGCATTTGTTAAATCTACCTTTATATTTTCCCAAAAAACTTGATAGAATTTGGTTGGAAACCCATATGGCCCTGACGCTTTGTCAAGGTTTAGATGAAATGTGGCCTTTCTTACTTCTTCCATGGATAATGGTTTATACAGCTCTAGGTTATTTGCATCATTGATAATATGTGAGATATAGCTTAGAAAACGTTCCCTATCCTCTCTATGTTCTTTTGTGGCTCTGTTTAATATAGATTGGAAATATCTAACTACCTCCTTGTTTGCCTCTTCTATTATTTGTGTCATAATCCCATCCTCATTTTCTATTTTTGTAATTCTCTTTTTGCAGTGGTTGAAATTTATTGATATATGAAAAAACTTAGTGTTTTTGTCCACTTCTTTGAGCCAAACCTCCCTCGATTTTTTCCTCCATTAGCATTCTTCTCTCGCCATTAACTCAACCAATTCCTCCTTTAGCTCTTTTTCTTTCTCAAATCTCGCCAATTGCATGCCTCTCTCAATGACTAAATTATTCAATTTTTGTAACCCTAGTTCCACCCTAGTCCTTTCCTAAACAATGTTCTTGAAATGATCTCGATTCCATTCCTTCAATTTTCCTTTTATGTGGGACAAGTTTTTTTTGAAGATTAGCAAACTGGAGTTATTTTCCATTTTTATTTCATCCCACTAGTTTTTCATTAAATCTACTAGTTTTTGGTCTCTCAAGCACATATTTTCGAAGCGAAAGGGGCAACCTCATTTTTTATCATTTGAGTTGATTGTGAACTAAACCAGGAAGTGGTCTGACCTTAAAAAAGGAAGAATTGTGGCATCATAGTAATCTATTGCCTTCTTCCAATCCCCATAAAAGAAGAAACAATCCAACCTTTTTGCTATGTTCATGAAGCCTTTTCTCTGATTGGTCCATATATAGATCCCATTCCTTGTCTGCATATCCCAAAGATTATTTTCATCTACAAAATTTTGGAAATCTAGCTAGACCCTTGATAGATTTTGAAGACCTCCCAATTTTTGTGTATTGTCTAAAGTAGCATTGAAGTCTCCCCCTATGATAACCTTCTCTTCTCTCTGGGATTACATCCAAAGAGTCAATTCATGCCATAACTCTCTTTTACTCATAGTTGGTGTGAGCCCATAAACATTTAATATTACAAAGTCTCTAGTTTGATGAATAGATTTATACCTAATTGCCATCCAATTCTAATTTTTAGCTATCATATGGCAACTGATTGAAAGAGGGTTCTGAATGACCCTGATTCTCCTTGAAGCTCCGATGGCCTCTTCGAAAAATCTATTCCACAATCTCCATGAGTTCATTCCAATCTAGGATTCTTTCTTACTCCATTTTGTTTCTTGTATGAGAACTATATCAGCTTTGCTTGCATCCAATTGACATTCGAATAGATGCCATTTGCTAGGGGAATTTATGCCCCTATCATTCCATGATATTACCTCATTACTCCTTGCGAAGGAGCTTCTCCTTCCCTTCAATTAGTTTTCTCTGTCCTTTGATATTCCCTGCAAATGGTAGCTTGGATTTATTGGATTTTCTCCCCCTTTTTTTTTTCCCTCTTTTCAATGAGAGGATTTCTCAGTTTTGATTTTGTTATCTTTATACTTCTTCCATGACTATGCCAGCCATATCCTCTTCGTAGTTTCCTTCTATCTTAGAGTTAGAATGTTGACATTCCCAGTCTGAGAAATATGGTCCTCCTTCATTCTTAGAGAGCCCTACATTGATCTCCTCTTCTTCTTCAATCTTATGTTCCTACTTTTTGTCACTTTCTTTCCCACATGCTTTTCCTTCAAATCCGCATCTCTATACTTTGTACCAACCATCAAATTGCTTGCCAATTCTGGTATCTTATGTCTTGAGCATTCCATCCCCTTTTTGCCCCCACAATTTGGACTGCTTTCCTTACCATTATCTGTTGCAGGGTTCCCATGCTCTATTCATCCCTTTTCATTTGCCTCATTCTTGTCCATTTCCTTGTGCCACTCAATTGCCAAGGTTTCACCCTCAGCTGGCCAAAGCTTGATCTAGTTTTCAATTTCTTCCTGCAACGATTTTGTGTCTTAAATTAATAATCTTCTAAGATCTTTCCATCCTCTTGCTTTATTGGTTTGGTTGTTTCCTGCACCAAGAAGGGGATCTGTGTCATTCACATTCTTTGCCCCCTCAGTTTGTTGTGTTTTTTTTTTTTGCGTAACCTTCTAGTTAGGGGAAGGAGTGCTATTGTTCCTATGTGTGTTATCCTTCCTAGAGCTTGTATGAGGGGTCCTTCCGGTATTCACCATAGATCTGGACTTCATCCCATCCTTCGATCTAAAATAATTGGAGGAAGATGCCTCATATCCTTTCCCTAAAATGTAATTACCTCCCACTTTGTTGATGTCAAGCTCCACCTTTTGTCTCCATACTCCACTATAAGTTATTATCTCACCTATCTCTTCTCCTACTCTGCTCATGATTTCCATAGACCAATATTTCACCAACAAATTTTCTAGCTTGAACACTTGGGAGATCGAGATATTGTATGTTTTTTGGGGTCAAAATTTTCTTTCTAGTCCAGTAAGTAAAACGTATACCCCTAAAAAAATAAGGAGCTCCCCCCATAATAGATTTCTTTAAATAATTGTTTATACATTCAACAATGAAAAAACCTTGATAGAGTGTTTTGACACTTACCCAACCTTCAAAATTGTTTTACCACCATTATGTAATGCGATCCACTAGGCAAGTTGGTCCATGCCATTTGGCGAAGAAGGCGTATCTTTTTAGATTCTCCCACACTTGAATCATTTTTTTCTTGGGATGACAAACGCTTTAGATCTTGGATCCAACTTCTCTTTCCCCTTATCCTGCACAGTGAAGTTTTCTGCCATTGTTGGCTGCCTTGATTCTTGCAAAATAGAGTTTTTTGGAATCCACTTCTCCTTCTTTTTCCATGGTCTACTAGTCCTTCCAAATGATCCCCACTACTCACAACCACTTCTCCAACTTCTCACTTGATCTGCCATCAAAGAGGTATTTTTCCTAAACATCCCACTCCTAAAGTTGCTCTTCAGGCCATGTTGATTTGATCCTTGGTGCCTCTAGATGTCCCTCTTATAACCCTAATTGGCATTGATCCTTAGATGTTGTGGGTGATCATTCCTCATCCCTCCACTCTCTCGCCTTCGCCTATACCCATTCGGTTGCTGCCAAACCTTATCCACCCGCTTTCCACTAGAATACACCCATTGTGATCTATAATCTTCATTGCCTTTGTTCTAGCCTGCTGTTGTCTTTTTCTCTGCTTTGAATTTGATTTTTCTCCACCCCAACCCCCTCTGATCACTTGCATTTATTTGCTCCTACTCCAAATCGAACTCCATCTATAAGAAAAATCACAATTAATATAATATTATTGATTTAATGTTTTTAGGTGATATATTTTTATAATTTTCAAATTAGGGTTTTGCTTTTCTTTTGTGCATGTTTTTGTGAATCTTTATTTAGGTTGAAGTTGAGTTTTGTATATATTCTCTATATGAGAGTTTTATTTTATATTTTTCTTTTCATGAAGTTTTGGGTGAAATAATTATGATTACGAATTGTGGAGAATTTTGAAGGAGAATTTTGGATTGTGAATTTTGGAGAAGGGTTTGCAATTTTTCTGTATTGATTGGGATTGTTTTCTAAGTTTTCTTGGATCTTGGATTGGATTTATTTGGGATTTTTTTCTAGAATTTTGTTGCTGATTTGAAGAGGATTCAGGTTGAGATTTTCGTTTGCAAATTCTCTTTTTTTTCTCCTATCTTTTTTTCAGAGGTTTCGATTTCCCAGTTTTGATTTTAGTTTTATTTATAGTTTTCAGTAAAATTGATTATAAGGGAGGGATTTGGGAATTTTTTTGTTGACTATTCTTATTGTTTGAAATCAATTCTTTATTTGTCTGTTGAGAGTGATTGCAATATGCTTAAATCGAAAGTAAAAATTTATTGTTTCAATTGATCAGTTTTGCTTTTTGTTTGATTGAAAACTATATAGTAATCCTTATGATTGTTTTTTATGAGTTTTTGGGATGTTATCAGGCCTTTTTCAAATGGGTCTTTGTCATAATTCAATTTGGAGGCTTTATTTTGTGTTATTCTTATTTTTTTTGAAATTTTGAGCAAGTGCACAACTATAGAGCTTAATTGTACACATTCAGCACATCGATTGTACTCATTTAGGGAAAATATTGCACAACAAATGTTACTCATTTGTGCAACTTTGAGCCCCATTTGTACAGTTGTTCTAGGTTTTGATTTGGTTTGCAATATTGGTCAATTTGGTTTCCCGGTCAATTCCAGAGGTTATAAGTGACTATGTATTTTGTCAATTTTGTTTTTCTGTGTTTAATTGATCTTTATTTGGCTGGATTAGTGTTTGTATGCCCTTTCCCAATTTAACCAGTGAAAAAGAACAATGATTTTGAAGTTATGATTCAGTTTCAAGACTTGACCTTGTGATTGGTCTTTGTTTGGAAGTCTTATTTACAAATTGTGCAATCTATTCATGCATATGGATTCTTGATGTTGCTATTTGAATTTCATATGTTTCATGATGCTTATTTTGAGCCATAGAAGATAGGTTATCTAGGTGCATTAAGGGGGAGTAGCTCTCTATGGGGGTCGAGGCCCAAAGTGGATGTTAGGATAACCCATAGGAGAGTAGATTAATATGTAATAACATTAATAAAACTTTGGGTCGGGTTTACACACTAATAAGATAATATTTTGGTGCCCCACTCATGGCCTCATGTGGTCGTATAGATAGAGGAAGAGATTGGAAGGCTTGTCCATTTGGAGAGACGTTTAGAATTGGCATGGTTACACAATACCTTGTCATTAGGAAAGGATTGCATGATATTGCATGAGTTCTCCATGGGGGCCAGGGTCTAGAGTTAGGAGAGGATCAGACTGCTAGGATAACCCATGTCAAGAATATGCAATGACACTCTCTCCTTATGTATCCTAGTATCCTATTATGCCAGATTTTATGTGGAAGCCTCTAGAAGTTTGATGTTCTTTTGGAGTGCCATCAAAGTATTTTAGAAGATTTTTGGTTATCTCTGGAATTTCTTTAGATGTTCTTTGGTCATTATCCTTACTTTCTTATCTTGTGTATCTTGGTTGTGGTGTATGTTCAATTCTTTTATCCCTAACCTTATTGTTTGTTGTTTGGGGCCTTGTGTCTATCTCTAGGATGGGGGGTGGACCTTCGGGTGTCACATGGTCAAATGGTAGTGTTTACCATCCATTGGTCATTTTTGGAGTTCTTGTTCATGAGAAGCTGGATGGATCTTATCTTTTATTCCAGTGTTTTCACATTTAGATGCAGATTGTTCTACCACCGTAATTGTATTTGATATGTATCTTCCAAGAGTGATGTAAAAGGACATGCAATTGTATGTTTGTACTTGTAATTGAAAGGATATTCCAAGTGGAAAATATTGTAATAGGACTATCATGATAGATGCATTGTATTGATGGATATCTTGTAAGTGATTTTACTCATGTGGATTATATGTATATTCTTATTCTTGATTAAGGTTATCATACGAATCTTCCATTTGGTGCTTTAAAATGAACTTAGCATATGCCTTTATATGATGAGTAATATGATTAATGATTAGGAGTTTATTTGGTTAAGTTAAGTCAGTGTATCCTATTAGGAATGTTTATGTGATTTGAAATAATGTAATGAAGTTATCTTCATGTGATTAACTTAGTGATGATTAATGCATGTTAGTAATTATTTCTTAGTAGTGACTTTAGGGAACCCTTAGAGGATTGTTATGAGTTGTGATTAAATCTTCCGCTAGACATTGTTATGATTCACCTATGTTATATGATAAATTTATTTAGTGTTGTATTGAGTTAAAAATAGTTGTTGTGTTTTGGTTTATTAGTTGTTATTCCTCTGGGTTCCCTGGTGGGACATTACATCATACAATTGAATTAGAATGTGAATGGAAGAAAGTTACGTGGAAAAGAATTCTAACACTAATCAAAGTGAGGGAGACGATGTAATTTTATTATAATATTTGAACAAATATTGAAAGAGAAACATATTTAAATAACACACACAAGAAGTAAAATATATACCGGGGGAAAACCATATAGAGAGAAAAAAACCACACTCCAAAATAACATAATTTGTATTATTAGTAATCATATGTGGTTATAATATAATATTAGTACCAATATTCTTAAATAGGAGTCTTCAACAATCAATCTCTAGATTTTGGATCAGTTTTGACAACATTAAAGTAGGTTTGTAGAAAAACTTCTTATTCAAACTACAAACAACATCATTTTATGGATATTAAATTGCACAGAGGAATGAGACCAAAACGGATTTAAAGATCCATATGGCATGAATGTAATGACTATAAGAAACCCATTTAAATACATGATACTTGCATGCATGCAACCACCTTGCATGAATAACACTATCATACACTTGTAATGAATCTACTAATTCCAATATTATGTGTACATGCAAAAGATACCCTTAACATGCAAAGTGCCTACCTACATGAAAATCCCTTCCATGGCTAGGTTCTAACATATAATAATAGTGATTTGTCATAGATTCTATTATAAAATGATCTTACACTATAATAAACTGTCATACATTAGTGCATCATATGCTGTCATAAAATATGTTATAAGATGATACATGACACCAATATAGTTGTATGATGTGGTTCATAAAGTGGGATGCCTACATCTACAAGTATTTATTGCATGTCATTACAATCACATCCATGTAGGATTCCACCTCATTAGTAGGTCCCGCTTAATGACATGACATTAGTAGGAAATATAAAATAATTAAATAATTAAATAATTGATAACTTAAATGTCAAGACTTGCAAATGTTGAGACACCTTAATCCCAAAATTCTCCCCCTTGTCAAAGACCTTTCAAGAGCCAAATAAAATCAACTACAAGGGGTCATAAGACCCATAGAATTGAAACACCATCTAAACTTCTATATGCTCATAGGTTTTGTCAATACATTAAGAATATTCATTAAAGTATCAACCTTCTCTAATTTTACCTTCTCGACTTCCATCATATCATGAATATAATTAAATTGAACATCAATTTTATTTGTTTTGGGATGGAAAGTATGAATCTTTGTTATGAAAATGACACTTTGACTCATTGTACACATGTGGTAGTTATCCCTACATCAAACCCAATATCAAAACATAATCATCTAAGCTAAATGGATTCCTTACAAGCATGAGTAGCTGCCATATATTCTACTTTTTTCAAGGACAAAATGACTACAAATTAATGCTTACTCATCCAATTGATTGCACCACCAAACACCATCAATGCATGTCCATTAGTGGATATTTTGCTATCAATTTCACATGCCCAATTTGAATCCACATATCCATTAGTACACACTAAATGTCGAGGTCTAGTAGGATAACCACAAAAACACAAGGAATAATCAAAAGTATCCATCAAATATTTGAACACTCTCTATTATATTTCAATGCACCCATCCAAGATTAGCCATGTATCAACTCAAGATTCCCACTTCTTAGGAAATGTCTGGTCTAGTATATATTATGCCATACATAAGACTACCAAAAACAGTCACATACGATACATTGGCCATGTCCTCCACCTTAGTAGGAGTTATTGGAATATCCTCCACAAATAATTTCATTCCTTGTAGAACAATAACTACCAAGCATCTACAAGCTAACATGTTGAATCTCTCCAACATTGAATTCACATATATTCACTCTCACTTAACCAAAGATTTATGTTATCTCTATCTCTTCTAATATTCATTCCTATAATATACCTATCTACACACTAAACATATCATTTGAAATTATGGTAATAACTAAGACTTAAAGTTAGAAATCAAAGATCTTTTATTCCCAAAGAACACTATATCATACACAAACAATGCAATAATAATAATGTGAGAATTATTAGTTTTGAAATAAATAAAATGATTAGATTTAAACCTCCAAAATCCCAAACTCAATACATAAGTATCAAACTTTTGGTACCACATCCTAGGAGATTTTTTCAAACTATGACAAAGAATTTTTCAACTTGCAAACTATATTGTCTTTACCTTTTATCATGACAGTTATGTCTATATGTCATATGCCCAAAATTTAAAGGTAAGAAAACCTTATTCATTTATTTTATTTCAACATTAAAGTAACCCTTCTCAAAGATAAACTTTCTTTTATGAAATATACAATTGTACAAGGTATGGCAAAATAATTATGAAGCATGATTCTCTATATCACTCTACATAATAAAAATTAAAAAAAGAGGCTCTAAATTGAAAGGAATCTAGGTAGAAAAATTTGTTAGTGTAGAATATATTTTACTTATTATTTAATAAGTAACCATTAAGTAGGTTATATGACAACTTGGAGAGTTGGTCAAAACTCATCCAAGAAACATCACCACTTCTTGCTTGCCACCACTCATTGATTGTTGGGATTGACTTCTGATTCCACCCAATCACTCTACCTATATGTACACATATTGCTCATAATGAAATGAATCTAGATTTGATACTATCCTAATTCTAACATGGTATCTGAGCTAAAATAATATAGTTTGTTGGTTTAATATGGAGTCAAGAGCTAGCAAAGTTTGAGAGAGACATTTGAGGATCACGACTTAAGGAAAATATCAATGAACAAGAGTAAGAAAGGTTGAGTTTCATCTTCCAATGCAAGAAAGGCAACTGAGAAGGGTAAATATTATCAGTTTGTAGAAAGGCAATATAGACCCATGCATTACAAAATCGTGGCTTGATTGAGAAAAATATTCTTCCCCTATTGGTGTTATGAAACCCAACAATAAACTCACTATTGTTTAAAATTAGAGATTTTGAATAACATAAATCAAATGACTGAAACAAAGAATTAAAGCATGCACAACACCATTCACCAATATACTGAACACAACATAAGTTAGAGAAAACCAATCACACTTTGACACAGTGGTTTACCTTGGAAAACCCCTAACTTTGGGGAAAAACCAACATTCAATGAGAGAGATTTTATTATAATACAAAAGAGGAAATTTACAATAACTGCTCGAACTTGACATAATCTGATTCTGAGAATTGTCCTCGATTGAATTCACCAAACCCACAATTTTGCAATCCTAGATAATGTCTCAACTCCTTCTTATGTTCACTCCAATATCCCTTTCTGCTGTGTCATTCCTTGCAAAAATCTTCAATTTTTTCTTTGTCTCCAACATGCACATCAATCTCCTTTTATAATCTCTTATTCACCAGCGGTGGAATAAAGCACATATTAACTTAGAATAAAAAGAAGTTGTTTCTAAAAAGAAATTGCCTAACTTGCAAGTGGCACTGGAGATTAGAAGGAAAAATAGGAAATTACCTTCTCTACAACTGCTCTAGCCTGGGTGACATGGTTCCAGGATGGAATATATTTTGAGCTACTTTTTCAACACTCCCTCTTAGAGATGAAGGTGTTTTATACTACACTTAACTTCTCCTTGAAGAAGCCAAATTTACTTTTCATCAAGGTCTTCATTAAGATGTCTACAAATTTCTCATCTGTAGATATATACTATAGTCAAACTAATTCACGCTGTACACAATCTATGATAAAGTTCTATCTAATGTCAATATGCTTCGACCTTTCATGAAACAAAAGATTCTAAGAGAGTTTTATGCAACTCTGATTATCACAGTGAATGATGGTCGATTCTAGCTCTTGACCAAACAGTGCCACTAACAACTTCTGAAGCCATATGACCTCACATGTTGCCATGCTTTCTACCAAGTACTCTGCTTCTGTAGAGCTTAATGAAACAAACTCCTACTTCCCGCTATACCAAGAGACAACCCCTGATCCCATGCTAAAATAACACCCTGAAGCACTTTTCCTGTCGACTGCATTACTTGCCCAGTCTGCATCAGTGTAGCCAATCAACTTGACACCATCACCTCGAGTATATCTTAGCCCATACTCAACTATATCATGTAGATACCTCAACACATATTTTGTTGTTGTCCAATGTACTCTCTTTACTTCTACCATGAATTGACTAAGAGAGTTGACTACAAAGAAAATGTCTGGTCTTGTATTGACCAGATACATCAACGACCCAATAAAATGTCTATACAAGGCGGGGTCTACTGCCTGCTACTTTGATGCATTGATCTTTCGCCAATTTCTAACCATCAGTGTAGACATGAGCCTACAATCTAGCATTCTAAATTGCTTCAAGATCTCCATAGCATATTTCCCTTGACCAAGGAAAACCTCTCCCTCTGTCTGCCACACCTCTAGTGCTAGAAAATAGTGCATCAACCCCAAATCCTTCATTTCAAAATCTTATGCTAGGTCCCTCTTATAGTCCTCTATGAGGCTTGGTGAATCTATCATAAATAAATCATCCATATACAAAACTAGAATGAGTGGTTCACCTGCCACTATGAGATAGTAAAGGTTGGAGTCTGCCTCGCTCTTCACGAATCCCAGGCTTTGCAAGTAACTATCTATGCGCTCATACCACGCTCTAGGTGTCTGCTTATGTCCGTATAGTGCTTTCTTTAACTTGCAAACATGAGAGTCACTCTCATGCACCACAAAACCTTTCGACTGTTCGATGTACATCTCCTCTTCTATGATTTCATTTGGGAATGCCATCTTGAAATCCATTTGATGGATCTGCGATCCCATTTATGCCACTAATGAGATTGCAGCTCATATGGAGGTATATATGGCCATTGGAGGAAATGTCTCATCATAATTGATTCCCTCATTTTGAGAGAACCCCTTAGTTGTTGCAGATTTCTGTTAGTATGTTGCAAATATGTGCTTTGATGATATATGAGAGATGTGTTGTCATTGATGTCAACATATTTCTTTGTCTGTGACAATGATGCAGTGAAGTTCAGTGTGTTGATTTGTTCTGTATATTGATTATCAGAGTTTGCAGATTAAAGGGTTTGTAGAGGATTGTGTATAGATGATCCGGTGCAATTTTAAGAGGTTAGCATGAAGATTTGAGTGAGTTATGAGTATCTATGTTATGACTGGTTTTCTTACTGTTCAGTGATGTCAAAGTGTTTAGTATTTTGAACCGTATTTCTCCTCATTGTAATATCTTAATTTGCGGATTTGAAGGAATGTTTGGGACATTGATGTGTATCTTCAATTCAAGTGTCTCGTGGTTTGGAGCTCTGCAAGTTATTTTTCCAGGTTGACAGTCGTTCCAGTTAGCGTTCTTGAAGTTCGGTATAATGATGAGGTGATTCATGATGCTTGTGGATGTTTCTAGATCATGTTCCTTTTGTGTTGGTGGTCCACATTGATCGTTGTGCGTCTGATTGATTATTTTCTTCGATATGTTGGTGTTCTTCATATTTGGGGCTGAACAAATGGTTGTAGCGTGTTGCAGAAGTTCGATGCATAATTCTTGGAGGTGTTTCATATTTGAGGCGTGTGATATGGGTTCGTTCTATGTCTTGGATGACATTGCTTGGTCTGCATTTATTTTGTTGTGTGGTTATATTTTTGTAACTAGGTGAATTATGTTGAGCCAACCTCATCAAGAGTTGATGTCATGTATAAACAAATGTAATATCTTTGTAACTGAGAAAGTGTATGGATGAGAATCATAATGTATGTGTGTTGAATGTATACCTCTTTCAGAAGTAGAGAATAAATGTGAGAAGAAGTAATCTATTATGTGCTTAACTGGAACTGTAACCAGGCATTAGGAGATGTTATTTTCTCAGTTCATGATCTTCCGGATGTAATCTGAATCTGTTTCTAAGACAACGAGTCTTCCCCAGGGTTGTAGCCCTTATTGTTTTTGAGAAGTGAGCTCTAGATAGTGTGCCCAAATGAATGTGCATTTACCATTGTAATATTTCATATAATTTTAACAGAGTATCATCATATTGTGGGTAGGTTCTCACCATGGTTTTTCCCTTGATAGGGTTTTCCACATCAAAAATCTTGGTGTTATGTGTGTTCTTGATGTGTTGATAATTTATGTTTTCATGCTTTATAATCAAATCTAAGAATAAGTTTTAATTGTGTAAGTTTGTGAGACAGCTAATTTACCCCCCCTCTCAGTTGTCTGCTAGTTATAAAGCTATTTCATCATTGGCCACAAACCTAGCTTTGTATTTCTCTATGCTACCATTTGCGTCATGCTTGATCTTATAGATCCAACAAGGATCAACCACTACCTTATCTATAGGCCTTGGCACTACCTCCCATATATTTTTCTTCATGATGGAGTTGTATTCCTCCACCATGGCATCTTGCCAAACCTGTTGTTGTGTAACCTCTTGATAATTGGAAGGCTCACTGTTAATGAGATCGCTCATTAATGCCACATAATCAAAATATTTTGCTAACAGTCTCCTCTCCCTGCCACTCATTATAGGAGCTCCCATAAACTCTTGAGTGTCTCACAAAATCTGAGTTTCCACTCGGCTAGTCCTTCTCCCACTGGTAGGAGATACAACACTAGGTGGAACTTTCTCTTCCTTATTCTGCTGCTCCAGATCCTGTGGACTCGACTCACCCAAGGTACCTATATCTGCATTTTTTCCTACCACAATGCTTTGTACCTGAGACTTGTGATCCACTTTTGGAGCTTTAATCTGTTGACTCTGCTCAACTGCTAGCAAATCTTGAGATTTTTTTAAGGCTTTCTCCTCGAAAAATTTCACATCCTGTCTCACTATGATCCTCCTTGTTCCTGGAATAAAGATCCTATATGCCTTGGAGGTTTCACTATATTCAACAAAGAAACCTTTCTCTGTAGTCAAATCTAACTTGGTTCATTTCTCTGATGGTACATGACAATATGCTATGTTGTCAAAGATCCTAAAATGTCTGACCTCAGGCTTCTTCCCAGTAAAGGCTTCTTCTGGTGTCATTTTCCCCAAAATCTTATGAGGTACTCTATTCTGAATATAGACTATTGTGCTGCAAGCCTCTGCCCAAAGATACTTAGGCAGGTCCTAATCAAACAACATGGACCTGACTGCTTCAATAGTTGCCCCGTTCTTAAGCTCAACAACCTCGTTTTGTTGTGGGTTGTAGGGAACAATCCACTCTCTCTTGATTCCTTCTCTGGTGAAAAACTCTCAGAAGGCTTTTCTTTTATACTCACCCTCATTGTCTGTCTGAAGAACCTTGATCTTCCTACTTGTCATATTCTCCATAAGAGCTTTGAATTCTTGGAAGCGATTGAAGACCTCATCTTTGGCCTTCAAGAAATATATCTAGGTCTTCTTGGAGAAATTATCAATGAAGGTTACATAATACTCATATCCCCTCAAGGAATGAGTAGACATGGGACCACAAATATCATAATGTATCGAATCAAGAACACCTTTGCTTCTACTGTCACTTCTAGGAAAGGTTTCTTTTGAAAATTTACCAAGCACACACTCTTTACACGTCTCACCGTTCTCTGCACTCAACTTCGGAATTCCTATCACAATTTATTTGAGCAATTTCAATGCCCCATGGTGTATATGTCTCATCCTCCCTTGCCATAACTCTCCTATTTCCCTGCTACTATCATTGCTCACTAGTTCCTTTGGAGTTTCAAACTGCAACCTGTATAAATTGTCACTTTTAACCCCAATCTGCTTCACCTTCTTCCAGCCCTTGTGTTTTAAATACACCTTCTGTACTTGAAAGAGTATGTTGTACCCTTTGTCTTCAAGGGCAAATGCCGAAATCAGATTCATGCACATCCCTAGCACATGCAATACATCTATGATCTTAATATCACTACTTGACTCCCTTTGAAATAAAACAATCCCTCTCCCAATTGGAGTGCATGTGGACTTGTTGACTTGTTTCCCATTTTTATCTGGAAGCCTATCTCTTCTACTTTGTAGTTGGAGAAGCGTTCTCTAACTCCTGTCATATGGCATGACGAACCATTGTCAATGTACCAGACCCCTGTAGTGCTCGAGCTAGATAAGCAGTTTACTTGAGAAAACTCGTTTTCTAATTTAGAGGATAGCTCGTCAACATTCGTTGAAGTTGAGCCTATCTGCTTCTTCTTCTTGTCTCCTTTCTTTCGATTCAGACATTGACTAACATAATGTCCTAGCTGATCACAACCATAACATTTAATTTTACTCAAGCCTTTCTTTTTCTTCTTGTTGCCTTTGGAGGTAGACTCACTGCTTGAGCCTTTCTTGGCTTTGATTTTGCTTGCAAGAGTAACATTATATTCCACCTCATCCTTATGACCACTGCTGCTACCTCCATTAACATAACTCATTCATAACTCTTCTTGAGTGAAATCAGTCCACAAACAATCCCAATCAGGAATATCTTGTCATCCAAATACAACTTTGTCAAATATGTCCTAGTCTTTTGTGAATCCTGCCAATGCAATCCTGACAACCTCATCATTTGGTATTGCTACCTCGACAGTTACCAGCTCATCTTTTATTGTTTTGATCTTGGTAAGGTAGTCTAATTCTACAATATGAGGAACAAGGTGATCCTTGACCCCATCCATAACAATGCGTCTAGCTTTGGCATCTTCTCTCTGGTAGGTCACAAATAGCATAGCATCTATCATAACAATAACAAAAGCGGTTCCATATTCCTTTAGACCATTCTCCTCTAGTAATAGAAGAATTCTTGCTTTCCATATGCCAAAGTTTGAAGCCCCCTCAAATCTGTTTGAATCTCTTAATTTGATTGCTACCATTACTGTAACCCTTGAACTTAAACCTCCCTAAACAAAAAAAGAAAATAGAAACTTGCACTTGTGTGATTAAACCTTAAGTTTCTCTTTTAGAGTATTAGCTCTGATACCATGTGAAAAATATGATTCCCCTATTGGTGTTGTGAAACCCATCAATAAATTCACTATTGTTTAAACTTAGAGATTTGAATAACATAAATCAAATGACCGAAACAAAGAATTAAAGCATGCACAAAACCATTCACTAACATACTGAACACATAAAAAGTTGAATTCAATCCCACAACAACACTGCAATCCTGGATAATGTCTCAACTCCTTTTGTTCACTCCAATATCCCTTTCTCTTGTGTCATTCCCTGCAAAAACCTTCAATTTTTTCTATCTCCAATATGCACACCAATCTCCTTTTATAATCTTTTATTCATGAGTGGTGGAGTAAAGTAGAGATTAACTTAGAATTAAAAAATATTGTTTCTAAAAAGAAATTTCCTAATTGACAAGTGTGTTGGAGATTAGAAGGAAAGACAAGAAATTACCTTCTCTACAACCACTCCAGTTTGGGTGACACGGTTCAAGGCTGGAATATATTTCGATCGTCTTTTTCAACATTGATTTGCTATGTTTAGGCGGCACTTTGTGTTAAGGCATATTCACTTTATTTGATACCACTGAATAGAGGAGCCTGGATTGGATTAAATTTAACTTGTTATTGTTGCTTGATCTTTGCGTTGTGGTCAAGTATTGGGTTTCATGATGTTAAAGACCAAATAGGGCATGAAAGAGATCGATGCTTAGTGCAGTCCTAGATGCTTCCTTAAGTGCTTGACCTGTATGTGGGCACAAATTTTCTATTGTGCCATTCAAAGGTTTCTTGCACTATGTAGAGGCAACTGTGAATCGAAAGGAAAGAAGTCAAGTGCGAGCAAACACAACGCTTAATCTCTACAATTCAAAATAATGGCAAGGCAAAAAAAATGCACTGTGGCATCTCACTTGAGAAGGAATTTCTTCATTGCCATTAGATGATGCAAAGTTGGTTTATTTATTTGTAGAAAACGAGTATTCCTCTAGTTGCTTCCTTCCCATTCAACATGGGCATTTTTTTTTGATTGTCAGCTATTTTAATTTTTGGAGGTGTCTTTATTGAGAATCGACCTAGAGTGTTGGCTATATCTGAGAAGGAATGTTGGCAAAACTTTTTTTTTGAGATGGCATAAATATCATTCTAATAGTTGTGCAAAGAACTTCAAAAGGTTCAATGTAATAGTTTGTAGTTTGCTTTAGTTGAGTAAAACAACTCAGGACTTGAAAACTCACATAGGAGTTGTAGTTAGCAACAAACGCTTATGTGCTCACAAGAATCTCATTAGTATCTTTGTAGATACTATCTATCTGGCTTGTCAGCTAGAAGACAAATGGAAAAACCATGTTGAAGTTTGCAAAGAACTGAACTAACTAAGGTAAATTTGTGTAAAGTCTATAAATAGTTGCTTGAAAATTGGGATGATTTACTGCTCAAACATTTGCAAGGAGCACAAAAGATTTCAAGGATTTTTCTATTCGTTTCACTCACTCGTGGCAGTCACAAGGAGGTAGCATGTATTTCTCTAAGAAGGCATCTTCATCTAGGCAGATTTGAATCAACACATCTCAATATCTGTTCTACTATCCCTCATTGGCGACTGAAGATTTGGTGACTAGAAATAAGCAGCAATTGTTTATTGAGAAAAATGACATATGGTTTCTTCACATTTTTCTCTCCTTTTCATTTGCCATCGATTTTGCCTCCAAAATTTATGTACAAAAAACATTATTAAGAATTCATTTAAAAATAGCTTTTAAAATAATTGCTAAAAAATAAGTATCCATGGGGCCACTAGCTCTACGAATTGCTGCTCAAAGTTGAGCAATTCTTGTTAGCCAAAATAAGCTAAGCAATCGTATGGGGACTTGCAATATGCCAATATCCCCTTCCAAAAACTTTTTCCTTCTCTAAGTGGTTAAAAGTCATTAATTTTCATATTTCGGATCAGTTATTGTCATTGCCACTATTGTAACAATTAACAACTCTCACAAAACATTCACATTTAATGTTAAACTTTAGTGGTTAAAAAATTGATAGTCTATTAGGGAGGGGAAAATTTTATTTTTGTCATCATTTTCAACTATGTAGGCTAAAATTGACAAATGTATAGTCATTGGAAAGTATTTTCCATGACTGTTCCAACAAGTGGTTGGATATATAGGTTTAATCCCACATTAGGCATATTTTTTTGTTTCAAGTGTAGATATAACTAGAGGTAGGGCATTTAGCGAGAAATTGTTTTTCAAATAACTTTTAAATGGTAGCTCAAAAATGAGTATTGTTATTCGCAAAAGTGAATTTTTTGACATTATCTAGACAATGGGCCTTGATGCATTGTAGAAATAATTAAGCTATAAACTGACTAAAAAAGGGGGATTACCTAATAATGAAACAAGGGGGTATCTTGAGTCATGCCTCTAAGCACTTTCATAAGTTGTATCAAGTACACTTCCATACCTTCTTTACTATCATTTTTCTTGAAAGGTGTCTTCAGTTGTGCCTTTGAGCATTTCCGTGAAGTTATGTCTTTGAGCACTTCCACACCTTCTTGAGCATTGCGAAGATGAACAATGTAGTTCTATGACATGCATTACAATCTTTATACTTGTGCAAACATGAGTGATTCCTTGCAACAAAATATGCATACTAGTTTTCAACACTATAAGTTTGGAAACTAGTATGATGATGTTCAATCTTTGGATCGTGTGTAAATGTTAGAGACAGTCATATTATTTCCTATATATTCGGAAGGGGAAGTCATCTTGCATGCATTTGTGATATTTTTCAATGAGCGTGGATCATCTTCAACATCCAGTGTCGAGAATCTACCAATACTACATGCATCATATTAGGGGGTGGGGGCTGCATGGTCTCTCATTTTTTTTTTATGGGGGGAACATTCATTGTACTTGTGCATAGAAGTAGTCCTTGGGGGTCCTAATTAGTCCTTCTATGACCTATCTTCTTCACATGTACATGCACATTGAATCATTTCTTTTTTCTTCCTATTGGTTTTTCTCCTTTACTTTGCTTTATGAGAAATTTGTACATGGGTACCCAACATGGATAGTAGTTGGGATCCATCATCATTACATACATTCCTCCCTACGTTGTGCTTAAGGAGGGGGGGGGGGGTGGTATAAGTGTAAAATATATTTTACTTATTATTTAACAAGCAATTATCTGATGTATTTCTACACATGACTTTAAACCACCTAAGCTAGTGTTAGTTAATAGATTGGGTCTCTCAAAATTTTCAATCAAATGACTCTATCAACCCAAAACAAAGAAACAGTATTTGACTAATAGTTGGGCCAATGATGATAATTTTGTTACCCCCTGAATTTTAATGTGGTACATCTCCCACTTATGAATTATTTTTATGATTTTTAAATAATGAATTTTGGTATGCTTTTGACCTAAAAGTAGGAAAGGTGACTAATATTTTCTTATCACCATGTGACTAATATGACATAATTTGAATGAATTGAAAATATCAAGACTATTTTGAATATGCGACATAGATAAACATTTTATTCCTCTTTCAAAGCATAGGTTGATGATTTATTAGAAATTTCAAATGAAATATATCCTATGAGCAATCACCTGAAAAATTGTGGTTATCTGCTTCTTTGCTAGGTGGCCCTAGATCAACTTTTGAAATATTGAAGTCATTTGGTGTAACTTGACTGGGATCTTTATCTACTATTTGTTGGGAAATATCCATGTAATCATTGCTGGTTTTCTCATCGTGCATCAACCTGGATGTTTTTTTTAAAATCTTTTTGGCTCTAGACCTGTCTTTTGTAGCAATTTTCCCACAATATTATCATCAGGCTGTTACTACTTATCAAATTGCCATTAGTTTTTATATTCAAAGTCATACTATATACTCTAGTCGGTTAACACTACCGAATCATGCAGTCGGTATACACAGAGAAGTTGGTATGCACAGTCTAGTTGGTTACAGAGGAAAGCAGTCACAGAATGCAGTATACACCGAGTTGTCTACTGAGTATCTTTTTATGTCTATCGAGCAGCAAAGATGACACACCGAGTGAAACATGTTACCAGATTCATTGAACTTGGACATGCATATGAAAACGTGTTATAAGATCGAGGCACATCTAGCCATTATCACATTGGAAATTGCACTAGAAGATTGTGTATGATTTCGAGGTCATTTAACCAATGAAATATTTTGTATAGTTATTCATTCGAGGAATCATGTTTGTAAGATCAAAACAATGAATTGGATCACCGTCTTAAGAGATCTATTTATACAACATGAGTTAAGGGTGTTTACATGAGTGTAAGAAGACTATTACAGAGACACAGAGGTCACCGAGAAGGTTTTCAGAGAACAGTCGAAGAACAGAGTAAACAGAAGGGTTTACCAAATTACTATATGGGTTACTGAGGTATGCTATAAGCAAGGTAATCTATTCTGAGCACATAGAATCTGCTATAACATTTCAGATGTAAAGTTGCAGATATTTGTAATGATTTTATTGTAATATTGTGAAGTTGAAAGAGAAACCTTTAACAGGGTAAAAGACTCTAATCAAGTCTATAAATTGTAAAGCCTCTAACCAGGTGCAACATTTAGATTAAGTGTTGTAAAATCCTTTAGCAAGGTAGATCTAACAGATCTTGTTACTCCTAATAGGGTAAGCTATCAGAAATAGCTAATATGTAGCTCTACTTGAGCACTCTTTATTATTGCACTAGTGAAGTTGTGGGTACCATCCCCACCGCAGTTTTTCTCTCTAACCAAGAGTTTCTGTGTAACCAAAATATATGTGTTATGGAGTGAATCATGTATGATGGTTATCTATTTGTTTTAACTTTATTTTATGTTACTGCACTATTCTGTTTATGCATAACAGTAAAGTTATTATTCAAGAAAAGTTTTGGAGTACTGATTCACCCCTCCCCTCTCAGTACATTAACTTTCCATATTGGGCCTAACACAGGCATCCTAAAAGGTACCATCTTCCTTTTCTTTGACAATGAAGCCTCCAAACAAGATGGGGCTTCCGTATAATCTATTTGGGAGGACATGCCAAGAGTCAAGAAGTTTAGAGTTCTTCTCAAAGGAGAATCCTTATTAGTCTTTTTTTTTGTTAAAGGAGAAATGTGAAGGGGGCTCATCTCTTGGAGCTCTTGAATGTGGCTCATCTTCTTCCATAGGATTTGTATCTAGAATTTCCACATCAACATCCTGATCTTTATTTTGAGAGTCACTTGATCCTAGTAATGGACCACCCCTACATGTTTTTTTAGGTGTCTTATTTTTATTGGGGTCTTCTCCATCTGCTTTGCCAACTCCTCTTGTTGCTATAGATTGTTGTGAAGATAAACCTACATGGGCCATCATAGACACAATACTTATGGAAGGATGTGAATTAACTATAGTTCCTTTAGTAATTGTTTTAGTACTATATCCCCTCTTCTTTTATAGCCACTCTTGTGTCCTCAAAACAACAACATTTCTAGTTTGTAGGTCACTAGGCTCTCTTAAAATCCAATCTATATGAAAAATTGGTGTACCTGATAGACTTATAAAGCACTGAGAGGGGGGGTGAATCAGTGACAGCAAAAACAATACCACTTGAAAGACAGACCGGTAAAGTTACTTAACCAGTTTACTTAATACTATGTATGTAATCCAAAATGATATTAAAGCATCCACAACAAGTAAAACATCCACCATAACACAAGTGTTTATATGTGGAAAAACCAACTGGGAAAAACCACGGTGAGATGGGACTCACAAGTTAACTATCTGCAGTAATAGGTAACTAACTGGTTAAGGTCTATAAAAGTGCTCTGCAAGGAGTGAATCCCGTTAAAGATCCCAAAGGCCTATTAGGAGCTATACCCTGTTAAAGGTAGTACCCTGTTAGGAGTAACCTCAATAGAGGATTTCAAACCCAAACTAATGGATCACCTTGTTAGAGGATTTGTACAATGAAGCTTGTTAGAGCTTACCCGGTTAGGGGATTTGACTGGTTGTGATTAGAAAACAACATGTGGTGTGATCTAGAAGTAGCATAACTTGCTTGAATATATCCTCTTCTGCTCACTCAAAACTGCATCACCGACATACTCTACTATGCCTTCAGTAAATCTCAATAGCTTGATACTTCTATCTCAGATCATAAAAATAGTTCATCATAATGTCATTATATAGACATTAGATTTCATGTCGGCTCAAGAATCATATCACAATTTCCTAGGTGCAGTGTATCTGGACAATCTAACATAGCTCATCACAGATTGCCGCCAAATTTGTCGATTAGGGATACCTCATCACGACCGGTGATAACTCATCACACAATCAGTAAAACTGGTTGGAACACCGATACCGGTTAAGAGTTAACCTCTTCCAACTTATAGACCGATTGTCCTCCATTTGCTTCTTTGATGGTCTCCACTAAATCTCCATGCTGGTGTCATGCCATTCCTGAATATACCGGTTATCTACAAATACTGGTTTTGCAATACAAAGACTTAGGAGTAATATCGGTTTGTCTTAACTAAGATGACTAAGACAATGTAAACATATGTGTGTATACATGTTCCATCAAAGACAACACATGAAGTCATCCATTACAATCGTCATCAAGCCAACAATCTCCCCCTTTGGCATTTACGACAACACTTAGAGAATTTTACAACTTTACAACTAAGTGTGCTTACAAAACAAATTGTACAAACATATTTCTACTCCCCCTTAACAATACATACAAAATTTTCACAACACATATATATTTCTACTCTCCCTTTGACAACAATGCGAAATTGAAAAGTAAAATATGTATATTATATCAAAATTTGCATAAAAAGGTACATATACAAAAATGTAAGAGTCTTTATCAAGGAGTGTTCACTAGTCTTTATCAAGGAGTGTTCACTGGAATTTTCAAGAAAATGTCACTAAAAGTGATCTTCATCTGAGAAAAAATATTTTCCCATGTTTCCAATAAGGTTTCACTGATCTCAATGGTTGTTATAACCTGTGCAGCGAATTATTCCATCGCATCCACTGTGCTCATCTTTGGAGTAGCCAAAACCGCTTTTGCGTCCTTATATGCCCGTTGTAAGATGTCCACTTTGGGTCTTAACTGGTTCTTTGGCTCTTTTAAGGATTAGAGTCTCCTAGCCAGTTCATAATCATAGACATCTAACCGATTTTGCAAATCATCAACTGATTTGCCAAATGCTAAAGCTGAATCCTGTAAAGGTATGTAGGCAATACATATCCTTTCCAATTCCTGTTCTATCTCTTCTCACCTCTTAATCAAATCAATATAGAAAAAATGAAACATTAGATGTATGGGCTATTATCCTTCCTCCTATTTTAATAACAGTCCTCAAAAGATCTTTATTCAGGGATAAAGCAATCTTCCCTGTATCAATATCTTTCATTATTTGCTCTCCTCTTTTCTTTCTGTAATTCTTCTAAGCTAAAGTCTGAGCAACTTCTTCAAGGGACTTCAATTGGTCAGAAGCATCAACAACCAACTGGCCAAGCTTTCCAATAGGAGTTGACAAGTTTCCAATGTCAGTCTCCGGTAGAAGACTAGACAAAATCTTAACGACAGTTTGAATTGTTTTTGCTTCCTTCCTCTGCTCTTTCAATCTTTTCTTCTGAACCCTAGATTGCATTACTGTTGCAATCTCCATGAGTTCAGATGCACTCATATTATCTACATCTATTGGCCCTTTGATGCCTATTGAGTCATCCTCATCATCGATTTGATGCTTAACTATTGCTTTTTCCTTTTCAGCCAGTATCTTCTCTTCTGTTTTCTTTTTCTGTTCCTCCTTTTTCTGTTCAGACGCCTTCACTTCAACCTCTTTCTTAGGTTTCTCTTTCTCTTTTTCCGCCTTTGTTTGTATCTCCCGAGTAACCGTTGTAACCGATGGCAATTGATTTTCCACTTGGTGTTCTTTTTCCAGTGGAGGTTGAATATCCACACTAGGTTGAATTACCAGTGCTTCAACTGCTTTTTCCTTTGTAACAGTAATGACCGGTTGTAGTACCCCTCCTTGATTAGACTCTTTTTGTATGTTTTTGATTGACTTCAGTGGAACATTATTGTATATTGATTCAGATTTTATGTGATGTTATTTCAATCTTTATCTGGATTTGTGGTGTATGATGTTATACAGTATCTTAGTACTTATGATTAATGTTATTTTATGGATCATTATCATGGACTGACACTCTTACCTTATATGTGTGATGCGTTATTTATGTGTTGCATGTTTGCATGTGTATGGGATGCAAGGAGATGATTTTCCTTCACTCACTCCGGTGAGATAGGTAACGTCACGATTCTCCTTCATCGATGTGCGTGCCATGTCTGTATATGTATATATGTATATATATATATATATGTGTATATATATATGCACGTGTGGTTCTTTGGTGCAGGACATTGCAGGTACAAGTACCGGGTAGGTACGAGGTATCGACTTCACCTGGTTTCATAGGTCTGAGCGTGCCTTATATGTCCGATGGGAGTGGAGGAGATAGTTGTTGGACCCTAACTTGACCCGCGGTTCACTCGTTTGAGTGTTGTCAGTAGGTTGTCTTTCCCGTCTGGCTGGTATGCGAGTCATAGTGCTTTGGTTTGGTCATTTGTGAGTCATCATTTGATCATCCTTCGTTTTGCATGTTTCCGTTTATTTAAATGGTTATTTAATTGAATGGATGATGATATCTTAAGTTGGCGTAATTAGTTAATTATTATGCTCTGAGATTATTGATTTAATTAAATTAATGATTTGCTAGATTAAATGGTTAAATGGCTTATTTCATTGTGTAAAGTTGCATTAATATATTTTGTGGAAGGAAACAAATCATTGCCTAGCCATTTAAGTGTTAAATGATTATGTTGAAGGAAAGTATTATGGAAAATAGAAAATAAAATAAAAATCTTTTCTTTTTACCTTTCCATTTGACTTTTTCATTTTAATTGTTGAAAAAGAATTGTTTTTGGAAAAGAGAAAATCTGATTGCTATTTACTTTCTAAATAATTTAATCTGATTGGTGGAGAAAACTTTCAACCTAGAAAGTTTAGGTTGAAATTATTTTCCCCATATATTCCTGGAAATTCATGGGAAGAGGAGGCATAATTTTTGGAGAGAAATTTGGAAAACCATTCTGAAGGAGGGGCTGGAATTTGATTTGGTTTGCAAGGATTGGGATTCTCCATCATTTTGCTTGCTAGTTTTCTTCAAGGATGGATGATCTCTTCTTGTTTTAAATTTAATTTTGAATTTTTTAGTTGCTTCCCGTGTGTTGAAAAAATGCAAATCTCCTTGTAAACTCTTGTGGAATGATTGGAATGGAAGAAGAAGTGCCTGTTATTGTTGATTTTGTGAAGCTTATATCATATTATTGCTTATAGGAAAGAAATGAATCATTTCTCTATTTGCTGTATGTCTTTGTTCTTGAAAATCAACTTCTTGAATTACCTCTTCTATTTGGAATAGAATGAATTAGATTTAGTTTAATCAAATTGCCCAAGATTTGGGGTTTATGTTGGCAAAAATTGGTTACTGCCTTTTTGCTTGATGCAAGGAATTCTTCCTATGTATAGAAGGAAATTTGATTTTAATCCTTCTCCTACCTGTTGAATTCTTCTATTGTTTCCTAAATCATTATCTATTGGGTTCTTGTGTGATTTTATTTGACCACTTACCTTATTGGTAAATATCCCTTTGAAATTTGGATCTTGGCACTGTTTGTGTGTG
Source organism: Cryptomeria japonica (assembly GCF_030272615.1). NCBI lineage: Eukaryota > Viridiplantae > Streptophyta > Pinopsida > Cupressales > Cupressaceae > Cryptomeria > Cryptomeria japonica. Next base: position 110,538,225 of record NC_081413.1, on the reverse strand, counting down.
GCCATGAAAAGATTAGGGAATGCATCGTTTTCATGTTTAAACGGTTTTGTGGCATGTTGATTTTTAATGCTTTTGAAGCATGTAATTATTTTGTATGTGGACCTTACCTTACCCTGTGGCGGGCTAGTCCCACCACGCGGGCGGTAGTGTCTGCTACCCGCAGGTAGCAGTGCTACCGGTCGGCAGTACTTCTACACGGTAGCAGCACTACCGATCGGTAGGACTGCTACCGGTTGGTAGTAGTGCTACCGATCGGTAGTGGCTGCTACTGGTCGACAACAACACTATCAATCAACAACAGTACTACCGATAGGTAGTGTCTGCTGCCTCGACAACAACACTACTACGGGTTGGCCTTGGCCCCCACGTGACCTTGTACCCTTCGCGGTATACATTGTTATGTGCCGTAAATTTAGTTTATTAATTGAATTATTTTAAAGTTGGTTTTATTGTTAAATACGAATGGTAATTTCCAAATGATTTTTATTATGTGGTTTAATAAATTTGTTATGGAAATCAAGGCATGAATTAGTAATTCAAATTGATTAATTTGGATATATTCTAGAAATGAATTAAATGCTTGTTAGGAATTCATGTTTAATTCGATTGAATGTTTAATGTGGATTTCATTCTTGATGGAATATGGATTTGGAAATTGAATAGATGTGAATGTCGCAAAAGAGTGTTTTATTTAATTTTCAATCAATGATGTTGCAAATGCTTATGATGCTGATTTTCTCAAAGATTGTCTGAGTGCGGACTTAGTGAAATTAGCTTTCCTTCAAAGAGTTATATTGTGTTATTTCTAGTCTGTGGTTTATTCATCCTGTGGTGGCATATTTGGTACCTTTGACCAAGTGATATATGATGACTTCATTGTCTTAACCATGTAGTGTCTTGCCTTATGGTTAACCAAGAGTCAGTATGTCCTTGTTTTGACCACTTGTTTTTGGATAGTGGTGTTATGGTTGTCTGCTTCGCCATAGGGTCCTTGTGGAGTGACCATGTTTGTTTAAGTGTCCTTTGAGAGAGTGGCTTTCAAGTGGGGGCCGCGCCCAAAGTGGTTGGTAGGATAACCCATCGAAAGTCAGATAATAAAGTGATAATCTAATTAATTGATTAGGTGGGTAGTTCATAACAATAAATAAGATATTGTACCTCGTGCATAAGTGAGTTCTTGTACAGGGCTCATAATGTAGTGAGAAGGCTTGGAATGGAAAACCAACCACCTTGTCTTCACGAAAGGCTGGTAGGGTCTGCATGAGACTTAGTTGGAGCCGGAGGTTTGGGAAAGGTTACCAGGGTAACCCAGGATGGGGGCTGGGACCTATGGAGGTTGACCATGGTAACTATCATAAGCTATGAGATGACACTCTCTCTTTAGATTCACTTGTGTATTTGTGATGTTGAGTCACCTAGATTATTGTGGATTCATATGGTGCTGTCATGGAGTCGTATTGTTTTGTCGACCATGTCATGCTTTTGCTTGCTTGAGGGTCCTCAACTATCTCCTAGTACGGTGGGGTGATTCCATTTTGGGAATTACATGGTCGGGTAGTAGTGCCACTTCCCATCGGGTGTTCTTGTTCGTACCTTCATGCGAGGATTGGCTTTGTAGGTGTTTCTGTGGATTGTGGCTCATACTCTATCTCATGTTGGAGATTATTGTTATTTGGAGACCTATGTGGTCATTGTATCATGATCTTTTGTAACCTTGTATTTGAAGTTGTAACTTTATATGTTTATTGAGAAGCCATGTAATGGAAGAGCAATATAATCCTAAGATTGAGATGTTATTTATCAGTTTCCTTTATGTTATGTGTACATGATTATTGAAGAGAAATTATATTGTATCCTTTCAATCTTTCAATGGTGTAATCTGTATTGCTTATGGCTTCCTGTGATCATTGAGTTAATGATGGATTATTGGATTAACCTTAATCATGGAATTTATCTTTTGGTTTTAATTCTTCGTTGGTAACCCTTAAGGAATTTTGGTGTTAGTCTTCTGCTTGTGTTATCGTGCATGTTGTGTTTAATGCACCTATTAGGTTTATACTTTAAAAAAAAAATTGTTTCACCCTTGTGGTGGTTATTCCTTTGGGGTTCCTGGCGGGGCATTACACTGGTGGCTGTAATGGTTGCATAACTGGTTCAATGATATTACTAGATAAATAAATGGTGTCCTAATTATCATCTACAAAGATAACTGGTAGAGAAGTAGTGTCATCCTAATGCTTAATAGTATAGACAATATCTCGTGCAATAATTTCTTCTTCATCTAACTTCGGTTGTGCTCTAGTCTCTGTTTGATCAGTTTTATGAGACTTCATCTTCTCATGCATCCTTTGAATATTTCTAGCTATCTGATGAGTTTCAACTTCAATAGATTGCACCTTTCCATTCATTAACATCAATCGTCTTGCCTTAAAATGAAACTGTCCTTTGAAATTATTAAGCAATGCTAATAATTCATCTCTAGACAATTCAGGAAAATATTGAATGAAAATACTATCTATTATTTCTTGATCTTGTTCAACAGCCAATTCTGACTTATCTACAATAATAGAATACAAAGAATCGGAAATATCATCTTTAAGATCCTGAGGTAATCGATTGTATTGACATAAGTAGCTGATTACCTTTTGAACAATTTGTTCCTTCTGATCATCATCAAATGAATCAAAACATTCTTTCACATTATCAAACCTATTCCTCCCTAATGTTTTTACAGTTCTCTCAAAATTATTCATAGGTTTGTAAGATAAAGCATTAATAGGAATACCCTGTTGTGAGGTGTCTTCTACTGGTTTGGCTTTCTTACCAATTGCTTTCATTTTCTTTGGTTCCTCTTCAGTGTCGGTATCATTGGATTCTTCTTGAAGTATAAGTTTCCTGCCTCTCTTCTTTGTTGTAGTCTTATTTTTAGCATATACTTTGGGTGCAGGTTCCTTTTTGACTTGGACACTTCTTGTCACCCTTGTATCGGTGGTTATTGGAGGTGCTTGTTCAACTTTCTTCTTCTTCTTCTCTTTGGTAGAACTGGGTTCAATAGGTGCATATTTCCTCGTATGTTCCCAATCTTTTCTTCTTCTTATCCTTGGGAGATGCCAAAAGGTTGTTGGCATATCCGATTAATAAGTCATAATTGACTTCATAACTCATTTCATCCTCCCTGGGTTCTACGACATCCATAAGACAAAAGTCTGTGGTGATTATGAAATAGATGTCTTTTGCAAAGTTTTTCACCACAACTTTACGTAGCCTCACCCTCATGATCATCTTCTTTTGGAATTCATTAAAATATCTATTCATTGCAGTAGATAATGTGTTCTTTACAACCTTAATGCTTTTCTTGATTTGAGCAGTTACTTACAGGTCTTTTGACCATTGAATGTCACCTATTCCCGGTAGGAAATTCTGAAAATAAAAGAATAGACCAATCAATAATTGACCAAATTAAAAATTTTGACTGATGTCTTTCTTAATTGATTGTAGGTTCAACATCAATGGACTCCTTAGAGCCTCGCATAAGTCATAATCTGCATTCTCAACAATCATTATGTAAGCTGCATGCACAACTGTAGATGGCACACTATTCATTTTGCTAGAATAAAATATCCTGTAACCAATAACCATAGTAGCCAGTCTAACTGCTTGCTCCCTAATGTTGTTAACTAAAAATGCACGACCATCAGAGGTAGTCTGAGTTAGTATTACTATAGTCTCTTTTGAAATTTTCCTCAGCTTAGGAACTTCACTGGTTTGCCAAAAACCAGTCACTGCATGGATTGCTTCCTTTGTGATTGTGTGCGACCTTTCAAGATACATATTTTTACCATGCACACGACTAAGAATTATCCTAACATGTTCTTCAAAATATTCAATAAAATATGCCGCCTTGTGAAAACCCTTTTCATAAACCCTAATGTACTCGGGTTTGATTTTACCGCTTTTATCACACAAGGATTTCAATTGAGAGTGAATTGATAATGATCCTAAATCCTCAATTTTACAATCAATGTAACTAGATAAATCACCTTTTATCATAACACCATCAGGAACTTGAGACAAAGCATTATATGACACTATTTTGTCTGTTTCCGTAGATTCCATAGGTTCAACAGTGATCATAAGTCTCTTTACTTGCTTAGACGATGATGCCATTCTGGATAAACTCGATTTGAGAGAGATTAACAAAAGAATACCTTAATTCCTTCTCGCTTGAAATATTTTCGGTTGATCTCTCGAATGTACACCCGTTTCGCCTTTGCTAATCTTCGAATCCGATTGAATCTTTCAGTCCTCAACTCAAATGCGTCTACAATCAGCTAGTAAATCTCTTTTTCACTCCATAGGTGCTCAAGAACTCTCTTTCGTATGTAATTAGGGTAAAAATAACACAGTAAAAATCACTTTTATAAAATTTACGTACCGCATTAATTGCTCGACCGATAGGGTAACAAACCCTAATATACCGCTTAACAAAATTTGCCAATACTGACAGGTATATAACCGATTGACAATCTTTTGAAAAACCGATAGACAAAGATATCAAGAATTCTCACAAAACAACTCAAAATACAAACTCTCTTACCACACATTCTTCAAGGGGTCCGAAAGTAGATTTACCGCTATGCTCCCCTTAGGCCTATTGAAAGACTTGGTTCTCTGGTGTAGGATTCTCCACACTGGGTGAAGGGATAGATTCTTCTGTAGGCTTGTCCTAACTCTTCTTTTTCCATATTTTGTTCATCTCCTCTCTGGTTTCCTTAACGTTGATCTTCTGCTTACCTTTGTGATCTTCAGAGTGGTTAACCGATTTGTTCTTCCCGGTTCTACAGAACTTTGCCATGTGTCCCAATTTGTGACAATGATAGCAAGCCATTCCAGATGATCTCCAAGGTCCTGCATTACCTCTTCCAGTTCTCCTTTTGCACTTCATAGCCACATGACCATAATTGTTACAAATGGTGCAAATCACATTAGTTACCTTTTCCATTTCAAATGGACTAAACTAGCTGACGTAGGGTTTCTGCCAGTTCATGTTTCCTTGGTTGTCATAGGTTCTCCTCCAGTCACCATTAGGTCTTGGATTCATGTGCGGTGCCACATTGTTTGCTTCATATCTGCATTCAACTGATCTATGTCTATACATGTTGCATGTAAAACAATGACCTTCAAATCTCCTAGATATATACCTAGCATTTGCATTATAGCTTGTATTCTCATTAGGTCTTCTTCTACACATATTTGCAATATGTCTAGGTTTATGACAGACAAAGAAAACAGGTTTAAATGCTTTCTTACCGGTAGGCTTGTTAGCCTTAGGAGCAATTTTACCTTTGTGAATATTGCTCTTTGTACCAGAAGGTTCTCCTTTCTCAGATGTATTAAAACCTAGTCCAGATGTGTCACCTTTCATCCTTTGAGATTGGATCTGCTCATCCAGTATAAAATAACTCTTATTAAACTTTTCCAGCTTTCCATTAGCCTCAGTGAGTTCTCTGGTGAGATCTTCATTGTGTTTTGTCTGGGTCTTTCTTAGAGATGTTGCCATATCAAGATCTAGCCACAAAGCCTCCTTCTCTTCTTTTTCTTCATGCCAATGCTCATGCAAAGTTGCATTCTCTTGTTTGATCCTAGAAATCTCAGGATCTCTTTCTTTGATTAGGTCTTCAGCTGGCCTTCTTTCTTCAAGCTCTTGGCTCATGCGGATGGTTAGGGCTTCTAACTCTCTTCTCAGATTTAGCTTTTCACCATTTAGTTTTTCAACTTCTTCAACCAATGCATCAATGTTAGCTTCATTTGAGGAACTATTATCATATATCTCCAATAGTTGTTCAGTAAGCTGTCTCCTTTTGACTTGCGAAGCTTTAAATATGACCCTTAGGGTTTCTAGCTCTTCCTTGGTAGAATCAAGTACTCTAGCCATCTCTAAGTAACTCATGTCCCCCATGGTGGCTTTAGGGTTTCCTTCCAAGTGATTAAGCCTTAAGAAAGTTTGGCTCTGATACCAATTGATAGACTTATAAAGCACTGAGAGGGGGGGTGAATCAGTGACAACAAAAACAATACCACTTGAAACACAAACCGATAAAGATACTTAACCCGTTTACTTAATACTATGTATGCAATCCAAAATGATATTAAAGCATCCACAACAAGTAAAACATCCACCATAACACAAATGTTTATACATGGAAAACCCAACTAGAAAAAACCACGGTGAGATGGGACTCACAAGTTAACTATCTGTAGTAATAGGTAACTGACCGGTTAAGGTCTACAAAAGTGCTCTGCTAGGAGTGAATCCTGTTAAAGATCCCAAAGCCCTGTTAGGAGCTATACCCTATTAAAGGTAGTACCCTATTAGGAGTAACCTCGATAGAGGATTTCAAACCCAAACTAATGGATCACCTTGTTAGAGGATTTGTATAATGAAGCATGTTAGAGCTTACCCGGTTAGGGGATTTGACTGTTGTAGTGATTAGAAAACAATAGGTGGTGTGATCTAGAATTAGCACAACTTGCTTGAATAGATCCTCTTCTGCTCACTCAAAACTGCATCACCAACATACTCTGCTATGCCTTTAGTAAATCGCAACAACTTGATACTTCTATCTCGCATCATAAAAATAGTTCATCATAATGTCATTATATAGACATTAGATTTCATGTTGGCTCGGGAATCATATCAGAATTTCCTAGGTGTAGTGTATTTGGACAATCTAACATAACTCATCACAAATTTCTGTCAAATCTCTCGGTTAGGGATACCTCATCATGACCGGTGATAACTCATCACACAATCAGTGAAATCGGTTGGAACACCAATACCGGTTAAGAGTTAACCTCTTCCAACTTATAGACTGATTGTCCTCCATTTTCTTCTTTGATGGTCTTCGCTGAATCTCCATGCTTGTGTCATGTCATTCCTGAATATACCAGTTGTCTACAAATACCGGTTTTGCAATACAAAGACTTAGGTGTAATACCAGTTTGTCTTAACTAAGATGACTAAGACAATGTAAACATATGTGTGTGTATACATGTGCCATCAATGACAACACATGAAGTCATCCATTACAATCATCATCAAGCCAACAACACCATGAATTTGTGAATGATAGATAAGGTCAACTAAATCAAACTCATCATCATCAATGTGGAAAATATCTCAACTAAGCCTATATAAAATAATTTATTTGACTCTAAGTCTCATCGAACTCCTCTTTGTTACTTCATAATCTACCCAAAAATATTGAAGGTGAGGAACAAGATGGAAGGATGAGCTCAGGTGTTTAAGTTATTCTTGATACAATTTTGACTGTCAAAAGGGAACCTTCTTTCATACATTGACCAATTACATTTGATAATTTCTCTTTCTAAATTCAGAGCATTAGACTATGAATCACAAAAATACAATCCCAATTTGTTAGGGAATGAGAAACCAATCTTTTTTCTTTTGGAGAAATTTTTTTTTTCTCTACAATTTATCTATGCACCTCAAGTAAAATGAACTTATCCTCAGGGTACTTGGGTAACTTGTGAGGCAAACCATCATAGCCAACAAAATTGATATATGTAAATCTTTGATACTAAATGAAATAACTATTATAGGTGTTAATTAAAATTTTGGCTTTAGGAGAAGTCCTATGAGAAATATCCCCCTATAATTTCCTCACCAGTCTCATAGTAAAAATATTGTTTACTCTCCTAAAGTTCTCGTAACTCTTTTTTAATTGGATATTTGGGTAAAAGTCATATGTCCAATTTCCTCTTTAAGATGTGGTTTATGTACATTTCTAGGTAATTGGGATTCTCCTTTCCTTGGAACTGCCAACCAATCCTCCACAATTATATTTTTGTATACATTTTTCTTTTCAGTGAATAACCATGAGCCAAATAAAAATCCTAGATTGCATATTCTTCCCTTTTTGGCAACCTCAAGCAGGCAGGTATCTCTATTTATTATGACTAACAAGCAATTTTCAGCAGTCTTGATTTCTCTAGTCTCTGGATTATAATGGTTGACACACTCTAAAAGTAGGTCCATGCATTGAATTGAGATTGGAAACCTGATATCTATTAACCTCTCTGTGTTTGGGTGCCTATTAGGACTATTAATTCGTCTTTGGAATTTTTCTGTTAATATGACCTAGTTTGGTGTCTCCAACCTTTGGTAATTATCTTTCCAATCCCATTAGTTGGTCATTGATATTGCTAACCTCCCTAGTATTAGGTTTATAACGTGTCACATAAAATGAACCAAATTTGTACAATACAATTATAAAATAAATAACATGAGATAGGACTCTTGCAAATGTTGTCTCTACCATTGGAGTTCTAGGATTTTATTGTATATGGTCCCAAATTTCTTTTAAACTTGTACATACACTAAATTTCTATCTTTAGCTTTAAATAATGAATCATATAGAATTATGACATGTTTATACTCTTGGTACTGAAGTTTCACTTTTTGAGGTTTAGAAAGACATCAAATAAGGTGAGCTAAGGTTTCAATTAACTTTTGATGGGAAACAAGAGATATAATTTCATTTAAATAAATGGAATATATATTGATATATTTAGTTCATGAAGGAACATGTTATTATTGGGCCTCTACAATTGGAGTTTTAGGATTTGGTTGCATATGGTCCTAATTTTCTTCTAAACTTACATGCATTAACTTTTTATCTCCAACTTTTGATGATGCATTATCTATAATGGTCGTATGCTCATACACTTAGTATTCGAAATCTATTTTGTGAAAATCAAATGAGGTGATCTAAGGTTTTAAGAATAATTTTGTGGGAAACAAGAGAAAGAAGTAACCATGATAGGTACGAATAAAATTAAATAACAAGTAGGTGGAAATGGCTTTTAATTAACACAACAAATGCATTATAGATTTTGAAATATTTTAGTATGGAGATTTTTTCCTTCCTCATAGTGGGTAAGACCACAATAGTTAGCCCCAAAGTCAGGATATCACATTTTTGAACTGGGTGGAGGTGACAAGTTAAAATCACATTCATTTAGAGGTATCTCTTTGAATGAAGGTACCTTATTTTGAATGTGCATAAAAAAATACCTCCATTTGAAGGTTTAACTATAAAATAACTTTGAACAAAGGTTTTTTATATTTATTTTGTGGAAACAAGATACCCTGGAATGGTCCTTGAATACCTTTGAATGGAGGTTCTTTGAACGAAGGCCCAAAAGTGACCTTTCCATCTTAGGCCTTAGATTTTCCTCAAAAGTTTATGTTTCCAACCTTGGGTTGGACCAACAAATGGAATGAATATGAAAATATAATCTGTAAGATTGTACTCCTTGAAGTAAGCTTTCCAACGAGTATAGTATTGAATATATTTAATTTTATTATTATATTTATTTTATCTTTTCTATTGAAGGTAGTTTTTCAACAATTATGTAGGTCTATATTCTACACACATGAGAAAATAGTTAAATAGATATTAAATAATTTGAAAAGTATGTGTGCATTATGTGTTGTTGTTCTTATTTCAACATTAATTTTTTTTTTTGGATGAATACATAAAAAGTTTCTATTATTCAAGTAACCTATTTCTGAATTATAATTAATCTCTTCAAAAAAAATATTAAAAAAATGGAAAAAGACATAAAAAAATATTTGTGCACTAGATATCAATGTTACAAATCTATGTTTGAAATTTCATAATTTTATTCTTCTACAAATAAAGTTATGCTCTATTAAAATAACACCACTTACTAAAAAATGTCAACTATAAAAAATATGTTATTTAACTTATGTTAAAAAGACACAATATATTTCTTAATTTTTTAAAAAATATAATTAATAATCACTAGACCATATCATCTTCAAATTATTAATGGTTTAGTTGTTGGTGTCAAAAAGTGAAAATTTGGTGAAAAGTGCTGATTTTAATGTCCCTCTTTGGCCAAAAAGTGAGAAACACTATTGTGGGATCACCCTAGTACAAATCAAAATTGATGGAGGGAATTTGCAAAAGGTTGATATTAGTAGAAAGTTCTTGGTTGAATGTCAAAGCTCCTTTATTTTTTGAATATTTAATGATAAAAAGAGAGCTTATCAACCATTTTTATTACTTATGTTTTAAGCTAATTGGCGTTTTCAAGCTACACCAAACACTATTGACATTTAAAAAAGTTTTGAAACCTTAGAAATGTTGATTCTTTAATTATGAGATATAAATTATGTTTTATTTAACAACTATCAAAGTTTTTCAATTTTTTTAATCTTTGTTAGCAATTTCAAGAAACTTCGAACTCATCAAAAAATAATCCGTAAAGATTCTTTATTATATATTATAATCATTTTGAAACCTTTTATTAATGTTTCAATGATTTTATGAACTCATCAAACTACCAACATTGATTTATTTTAAAAAATTGTAAGTTTTTATCAGAGCTTTAAGATTTAGGTGAACCTTGTCAATGGTTTCAAAATATTTTTAACCCTAAAAATCGATAATGCTTTGTTTGTCAACACTTTTATAAGTTTTAAAAATTTGGAATGAGCAACAAGTAAAAGGAATACTATTTATGAGAGACTTAAAAAATTTCAATAACTAGGGAAAATGCTTAGCAAAATTTAAATGAGAGAATTGGTAGGGTTTAAGGGACTTCACAAACTTATGAAAATATCAACAAAGTTAGAGAAAAATACAAAAGGTAGACATAAGAAGAAAGACAGAAAAAATGAAAATTATAGAGGTTATTTGTAAGACCCCACTTCGCATGTGATTAATACAACCCTAATTTGTTATATGCTTTTCCTTAATAAATGGTTAGATAGATTAAGGGTGATAAATGTGGTGATTATGTGGAAATGTTTTTGTATTTGATTTTGATGTTATGTTTTATTGTCACTACCTTATCTAATGAAGGTGTTGTGCACTCATTAAAATTATAAATGGATTGTTGTACAGTTAAAATTAAGGATATCCAACTAGCAAACAATGTAATATGCTATTGTGGTCCAACTATTAGTATGATCATGTTCGTAATGTGCCAATAGAATAAGTGAGAACCATCTAGATAAAATTGAAAGAATTATTCATAAGATATAAATGTTAACCCTTCTTGACTTCGGAAGGAATAAAGTTAAATTTCTTTTGGTGATTAAGATTGTGAAGTTTAATTTGAGGGGATAGTTCAAATATGATTTGTGGAGGTATTTAATTGTGATTCATATGTCGTGTAAGTGGGGTTATAGTTAGGGAACCCTTAATTAGGATTAAAATTCGGATTGGACTTTGAGTGGGTCCTTAATGTGTGGTGTTTGGTCAATTTTCTTGTTTTCAATGCAAAAATAGACACCTTGGGTATATACCTCAAAGGTATGGATCTATTGGACATATAATAATGTCCCTAGGGCATGATTTAACCCTCCAAAATCCTTCATTAATAAAAGTGACGAGTTTGGAGAGTGTGTCAGGGAAGATATATTCAAGTTTCCAATCCCATCCATATAACTCATTTATGAGTGGAGACCTTGGGGAGGACAAGACCCTCATGGTAGAGTGGAGTACACTCCCCATCTTCCAAGACTTTCAAGTGGGAAAAGCTTTTATATATTGTTTGAAAATGTGGAGTGTTAACAAAAAACCTTGACCCATGTGTAAGCTTTATTATTCTAGCATATGTAGTCAACCTTGGTGTGATGCAATAAAAATGGAGAACTTAAATATATAAAATGTATAAATCAATTTATAATAAATCACACATTCATATTTACACCAACAATATCATATATTAATATATTTTAATCTCTTTCACATGTATTATACTAGCAATTGCACCTTGGTGTGCAATGAGTACGCCGAATAGTTGTGGAAGGTCAATTAATTTTTTTTTTTTTTTTCATACATTTATGGAATCCATGAGGGAAATTGGCAGGCCATTTAACAAAAGTTTCAATAGAGAAATGATAGCTTCAATTTAACTATGCATCCACTTTCATGGATCCAAAAATGATTGAAATAATACATTTGAATTAGGAACATTATAAGCTCCATTACGAGTAGGCTCATATAATAATTGAAATACGGAGAGAGAGATAGTGGAAAATACAAAGGGGTGATGAGATAAATATAGAGACTTGAATATAGAGACAAAGATTTGGATTCATATGGAGAAGGAGAGGGATATGGAGAGAAGGAAATGGAGAGATAAAGTGAGAATGAAGGGGGGGATAGATAGATGGAAGAAGTACATATATTATAGAAGGAGAGAGGAAGAGAATGAGAGAGGGAAAGATAGAAAGATAAAGATAGATATAGGAAGTGATATATATAGAGAGGAAGAGAGGGAGTGATATATGGGCATAGAGAGATGGATATATAATGAGATAGATATAGAAGGAAAGATGGAAGAAAAAAATGGAGAGTTAGAGCTAGAGAGGAAAATAGATATAAACATATAAGAGATAGAGAAAGAGAGAGATTGTGACATAGAATGATAGAATTAGAGTTAGAGATAGTGAGATGGATATGGGATACAGAGGGAGATGGTGAGAGATAGAGAGATAGAAGGATATAGAGGCACACCATTCAAATCTTGCAATTATATGATTATATACATATATCCTTAATTTACTTATTCACCTTTAAAAAAATTAATTCAATGAAAAAATTCTATGATTTAAAGTCTACGTAGTAATATTAAAAAGATGGTATAGTGGCAACTAGAGATAAATATACAAAATAATAGGTAAAGAATTATGTATCATCACTCAACATGTCTTTTATGAGATACAAGTAAGCTAGATTTTGATAAGGTGTATGACCAATATTTTTATGTCTTGCCATTCCTAAACACACTACCTAACTATATTAGTTAGGATCTCATCCTAAGCTCTCATTCTTATAAAATTCCATCAACATATAATACTTAAATTTTTATCCTCTAGGGTTGGAGGGTACATTTTCAATCAACATATTTTGATAAAGAAAAATTATAAAATTCCATCTTAGAATTCATAATTCATATGATAAACCATTGTTTTGAATATGATAGAATTTTCCATGCATTGTATTTTGTAATTTTACTAATTTAGATTGATTCAAAAAATGAGCTTTGATATATTTATAATCAATATATTGGAAACTTCTTATGAGAGATACTTAAAATTTGAATATTTATTTGAGGATCAAGATTATAACTGAAAACATGTTATTCATAGAATGATCCTATAATTCTTGACCTATTTTATAATATAAGATTAAAAAATTCAAATTTATAATTTCTTTATTGAAATCACAAAATTTAAAATAATAAGAAGTTAAACCCACTAACCATACTTGATTGGATCAACAAGTTGTCTCTTACAAAAATTTGATGGTATGATGAAATAATAAGGATCCGGTCAACTACTGAGAGGGGGGGGGTGGTGAATTAGTAGATAGAAAAATTGATAATAAACTTTCACCAATCTCAAAATCAAACTCTCAAAGTAAACTTACAACTGACAAGTTAAACCACTGAACTATAAATGCAATATCACTGTCAGAATAAACTGGTTGACTATTACAACAGATTAACAGTAAACAACTTGTAACTCATAAACATCCAAATACTTTTACTGACATAAGTAAAACTTCATTTCATATTGTTGCCGGTTATCATGACTTATCAAAGTGGATTAAGTAGTTAAGCAAATCAACCATAGAAAACATAACCACAAAAACATTCACCACTTGACACTATTTTTGATGTGGAAACCCAAATGGGAAAAACCACGGTGAGATGAGACTCACAAGATAACTATCTGAACTCTTCTGAAGTTCGCCCTGTTAGGAGCCAAGCCTGTTAAAGCTTTACAAAAAGTCCTGTTAAGAATAGATCCTATTAGGGACCACCAGGTTAAGGGATTGACTATAATGCCTTGTTATAAGCAATACCCTATGAGGGGTAACCTTGGTAGAGGATTTGAAATCCAAGCTAATGGACCACTTGGTTAGAGGATTTAAATAACACCAAGCTTGTTAGAGCTTACCCGGTTAGGGGATTTCACACTGCTGTAATTATTAGAAAACAACAGGTATTTGTTGATATGTTTGAATAGCACTGCACTTGCTTGTTCAGATCCTTTTCATGTTCCTATCTGCCCTTACACAAACAACAGATACATCATCCGGTTCGGCAACCACACACTCAACTAAACCTTTGCCAAATCTGAAACAAAACAACTCATCGACCTTATAAACAAATCAATAGGTCGGTAACACAACAAAAACCTAATTCTCTCATAGAGATTACAAACAAGTCAGTTCAAGTATGACCATTGGATTACATAACAATCTCTGCACATCATTCAAGAAATCCTTGACCGCTCCTTGATCACCGCTTCATCGAACTCAGTAACTCGTCATGCGCTTTGCATTACATGCAATATACTTGCTCATTCCCTAGACAAAAATCATTATCTCAACATGCCAAAAACACTTTGAAACTCTCTTCATACAATATGCATACGTGTCATAATCATTATGGCTCATCATCAGATCATAAACCAATACAACCAATTCACCAAACTTAATCGGTTAGGGTTTATCAAATCAACAGGTAGGGTTTACCGGTTCAACTCTCCAATACTTAGCAATACCAGTTCACTCCACAAACTTACCTACCAGTTACAGTTTCCTTCACTAGCTCTTCCTACCAGTTACAAAACAACATTATAATAATATCATTACCGGTTAATTGACATCAATGACAACATAACATTTCATTAATGCAATCTTCATGCAAATTCCAACAATCTCCCCCTTTGGCATTGATGGCAGTACAAATATCAATACCATTGATTGTTGTGATTGTGAATAGGAATCCTGGTTTACATTTTACCATGTACTCTTCTTGTCTTCAGCTGGTAATCTTCTCCCTGTCAATCATACAATTCATCTTCCACATAATCACATAGTTCTTCTCCCCCTTTGATAACAATGCCAAAGTGAAAGTAAAACATGCAATGTAAAACTTCACTATTCCACATCAACAACCTGCAACTTGATGCTCCCCCTATGGAATAACTCCACTCCATATCAATCCTGCTATAAAAGTTTGCAAGTAGCTCCAGGAGTGATGTACTCTACATCATGCTCAATTCACCTCATGAAGGGGTACAACTCCTAGCTGACTTCTAAGATAGTCAAAAGCAGTCTTAGGCAAAGGTTTAGTAAAGATATCTGCAAGCTTCTCCTTGGTAGAAACATGCTCCAAGATCACATCTTTACTCTACACTTTTTTCCTCAAGAAATGATACTTCAATTCAATATGCTTGGTTCATGCATGCAAAATAGGGTTCTTGGAAATATTTATGGTACTCGTATTGTCACATAAGATTTTTATAGGTTCTGTAAAATTCATCTTGAAACCTTCTAAAATGTGCCTCATCAAGATAGCCTGGGTACAATTCATATAAGCTGCAACATACTCAGCTTCAACAATAGACTGTGATATACAACTCTACTTCTTGCTGCTCCAGGAAACAAGTCTTCCTCCAAGAAAGAATGCTCCACCGGTTGTGCTTTTTCTATCATCAACATTACCTACCCAGTTTGCATCTATGTACACCTTCAAGTCAAAGTTTCCTTCATATAGATACCACAATCCATAGTCAACAATACCTTTTAAATATCTGAATATCCTCTAGGTTTCTATCAAATGTGTTTCCTTCTAATTCTTGTGAAATCTATCAACTAGAAAAACTACATGAGCTATATCCGGTTTGCTATGAACAACATAGTGCAATTTTCCAATCATTGACTTGTACTCCTTTTCATCAATAGATGTGGCCTCATCTTCCTTAGAAAACTTACAACCTATAACCATTGGTGTCCCAAGTGGTTTACAGTCACTCATACAAAATGTCTTTAATACCTCTTTCACATACTTAGACTGTGTGATGAAAATACCACTCTTCATTTGCTGAATTTGAAAGCCTATAATTTTTTTTAATCTCTCCCACTAGAGACATTTCAAACTCACTTTTCATTTCATTTGCAAAATCATTGCTCATGTCATCATTACCTCCAAATATGATATCATCTACAAACACTTCACTAACCAGTATCTTATCTCCTTTAGATTTGAGATATATGTTGCTATCTTCACTGGTTCTTTGAAAACCTATCTTCATCAGGTGTGAATGAAGCCTTTCATACCATGCTCTCAGTGCTTGCTTTAATCCATATAGTTCTTTGTACAACTTACATACCATGTCTTTTTCATCAGTCAAAGCATAACCATCTGGCTGCTCAATGTATACTTCCTCTTTTAGTATTCCATATAAAAATGATGACTTCACATCCATCTGATATACTTTGAATCCCTTATGTGCTGCAAATGCAAGTAAAGTTCTGACACCTTCCAGTCTAGCCACTGGTGCAAAAGTCTCACCATAATCTTCTCCTTCTTCTTGTGCATAACGTTTGCAAACCAATCTAGCTTTGTTTCGAACTACTACACCATCTTCATTCAACTTGTTCCTGAATACCCACTTAGTTCCTATCACATTTTTATTTACCGGTCGGGGTACTAGGGTCCATGTATTGTTCTTCTCAATTTGATCAAGATCCTCCTCCATAGATTTGACCCAATGATCATCTCTAAATTCTTCCTTAGCAGTTCTAGGCTCAATAGTGGAGATCATGCAAGAATTCTCTCTAATTCTTCTTCTAGTTAGCACTCCAGTATCCTTATCTCCAATAATCTATTTAGGATTGTGATTGAGTCTCACATACCTTGAAATAACATGATCATTATCTTCAGGTTCATCTTCTTCATTATCATCATCTTCTTCTGAATCTACCTGTTCCGGTTGAACTGGTACAACAACATTTCATTAATGCAATCTTCATGCAAATACCAACAAAATTTACCAAAAAAGTGAAAAAAAATAAAGATAAGGTTGACCATAACTAAACTGTTAAGCTCAATAGATGTAGCATAGTGAATGTTTCTAGAAAAGGAATGTTAGGAAGAGTTGGTTAAATTTATTAATGATTTTTACTTTATTCTTTAAATAGGAAACATGTATTCATTGATTTTGGAGCGTTAAATATAATCCCTTTTCAATACAAGAAATGTTACGTCCAAGGCAAAAAGAAAGGGATTCGATGTAATATTCATTAGTTGACTAATCTAGATCATTCTAGATTTTTGACATGCAACAAAATCCATGTGGCTCATCATCACACAAGATAGGTCACTTGGTGCCCCAATACTTGTATAATTCAATACAAACAAATGTGTTACTATGCATTACATTGCAATTTTTTAGCTTTCATTTTCGTTTTGGTGTTTGTGAGGGAGTAGCACAGGCAGGATGGAGGATACCATCTTGGGACAGTACAGGCTAGGTAGATAGATTTGTTTGAGTTTCCTCTCAATTCAAGATACTTGGAGGCAGACTGTTTGGAGTTTTTTTTGTCTTCAAATTTGGAAAGATAAATTGCCAAAGCTTATTTAGTAGATTTAGCAGCGTAGTATTATATTTTTAGTGTGTTTTTAGTAGTTTTGGGATTAGCACAATATTTGGGCTGAATTTGGAGGTTTTTCCCAATGTGTTTTGGTTAAAAATTGAGGAGTTTTTAATAATATTTTGCCTGATTTTAATTTTTTTTCACAGTATTTGTGTTGGCTTTAGAGTTTAGTCACAACATTTATATGGCATCTGAAAATTTTTGTGGTTTGTCATGGTATTTTGATAAATTAAAAAATTTCTCATTGTCTTTGAGCTAAATTTAGTGTTGTTTTATGACACCTGGATCGATTTTGAGGCACTTCACACTATTTGGGTCAAATATGAAGGTTTTCACATCATATACATTAGCTTTAAACATTATGACAGTGTTTATGCTAAACTTGGGTCATTTTAGCTGTATTTGGGTTGAATTTGGTGGCTTTTTTAAATTGTATTTGGCTTGGAATTGGTTACTTTTAAGGTTACTATAAAGTATTATTAGGGTTGAATGAATTGAGGGGCTATTCCACAACAACGAATTCTTCTTCGGTATTTTATGATCATCCTCTCATCATTTGGGGTTTGAGCCTTTGTTGTTTTTTACTCTCATCCTCTCATTACCTTATTTTTATTGCACGATAGTGACAGATGATATAGTACGTCAATTTCATTAAGCCATATCACATGGGTATTCATTATATCATGAGAACAAAGAAGTTTCATTAGATCGAGTTAGATATTACATTTTCTGGAGATTTTCTTGCCGAATTCAATTCCTTGTAGTTTTAGAGGGTTTTGAGACGGATTTGTGGCGGATCGGGTGGAGTAAGGGCATAGTGATAGCACAAAGAAGGAGAAACAAGGTTTTGCTGAGAGGTCCGAATTGGTAAGGGCAAGATGAAGAAGGTTTTTTTATCAAACTTATAGAGACATTCAGAGAGGTGAATAAAAAAGTTGTGAAGCTGCCTGGAATTGAGAAAAAGGTACTTGATGTTACAAGCAATGAGCCTTGGGCCCCTCATGGTTCTGTAATGGATGATATCACACAAGCCACTAGAAATTATCATGAATATCAAACAATCATGTCTGTGCTCTGGTAAAGGCTAAATGATACTGGAAAAAACTAGCACCATATTTATAAGTCTTTCACAGTTCTTAACTATTTAGTGGGAAATGACTCAAAATGTGTTATTGAGGTACTCTCAATGATTTGAGGGTTAATTTAAGTTGAGGGATACATACATGGGTAGCTGTGAGTACATAGCTTGTTTTTTAAGTTTTAGATTTGCAACAGAAATAACGACATTGAAAAGTAAATTTTGGTGAGAAGAATGGACGGACGCGATTGATACAATCATCTTGCACAAGATTAATACATTTTGCACCGTTGATGGTCAAAATCAGGTTGTCCATCTTATATAAGGAATGCCTTCAGCATAAATATATTCATCATTCTTCCTCTATATATAATATGTATATTGCATATATGTTTTAGACTTCCTTATTTTCACATATATTTAATCCATATTATTTCATATATGTTTCCACTCCATTCCACATGGTAGAAGGTAAACTAGCTCAAAAAATAGAGTACATTTATACAAAATGCACATAACACGAAATTTAGTCACACATTTTACATTGTTGATCG
The DNA here is from genome assembly GCF_030272615.1 of Cryptomeria japonica. Classification (NCBI taxonomy): domain Eukaryota; kingdom Viridiplantae; phylum Streptophyta; class Pinopsida; order Cupressales; family Cupressaceae; genus Cryptomeria; species Cryptomeria japonica. Next base: position 110,519,077 of record NC_081413.1, on the reverse strand, counting down.
TGCAGGCTACGACTGCAATTTTCCAAGCAGTCAATAACATGATGTACAACTGTGATGTTTTGGAGCTAGAATAGCCTTTGTTCATTCCACACTCTTATCTTCCACTTTTCCCTCTTTATGCCTCTTCATAATGCCTTTCCATCACATCCTTTCATAATAATACTTAGTTATCTTATTCCCATGAATTTGCCTTTATTTAGATAATTATTTACTCTTTTATAGTGCATTTATGCATACTAGAGGTGTTTTAAGGCTATTTTAAGGGGTATATGGTAGATATATGGGTCCAAAAATGATCTAAATGACATTTGTGGTGCCTTATAACCCTATTTCATACCAACATTCTCCTCAAGTATAAAACATTGTCTTATCCTCAAGATAACTTAGTCAAACCACTTGTATTATTCATGAATGTCTTTCTTTCCATGATTATTCATTAGTAGTATCCCTCTTTATCTCATGAAATATTTCCATTGTAGTCTTTGCAATTGTTATTTACTTTGTTTTAGCAACATCCTCTTGACATTCTTAGCAACACCTACCATGGCACGCTCTATCTCTACTCAAATATTTAAATTTTTCTTGATTTCTATCATTTTTAACATATGGATATTTATGCTTATAGAAGTTCTTAAATATATTAGTCTTCTTTTGCCAATTGGACCCATAAATCCATCCACAATTCATTTCCATAAAATATTTCAAAGATTTTGTCTTCAACTCTCTATTCCAATGCATAATTTTAGAATAATTCTTTAGTCCACAAAGGCTGCAAAGATGAAGATCAAAATACATTTTTTCTATTTCCTTTTCTAAGGCAATGAGAACATTGCATCTCTTGAATAGATTTTTCAGTAGTTTCTTTAATTGTAACATAATCTTCTTTTTGTTAGCAATGTGTGTTTAGTGTTGTCATTGATGTCAACCTGATATGTGTGGATTGTTGCTTAACATGTACAAAGGTTTGGAAATGATTGTTGAAATGTTGTTATGTTGTCTAGTGGTGATATTGAGTATGTGGTGTTTCTGGAAGGTGACAATAGTGAAAGATAAAATATGCAGGAAAGAGTTTAAAGTTTTTATGGGAGAATGCTCCACATTTCTTCGCTTTTGGAGATGATGGCTTGTAGTTTTGGATTTAATGTCTATGATATGTGGATGTTGCACTATTATGTTTTTAGGTCCTCTTTTGTTAAGGTGTTGAAGTTAGTTGTTGTAGTTTGTTGACAATGAGGCTATATGTCATAACTGGTTTGAAGAATGCTTTGCACTGCTCCGTAGTGTTGTTTCATGTGTTGCAACTTGGAGGTGTAATATAGTGAATTGCATCCTGTGCAATTCCATATCATATAAGCATGTTCACTCCAAGTCAATGGAGATCTTGCATCATCATATTTGTCCTCTTGTCCACATGGATCACCCTGTCAACTTGGAACTTGCCTTTTATCGACCATGTTGACCAATTAAGTATAGGACTCTAGCGCGCCGCACTAGAGTCCCATGAATTTGTCTGTCTGCAGGTGGTCGTTTGAGCATTAAGCTTGCACCCAAAATAGTTTGTAATTTCTCTACCCGCAACCATCAACATCGAGATTCCTTCAAGTGCCTATATCACTTGCATTTTGACATTCTCTAAGGACTTCTTGATCATTTTGAGACTTCTTAAGCTTTGGGCATCCAATCCTTCATCTTTCATAAGTTTTTCCAGCATTGAAGACCACCATTAACACAACTTCTTATAGAGTTTGTGGTGTTGTTCTCTCGAGTGTTGAAGGGGAGTTCTTTCTCTTAATTTAATTGCACACATATCATTTCTATCTAGCTTATCTATTACCTTGCTTGTTTGCATTTATCTTTATCATATATTTCTCCACCGTTGCTATCATCAGGGTTGTTTGTGGAGGTGGAAACACCGAAACATGGATCTAACTAAGGTTTACCTCTAAACACAACCCCTAACATTTTCCTCCGTTTGTTTGTGTGGAGGTTAATAGTCATGGGAAGGCGATCATCTTGTGGGAGGCTTCAATTGTGGACCGGTTGTGAGCTTCCCTCATTTTTTTTCTCACTTCATTCTAATACTTCGTATTATGTGCATTTAGCTTATATTTTCATTTAATTTGTTTACTTACTAATATAGTCACATCTTGCATTTTCGTACGGTCTTTGTACTTCATCCATACTGGATGACAACGCGCCGCGCTGGTCTACCAGTTCCGCATGCTCATCCTTGGGATAGAGGCTTAGCATGGTCATTCGGGAATTCTAATTGTTAGTCATTTATCTTATTCTCTACTTAGTTTTGCATTTTTATCACCTAGCTCACCTTTAGTGCTAGTTTAAGTGAGGTAGAGCAAAGGTAGGTTTATCCCTTGAGGTTTATCACCTTGAGGGCAAAAAATACCGTCCTCTACATTTTGGTGAACCTAACATGAACTGGTTGCATCATCTTTTTTTGTTTCTAATCTTCATTTTATTGTTCCGTTTAAATTTTAAAGCAAAGTAAAAAGCGAAAACCAGAAAAATACAAACATAATTACATTCCAACTTTGAAACAAACCTCAAAACAAATTTATTTATCACAGAGTACTTTAGACTTGTGACATCCTCATAGTTTGGTCGAAGTGTTGTGGATATTGTCCATGAGCTTTACAACCCATATGGTCATAGGTTTTGTTGTGAGAATAACTGCTAGGAAGAGCATTCCTATGAATCGTTACAGTCCTCTTAGGCCAGGTCCAATGTTTAATGATCTTCTTCCTGATCCTAATGAATTTATGGCCTCTCACCCTGTCAGAACCATCTTGATAGGGGGACCCTCTCCACCTAATTCACAATCCAATTCTTAGAATAATTCTCTGAGAAAATTTCCTTCATCTTTTCCTCCTATTGTTGATCATGATTCTGCCATTACCATTGATTTTGAACAAATTAGCATGTTAGAGCGAAATCTGAGAGACTTTGAGGGTTTCTTAAATCGAGAGAATGTCCTCCCCTAGGCTAGAAATGTTGTAAGCACATTGAGAGACATGTTGATTTCAGATAGAAAAGGCTTGGATATGTTGAGGGCATTATCTATGATCATCAAGAATCATGTGCCTTTGGTTGGCACCTCTCCCCAGGATAGCCAGTTTGACACTTGTGGTTCTTAGCTTGTTGCTGACATACCTACTTTGATGATACACGTGGTTGATCCTAGGCCCACCATTCCCAACATCAATTCTTCTACCACTCCCCTGGGTTATACTGGTATTTTTGGTAGTTCCACTACCACTTCCACTGTAGTGCACATTGCCTTTGTCAGTGTTGGTCGAAGTGCTAGTGCTATCTTTGGTGTTAGTACCCGTAATACCCTAAAAATGGTCATCTAAACCATGAGCCCCTAATCTCGACAATGTCACCAAGCTCCTAACCAAAGGCAATTAAAATAAATCTTGAGCACACAATTAATTTCTAAAATCACCAATGTCATATGGCAAATTAATCAACCAATATTAATTAAATATTTATTTAATTAATTAATCATTCCAAGTTAATCATTTTTAAACAATTATCCTATTTATTTTATTGAATATCCTAGCATATTTAATTAAATAAATCAATTTGCCATTAAATCATCAAAAAGAGGAATTAATTTGAAAAAAAGAATTAAAAATTAAGAAAATAAATCAATTGGAGATAATCTTGAAAAACAAATTAAAAATTGATAAATAATCTCAAAGAAAGCAATTAAAACAATTAAATATTAAAATTGAATGAAATAGAGAATAAATCATTTTTTTCTTCTGATTTTATCTTAATTTTAGTTCAATTTCCTTTAAAACTGAGAAAAGAATCCAATCACATCAATTCACCTGGATTGTGCTTCCTCTTGGAAAATCTTGACCGCTCATCATCAGTTGATCTCAGCCGTTGGTTTTTTTCTAAATTTTCTATAAATTCAGGCTCTTATCTCCTAATCAAAGATCATGAAGAATATATTGTTATTATGTTGTTTTTTCTCTAGGTTCATTGAGAATTTGCATTGAGATATTGCATATTAGTTATTTCATATTGCTTAAATCATTTAGCTTAAATATTCATATATTGCTTAAATCATGTTAGATTAATCTTGCATATCTAGCTTAAATCTTGCATCCATTTAGCTCATATTCATGCTCATAGATTTAAAAATCCTTCATTTAGTTGTTGTCTAGTCATTGGATAGCTTAGCAATCTGAGAGCAATCTAAAATCACATCTACTAGAGGGCAATGAGTCACTTTGTAATAGTTTATTATTCATTGATTATTGATTTACTAACCATGCATCTAATGACTTAATTGAAGTGTTGTGTATTCCAGATACAGATACAGGTCCACTTTTCACACACAAATTTTTGGTGCCCATTGTGGGGTAGAGGACTACTATTTTTTCAGCCTCCAAGACTAACTGTTTATTTATCTATTTATTTATTTTCTTCAGATTTTTGACTTTTTCAGATTTTTTTCCGTACAATTTCTGCATAATATCGTACGACATTTCCTATATGACAGAACGACAAATTGCAATTATTGTATGATCCTGTACGAATTATCGTATGAGTGTGTGAGAATTGTCATACGATTCTGTATTCTGTTGGGTTAAAAAGAAAGTTTCATTCTTCAGGTTTTCTGTTCAATTTTGATTACACTAACGCTGACCCTGGCTGGTTATCTGAAGAATTTTTACAACCTAACCAGTTTCTTGCAGAACGCTTGTCAAATAATTTATCAATCACACATACGCCTATCAAAGAAAAAATAGAATATGACTACTGATTCGTTGTCTTTGCAGGTTGCCTGAGGAGATTCGAGAAAACATTGTGTATTCATTAAATTCATTTTTAAGGCACCTAACTTGCTATCTGGTTAAAGAACAAATATGTATTACATGTTTTAAGAAAAATTTGAGAGGTAGGAGAGTATGCTCTTGTCTGTATAGACAATCAGAAATCCAAACCCTTGAGGCATTTTATTTAAGTTTGAGATTTGTAAGTCTTTAGCGGGCCTGCCCTCCCGAGGAGATAATAACTCTATAGCCATTACGGCCGGTGAGAGGGGAACAACTCAAGTGGGAACAGCTAAACGCCAAGTAATCCAACCCACTATAAAACAAACGTGATTTGATGAAAATCAAGTCAACGACAGTGCTCGGGAAAAGCTCTCCTCTATACCTTTAGGTATATTAAACCTTGGTTTTCAAGGCTGGGAGACCTCTTAATTGAGTTTATACCTCGACACGTCGAACGTACCCCTTACTAGTTCCAATTCAAATTAGAAGCTACCTAGTTCACCTCCAAAAGGGGGATAATCTTTGTGCAAGAGAGATAGTAACTCTCCCAAGATACTTGTCATTTCGTGCCCCCATTAGTGTTTGGAGTCAGCTAATATGGCGTTGAGAATCCATTGTGTGAGACTCAACGACCGTATTCTGATTAGCTATCGGGTGTGTACCTGAGTCTACAAGAAAAGGTTTTCTTCTCTCACCAATTTCCATAGGGTTTGCATGCTGTGATTGGAATTATTATTCATATTACGCGTTTTCTGTGTTTTCATCCCTAAAACTAAAATTGGAATACCAAAACTGGAGAAAACAACAAACAACTCAGTGATCAAAACTCTGTCCGTGTCACAAACTAGTATACCTTAGCTATCAAAAACTCAGTCCACCTCTAAACTGGTCATACTCAGTCATTGAAAACTCATAATTTTGCCTCTGTCCAGTAAATAGTCATATGAGTCTTCTGATTTATCATCTTGTTTCATTTTTTGTGTCGTATGATATTCCATTAGTCCTAACAGTCTGTCGTTTGAGCCTTCATCATGTGTCGTATGAGCCCTTATTGTCTATCATCTGGTTCTGAGAATTGTCATTTTAGCCTGAATCCTGTGTCATACGATAAAACATTGCATTTATCAGTTTGTCATTTCAAACATACCCATCTATCGTACGGTCTTAGGCAGCAACTTGTACGAAAAACTATTGTCATTGTCCTAAAGCTATTACACTGTTGTTTGGTCCTGTAAAACCTATCGTATGAATCTCTGATTTTGTTAGTCCAGAATAGTCAAACTTGCCTAAACTAGTCTACATCGAGCATAAAATTAGTTATCATCCTCCTGAGCATAAGTAGTCTTGATAGTGTACCCCTGCCGTTGCATTGCATGATTTTGTCGATCATCTCTAAGCTAGTTAAATCAACATCTTATTAAACCTAAGATAACTTAGATAATGTCTTACATAGGATAGATCATTCCTGAAACCAGACCAGATCTTAGTTACTTCACTCAATCACTATGTTAAACGAACAACTAGCTACAATTTGATCTTAACTTCTGCAACACATCTCGCTCTCGGTCTCTTCGGTTGTAAATGCCTATTCAAACCAAAAGTTCTCACAACAAAACAGAAAAAGGAAAATGAACATCCTTTTCATCAAATGACAATCCATTCTTTATAGAAAAACCCATCCCAAATAGACCATCATTGTCACAAATACCAATTTATGATCTACCAATCTTTGGTCAGCCCCTATCTCCCATCATGTCTGGAGAAGGGTAAGAAAAACAAGGTGCTAAACACAAAAATTATGATGATATCAGTATCCATGATACCAATAGTGATTCCTCATCAAGTGAATCTAAAGCCTTTGAACCTCCAGAAATCGATATACATAAATGTCAAAAGGATAAATATTTCCGAAAAATGATGAAGGTTATCATGACTAGAGAAAAAGAAGACTATTTTCTAGAACTAGCAAAACAAGGTGCTAAACTTCCTATTGGTTATGATGTGGAGACCCTCATCACAAAAGAGGAAGAGACACCATTAGGAATGGTAAACAAACAATTACAAGCGTTATGAATTGAGATCACAAAACTGAAAAACAAGGATAAATCACCAAAACAATATTCTCTGGACCCAATATGCACGTTTCTGTTTGACAAAAACCTTTACATGCCTCCATTTCCCTCAAAACTAGAAATGCCTAAGTTTGACAAATATGACGGGAATATAGATCCTCAAGACCATATTAGAGAATTTTATGCTTTATGTATGGAGTTCATGCACGACCAAATGTATCTCATGCGCCTTTTCTGGAGAAGTTTGGGGGGGCAAGCTATGGAATGGTTCTCAAGTCTACCTATGGGAATAATTTTTTTTGAAGAATTAATCCAACTATTTCTACAACAATACTCCTATAAAATTCATCACCCAATCACTATGATAGAGCTTTGCAATACCAAACAAAAAACAAGAGAGCCCTTTCTCACTTTTCTCCAATTATGGAAAAAGATGTTCTCTAGATATTCACGACCTATTCCAGATTTTGAGAAGATGGATATCTTTGTCAACAACTTAATCCCTAAATTGAAATACAATATCCAGATGCAAGTACATCCTTCATTCAACAAAATGGTAGATAATGCCCTTAGAATGGAATATGTCCTTATAAAAAAGGGAGATATATCACTTTGGAAAGAAACATCGCAAGGTTCTAGTTCTAAAGAAAAGAACAAATACTGGAAATACGACAAAGATAACAATAGAAACGTTGTTAATGATGGAGTGGTAGACACTGCTAAAGAAAAAACAAAATCCACAATATTTAACTTGGCTAGTGGCACACAAGCACTCAAAGCAGCTGAAACTGCAACAAAAAATCCGCCAAAAAAATCAAGAGAATGGTTTAAAGAGAAACCTTGGCTTTCAAAACCTAAGCGTGATTTTACTCCTCTAGATGAATCATATGAATCAGCTTTTAAAACTTTATTGGCAAATGATCTGATAATATTTCCAGACAATTCTAGACCATATGATCTAGAAATTAGACCCAAATGGTGGAGGGAAAACGAATACTGCGACTACCATCAAAACAAATGTCATAACACAAACAACTGCATGAAACTCATACATGAAATTCAAGATCTCATCAACGCTGGCAAAATCATCGTTGGAAATCACCTGACTAATGTTGATCATAAGGCCTTTAAAGATCCCTTACCAACTTATGAACAAGGAGATTCCTCAAAATCCAAGGGAGGTGCTAGAGTCAATTATACCTACACTAACAACGACAACATGATCAACATGATTGAATCTTCCCAACCTGAATATTGCAATGTGATCATAATAAAAGATAAACAAAATCATGCACAAACTACTAATGCTATGACCCATGCTCAAAAGAAGGTTACTCTCCAAGGAGCTAGTTCCTCAACTTTCACTCAAACAACATCAAACCTACCAACTCCTTCAAACAGACAAACAAACACAATCATGACTAAATCAAAACAACTGGCTTCATCATCCTCTCCTGGTTATAGCATTGTCGAACAATTGAAAAGAACTAATGCTGAAATCTCCATTTTGGAACTGCTTAAGATCTCTTCTGCTCATAGAGAGATCCTGGACAAGGCTTTGCTCACTACTAGTGACCCTAAAGATTTAGACGTAGATCGGTTTCAATCTATGGTGGGTCACTTGACTTTGCCTTGTTACCTCACTTTCTCTAAAGAAGATAAGATGATAACTCACTGAATCACCCACATAACCAGCCATTAGACATCAAAGCTATGATCCATAAACATCGAGTTAAACATTTTTTGATAGATGGAGGCGCTGGGTTGAATATCTGTACCTACAATCTACTGACACAACTGGGATTTTCTGAAAAATGTTATTGATCCAACAAAGAAAATAACAATCAAAGCCTATGCTGAAGAATAAATAGCTTCTAAAGGTCTGGTACTATTACTAATCAGAATAGGACTTGTGGAAAGAGATGTTATCTTTCAGGTCCTTGACCTTCCTCTTTCATACAAAATCTTACTAGGCAGGCCATGGATTCATGAAATGAAAGCAGTACCATCTACGTATCATCAGTGCTTGAAATTTCCTTATAATGGAGTTGAAGTCAGTATTCTTGCTGATACAAGCTATACCTGCAATGCATTAACGCAGAGTGATGATGCTTTTGTTCCTCATAATAGAGCAGCCTCTACAGCTAAAAGTCTGTAATCTTTGCTGAAAGATTTAGAGAAGAAATTGAAAATCACAAACACTGACATGGATGGATACAAAATAGAACTTGTACTCTCACTAATGTCTCTTCCTCCATCACCAAGACAGTCAGGAAAGCCATAAGAGGTTATGAAGCCACAAACTTCAACTCAAAAAGTCATTTATGATGGTCTCTTTATACAATCCTCTACTTCCCTTGCAGATGAAATAGAAGAGGATGCTGTTCTTAAATGACTTTTCAAAGAAGATAGTGCAAACAAAGAAATAAGATATTGTGAGCTTTCACCAACACAATATGGTCCAAGCTATAAGATACTTCAACGCATGGAATATTCAGGTACTGGTCCTCTAGGAAAGCATCAAGAAGGTATTGTTGAACCTATTCAGTTACAAACTAAGTCTGCAAATGATAAAGCTGGACTGGGATACGATCCAAGAAAGTCATCAGACTAGAAACATACTTCTCACCATCAACCTAAGTGGAGGAAAAAGGTACTACCTTCAACATCACAGGAAATTAATACTCAAAAAACTCAGGAAGAGTGTGATGATGAACAAGAAGAATTGACAACCCAGAGAGAGGAAGCATATGGTAATCAAGTTCTGATTGTATCAGCTTTAACACTACATGAAGTAGACAGAATCAAAGAATTGTTTGCACCACTGAACATTCCGGTCACATATACTGGTAGACAATAAGTAGATGATTCAGAAACTTATTCAATGAGTATGAAAGGGGTCCACACCATCTCTCAGATACATCTAATATAGAAACCCCTGAAGAATCCAATGATATCACAGATGACGCACAAGAGCTGATACGCTTAAAAATGCAAAAGGAAATAGAAGAAATCAGACTAAAAAGACAAGAAGACTATGAACAACAGCTGAAGGAAGAAAGGAAACAAGAAAATTCTTCACCTACTAAATCTCCCTCTAATGAGATAGGAAAAATCATGTATGGAACTACAAAAGAAGAATTAGAAGATATAGAAGCAAGACCAGTCATCAATCCAGAGGAAGCTGAATGGAAAAGACGACAGGGATTAACAAAACCATTAAGGTTATGTCCACAAGTGTGTCAAATACAAGTGATCAATGAACCAAATCACAAAGGAACTTGCAACATAAAAGATGTAGGTATTGATACTATACATACTTTTATTAAATCACTTGAAGATGAGTCAAAAAATTCATCTTATGACTCTGATAACTCACACAAAATCTCTATTTATAACAAAAACTATTCAACAACATATTATGACTACTCTATTATGAATGTTGAGATGTTGTCTGCTGACCTTGTTACTATCATACCATGTTATGGAGTCCAGTCTAAAGTAGGGGGCGATGCTAGGAGTAGGTTGGTTGGGTTAGGTCCAATAAATACTAACATGAACTTCGATAATCATGTTGTACCTCTTCCTAGTCTCGAGACACCTATGCAAGGTAGTCTTTTGGAACTTGACTGGTCGGTCCGAAGTCATGAGGATAATACTGTGAACTCCCTTGAACCTGTTCAAAATTTATCCTTGATACATCCTAAATTGATTGAATGTACTCTTTATAACCAACCTTTGAATATACCCACCTTCACCAATGACTACACACTAGCCAACTATCTTAATGCAATGGAACCAATGAACTCTTCCACCAGTGAGCAAAGTGAGAACATGACTGAAACAAACATAAAGTATCTTAGTCACAAAAATCAAAAAAAGAAAAATAAGAGATTTGATGATGAAAACCACATTGTGGCGGTGTCAGAATAAAAAATAGTGAAAATAAAGGACGTACCTAAGGGTGAAAAAGTCTCCGAGGCACCTGAAGGTGAGATACTTGATATGCTGCCAAGTCACTTCCAAGAAAGGTCTTCAATATAGATTGAACCAACTCAACCAGTCAATATTGGAAGTCAAGAGATGCCCCATATCATTCATTTAGCTCAATCACTATCAGCAGAAGAGTTAAAAGATTTTAGCAACCTCTTTTTAGAAAAGAAGATCAACTTTGTGTGGACATACTCTGATATGCCAGGACTAGATCCTGATCTCATCATTCATCATCTCTCTATTACACTAGGAGTTAAACCAGTCAAGCAAAAACTTCGTAAGATGCATCCTCATGTGGCACTCCTAGTCAAGACTAAGCTAGAAAAATTGCTAAAAGATGGATTTATCAAAGCTATAGACTATACAGAATGGATTTCAAACATAGTACCTGTATCAAAGGTAGACAAATCTATTAGAGTTTGCAAAGACTTCAGGGATCTCAACAAAGCATGTCCAAAAGATGATTTTCCATTGCCCAACATTGATATGATAGTAGATATGACTGCTAGATATGAGATGTACTCATTAATGGATGTTTTCTCTAGTTATAATCAGATCAAGATAGCTCTTGAGGATCAAGAAAAGACAACCTTCGCATGTGCATGGAGAACCTTATGTAGAATGTTATGCCATTTGGGCTAAAGAATGCAGGAGCAACTTACCAAAGAGCAATAACCACTATCTTCCATGATATGATGCACAAAAACATGGAAGATTATGTTGATGACACCCTAGTAAAAACCATGAAGAGATCTACACATATTCAAGAGCTAAGCCTCATACTAGATAAAATGGAAAGATTAAAGCTCCGACTAAATCCTAAAAAGTGTGCATTTGGAGTAACATCAGGAAAATTGCTTGGTTACCCTGAAAAGGTCCAAGCTATAATGGAAATGCCTCCGCCCAAGAATATCAGTCAAATGAGAAGTTTACAAGGATGTCTTCAATCAATAAGACGCTTTATATCTCAATTAGCAGACAAAGCTCAACCCTTCACAAAGGTATTAAGGAAAGGAGTTCAATACAACTGGGATGAAGATTGTGAACAACGTCTAAAAAAAATCAAAGACTATCTTTCTAATCCACCCATATTGATGCCACCAATTCAAGGTAAACCATTGATTCTATACATATCAGCTATAGATACTTCACTAGGGGCACTTTTGGCACAACAGGATGAGAATAAAAAGGAAAGAGCCATATATTATATCAGTAGAACATTGGTGTCTTATGAAATGAACTATACAATCATAGAAAAGGCTTGTTTGGCATTAGTCTTTGCATCACATAAATTAAGACACTATATGTTAGCACACTCTATTAAGCTGGTGGCTAAGATTGATCCACTCAAATATCTTCTCAGTAAAGCAACACTTACAAGAAGACTGGCTAAATGGGTCATGGTTCTTAGGGAATTTGATATTGAATATGTGGAATGTAAATTCATCAAAAGACAAGTTATTGCAGATAGACTTGCTGATGATCCACTTAAAGACAATCAACCTCTGCATATAGAATTTCTGGATGAATCAACCATGCACCTTACCCAATGATCATGGAAGATGTTCTTTGATGGGTCTTTCACTCAACATGGTTGTGGTGCTAGAATACTTTTTATTACTCCTAAAAAATATTCAATCCCAAAAGCTTACAAGGTTCTCTTCCCTTGCACAAACAACATTGTAGAATACGAAGATTTGGTAAACGGGATCAAGCTGGCCATCGAGTGGAAGATTGTTGAATTACACATCTATGGAGATTCTCAACTCATCATCAACCAAATCAATGATTTATATCAGACTAGAGATGACAAAATAATACCTTATAAGAGAATGGTGGATGAGCTCAAGAAATAATTTACCTTTGTATCATTTCATCAGATCCCTAGATCAGCAAATAGAGCAGTGGATGCAATGGCCACCTTGGCGTCTATACCATAGCTACATGAATCTAATTTTTGGTTTGAACTCCTGGTGGAAGAGTTACATCATCCTACCTATGACTCTCCTGAGTCCCAGATGGTTTTACCTATTATTGGACATGACTCATCTCGCTATAGACACATTTACTCTTACCCGCGTGACCAAGTTGTCCCTGCTAATCTTTCCCGAAATAAAAAAGGAACCTAATCCAAAATCCGTCACGGTACGTCATCATTGCTAACGACCTATTTAGGTGAGGTTTAGATAGTACTTTGCTTAGATGCCTAGAAACTGAGGAGTGCCAATGTACATTATTTGAGGTTCATGAAGGTGTTTGTAGATCCCATTCGAACGGTCTAACTTTAGCACAAAAACTACTAAGGGTTGGCTACTACTAGCCAGACATGGAGAAAGAAGCTATAAAATTTTCTAAAACCTGTGAAAAGTTTCAGCTACATGGGAACCTTATACACGCTCCAGCAAGGGATCTCATACCCTTTGTTACACATTGGCCCTTTCAATAGTGGGCGTTTGATCTAATTGGTCAAATATATCTTGCATCATCTAACAGACACAAGTTTATTATAACTGCCATCGAGTACTTCACTAAGTGGGTAGAAGCGATTCCGCTCATCAAAGCAATCGGTAAACAAGTAGCTCTGTTCATCCTTAATTATATCATCTGTAGGTATGGTATACCCTCATCCATTATAACTGACAATGGAGGACAGTTCAAGAACAAAGATCTAAATGAACTCTATGAAAAATTTAAAATAAAACAACACTGGTCATCTGTGTACTACCCTCAAGGTAATGGACAAGCCAAAGCAACTAACAAGAATCTGTTGACTATCTTACACATAATATTAAATAAATTTGGAAAGGATTGGCATCTATAACTTAATCCTACCCCGTGGGCTTATAGAACAAGTATTAGAACACCTACTAGGGCTACACCTTTTTCTTTGGTGTATGGGTCCGAAGCAGTATTACCTATTGAAGTGGAAATACCATCTCTAAAAGTTCCTTTGCAAGGTCTTGTTACTGATGAAGACTACATAATAGCTAGATTGCAAGAACTTGAATTGCTGGATGAACGTCGACAAGTGGCATTTGATCATCTAAGAGTATATCAAAAGAGTATGTCTAGAGGTTATAACAAAAAGGTTCGACAATGAGAATTTCAGGTTGGTGACCTTGTTCTGAGAGAAAATCCTAAGAATCAACAATTTTGAGAAAACAAAGGGAAGTTTGAACCCAACTGGCTGGGTCCCTACATCGTTACTACGATCTTTGGCTCTGGTGCCTATCAACTCTCAACATAGGAAGGAGAGAAGCTCCGTGAACCAATCAACACCATCCACTTGAAGAAATTCTTCACCTAAATATTCTCTACTTCAGCAGCCTATACAACTAAAAATTCCTGAAGAAATCCTAAAAAATCAGAAAAAGTCCTAAAATAAAAGAAAAAAAAGAAGATAATCTTTGCCAAGTAGGTGAAAACTTGGCAAACAGGTGCCTCTTGTACTCAAGCATTCCATCTATCAACACAATGTTGTCATTTACCACTTTTGCTTGTACATATGTTTCATTCACTTTTGTGACATCCTGGTCCTCATGGCTTGAAACTGATTAATGTCCTAGTCTCTGGTTAATTGATTGAGCAATTTACATGTCCTAAGCAATATCCACCAACTCATCTTTATGTCAGTGAAACTTGGGCGTCCACTCCAAGTCAGTCACCTGTCTCCTGACTACTGAAGAGTTTTATCACTGAGTACACAAGCAAAACAACATTACTGATAACAATCACTAAACAGTTTGAGCTATGCATGAACATTTTTTTTGTGTGCTGTCTTTTATATTGGTTTTCGATTATTATCCCTCTGTGTAACTCGAGGAAGTCTATCTTGACTAAGAGGAGCAAGGATTGGGGGCATAATATTTTCTTTGTTTTCTACTTGTAGGAATGATTCCGATGATCTAGAAACATCTAAATTATGTGGGTGTTTGTGATAAGAGCCTTCACATCAAGGTGAAATTACCAGACATACCTCAACTCCGCTTATTTGTATGCTACAAGGAGGTTCACATCATTTCTTTGTCTGTTTTGATGGAATTTCTTTATCATGCAATCCGGGTCCTTGCGAAATCTGTCCAAGGATATGAATGAAAAAAGGGTCATTGCGGACAAGATAATTAATATTGCACATGAAAAGAAAGGAACTCTAATCTGCCTACTATGTTTATTAGTGCTCAGTGATGAAAATTAAGCATTCCAAATCCAGTGACTAGGTTTAGGTTGCATTCATTCTAAATTTTATGCATTTCGAGTGATTTTGGCATGATAACAATGATCTCTTTAACTTTTGAATGAGAGTTTGAAGCATCATCATTTCTCAGCTAAGTGGTCTCTTTTTCATCATTGTTTCTCCGATTGAGTACTTGTGTATTGAGATGTTAGCTGCATACATGAGCATCTTATATAGATCCATACAATTCATTATTACTTATTTTCATTACTCATTACTCATTTTCATCATTTATTTGTATATGAAAAGAAACAAAAAAAACAAACATGCATATTCAGTTGCACTACATACATCCATACTGAACAGGTATGCATACATATAGAATAAAGCATATAGAAAACATCTCATAAATCGATTGACATAAGTATAATGAAGTCAAATAAAGGTCTCATATATATATAATGATAAAGTCTCAGGGTACAAAATAATATCAATTGACATATACAAACTCCCATTGGAGCAAGAATTGTAAGGGGTACAAAAAATGGGTGTGTCTATACAAAAATCTAAGAGCTACACAAAAAGATCTAGCTCTCTACCTCTCCCTCATCGCCAGGTGGTGGAGGAGGTGGAGCCTGCTGACCCGGATCCTGCCTAGGTGCTCGAGCTCCCTCAGATTGAGCCATATACAGAGAATAGGGTGCAACCTGCTACGCTACTGGAACTGCTATGCTATACACTGCAACATAGTAGGCTGCCTGACTCGTCTGATGGAGTACCTCCTTCCGCAAAGTGTCTCGCTCTATCCTCATCTCTGTTAGTTGTTGGTCTTGCTCCGCTAGCTGAGTCTGTGCCACTGTAAACTGTGATTGCAAACCCGCCAAGCGTGCTCTCATCGACCGCACTGCATCAACTGCTCTGTGCTCCTCGTAGGCTCGCCACCTCCATCTCCACCTTCGACTGCCCCCTGCTCATCTCTCCTTTGTCTCACCTACCTGGGAGATACTCTCTCTTCTTCTCCTCTACCCTTTGGTACCCTAACTCCACTCAATCTGACGCCAACAAACCCTAGGGATCCACCCTCTCCTCTCTGCTGCTGCCTACCACCAACTGGCACCTTGCTGCTGCTAGTGCCAGGTTTGCCACCTGTCCACCTCGGAGCCTCAGCTCTCGGTCCCTGCCTCTGTCCCTGTCCCTGTTCTTGCATGGGGGCATCATCCTCAACCTACTCTATCAGAGGTGCCTGCTCTGCTGGATCCATAAACCTAGGGAACATATGCTGTTGGAACCAATCCCTATACTGGGGCAATACCCTCGTATTTGCAATATCATCCATGTAATCCCATCTTACCTACTGTAACCTAGTCAACTCTTGCATTCCTATGGTGTATGATAGCCTCAACGCCCATCCCTACCTCTCCTCATCTGCATAATGTGCGTATGTAGCAAACTCCTGTGAGATCCCTTGAGGTCTACCATACTGCCTCATCACTCAAGTAACAAAAAAACACTCGACCACTATATGTGATCCACCTATGAGAGGCCACATCATGAATAGGTTCCTACACATAGCTCTCCAATCATCCCAAGGCTCCAGACCCCTATACGATCTCCATATCACGACTATCAAGTCGTCCAGCTGTCACCTCCAATAATATGTCTTGCCCAGATGGGGCTGCATAATATATCCAGAATATCGGTAAACAATAGGCTATTGTGGATCTCTGACATCATCCACAATTGGTCTGCATATCGGGAGGTGCTCCTAAGCCCATATCTGTAAAATCAAAACTCCTGCAATCATACTCTTCCCATCGCTATATACAATCTCATGCATGTTGCGATACATGTGTGCCAATATAAATGAACCCCATCCTAACCTCTGGGGTTCTCCACAAGTCTCTCCAACATCCTGCCCCATCCACATAAAAACCCCTACTGTCCCCTGTTTGACATAAGAAAGTAGCCGATGAAACCTACCAAGATGCAAGCTAGTGGAAAGTCCTCACTGTACCTAGTCATCATCACGTCCCAATTGATAGAACGTGTCAAAATGTCTACATCCCTAAATACCTGTCTCAGATCTAGTAGCCCAGGACGCTGTGCTACATCATAATCTACTTTACCCCCAACACAAGGGATACGAATAATCTTGTATACATCCTTGGGAGTGATCATCATCTCCCCAACTGGTAAATGAAACATGTTATGCTCTAAATGGAACCTCTCAACTAATGCAGTGAGCATACTGTGATTCACATGAATATCAGGCAACTTGAGAAGATAAGTCAATCTGCACAAATCTATATGTGCTCGGTCAACATCAAATAACTGATGAACTAATGTCATGGTCAGTGGATATACACATCTGAACAACACATGGGGCAATCAAACCTGCAAAAATCAAACAAAAGATCATCAGGAAACATTTCAAATTAGCCTATAAGAGAAGAAAAACATCATGAAAATCTAACTACATAAATTGCAAAATCAAAATTTCAAGTTTGCACCTTCAAAAATGCTTACTGTTTTTCAAACAACAAAACATCATAGAGGCAGCAACTCGTACGAGTCAGGAATTGGTCTAGTACGACAAAACAGTCTGATACGACACAGAACTAGCATTAGAACGACAACATGGGTTCTTTTGAAAGTACTCGTATGACAAAAGGGTGTATGCAGGACGACAAAACTAGTGACTTTAAATGATAAAACAACTTCATCAGTTTGTCATACGAGACAGGATCCTTCCTTGCACGATAAAACAATAATGCCCCGACTTCAACATGCCAAAAAAATGAAAAATTCAACAAAAAAATTCAATTTTGAAATGATGAAAAGGCATAAGATCGATCACTTACCGCTGGCTCATACTTCTACGGTTGATTATGTCGTCTCTGTGCTCCAATAGATGCTCATGTGTGGGAACCACCATTTTTCTTCACAAAAGGCTTTTTGAATTTTCAAACTTGGAAGGTTAAAATGAATTGAAAATGACGCTTTTACCCCATATATAGGCAAAACCCTAATTTTTCAACTTGCTCCGATGGACATGAAAATTGTACCCTTAGCTAATTTGCCCATTCTGATTCCATTTTCGAGATTGAAATCAAAATCCAAGATCATTTTCCCAGTCAATTTCAATACAATCTGGACCACTTAGCACTTTTCATCAAAAGCTCATTCTTTCTTCAATTTGAGCTCATTTTCTAAATGAATCAATGCTGAACCTCAATTTCAATTCTACAAATCAATTCCGTGCTCAATTTCTCATCAATCAACGCCAAATTTTCAAAAATTCCTCTGAATCATTTTTTGTGCTCAAATCATTATCATCGCCAAAAATTGCCTAAAATCACTATGCAACCCTCACTATCTTTGGATTTCACTCCTGAGGGGGCATACTCATGACCTCAAAGTTGAGAATTTAGTTCAAAAATATTCGTTACAATTCGAGAAACTAAGCTTCATCAAATCAATCTCTAGGGGCATATCAGTTTCATTGCTTCAAATCAAGCTGATATTGTCTTTGTCTGAATCAGTCTCTTAACGTTAATCAGTTTCATCCCTTTTCATCAAGATGATTATTCGTTTAAACTCAATCAAGGGTTTAAAGAGTATCTTCGATCACACACTCAATCTAAGAAGGTGTTTAGTTTCATCACATCAAATCAAGCTGGACAGTTTATCTTCGTTCATCGTATCTTGATCAATCAAGTTCAAGATCGATTTTCTCTTCGCTCATTGAGTCTAGTTAAATCAAGTTCTAGATCAATAAGATCTGCTTCTTGATCAATCAAGTTAAACTTCGATATCTTTTCTCTCTATCATTCCTAGTTCAATCAAGTTTAGGATCGGTTTCACTTTAATCAACTCTATTAAGTTTCATCGCTTCAAAACAAATTGAATACCTCACTCTTCATCTAGTTCATGATCAATCAAGTTCAGAACTGGTATCTCCTAGACATAAAATTTTCTTTGAACCAATGCGCTGCTCACACATTAATTCAAAGAGGGGCAAATGTAATAGCCTAAAAATGGTCATCTAAACCATGAGCCCCTAATCTCGACAATGTCACCAAGGTCCTAACCAAAGGCAATTAAAATAAATCTTGAGCACACAATTAATTTCTAAAATCATCAATGTCACATGGCAAATTAATCAACCAATATTAATTAAATATTTATTTAATTAATTGATCATTCCAATTAAATCATTTTAAAACAATTATCCTATTTATTTTATTGAATATCCTAGCATATTTAATTAAATAAATCAATTTGTCATTAAATCATCAAAAAGAGGAATTAATTTGAAAAAAAGAATTAAAAATTAAGAAAAGAAATCAATTGGAGATAATCTTGAAAAACAAATTAAAAATTGATAAATAATCTCAAAGAAATCAATTAAAATGATTAAATATTAAAATTGAATGAAATAGAGAATAAATTAGTTTTTTCTTGATTTTATCTTAATTTTAGCTCAATTTCCTTTAAAACTGAGAAAAACATCCAATCACATCAATTCACCTGGATTGTGCTTCCTCTTGGAAAATCTTGACCGCTCATCATCAGTTGATCGCAGCAGTTGGTTTCTTTCTGAATTTTCTATAAATTCAGGCTCTCATCTCCTAATCAAAGATCTTGGAGAATATATTGTTATTATGTTGTTTTTCCTCTAGGTTGATTGAGAATTTGCATTGAGATATTGCATATTAGTTATTTCATATTGCTTAAATCATTTAGCTTAAATATTCATATATTGCTTAAATCATGTTAGATTAATCTTGCATATCTAGCTTAAATCTTGCATCCATTTAGCTCATATTCATGCTCATATAGATTTAAAAATCCTTCGTTTAGTCACTGGATAGCTTAGCAATCTGAGAGCAATCTAAAATCACATCTACTAGAAGGCAATGGGTTCCTTTGTAATGGTTTATTATGTTACTATTTACTAAGTTGCCATTAGTTTTATGTCCAAAGTCATTCTATATATACTCTAGTCGGTTACTACTACCGAAATATTTAGTCGGTAAGCACAGAGCAGTCGATTATAGAAGAAAGTAGTCACAAAGCCTATTATACACCGAGATGTCTACCGAGTAACACTCTATGTCTACCAAGCAGCAAAAATGATATACCAAGTTAACACACACCGAGTGAAACGTGTTACCAGATTCATTGAACCTAGACACACATGGGAAAACATGTTACAAGATCGAGGAACAAAGAACTGTGATCACATTGGAAATTGCACTTCTAGATTGTGTATGATTTTGAGGTCATCTATCTAATGAAATATTTTGTATGGTTATTCATTCGATAAATCATGTTTGTAAGATTGAAGTAATGAACAGATCACCGACATAAGAGATCTATTTATACATCATGAATTGGGATCAGAGAAAAAAAAGAGAGAGGGACATATATGAAGCAAGACATGTGAGATAGATAAGAAAGCACTAAGTATTGTGACTGTCAGAGACACAGAGGTCATCGAGAAGGATTTCAGAGAATAGTCAAGGAACAGAGTAAACATAAGGGTTTACCGAGTTAATCTATGGGTTACCGAGGTATGCTATAAGCAAGGTAATCTCATTTTGAGCACATAGAATCTGCTATAACATTTCAGATGTGAAGTTGTAGATATTTGCAAAGATTTTATTGTAATATTTTGAGTTGTAAGAGAAACCTTTAACAGGGTAAAAGACTCTAACAAAGTCTATAAATTGTAAATCCTTTAACCAGGTGCAACATTTAGAATAAGTGTTGTAAAATCCTTTAGCAAGGTAGATCTAACGATCTTGATACTCCTAACAGGGTAAGCTATCAGAAATAGCTAAATATGTAGCTCTAACCGAGCACTCTTTATTATTGCAGTATTGAAGTTGTGGGTGCCATCCCCACCGTAGTTTTTCTCTCTAACCAAGAGTTTCTGCGTAACCAAAAAATATGTGTTATGGAGTGAATCATGTATGATTGTTATTTATTTGTTTTAGATTTATGTTATGTTACATCAGTTTTTGGTTTATGCATAACAGTAAAGTTATTGTTGAAGAAAGGATTTGAAGTACTGATTCACCCCTCCCCTCTCAGTACATTAGCTTTCCATATTGGGCCTAACATATTATTCATTGATTATTGATTTACTAACCATGCATCTAATGACTTAATTGAAGCGTTGTGTATTCCATATACAGATACAGGTCCACTTTTCACACACAGAGTATTGGTCCTCAAGTCAGTGTTGGTGGAGGTGTTGGTGCACATGGTGCTCCTCCTGTGTTGCTTGCTAATCTTGTCCTGAACACCATTCTATAGAACATGGGATAATTGCAATTGTAGCTCATGAACCTAGCATTCATCTTTGGCCAGTCTTCGATGCCTGCCTATTATTGTAAGAGATTTCTTGACATCACCATCCTCAATACCATCCTTCCCTTGGGGGATGAGTCACTAAAGTTTTATCAGTTCAGATGATGATGAAGATCCCAATGTGCATATTGATTTATTTATGACCATGTGTAATGACTACCACAATCTGGATTTTGTCTTGCTTAAACTATTCTCACGTTCTCTTAAGGGGACAGTGTTAGAATGGTATATTTCATTGCTTGATCACTTTATCCAGATGTTTGATCAACTTATGTATTTCTTCCTCAGACGGTTCCAAGCAAACATTGGTAGTAGGGTCACCATCGCTGGCATTGTTCATTGTAAGCAATGACCAAATGAGAAGATTATGAGCTTTATCTCACAGTACCAATCTATCTCTACTAGGATCCCATTTTCCCTGCCAGATATTGATCTACAAAGTATGCTCATCAGAAATCTGTAGCCAACATTGAGGGAGAAGTTATCTCTCAATTGATATCAAATTTTTTCCAATCTGTGTTCTACGCTCACTGACTACCAGCATACGTTGACTCAGTTTAGAGAGTCCTCTTTAAACCCTTGTATTGGTACTTTCACATACATGTCCTTAAAAGGATCTCAAAAGAACAAAGTTGTGGCTAATGTTGTAGCTACCCGTTTGATAGATTTTGCATATGAACCACAACATAATAGGGTATTCACTAAATTGAATGACTCTTATCTGAGCATTATGCAAAGATTGTTGAAAGACAATCTCATCACCCTTCTTGAGATTAGACCTTTTGCAAACAATAGACAGTATCCTCATTGGTATGATAGTTCAAAGTTTTGCTAATATCACTGTGTGCCTAGTCCTGACACTAAGAGATGCTATCGTCTTTGGCACAGTCCAAGACCACATTGACAGTGGAGCTATAAAGGTTGGTGATAAAAAGAATAAATCCAACAAGTCTATTGATAAAAAAACAATGACTTGCAGATATACATAGATCTGTTCCCTTCGCATTCGTCTAATTTTATGTTTGAATCAAATTCAGTGCCAGATGATGGCCCTTATATTAATATGGTTACTATCACTTCAATCTCGCCTCCTAGTCAGAAGGTGCAACTATTTGAAATATCATTCACCCTTCTGGATGCCCCATATTGTGGAGAGACTAATCCTTTGTACATCTCTACGAAGGTCAATGGTCAAACTATTATCTCATGCAGAGACTACTAGGTCATATTATGGAGAGACTACTCACTGACCCTTCATGCAGAGTCAATATCATCACATAGGAGACTTTATTTGTAAATTAATGGCATAGGATGACATATGACGAGTGTTGTACAACCTTGATGACACTTAATGGGTTATCTCTTTCTCCTTTGGGTTCTACCACCTTGACGGTCCTCGTGGGATCTAAGGCTGTATCATCCACATTCATCGTCATTCTTGAATCATACCTATTTTGAGTTAAACTAGGTATTCCCTAGTTGATTGCTATGGATGCGGACCCTTTAGTGGTTCATAAGTGCTTGAATTTTTCTCTTGAGGGTTTGGTCCATGTTGTCTAGGATACTAAATATCGATCCCTAGTAGCCCATGGGGATTTTTCACTGGATCATTTTTGGCCTGCTATGATGGGGCCCATGCTTCCCCATGGTGACTTGATGTACCACACATATTATTAGTACAAAATGGAGGAGTTGACCCTTAAATCGGTCCAGCCTAGCTATTCATTGCCTCTTCTTGCATCGACCTCTACTCCATCTACTCTTGTATTGGAGCGAGTAGTGCCTTATGCCTCTTTATTGTCGGGGGCTAAGGCTAAGCTCGTTGCTCTGAATAGACCTTATCATCCGCCTAGGACTACACAACCTCTTGTGGTGTCTTATGTTCCTATGAATGTACCTAGTGTAGACAAGGGAAAGGTACTCGCGCTATCAAAGTCTGTGGCCCGCTCTCCCTTCGAGCTCTCGATCATGGCTGATATACCTCGACCTTCTCGATATGAGAAATGAAAGTGTTCTTCTCATGTTCATTCATCACTACTTGCTCCTATCTCATAGACCATGTCGGCACCCTCTATTCGTCCAGCTGCTCATCAAGTGAAGCGAGGTAGGGTGCTTGTTGCTGTGAGCATAGTACCTATCTTAGATGCACCTCTTGTTCCATTGATTGGTCCTTCTCCTATCCCCTACAAGGTTTTAGAGGCCTCTTCTATGGATTATGATGCTCCTAATTCCTCCTGGGCTTCGGCTCCTGGTCCTCATCTTCTTTGCAATTAGCATGCACGCGAGCATAAGTGCCATTGATGGGCCATGGCTTGAGAGCGTGATGCTGCTTTGTAGTCTGGTGTTGCACCTTTGGTACCCATTCCTGTCTCATTTTCTCTTGTCTCTTTAGATGTTCTGGCTTCTGCATCGTCTTCAGTATTTCTTATGGTTGTTTCAGGGCCTATTGATGAACCTCCCCTAAACTGGTGTAGGTCTTCATTACTCCTTCCTTGGAGCTGCCCCTTATCACCTCACTGTCGGATGTCCCTCCATTGTCCCAACCTTTGGATATGTTGCACACATAGGTGGTGTCTAGTGATGCTCTATCTTACCCTTTTGTTTCATAATCTCTTCTTCATCTGAGATTTATCGAGGTCCTTCAACCTGCTACAATTGATAGGAAACCTATGCCTCTAGCCCAACCTAAATGTAAGTTCGAGTAAGTTCGAGAAGGGCCCCATTCTGGAGTTTCATCGGTAGAAATTGGCTTAGGTATTATCCTCCTATATTTTTGTCTGCTTTAGTGCCTACTTCAGTGGCTGTTTTTGTTTGTGTAGTTGAGAAGGCCCCGCCTTCTCCTGAGTTCATCACTGCCCCTCTTGCCGAGGCTGGTAGTCCAACTCCTATTTCATCTCCTTGAACCGAGTCACCTACTTCCTCTATCGAGGCATGCTTTTTCAACTCCTTTGAGTCTATACCGATGCTATCTACAATCTTCACACAGTCATTGACCCTTGCCTCTTTCGAGCCTGTGGACACAGATGTTGTCATAACCTCATCCCTTGCCCTCACTGCCGGTGAGGTTCTTGTTGCTGCCCTTGTCATTGTCCCACTTTAGCCTCACCCTTGTTCCCCATATGATCTAGATTGGGAGGATGATGACCTGATGGCTGGGTACTTCTAGGGCACTATCTTTCTTTATCTTGTATCATAGTGTGTGTACATGATTGTGTCCCCCCATGCTTTCTTTACATTCTTGTTCCCTCTCGGATGACCCAAGTTACTTTGTCGATGCTTGGAAATGGGAGGTTGACTATGTTTATCTATTGTGCTCTCTTGGAGGACCCAAGTTACTCCATAGGTGCTCAGATATATGAGATTTTCTGCCATAAAAATTCTTCTATCTATTATCTACTTCTTCTATCTATCATATCTTTCTTTTTGACATTCGAGGACAATGCAAAGTGTTGGGGGAATTTAGGTCTTTTTCCATGTTGACCCAAATTTTTATTTTATCTTTGTCTTCATGTGATCTTCTTCAGATTCAAGAACTTTGACATTATGATGAGACACCCATCTGCAATTCTATTACATATTTTCACTCCTTGCTATGGATTTTGATGCCAAATAATCACATCCCCCTATGCTCTTACATCTTTGTTGATGTTGCGGGTCTTATATGTCATCCACCAAAGATGACATTCCACGGAAACATCTCACTATGTTGATGTGCTACAACATATCTTCTCCTTAGAATGACATGCCTTCCATGCATACCATTCTAAGGGGGGCTATCATATTTGCATCATCTATATTTAGCTTTTGTATCTATTTAGCTTAACAATATTGATCTATTTCATCTATCTTGTTTGCCTCAGTGGGAGCCAAACCACTCAATATATTCTTTTTATCTTGTTTGCCTTGGTGGGAGCCAAACCACTCGATATATTCTTTTTATCTTGTTTCCTTTTGTGGGGGCCAATCCATTGCTTATCAAATCAATCTACGATCCCCCAATCACACTATCTATCATTTTTCTATTCACGCTGACAAAATCTCTTCCAATCGCATGACTATCTAGCATTTTTCTATTCATGTTGGTGAAGTCTCACCCTATCATATGGCTATCTAGCATGACACACTTTGTTACCCATACTGACACTATCTCTTTTTTCATGGTAGTTGTTATTCCTTATCTTTCATAATAGGGGTTTTCTTCCATTAAGCGGGGTTAGTTTCTATTACTCTATCTTATCTATTAAATGTCTAATCACTTTTTTGTCTAACACGTGGGATTGTAGCCAGCACGTTTGTCATGAAATATCTTAGCAAAATTTACCTCTATCTCAAGTCATCTAGTTGGGGGCAACTTTGTCTGATCAACAAATGTTTATTTCTCTTTGTGAATCTCAATGTCATATCTCTCTACTTTAGCTTTGCATTTCTCGACAAAGATATGCTCGCCAAAGTGGGGGAAAAATGTAATGTTGTAAATTGCATCCTGTGAAATTTTGTGTCATATAAGCATCTTCGCTCCAAGTCAATAGAGATCTTGCGTCATCATATTTTTCCTCTTGTCCACGCAGATCGCCCTATCAGCTTGGAACTTGTCTTTTATTGACCATGTTGACCAATTGAGCATGGGACTCTAGCATGCCATAGACGTCCATGTGTCGTGCTAACATCTTGCGAATTTGTCAGTTTATAGGTGGCCATTAGAGCATTATGTCAATGCCCGAAAGAGTTTGTAACATCTCTACCCATGGACACGGACATCAAGATTCCTTCTATCACCTATATCACTTGCATTTTGACATTCTCTAAGGACTTTTTGATCATTTTGAGACTTCTTGAGTTCTATGATTCCAATCCTTCATCTTTCATAGGTTTTTCTATCATTCAAAGACCACCATTATCACAACTTCTTACAAAGTTCTTGGTTCCATTCTCTCGAGTGTTGAAGGGGAGTTATTTCTCTTCATTTATTTGCATGTGTATCATTTCTATCTAGCTTGTCTATTATCTTTCTTGTTTGCATTTATCTTTATCATATACTTCTCCACTGTTGCTATCATCTGGGTTATTCGTGGAGGTGGAAACACCAAAATAGGGGTCTAATTGAGGAAGACCTCTAAACACAACCCCCAACATTTTCCTCCAATTGTTTGTGTGTAGGTTTATAGTCGTGGGAAGGCGATCATCTTACAGGAGGCTTCAATCGTGGACTAGTTGTGAGCTTCCCTCATTTCTTTTTCTCACTTCATTCTAATACTTCATATTATGTGCTCTTATCTTAGCTTGTGATTTACTTTGTTTACTTAATAATATAGTCACATCTTCCATTTCCATATGGTCTCCGTACTTCGTCCATATAGGACAACAACATGCCATACTGATGTCCCTATTCTGTGCGCTTGTCCTCTAGAAATAGGGTTAGTAGGGTCATTTGAGAATTTTGTTTGTTAGTCATTTATCTTATTCTGTACTTAGTTTTGGATTTTCATTCCCTAGCTCACCTTTAGCACCAATTTAAGTGAGGTAGAGAGAAGGTAGGTTTGTCCCTTGAGGTTCATCACCTTGAGGATGAAAAATCCCCTCCTCTATAGGAGGATACATTCATATTGTTTGTGTAGTGTTCCAGTTTAGAATTTATTTGTTGGTTTTCTCTACAAGTGAAGTTATGTTATTTTGTTGTTTGGTGTTATCATTTGTGTTGGTCTCTAGCTGACTTAGTTGGTTCATCTTATTTGGATCATACTCTTTTGGTTTGGATATGCATTATAGGTTTAGTAAAGGTGTTGTTATGGGTCTTACCATGGCATGTGAAGATTCACATTAATTAATTTGCATTGGATATTGTTTTGAGCCGACTGGTTAACATGCTTTACTATTTATCTACATGTTTCATTTGATGTCAAATTTGGAAGATGTTTTGTTTTATCTAGTTCATTGGAATTGACATAGGAAGAGATGTTGTGATGTATTTGGGTCTTCTTTATCTCTTGGAGTGGACCGCATTTAGTGCAGTTGCTCATAGCGGTCAACTTTCTGTTTGCGACTAACCTGGTTAAGAGTTTTGATGAATAAGGTTATATAAATAAATGCATGGATGTGTGGATTGATTGAGAGTATTGTGGAAGCATATGTGGGAAGTAGAAGTGTGAATATTAGTTTGGGATAAGCTTTAATGATCGTATTCTTCTATCTGACAAAGTTTTGAGACAATGAATGTGTGAGTTATGTTTTCCATGATATTGGGTGCTTGAATTAGAGGTTCAAGGATAGTTTTATGATCAAAAGATCTTATTCATTCCAATCATCATTCCATTGTGCCTGCCAAAAGATAGTGAGTCCTTTTGGCAGCTTGTGCAAATTTGTATCTTGCCCTAAGATTGTGCGTCTTCGCTTGCAAGTCCATTGTATCTTTCCCTAAGGTTGTGCACCTTAGCCTACAAGTCCAAATTAGGATCAGTGAGCTTCCTTGGCCTTGTGCCTAAAAAAATGTAATAAGTTATTCATATAGTGAGTGTGATTCTCACCGTGATTTTTTTCATATCGAGTTTTCCATAGAAAACTCTAGTATTCATGTGTTTGGTGTTTCATCTTTGATTGGTATTTTATCGGTTAAAGATAATTGATTAAGTGTTTGTGCTTGAAAAATTCTAAGGATTTTCTCAAGAGTGTTCACCTCCCCTCTTAGTCTTGTGGTGTGTTCAACACTTTTTTATTTACATGTACATATTTTTTCCTCACACTTGGTATCATGGGCTTGAATTATTTTCTTACATATTCCAGTCTTCCAATTGTCTTAAGAACAACATTATTTGGAGAACATATTTTATCATTATCATATGAAGTATCAACAATTATAGATTCAAAATTATCCCTACTATCACACTCTTCATCAAAATCATTTTGAGCTATATCACATTTGTGAAGTGATTGATTGAATGAATAACACTAATCATTTATATCACATGAGGAATTACATACTGTAGGCTTAGACCTTAGGCACCAAGTTTTCTTTTGATATTCTATAAGAAATAGATCTAACTTATTATTTTGTTCTTTCAATGTTGATATTTCATTATTTTGTAAACTATTTCCCTTTTCTTGTTCTTCATTCTTCATTTTAAATTTGCCAACTTCATTTTCTAGAACAATTTTTTTAGTTAAGTATATAAAATTATCCTTCTAAACAATTTCATCATTTCTTCTAGGTCTAAATTATCATTTTTAACTTTAATAAACTCTTCCATTAAATCTTCATTTTCCTTCTTCATTCTTTCTAAAATATATCTCATTGAAACAAATTTATTTTGGAAAAAATATCTCAAAATATTCACTTCAAAATTTTGACACTAATTTCTTCTTTTGTATAATCTCCCCCCTTATTCAGCAACCAAGGCCCCATAATGGAACCAATGTTAACAGAAAACCTTGACCCAAGTGTAAGGTTTAAAATTCTATCATATGTAGTCAACCTTAGTATGACATGTAATAAAAAGGAAGAACTTAAATATGCAATATGTATAGACTAATTTATAATAAATTACACACATTCATATTTAGACCAAGCATCATATATTAATATATTTTAATCTCTTTCATTTGTATTATAATATATTAATTATTCTTCATCTATATATTATATATATTACATATATATTCCACACTTCCTTATTTCCACATATATTCAATCCATATTATTCCATATATGTTTCCACTCCATTTCACAATCTTATCACCCATTTTCCCCTCTTTATATAGCCTCTTTATGCCTCTTCATAATCCCTTTCCATCACATCCTTTCATAATAACTCTTGATTATCTTATTTTCATGATTTTGACTTTATTTCTATAACATTTACTCTTTTATAGCTCAGTTAGGCATATCAAAGATGTTTTAAGGCTATTTAAGAGGTATATAATTGATTCATGGGTCTAGAAATGACCCAAATGACATTTGTGGTGCCTTGTAACCTTATTTCCTACCAACAAGAAGTGAGGTGTTACCCACTTATCCTTTTTGGAGAGTCCTTGTTGAGCTTGAGAGGAGAAGAGAGAGTTTGGGATAAGGATGGAGTCCTTGCATATGGAGGTGGTCAGAGTTTACTTTAGTGGCGTATATTTGCCAATGGTGAATATTTCACGTCGACGACCTGGAAAATGGTGAATATATTGTACCGATCGTGGGTGGCCATGTCATCTGAACTTTATAAATATTCATCAAATGCACAGCCCAATCGACCATTGTTTTATGTAATTAATTATATCTCTATCAATATTTCATCAATAGAACCTACGTTTTCCACATGGTAAATTCAATATTTTCGCATCCACTTGTCGAGGTTGTCTTAATAGTCGGTCATAATTTCCAATAGCCATATAAAGATTTATTGGCCAAGAGGATCCAATTCTCCTGGCATTTTGTGGAAGTGTGTCTCAATTCACCCCAATTTTTGCCAACTCTATTATAATTGCCAATTAATTGGACGACCCATAATTGCTTAGAAAATTACATAAGACGTGTTATAGTTAAGCGTGATTCATCAAATATTTGTATACCATATAAAATTCCCGCCGAAATCACCAAATAAGGATTGGTATAAATACAGTCAAAGATCAGATTTATCTCTACACAATTTGGTCTGTTCTGAGCTCTCAATTCAGATCACTAGCGAAGTTTCAGACTAGGAACAACCATTGTTGTTGACTGCATTGGCAATTGCTAGTGACCTAAAGGTAAGTGATCATATTTTTGAAGTGTTATAATATTATTATGAATTAATCTCTATCTATTTGCATTGTTGAGTTTATTCTATATTTCTCTTAGGAACTTACCCAAAAATTTGAATTTGAAACGACTTTCTTGCACCCCCGAATCTAGATTCTAATTTCTGAATCTCCCTAGTTAATGTTTTTATTTTATTTTAGTAAGTGCTATATTTATGGGGATATCTCCTTGTATTAAATCAAACCAAGTTATATATAGATTAACATCATATTTTCCTAACACACTACCCATTACATCCGATAGATCCATTATTAACAGACCCCCATATGCTAGAGACCGCCCCCTCCCAAAACATAGAAAAACACATATCCTCACCCCCCTTAGATATATTGTAGAATGATGGCCAACTACTCTCCAATTTCCATCACAGATCCAGTGGAAGTCTTTGAGAGCCAGTTATCCCCCCTATTGATCATCCTATGAAATGGAGCCAAGTTATTGTTTATCATTCCTACCCGATAAAACTCCCAAGCTTCTTCAATGAATGATATTTTCTGTATCTTTTCTGCCTTATTCTTAATAGCCTCCTTGTCCTCCTCTTCAGTCCCAACAAACCCATCCTCCTCCGGATCATCCTCGGAGTCCGACAAAATATAGTTGTCGGGGTTGAAAAAGGTGCAAAACATGCTAGCCCCCAAGTTATCCTCCTCTAGAATGGCATTGGCTACTGCATGCCCATCAACTACCTGAATGAACCCATCAATCCTCTGGATGCACACCTCCTTGGAATCCAAAACATCTACCAACAGGATAATTACAACCTCACACACGAATCCATCACACCAGTGACTGCCTACACCAAGCATGCATTCGACTAATCTCTTCACTGCGACAAACACTCTTTCATCTGTATGGAATAATTGTCTGGATTGCATTCGTAGAGTTTCATATGTGCACATACAACTCACCCTGAAATGATGAACCATGCTTCCCCTATGATGAATCCTTTCCTCTACAACAAGATTCTTGACATCTGCCTCCAACGTGGCTCTCCCAATCAATCTGGATAACTTTCAGATCCATTTTCCCTCCCATTTATAGCCCAACTCCTTCTGGATTCTTCCATGGATAGCACTAGGAAAGGAAAAAGTACTCTAAACCTCTACTCTAGACCCAAGAGACGTCCCTTCCAAATCGCCCATTATCAACTTTGTGATACAACTATCAAAACCAGCAAAGGCCACAATAGTACTAATATTCCTTATCTAACTAAATCCCCTATCCAACTCCTATGCATGATACATCATCTCTGCCCGACTTCCACCTATCCTATTCTCTAGATGATCCTCCCATTTCCACATGATATCTCAAGTCTGAACCAGAGCATATCCTCTGGGGAAAACAACTATGGATGGTTGATGCTAACCAATCCCTTGCCTTGGAAGCGAAGATGAATCTCCACCCTCCATGACACCTATCTCCCTTAATTTCAATAGCTTCCTCAAAGGGAAAAACCATGGTTAAATTCGTTTCTTTTTATTTTATTTTATTTATTTTATTAAAAACATTCATTTATTAACACCTTTCATTCCTGACAGTGCTCACACGTGTCTCTAAGTCTATTCCGGGGACTTTTTGAAGAAACCCGTGTCCTTCACAACTTCAGCCCAGAATAGAGCTTATGTTGTCGATTAAAATTAATTAAGTGTAGACTTAGAGTTAATTAAGTATTAAATTTATAATAGTTAATTAATTATTAGACAATGCTCAGACGTGTCTCTATTCCGATGAATTTTTGAAGAAACCTTTGTCCTTTAGAACTTTGGGCCGAAATAGAGCTTATGCCATTGATATGTGATCATCCAGTGGTCATGAAGTTGATTGATTAATTTAATATTTAAATCTAAGTAATGAATAAATTTATACTTTGTTTATTGCATTATATTTTCATTTATTTTTAGTTCTCTATTGGTTGATTGTTGAATTAGTTTGTAGATCTAGGGTTAGTGGTTGGATCTTTAAGGTTTATAAATAGGTCAATATTTAGCATACATAGATGTATGTACCTATTATGTGATAGTTACATATATATATATATACATTTTTATACTATGATGTTATAGATGATTATGGATGCATTTATGATGCCTATATGTAATAATTTTAATCTATATGCTTGTGAATATGATGCTATAGATTATGACCTAACCTTTATGTTGAAAACACCACAAGATTGAGAGGGGGGTGAATTAGTCTAAACCAAATCCTAAAATTCTTTAATCACAAGTTCTTATCAATTATCATTAACAAATTAAACATCAATGCAAGGTGAAACAAAAAAACACCAAACACATGAAAACCATAATTTTTACCTTGAAAACCCAGTGTGGGAAAAACCATGGTGAGAATCACACACACAATATAAATATAATAAAAATAAAAATTAATGACTTTCATATTTTACCCCGTCGTGCACTTCATTTGATATCAACGATCTAGATCTTCGCGCGACTGCACATTTAGATGAAGATTCTCTTTCACCTTAACTCCGCAGCCCCGTCGCACACATGGCACATGGGCCCTGCTGACGTCAGGCTCTTCTTAGGTGGACCAATAAGATTATACATGCTGGAGGTCAAAGGACACGTCAGAAAGGGTTGGCCCAATCTATCCTCCTCGTTAATTAAGTATATATTTTATAATAGTTAATTAGACAATGCTCAGACCTATCTCTATTCCGATGACTTTTTGAAGAACCTTTTTCCTTCAGAACTTTGGGACGAAATCGAGCTTATGTCGTTGATCTACGATCATCCAACGATCATTGAGTTGATTGATTAATTAATTACAAAATTATAGTTAACTAGCACTTGCAACTCATTATATGGATAGCCAAAAGAAAATTAAAGATAAAATTTAATGTAGTTTAATATTACAAGTGAATAAATTAATCTAGTATTTAAATTCAAGTAATGAATACATTTGAAATCAAAAAGTTCCTCATTAACTTATAGAGGTGGAATTAATGCCGAATCATGTGGATAGATTATAGAACAAAGCTAGGACAACACATTGATGGCAAAACATTTATGAGCTTGGCCCTCGACGATGAACTAGGACGTGAGGAGTATTGATCATTTATTCATTTCTGGTGGCCATTTCTATTAAATTTTTTTAAAAGTTCTTTGAGAGAGTATGTTGCAGAGAGTAGGGGATAATATTCAATTGAAGGGGTGTCGACATTGTTGCAGAGGGAACATGGAAGCCAGTTTCACATTCAAAATAGAGAAGAAATTGGTGCCCTTCATGGGCAAAGTGTCGGATAGGAGATTGAAGGGCCTATTCTTGTTCAAGGATGAAAGGCTTGTGGATGTGATGAAGCTCTTGCTGGGAGAGGAGATTGTCCATATTAGTCATAGATGCAGGAATAATATGGAAATCTATTCGCTTATTGCTGCATGGGGATTAGAATTGGAAGAGGATGCGAAGAAGGTGAAGAGAGCCTTGCAATATTTAACTATGGCAAAATACCTGGGAGGGATGGATTCAATTTGGGAGTGGGTTGTTTCAAGAGTGGGTTTCATCATTTCTGAAGGGTCGACGAAGCCTGTGGACCCACTAAAGATTGCAAGAAGAGGATTTGAGGCGAGTATTAGGGTTTGTTTTAGAGTTGGATTCAATGGTGGCAGGTATATATAGATGGATTGGATGGAGGTTATTTGATGACTCCAATCTTTTTGTAATATTTTTTGAAGCTTTAAATCAATAAAATATCATATTACCTACTGGTAGGTCCAGAGTGACAATCTGATAAACCCTAATAGTAAATAGTTGTGCAAGACCAACACCCATTATAATATATTCTGGTTCCCCCAAAATAATGAAAGATTTTGCAAAATAAATCATTTGAACATTTTTTTTTGATAAGTGAATAGCTAGGTAGGGCCAACACCCATTATATTAAGATTTAAAAAAAAGATACAACATTATTTGACTTGTAGCCGAAAATACATTCCTGGTAGCATTTCCAATGATCACCCATAACAACCCATAACCCACAATACAAAATTCAAGCATCAAAATAGAAAGAAGCATATGCACCATACTTCAAAGCTAAGAGACATTCCTAGTCTTCTGTGCCACCTCTGTAGCTTCACGTTCCTCCTTGACTTTCTTGGCTTGTAAGATGAGCAGGAAATCCTGTCCGCAATTAGCATTAGCTTCTCCTACTGCAATTTCCTCCACACCGCGTTTGTCATACTCAATCCATTCCTCTCCACTCCCCAACTCCAATGCCCCTACAATCTCAACCACATCGTCCTAATTAATTTCATCTTTATCTACCAAACCTTCAGTGGTCAGGTAGTCCCAATGCCAATCATCCTCCTTGAGTTCCTTGATTTTGGCTACATACATGAGGAAATTGATACTGCATAGTATCACTCCTTCGTGCTTGCAAAAACCACGCATCTTGTGTTTGCACAATTAGAAATTTAAAAACCCTTCCAATGCATTAGTTATGTGGGAGGGGAATGAGGAGGTTCTCATCCACATTGTCTATGATTGTGTCAATGTCGCACAAATATGCATGCTCGAACACCATCTAGGTGATTTTTTCACCCACTTCTTGGAAACCCTGACATATAACAACATGACAAGAAAAAAGGTTGGAGTGTCTGAACTGACCCTATGCCTGTGATACACCATCAAAAACTCCAACCCTAGCACTGTCTTGATCGCATGCATTATGTAAGGGTGGTCATTCACCAAGGCCCCCCCTAACCATTTACCTGTGACTTCACCTACAAACACTACCCGTGGTTTTGTTGACCTGAGCATAATTGGCATGTCCATCACTCCCACCTTAGTGTTTCCAACTCGAACATATAATGTGAAAATACGGTAATACCCCAATTCCCAATTTAAAGGCATTCGATCAACTTCAACATAAATGTCTCATTAAATGCACACTTACCATAAGTTGTCTTGCGTGACATATATTAATAGTATATATATCTTCTTTTTTTATTTTGCTAATTTTAGATACAAGTACATAAACCCACAAACAAAATTTCACTTTCACAAGAGATTTGCAAAGACAAATAAAAAACCATTGATATTATTATTCATGTGAGATCAAGAAGTACATTCTAGAGACTATATCTGTAGTAATTGTCATGATAGATCATAAACTAATTAATATTGCTGAAGGAGTATATACATTCTTCACTGTGGAAGACTCCACATTCTAACTTAGACACTACTACTATACCCTTTTCCAAAGAGACCAAGATTCCCTCCAAAAAACTCTCTTAATTACAACCTTGGAATTCCTTTTAT
The DNA here is from genome assembly GCF_030272615.1 of Cryptomeria japonica. Lineage (NCBI taxonomy): Eukaryota > Viridiplantae > Streptophyta > Pinopsida > Cupressales > Cupressaceae > Cryptomeria > Cryptomeria japonica. The sequence goes on along the minus strand of NC_081413.1, from coordinate 110,483,590 downwards.
AAGAGTAAGGAATGCAACAAGCTTCAGGCTGTATACAACTGCCATGTTCTCATTTGACATATGTTTGTTTTATATGCATGGAAATGATATATTCCCAATATGAAACCTAAAATAGAACATGATAACTTATCAAACCATATGAATAAAACTATCATGAAACTATCATGGACCACAGTGAAGAATAAAATACTGTTTAAATTCAACTACTTGAGCCGTGCCACCATCGCATTGCTGATAACTTTATGGATGCAAGATTCTAACTATAAAAACTAGAGGAGGAGTTTTATGGATGCAAGATTCTAGCTATAAAAACTAGTAGATGAGCTCCACAAAAACTAGTGGATGAGCTCCAGAGATGGGTATTGTAATCAACACAGGGGTCTGACTTTAGTTATCAATTTTAACTAAATAGGCTCTTTGCTAGAGCTGACTCTTCCATGTCCTCATTGTTCTCCTCCCCGCTCCCTCTCGCTCTTAGGCTTCAGGAGGCGAGTGGCCAAATGTAGGCAGCCAGGGAAAGGCCATCTGTAGCTGTAGATGGCCTTTGAAAATCCCTTTAGCTACCTCCTTTGATTTGAAAGTCCTTTTAGCTACAAAGCAATTTGTTGTGCTACTATAAACACAACCTTCCTGATATCTTTTCCACCCTGTGTCATTAAACCTATATCTTATGAACACACAAGAAACATCTACATATGGGCATTCCATTTGTGATAGTGTTCTTGAACAAGTGTAGAGGGAAATATTTATAATGCTCTTTGATCAAATCAACTGCTACCGATTTATGAAAAACCTTGAAGCTCTAAATTTAGAAGTTCTAGATATTCCTTTTCACCTTTTTGCCTTTCCAAAGAATCAGAACTCTTCATGCTGGCATGCAACTCTTCATGCCACCTAATGAAAGGATCAAAACTCACCAGTCTGCTATAATCATTTAACCGCCAATTCAATATTTTCTTCAAGAACAAGCTAACATCCATACCCATGCAACTCTTCATCAAAATGATAATCCTAAAGTCCTCTGAGAGGAAGAGTGTTTTCTATGCAAAAAGATCATTGAGAATCTGAGATGAAAATTTTATACATGCTAAAAAGTATGTTTCTAATTCCAATGGATATGCAGTACACTTTCTATATGGGTTATTTTCCAAAAAAACTATGAAAGATGTGCCTTAATTATTCTACATTTAATAAGACTGATTTTGATGTATTTTTGAAACAAAGGAAATTGCACTTTGATTTTGATGTATTTCTGAAACAGATCTCGAAGTTGAATATGAGATCAAGGATGCAAACCCAACTTCATGTGTAGTTGTTAGGCCCAATATAGAAAGCTAATGTACTAAGAGGGGAGGGGTGAATCAGTACTTCAAAACTTCTCTCTGATAATAACCTTATTGTTATGCATAAACAGAATAGTGCAGTAACATAAAATAAAACTATAATCAACAGATAATAATCATACACGATTCACTCCATAACACATATATTTTGGTCACGCAGAAACTCTTGGTTAGAGAGAAAAACTACGGTGGGGATGGCACCCACAACTTCACTACTGCAATAATAAAGAATGCTCGGTTAGAGCTACATTTAGCTATTTCTGATAGCTTACCCTATTAGGAGCATTAAGATCAGTTAGATCTACCTTACTAAAGGATTTTTACAACACTATATAAGTGTAGCACCTGGTTAAAGGATTTACAATTTATAGACTTGGTTAGAGTCTTTTACTCTGTTAAAGGTTTCTCTTACAACTTCAAAATATTACAATATAATCTTTACAAATATCTACAAATTTACATCTGCAATGCTAAAGCAGATTCTATGTGCTTTGAATAAGATTACCTAGCTTGTAGCATACCTCGGTAAACCCTTTTGTTTACTCTGTTCTTCGACTATTCACTGATAACCTTCTTGGTGACCTCTTTGTGTCTTTGTAACAGTCTTCCTTCATGCATACACACTGCTATCTCATTGTATCTCATATCACATCATGTGTCTTATATATTTTCTAACCCTAGAATCATTCTGTATATATAGATCTCTTACAGCAGTGATTTCATTCATTGCTTCGATCTTACAAAAAGATTCTTTGAATGAATAACTAAACAAAATATCTCATAGGTTAGATTGGCCTTTTAATCATATACAGTCTCATCGTGCAATTTCCAATGCAAAAACGGTTAGATGTGCCTCGATCTTGTAACAATTTTTCATGTGCATGTCCAGGTTCAATGTATCTGGTAAAATGTTTCACTCGATGAATATCATCTCGGTGAGTTATCTTTATCACTCGGTAGCCATGAAACTTTACTCGGTAAACAACTTGGTGAATACTGTGTTCTGTGACTGCTTTCTTCAGTAACCGACTAAACTATTCATACCGACTTCTCTATGTGTACCGACTGCATGATTCGGTAATACTAACCGACTAGAATATAGTATGACTTTGGATATGAAACTAATGGCAATATGATAAGTAGTAACAATCTCCCCTTTTGACATTAGTTGAGATGTTTGACAAAAACTACTTACAAAGTCATAACTCAAAAAACTATATACTTGACAAAATGACTATACTTGACAATATGTACAATAGTCAATATTATATGCAGATATACTCCCCTTATCATTATCCTATACATAACTCTGAGTTTTGCATGTTTGGTTCTATTCTGTACTTGTGTGCTCTGAATGCTCTGTATATTCTGCTCGGTATACTCCCCTTGTATACAATACTCAAAATTGTGTTATCAAAACTATACTACTCTCCAAGTGTAGAATTACTCCCCCTTTGCTGGGCTTTCCTCTGTGTAGTAACATAATATTACTCCCCCTTTTTGACAAACATTAAAAACTTAATTTGCATCCGGAGGCGGTATCTGATCAAAAATAATCTTATACTTGATCCGGGCGTCAGTGAGGGCGACTGAGAGTGAGTCCTTAAGACTTTCTATTTTTGAGTTTTGTGCCTGAATATCAGATAAGAGTGATATCAAGCCATCAAGAGTGCTTCCCTCTTGTGTAGTTTACAAGCTTGTAGCTTGGTTGAGCTGCTCTTGGACTGATGAGAGATGAGGAAGGAATAATGTTTGAAGGGTCATTATATCCATCCTAATTTTATGCTCTTCATTCCTTAGTTCTAACTGTTGAGCCATGAGCTGTTGTAGCTTTTTGTAAAAATTCTGAACAGAATTAGGGTCAGTGGTCAACTTGGATGAGAGGTCGGTGATCTCTTTCTCAATTGCATCAGTTTTATTTTTGATGTCTTTAATATATAAAGAAAATGTACACAATTTTTGGAATAAATAAAGAATGTGCTTGAGTTGAGGGGACAACTCAGCAATGAATTTGACAAGTTTTACCTTGCCAACAACAATTGATTTTTGGACTTCCTCTATCATTTTTGCTATGAGCTCTTTATCCTTGAGATTTCTTAGGTACTCAGATGCATCAACTCCAGATGTTTCAATCTGATTGAGGAGTTCATCCAACTGAATATGGATGCCTGCATCGGTTGACATTGTTGCTGATGGTAGCATTTCTGTGAGCAGTGTCCTAACCTTTTGAAGTACCTTGTTCTTTTTCTGTATGGCTAGTTGCTTCTCTTGTTTAGCCTTTGCTTTGCATAGTTCACCGAATTCAATGAGTGCTTGCCCTTTTAATTTGGAAATGTCGACATTGGGCAACACGATCGGTTTAGATAAGTCAAATTTAAAACCATGCTTTCTCACCTTCTTCTCTTTTCCTTTGGTCTGGGGCACTAAGACAAGTGCTTGTGAGGCTTGCTGTCCCTCGATAGGTTGCTCGGTAGATGCAACACTTTGGACTATTCCTGTAGCAGTTGCAGTGTCTTTGGATGGCTTGGTGCTAGGGGTCTCAGCTGTAATATTTGCTGTGCTTGTCTGTGCTTGAGACATTTGATCTTTGGTTGTGTCTGCTGCAGCTTCAGATTTGTTACTTGTATCTTCTGCAACTTCAGATTTGTTACCTTCAGTAACTTGTTCGGTGTCCTTGGGAGCTTCGGTTGGGACTGGGGGCTTCACTGGCAGATAAGGCTAAACTTGTTCTAAGACCGATTCACTAGACACAAGTTTTGCATAAGTGGTGCCTTCAATCATTTCCTGCTCCGGTGCGACTTCATCCATTACATCTTCATCAATTTGTATTGTGTCAACCGGGTCTGGACCTTGCTCGGTGACATCAACAATTTCAATTTGAGATTTTTCACCAACATCCTTTTGTTTGAAGATCTCCTACCACTTGGCCTTAGTCTCATTCTCCACATCAATATATATAGCCCATTCATCAATTTTAAGGCTCTTTGTTTCACAAGAAATTTTGAATTGTATGTGGACAAATGCTCCTTGATTTCAGCTACGAACATGTCAGGAAATAAATGGACAAGACTTCTTTCTCTTATTTGTCTCTCTGAATCCATTGCATATTTCCATCTGTTATCAATATGTGAGTAGAGTTCACTCGGAAGTGACTTTGCTAGTTCTAATGGTGCTAACCGAAATTTCAGAAGTGTACATATGACAACTTCTTCAATATGTCATTTCTCATCATTATTCCTAGACTCATACTTAACATATCTAAATCCTGCAAATCCTCTGTATTCTTTAAGATTGGCACAAAAGTTTTCAACACTGTGAATGTTTACCTTTTTGCTCTTCACAATCTGGAATTTGTTTGCATCATCAGACTCTGTATCACTCGACTCTTTTGCCATAATGAGTCTCTGAGTAGATTTTTTGTAAGTCTTTGTTACCTTAGGAACGACAACAGTCTTTTGTTTCTTGCTTGGTGATGCAGCTGATGCTCTCATGTTGGGTCTCTTTGTTGGTGGAGTCGGCAGGGCCTTTGTGATGTCCTGTTTCTTTCGTTTTAGAACTTTTCCCTTTGGCAACTCTGTGCTCAATGTTATTGCAGCCTCCTATGCTTCTGATTTTTCCTCGGTAATGGAAAGATTGCCTTTGACAGGTGTAGATGAAGATTCTTCTCTGAATTGCTTAGATAAAGTTTTTATCATCTTTGTAGCTTTTCTTGTAGCCTTAGGAACTACAATGCTCATTTTTACTTTCTCCTTCACCTCTTCATAGGTTCCATACCTTAGTTCAGTTGCATGCCTTGGCAATGATAGGTAGGCATCAATTTGTTGTTGTGTGATATCATAATCAATTTCATAACCCATTGGTTGCAACGACCGAATCCTTGGTTCAACAACATTTACATAGCAATAATCAGTGTTGACTTCAAAACATATATTGTCCTTGTATTTTTTGACCAGCTATGGTGGGATCCTGTACCTGTTGTGCATTTTCTCTTGGAATTTGCTAAAGTAATCATTCATGATATCATTAAAGTTATCTCCTAACTTCTTGATGTAATCATTGATCTGATGGGTGATAGGTCGGTGTATCTCCCATACTACTTTACCGACTAAGGGAAAGAACTTCTCAAAATAGAAAAACATATAGACAAGTAGTGAACCGACCTTTAGTGTGTTTGCTGAGTTGTTCTTCTTCGGCTTCCCTATTGTGTTTAGGTTCTCAAATAAGTTCTTTAGTAGCACTTCACATAAGTCTACTTTCATTCCCTTCTTTACTATTTTGTAGGCGAGTTCCACTGCAGCACATGGTACACTATTTTCCCTTGCAGATTGGAAGAAACAATAACCAATAACTCTGATTGCAAATTTTAGTTCAACATCAGTGACATTATTCAATTTCAGTCCTCGGTAATTAGATTCTACTCTGGTTAGACTGATTAGTTCCTTTTGTGATATCTTTTTTTGTGCACGAGCATGATCGTAGATGGGATATCCGGTGATCAAGTGAATGACTTCCTTCGTGATTTTGAATGGTTGCTCTTGTAGCCACATGAAATCATCATGTACTCTGCTCAATACAAACTTAACCCATTGGGGTTTGAACACACGAGGATAGACTAGGGCTTCAGTTAATCCCTTGATTTTGATATGTTCAAATTTACTATCCAGTTTGCCGTCAGTGCATAGTTCATCATATGTGTCACTAATCTCTACACGACCGAGTTCCTCAACACAACACTTGGTAAAGAATCTGACATCTTCTACCAATAAGACTCGATCCGGGATGAGTGAAAATGCAGTTTTATCATCTGGTTCTGAGGCAACTTTAGGAGTTAGGGAATACTTCAGAGATGGCTTCTCCACATTTTGGACAACTACAGGGTCTTGGATCTTGGGCGCCATGGTAGATCTCGAGTAAAATTTGATAGGTTATCCTTAGGGTTTACAAGTGACTTACCCTTCACACTCGGTAGACACTAGCAATTTGACTAGATCAAAAACCAGCTAAATAGTGTGAATAGATTGATGTAAATACCTCGAATATTTATTCTGAATGAAGTTTGATCACTTGATTTGCTCTGCTCTGCTTCTCAAAAACTTGGGTGAATGAAAATGACCACGAAAACACTTTTAAGTACTCAAAAATACCTTATTGGGCTCCGTGCAAGTTAGGTCAAGATATTAAATGCACTCGGTTCACCTTTTATTGATTTACTCCATTTTCTATTTTCATCGAGTACCCAACTTTGTTTTATTAACCGACTTGACAGGTTTCTTGTATACACTGACTTGACAGGTTTCCTGTATAGTATGCAAACTGACTAATTGCATCTTAACTATGCAGATTTTGAATTCTTGTTCATAATAAAATAGGAACTGTTATGATTTAACTTTTAAAGAATGCAGTCCCTTCGTACCTTTTCTTGACTAATTTGAAATCGGTGCAGTAGGTAAGGTTCTTTCTTCATCAGACATAATTTCTTTCTTTTTCCAAATCATCTTGAATTTTTCTTTTATCTCTTCAGTGTCTCTTCTCGGTTGATCTCTGCAATCTCTAGCTAAATGTCCAGCTTTGTGACAATGAAAACATGCCATACTGGGATTTCTCCATGATTTCCGGTTGATCATCCCAAACCTTATAAAACAGTTGGCACTTATATGTCCATATCTTCCATAACATTCGCACCATATCCTTGTATTGTAATCCCATGGTATTGCTGCATATTGTCGGTAAGGATCTGTGTGAGTTTGATAACCTCCAGTGTTTGCTTGGTGTGGATACTTCATGTAGTTCTTTTTCTTAAACCAGCACTTCTCGATACTATGTCCATATCTATTGCAGTATTTACAAAACCCTTTGAATTTTACCTTCTGATGGTTGTTAACAGACTTTGTCCTACATTGATTAGGTATGTGACCATATTTATTTCAATTATAACAATATCCATTGGACTTAGAGATATTCGATTGCTTACCTGTTTTGATTTGGCATATGTTGGCAGTATGACCTTGATCTCCACAGTAGTAGCAAATAGGCTTCTTCCTTTTGATGTTATTCCTTTTTCTAGCTTGTTTTGATGATTCTCCTCTCTCGGTAGTATGAATTCTTTTGTAACTGAGTCCTCCATCTTTGTAGAGTCTTCTTGTATTCAGTTGCTCATCCAACATCTTTGATGCTTCATAATTTTTCTCCAATGATTCTTTGGATTTCTTTTCTGTTTCAAGTTCACCAATCAACCTTGATACTTCAAGTTTCAATGATTGATTTTCATCATTCTTCAAAATTGCTTCATGATGTGCATAACCTAGTTGATCTGTCATATTTTGTTGAATAACAGTTAACCTTATGATTTCATCATCCTTATCAGATACTAGAGCTTCAAGTTGTTGTTTCTCTCTTTGTAGATCTCTTGCTTTATCCTCAGCTATCCTTAATGCATCTAGATTTTCAGTCATTTGTGTACTGAAATGTTCATGTTCTCTTTTCATTGCTTTTAGTTGATCAACCAATGCTTTGTTCTTTTCTTTCAACATTCCAATCATTTCTTCAGTTTCTTCAGATATACTATTCTTAGATGATGTCTCGATTTGTTCCACTAGCTCTTGAGAATCCTGCAAGTCATCATATAATCTTCTCCTTACTTTCAGAGATTTTTGCATTTGCCTATGCATGTCTGCAATCACTTGATTTGCATTATCCATCTCTTCTTGAAGATGCACAATCCTCTGAGATTGTTTGTAGCCTTCCATTGCTAAGATCTTTCTCTTTAGGTAGTTGAACCCTTTTCCAAGATTCAAGCTCTGATACCAATTGTTAGGCCCAATATAGAAAGCTAATGTACTGAGAGGGGAGGGGTGAATCAGTACTTCAAAACTTTTCTCTGATAATAAAATTATTGTTATACATAAACAAAATAGTGTAGTAACATAAAATACAACTATAATCAACAGATAACAATCATACATGATTCACTCCATAACACATATATTTTGGTCACGCAGAAACTCTTGGTTAGAGAGAAAAAATGTGGTGGGGATGGCACCCACAACTTCACTACTGCAATAATAAAGAATGATCGGTTAGAGCTACATTTAGCTATTTCTGATAGCTTACCCTGTTAGGAGTATTAAGATCAGTTAGATCTACCTTACTAAAGGATTTTTACAACACTATATAAGTGTAGCACCTGGTTAAAGGATTTACAATTTATAGACTTGGTTAGAGTCTTTTACTCTGTTAAAGGTTTCTCTTACAACTTCAAAATATTACAATATAATCTTTACAAATATCTGCAACTTTACATCTGCAATGCTAAAGCAGATTCTATGTGCTCTGAATAAGATTACCTAGCTTGTAGCATACCTCGGTAACCCATAATGAAACTCAGTAAACCCTTCTGTTTACTCTGTTCTTCAACTGTTCACTGATAACCTTCTCGGTGACCTCTTTGTGTCTCTGTAACAGTCTTCCTTCATGCATACACACTGCTATCTCATTGTATCTCATATCACATCATGTGTCTTATATATTTTCTAAACTTAGAATCATGCTGTATATATAGATCTCTTACAACAGTGATCTGATTCATTGCTTCAATCTTACAAAAAGATTCTTCGAATGAATAACTAAATAAAATATCTCATAGGTTAGATTGGCCTTGTAATCATATACAATCTCATAGTGCAATTTCCAATGCAAAAACGGTTAGATGTGCCTCGATCTTGTAACATGTTTTCATGTGCATGTCCAGGTTCAATGTATTTGGTAAAACGTTTCACTCAGTGAATATCAACTCGGTGAGTTATCTTTATCACTCGGTAGCCATGAAACTTTACTCGGTAAACAGCTCGGTGAATACTGTGTTCTGTGGCTGCTTTCTTCAGCAACTGACTAGATTGTTCATACCGACTTCTCTGTGTGTACCGACTACATGATTCGGTAATACTAATCGACTAGAATATAGTATGACTTTGGATATGAAACTAATGGCAATTTGATAAGTAGTAACAATAGTTGCACAAATTATTCTTATAGATCCATTACATTACTCCATACTTATAGTAACTTGTAAATAGAATGTAATTCCTTCCTTGAAGGAAATCCACATTCACACTACATAGTCAAACATTGACAATAAAATTGCCAAGAAAAATCAAAATATCCTTAATATTATGATTCACCATTCATGTAATATCTAAAAGTACAAATGAAGACAATGTTAGCAACAATAATAAATATAGTAGTTTATTCATGAACTAATTGAAAAACTAATGAAAGAAAGTGTACATTCTTTCACCATGAAACCATCGTACATACAAGACAAGACAAAGCCCTGTTTCTAGTTCTACTCTCCTCGGAGATGATAAAATTACAAAATCCTTCTTTACGGTCTTGATATTCCTTTTATAATCATAAGGAATGCAACAAGCTACCGACCTTTTACAAGAATGTGTAACATGTATTGCAATGTCGTAAAACCTCTAGGCCAGTATTCATGAAATCTTTGTTTTAGAGACACATAAAGCTTCGATGAATGTGAACTACCTTATGAGCCATGCCACTATCACACATTTGTTGTTATTGATGCAAAGAATACCAAGATACAAAATTCTCAATGCATTTCTTGGTAGGGGAGAAATTTGAGAGTTTTGATCAAGCAGGGATGCTTGACTCCAAAACCGCATCTCCTATGTCTTCACCCAACTTTCTCTTTGCATTCTACCCATTATAAGGGGGACATGGTGGTTGCCAAAGAGATCAGAATTATTTGCATCTGCAGCGAATGCCTGCATTGTACTTGAGCCTTTTAATAACCCTCTAAAAATATTTGGCTATTTTAATAACCTTCTGGCTATAAGGTAAGTCATCAATTTTCTTTACTTCATGGCATCTGCAAACCTTCAACCATATTTCTTTATGCCAGAATTCAGCCGCACCTTCTATGCACTTCATTTTAAAACCTCTGCAAGCAAGGCAACAACACTCCCTAAAAACTTATCTCTAGATAATGTCTATCTTCTACATTCTGAAATGCAACATGCAAATGATATAACTTCTATATTATACATTCTAAAATGTAGCATGTGAATAATGACCCTTTTTCTCGATTTGCGAAGTGGCGGCAATTTACTGTTAAGTCTATACTTTGGATTATTCCACATATTATATTACTCTATGTGAGATGTACTTTTCTCTCATTCCACAATAAATCTTTCATTCCAATAGTCCCGACACCTGTACATCACTCACATACCTCAACATAGATTAATACTGGTAGCTTCTCATTGAATATTAAATATGTGCTATCCTCCATATTTTTCTTCCTCTGACACACACAATGTTTTGAGTTTTCTATGCAAAAGGATAGCAGAGAATCCTTGATCATGATTTCATACGTGCCAAAAAGAGGCTTTCTAAAAGATTTCATACGGATATGCAAGACACTTACAGCTAAAATGTGATGTGTTTTCTATATTAGTTTTTTTCTCCAATTAGTAAAGGCAGATTAGCCTTAATTATTCTACAATTTTTATGTGATTGAAAAACATTCGCCAATGTAATTATTATTTTCCCCAAAAATAATGAATGATTCGCCTTAATTTTTCCACATTTTTCATGCAATATGAACAAAATCGCCAATGTAATTATTATTTTTCCCCAAAAATAATGAAATATTCACCTTAATTTTTCAAAAAAATTCACGCAAAAGAAAAAGATTCACAAATAAAATTAATTTTTTTTCCCAAAAACAATGAAAAATTCGCCTTAATTTTCTTACAATTCTTACACAGCTGAGAAAATTTCGCCAACGAAATTTCATATTTTTCCCCTATTAAAAAAAAATCGTCAAAAAAATTAATATTTTCCCCCAAAACATTGAAAGATTCGCCAGGATTTTACACCTTTACCCAGGGGGGGTTTCTTAAAGTTATTCTTGGAGGCAGTGACAAAATGCATGGTTTTTGGAGAGATAAGTTTTGCCCCTTCCCTTGAAACTATGAGTTAGTCTTTTGTAGGAAATTTGATTATTATGTTTTACATTATTTTTATTTTTTTAAGAGAGAGTTGATAAGTGTTCATGTAGGTATTTGGGAATGCTGTAAGAGAAATGAGCTAATAAAAATGCTTGAGTGGTGTTTTTGTGTAATAGGTAAAATGCATTTTTGAATGGGCTATTACCATTGAACACAATGCTTATAGAGTGGTTTCCTCTTGCTTGGGGATAGGGCTAGAGCCCTTTGAGGCTTCATGATACCATTATGGTTGGGTGGAAAGCAATTCTTTTTTTTTCCCCCCCATTGACTTACCTTTATGGAGGATCATATGATTACTTTGAAAATGGTAGTTTAAGAGACATTTCATTGTGTTTTTTGGTTTACGGTATCAATATGTAAAGGAAGAGAAAGTTGTTTCTCATTGGTTTTTCACCTTTGAATATGTTCATATCTTGAAGATGAACTTGTTAGTGCTATGATTTTGTCTTATTTTTGGGAGGAAAAGGTAGCATTTGTAAAATTGTAATAAAAGACAATTATAAGCTTTATGCATTTTTATTTTAAAGGAGGGGCGAGGGATAAGGGGTTTAGTGCTAATCGTTTGTAAAATATCATGTAGATGTAATATAGTTTCTCCCCCCTTCCTTCTTGGAAGTAGTGAATAGTAATTTCATGACAATTTAAGGACATTGATTAGTAAAATGTGAAATTAGAAAAGACATGTGTCTCACCTTATAGTAGAAGAAATAAATGTATTATTTATGAGGAAATAAAATTTAAATATGTGCGGCGCAAACATGCTTCTTTGACAAATGAGCATTTTGCTTTTTAGCATAACTTTTTGTTTTCATTTAAAATAACTAAACCTAATGTTAGAGTCAGTATAACTTATGAATATTTATAAAACAAATATAAATATAAATTTTTTCTTATACCATACAATTTAAATAAAGAGTTATGTATATAATTTATAATAATATATTTATTAAATTTTAGTCAGTCATTTGCTCATGGTTATTGAAAGTATATCTAACCAAATTATACCCAAAAAGTATGTCTATTATCTCATATAAATAAAGAAATATACAAATTAGATGCACTTATTTACACATTTATATATTCATATGTGATTAGTCACTGTAACTATTGGGAATAAGCTATGGATGGAACTTTCTTTAAGCGATCCTTCCATGCCATATTGTAATAGTCTAAATAGGTACATATTGGAATAATAGCAAATTTTATACCTCTACTATAATAATTGAGTCTATGTTGTTCATAAGAGCTTGTTCTAGAATAAAATTACCCCTCTTGATTCAACGGGTGAGGACAAATAATCGTTGTATAAAAGAATTGATGTATAGAACCAGCTGAGCACGTCTTTTAATTCTTCATTTTATCTCTTTTTTTTTCCAGTTCCTTTTTACCTACCAATTTTTTCTTTTTAATCATATTTGTTCAATGAAAAAAGAACTGTTGTATATACTACAAGCATGGTTCAGGTCGGTTTCCTCCTAGAATTATCTTAAACCCATAGATAACACTTGGCTTTAAGATATTAGCTTGAACACTCTGAAATTTCTTTAATAGCAAAAGAAAACCCATACATTGTTGGCTGAAAAGAAAAGAACAACTTGGTTGTCTTGATAGAAAAAGAAACAATAGAATAAATACTACTGTAATTTTGCATATTTCTAATATCAAATAAATGGAGGAGTAATTGTTTGATATTGTAACCATTTTTGGAAGTCTTGAGCACTTAGGGGACAGAGAGTTAAATCCTTTTGTGGGTGGCAAAACTATATATTCATGTCAAAAAAGATTGCTAGAGTAATATGGTGAGTAAGTGGGAGTATTGATCCCAGCTAAATGCAAAGAAAAGGCAACTCTCAACTATGATGTTTTGTCATTCACCAAGGAGGATTTGTGAAAACAATCAAACTAGCTAAAGAATACTGCGATAACATGCTATATGTTGGTTCTCAGATGGCACCACCTCCACTTCCATTCTCCTCATTATTATTTGATGCAAGCTATGCATTTGTTTGCAACTTTAGTATAAAAATAAATCAAGTGATATCTAACACATAATTCCTATCACTTAAGTTATAAAGGTAGTAAAACTATGCTCTCAATGAAATCTCTACTATCATTCATTACATCCCTATTGCTTGTGTGCTCCCAGTGCTATTTAGCATAATGGACACCAATCCATAGAATATTTGAAGTAAATCATGCAGTAGTCGATTTTTTATATAAAATATCATTTGATAAAAAATACAAAATTTGCAAATTACAACGGATTTTTATGCAATTTCTACTTGTTCAATCTTCTTAATATACCTTCTCAATGCTGTAAAAATGTAAAAAATCCACTGAAAAATAATTATTATGCAAATTTGTATTTTTGATTCAATATTGTTTTGTGTAGAAAATAGCCCCCACCATAAATTATTAGCTGAAAATCCATGCTTGTTGTCAATAAAGTTAGGTGTGTGTTCATTACTAGTAGGTGAGTGGAGAGATTATTCAATTAGTATTATTGAACTAAGAAGACATGGACCTCACCCAATAAATATTGGATGAAAGTGTGTATCTTTTCTCTAAGGTGGAGGTTCATGACAAGCAATGAAGATGAGTGCACACAAAGATGTGATTAAGTATACCACATTAGATATGGGCCTGTTGTTAGAATTGAATTAATAAAGGGTGAAGGGTGAGAACTTTCTGTCCATGTTCTTGAAGGATAAAAAAATATAGTGCCAACAATGGGATGCAGCTAATCTGGCTTCAAAATAGTTGACTAACCTTCGTGTTATACACACAATCAAAAAATAAAAGACGTAGCTAGTTCTGCCGAGCACGACCGAGATCTGTAGTTTTTGAGGTACGTAGTTATGTTCATTTACTTACTTTTGGTACTAAGTGCAGCAACAAATTTAGAAATCATAAGGTATAGTCAACTAGATGTGAACGTGAAACTTAACCCTTGTATTGCCGAGTGTGAACGTAAGGATCATTAAGATTTTAAGCTTAGTTTGAAAAAAAAGGTAACTATAGATATCTCTTAATAGATTGACTTTAAAGAAAGTTGGTGCTCCATGCACAATCCTATAACAAAAATTTCAAAATACAGTTTTGTTTCTATTATATTGTATCTTATTTATCCCATCAAAGTATATAAAAGTACTTAAAGAATAATTTATTTATTAATTTCTTAATCACTTTTAGGGAGAGGGGTCAATATGTGCACACCCTAACTTTCAAGGTCCACGTGCAATGCTATGTGGACCTCTAATTAAAAAAAATATACCGATGTGTGGGAAATCTAGTTTGTAAACTAAAAAAAATCCCTTTTTTAATTCTAGGCCTATATGCCACATGTAAAATGATAATTCAACCAAAGTGTCAAATATTTACCAATTTGGATAGTTGACCAATCGTGACATGGGACCACCCCCACAAGTTGTGTGGCACAACACTTGAACTAGATGTTGTTATTGTGTAGCAAGTGAACACTTTGCCACCCTAAAATTTCATTTCATTGCATTTCCATCACCCCATATTTTCCTTACAGGGACATTAACTATGTGTCCCTCCCCATTACATTCACTGCATGGCACACAAATTCCAAGCATTCCTTTATTTAATGCTCTTTCTTCCTCACACAATATGCTAATTTTAGGTCCTTTTGTTCAAATATCTTCTAGAGTCTTCATTTGGTTAGGAACCATAAGGTGTTTGTCTGTGCTCTTTGCTACTACAATCTTGTCACCAATAGATGTTATTCTCGAACACCGGTCTCCCTTTCGACATGGTGATGGTTACACTCTTGTTTTTCAACTATATCAAACCATTCTCTACTTTGTAGGTAAACACTTTAAGATATTCATCACTATTTTCCATTCTTTCAACCAACTTTGCATTTAACCATTCCATGTTTGCTTGTCACTAACTTGCAAGTTTGAGCTTGCAGTTTCCACAGTTGGCCAACACTTGTAGTTTCGCTACCTTGACAACATTCCTTCAACCCAAGTGAGGTTTTGTAACCTCACTAAGGAAACACCAATATCCTCTGATTACACGCTTCTTTCATTTTCAAAATTGTAATATAATTTTTGTTTCTTATTCAGTAAATTATAATTATGAGGTTTTTCTATTTTGTGGGTGCTTGTCTAATACATTTTTCTATGGTTAGTGAGGTCTATCAATATGTCTTGAAGTGTGCTTATGTATTGACCTTGGGCTTTTGGTCAAGCTTCATTGCCACTTACTAATTGAGTATACATTATTGAATGGGTTTTCAATTTTCATAGGCATTTTGTGATGATTTTTTTTTTTGAATGGTTGTACTTTTTTTTTTTCAAATCGTTTATTTAAATTGCAAGTTTTACATAAATGGATTAAGGTAAATGTCAATTTTGGTATGTGTTTTCTAATTTCATTAGGTACGCAATGTGGGAAACCAAATCTAAAACTTAAATCAAGTACCTTGTATCTTTCAATGCTGAAATTTCTTCTTTGGTAATACAGTTGGGGCTGCTCATTATGTATTGTCACATTTGAATTCATACAAGGATAAATCAGCTAATGCATTTTGATATGCCTTTTTGAAATTTAACATCATTTTGTAATTGTTTACTCTTAGCTCCTATTACAACAAGATCTTAAATATTTTACAAAATCTGATTTCATATTTGTTTAAGATCTTATGACTATAAACATCTTTAAGCTAATAATCATACTTCTCCAAAATAATACATGGGTTGCAATTCATAGCATATAAGTATGCAATTCTATTAAAGATATGTCCCTTTCTTAATGCCTAATTCACTTAATAGGGAACCTTTTTGTTCTTAAATCCTTTTAGAAATGGTTTTCATTCATGCCAGCTTAATCATCTGAAAAACCAACCAACATAAAATACTTGGAAATGTTGCAGTTGTTGCAAACTTTTTTCCCGATTCAAAACTACGAGTATGAGTCTTCACACCTATATCAAGGTCTTTATCTTCACAGAGTCACCAACTCTCTTTGTAGAGGAATGAATTTTCAAGAATTTCAAAGACCCTTAAAAACCACTTTCATTCCGGGTCCTTTCCAACAACAAAGTCACTTAAACATCTCTTCAAATGTGCTACAACAACTATTCTCCAAGTTTAAAAACTCTTATCTAAACCAAATGTTCTGATTCATTAAATTCTTGACTCTTTTCACATAGCTGTTGAACTAATTCCTCAACACATTCACCAATATGTTGGTTCTCAAATCAATAGATTACTAAAGCCTAAAGATATGCCAAGTCTTATGCTCAATTTTAGTACTAAATTTGGCCAACAAAAAGGATTTAAAAAAGTTGAAATTATTTGTACTTTAGGCTATGCAACACCTACGTTGGTATCCCTCAATTCACATCATTTGAAGATCATATATTTTAAAACATTAATCAATGGTGCTATAACAAATAAAACTTCACATAAAATTGCAAGGGTTTGTGTGACTACTTGACTGCTTTATCCCTTGTCTTCCATTTATCACCGACATGAAGTGAAAAGGAAAATAAAAAACTTGTACACTAAAATAGGAATTAAAAATGATTTTCAAATTTAGAATATTTCCAACTAGGGTTTGCACAAAAACTACACTAGATCAATGCCTTGTACATTCATGGAGTCAAGATGAACTAACCCAGATGATAAAAGAATGATCACATAATTAGTAACCATTAAATCATTGTTGCTTTACTTATGCAGGAGCATCATAGTAGTTCAAGCCGACACTTGGATTTGATCTCGGTGAGACATTGATCTTGGTATTGGCCCGATATTGGTGTTCTCTTATTGGTTGGTTTTGCAGTATATAGAATTAGGTTGCAGGTGATTTCTATAACTTGTGGATCTTTGAGCGATGTAATTTTGGGCCTTTTCTAATGTTCCCGGAGGACCGCATGAAGTTTTATGCATTTGAAGATGTTCTTGGTGATTTGGGCTGACATGTTATTGTTTGCACGTTTCATCATGAACCGGTTGGTCTTTGGCCGACTTGATCTAGTTGATATTGGTTGCGAATGGTATAAAGGAAAAGTTTAGAGATTATTTTGTAGGACAAAGGATGGAGGTCAAAGAAAGTAGAGACCAAGTGAAGAAGTAGTTTCCAAAGAGATTCTGGTCCAGGGGGACTGAAGTTCGGATCAGTGTAGAAGAGTGCAGACTGTTACCAGAGGCCTATTTGTCGAGCAGAAGATTTGCAAATCTAAGATTTATGTTGCATGGATTGTTTTGTAATCCTTGGCTGCAGTCCAACATGTGTAGCTACTGAAGGCTTATGCAATTTTGTAGATGACTGTAATGATGGACTTATTTGCTATTGATTATATTTTATATTCCTTCTACTAGTTAGGGTTTCTTATCGGTTATATCTTGTGATCTGTTATCGATTGTTAGTATCTTGCATAGTGTTTTGTGTTATGAGCTGCAAGGTGGGGATGAACTTCATTAGATCTCCCTACCTTGATTGTGTCAAGTGGTATCAGAGCTGGTTTGTGAACCTGTTGATCAGAGAAGACTTAATTATGTACCAGTTGGCTGGAAAGAAAGTTGAGGCATCTTGTAGACTTGTTCAGATCGTCGAACGTGAGGCAGTACAAGGATTGCAAGTAGACCATCAAATCTAGAGCTTGAGCTTGAGGTAGTTAGTGGGTGGAGACTTGAACAAATCATTGAACCAAGGCAGGATGCAGGGTGGAGTGGTAGATCGCCGAGGAGAGGCAACCGAAACCTGTAGTCAGACCGTCGAACCCTTGAGGCAGTTGCAAGTACCTACTGATAGATTGTCGAACTAGATCAAGTGATGGGACTCAATTTTCAATTAACCTCAAGAGTCTGATGTAGGAGCACCAAAGTAGCTCAAACTGACACTTGGATTTGATCTTGGTGAGACATCGATCTTGGTATTGGCTCGGTATTGGTGTGCTCTTACCGGTTGGTTTTACAGTGTATGGAATTGGGTTGCAGGTGATTTTCGTAACTTACGGATCATTGAGAGATATTATTTTGGGCCTTGTCCAATGTTCCCGGAGGGCCACATGAATTTTTATACATTTGAAGATGTTCTTGGTGATTTGGGCTGACATGTTATCGTTTGCATGTTTCATCATGAATCAGTTGGTCTTTGGTTGACTTGATCGAGTTGTTATTCCTTGTGGATGGTATAAAGGGAAAGTTTAGAGATTCATTTTTTAGGATAGAGGACGGAGGTTGAAGAAAATAGAGACCAAGTGAAGATGTAGTTTTTGAAGAGATTCTGGTTTGGGGGAACTGACATCTGGAGGGACTAAAGTCCGAATTAGTGCAGAACAATGCATAACAATGCAGACTGTTACCAGAGGCCTATTTGTCAAGCAGAAGATCTGCAGATCTTAGATTTGTGTTGCATGGATTATTTTGTAATCTTGGGCTATGGTCCAACATGTGTAGTTGCTGAAGGCTTATGTAATTATGTGGATGATTATAATGATGGACTTACTTGTTATCGGTTATATCTTGTGTTCCTTCTACCGGTTAGGGTTTCTTACCGGTTATATCTTGTGTTCCTTCTATCGGTTAGGATTGCTTACCAGTTATATCTTGTGTTCTGTTATCGGTTGCTGGTATCTTGCATAGTGTTTTGTGTTATGAGTTGCAAGGCGGGGATGTCCTTCATTGGATCTCCCTACCTTGACTGTGTCACTTACACTAATGGAACTTCTCATGGGCATACAAATAATCTCCTTACAAATATTGAAACATAACACAATGTCGTTAGCATTTAACTGATAGAAAATTTTAGCTTGCTCCTTAAACAAAAGCCATCAACAAAACACTTATTGTAGCAAATGTGCAGCAAAAAACATGATTTAAAAGATAAAGCATATATTCAGGAGACACTATTGTATGGTGTTTCTCATCCTAGATGCAAACTAATTTTCTTGACATTATCAAAGCAACTAGTTACAACATCTTAAACTTAAAGAACAACCTAAACCTAGTAGAGTTACTTTGTATAAATAATTACATTACTTAGAAAACCAGAATAGGAACCTTTGTAAAATGAAAGAAAATTACATTTAAGGAATAAAGAAGACCTAAAGTTTATCTATAGCAGACACATGCCTTTTTCAACTTCAATTTGAATTGCAACACTTGACACCCTAAACATTCTCTAGCTTACATTACTTTTCTTCTCACCTGCTTAAAAATATTTTATTTCCCTTTCACTTGCACCTTACATGAAATTTGTCTTTTATCTTCATTTTTTCTTGCAACATTTGAAATATTTGTTATTTTCCTATTTACATTGCATCGTGATTTTTTTTTACCCTTGGTGGAAAAACCATCTTCATTATTGCACTTTGCCATTTACAAGCTCCATCGATCCAATGATATCTATGGAGCTCCCAAAACCCTCTGATGATCAAACGATGAGGTAGCTCCATTGATGGAACTTATACCATCTATGGAGCTTCCAAAATCTTTCAACAATCTAATGATGAGGAATCTCCATCGATTTGTTAGATATTGCTGCTGCTAGGATATATTGTTGTCACTGATGTCAATATATTTCTATGTTTTGGTGCTATGGTGATTGCAGAGAGCTGATTTGGTTAGTTTATCTATTTGGGATGCTAAATCAACTAGAGATACTTCATTCTTTATTGATTTCATGATTCTAAGTGGTGATTCGACCGGGTTGTGGATTTGGGTATGAAGTTTGGTTTTTCTGTTTAGTGGTTGGCAGAGTCTGGTATTTGATCCGTTGTGCTTTGATCTTGAGTTGTGGATTTGGGAGAGTGTTTGGAATGTTCATGTGTATCTTGATTTTAGATGGTTCATGATTTGGTGCTTTCCAAGTTATCTTTCTAGTCCAAATTGTTGTTGTTGAGTGTTGTTGAGTGTTAGCATGTTGATCGATGAAGATTTGATTAAGTGGTGTTGGTGCATCTTGTTGGCATTATAACAGACAATAAGAGATTGTTGGCATTTCAATAAGGATATTGAGAAGGTTGTTGATGATTTTGGATATAACTGATTAAGGATGTTTACTGTCTTAATATTATTATTTTGTCATTGATGTCAAGAAATTGATTTTCTAATTCAGTATGATGTTGCCATATCTTAAGAAGTATGTTTTGATGAGTATAAAGATGTCGGTAAAAGACACAGAAAGATTGTGATGAATAAGGGGAGAAATAAGTTATTCAATGGGCAACTATTACCGAGTTAGACAATGATGAGATCATGATGTTTAGATTGTTTTGATATCCTACATATGTTGTTGATTGTAAGGTTAATACTATACTATGTTACCGAGCAAAGAACCTAGTTGGTAAACCCTAAGGTTATCGCTATCGGTTAATGAAGGCGAAATGTCTACCGAGTGAAGTTTAGTATTTACCGAGTTGCAATCAAGCTGTAACAGAATGCATTAAATGATTAAAAGCATTATTTAATGAAGGAAGCTGATGAGCTGGAATTGATTAAATGATTGGTATGCTGTGCATGAAGTTTGTTAAGGATCTATGGTAAAGGAAGATTGATAGGAAGATCTACATCTTAGATTGAACCACAATACCTTAGCACAAGTTCCAAGGCGAGGTAAAATGTTTTCAGATCGAAGGATACATTGAACCTGGTCAAGTTTAAAGATCTGATGGCTATGATTGATCATGGGATATGTGATCAAGGAGATTAAGCGGTTAGCAAATTATTTATAAATAAGGAACTGTTGATAAACAATGCATGCAGGCAAGTATAAGCACATGGATGCTACATAGTGATTACCGAGCACAGAAGCTTGAAGACCTATTTGATTAAAAGAGTATAGAGCCCAGTAGAGGGACAAGATAAGTCCTATGACTAGATTGTATTGAGCAAATAAGAATCTGCTTTAGCATTTTTGATGTGAAGTTGCAGATATATTTTATTACTGTTATTTTGTAAAGTGACAAAAAATCTCTTAACTGAGTGGAATTAACAGTCTTATTTGTAAAACCCTCTAGCAAGGTGACATTCTAATTGAGTGTTTAAAACCCTTTAACAAGGTCACCTCTAACAAGGTGAAGATCCTAACAGTTCTGAGGAAAATCCCTTAACCGGGTCACATCTAGCAATGTGTTTGTAATCTTTAACAAGATTTTCTTTTAACCGAGCATACTCTAGAAGAGTATATTTCTTAGTATGTCCAAAATCCCATAGTGGTTTTTCCCTATTTGGGTTTCCACGTTAAATCTGGTGTTATGAGTGTTATGATGTTTATATGCTTATGAGTTTGTATGTTTAGCAGTTTTGGTTATATTGTTGAAGTATATGTTACCAAGGTTGAATCTATTGTTTTTATGGAAGATTAAGTTTGTATGATTCACCCCCCCTCTCATCTTGTTAGCTTGGCATCTGTACTTAATAATTAGTATCAGAACTATCAATTGGTATCAGAGCTTTGGAATCCGGAAGAAAAAGTTTAAAGGTACTTGAGGAAAAGATCCAAAGATGTATAAGAGGGATGCACCGAAGCTGAACAAGTCAAGTTTCTCTACATGGCAGAAAAGGATGAAGCTGCACCTATCAGGAGTTGGAGAATATGTTGTATATTATTTGGAGAATGATTTCATTACACCTAGCACCTATCCATTGACAATGGAAGAGATAAAGGCAAAGCAAGAACATATTCAAGCAATGATTGAGATAACATCTGCATTGACTGACTCAGAGTTTAATGATCTAGAAGGCTGCAATGATGCCAAGGCAATGTGGGACAAGCTCATATCTGTGTATGGAGGTGATGAACATGTTCAAAGAGAAAAAGTGGATAGTCTAAGAGGACAACTTGAATCTATGAGAATGAATGAAGGTGAGAACATAACCTAGTACAATACAAGACTAAAGGAGATTGTCAATCAAATCAAAGGAGCAAGAGGAACCATTAAAGAAAAGGATGTCACAAGTAAGTTATTGAGAACACTTCTACATGCTTATGCAATCTAAGTCTCTACAATCAATGAATTGAGGTCTATACCTAATATGCCAGTTTCTTTGGATGCTACTATTGGTAAGCTACATGCATTTGAATTAAGTAATTTTGATAACAGTGGGTCTTCGGTAAATAAAGTTGAATCTGCATTCAGTTATTTTCATCTTGGTGAATCTAATGATTACAATGATAGAATGAGTAAGTATTCTTAAGGGAATCACAATGGAGCAAGTGAAAGATTTTGTAAGAACATGGAAGAAGTACACAAATTGTATGAGGAAATCAGAAAGCAAGAAGAGTTTGAAGCACTATTAGCTAGAAGGTTACCGAGAGGCAAAGGTAAGTATAAAGGAAAACTACCTTTGAAATGTTTCAATTGTGATAAGATAGAAAAATATATCTTCTAACTGTCCTGATAAAGATTCTACTGAAAAGAGAGATTACCAAGATGACAGACAGAAAAATAATCATTACAGAGGATACCGATACTTCAGAAGAAGAGATAGAAAGTCATGCCTAATAGCCGATGAGGAATCAAATGATGATAAATCAGATGAAACTGATACAGAGGAAGTATTTTATGTGGCTATCAAAGATGGATCAGATGAAGAAAGGTACGAACAAAAAGCCCTAATATCTCACATAAATACTAATGATTCTTGGATCATAGATAGTGGATGCTCACATCACATGACAGGTGATAAACTCAAGTTTGTTAAATTAGAAGATTATGATGGAGGTTATGTAAGATTTGGTATTGATGCACCATGTCGGGTAAAAGGTAAAGGATCCATAACACTTCTTGAGAATTCTAAATGTAATGATGTTTATTGGGTTGAAGGTTTGAAATATAATTTGTTGAGTGTAGCACAGCTAAACAACACAGGTTACCGAATATAATTTTAGAAAGGAATTGTCAAAGTTCATGACAAGCATAGGAAGTTAGCTGCTACCGGAACTCAAACAAAAGGTAACACATTTCATCTTGACTCAACTAGGAATAAGTGTCTGTATGCAAAGATAGATGATACCTGGTTATGGCATAAAAGGTTTTGTCATATAAATTTTGATAATCTGATCAAAATAAGTAAGAAGCAGCAAGTAAGAGGCCTACCGAGTTTGGAAAAACCTGAGAATGCTATGTGCCGAGGATTTTAGATGGGTAAGATGACAAGATCAAGCTTTACAAGTAAGTCCTACACTTCTAAGGGAATTTTAGATCTTGTGCACACTGATCTTTCTGGTCCTATGAAAGTTCAAAGTTATTATGGTGATAAATATTTCATATTATTTGTGGATGATTACTCAAGGATGATGTCAGTAATGTTTTTAAAAGAAAAATCAGAAGCTTTTCAAATGTTTAAATGGTACAAGGCAAGAGTTGAAAATGAAACAGGAAGACAACTAAAATATCTTAGATATGATAGAGGAGGAGAATTCACTTCTGATGAATTTAACTTATTCTGCAATGATCATGGTATAAAAAGACAAGTCTTTGCACTGAGAACTCCACAACAAAATGGGATAGCTGAGAAAAGAAACAAATCTATTGTGGATTGTGCCAGAACCCTGATGATTGAAAAGAAAGTGCCACAAACATTTTGGAGAGAAGCAATAAGGACAACAATTTACACCCTGGACTGAGTACAACTGAAGAAAGGAACTTTGAAGACACCATATGAAATTTGGTATGACAAGAAACCTAATGTAAGTTACT
Organism: Cryptomeria japonica; assembly: GCF_030272615.1. Classification (NCBI taxonomy): domain Eukaryota; kingdom Viridiplantae; phylum Streptophyta; class Pinopsida; order Cupressales; family Cupressaceae; genus Cryptomeria; species Cryptomeria japonica. Next base: position 110,459,534 of record NC_081413.1, on the reverse strand, counting down.
TCAAAATATTTGGAAGTAGATGCTATGTACACAAAGATGATAGAAATGGAAAGTTTGATCAGAAAAGTGAAGAAGGAACATTTCTTGGTTATTCTTCTAAAAGTAAAGCATTTAAATGTCTGATCAAATCATCTAACAAAATAGTAAAAAGTGCAAATGTGAAAATTGATGAATTTGCAGAAAGAAATGATGAAGGAAACTCCAAAGAACCAGAAGATTATGAAGGATTTGTATATGTTCAACCGAGAAGTCCTACCGAGAAAGCTGTTGAAGAAAATGAAGATAATGTCCAGTTACCGAGTGATGAAGAAGATCATATAGAACCTACCGAGCCTGTATTAGCCAAGTATGTAAGAAGGAATCATGCATCAAGTCAGATTATAGGAGATAAGGATGATCCAATGATGACAAGGAACAAACTGAGACATAACACATGTCTGATATCTGAATTTGAACCGAGAATAGTGAAAGAGGCATTTAATAGTGAAGATTGGATAAATTCTATGATAGAAGAGATTGATCAAATCAAGAAGAATGACACATGGACACTGGTCCCAAGACTGAAGGACAAACATGTAATCAGTACAAAGTGGATTTTCAGAAACAAGCTGAATGAAAAAGGTGAGGTCATTCAAAATAAAGCAAGACTAGTTTGCAAAGGTTATGCTCAAGAAGAGGGAATTGATTATGGTGAGATTTTTGCACTTGTGGCAAGACTTGAAGGAGTAAGAACATTGTTGGCATATGCTGCTTTCAAAAATTTCAAGGTATATCAAATGGATGTCAAATCTGCATTTCTGAATGGTATATTAGAAGAAGAAGTTTTTATTGAACAACTTGAAGGATTTGTTGAAGGAGAGAATAAAGATCAGGTATGTAAATTGAACAAAGCTTTATATGGTCTGAAACAAGCACCTAGAGCATGGTATGAGAGATTGCACTCTTATTTAATCAAGATTGGTTTTATAAGGATAAGTGAAAACAACAATATGTACATGAAGAATGATGAAAATGGAATACTGATCTCAGCCATATTTGTTGATGATATTATCTTTTGTGGAAATGACTCTTTATGCAAGAACTTTGGAAATGAAATGAGTAAAGAATTTGAGATGTCATTAATCGGTGAGATAAAGTATTTTATAGGTTTACAAATACTACAAATGAAAGATGAGATTTTCATTACTCAATGCAAGTACATAAAGGAAATCTTAAAGAAATTTGGAATGGAGGATTCAAAACCAGTAAGTACTCCTATGACTACCAACTGTAAATTATCAAAGAATGATGAATCTGCATCTGTTGATGAGACACTTTACCGATCCATGATTGGAAAGCTACAATATGTTGTTCACAGCAGACCAGACATAGCACATGCAGTAGGTACAGTTGCAAGATTTTTTGCAGATCCCAAGGAAACACACATGACAACAATCAAGAGAATTTTCAGATACTTGAAAGGTACTGAGGATTATGGTTTAGTATATCAGAAAGGAAATGACTTTGATTTAAAAGTTTATATTGATGCTGATTGGGTAGGTAACATTGATGACAGAAAAAGCACAAGTGGAGGAGCTTTCTTTTTAGGAGAAAGACTAGTGAGTTGGCTTAGCAAGAAACAAGGATGTGTTTCACAGTCAACAACAGAAGCTGAATATGTTGCTCCAGCATTGAATTGTACTCATATAGCATGGATCAAACAACTGTTGGAAGGTATAAATGAGAAAGTTACCGAGCCAGTAACTATATTCTGTGACAATACTAGTGCCATTAACATTTCAAAGAATCCTGTTATGCACTCTAAGACAAAGCACATCTCTATCAAATATCATTATCTTAGAGAAGAAGTTGAAGAGAAGAAAGTGGTGTTGGAGTATGTTAGCACAAAGGAACAAATAGCAGATATCTTCACAGAGCCACTTCCAAGGGACACTTTTGAGTATCTTAGAAGTAAGTTAGTGGTCCTACCCCTATCTTCTACTCACTAACAGAGTTCGGTGAAAGCATCAGTTCGATGAATCTATAGAATATTATGTGTGGATTGATGCTTATTTACACACTTTAGGATGTTTTCTAAAGGTGTACAGGGAACAATTACAAGGAACATGAATTGAAGACATAATGCTCTGACCGAGACTAAGTTGACACATAACAGCAAGGAATTCACTTCTCAGCGGAAGAAATCATGTTTTAGTTCTTTACTTTTTGGCATTGTTGTCAAAGGTGGAGAAGACTATTGTATGAGGGAGAAGTCTGATGATAGGGGGAGAGCATTTCAGAATCTCACAACAATCTGAATCCAAATCAGCAAGTCAAATCAATTGGTTTTACCATCAATGCCAAAGGGGGAGATTGTTGGCATTATAATAGACAATAAGAGATTGTTGGCATTTCAATAAGGATATTGAGAAGGTTGTTGATGATTATGGATATAACTGATTAAGGATGTTTACTGTCTTAATATTATTATTTTGTCATTGATGTCAAGAAATTGATTTTCTAATTCAGTATGATGTTGCCATATCTTAAGAAGTATGATTTGATGCGTATAAAGATGTTGGTAAAAGACACAAAAAGATTGTGATGAATAAGGGGAGAAATAAGTTATTCAATGGGCAACTATTACCAAGTTAGACAATGATGAGATCATGATGTTTAGATTGTTTTGATATCCTACATATGTTGTTGATTGTAAGGTTAATACTATACTATGTTACCGAGCAAAGAACCTAGTTGGTAAACCCTAAGGAACCTAGTCGGTAAACCCTACGGTTATCGCTATCGGTTAATGAAGGCGAAATGTCTACCGAGTGAAGTTTAGTATTTACCGAGTTGCAACCGAGCTATAACAAAATGCATTAAATGATTAAAACCATTATTTAATGAAGGAAGTTGATGAGCTGGAATTGATTAAATGATTGGTATGCCATGCATGAAGTTTGTTAAGGATCTATGGTAAAGGAAGATCGGCAGGAAGATCTACAGCTCAGATTGAACCATAATACCTTAGCACAAGTTTCAAGAAATGTATGCAAGTTCCAAGGTGAGGTAAAATGTTTTCAGATCGAAGGATACATTAAACCTGGTCAAGTTTAAAGATCTGATGGCTATGATTGATCATGGGATATGTGATCAAGGAGATTAAGCGGTTAGCAAATTATTTATAAATAAGGAACTGTTGATAAGCAATGCATGCGGGCAAGTGTAAGCATAGGGATGTGACATAGTGATTACCGAGCACAAAAGCTTGAAGACTTGTTTGATTAACAAAGTATAGAGCCCAACAGAGGGACAAGATAAGTCCTATGACTAGATTGTATTGAGCAAATAAGAATTTGCTTTAGCATTTTTGATGTGAAGTTGCAGATGTATTTTATTACTGTTATTTTGTAAAGTGATAGAAAATCTCTTAATCGAGTGGACTTAACAGTCTTATTTGTAAAACCCTCTAGCAAGGTGACATTCTGATTGAGTGTTTAAAACCCTTTAACAAGGTCACCTCTAACAAGGTGAAGATCCTAACAGATCTGAGGGAAATCCCTTAACCGGGTCACATCTAGCAATGTATTTGTAATCTTTAACATGATTTGCTTTTAACTGAGCATACTCTAGAAGAGTATATTTCTTAGTGGGTCTGAAATCCCATAGTGGTTTTTCCCTATTTTGGTTTCCACGTTAAATCTGGTGTTATGAGTGTTATGAGGTTTATATTCTTATGAGTTTGCATGTTTAGCAGTTTTGGTTATATTGCTGAAGTATATGTTACCGAGGTTGAATCTATTGTTTTTATGGAAGATTAAGTTTGTATGATTCACCCCCCCTCTCATCTTGTTAGCTTGGCATCTGTACTTAATAATTAGTATCAAAACTATCACATCTATTGTGGATAGTTCTAATATTCTTGCTGGTGTTTTCTAATCATTTCCTATTTGTTTTGGTGGTCCACATTGATCATTGTGCACCTTATTGAATATCTTATGGGTTCGGTGATATTCTTCATGTTATGCGACATTTTCGGTGGTGTAGCATGTTGCGGTTAATCTTGGCAAGATTTCTGGTGGTGTTGTGTGTTTGAGGATTTGATTTGGGTCCATGATATGTTGTCTATGGCATTTTATTAGTCTGGAGGATGATTTATGTAACGTATGATGTAATTTTATAATTAGGTGTTGAGGGTTTGCCCGATGTTGTAGTCAAGGTTGATGATTTGTATAAATAGGGTTCATATTCATTTAATTTGGGTGTTGTGGTTGTGTTTGTATTATCAAAGAGTTGTGTATATGTGAACAAGTGAATTCATCTTTCAGTGAGGTGTATTGAGCAGAGATTGTTTCAGGGCAAACAAATGATCATAATTGGAACTGTCATCAGGCATTAGGAGATGCTATTCTTTTAGCTCATCTAAATCGGATTGTAGTCCGAATATTATTTTAAGGTAGTGAACCTTCCTTGAGGGTTGTAGCCTTCCGTGTTATCATATTTTGAGTAGTGAGCTCTTGAAAGTGTGCCTAAATGCATGTGCATTCCCCACTATAATATTTACACATACTAATGTAGAGTATCATCTCATTGTGGGTAGGTTCCCACCATGGTTTTCCCTTAATCGGGTTTTTTGCGTCAAAATCTTGGTGTTATGTGTGTTGTTGTTATTGTGTTTATCTTTATTCTTTCCGCAGTTGATCAGATCTGAGATTGTGCTTAAATTGTTTGATCTCATGAAAACTGATTCACCTCCCTCTCTTAGTTTTCCTTCATTGTTGTTACCAACAATTGGTGTCACAACTAAATCCTATAGGAGAAGCTTTACCACTTAAGGATATCTAGGAGTGCAACCTATGTGTTCAAGAAGGAGAGTTTGAGATTTGATGGAAACAATTATACTATATGGAAGGATCGGATGGAAGTTCACTTGAAATATCTTGGAGATCATTATTGGAAGATTACAAAGAATGTTTACAATGTTCCTTAGAATGGACTGGTTACTGCCGATGAGATCAAGGATGCTGAACATAACATAAGAGATAAAGAATCATTGTTGAGTGCCCTAACTGATTCAAAGATGACTAATGTGATGGGTTTGCAGACTGCACATGAGATATGGAAAAAGTTAGAGACCTTGTATGAAGGAGATGAAAGATTTAAAGTTGCAGAGTTTGAAAGGAAAGTATGAGACATTGAAGATGGGAGAAGATGAGAACATAACATCCTTTATGGATAAGGTGAATGAACTTTTTATGAACATCATATGTGTCGATGAAACTCTTGAAGAAGATGAGATTGTTGCTAAGATGCCGAGATCCTTGCCTCCTCTTACAAACCTAAAGTAGCTTCTATTGATGAGATCTGAAGTGTGACTACTGTAACAAGAGACATTTTGGTTGGTAAGCTTGTTGCATTTGAGTTAAGTGAATTTGGACAATCACATGGTAAAGCTAAGACTGCATTTAAAGCTTCTGTATCCAGGAAGTAGAGGTATGATCTGGGAGAGAGTTCATGTAGGGTTTCTAGATATGAAAGAGAAATGAGAGAGATGGAAGAACAAAAGAAGGAGTTGGATGATCTTGAAGCACTTATTGCTTGAAGATTGCCTAAGGGAGCCAGTAAGTATGATGGAAATTTACCTTTGAAATGTTTCTCTTGTAATAAGATAAGACATTTTGCTTCTAGGTAATCTGAATGAATGTCTAGATATGATAAGAATGAAAGGCATGATAGATCTGATAAGTATGACAGATATGAGAAGCATGATAAGTCCTATAAGCCTAACCAGAAGTACAAATATCATAAGCGATGTTATTATGTTGTTGATGAAGGTGTGATAGATGAAGAATCTAAGAATGGGAATTTAAAAGATGAATTTATATTTATTTCTATCAAGGAAGATGATCTAGTACCAGCGAATTCTACAAGCTGCATTGTTGAGGAGAAAGCTTTGGCTACTAAGATTGAAGAAAATGATGAATGGGTAATTGATAGTGGTTGTTCACATCATATGACAGGTGATAAAAGCAAATTTGTTAATATGGAAAGGTATGATGGTGGTATAGTGAGATTCATAGATGACAAATCTTGTGTGATCCATGGTAGAGGTTCAATTTCCTTTGATGGTAAGAGAAATATTGATGATGTCTTGTATGTTGAAGGTTTGAAGCATAATATTTTGAGTGTTGGGCAAATGGTTGACAAGGGATATGATTTGCAATTCAAGAATGGTAAATGCAAGATTCTAAATGCCTCTCGTATAGAGATTGCATCAAGGACAAAGACTAAAGGTAATATCTTTCACTTGAATGTCGGTGAGAAAAGTTGTTTGATTTCTCAGATAGATGAAAGTTGGCTGTGGCATAGAAGGATGTGTCATGTTAATTTTGACTGCATGATAAGGATAAGTTCTACTCAAGCTATTAGAGATTTGCCTAAAATTGTGAAGACTTCTAATCCTATATGTAAGTAATGTTAGATGGGAAAGCTAACAAGAACTACATTCAAGAGTAAGTCGTATTCATCTAATGGATTGTTAGATATTTTGCATACTATCTTGTATGGTCCTACAAGAGTGAGAAGCATGCAGGGTGACAAATATTTCATGTTGTTGATTGATGACTACTCTAGAATGATGTGGGTCACCTTTCTAAGGGAGAAATCAAAAGCCTTGGAGAAATTCAAGATATTCAAAGCTAAGGTGGAGACTGAGATAGGGTTGAAACTAAAGTTCCTAAGATCTAATAGAGGAGGAGAATTCACATCTAGTGAGTTTGATACATTTTGTGAGAGGAATGAAATTAGAAGACAATTATTTGCTCCTAGAACCCCTCAACAAAATGGAGTTGTTGAAAGAAAGAACAAAACTATTTTGGATGCTGCTAGGACTATGTTGATTGAAGGAAATGTTGCACAAACCTTTTGGAGAGAAGTTATTAGCACTATTGTTTACACATTCAACCAGGTGCATATAAAAGGTGGTTCTGGTAAGACTCCTTATGAGCTTTGGTTTGGTCATGTTCCTATAGTTAGATATTTCAGAATCTTTGGAAGTAAGTGTTATATAAAAAGAGATGATGATATACGAAAGTTTGAGGTAGGATGTGATGAAGGAATCTTATTGGGTTATTCTACTAAGAGATTGAAAAGATAGTAGAAAGTGCAAATGTGAAGGTTGATGAATGTCATGGAAAACAGATCAAAGCATGTGGATATGAGTTTGATGATCAGGATGCCATTTCAAAGCCTATGCAGACTGACATCTTAAAGAAGAATACTCTGATAGAGATAGTTAATCTGGATATTGTTTTTGCTAGTGAAGGAGTTCAAGAGCTTGAAAGTTAGAACAATCAGAAGACTCTGAGGTATGTGAAATTAAATCATTCAGAAAATCAGATTATTGGTGATGAGAATAAAGGTGTAATGAATAGAAGAAGAATTGTTGCTGAAGAGATGTTTTATTTCAAAGATTGAACCTAAGGATGTTGCTAAAGCATGCAAAGATGAGAACTGGATAAAATCTATGGAAGAAGATTTGAATCAGATTGAGAAGAATAACGCATGGGAGCTTGTTCCAAGACCTAAAGGCAAGAATGTGATTGGCACTAAATGGGTTTTCCAGAATAAATTGAATGAGGTTGGTGAAGTGGTTAGAAACAAAGCAAGATTATTGTGTAAGGGATGTTCTTATATGGAAGGAATTGATTATGAGGATACTTTTTCTCCAGTAGCTATAATTGAAGTTGTTAGATTACTGCTTGCATATGCTGCTTACAAGAATTTCAAGGTATATCAGATGAATGTTAAGTCAACCTTTTTAAATGGTGATTTGGAAGAGGAAGTCTACATTGAGCAACCAGATGGATTTTCATTATTAGATGAAGGATACATGATATGCAAATTGAAGAAAGTACTGTATGGACTTAAGCAAGCCCCTAGAGCTTGGTTTGCTAGATTGGATAGGTACTTGTTGAAGTTAGGATTCTGTAAAGGTACTACTGATAGAAATTTATACTTTAAAGGTTGATAATGATAATATCTTGATTGTTGAAGTCTTTGTTGATATTATTTTTGGAGGAGATGATGATTTGAGTGTGAATTTTGTTGTTGATATGCAAAAAGAGTTTGAGATGTCTATGATAGGTGAGATGAAATTATTTTTAGGATTGCAGATTACACAAACTGGTAAAAGCATTTTCATTTCTCAATATAAGTATGTGAAGGAATTGTTGAAAAAGTTTGGGTTAGTTGATTCTAAGCCTATTGGGACTCCTATGGTGACTGGATGCAAGTTGTCTAAGAATGATGAATCTCAGAAAGTTAATCAGACTTTGTATAGATCTATTGTTGGTGGATTTTTGTACTTAACTCAGACTAGGCCATATATCATGCATGTCGTTTGTCTTTGTGCAAGGTTTCAGGTTGATCCTAAAGAAAGTCATGTCACTGCTGTAAAGAGGATTTTCAGATACTTGAAGGGGACACTTGACTATGGTTATGGTATCCAAAGAATGATGATTTCATGTTATGTTCTCATACTGATGTTGACTGGGTAGGTGATGTTGATGACTAGTAGAACACTACCGGTGGAGATTTCTTCTTGGGGAAGAAGTTGGTTTCATGGGCGAGTAAGAAATAAGATGCTATATATCTATCTATTACTAAAGCTAAATACATTACAATTGCTAGCAAATGTACTCAGGTAGCTTGGATGAAATAGATGTTGAAGAAAATTAGAGTTGTGTATGATGAGCCTATTATTATATAATGTGATAATTCAAGTGCTAATAATATTTACAAGAATATGGTATTGCATTCTAAAACAAAGCATATATCAATTAAGTATCATTTCTTGAGGGATAAAGTCAGTGATGAGGAAGCCAGATTGGAGTATGTATCTAAAAAGGATCAAATTGCATATATTTTCACTAAACCTTTGCCTACAGATACATTTTTATGTTTGAGAGACAAGTTAGGGGTCTTTCCCCCTCCTGATGGGAACTAGATGCATTGAGTTGCATCAATCCGGTGGACTGCATGGTCTTATTGTTGGTATTTTGGTATGGTTTTGTCATTGATGTCAACACCTACTAAAACACTAGCACTTTGGAGATCCAACAACATTCACCGATAAGCAAGTAACTATTGCATAGTTACTGGTATATGGTTCACCGGTAGGATATAATGATCACTGACACTTGAAATGATATGGAAGACACTTGGTAATATTGAAGACATCGTGAGGACATCTTATCTTAATGAATTAATCATTGGTATAATCACATTTACATATTTGCTTTTATTGGCAAATAGGTGCAGGGTTACCTAGGGTTACACCGGCAGGTTTATCTTTTCCAGATCAGCATGGCACGCTATGGAAATGATTAATTATTGTTGTAAATGCATTAAGCCAACATGTTCAATCTGTTATTGCATCAGATATTATATTATTTGTAAAATGTCTTTATTGTAATATCTTGTAGAGCTGACCTACTAAAATTGGTCTTAGGTTATGGTATAAAGGTAAGATCTTATTTGTAAGATTAGGTGTGGAATGCGAAAAAGACTTGTGTGAAGGTATATGGGAGATTAAGCAGTGCAATACACACATACATCATTTGAAGGTGAAGTTAGGTTTTTGTGAAAGCATATCAGCATTACACCAGTATTGAATCCAGCATATGAAGATGCTATTTTGTGCAGTACATTCTTACTGTATTTAACCATCCAACTGTAGTCAGTGTGACTCCCATTTTATGATTGAGCAGTGAGCTCTAGGCTGTTGGCCTTTCTGCATCTGCAGACCCCATTTATGTACACTTACTATTTGCAGTAGTATCATCTGATTGTGGGTAAGGTTTCCCACTATGGTTTTTCCCCTTACAGGGTTTCCACGTACAAATATTGGTGTCATGTGTTGTGGATGACTTTGTGTTTATGTTTCATGCATTAATCTTTACCAGTATAGCAATTAACTATTAAAACTGTCTACCGGCATACTTAATTGGTTTACCAGTATTAAGCATTAAGTTGGTTAAGTTGTTTTTGGTTTGAATTTATTTGACAACTGATTCACCCCCCCCCCCCCTCTTAGTTGTCTCTGGGACCTAAATTGGTATCAAAGCTTAGTCCTCTTTTGCAGAAGTTTAACAGCTTGAGGAGATCCAATGTCTACTAATTATTTCAGGAAGGATAGTCCTAAAATTGATGGAACCAACTATGGAATATGGAAGATCAAAATGGAGACACGTCTAAATTGCATTGGTAAAGACATCTGGGAAGTTACAAAGAAAGGTTACACTGCTGTTGTACCTAGTCAGCGCAGTCCAACTAACTTGGCTAAAGATGAGGAAAATGATTGCAAAGCAAGAGAAGCACTTTTGAGTGCATTATCAGATCAACAAATCATGGGATTATCAGATAGGTCTACTGCTAAAGCTATTTGGAATCATTTGGAAACACTGAATGAAGGAGATTCCATAGTCAAAATTGCAAAACTTGAAAGCTTCTGGGTCAGGTATGAACATCTAAAAATGGAAGAAGATGAAAGGATTTCAGTTTTTATGGAAAGAGTAAATGAAATTGTTTTGGGTATTAAATGTTGTGAAGGAACCTTAAGTGAGGATGAAATTGTTTCAAAAGTTTTAAGAGGATTGCCACCGGCATATAAAATGAAGGTTACTGTTATAAATGAGTTGAGAACAATGCCTAATGCATTAGTAACTAGGGATACATTGATTGGGAAACTTTAAGCTTTTGAAATTGAAGAATTTGGTCCTGTTGCTACTATTAAGACAGATTTAGCCTTTAAAGCATCAACATCATCTACTCCATCATTTGACAAATCTGATTGGAAAGCCTTTTATGCAAGAGAACTTGAAGAAAGTAGGAAAGAAAATGAAGAACTTGAAGAACTAGAAGCACTATTTGCAAGGAAAATGCCTAAAGGTCCAGTTGGAAGTAAATATGAAGGTAAAGAACCCTTTAAGTGTTTTAACTGCAATAAGATTGGTCATATGGCTTCGAGATGCCCTGATAGACATGCTAGACTATGAGAAGAAGCTAGAAGAACATACAAGCCTAATCTTGAATATCGGAGATACATATTTAAGAAGAACAAAGACAAATCTTGTTACATTGTTGATGAAGGTGTGACTGATGATTCTGATGAGGATCCGACAGACAATGGATGGGTTTTTGTTGCTATAATAGAAGATCAACTGACATCTACTGCTCAACCGGTAGAACAAGCCCTAGCAGCTAAAGTTGAAGTAAAGGATGAATAGATCATTGACTCACGATGCTCACATCATATGACAGGAGACAAAGGTAAATTCTTGAACTTTCATGGAGGTTTAGTAAGATTTGGAGATGACAAAGCCCGTTCAATCAAAGGTAAGGGCACAATATCTCTTGATGGTAAGTGTTGGTGTAAATAAATATTCATTATGGATATTATTACACTTTACTTAAGTTAACTTAGGATAATGCATTTCTTCATAGTTTGGATTTGAGACACTTAGGGAAGTGTGCACATAGGTATAGAGCTTGTAGGAAAAATTCCACTTTTTGTGGTCTTGTTTTGTTGTTACACTCCACATTCGGTGGGTCATCCACCTCTTGTGGAATATTATATTATTTCTCCTACCTACCCCTAGTATTTCTTACCTACCCTTGTTTCTCATTGAGCCACATGTCATGATTGTGTGCTTGTACATCCATATGGCCTTGGCTATATAAGAAGGCCTATATTCATTGTATTGGGAATCCAGTTGATCATTTTCATATTGATGAGAATACAGTTTGTTCTTGTCATTCTTTTGTCTCTATTTTTATACTTTTCATTATGCCCTTGATCTTGGCAAAATCTCACATGGTATCAGAGCCATTGGGGCTTCATTGATTGGTTTTCGGAGACATCGTGGAAGGCTTCTATTTTTGGATTTGAGGGACTACATTTTTTGGAGGCATATTAGAGATTTTCAACCTCACCATTGCGTCCGGGAGGCCGTTTCCATAAAAATTGAGTATAAATTTGACCTATTTTGGCGAAAATCAATTTTTGGGTGTGGAGGAAATTTTCTGCCCAATTCGGGCGGTACATCAGCTTCTGCCCAGTCAGTAGTGCATAGTCAGCATCCAGTCAATAGCACCCAGTCAGCATTTTCTTTGGAAATTTGTAGACCCCTCTCCGTTGAGCAGTTTGGATTTTTGGGTCAACTTTGGAGGCCCATAACTTGCTCAATTTTGCTCCTTTTTGGGTGCAATTTTTTTTTGATTTGGGGTAATTTTTCATGCTCTTCGTAGTGGTGTGGTTATTTTATGGTTTTGGTGCATAGGGTTTTCAAAATTTTCAGATTCTCTTAGCTATACTTGTCCAATCCTCAATTCTGCAACTTCAAAGGCCTCGTTTGAGCTCATACAACTTCCTTTTCAGGTGCCATTTTTTTTTGAAAGTGCATGTTTTTTCATCTACTTTCATAATCTATGATCAGATTTTAGAGATTTTAAGTAGAAATTGTACTTTTAAATATTGGTCTTATTTGGCCTATTTGGTACTTGTAAATTGCTTGGATCTTAGTTTAGATATCTTGCACTATTAATTTGAGTCTCTTTTGGCCCTATCGAGGCAATTGTAAAATTGAAATTAGAAGTCCACTTTGTCATTTTTTGCAAGTGGCCCATTGTACACGCACTAAGTATAAAGTGCCAAAACATCACTTTTTGGGGGGGGTTCCTTGATTGAGTGAATTTTGGGGGGTGTCTTGGGGATTGTGCCTCTCTTTCCTTGTGCTCCTTCATTTTTGTTGCAATGAGTCTTCATAAATTTCCACCTTTAACTCCACATAATTATGCATCATGGAAAATTAAAGTATGGAGCAAATTAATGGAAAAAGGTCTCACGCATTACATAGATGGAACAATAGTAGCACCACCTGATCCTAAGGCTAATCCTAATGCTCAATTAGAATGGCTCACTAAGAATTGCATGGCTCTTGGAACTTTACGCAAGTATGTATTAGATGACCTCATCTTTCATATTGAAAAGTGTACTACAATCAAAGATGCTTGGGATATGTTTCAGAAATTGTATGGTCAAGTTGATGAAATCAGAGGTTATAAGATTGACAATGAGCTCACCAACTTGGATCCCAAGAGTTTTGATACAATCCAAGATTATGTCAGCAAAGCAAATGAGCTAAGAGCAAAGCTTAAGGATTGTGGAATTGACAAAAAGGATGCTCAGTTGATATTCAACTTGTTGGACAAGCTTGCACCAGAATATGCAGCATTTGTGTCTAGCTTCCAAACTCATCATTTGACAGTGGGGAGTTCCTATGTTATGCCTTCATTTGATTCTTTCACAGAAATGTTGATATTGGAACAATCTAAGTTGTTGAACATGGAGCTTCTCAAGTCTTCAAAGTCCAAGGCTTTGGTGGCTAATCAAGGGAATCAAGGAAGTCAAGGCAAAGATTCCAACAAGAAGATGAAGCAATCTAAGTCACAGCCACAACAGGAAAAAGGACAATCATCCTCTCCATCACAAGGTGATTTTTCATCCTCTTCCAAGAAGGGGACACCACCTAAGAAGGATAAGCCAACTTTTGCATATTGCAAGAAGTATGGTCATGATGAGTATCGATGCCACACAAAGCAAGTTGATGAGTTAACTAATCTTCTTAAGAAAAACAACATCAACTTGCCATCCACCTACACAAAGAAGGATTCATCTCCTTCCTCTTCCTCACAGTCTAAGGGAAAAGGACAAGCATTTGTGGCTACAACAAGTTCTTCACAACAGTGGATACTTGACTCAGGTGCCTCATATCACATGGGTTCTACAAAGGAGCAGTTTTCTTCATTGGAGCCATCTAAGGTACCTCACATTTACATAGGTGATGATACACAAGTAGAGGTTGAAGGGAAAGGTTCAGTTGACATGGATGATGGAACATTTGAGAATGTTCTCTATGTTCCTAACTTGTCTACCAACCTTCTCTCTATCTACCAAATCACTCACTATGGGAATGGGAAAAAGGTTGAGTTTACACCAGATTCAGTTGTGGTAAAGGAACTTGATGATGATGCCTTGGTAGCAGTGGGACAAGTCAATGACAAATCAAGGCTTTATTCATTCTCCCACTTTGTGCCAAGTTCACCTTCTAGGGCCTTGCTTACTCATTCAAATTTAGAAAGTAAGCTATGGCATGAGCGGTTTGGTCACCTCAACTACCGCTATATTCAGCAACTCAGCACTAAAGACATGGTCACAGGTCTACCTTGAATCAATTTTTCAGAGGGTGTATGTTCAGGTTGTTCCATGGGCAAGCATCCCAAGGAAAATTTTGATAAAGGGAAAGCTTGGAGAGCTTTGGAAGTTCTTCAACTTGTTCATAGTGATGTAGTATGTCCATTTCCAGCACCTTCATTTAGTAAGGCCCGCTATGTCCTCACCTTCATTGATGACTACTCCCGCTTCACTTGGGTCTACTTTCTTATTCATAAGAGTGAAGTATTTGACAGATTTCAGAACTTCAAGACTCGTGTGGAGAAGCAATCTGGGAAAGTGGTGAAGATTCTTCGCACAGATAATGGAAGGGAATATGTGAACAAAAGACTTGAGGATTTTTGTACATTTGAGGGGATTGATCTTCAACATTCTATTGCATACACTCCACAGCAGAACAGAGTTGCAGAACACAAGAATAGAACTCTCAAAGAAATGGCTAGCTATATGATACATGCACGTTCTCTTGTTCCTGCCTTTTGGGCCGAGGCTATCAGTTGTGACACACACATCCAAAATCGGGTTCCTCAAAAATATTTGCAAGGTATTACTCCTTTTGAAGCTTGGGCTGGTAGGAAACCGATTGTGAGACATTTTAGAGTCTTTGGGTGTTCAGCATGGGCTCGCATACCTCCGCAGAAATGCAAGGCATTGGAACCACAGAGTCAACCTTGCATATTTGTTGGATATCCTAAGGGTGTTAAGGCATATAGATTGATGGATCATGAGACACATGAGGTGTTCATTGAGAGGAGTGTTCACTTTGAGGAAAGCTCTCCTAGCTTAGCTTCTCTACCTCCTCCACCTTCCTCCATTGTGGATAGTGATGCTAGTGATTCAGATGATGAGATTCCTTCAACTCTGACTCGTAGGGTTACACCTCTATAGGATCCACTTGTAGTTGAGGAGCCTCATTCTCCACCTCCACCTAGACCTCATTGGGCTTGACAGACACTTGAGTCCGCGAGTTCTCTTGTTGGGGATCCTTCAGATACACGGAGAACTCGATCACAACATCAGGATCTTCCACATGCTTTTATTGCTACTACTTCCGATCCACATACATTTCGGTAAGCATCAGGGGTTCCTGAGTGGGACCAAGCTATGGAGGAAGAGTATAGTTCCTTGATGAGGAACAACACATGGGATTTAGTCCATCTCCCTAAGGGGAGAAAGATGGTTCAATGTAAGTGGATCTATCGGACAAGGTATGTTACGGATGGTAGTGTGGATAAGTATAAGGCTCAGCTTGTTGCGAAAGGTTTCTCTTAGGTTGAAGGTGTTGACTATACTGAGACCTTTGCACCCATAGCCAAAATGAATTCCATTCGCTTGACACTTGCTATTGTTGTAGCTCATGGTTGGGTTGTACATCAGATGGATGTGAAGAGTTCTTTTCTTCATGGTGACCTTGATGAGGAGATTTATATGGAGCAGCCGTAGGGTTTCATCTAGGATACTTCCTTGGTTTGCAGACTAAGGAAATCTCTCTATGGCCTTAAGCAGGCCCCTAGGGCTTGGTATGCCAAGATGGATTCCTTTCTTCTCTCAGTAGGGTTCACCAGGTGTCATTCTGATCTGAATGTCTATATTTTGTGACAGGATGACTCTCACTTGATACTTGTGCTCTATGTTGATGATTTAATCATCACAGGGAGTACCGCATCCATCATTAGCAGGGTCAAATCTGCTTTGCATGACAAATTTGCTATGATTGACTTGGGTCTTTTGCACTACTTTCTCGGGATAGAGATTTCATAGTCACCTTCCAGGATTACACTATCGCAGCCCAAGTATGCTCTTGATCTACTTGCACACTTTCATATGGCTGATTGTAAGCCTGCACCGACTCCCTTTCTTTCCGGAGTCAAGATTGAGGCTCAGTGTTCTTCTCCACCAGTTGATGTCACTTTGTATCATCAGCTTGTGGGTAGTCTCATCTACTTGACCCATACACACCTTGATATTTCATTTGCAGTTGGCATGGTTTCCCGCTTCATGCAGGAACCACATGAGCTTCATTGGAAAGCCGCCAAACGCATCGTTCATTACATCCAGGGTACACATCACTATGGGATTCACTATGCAGCAGGCACAGGACTTCGCTTGGTTGGTTACACAAACTCTAATTGGGTTGGCGATCTTGATGATCGTAAGTCTACTTCCGCTTACAGTTTTCACCTTGGTTCAGGCCCCATTTGTTGGCAGAGAAAGAAGTAACATGCTATTGCTCTCTCTTCGACTGAGGCTGAGTATCGAGGTGTTGTTAACGCAGCGACTGAGACCATTTGGCTCCAGCAGATTCTCACAGAGTTTGGGTTCACCACTCCACGACCGACAGTTCTACATTGCGACAATCAGAGTGCTATTGCAATCTCGAAGAACCTGGTCTAGCACCAGTGGACCAAACACATCGAGATTCATATGCACTATATCCGAGAGCTTATTAAGGAGTAGGTCATTGATTTGTAGTATTGTCCTACAACAGAGAAGGTTGTAGACATATTCACCAAACCTTTCACCAAGAGTAAGTTCCAGCAGTTGCGAGCTCTCTTGGGGGTGTGGGATGTGTCATTAGGGGGGGTTAGCTGACTTCTCCTTCCTCTCTTATGGGGGGGACTTTTTCCTCTTTAAGTTTTTGTCCTTCTTCTTTGAGAGTCTTTTGTACTTTCATCTCTCTTTTGGGGGGGAGTTTTTTCTCATTGGGTTTTCTCCTTTTCTCCGTTTGTGAGAGATTGCATTGCATGGTTTTGCTTGCATTTGCATATTGTACATGGGTACCTATCATGGCCTAGTAGCCGAGACCCATCTTGCATTGTTGACTTGAGTCTTCATTCCCCTAAGTTGCACTTAAGGGGGTGTGTTGGTGTAAATAAATATTCATTATGGATATTATTACACTTTACTTAAGTTAACTTAGGATAATGCATTTCTTCGTAGTTTGGATTTGAGACACTTAGGGAAGTGTGCACATAGGGATAGAGCTTGTAGGAGAAATTCCACTTTTTGTGGTCTTGTTTTGTTGTTACACTCTACATTCGGTGGGTCATCCACCTCTTGTGGAATATTATATTATTTCTCCTACCTACCGCTAGTATTTCTTACCTACCCTTGTTTCTCATTGAGCCACATGTCATGATTGTGTGCTCGTACATCCATATGGCCTTGCCTATATAAGAAGGCCTATATTCATTGTATTGGGAATCTAGTTGATCATTTTCATATTGATGAGAATACAGTTTGTTCTTGTCATTCTTTTGTCTCTATTTTTATACTTTTCATTGTGCCCTTGATCTTGGTAAAAATCTCACAGTAAGCATAACACTGACAATGTTTACTATGTTGAAGGATTAAAGCATAATCTTTTAAGTGTTGGTCAATTAGTTGAGAAAGGATTTCAGTTACAATTTAAAAATGGAAAATGCAAAATCATGAATAGAATTGGTTTGGAAATTGCAACCGGTAATCAGACTGGAGGTAATATCTTTCATTTGAATAACAGTGAAAAGACATGCTTGATTGCACATATAGATGAAAGTTGGTTATGGCATAAGAGACTCTGTCATGTAAACTTTGATTGCATGGTGAAGATCAGTACTACTAAGGCAGTTAGAGATCTACCTAAAATTGTCAAACCTTAGAATACAATATGTAAGGAATGTCAATTTGGAAAACAAGTTAGAGCTAGTTTCAAAATTATTCCAGAAAAATCCAACAATGCTCTTGATTTGATTCACACTGATTTATGTGGTCCAACTAGAACTAAAAGCTTACAAGGTGATAGATATTCCATGCTAATCATTGATGACTATTCTAGAATGTGTTGGGTTACTTTTCTCAGAGAAAAATCAAAAGCACTTGGAAAGTTCAAACTATTCAAAGCAATGGTTGAAAATGAAACCTGTAAGAAAATCAAATGCTTAAGATCAGATCAAGGAGGAGAATTCACATCTAAGGACTTTAATACATTCTGTGAAGTGAATGGAATCAGAAGATAGCTATCAGCACCTCGGACACCACAACAGAATGGAGTTGTTGAAAGGAAAAACATAACTATCTTGGATGCAGCAAGAAGTATGTTATCAGAAGCAAATTTACCACATGTGTATTGGAGAGAAGTAGTCAGCACAGTGGTCTATACATTCAAAAAAGTTCACATCAAAGGTGAAACCGGTAAGACCCCTTATGAACTATGGTTTGGTAATACTCCTACTCTTAAGTATTTCAAAATTTTTGGAAGTAAATGTTATATCAGAAAAGATGAGTATATTGGCAAATTTGATCCGAGAAGTGATGAAGGAATATTTCTTGGTTATTCATCTAAGAGCAAGGCATATAGATGTTTTAACAAGAGATTGCAGAAAATTGTTGAGAGTACAAATGTAAAAATTGATGAACAATTTAGAGGAACTTCAAGGTATATAGACTCTGAACCAGCAGCAGAAATTGTGACAAATGAACCTACACTAAATCCACCAGTACAGAATGAAGATCCAGTTACCCCGGTACCATCTGAGGATTCCACAATAATTGAAGAACAACATCAAACAAAGACACCCCGGTATGTAAGATTGAATCATTCTGAAGATCAGATAATTGGAAATAAATTTAAAGGAGTTATGACAAGAGGAAGATTGGCAAATGAAGAGGTATGTCTTATTTCTCAAATTGAACCATCATCTATTAATGAGGCATGTGAAGATAAATTTTGGATTAAAGCTATGGAAGAAGAATTAGAACAAATTGAGAAAAATAACACTTGGACATTAGTTCCCCAGCCTAAAGATAAAAATGTAATTGGAACCAAATGGGTATTCAGAAACAAACCTAATGAAGATGGTAAGGTTGTCAGAAATAAAGCAAGACTAGTGTGTAAGGGATATTCTCAGAAAGAAGGAGTTGATTACAATGAAACCTTTGCACCGGTAGCTAGAATTAAGGCAGTCAGATTATTCTTGGCTTTTGCAGCACACAAGAACTACAAAGTTTGTCAAATGGATATTAAATGTGCATTTTTAAATGGAGATCTTGAAGAGGAAGTATACATTGAACAATCTAATGGATTTTCTTTGACATTGGACAATAATATGGTTTGCAGGTTAAGAAAAGCTCTGTATGGATTAAAACAAGCTCCAAGAGCTTGGTATGCAAGATTGGATAAGTATCTTTTAAAGATTGGTTTTACTAAAGGAATTGCAGACAACAATTTATATTACAAAATAACTAATGATGACATCTTGATTATAGAAGTATTTGTTGATGATATAATCTTTGGAGGAGAAGATGGATTATGTAAGGAATTTTCTACTAAAATGCAGCGCGAATTTGAAATGTCTACGATTGGAGAAATAAAATTCTTTTTAGGATTGCAAATTTCATAGAATGATAAAGGTATATTCTTGAGTCAATCCAAATACTTGAAAGAGTTACTAAAGAAATTTGGGATGGAGAAATCTAAACCGGTAAGCACACCTATGACTACAAATGACAAATTATCTCAAAGGGATGAATCTACACATGTTAATACAACTAGATACAAATCTATGATAGGAGGTTTACTGTATTTGACACAAACTAGACCTAATATTATGAATATAGTATGTATTGTTTCTAGATTTCAAAGTAATCCTAGAGAAAATCATGAATCAACATTAAAAAGGATTTTCTGGTACTTACAAGGCACTATAAATCTTGGATTATGGTATCCTAGAGATGAAAACTTTGAATTATGTGCATACACAGATGCAAATTGGGCAAGAGATGTGGATGATAGAAAAAGAACCACCGGTGGAGCATTCTTTCTTAGAAATAGACTAGTTTCTTGGTTGAGTAAGAAATAGAGTTGTACATCTTTATCAATAGCAAAATCAGAATATGTTGCAACATCAACTAACTGTACACAGGTACTATGGCTTAAGATAATGTTGAAAGACATAAAGGTAAAATGCAAGGAACCTATTACTATATATTGTGATAACACTGCAACAATTGATATATCTAAGAATCCAGTACTACATTCTAAAACAAAACATGTTTCTATCAAACTGAATTTTCTAAGGGAAAAAGTTGAAGAAAAGGAGATAAAACTGGTTTATGTGAATACTAAAGAACAACTTGCAGATATTTTCACAAAACCTTTGCCTAAAGAGACTTTTGAATATCTCAGAGATCAGCTTGGAGTCATACCACCACTGGTAGAGACTTAGACAGTTGATGATTGTCATCAACCGGCATAACTATCAGACAAATCTTTTACTCTGGTCTTTGATGAAGAAGCTACTTCTCAGGGGGAGTAGTTGGTATATTGAATTGATTGGTATTTTGTATATGAACTTGGTTTTATTATAACTTTGGCATTTGATGTCAAAGGGGGAGAGATATCTATGGAAAAACACATTATCTTTTGAGGAACTTTGGATAACACATGTTGCTCCCACGGGGATAGATTGTTGTTTGGGAGAGACTATTACTCTTTGTATTCTGGTTATGATCTTTTTGGAGATTGTTGGTTTTTGGCATTTCTGTTTTGGCACTTTGATGGTTTTTCCATCTTGTGTTGCCATCAATGCCAAAGGGGGAGATTGTTGGTATTTTGGTATGGTTTTGTCATTGATGTCAACACCTACTAAAACACTAGCACTTTGGAGATCCAACAGCATTCACCGGCAAGCAAGTAACTATTGCACAGTTACTGGTATATGGTTCACCAGCAAGATATAATGATCACCGACACTTGAAATGATATGGAAGACACTTGGTAATATTGAAGACATCGTGTAGACATCTTATCTTAATGAATTAATCATTGGCATATTCACATTTGCATATTTGCTTTTACCGACAAATAGGTCCAGGGTTACCTAGGGTTACATCGATAGGTTTATCTTTTCCAGATCAGCATGGCATGCTATGGAAATGATTAATTATTGTTGTAAATGCATTAAGTCGACATGTTCAATTGGTTATTGCATCAGATATTATATTATTTGTAAAATGTCTTTATTGTAATATCTTGTAGAGCCGACCTACTAAAATTGGTCTTAGGTTATGGTATAAAGGTAAGATCTTATTTGTAAGATCAAATGTGGAATGCGAAAAAGAATTGTGTGTAGGTATATGGGAGATTAAGGAGTGCAATACACGCAGACATCATTTGAAGGTGAAGTTAGGTTTTTGCGAAAGCATATCAGTATTACACCGGTACTGAATCCAGCATATGAAGATGCTATTTTGTATAGTACATTCTTATTGGATTTAACCACCCAACTGTAGTCAGTGTGACTCCCATTTTATGATTGAGCAGTGAGCTCTAGGCTGTTGGCCTTTCTGCATGTGCAGACCCCATTTATGTACACTTACTATCTACAGTAGTATCATCTGATTGTGGGTAAGGTTTCCCACTATGGTTTTTCCCCTTACAGGGTTTCCACGTACAAATATTGGTGTCATGTGTTGTGGATGACTTTGTGTTTATGTTTCATGCATTAATCTTTACTGGTATAGCAATTAACTGTTAAAACTATCTACCGGCATACTTAATTGGTTTACCGGTATTAAGCATTAAGTTGGTTAGGTTGTTTTTGGTTTGAATTTATTTGACAACTGATTCACCCCCCCCTCTCAGTTGTCTCCGGCACCTAACACTTATCTTCTTATTCAGATTGATGAGTTGTTGCTGCTACTCAGCTGGAGTAGTCAGTGTATGATTCAGTGTGAGATTTTATCCTAAGCGGGAGAGATTTTTCTTCTTAGAGGGAAATACACATGATTTCTTTATGGATTTGGCATTATTGTCAAAGGGGGAGAGAAGCATGTGAAAAAACTACCTTATATTTGTAGCTTTGTGTGCATGATCTTAGGGGGAGTTTGTTGGAGATTGCTAGTGTTGATTTATTTCTTTAAATTGATAGTTTTTCACATTCATATGTTGCCATCAATGCCAAAGGGGGAGATTGTTGGATATTACTGTTGCTAGGATATGTTGTTGTTATTGATGTCAACTTATTCTTGTATTTTTGTGCTCCGGTGATTGCAGAGTGTTGATTTGGTTGGTTTATCTATTTGGGATGCTAAATCAACTAGAGATACTTCATTTTTTATTGATTTCATGATTATAAGTGGTGATTTGATCGGGTTGTGGATTTTGGTATGAAGTTTGGTTTTTCTATTTAGTGGTTGGCAGAGTCTGGTATTTGATCCATTGTGCTCCGATGTGATCTAATCTTGAGTTACGGATTTGGGAGAGTGTTTAGGATGTTCAAGTGTATCTTCACTTTAGATGGTTCATGATTTGGTGCTTCACAAGTTATCTTTCTAGTCCAAATTGTTGCTGTTGGGTTTTCTTGAGTGTTAGCATGTTGATCGATGAAGATTTGATTAAGTGGTGTTGGTGCAGCTATTTCAGATGGTCCTAACATTCTTGCTAGTGTTTCCTAATTGTTTCCTATTTGTTTTTATTATCCACATTGATCATTATGCACATTATTGAATATATTATGGGTTCAGTAATATTCTTCATGTTATGTGACATTTTTCGGTGGTGTAGCATGTTATGGTTGATCTTGGCAATATTTCTATTGGTGTTGCGTGTTCGAGGTTTTGATTTGGGTCCATGCTATGTTGTCTATGGCATTTTATTGGTCTAGTGGTTGATTATGTAATGTATGATGTGATTTTGTAATTAGGTGTTGAGGGTTTGGCCGACCTTGTAGTCAAGGTTGATGATTTGTATAAATAGGTGTCATATTCATGTAATTTGGGTATCGTGATTGTGTTTGCATTATCAAAGATTTTTGTATGTTCGAACAAGCGAACTCATCTTTTGGTGTGGTGTATTGAGCAGAGATTGTTGCAGGGTAGACAAATGAGCTTAATCAAAACTGTCATTAGGCATTAGGAGATGCTATTCTTTTAGTTCATCTAAGCCGGATTGTAATCTGAATATTATTGTAAGGTAGTGAACCTTCCCTGAGGCTTGTATCCTTCTATTATATTTTGAGCAGTGAGCTCTAGGAAGTTTGCCTGAATGCATGTGCATTCCCCATTGTAATATTTACACATACTACTACAAAGTATCATCTCATTGTGGGTAGGTTCCCATTGTGGATTTTCCCTTAACCGGATTTTCCATGTCAAAATCTTGGTGTTATGTGTGTTGTTTTTATTGTGTTTATCTTTATTCTTGCTGCAATTGATCAGATCTAAGATTGTGCTTAAATTGTTTGATCCGGTGAAAATTGATTCACCCCCCCTCCTCTTAGTTTTCTTTCATTGTTGTTGCCAACATGATCTAGGGATATCTATGGAGCTCACAAAACCCTTCAATGATCCAACAATGAGACAAATCCACCAATGAAACTTATACTAACTATGAAGCTTCTAAAAACTTTTGGGGATCAAATATTGAGGGAACTCTACCGATCCAGTGATATATATGGAGCTCCCAAAATCCTCCAATGATCCAACGATGAGGCAGCTCCATCAATACAACAATATCTATGGAGCTCCCAAAACCCTCCAATGACGAAGCTTGTTTTTAGCCTTTTTGGAGTTATTTCATTGTAGGCAAACTAGGCATCTTAGAGTTGCAAAAATTGGCAACAAAGCATAATCAATTAAATAAAACATGATTTTTTTAATAGAATTTGAACGCATTACTTAATTTTGGTACCTCCTTTGTAAATGGGCTCCGCGGGCAACAGCACTCAACAAAAGAATGTTGGAAGAATGTGTTGTTGTGGTTGTCATTAATCCCTATGTCTTGGATAACAGGGATGATGTTCAACATAGCATGGAGGAGGAAATAATGAAATCAACATGTACCATGGACTCTATTGAATTCTGAACCCAGAAAGGTAATAATGAAATCAACATGTACCATGGACTCTATCATATAATAATTATTACAAGATAATTCTTCGATACACTTAGCATCCTCCGCTAAAATGACCTACTCATTGGCTAACAAATCAGCTACCTTGTTACCTTCCCTAAAGGTATGGGTAATAATCACACTATCATAGGCATCTAACAATTTTTTAGCATTATAAATGATATTATGGATGTTCCAAGAAGGGGAACTAATACCTTTAATAGTTTGAGTAATATTGAGGGAACCCCCCTCCAGCCATATTATTTTAAAATTAAAACTTTGAGCAAGCTGGAGGCATTTTAACATTGCCAGAGCTTCTGCCACATGGTTGTTTTGAACTCCGAATGGAGAGGCAATCGCAGCAACACAAAAGCCACAAGAGTTTCTGATGACCCCTCCTCCTCCATCATTCCCATGATTTCCTTTAGCTGCACCATCAAAATTAACCTTAACCCAATCATGAAGAGGGAACCTCCACACAAGATTATCTCTCCTCCTCTTCATATCAGATTTCTAGACCTTGTGTATCATATTCCATTCAGTTAGGATACTTTTCTCATTATTAGTCATGTTAATATAACTACACTTCTTGTTACTTTTGTGAATGGTATTGATGTTTTCTTTAATAGCCTTGCAAATATTTTCAAAAACCACCTAAGAAGAAAACTTAGTCTCCTTAAAAATTCTATTGTTTCTCTCCTTCCAAATATGCCAACAGGTCATAGGAAGGACAAAGGACCAGAGGGTCTTAATCATAGGAAGCTTGGTAGGGAAAATCCATTTCTAGATGACTTCCTTAAAACTATTCTACATTACCCAATCAACTTTACATTGCATCCAAACTTTACCCTAGATCTCCCAGGTAAAAGAACAATGAATAAACAAATGATCCAAAGACTCAACTTCTTTCTGACATAACTCACACCTATTAGGAATCATGAATCCTCTTCGAACTAGGTTATCAATGATAAGAATCTTGTTGTGGGTTGCAAGCCAAAAAAACATGTTAACTTTAGGAATGAGGAATCTATTCCAAATTTTAGTCCATATAGGGTTGCAGCCCTGAGTAACAATTTTTTTATAAGTAGAGGCAACAATAAAATTACCCCTAGGATTATTCTTCCATAGGAACACATCATCATAATCTTTACTGATAGAAAAGGACAACAAATCATGTTGGAGCAACGAGAACCCAACATAAACTGCATCAAGTCTGACCCATTTATTCTCCTTCCAATCATTATAGACCATAGAACCATACCTCCTCTTACATTCTTCAATGAAATGGCTGCAATCCTGGTTAAAAAGAGGCTCATCTTTAATCCAGACATCCTCCCAAAATCTGATTTTATCACCTTTGCCAAGGACCCATCCAGCTTGAGCTTTAGCAACTTTAATAGATTTAATCATACTATTCCATATAAAAGATCCAGCAGTGATATCTTCAGAATAGAGAAGAGAGTGAATGGGCTGATTATGAATATATTTATCAAACCACACCCTACTCCAATCTTTCTTAGTACCATATTCCCTCTAAATCTGTTTAGCTAACAAATCTTTGTTGAAAGGTTTGAGAGATTTAATACCTAGCCCCCCGTTGCTTTTAGGAGAATAGAATTTATCCCAGACAGCCAAAGAAATTATTTTCTTATCTTCCACATGAGACCAAAGAAATCTTTTCTGAATTCTTTCTAAAGCTTCAACAAATTTGACCAGTATACTAAACAAGCTAAGAGCATAAATAGGCAAATTCTGTAGAGTAGCTTGAAGAAGCTGAAGCTTATCAGCCAGTGATAGCATAGAGCCTTTCCAACCTGCCAATTTTTTGTTGAGTTTATCAATTAAGGAGTTCCAAAAAGAGTTTGGAGGAGCCAAACCAAGAGGGAGACCCAAAAAAGTAGAGGGGAGCAGCTCAACCTTACAACCAATTATGTTAGCAATCCTCTGTTGCCTCAATGATGGGGTATTAATGAAGTAAATAACATATTTCTCCCAATTAACCTGTTGTCCAGTAGCAAGGGAATAAGATCTAAGAGAACCTTTGAAGGAAGAAGCTTCACTAACAAAAGAATATCCCAACAATATTGTATCATCAACAAACTGTTGATGTGTGCAGAAGACATTAGCAGAAGAGGGTTGCAACCCTTTGATGGTTTTATTCTTTTTCAACTTTTGGATCAATCTGCTCAAACATTCCGCCAAAATAGTGAAAATAAAAGGAAAAATAGGGTCTCCTTGCCTAAGACCCCTTGAAGATTTAAAAAATCTAGATGAAGAACCACTAATAAGAATAGAAAAAATTGGAGTAGTTATCAGTTCTCTAGTGATTTTAATAACCTTCTCATCAAATCAAAAGGCCTCCATGATCCTAAAAAGAACTTGCCATTCAGCCCTATCATAGGCTTTTGCCAAATCCAACTTTATGAGAAATCCCTCTTTGTTTGCAACATTAAGAGAGTGGATATTCTCATGCACAAGAATAATGGAATCCAAAATCTGCCTACCTGGGACAAATCATTTTTGCTCCTCAGAGATAACAAGGGGGAGAACAACCAACAATCTAGAAGTTGAGACTTTTGAGATTATCTTGTAAAAATAATTACAAAGACTTATTTTCCCAAACTTACCCATAGAATCAGCTCCAACCACCTTAGAAATTAGAGCAATGAAAGTAGAGTTGATTTCTTTAAGAATTCTTTTGGATCCAAAGAATTCATTGACAACATTGGCCATATCATCCCCAAAAGTGTGCCAATATTCCTGAAAGAAAAACATTGGGAAGCCATCTGGGCTTGAAGCCTTGTCCCCTTGAAAGGAGAAAACAAATTTTTTAATTTCATCAATTGAAGGAATCTTATTCTGATGAGGTCCAATAATCTTAGGAATATTATCAACTAGGTCTTGCTGCTTAACAATGCCAATTTTCTTGCTACTTGTCAGGAGGTTAGAGAAGAACCTAACAACTTCATCACCTATGTCATCATCTTTGAGAAGAATTTTGTCATCAACAATTAGTCTGGAAATTCTGCTAGCTGCTTTATGCTTCATTGATGTCATATGAAAGAGTTTAGTGTTTCTATCACCAGCTTCTAACCAAATAGCCCTAGATCTCTGCCTCCAATAAATTTTTTCTCTTGATATAGTGTTGTGTAATTTGGCTAAAACCTCATCTTCTTTAGCCTTGGAGAACATCTTATAAACATATTTCTGAATTGAGTTTTGAATCTATTCTAGTTCCTCCTTCAGCTTCCTCTTGGATTCAAAAATATCTCCAAAAACCTTTTTATTCCAAATCTTAATGTTATCTTTGGCATTTCTTAATTTTTTAGCAACTTTGAACATGGCAGATTCATCCACAATAATATTCCACCATTTGGCAATGGAAGTTTCCAAAGAAGGGTGTGAAATCCACATTTTTTCAAACTAGAATGGAAAGCAATGTTTGCCCTTAATAGAATCAGCAACAAAAGAAATGGGATAATGATCCGATCCCATCCTATTAATAATAGACAGAGAGTATCTATACTTAAGGACCCAGTCAGGAGTGATAAGGGATCTATCTAGCCTTACCCGAATAAGATCTCCTCCATCCCTTCAATTAGACCAAGTGTAGGAAGCTCCGTAAAGGTCAACATCAATCAGGGCATTGGCATTGATGAAGTCCATAAGATCAATCCTTCTATCCAGTTGAGCTTGAGTTCCTCCAAATTTTTCAATCTCTTGCATAGGGGTATTGAAATCTCCCATCAACAACCAACTGTCCTGGGAGAAAAACCCCCTTTTCTGCTGGATTTTGTCCCAAAACTTACTCCTAGCAGCTTTAGAATTTGGAGCATAAATGTTGGTGACCACCCATTTATGTCCTTCAACAATGCACTTAACTCTCATAGATATGATATTACCATCTTCATCAATTAGATCTCCATCAATAATTTTCTTATTCCAAAATATGGCCACCCCACCAAACGCTCCATTCGAACTACTACCACAAACACCCCCCTATTAAAGAAGTTTAATTTTTCAACTTTTTCCTTACTCATTTTAGTTTTTGAACCAAGATGATGTCCAACTTATGATCTCTAATAAAATTTCTTAATACATCCTATTTATGGAGACCACTTAGGCCTCGTATGTTCTAGGAAATTACCTTCATTCGGAAACCTAGGAGCAAGATTCCTGAATGGTTCGCTGCCTTCCATCAGCTATATTTTTTTTACTCTCCTGGTCCCTGTGCCACTTCATAGTTTTACATCCCTACGGGGATTTGGAGAGACCAATATCCGCCTTAGACCTGGTTCTAGTTTTAACCCCATTAGAGCAACCTATCCTCTTGTTTTCCTTTTTTCCCACTCCTATTATATCTTCGTCATCTTCATCTTTATATGCAGATTGCTCACTATTCCAAAGTTCTCCTATTCTCTGAGAAGAGGTGGGCGATTCAGTTTCAACACTCTGAAATAGAGAGTTAAGGTTAACCTGAGGCGATCTAAACTGGGTCTTTTTTTCAATGATAACATCTGGACCTGCAAAGTCCTTTGGACACTCTTTATTACTTTCCTTTTCTGTATGTTTTAGATCCTCATATTGTGATTCATTTATGTCACCAATCTCACCATCTTCAAGAATTTCTTCTATACTTACATTTTATTCCTCCTAAATCTGTAAAACTTCAAATCCATTGACTGTTTTGACTTCAAATACATTATCTTCATCCTTTTTAACTTCATTCTAAAGAGTCTCCTTGGAAGGACTAGCTTTCCTATCATCCTTTGTTATATCTTTTGAGTTACTAGGAAGTCCACTTCCTCCTTCCACTCTACCCTCCTCATTTTTGTTCATCTTCTCTTTCCAAATCCATTTAACATGATTGTTATGCTTCTTAGCATTCTTGGGGTTACTTTGACAAGCCTTTGCCCAATGTCCAACTTTCTTACAAGAGAAACACACAAAAGGGAGGGACACAAACTCTATAACTTGTTCCCACTTCCCTAGCTTGGAATTTATTTTGATTGAGCTAGGAAGGTCCATATTCTATGAAATATTAACACATATCCTTACATACACCAGCCTCTTTCATGTTGTTGTCATAGAACCTATAGCCACAAGCTCCCCGAAGGAGTTAGCAATGCCTGAGAACACATCCTCCAACCAAAATTCAAGCGGCAAACTAGGCAACCACACCCAGATCGGAGCAGATTAAAAAAGGGAATCATTGAGTTCCATATTTGGGGACCATTTTCTTAAGGATAAGGAAGATGTCCCAAACATCCAGGGTCCTCCACTCAGAGCCATTTCCAAATCTTCCCCATAGGAGAAGGAAAAGATAAAGAATCCCCTTGACAGGGTTGAGACATCAATGTGTCCTTTCAATCTCCATTTTCTCTTAACAAAAGACCTAACGAATTCAATATTAGGTCTTGGTCCAACAAATTTTCCCACTGAAGAAAAAGACATTAGAGAAATACTATGGTATATGATCACATTTGGTACTACAATAGCTAATCTGCCTATCTTTCTATCAGAAATATCTTCCATAGAGGGAAAAGGCGATTTACCAGTGGTTTTTTTGCAAATAAGTTGTTCCAGGGTTTGAGAACCTTACCCTTAGTCGTGTTGATGTTGCAGTTGTTCAAATTGGTTCTTTTGGAAGTGTTTGGGTCTTGAAAGTGTTGTTGATGATTGTTTTATATGTTATCTTTCTTGGATAGAGTTTTGGTATCATGGATATGTTGGTTTTTTGGTTCAGAAATATCTTTGTGCTCTCCGGAAGTTATGGTATATTTCATAGAAGGTTGTGATATTCTATGATAGACCTATCTTTGTGTCCAGATATGACTTGCGAAAGGTAATTTGATGTGTTATGGGTTTCACCATAGCATGTGGAGATCCGAATTAGAGTTATTTGTATTGGAGGATATGTTTTGATTGTTAATTGCTTGTATGGATGCATAGCGTGTTGGTATGTTGTTAGTTATGTTTTGGTGATTACGGATCAGTGAATTGACCTTTGGAAGATGTGTTTTGGTCCCCTCTTTCTCTGGAGTGGATCAGTGTATGTGTTTTTGGTCCGGAAGGTATATTTTGGCTCAGGCCAACTTGGTTCAAGCCTTGATGATCTATCTTTTATATAAAGAATGAATGTGATTGAGTTAAGTAATGTAATGAGGTGTTGAGTGTAGAGGATGCAAGATGAAGTGTGTGAAATTCAATGAAGAGAAGAGAAGACGAGTTGTGTTTGAATGATATGCAAGTTGTTTTGAGAGTGTGGTAGAGGTGTGTGGTAGAGTGTTGACAATTGAGGTCTGAGTTGTGTGTGTTGATGTTGGCCACTTGATGTAGAGTTCAAGGACAACTTCACTTGATGCAGAGTTGTGTGTGTTGACATCATGGATGTTATGGATATAGTTATGCAAGGATTGTATGCGATCAATATGTATGTGCAGTTCAGGTGTTGTTGTTTTTGGTTAGAAGTTATTATGCAGCATGGACAACTTTGGATGATGATATTTTGAGGTCCGATTGAGTTCCCATTGAACCTAGCATCCTGGTGTTAGGAATTTTGGTTGATCCCGGTATTAGTTATGTGTCTCAGTGTTAGCAGTTTTGGTAATTATCAAAAGTATCTCTTTGTGTTTTGTGATTTTGGTTTCCTTGGTATGTGTGGAGTCTACATTTTGGAGATATTGAGCTTGATCTTGTGAAAATAGGTCCGTTCTCTTGGGTCCAGATGACCCTTGTCATTTTCTGATAATCATGGTATATGCATTGGTAATTGGAAGTATGTAAAGGAATTATGTAGAAGTATTGCAGAGGTTGACATGAGCTTATTGATAACATGTTGGGCTTGGCCAAAATATTATTCTATAATTGTAACCTCTCGTATATATACATGTTCATGAGTGGTGAATGTGGAATATCAATCAAATAAGAGAGAGTGTGTGTGATGTGCAGAAGATAATTTACAGTGAAAGGAGCAGTGTATGTGAGAGTTGCAGACATTGAAGGTAATCAGTGTCACAATAGTGCAGTAGTCCTTTACCGAACCTACTATAGAACAATGGTGCAGAGATCTCTAATCAGGTCTTCTGTAAAGTATGAGATTTGTAATTTTAGCTTAACTTGGAATTGATCTCATTCATTTGGAGATGCAAAAATTCTCAGTTCAACCTTTTCATTTGTAGTGAGCATTCTCACAGTTAGCCGTTTCTTTTTGTATTTCCAGTGAGTAGTCCAATAGTGAGCCATTTTTTGTAATTTGGTAGTGAGCCACCTGTTTATAAACAAGACTATAACTAGTTAAATTTTCCTAAGAGTTAACACTCTCCATGGTTTTTCCCATTTTGGGTTTTCCATGAACAAATTCCAGTGTTTATCTTGTGGTTGTGTTCTTCTTATTTATTCTGCATTAACTGTTTTACTTCAGTCAAGTTTATTTGATATTTTGATGACAACTTCAATTGGTATTTATTATTGTTTTAATTAAGTGGGAATACTAATTCACCCCCTCTCTCAGTATTCTAGTGCTTTCAAACTGATCAAAAAATTTATGGTGGATAACCCATTTCATAGTTTATATGTCTTCACGTATTTGTCATTATAAAAAAGGGAAAATGGTTTACCATCAAGATAATATAAGTAGAATGAATTATTTTGACAAATTTGCCTAATTTAGAAGAGACCCTTCCAAAGTGAATTAAACTTACTATGAGCTCATCTTAGTTATGTTCTCTTTCCCTAGAGTAGGTCATGATCACCAACTATAAAATTTCCAAGTTTATCCTTTTCAAAAATTGATTTATCCTTGACCTAATGTTCAATTATTTCATCTATGACATCTTGTCTTTTTCTTTGATCATGGATTAGTTGATGAACCTCTTCTCAAAAGAAATTTGAAATTACTTATCTTCACTAGAAATATGAAGCTTTAAGGTTGAGAGGTCTAGTGAAATAGTAAATGAAATGTTTATCCTATAAATCAACTCAAATGGGGATATACCTACATTCATCTTCAGTGTAATGAAATCTTCTAAAAATGCATCCTACAATTTTATGTACCAATTCATTTTATTTTTATCATTCAACTTCTCAACAATATTCATGGTATTCTTGTGGATAAGAATTTGATGAATATGACAAGATGACTCTATATTCATGTTAAAAAATGGCAATCTCAATAGAAGATATGTTTGAGGCATTATTAATAACTATCTTTTGTAGCACTTGGAACTTAGCCAAGATATTTTATTTGATAAAGTTGAAAATTATTTTTGATGTAGTTTTATTTCTTAGGATTACCTTTACCCTTAGTTTGATAATATATTTCTAACTATAATATATATATATATATATATATATATATATATATATATATATATATATATATATTCAATCTTTACCAACAAATCATGTATATCTTTCAACATACCTAGATAATAGTAGTGTTGCCTCAAATTTATCAAAATTAATCATAAACAAAGACAAATATTCTCTACATTTTTCATTATGTAAAATTTAAACAATATTTATTTGTTGCTTCTAGTTGATATATATCTATACCATTCAATCATTGTCTTATAAATTTTTTAAACCAAAATAACATACTTGTCCGATTTAAGATTTATATTTCCCTTGTTTTGATGAGAGTTATGTAGGGAATTATCTATATTTTACGAAACATACAATATTGATGAACCAATAATCAATAAGTCTTACAAATAATGTAAAGACGAGACCATATACTTGCTCAAGCTAATTTTTTCAACTTGTAAAGTCCATACCCTCTCACCAATTTGGCAGGCTTGATATCCATGTCATATTCTTACAATTTCACAATCCAAGCCCCTCTCTTATTTTAACAAATCTTTGACCGAGTTAATACATTCTTAATTGCTAGATTAGGTAGATATATGGTTGGATAAGGGTGTCAAACATAGAAACTAAATTTTTTAATATCCTTCACAATAATTTTTTTTTTGTTTCATCAACAAGTAGTTCAATTCATGTTTTTGTAGGTAATTTGGGGCTTCGCACCTTGATAATTATTTTGTAGCAATATGATAGATAAATTATGCTTTGATACATATCTATAAATATTGAAAAATCTATGTAAGTTAGGCTACACAAGGATTGTTGTATTAGCTATTGTCATATTTATGTCATTTTAAGGTCAACTTACTTGCATCATTGCACTTGAATGATGCCCTCCATTATCATTTTAGCTATATTTCCCATCAATTTAGATAAATTAGGGACAAACCTCCACAATAAATTAACCTACCTGAATAAGGATCTAACATCAATTCTACTAGAGGTGATACTGAATTGCTAGATGAATTTGATTTTATCAACATCAATTATAATTACTTCTTTGGAGATATTATGCCCCAAAAAAATTCATTTGATGACCTCAAAGACTGCTTTCTTAGAATTCAAATATATACTTTGTATATATTTTTGGCAATATAACAAAGATATTGAGAAGGTTGTTGATGATTATGGACATAACTGATTAAAGATGTTTTATTGTCTTGATATTATTATTTTGTCATTGATGTCAAGAAATTGATTTTCTAATTCAGTATGATGTTGCCATATCTTAAGAAATATGATATGAAGATCATAAAGAAGTCGGTAAAGACACAAGAAAGAATATGATGAATAAAGGGATAAGTTATTCAATGGGCAACTCTACTGAGTCAGACAATGATGAGATCTTGATGTTTTAGATTGTTTTAACATCATACATATGTTGTAAAATGTAAAGGTTAATACTACACTATGTTATCAGCCAAAGGACCTAGTCGGTAAACCCTAAGGAACCTAGTCGGTAAACCCTAAGGTTATCGCAGTCGGTTAATGAAGATAGAATGTCTACTGAGCAAAGTTTAGCATTCACCGAGTTGTAATCGAGCTATAACAGAATGCATTAAATGGTTACATGTGATATTTAATGAAAGAAGCTGATGAGCTGGAGCAGATCAATGATTGGCAAGCCGTGGAAGAAGTTTGTTAACAAATATAAGGCAATGGAAAGTCAGCAAGAAGATCTATAGCTCAGATTGAACCGCATTACCCTAACACAAGTTCCAAGATGATTGTGCAAGTTCCGAGGTAGGGTAAAACATTTTTCAGATCGTAAGATACAATGAACGTGGACAAGATTGAAGATCTGATGGCTATGATTGATCATGGGAAATGTGATCAAGGAAATTAAGCAATTAGATGATTGTTTATAAATAAGGAAATGTTGATAAACAGTGTATGTGGGAAAATGTATGCACAGGGATGCTACATAGTGATCACCGAGCACATAAGCTTGAAGACCTGTTGGAATAACAGAGTATTGATGCCCAACAGATAGACAAGATTAGTTCTTTGTCTAGATTGTGATTGAACAAATAAGAATCCGCTTTAGCATTTTAGATGTAAAGTTGCAGATAGATTGTATTATTGTTAGCTTGTGAAAGTAACAGAAAATCTCTTAACTGAGTGGACTTAACAGTCTTATAAGTAAATCCTCTAACAAGGTGACATTCTAAATGAGTGTTTGAAATCCTTTGACAAGGTCACTTCTAACAAAGTGAAGATCCTAACAGATTTGAGGGAAATCCCTTAACCGGGTCACATCTAGCAATGTGTTTTGTAATCTTTAACAGGATTGGCTTTTAACCGAGCATACTCTAGAAGAGTATATTTCTTAGTGGGTCCGAAATCCCATAGTGGTTTTTCCCTATTTGGGTTTCCACGTTAAATCTAGTGTTATGAGGTTTATATAGTTCATATGCTTTTGAGTTTGCATGTTTGATAGTTTTATTCTATGACTGATATATGTTACCGAGGTTGAATCTGATGTTTTCATTGATGATTAAGTTTGTATGATTCACCCCCCCCCCCACTCTCATCTTGTTGGCTATTGGATCTATACTTATATTAAGTATCAGAACTATCAATTGGTATCAGAGCTCAAGTTTCTCTACATGGCAGAAAAGGATGAAGCTACATCTATCAGGAGTTGGAGAATATGCTATATACTATCTAGAGAATGATTTTGTTACACTGAGCACCTATCCATTGACTATGGAAGAGATAAAGGCAAAGCAAGAACACATTCAAGCAATGATTGAAATAACATCTGCATTGACTGATTCTGAGTTTAATGATCTAGAAGGCTGCAATGATGCGAAGGCTATGTGGACTAAGCTCATATCTGTATATGGAGGAGATGAACATGTTCAAAGAGCAAAAGTTGATAGTCTAAGAGGACAACTTGAATCTATGAGGATGAATGAAGGTGAGAACATAACCCAGTATAGTTCAAGACTAAAGGAGATTGTAAATCAAATCAAGGGAGCAGGAGGAATTATTGAAGAAAAGGATGTGACAAGTAAGTTGTTAAGAACCCTTCTACCTACTTATACAATTTGAGTCTCTGCAATCAATGAATTAAGGTCTATACCTAATATGCCAGTTTCCTTGGATGCTACTATTGGTAAGCTACATGCATTTGAGTTAAGTAATTTTGATACCAGTGGGTCATCGGTAAATAAAGTTGAATCTGCATTTAGTTCTTTTCATTTGAATGAATCTAATCATTACAATGAAAGAAAGTATAAGTACTCTGGAGGAGATCATAGTGGAGCAAGTGAAAGATTTCGAAAGAACATGGAGGAGGTACACAAACTGTATGAAGAAATCAGAAAGAAAGAAGAGTTTGAAGCACTATTGGCCAAAAGGTTACCAAGAGGCAAAGGTAAGTATAAGGGAAAACTGCCCTTGAAATGTTTCAATTGTGATAAGATTGGACATATGGCTTCTAACTGTCCTGACAAAGATTTCACTGAAAAGAGAGATTACCGAGATGACAGACAAAAAGATAATCATTACAGAGGTCACCGAGACTTCAGAAGAAGAGATAGAAAGACCTGCTTAATTGCTGATGAGGAATCTGAAGATGATAAATCAGATGAAATTGGTACAGAGGAAGTTGTTTATGTGGCTATCAAGGATGGATCAGATGAAGAAAGGTATCAAGAAAAAGCCCTAATATCTCACATAAACACTAATGATTCTTGGATTATAGATAGTGGATGCTCACATCATATGATAGGAGATAAACACAAGTTTGTTATGTTAGAAGATTATGATGGAGGCTATGTTAGATTTGGTAATGATGCACCAAGTCAGATTATAGGAGATAAGGATGATCCAGTGATGACAAGGAACAAACTGAGACAGAACACATGTTTAATATCTGAATTTGAACCAAGAATAATAAAAGAGGCATTTAACAGTGAAGATTGGATAAATTCTATGATTGAAGAGATTGATCAAATCAAGAAGAATGACACATGGACACTAGTCCCAAGACCTAAGGACAAAAATGTAATTGGTACAAAGTGGATCTTCAGAAACAAGCTAAATGAGAAAGGAGAGGTCATTCGGAACAAAGCAAGATTGGTTTGCAAAGGTTATGCCCAAGAAGAAGGAATTGATTATGGTGAAAATTTTGCACCTGTTGCTAGACTTGAAGGAGTTAGAATATTGTTGGCATATGCTGCTTTCAAAAACTTCAAGGTATATCAAATGGATGTCAAATCTGCATTTCTGAATGGAATATTAGAAGAAGAAATTTTCATTGAACAACCTGAAGGATTTGTTGAAGACAATAATAAAGATCAGGTATGTAAATTGAACAAAGCTTTATATGGTCTGAAACAAGCACCTAGAGCATGGTATGAAAGACTGCACTCTTATTTGATTAAGATTGGTTTTGTAGACATATAAAAATGACCATATTCCTAAATGAATATTTTATGTTCATTTCTCTATTTAATTAAATCCAATTTAATTAAATTATCCACATTCCTCTATTTAATTAAGTAAATTACTCAATTTATTTAAATTAAATTCACTATACCCATTTAATGAATAAATCATTTTATTCAATTAAACCCCCCCTATCCACTTCTAATTAAATTCAAATTTAATTAAATAGTTATCCTAAATTAAATAAATCTAATTTATTTAATTACAACCAAATTGAATTAAATTAACTTTATTTCAATTAAATCCTATTATCCCTCCATCCACTTGCATTCTCCTACATTTCCCACTTGCTTCCTAAACCCCTTTCTAATCCCTTCTAGACTCTTTTAATCGCTTCTAATTAGCCTAACCCATCTCCTAAACTTTGTCACATCCCTAAGCAAGGGGAGGTCACTTCTCAAACCCTTAAAGTCTTTGATAACCATTAAAGGCTTCAAGTCTTCAACCACTTAATTCCCCAAAGTCTTCAATAACCATTAATGGTTAACTCAAACCCTCTTACATGGTTAAAGAATTTCTTTTAACTCAACCTTCATCCAACCCAAGGGTCTCATCAAGCCTTTAATGCTTTGACCATGATTATCTCTTAATCATTTGCACAAGGGTTTATCTTGGGATTAACTCTTAATCCAATGGGTAATCTTAACTTAGACTTGACCCTTACCCTCTAGATAACCATAAGGTCTTCTCAGGCATTTAATGCCTCCAACCCCTTCTCTCAACCCAACCCTATGTTGACACTTGTCACCATTTTATTGGTGCAAATTGCAAACATGGATCCCCAACTTTCAAACTCAACCCTTGATCAACTCTTTTAATCCTGACCATCCATTGCCCTGTTTTTGCTATAAATAGAGCTCTCATTCCTCCATTTTAAATCATCCTCCAAATTTGTAGTATCATACTTATGCTCAAATACATTCAGCTTTCATATATCCTTTTTTATGCTCATCATTTTAGCCTCTCTTTTCAATAGGAATTAGTCTAAATATGCATGTTTAGAATACTTTCTTTATCATTTAGCTCAATCATGGACTAATATATCATGTTAGGATAGTATTTATACTAACCTTGTCATCTTATAATCTAGTTTATTGCATTTTAAGATCATGCATAGCTTAGGATGCATTTCATTCTAAAATCTATCAAAAACATCCCTCGTTCTTGCATTTGCCATCCCTAAACCATTTTGCTCAGTGATCTGAGAGCAAAAACATCGGTTTGAGGGACATTGTAAGATAGAGAACCATGGGACCCACCTTGGGAAGCTGAGTTATACGTCATGACTCCATAGCTTGCACCAAGAAGTCCTGTGTGTGTGTGTGGACAAGTCTTTTAGAATATTTTCACATATTGAGTTCTATCGACCCGCTTTTCCCACATACATTTCTGGCGCCCACCGTGGGGCACAACCCCATATATCAAATCAGTTTTTAAATTTAACCACTTTTGCAGGCACGCGGGAAAAATGAATTAGCGCATTTAGTTGACTGTTTAGCGCATCCGGTTAACAGCCTAGCGCATCCAATTCACTGTTTAGCGCGTGGAGTCCATCATCTAGCGCGTGAAGTTTATATATTAGCACATCAAATCACTAATTTTCCTGTAGGTCTCAGCACAAGAGAAAAACAGAGCAGCGCTTTCGACGCATAGAGTAGCGCATCCAGAAAATAGTGTAGTGCATTGAGACATTATTTTAGCGCATCTAGGTTATATTGTAGCACGTACAGTCTATTCTGTAGTGCATCGCAGACAGAATATAATTTGTAATCGAAAGATAAAAATTAGGCTTGTGAAGCCCACCCTGATGATTTGATTTTTTTTTTTTTCTGCTAACTGACTGTGTGCAGGTTCTAACATTTTATGCAGGAACAAAGGAGATCACTTTAGTTTTCTTTGCTTTATTTCAAAGTTAGTAAAAAGAATTCATCTTTCTTCATTGCATGTTAAAAAGAACAACAAAGCAAACCTTTCATTCCTGCAAGTTAGGAAAAACACTTCTTTTGGAAGCTCTAAAAAGAACAAGCAAATTTACTTTTTGCAAAGCTTAAAATGAACCTCACCTTCCTTTGGTGTCTAAAAGGACCCATTTTATTTTGAAACAGAAAAAGAATCTCATCTTTATTTGTGAAAAGGAAAGAGGGAAATTCTTCCCCTCTCGACTTTAATTTTGTTAACCAAATCACGATTTTCATTTGGTTGACCAAATCACGATTTACTTTGTTGACTGAAGCTTATTTTTTCTAGAAATACAAACTTTTCTATGAAAGGTTAAAAAGAACATCATGCTTGTTGGAGCAACATCTCCAAGTAGAGATTAGCAAATCACTGAATTGAAGGCTAAAAAGAACAACTTGATTGCCCTGTCTCGAAAGTGGAAGGAATATGCTCTCCCCTTAACTGGGTGATCAAAAATCTAGATCACTCTTAAAGCTTTCTTTAC
The DNA here is from genome assembly GCF_030272615.1 of Cryptomeria japonica. NCBI lineage: Eukaryota > Viridiplantae > Streptophyta > Pinopsida > Cupressales > Cupressaceae > Cryptomeria > Cryptomeria japonica. The sequence goes on along the minus strand of NC_081413.1, from coordinate 110,420,123 downwards.
TTCAAGCAATAAATCCTTTAGCAGGCCTGCCTTCCCGAGGAGTTGAAATCAACTCTTAAAGCCGTTTATGGCCGGTGTGAAGGGAATGACCTAAGTGGGAAATGACTTTGATGCTAAGAATTCCAACCCACTATAATCAAACGTGGAAAGTGACGAAAGTCCTTTTCAACGGTTGCGTGCAACGATTAACCTTCCCCCAGTATCCTTGAGATACGTAAAGCCTTTGTTCTAAAGGTTGGGAAGCCTCCTGAGGGAGTTTATCACTAACGGCCGAACAGGAAGCCTGATTACGAACCATAGAAAATAGAAGCTTTGAACCGAGTCAGTAACCAGACATTTATAACATCATAGTGCAAGGGTGGGGAAGAATCTGCCCCCAAGATTACTCACCATATATAACTACTCAACTGTGAAGCGATTCACTTTGGGTTAATTTCTAGAAAAAGGCAAAAAAACGGGCGCCCTCTAGGGGGTGACACGACTGTTTGAGCTGACGGAGTATCGAGACTAGTGGGCTATGATGTTATTTATGACCTTTGAATAAAGAGTCTTTCTGAAGTGTATTATTCATATCAAAACCTGTTAAAATATTGGGGATTTGAACACATCCTTGCAGAACATACACTTTTTGTTAGATTAGGCAAAATGGTTGTACTTTTTGTGCCGTGCTTGCATTTACTACTTCAGAAAATCATCCATCAAACTTGAAAAATTCACGACAAAAATTCAAAATTTGCAAAAAAACAAACCAAAAGAAAGATCAGGGCAATTTAGCGCATAAGAGCAACTTCTTAGCGCATGAGGTACTTCTGTTAGCACATATAAACATCAATTTAGCACGTCGGTTCCAAACAGTAGCGTTTTATCCCAAAGCAAAATAGTGTGAAAACATTTAGCGCATCAGAGAAACAGTCTAGCGCGTGGAAGCAATAGCTTAGCGCGTGGAAACCAAACATTAGCGCATAAAGTTCAACAGTTAGCACGTTACAGGCCCAGCCTAGCGCATAGCTTTTTCAAAATAGATAGAAAACAATTTTGAACAGTCAAAACTTTAGCGCGTGTCTGGGGGCAGCCTAGCGCGTGTGGTCATTACTTTAGCGCATGGAGTAATTTCAGTAGCGCATGTAGTCTCTGTTTTAGTGCGTGATCAAAAACATAAAAATAGAGGGCAAAACAGTGAAGAATTTTAAAATTTTTGAAAACATTTTCAAAAGCCTCTCATTACCAACAACATTTTTCATCAAAACAGAGTAGCCAAAACAAACCGTTACGACTATTTCTTGAGCTAAATTTGTGTCAAAACAAACGTTGTAAAAATCCTAAACCAATCGCACGATAAAACATGTCTATCTTATCATAATCCGGAAACCTCATCAGCAGTATCAACAAAATCCTTTACCATCTTACGGATTTCATTTCAAAAACACTTGTTTAAAATTTTCAAGTTGTCAAATCCAGTCTCCATATCGGGAGGTTTTTATCCATATCATTTGACACGCTTTGTCATGAAGGGGCATCTAAACCTTCACTTTGATAGAGTAAGATTTGAAATTTTTCAAACAAGATCAACTGAATCCAAACAAATCAAAGGAAACCATTGATCACTCATGCATGACTAATCCCCATATTTTGAGAAGAAAGAACCTTTATCGTAACATCACGTTGAAGAAACAACAACTTCATTTTTCCAAGTTCATCAAGAGAAACAAATTTTTATACATCAATCGTCAACTCTTCAAATCTCATCGGGTATTCTTTCATCACGTCAAACGTTATATCCAAAACAACTCCAACGAATTTGACAAAGAACCCTTGAAGACAAGAGCCTACTGTCAAAAGTCTGCTTTTAATCAAATCATAAACCGCGGAGGAAAAATCAATCCAGCATTCTTGCCCGATGAGTGTATCACTTATAACACATCTCGACCAGAACCACCCACCCCTGAGCAACATATCAACGAGGCTTTTGTCCCTTTCATCACTAAAAGTTTCTACTAAAATGCCTGTTACTCGCTCTCAAAGAAACCAACAAAGCGAGACACACGTAGAGTCTAGTATGAATCGAAGATTGTCAAATCCTTTTGAAGTTCCACACTTAGAAGAACCTGAAATTTCTGAAGCACTTCTTCAGGAATGTCAGGAAAACCCCTCATTCCAAAAACTTGTCAAAAGGCTCATGGAAAATGACAAAGAAAAATACCTGCTCATGCTCACAAGTAAAGGCGTTAAACTTCCCAAAGATTTAGACACAAACATCTTTAAAACCAGATCTCGACAATATGCATATCAAGAACAACAAAGAGAAGAAGAAACTCGTAACTTTGAACAACACATACCTGAGCAACACATTCCAGAACAACGAATACCAAAAATGTGTATACCCAAGCTAGAAACACCAGAGCAAAATATACCATTTACCACACCTTTTCAGCTGAGAACAAATACAAGGGAAGAACTTTTCCCTCGACAAGACAATATACCTTTGACTGCCCTTACACAACAAATGCAAATGTTGCAAAGGCAAATACAGGATATGCAACAAGGGACAACAGTGCGGTATTCTTTAAATGAAATCTGTCCTTATCCATTTGACAGAAGATTGAACATGGTGCCTTTTCCTCCCAACTCAGATGTTCCCAAATTTGATAAATATGATGGGAAAAATGATCCCCAAGATCATGTTCGAGAATTTTGCACAATGAGCCTTGAATTTGCTCATGATGACACCTATTTGATGAGGTTATTCCCAAGAAGCTTGGGAGGGCAAACAATGGAATGGTTATCCAAAATTACACCACCTGTCAGATCATTTGATGAATTGGTTAACAAATTCATAACCCAATATTCCTACAACATCCAACATGCCATAACCATGCTAGATGTTTGCAACACCAAGCAAAAGAACAACGAAATATTCATGATGTTCCTTCAACGCTGGCGACGTATAGTGTCCAGATATCCTCAAGATATTCCTAAAAAGGAGAAAATGGAAATCCTCATCGATAACTTGAATGGTGAAATGAGTTACAGACTAAAACTTCAATGCATACCATCTTTCGCTAAATTGATTGAAAATGGCATTCAAGTAGAGGAAGCATGTGTCAAAAAGGGAACACTCAAATTCTACAAGGAAGGAACAAACTCATCAAACTACAATAATCAGAACAACAACAACCTAGACAAATCTCGATTTTGGACTCGAAACAAAAATGAAGGCAACAATGAATCATATGATCCCAAATCTAAGCAACCAGTGCTCGCATTGTCCGGAAATCCTCAAAACACGAAAAAATCCTAAAAATGCTAATCCAAATGCTAACACATATGCACCAAACACCGATAAAGGACAACTCAACACAAACAACACCAATGATACTAAAAAAAAAAACATGAATCCAGGACCTAACAACAACTCACGCAACAACACAAACAATTTCCAAAAGCGTATCTTCACACCACTAGGGCAATCACTAGAATCAGCATTCAGAGAACTTTTGGCACACAAGATTCTTTCTTTACCTCCAATCAGCAACTATGAACCCCAAATCAAACCGCCTTGGTGGAATGATTCACACTATTGTGATTACCATCGTAACAAGGGTCATCAGATGAACGATTGCATGAGATTGAAACACGTGGTGCAAGATATGATTGATCGAGGTGACTTAACAATAGATGGTCTCAAAACAAATGGTGATCATGGAGCCTTTAAAAATCCTCTTCCAAATTACAAAGATGGAGCTTCAACCTTGGATAATACATGCGGAGCTCATGTCAACCATATCTAAAACAACACCATAAATCACATATCAGCTGAAGATCATCAAGTAAATGTCATCACCATTTGAGATAAGCGTGATCATGAATCTGTCAATGTAACAAACCGAACTCAGAAATATTTCTTGAAAGGACATACTGCACCTACAACTACCACACCAAAAATCCAGTATGACTTGGTTAGCCAACTACGCAAAACTCCAGCTCAGATATCTATACTAGAATTGCTGAAACTATCACCAAAGCACAAAGACATATTAGAACAAGCGCTATTGGAAACCAATGTACCTCAAAATCTGGATATAGACAGATTTCAAGCCATGGTCGCCCATATGACAGGACCCCATAACCTCACCTTCTCAGAGCATGATGATGCTTCCTTAAGCCATCCGCATAATACTCCTCTCCATATCGAAGTCATTGTTTGCAAACACTAAGTAAAAAGAGTCTTAATAGATGGAGGAGCTAGACTTAATATATGTACTTTAAAGCTTATCCATGCATTAGGCTTCTCAGAAGAATCTATTGATCCCTGCAAGAAGATTACCATAAAGGCATATGATGATGAGGAAAGGTCCTCTAAAGGAACTATGATATTACCCATTCAAGTAGGACCAGTGCAAAAAGCTACTATATGTCAGGTCTTAGACATAGATCTCACCTACAATATTTTGTTAGGGCGACCCTGGATACATGAAATGCAAGCAATACCTTCTACGTATCACCAGTGTGTCAAATTTCCTTATGACGGGCAAGAAGTCTCCATATTTGCTGATCACAATCCATTTCAACATTGCAACGCAATGGGGGCAGCCCAAGACAGTTTGGTTCCTCATAATAGAGAGAAACAACGATCTTTAACATCAAATCTACAAACAACAAAGTCCAACTCCTTATTGGGAGACTTCAAACAGAAAATGCAAATCAAAGACCAAGGTATGGGAGAATACTCTTTGGAGCCTTTATGTTTGGCCAAATTGCCAACATCACCTAGATCTCATGGATTGCCTACTACATCAACACATCTGGTCACTCAGCCCATCACCAAATTTGATGGTACCTTTATCCAATTGGGCACTCTAGCACATGAATCAGAAGACAAGGACATTCTTAGCTGGTTATACAAAGATGAGAAAGAAGATAATAGAGCAGCTGCCCTGGACATTGTTCTACCTACACACCTATATGGAAAAGGATACTTAATCATGCAACAAATGGGATATGATGGTAAAGGACCTATTGGGAAACGCAAAGAAGGAGTCACTGAACCTATAGATCTTCCTTCACAACCCAATGGAAACAAAGCAGGATTGGGTTGTGAGCTCACTTTCTTATTAAAAAGGCCACCCCACCTAGCTACAAAACCTCAATGGAAAGTAAAGAAGAAGTACAAAGAAGAATCCTGGTAGGAAGCACTCTTTGAATCAATAGAAACAATCCGCAAGGCACGGGAACGTCAAGATTAGAAATTACATCAGGAAAAGCTTCTAAAACACAAAAGGGCTATATCTGCAGCAATAGCTCATATTCAAACACCAATATCTCAAGAACAAATAATATCATCTCCGGATACCATTATTCCTCTCTGAGGAAGCACAGTCTATGAACAAATACAAAAAATAGAAGACGGATCTGACACAGAATCAACAAAAATTATCAAAATGGTATCTATCATCAAAGATTTGTTTTCACCATACAACATACCAGTTTATAGCACTGATAGAATCTGGGATGATGCCTCTAAGACTGATTCCAATGAATATGAATGGGGTACTTGCTCCAATGCTACTACAGATATCCCTAATGATACTGATTCTATATCTCTTTCTCAAGAAGAACATAACGCAGAAGATAGACCTCTTGAATTTGGACCGCAGAATATCTATGACGCTGGGGAAAGCGAACATAAACATTATGAACAAGTCTATGTGGAAGATAATACCATCGAAGACCTCGACGAAATCCTAGACTTCTTTAAAACCAAGAACAATCACGATGAAAACTCTATCCTGACACTCATAGTAGCCAAACTTGATCCACCTAACGATTCCTTACCACTTGTCTTTCCTGACCTCATCAACTGGGATGAACCTGAAATCCATGATATACCAATTTTCCCAGATGATGAATCTATTATCCATTACCTATGTACCATAAATCCGGAAACAGGCTCTACCAATGAACAAAGTAACGATGTCTGCAAATCAGGGAGTGCCAAGTCTCTCAGTCACAAAAATGGACCAAGTAAAAGATCTAATGCTGAAAACCAGTCAATGGCAGTTCTAGATCACAAAAAAGTAAAAATAAAGGATGCATCGGAGGGTGAAAACCTTTTTAAGGCACCTAACGATGGGAGGCTTGACACTCTTCCTGAGCACTTTCATGACCGATCACCCATATTGATTGAGCCCACTCAATCAATCAACATTGGTACCACAGAAGCAGTCAGAAACCTACACCTTGCAGAATCTCTGACAGAGGAAGAAAGATCAACATTCATCATTTTCTTTAAAGAACAGCAAATTAACTTTGCTTGGTCATATGCTGATATGCCTGGAGTGGATCCACACTTAATCATGCATCACTTATCCATCTCTTCAATAGTTAAACCAGTCAAGCAAAAGCTACGAAAGATGAATCCACAGGTGGCACTCATGGTCAAAACTGAACTAAAGAAACTATTAGATGTCGGATTCATCCGACCCATTGACTATGCAGAATGGATTTCCAACATCATTCCAGTATCAAAACCAGATGGTAGTATTAGAATATGCACTGACTTCAGAGACGTCAACAAAGCTTGTCCAAAAGATGACTTTCCTCTGCCCATTATCGACATAATTGTAGATCTCACAGCAGGCCATGCAATGCTCTCACTAATGGATGGTTTCTCAGGCTATAATCAAATCGAAATCGCTCCAGAAGATCAAGATAAAACCGCATTCACCTGTCCTTGGGGAACGTACTATTGGAATGTTATGCCTTTTGGCTTAAAGAATGCAGGGGCCACTTATCAAAGAGCAATGACAACAATATTCCATGACATGATGCACACGTTTATGGAAGACTATGTGGATGCACACGTTTACTCGCTAAATCCTTTACCAGAGCAGAACATCTCAGTATCCTAACAAAGATATTTGATCGATTGGAGAAATTCCAAGTCCGGCTCAACCCTAAGAAGTGTGTCTTCGGGGTTACATCAAGCAAATTACTAGGCTATATAGTCTCAGCTAAAGGTATTGAAGTAGATCCAACAAAGGTACAAGCCATTATGGACATGCCACCACCACAGAATATCAGTCAACTCAGATCTCTACAAGGATGACTTCAATCAATCAGGCGATTCATCGCTCAACTAGCAGATAAAAGTCTACCATTTAACCATTTACTACACAAAAATGTACCATTCAGATGGGAGACTAAGTGTGCAAAATCTTTTTACCAAATCAAATAGTACCTGATGAATCCACCAGTTCTCGTACCACCAGTCGCAGGAAAGCCACTTATCCTATATATCTCAACAACAGATATATCACTGGGAGCACTATTGGCACAAGAAGATCAACAAGGAAAGGAAAGAGTCATATATTATATCAGTAGGACATTGAATGGCTATGAACTCAACTATACATTCATTGAGAAGGCTTGCCTAACAGTGGTCTTTGCATCTCAGAAGTTTCGACATTATATGCTAGCACACACCATTAAGCTAGTCGCAAAAATTGATCATCTCAAATATCTACTCAGTAAGGTAGCTCTTACAGGCCGATTGGCTAAATGGGTCATGATTCTCAGCAAATTCAACATTCAATACATAGAAAGACAAGCCATCAAAGGACAAGCAATTGCAGATCAGCTAGCTGAAGCACCGCTACTAGGCAAACACACCATGGAGATTGAATTTCTAGACAGGGACGTTCTTGCTCTTTCTACCAAACAATGGACCCTATACTTTGACGGATCCTATACACAACATGGTTCAGGTGCTGGCATTTTGTTCATCACTCCTGAAGGACACACTATACCAAGATCATATAGGCTTATGTTTCCCTGCACAAATAATGTGGCTAAATATGAGGCATTGGTTATAGGTATCAAAATGGCCGTAGAATGGAAAATCACAGAGTTAAAAGTCTATGGAGACTCGCAACTGGTCATCCATCAAATCAGCAACAACTATCAAACAAAGGATGACAGGCTACTACCCTACAAGTGAATGGTCGATGATTTCAAATAGTATTTTGTGCACATCACCTTTGAACAAATACCAAGGTTAAACAACAAAGCAGCCGATGCAATGGCTACTATCGCTTCACTACTACAAATTCCAGAGCAACAGAGTCGTTACGAGTTCCTGGTAGAGCAACTGTTCTCCCCCACCTATGACCACTCTGAATCCCATGTTATCTATGCCTTGACTGATTCAAATTCTCCGCTATATGGACCAATATACGACTACCTCAAACACAATATCTTACCAATTGACCAATCCTGTAACCAAAAACGTAACTTTATCCGTCAAGCTGCCTGTTACACCCTTACTGCTGATACTTTGTATCATCGAGGTCTAGATAGTACTCTTCTTCGTTGCCTTGATCGTAATGATTTTGATTCTGCTTTACACGAGCTTCACAAAGGTATTTGTGGAACACATTCAAGTGGTACTACTCTTGCTAAAAAGCTTCTATGGATGGGATAGTACTGGCCTACAATGGAGAAAGATTCATACCACTTCACCAAGAAATGTCCTAAATGCCAGATCCATGGTAATCTGATACATGCACCAGCACAGGAACTCCAGCCATTTACAACATCCTAGCCCTTTTGTCAGTGGGGACTAGACTTAGTGGGCAAAATTCATCCTTCATCTTCAAATGGACACAAGTTCATTATAACAGCAACATAATACTTTACCAAATGGATAGAAGCAGTTCCCATGACCACAGTGACTGGGAAACAAATTGCCTCTTTTATCCTAAATTACCTGATTTGCAGATATGGTATTCCAAGTTCAATCATCACAGATAATGGACGGCCTTTCAAAAACCAAGATGTCCAAGAACTATGTGAAAAATTCAAAATCCAACATAGGTTCTCTACACCATACTACTCACAGGGAAATGGTCAAGCGGAAGCATTTAACAAAACTATACTGAAAATCCTCAAGAAAATAGTGAATGATGTAGGCAAAGATTGGCACGTACAACTCAATCCAGCACTTTGGGCATACAGAACTAGCATCCGCACACCTACAGGAGCAACACCATACTCATTGGTATATGGATCAGAAGCCATTTTACCCCTGGAAGTAGAAATCCCATCTCTCAGAGTCTCTTTGAAAGGCTTAATCCCAGATGAAGAGTATCGAGTTAACCGACTGCAAGAACTTGAACTATTAGATGAAAGACATCAGCATGCTTATACTCATCTCAAAGCATATCAACAACGCATGTGCAGGAGCTACAATCACAAGGTCATCCCCCGCAACTTCAAATTTGGTGACCTAGTCCTTAAAGAAAATCCAAGAAATCAACAAGATCGAGAAAAGAAAGGGAAATTTGAACCTAATTGGTTGGGTCCCTATGTTATCATATCAGTCTATGGATCAGGTGCCTATCAACTGACAACTTCAGAAGGAGATGTGCTCGACGAACCAACTAACAACATCCATCTTAAAAAGTACTACACTTAAGAAGCCTAGTGCACGGAAAAAGCCAAAACAAGCAAAAAAAAAAAAAAAAAAAATCTCAAAAAATCCAGAAAAAGCAAAAACATAAAGTACAATAAAAAAAATGGTGAAAACCTGGTAAAGAGGCGCTCTTGTGAAAGAATGGCTCCTCTATCTATCTCCATACCATTTTATCCGTACAAACACTATCGGCCATCGCCCGACACTTAGCAAATATCCATTCAGGACATACTTAGCGTAGTCACTATCCTGGTTTATCCATATATATCCTCTTACCACAAATCCACCATGGCTTGGAAATCACTGTACATATTCACATCAAGAGGCACACTCAGCTAGGGGCATTCAAATCGTCTAAATATTGCAAATATTCTAGACATCAAAGCTATTTGCAAAACTCAAAAGCATGGAATCCAACAACCAAAATCTACACTTCATCGCAAAACAAAACAAAACAATTCACAGAAATACCAAGGATGGATGATTTTATGAAGTACTGGATGTTGCATTATAGCATAAAATCTTGACTAGTTTTGCATTTTGAACTTTCTCGATTATTGGATTCTCTTCCTTGTCTCACTAAATGCTTCAAAGCTAGAGATCATGAGGAACTTCCAATATTTTCTTAGTCTTCTGTCTGGGAGGTGATCACTTGTATTGTGTGAATACTTGCCTCGAGATGTGATACATCGAATATCACTAAAGACCTGATTCCACTTCACACATACAAATGATTTAATCTTGTCTGTTTACGCAATACACACTCAGGTCGTCCTGGTTCAATTATACTTTGACGCTTGTGCTATCTTGCAAAATCAAATATCATGTAAATTTTTCTCAGGTCATTATGGTTCAATTATACCATTATGCTTGTATAAATTTTCAACATATCCTAAACAAATCAATGCTCAATGATGATACCTAAAAAGACAGCACATAAATATGGCTATATCGGATGGCAAATGTAGAATGAGGATGCTACCAAAAACATAATTGCATATCATTTTAAAAAAATAGCTGCATATCATTTTACAATTAATTACATGTCATTTTAACATAGTTGCATATCATTTTACATTTAGTTGCATATCAAATCATACATCTCATTTTCAAGATACATCACACAGCATATCAAATTATACATCTCATTTTCAAGATACATCTTACAGCATATAAAAGCATACATCCTGCATCATACATTATATCATATATTTAAGCATTGCATCATCATCACATAAACGAAATAACCCACATAACATGCATCCATATAAACACACCACATGATCAAAGAAAATGGTGCCGTATATATATATATATATATATATATATATATATATATATATATATATATATATATATATATATATATATATATATATCTCAAAAATGATCAAAATGTACAAAATGTATCATCACTGTGTCCAGTACAAAGAATACAAATGATCAAAAATACACCAGAGACCACGTCTCTCAAGTATGACTATCCCCGGACGGTGATGGTTTGGCTCCAGATGTCCCCGCTCCTGGATCCCCAGGAGGGTCCTGTCTCGGTGGCCCTGTGACACCTCATCTCTCAGACCGTGACCCAGTATCTCGAGATCAACTAGATCTCGACTGTGCAAAGCTCTATACTCGACGACCCCTGGGTACCGCTGATAGTACTCCGCCTCCTGAGCTCTCAATGCTAGCTCTCTCAGGGTGTCTCTCATCGGGCCACTCGCCGCTGCTCTTTGCATACTGGATACCAGCTCCTCCGCTTGCCCTCTCCGCTCTATCTCTGTATCTCGCTTAGTAGTCAACTGCGCAATCTGCCATTGATATGTCAAACCTTGTGCTTGCAGTTGCTATACAGTCACCTGAAGGGTCCGAATCTGCGCATCCTTAACATGTGTGGGGACCCGAACCCATAGTGGTACCTGTGCAGGGGCAACCCCTCCCACTCTGCTTGATCTCGGTGCTGAGGGTGGGAGCACATCCGTCCTCCTCCTCTGCACTGGTCGCCTCGCCTCATCAGTGCCTCCCACTGCAGCTAACACCTCCCCCACTCTCCCCTCTCCACCGACTCCAATAGCCAATCCACCTCTCCCCCTATCTCACCACTCTCTCCACACCCCTATCTCCTCTCCTCCCTCTCTCTCCCCGTCTCCCTCTGACTCCTCTCCCTCATCCTCCTCCTCCATCATCATCATCATCATCATCATCATCATCATCATCATCATCATCATCATCATCATCATCATCATCATCATCATCATCATCATCATCATCATCATCATCATCATCATCATCATCATCATCATCATCTCCCTCTCACTCCTCATCATCATAATCAAAAGCTGGCCGCATCTCCTCCAGATCAGATATCCTGGCCACCGCCCGCGCAGCAAACAATCTGGCAAACTCATCGGTCATGCCCGCATCCAAAATCTCCAGGGCATAATCCCATATCTGCCCCGCCAACCTGACAAACTCCTCCACCGCCACTGCGCTATCAATGGTCAGACCCCAATCGGCTACATCCTGCCTCCGCCGTGCATATAGGCAAGCTCCCTATGGAATACCCTGCTGGCGACCAAACTGTCTCAAAACTCGGGTCACCACAAACCTTTCTATAACAAAAGGGGTCCTCCCGATCAGGTATCTAGTCATAAATACAAAGGGCATCTCCAGCTCATCCTCCGCCCACACCTCGCATCCTGTATACAGTCGCCATGTGACTGTATCAATATCATCGAATACTCTCCTCCAATGCTCTAGTTTGCCTAGCTTGCGCTGGACAACTAGACCCCTGTATCCATAGGCATATGCTGCTCCAACGGGCCTGTCTCTGTCTGCTAATGGCCTCGCAGCTGGAATGTGCTCCCAACACCATACCTGTAACAGTGTCATGCCAGTTGACAAATTGCCATAACCAAGGTATACCACCTCATGTAAGCCCCTGTATAGATGGGCTAGCATAGCTGATCCCCATGAAAACCTCCGGCCCCGTGTGACCATCTCCTCTAATACCAGCCCCCATCCCACAGAGAATCCCTTTGACCTGTGATCAGGACAAAGGAATCCACCAATAAACCCTGCTAGTACGGATGGCAGTGGTGCATAATCCAAGTCTAAGAACTCCTGCCACGGGATCTCATAACCATAGACTGTCTCATCGTGGAAGATGCGGTGCAGTGCCTCTGTACCACCCTCCTTTGACTGCTCATATGGTAGTAGTGCACCTACTACGGGAATCCGTAGGATCCTATAACAGTCCTCTGGTGTGACTATCATCTCTCTAGTGGCAAAATGAAAGGTGTTCATGTTGCTGTGCCACCTCTCTGCCAATGCTGTAAGTAGCCCCCGGTTCACAGTGAACCAAGGCATATCTAATAAGGACTTCAAACCGCATCTCTCAATAATATCGAGGTTGGCCTGGGTCAACCGCGGTATCAATGTCCATGGTCTCGAAAATCTCTCCCGCGACTGCACCACACCCAATCACTCCTGTCAACAAGAAAAACAAATCCAATATCAGTTTCCACATCAAAACAAAGATATCAAAATCAAACTCACATCAACAACATGAAACAATTTGCTCATCTATATCAAGTTCAAAATCCTATCATTTCATATCAACTTGTAAAACAACTCAAGTTCTCAAAAACCATATCAAAACTTGTAACACAACTCAAGTCTCCAAATCATATAAACTTGTAACACAACTCAAGTTTCCCACCCATATCAGCTTGTAAAACAACTCAAGTTTCCAACCCATATCAGCTTGTAACACAAATCAGGCTTCACACATTGAACTTAACACAGAGTGCAAAAACATATCATATTTTGATCAACACAACACATTGATATCTATACATAACTTGAAATATCGCAAATTAAAATAAGTTATATCAACACTCATATTGGACAGATCCATAAAATCATGACAACACGACACAACACATTCACAAATCACCTCATCTTGCAAAATTTTTCCAGATGCGCTAAAACAGATTCTCGATGCGCTAAAATCCACCTACGCGCTAGGCTGTTTTTCCTACGCGCTAATCTATTCACCCTATGCGCTAGAATGACTCTACGCGCTAATCTTTCCCCCCCATGCACCACCTAACCTACCCAATGTGCTAAAACCTATCCACGTGCTAACATACACCTCGTTGGCGCTACCTGTGAGACCCTATGCGCTAGGTTTACCCTACGTGCTAAAACCCCTTACCCATGCGAACCCCTGCGGCCCCTATGCGCTAGGTCCACCCTACGCACTACCCTACTGACCTGACGCGCTACCCTACGTGCTGCATGCGCTATTTTCACTCACTGCGCTAACCTAGACTTTTTATGTGCTACCCTATTTTGTTTCAGACGCAGCCCTAAAAATAGACTTGATGCGCTACCTAAAACTTCGTATGCGCTAATCTATGACTTTGATGCGCTAAAATGCTAAAACCAACTTTTAAAAATAAAAAAATGACCAAATCAAAAATCAAAAGAGGGTCAAAAATGTTGACTTACTGGTGGTCCATACGCTGCAGGTCTCCGGTACCTCTGAACGTGCTCGAAACGGTGTCTGGAATACGGAATAGACATTTTCTCTTCAGACCAAATTCTCTTTCTCCAAAGTCAACAGGGCACAAATGAATCAAATCAAAGCTCTTTTCCACTTTTATAGGAGGAAAATGAAATTAGGGTTAACCAAATGGACATGTAATATGGTCGCGGTCTCCCTTATACCCTACCCAATGTACATTATCGGGAGATGAATCAATTTACACACATTTCACATAGACAAAATCATACACACCACACACAACTCATCAAATTAAATCAAAATTTTCAAAATATTGATTCATCTCCTAAGGGGGCATCACCATCAAATATCAAATTTGGGGCATCATGCATCAAATCAAATCTGAGGCATGACTTGCAAATCAAAAGAGCGACACAAAAATGGCATTTGATCATAAAATCACAATAACGCATCATTTTCTTTGAAATAACATGTGCACACACGTCACTTCAAAGAGGGGCAAAATGTAGACATATAAAAATGACCATATTCCTAAATGAATATTTTATGTTCATTTCTCTATTTAATTAAATCCAATTTAATTAAATTATCCACATTCCTCTATTTAATTAAGTAAATTACTCAATTTATTTAAATTAAATTCACAATACCCATTTAATGAATAAATCATTTTATTCAATTAAACCCCCCTATCCACTTCTAATTAAAATTCAAATTTAATTAAATAGTTATCCTAAATTAAATAAATCTAATTTATTTAATTACAACCAAATTGAATTAAATTAACTTTATTTCAATTAAATCCTATTATCCCTTCATCCACTTGCATTCTCCTACATTTCCCACTTGCTTCCTAAACCCCTTCCTAATCCCTTCTAGACTCTTCTAATCGCTTCTAATTAGCCTAACCCATCTCCTAAACTTTGTCACATCCCTAAGCAAGGGGAGGTCACTTCTCAAACCCTTAAAGTCTTTGATAACCATTAAAGGCTTCAAGTCTTCAACCACTTAATTCCCCAAAGTCTTCAATAACCATTAATGGTTAACTCAAACCCTCTTACATGGTTAAAGAATTTCTTTTAACTCAACCTTCATCCAACCCAAGGGTCTCATCAAGCCTTTAATGCTTTGACCATGATTATCTCTTAATCATTTGCACAAGGGTTTATCTTGGGATTAACTCTTAATCCAATGGGTAATCTTAACTTAGACTTGACCCTTACCCTCTAGATAACCATAAGGTCTTCTCAGGCATTTAATGCCTCCAACCCCTTCTCTCAACCCAACCCTATGTTGACACTTGTCACCATTTTATTGGTGCAAATTGCAAACATGGATCCCCAACTTTCAAACTCAACCCTTGATCAACTCTTTTAATCCTGACCATCCATTGCCCTGTTTTTGCTATAAATAGAGCTCTCATTCCTCCATTTTAAATCATCCTCCAAATTTGTAGTATCATACTTATGCTCAAATACATTCAAGCTTTCATATATCCTTTTTTATGCTCATCATTTTAGCCTCTCTTTTCAATAGGAATTAGTCTAAATATGCATGTTTAGAATACTTTCTTTATCATTTAGCTCAATCATGGACTAATATATCATGTTAGGATAGTATTTATACTAACCTTGTCATCTTATAATCTAGTTTATTGCATTTTAAGATCATGCATAGCTTAGGATGCATTTCATTCTAAAATCTATCAAAAGTATCCCTCGTTCTTGCATTTGCCATCCCTAAACCATTTTGCTCAGTGATCTGAGAGCAAAAACATCAGTTTGAGGGACATTGTAAGATAGAGAACCATGGGACCCACCTTGGGAAGCTGAGTTATACGTCATGACTCCATAGCTTGCACCAAGAACTCCTATGTGTGTGTGGACAAGTCTTTTAGAATATTTTCACATATTGAGTTCTATCAACTCGTTTTTCCCGCATACAGGTTTTATAAGGACAAGTGAGAACAATAACATGTACATGAAGAATGATGAAAATGGAATACTAATCTCAGCCATATTTGTTGATGATATTATATTTTGTGGAAATGACTCTTTATGCACAAACTTTGGTAATGAAATGAGCAAAGAATTTGAGATGTCATTAATCGGTGAGATAAAGTATTTTATAGGCTTACAGATACTGCAAATGAAAAATGAAATTTTCATTACTCAATCCAAATACATAAAGGAAATCTTGAAGAAATTTGGAATGGAGGATTCAAAGCCAGTAAGTACTCCTATGACTACAAACTGCAAACTATCAAAGAATGATGAATTTGCATCTGTTGATGAGACACTCTACCGATCCATGATTGGAAAACTACAATATGTTGTTCACAGCAGGCCTGATATAGCACATGTAGTAGGTATTGTTGCAAGATTCTCTGCAGATCCTAAGGAAATACACATGACAACAATCAAAAGAATTTTCAGATACTTGAAAGGCACTGAAGATTATGGATTAGTATATCAGAAAGGAAATGATTTTGATTTTAAAGTCTATACTGATGCTGATTGGGCAGGCAACATTGATGACAGGAAAAGCACAAGTGGAGGAGCTTTCTTCTTAGGAGAAAGACTAGTGAGTTGGCTTAGCAAGAAACAAGGATGCGTTTCTCAGTCAACAGCCGAAGCTGAATATGTTGCTGTAGCACTGAATTGTACCAACATTGCATGGATCAAACAATTGTTGGAAGGTATAAATGAGAAAGTTACCGAGCCAGTAACTATATTCTGTGACAATACTAGCGCCATTAATATTTCAAAGAACCCTGTTATGCACTCTAAGACAAAGCACATATCTATCAAATATCATTATCTTAGAGAAGAAGCTCATGAAAAGAAAGTGGTGTTGGAATATGTTAACACAAAGGAACAAATAGCTGATATCTTCACCAAGCCACTACCAAAGGATATTTTTGAATATCTCAGAAGTAAGTTAGGGGTCCTACCCCTATCTTCTACTCACTGACCAAGTTCAGTGAAAGCATCACTTTGATGAATCTATTGAATATCTTTTAGGGAGCTGATGCTGGAGTGTTACACTTTAAGAATGCTTTTCTGAAAGTGTATTGGAACAATATTGAGATAATACAGACAATGATACAGGGAACAGGAATTGTAAACAAATGCTCTGACCAAGACTCAGTTGATACACACCAGCAGGGAATAACTTCTTACAGAAACAACTTATGTTTTCGTTCTTTTCTTTTTGGCATTGTTGTCAAAGGGGGAGAAGACTACCCAAGGGGGAGAAGACCTACCAAAGGGGGAGAAGACTACCAGGAGGTGAAGACCTGAGAAGATTGAGAGAAAACTAGAAGAGAAGTTTGATGTATGGGGGAGAGCATTTCAGCATTTCAGAATCACAGCAATCTGAATTCTTAATGGTCAAATCAATTGGTTTTGCCATCAATGCCAAAGGGAGAGATTGTTGGCAATATAACAAAGATATTGAGAAGGTTGTCGATGATTATGGACATAACTGATTAAAGATTTTTTACTGTCTTGATATTATTATTTTGTCATTGATGTCAAGAAATTGATTTTCTAATTCAGTATGATGTTGCCATATCTTAAGAAATATGATATGAAGATCATAAAGAAGTCGGTAAAGACACAGGAAAGAATATGATGAATAAAGGGATAAGTTATTCAATGGGAAACTCTACCGAGTCAGACAATGATGAGATCTTGATGTTTTAGATTGTTTTAACATCATACATATGTTGTAAAATGTAAAGGTTAATACTACACTATGTTATCAGCCAAAGGACCTAGTCGGTAAACCCTAAGGTTATCGCAGTCGGTTAATGAAGACAGAATGTCTACCGAGCAAAGTTTAGTATTCACCGAGTTGTAACCAAGCTATAACAAAATGCATTAAATGGTTACATGTGATATTTAATAAAAGAATCTGATGAGCTGGAGCGGATCAATGGTTGGCAAGCCGTGGAAGAAGTTTGTTAACAAATCTAAGGCAATGGAAAGTCGGCAAGAAGATCTACAGCTCAGATTGAACTGCATTACCCTAACACAAGTTCCAAGATGATTGTGCAAGTTCTAAGGTAGGGTAAAATGTTTTTCAGATCGTAAGATACAATGAACCTGGATAAGATTGAAGATCTGATGGCTATGATTGATCATGGGAAATGTGATCAAGGAAATTAAGTGGTTAGATGATGATTTATAAATAAGGAACTGTTGATAAATAGTGTATGCGGGCAAATGTATGCACAGGGATGCTACATAGTGATCACCGAGCACAGAAGCTTGAAGACTTGTTGGAATAACAGAGTATTGATGCCCAGCAGATAGACAAGATTAGTTCTTTGTCTAGATTGTGATTGAACAAATAATAATATACTTTAGCATTTTAGATGTAAAGTTGCAGATAGATTGTATTACTGTTAGCTTGTGAAAGTAACAGAAAATCTCTTAACCGAGTGGACTTAACAGTCTTATAAGTAAATCCTCTAACAAGGTGACATTCTAAATGAGTGTTTGAAATCCTTTGACAAGGTCACTTCTAACAAAGTGAAGATCCTAACAGATATGAGGGAAATCCCTTAACCAGGTCACATCTAGCAATGTGTTTTGTAATCTTTAACAAGATTGGCTTTTAACCGAGCATACTCTAGAAGAGTATATTTCTTAGTGGGTCCGAAATCCCACAGTGGTTTTTCCCTATTTGGGTTTCCATGTTAAATCTGGTGTTATGAGGTTTATATTGTTCATATGCTTTTGAGTTTGCATGTTTGACAGTTTTATTCTATGACTAATATATGTTACCAAGGTTGAATCTGATGTTTTCATTGATGATTAAGTTTGTATGATTCACCCCCCCCCTCTCATCTTGTTGGCTATTGGATCTGTACTTATATTAAGTATCAGAACTATCATATATTTGCAATATGAGATCCTTACAAATTGGAGTGATCTTCTCTCTTCTCAAAAAATATAGTTAGATAATCTAGATATATATAACAATTTTTTTCTTTAAATCACCAAAGGAAAAATTGGTCCTACATTAATAAGACTAAAATACATGCAACTATTATACAAAATTAATCCAAGGTGTCCTAAAGGTTATCTTGTGTTGATTGGGCCACATTAATCTGATTGTGACTTGAGAATCAATTAATGTAGACGTTATTTTAAACCCAGAGACTCTTTGTAGGATATAGTCCATCACAAAAAAGGGGTAGAAATTATTGGTTCAAGTTCCTAAAAGCTAAACAAATTCTAATATTTCCATTTTTCTTACATATTAATACTATATTGGCCAACCAAGATGAATAGTGGATGGGATATATAATCCTCACTTTAAGCATTTTATCAATCTCCTAGAAGATTATGTCCCCATCCTTCAGATTCAAAATGTAACAAATCTAGCTTTGAGTAATTTTATGTTGATTTCTTCCATCCATGAAGTTATTTAAATAATCAAAGAACCATTTAAATAATTTTTATACTTGATTAGGATTAATATTAGAAATGCTCTTTCTTTATGTGTACAACACTTCCCAACACATACTAGCTTAGTGTCTTCTATTGCACCAATGTTTATTTTTTGATATTCACGATAATCATTTTTTTCCTTTTATATTTTCCACTTCTTATGTCTGTCATGCAAGTATCAAAAAATTAATCCAATAAAACTAATCCTTTAGGTAGCTTATTTTTTTCTAACTAAATCACCTCATCTACTATAGGACCTACCAAATCCTTTTCATTAGGTATAAAATTGTTACATTCTAAAGAATTAACATAAAAATATAATTTAGTAAAATTTATATCCATCTTGCCTATGATTTTCTTATGATTCTCAAACACTTTCTAATAGTTCATATTATAAAAAATGTTGGGATGATAAACAAGCTCAATTCTATAATAATATTCCTTGAGATTTGGGAGAGAGAGGAAGAGAGGTAGAGATAGCTAATTAACCAACTTGTGAAATTTTCTCCTTTAGGATAGCTTTTAAAGGAAAATACATCAAATAACTCAATGTTGTCCTAAATTTTATTCCTTTAGTTCTTGAGCATACCATTTCTTAACATAAAAGACTTTCTAACTTGTTTCAAAAAAATCTTGACATCCCCTAAAGCTCTCAAATTGTTGATTATTTTCTCTTTAGTTTAAATTAGTCCTAATATCAAGGCTTCATACTCTACTATATTGTTAATTTGTCAAAAATATGACATAATAAAAAATTTATAACCATTAGGTTAACTCAATACAACACCTGCCCTAAAAATTGAAGACAAATGACTACCATCAAATTTCAACATCAAAAACTCAAAAAATATGTCTAGGAAAGTGAATTCTAAGTATTCTTCACTTGAATTCTAAGTATCCTTGTTATGTGTACAAGATATATAATATGGGATTTCTTGACTTCATAATAGTGGAATTAGATTTTGGTTTAGGTTCAAGGTGAAACTTCTTTCCATGAAGAGGAGTAAAATCATGGTACCAATACATTTGGAATTCACCACCTAGATCCTTGTATAATTTGTAGATGTTGGGATCCAAGAACACTGAGTGGGGGGGGGGGGTTGAATCAGTGTTCTACCAGAATGGAGAAATTTAATCTTATTAATACAACAACTCAACAACCGGTAAACATAAAAGCATATAACAATAAGCAACAATGCAACCATAAAGATAACACCATAACACCACAAATTTCTATGTGGAAAACCTCAAAGAGGAAAAACCACAGTGGGATTAGAGACCCACAATATCTATCCATTGATCACATGAATAAATATTATAATAAGGGGTCTGCACATGCAGGAAGGCCAACAACCTAGAGCACACTGCTCATCACAAAAGGAGTCGCACTGACTATAGAAAACATCAGACAATAATCAGGAATGAAGATTGAACTGCAAGTATAGCATCTCCCATTCCTGAGTACAGTTCTGGTTAAGCTCAATACCAGAGGAATTAATCCTCTTACATAAACCCAACTCGATTACCAATGATCGACCAAATTCTCTGCATGAATGATTATTACATTATTTGCTCCTATGCATCCTTATCATTCTCCTTTACATTCCATCTTATGATCTACAATGAGATGTTACATCATATATATACACCCTCAACCATAAACAATAAGGCCAACCACTAGAAAATAAAGCAATTACATAATTACAAACATGTCGGCTTGAGACCAAACAAATATTATCCAACCTATAAGACATCCCAGAAACACATCGAGAAGTCCAAATAACACGTTACATTAAGTCGGTCCATAACCTAGATAGTACCAGACCCAATTTAGGTCCATACACGCTAAAGAAATGATCCCAATCAACCAAGTATTGAACATGATCACCATCAACATCTTGAATCTCTACTAGAAGCCACACCAACACCACTTATGCATAACATCAAATATATTCAATAAAGCTCTGTCGGTAAAACCCTTACCGGTAACCAAAATTATAACTAGAACAAGTGATAGCTTCCAGATCACCAAATCTTGAACCAACTGAATGTGATACACATCAGGAATACATGAATAACCAATCCAAACCAATTCCACATACCAAAGCATACTGGAGCATACTAGACCAACATGATCTTACCAACTAGAAACCAATCATCCTACCAGGACCAACTGAATACCAGTAAACAACCAAAGCAGCTAGTGTTGACATCAATGATAAACATCAATGCAACACATAATCAATTCCTCCAAATTTCCAACAAACTCCCCCTTTGGCATTGATGGAAACACTAGATGTGAAAAACATCCAAGTGCCAAGATATGCCAAACAGATCTCCCCCAATGGGAGACAACCAATAATCTCCCACAAAATGATATGACAATGAGGTTCTATACCAATTTATTGGAAATTGACACTCATTTGATTGGTTTCAATATTTTGCCATTAATGGCAACATGTTCCGGCTTTCATATTTTGGTTTGGTTGATTATCGACAGATACTTCATCGACACCGAGACCGACACCGGTAGGTATCTTCACCGATAGGAGGAATTCTTTGGATACCGGTATTGGAGGTCAACATCATTTGGGGGATTCAGAAATTGGCAATTGATTTTGATATTTATGTATATAAGTAATTGAGTCGACATGTATATTCATTTTGTAATTATCTATGTAAGCTGACATAAGGCATGAAGAATTGTAAGGGTATATAGGTCAGTTGATTAGATCATTTTGTGATATGAGAGATATGTGAGGTTATGAGATATATGAGAGTGATATTTGTAATGCAAGGAATGTTGAATATGTAAGAGGTTATTCCAGTAAGGGTTTAGGGTATCAAAACCAGAACAGTCAGAGCTTAACCAAAACTATAGTCAGGCATAGGAGATGCTATGATTGCAGTTCACTTATTCTTCTGGATTGTAGTCTGGATTTGTATGTAGTCAATGAGACTCCTTTTGTGATGAGCAGTGTTCTCTAGGCTGTAAGCCTTAATGCAAGTGCAGGCCCCCATATTTTGTAATATCTTTTCATATGGCCAGTGGATTGATATTGTGGGTCACAAATCCCACCGTGGTTTTTCCTCTTTGAGGTTTTCCATGTATAATTCTTTGTGTTATGGTATTCATTTGTGTGATTGGCTTATTGATTTATTTACTTCTTTCATTCTTATATATACCGGTTTACCAGTTGGTGAATGCATGTTTTAATAAGGTTTAAATTGATCATTCTGGTAGAACATTGATTCACCCCCTCCTCTTAGTGTTCTTGGATTCCAACAATTGGTATAAGATATTTGTGCCCTGGAGGAAGTTTAACAACTTGGGGAAGATCGTGAATCTGGAATCCATGGATATGAGGTTGGAGAAGCAACTTGAGGCAGCACTTGAAGATTATGATGCTGAAAGGATGAAGAACTTGAAGTTACAAGATGAATTAAATTCTTCTCAGGAATTCAATCTTATCCTAAAGGAGAGGTTGTCATCTGTTCAAGCTAGGAGGAAGGAACTTCTGCAAAATCAGAATAATGATGAGAAAGATGCCCTTAATGAAAGATGTCAAAAGATGAGTCAGGATAACATGGTCATGAGGAATGAAATGCAAGCCGTAACTATGAGGATGTCAAAGGAGATTGAAGATCAGAAGATGAATGAAGAAAAACTTGGGAGATCTCTGAAAAATAGATCTGAAGAATGCATCCGGTTGGTTCATGAAAATGATATGTTGAGAATAGATTTAGTGCAATACCAAAGTAATGAACAAGAACTTGAAAGAAAAATAATAATTCTGAGAGATGATCTGATTGCTGCGAGTACAAGGAAAAATTCAAGGTTAGTTTAGCAAAGCTTGATGAATTATTGAAAAGTCAAAGACAAAATGGAGATTCCAGTGGACTTGGATTTGAACAAGGAAAAAGCTTAGGTACTGCAAATGAAGATCAAAACCAGAAGGCGTTGATAAGGCAACTTAATGCTTATAAATTTAATGGTAGATGCTTTGTTTGTAATAAATTTGGTCACATGGCTAGGCAATGTAGAAATAGACCAAACCAGAACTATAATTCTGCTCCTGGTCAATGTTATAAATGCAATAAGTATGGTCATAAGACATAAGATTGTAGAATGAAAGTTAAACGTTATGCATGTGTAAAATTTGGACATATGGCTAATCGGTGGAGGTCAAGAAATTATACTAGTTTTAGCAAAGCAATTCAAAAGAACAATGTTACATGTTATGCATGCAAAAAGGTTGGACACATAGCTAAGTTATGTAGAAGCAGAAATCCACTGGATAACAATGATGGATCAAATGATAAAGGAAAAGAGAAGGTTAATGAAATTAGACAAGATCATATCAAGAAATGGGTCAGGAAGTTAGATGATCAATTAGCAGATGGAAATGCTCTGGTTACTCAACCGATATAGGAGGTTGCTCCTACATCGGTAGGAAGCTCATTTGGTAACTGAGGTAGATGCCTTAGGGGTAGGCAAAATTCATGATAATACTACTTATGCCCTAGGAAGAGGTTCTAGACATTGGAAATGCTTATCTGACATAGAGATGTTCAATTGAGATCTGATATCTTTCACCGGAAGTCATTCATATCAATGACAGATTAGGGTTTCTTGGAGGTTAAAAGGTTGAATCCACTTCATTTTTTATCACCTTGCATTTAGAGAGATTCAGAGTGAGTCTAAGGAAATTCAATGCGATAGATATCTTCTTGAGCGATTTCACCAGCGATCAGAAGATTTCCTTAGGGTTTCACCGGCAACTATTTCTCAAGTACTTATCGGTATTATCTTTCACAATGGAAGTGGGATCATCCTCTGTAGCTACTTTTATTGAAAATCCTACTGTTGTTGAGGTAAAGGATCGTCCTAGGCTGATTTTCAAACGATGTTCGCATATTACCACCTTGGATGATTCGGTGGGCGCTTTTTCTCTTGTCCCGAAAGGAGTTGTATATGTGGAAGATGTCTGAGCATACATTCACTCCCACATTGAGGATTTGGGAACCAATGATACTAAGAGCATGTATATGAGTGAGTTAATGGGAGATTCTGGAAAGATCAAGCCTGAGTACAAGCATATTGAGGATCTAGGGTTTATCGACATTCTGGATATTCCTAAATTTGAGGATGAGATTGTCAGATATGTTTTGAGAAAAGTGCATGGATAATTCATCTAGTTGGAAAGACCTTATAAGATCTCAAAGGAGGCCATTAAGGCCATCACTGGTTTTCCACAGATCGGTCGCGTCCAGAGAAGAAGATTTCTAATGATCAGGTTAACAAGCTCACCGACACAACATCAAAATTGCGTTCGATGAGGGTTATCACCATCATAGATAGAGACATCAGATTCAAAAGCATGATTATTGGATATAAGGTAAGTCAATCCAATCGTCTTAACTCTGTTTCTAGCTCCTACATTGACACTGCACATAAGATCATGAGGGAAAATGAGAAGTTAGATCTTCGTGGATGGATGTTAGATGAATTGTTAATTAACCTAGGGAAGATCAAAGGAGAGAAGAAGGGGACATTCTGATATGGAAATCTTATTGTTTGTTTAATGATGTTTTCATTAATAAAACTCCCAGTTTTGGGAAGAGACAGTGGGTATTTGATATCCTGGTAGGAAGGCAATTGAAACAATCTATTGCTACATTGGGTAGTTAGTGAGATGACAAGGTATGGGGTTACTTCAAGGTATTCCAGAAGGCTATGAATTCTAGAGAGAAGGTTCCAAAGCATATTGCTGAGAAATAATCAACCGAGATATGCTTCATGGTTAAAAAGGATGAAACCTTGATGGAAGCAGTCAAACCCCAGAAGATATGGATTGAAGAGATGGGTTATGAAGTTGATGCATAGATTTTGGATGCTTATGCAAAGATGTTAATTGATGCACCTATTGATGAAGCTGAGAAATTATTTGGTACTGCAAAACAAAAGAAGCGAGAGGTTGAAAAAAAGTTTAACCAGAAGAAGAGGGAGAAACAACATGGAAAGGCAAGCAAATTTGTTGAAAAAGTATCTCAAGATATCAAAGCATTAATGGATGATGCTCTGGTAAAAGGAAGGAAGAGGAAAGAGCCTGAAATTTTTTATTGAGCCTATTCCATCAAAATATGAATCTGAGGATAACACACCCTTAGCATTCAAGAGGGTATTGAGGAAGAAAGGTGAAGAGACTAAGGAGGAAGCTAGGAAGCAACCAGATAGGAAAATTACAATCAAGGTACCGACATAGAAGAGATCTCCAAAGGAAACACCTTCTACTCCATCTGGTACTAGAAGAAGAAAGAAGATGGATGACATAGACCTAGCAATGGTATGTGGTAATGTAACTATTATTCCACCCAAGTCTTGTGCAAAATTGGTAGATGAAATTACTAAGGATGGTATGTTGAAAAAAGTACAATTTTATTATGAGCATTTAGATGACGATGAGCAGAGAGAGGTTGAGGGAGCAGTTTTATTATATTTGGATATATATAAGAAAGTTTTGTTGGAAATTGAAAATCAAATATCGGCACAATTATATGATAATTTAGATGCTAGAAGATTATCAACTATGGAGGAGGATAAGAGGATAAAGGTTCATGATCTATCTTTATAATATCCTCCTTTGATAGTATTTTTAAACAACAATATGACTATCTGTATGACTATTTATGAATGCTTTATGTACTGGCTTCAAGACATTTTTGGCATTTACTATTATGATTCTTTATGATAAGTCTTCTCATGCATTCTTGTAGCTATTTCATCTTTATCTTCCTGATAATGAAGTACCTACTGTTCTTAATCCTTTGTAAGCTCATTGATATTAATGTTGCTGATATTAATCCTTTTTAATCGGCAAAATTCAACCCGTTGGTAACACCGACAAGTAGAAGCATGTGATCGAGATAGGATACACTGTTTAAGTCCATCGACAGAACACACACTAGTGGAAATGGATAAATCTTGTCTTGCCAATAGTCGATGAGGCTATCGGTATGACTTATCCCGATGGACACTAGAAAAAAGTAAAATGCATTAACAAAGGTTACAACGATAAAGGGTCATTGGTGTAGACAAAAGCAGTTGGGATTTATTTATTTTTAAATTGTTGGGGAAGTTCAGAATTCTGACAAACACCACAAGACAACCGATGATGTTGCCATACCCGAGATGACAAAAATGTCACAGGATGCAGCCTTCTCTATCATCTTAATCGTCAAAATTCTAACATCTCCTTGAAGATGGTCCATCGACAGAACACACACTAGCGGCAATGGAGAAATCATTTCTTGCCGATAGCCTCATCGGCTATCGGTAAGACTTATACCAATGGAAACTGGCAAAATTAAAATGCATCAGCAAAGGTTACGATGATAAAGGATGCAATGAGGTCAGAATTTCAACGTCTCCTCGTCAAAAAAACATGTCGCCTAGTGACAATGGAGAAATCTTGTCTTGTTGATAGCCGATGAGGCTATCGGTAAGACTTATCCCGATGGACACTGCCAAAGTAAAAATGCATCGACAAAGGTTACAACGATATATAAAGGGTCATCGGCAGAGGTTACGGTGATAAAGGATGCAAGAAGGTCAGAATTTTGACGTCTCCTCATCAGAAAAACATACTGCGGGTGCAGAGAAATTTTCGATGTGGTGTTGTCTAAATTTCGACATGAATCTCGTCATCAGAATCACCGATGAAAAAATGGCGATGAACAATTACACTAGAATTTTGATGTTTAGTTGTCTGAATTCCAATAAACGGCCGTCAGAAAACTGCTCCAAATGTACTAGTGATAGCCAAATAGGTCCAAGCGGTTTCGGTGCACAGGAAAGAAAACAATCTCATATTCTAGAAGCGATAACTTGCCGAAAAAAGATCCAAACATCCCGTGGACCAAGTATAAGATTGATGAGCATGTCCATGAACCAAATCCAACTCCAAAACATCTGGTGAGAAAATACAAGAAACGCAAAATGAAATGTTGAAACTGCAAAACAAGAACGAATTGAAAGAAAATGTTTTTGGTTGATGCAAGATTGCTAAGAACTAAGGATGCTCCTGCATCAGACATCCAGGGTTGTTGAAAAAGTGAGTCTCTCACTTTGTCGGGGTCAAAGGAAAACCAAGATGGTCTACCTCTACCTAATAAATCCATGATGAATCTTCAACTGGTTTGTCCTTCCACTTTACAAGATACTCTATGTACTACTTGGTGCGAGTGCTATTCCCAATTTTGCTATCCCAAATCTCCTCAATCTGGTCTAGTATCCTTTGGGGTATCTAAATTCTCCAAGTCTAATACACTGTCCTCACTGAATTCTGTCTCATGATAGTGATGTAGATCTGCAATGTTGAATATAGGCGAAATACCCAAACTATCTGGTAACTCCACTTCATATACATTTTCAGAAATGAATTTCCTCAAGATCTTACAAGTTCCAAACTTCCTCATCTTCAACTTTTTATAAGTTACAACTAGAAATCTCACTTTTCTCAGATACACCATCACTTCATCTCCCACTTCAAATTCCTTATGTCTCCTCTTTTCATTTGCTTTCTTCTTATACTTGTTGTTCATGTCTTCCAAATGTTGTTTGACTTGTGTATGTACTGTCTTCATATGCTTTGCAAATTCTTCTACTTCTGCACTCCTTTTATCTTCATTATGGATGTCTCTCAATTCTGATATGCCTCTATGGTGTGCTCCAGTAACAATCTCAAAAGGTGTTCTTCCAGTACTCCAATTCACTGAATTATTGTAGGCAAACTCTGCTTGTGCAAGAATCAAGTCCCAACTTTTGGTTTTCTCTCCACCTAAGCATCTTAGCAAATTTCTCAAACTTCTATTTACTACTTTTATATGTCCATCAGTCTGTGCGTGAAAAATAGAACTAAACTTCAAATATGTCTTCATCTTCTTCCAAAGTGTTCTCCAAAAATATCCAACAAACTTAGTGTCTCTGTCTGAAACTATTCTCTTAGGCAATCCATGTAATCTTACCACCTCCTTGAAAAATAGGTCATCTACATGTACTACATCTATTCTCTTCTTACAGGGTATGAAATGTGCCATCTTTGAGAATCTATCTACCACCACAAATATAGAATATTTTTCTCTTTGTGTCTTAGGAAAACCAAGTATTAAATCCATGCTTATGTCCTCCTAAGGTCTCTCCTACAACTTTGCACAAATTTCCTAACATCCTTATGAATCTGAGGCCAAAATTAATTCTCACTTACCAATGCCACTATCTTATCAACTCCAAAGTGTCTGGCTAATCCTCCACCATGCTTCTCCTTTATTATACTTTCTCTCATAGAACTTCTAGGTATACACAACTGAACTCCTCTAAACAACATCTCATCTTGAATGAAATAGTCCAACCACTTACTTTTGTCCACCATAACCGGTTCCTTACAAGGTTTCCAAGGTTCTATAAAACCCGGGTTACCCTCATACAAGTTCTTCAATTCCTCAAAACCTTATACCTCCACTCTCATCTCTATCAGAAAGTCCCTTATTCTACTCAAGGAATCAACAACTTTATTTGACTTCCACTTCTATGTTTCAACACAAAGGTATAACTCTACAAGAACTCCACCCATCTCATATATCTCTAATTCAACTCACTCTAATTGTTCAAATACTGCAAAGCTTGATGATCGGTATATAACACAAACTCCTTAGGCAACAAATAGTGTATCCACTTCTTTGATGCCTGAACTATGGCATAGAAATCCTGATCATACACTAAATATCTCCTCCTTGCATAATTCAACTTATCACTGAAATAAGATATTGGTCTTACTACCTAACTTAGCATTGCTCCAATTGCATTCCCAATTGCATCACAGTCCACTTGAAATACTTTGCTGAAATTCGGTAAAGCCAACACAGGTTGCTCTATCACTTTCTACTTCAAAAATTCAAAGCTTCTATCTACTCTGATAGTCCACTTGAAATCTTTTTTATCTCCTCTCAACGCTTTTGTCATAGGGATACAAACTGAATTAAAATTTATTCATGATAAACTTCCGCTAGAAACTAGCCAATCCATGAAATGATCTCCACTCTCCAAAGTTTTCCGGTGTAGGACATTAAACAATTACTCTTACCTTCTGAAGATCCATTTTTAATCCATCCACAGATATCACAAATCCCAAATAGACTAACCGTTCCTTCATGAAACTGTACTTCTTAATATTTATCAACAACTTCTCTTCTCTCAAACTTTGCAAAAATTATCTTAAATGCAATATATGTTCTTCCTTGCTCTTACTGAATACCAAAATGTCATCCAAATACACAATAACAAACTTACCCAATAATTTATTCAATACCTCATTCATCAACCTCATGAAAGTAGTTGGTTCATTAGTCAACCCAAAAGGCATCACCAACCATTCATATAGTCCTTCATTTGTCTTGAATGTTGTCTTCCACTCATCCCCTTCTCTAATTTTGATTTGATGGTATCCACTCTTTAATTCTATCTCTGTGTAGTATTTTGTTCCACTAAAATAATCCATTATGTCATCCATCCTAGGCAAGGGAAATTGATACTTCACTGTGATCTTGTTTATTTCTCTGGAATCAGTACACATCCTCCATTCTCCATTCTTCTTAGGTGCTAACACTATTGGTAATGCAGAAGGACTCAAACTTTCTCTGATCAAACCTTTCCTCAAAGAATCCTGCACTTGTCTATTCAACTCCTCATTCTCTATTAGTGTCATTCAATATGCTTCTTTATTAGGCAAAGTAGCTCTGGTAATCAAGTCCATGCAATGATGGATACTTCTTATAGGGGTAATCCATCAGGTACATTATTTGAAATGATGTCTCCATATTTGTCAGCAACTTCTTTATTTCCTTTGATTCTTCTTCTTCATACTCCGGATTCTCAGTCAAGTCCTAGGAACCAAGGTAAAACACACATTCTCATGTCTCATCCCATCCAAGAATTTTCTTCCATCCACCAAACAGATTCTGGAACTTGTACAAACTTCAATTTTCAGAGGCTCCTCCAAGGGTAACAAGGTCTGCTTCGTCCTATTTGCAACAATAGTGTATACGTTCTTCCATCCATCATGTATTGCTTGTCTATCATACTGCCAAGGTCTACCCAACAAGATGTGACATATATCCATAGGCATAATATCACACAAAATTTCATCATGATAAGATCCAATCTTCAATTTCACCAAACATTGTTCACTCACTAGTATCTTATGATCATCCTGAATCCATGCTATCTGATAAGGCTTAGGGTGCTTCAATCTTTCCAAAATCATCTTAATCATTATCTCCTCCAAAAAAATATTATCTAAACTACCACTATCGATAATGGCTTTACAACACTTACTACATAACTTACATTTGGTCCTGAACAAATTCATTCTCTGCAAGGGATCCTCATCATCTCTGGTATGACACAAATCTCTTCTCATCACCAACAATTATCCATCTTTCTCTTTATTAGCTGATCTGGTATGGTCTTCTTCTACCAATGCTTCTCTTCCAGTGTTCTCTTCCTTCTTACATTAAAAATAACGATGTCCTTCTCCTCCGCATTTAAAGTAGGTTCCTCTAAACACTCTTTTATCTTGTCTTTTGTCATTTTTTCCATAGCCCTCATTCCGGTATCCATCAGGATCTCTTCTCTGGTAAAAATTTATATCATCCTTTTGGTATGAACTACCATCTCTGCTAACTTCCTTGTCTTTGTTTTGATTTGCACAGGTTCCTATTCCTCCAAAATATCTTCTTCCTCCTTGAAATCTTCCTCCAAAAAACCTTGCACCTCTACCTCTTTGTTTCTGCTCAAGTCTTTTGTTCAATTTTTATTCAACCTCCAGGGCATATTGATAGGCTTCCTCAACACTCTACAACTTTCTTAAACTAAGTTCATCTTGTACAAACATTTACAACCCGTTCAAGTACCTAGCAACTTGTTCAATCTCATCATCAACATGTCTAGATCTGATATTCAACTTGCAAAATGCTTCAGTGTACTCCTTCACACTAGATTCCTTCTGCTTCAGGTTCTGCAACTTCTGAAATAGATTCACTTGATAATTAGTAGGGATAAACTTTGATTTCAACTTACTGACCATCCACTCCCAAGATTTGATCTTCTCTTTACCTATTCTTTGTCTATCAACCTACAGATGTTCCCAACAAAGAGATGCATGTCCTTTCAACTTAGTGCAAGCACATCTCACCTTCCTATCTTTCGTGGTGCCTTCAAAATCAAAATACTTTTCTATCTTTGTGATCCAATCTAGCAATTCATCCAAATCCAACTTGCCATCATAATCTGGTGGGGTAAAATGTGCTCTAGTATTCACTCTAGACAATGCTCTTATAAACCTTTCTTCATTCGAATCATTCACCAGTGGATTTGCTCCTTGTTCTCCAACTACCACTTCTTCTTCATCATCTTCACTCACATCTTCAATATGTCGACCTCTTCTCTAAGCCATTTCAACAACTTCCAATCGGGTTGCAATTCCTCTCAATATTTCCATCACAGCAGGGTCTGCATTCCCACGCGCTCCAACACCTCTAGCATTTCTTCGAGCCATCTTCATGCAAGTCCTCTGCAGCTTCAAATTGGATCCTCAATTCTACCACCCACAACATAGATATTATAGGTTTTCGCAATCTCTAGAACGAAATCTTGCTCTGATACCACTTGGTACAATCATGGCAGGAGTGTCCTCAAAGAGAACAGTTCAGACCATGTAGCAAGAGTTAAACAATAGAAACAACTCAGATTGATAGAGGTAATGCAAAAACAAACTATATTATATCATGAAAATCAATTACAATCTGTTGGCAACATGCAGGCTCACAAGATTCGACTTACATGCTTGAATACAAAACATGCGTGTTATGCAATATTTAGGCTCAAGCAAGAATGTATGCCAACTCCAGACCTCCTAACCTCTGGATTATTCTTCTATGTTCTAAAACTTGATTCTAAATGCTTAATTACATTTATTTATATGACCAAGGGTGGTCCGCATTGGCCCAAGATGAAACAATCATCGATGAACAAGATGAAACGTGTAAAACAACAAGGTCAACCTCCGCCAAACAGATCCATCTAGAAAGTCCATAGGATGAAGTGCATACCCAAAGGAAGGTTGGCCACATGTGAAGGAAAGTTGGAAACAACGAACTGAATCTCTACAAGCTACGAAAATCATCCGCAAGATCCACCAATAGCCAAATAGGTCCAAGTGGTTCTGGTGGACAGAAAAGAAAACTCCCATGTTACGAAAGTGATAACTTGTCGAAAAAAGATCCAAATGTCTTGCAGACCAAGGATAAGATTGATGAACATGTACATGAACCAAATCAATCTCTGCAATATCTGGTGACCAAATGCAAGAAACGCAGAATGAAATGTTGAAACTGCAAAACAAGAACAAAGTGAAAGATAAAAAAATTGGTTGATGCAAGATTGCCAAGAACCAGGGATGCTCCTGCATCATAATCAAATAATATAATCTAGATTAGTACTTAGTGGGTGATGTTGGTATCAACCACCCACATGTGATGTTATGTATCATTATGTCTTATGTAAGGTTATTGTTAGAGTTATCATATATTAGCTAATATTTATTTATTTAATTATTAGTCTATTATTCTCTACGCTTAAGCTAAACTTAGGCATTTAATAATATTGCAGGTATTTAATAATTATTATAATTATTAAATACACTTTATCCCTTTAGGGTTTCTTTAGGGCTGGACACCTTTAGGGTTGCTAATATCCTTTTATAAGGATTGTATTGTACTTTTTCATTACTAATTCCCTCTCTAAATGATAATATTTTTCTTTAGAGTCATTATTGCTTTTTTCCTCCATTCTTCTCTTGTGACAGGTATTTTTCTTGCAGGTGTTGTTGGGATCTCTGAAGTTGTATTTCTCAACTTCTTCATGGTATCAAAGCCTACATCTGTTGTTACTTATTCCTGATTTTTCAGAAGATTTTTTGGAGGAGGGTTTCAAGCTTTTTCAACATTTTTTTTATTTGCATCTGGGGAGATTTTTGTTTCTGTGCATTTTGAGCTCAAACGGACCTCACCGTTGAGCTTAGAACACCTAAAAACCCCCATTTTCATATAAAATTTGTCCAATTTGGACAATTGTGGCTCTGGCAAAAAAAATGATTTTTGCCCTTCTTGTGCACGTTTTTCGAGACAAATAAAAAATAAAATAATAAATATTTTGGGAAGTCTAACGGCTTTCCCAAGTGGATTCCCTAACTGCGATGACCATGGAGCACCGATGGTCTCCAAGACTATCGGGGTTTGCAAGCACCCAGTGGTCTTTAAATCGCCGGCCACTAACGGCCCCGCCGCCTAGCAGCCCTGTCGCCCAGCAGCAACAATCACCCAGGAGCCACTGCAGGAGCCCGCTACCACCTCTCGGTCACCTCCCTTCTTTTCCCTTGGTCACTACTGCCCTCCGACAACTGCCCGCTACCACCTCTCGGTCACCTCCCTTCTTTTCCCTTGGTCACTACTGCCCTCCGACAACTGCCCGCTACTCTTGCTCATCGCTTGCCCACCCAACCAGCTCCACTCCGGCTGACCGCTCTTCTCGGTTGCCTGCTACTCCTGACCATCCTATCGGTCACCTTCCTACCACCCTCCCGGCCGCCTGCCTGGCCAGCTCCACCCAACCACTCCACCTAGGCACCACCAATGGGGAGGGTTTTTTTTTTCCTTTGAAGTCTTTTTTGATAAGCAAATGGTTTTTTTGTCATAACTTGGGCAAACGGAGTCAATTTTTTGAAAATGAATAGGCATCAAAAATCTCTTTCCTGGCTCTCTTTATATATGGAGGTTTGTTCTTTTTTTTTTTTGTTTTGATGTCTTTTTTTGATGTCAAAGCCATAAGTTCTTTTTTGCACTCCGGGAAGCATATCTTGAGCATCCGAACTTCGTTTTTGGCTCACGAGATATCGTTGGAAATCTGGTTCTATGCACTTTCTAGTGGTATGGGTCTTGTTTCCAAATTCTGCTCTAGGTACATTTTATTTGAAGTATTTTGAATTTATGCACTCGGGTGAGTATCTTGGATGTTTTCAGATCCTAGGATCCTTTTCTTTGTGCGGGATGACTCATCTTTGACTATTATTTCTATATTTCCAGCCTTTTTTGTCTTTTTTTAGCATTGTATACATCATTTTGTAAGCATTTCTTTTTTTGCAAACGCACTGAGATAAAGTGCCAATATGCCTTGCATGCTTGGGATCTTACACATCTTGTTGCTTATTGTACTGGCACTTCATTATAAAGTGCCATGGGGGGGTTTGATGTTTGCCTTTGTTTGCCATCTACCTTTGTCACGTGGGTATTATTTCCATGGCATTAGCCTCATTATGTGTGTCAAGTGAGTGTTCCTTCCATGACACTAGCCTTTATATGTGTTTTTTCTTTCTATTGCACTTTGGATGTTCCTGGTTCTTCATCATGTAATTTTTCTTGGCATTCAATTTCAGTGTATTTGTCACCTCTCCCTTGTCATCATTATGGGGGGTTTCTCCTATTGGTTGTTGGTTATAATACTTCCTTGGTTTGTTGGAGTACACTCTTTCATTCCTATTTTTGGAGGCAACCTTCCATCTTCGATTGACCAACTCTTCAGACTTTGGTGTTTTTGCCATCTATATCTTCGAGTTCAATTGTTTGCCTTTGTTTGCCGTCTGATTCGAGCAGCGTTATTTGAGGGCACTCATTCAGTTTACAGTATTCTCTACCTGATCATCTTCTATTTCAGTGGAGGTTCTTCAGATTGACGGTTATTCTTCGACAATGTTTGCAGGTTCTTCATGCTTCAATGATTCTTTTGCTCTTCTTTTGTTCCTATCTTTTGGAACATTATTGTTTGGGGGCTTCTTCAGTCCTTCACTTGTATTTCATCTCTTTTTGGAGTAGAGTTTTTTCCCATGTGTTTTTCTCTATTTCTCCGCTTTATAGAGATCTTTTGTACTTGGGTACCTCATCAAGCTTTGTTGTTGGGACCCAAATTCGCCTTCATCATATAGTTGCATTTTTTGCTTCATGCATTTAGTTTTTTAGCTACTCCCTAAGTTCATCTTAAGGGGGGTGGTTGGAGTTATCATGTATTAGCTAATAATTATTTATTTAATTATTAGTCTATTATTCTCTATGATTAAGCTAAACTTAGGCATTTAATAATATTGTAGGTACTTAATAATTGTTCTAATTATTAAATACACATTATCCCTTAGGGTTTATTTAGGGCTACACACCTTTAGGGTTGCTAATATCCTTTTATAAGGATTGTATTGTACTTTTTCATTACTAGTTGCCTCTCTGAATGATAATAGTTTTCTTCAGAGCCATTATTTCTTTTTGCCTCCATTCTTCTTTTGTGACCGGTATTTTGCTTGCAGGTGTTCTTGGGATCTCTGAAGTTGTATTTCTCAACTTCTTCAGTTATCATAGGAACTTATTTTGGTGATTAAAATGAACCTAGCAATAGATATTTATGTTTATGCTTATGTAAAGTTATGTTATTGCATTATGTTTTTAGATGCTTAGATGTTGTTCAGAGCATTGTTAAGGTAGCAAAGTTAGGGAACCCGCAAGAGGATACAGTTAGGTGAATTATTATCTTCCACATGTGCAAATGTTATATTTAATTTCATGTTGAGTTTGTAATGTTATGTAATTTGTTAAAAAAAATTATTGCTATGTTTAATTGCTTAGTTAGTTGTTGTCCTCTAGGGTTCCCTTGCAAGACATTGCAAAGTATATGCATGAATTGATATAACTAATGTGGTCCTTAGTCAAGTGATTTGTATGTGAATCAGTAATAAAATTCATATAGAAGAGTTTTCAAAAGTAAAAAAGAAAGAGAATACATTTAAAAAATATATATTTATCCATGAAAATCCACCCTTGAACAATTTTTTGTTAATGGTACACTTGATTTAGTGGATGGTTTATTCTAGTTAGTTAGATAAATTATGAGTATTGGAATAAATCTAAGAATATTACCCCTCCCATATCGTGAGCTTGGTATAAGGATGCCTTGACATAAAAGAGGAACCAAACTCTTGTATGATCTCTACCCACTCCATATTAGGCTAAGAATTCCTAATCTATGACCTACGAGGATTGTGATTTGGGCCAATTTTTTATCCTTATGAGATAATCTCTTCATAATAAACCCCACTCTAAAGCTTTGGCTTTCAACAACTAAATAGGCTATTATGATTTATTTTTATCCATCTTCCTTAGATTGATGCCCATGTTCCCTTTGTCCTTGTCATGACTTTGTTTCCTATACTTCATGGTGTTGTCATAGGCATAAAGGGATGAGGCTCTACCATCTCGAACATTAGGGTTAGTCTCATCTTCCATCTAGGGTAGCAAGTGAGGGGTAAGGTGACTAGTTTATCTCTATGTTATATAACTTTAGTGCTAAATAAGGGATTAGGTTTTAATGCCATGTAGATTTCACCATTTCCCTCTTCCTCTTACCTCTTTTATTGTCAAAGGAACCTT
This sequence comes from Cryptomeria japonica, assembly GCF_030272615.1. Lineage (NCBI taxonomy): Eukaryota > Viridiplantae > Streptophyta > Pinopsida > Cupressales > Cupressaceae > Cryptomeria > Cryptomeria japonica. The sequence continues at coordinate 110,383,081 of NC_081413.1, read as the reverse complement.
TCAACTACTAGGAAAAATCTAAATTTCTACCATGGATCTATTTACCCCTAACTCCAAACAATAAAAAAAGAGATATAAAATATTATGGCTATGAAAACATAGATAGGTGAAATGATTAAAGAATTTTTGAAAAAGTACTATTGTTTGTGAAAAAAAAAATCATTCTTATACTATTTGGCATTTATGATATGCATGCCTTGTAATGAATATAAGTCGTTCTTCAATGGCATAAAGGATGAAGGTTTGTAGGCAAGGTAAGTTATGAGCCTGGAATAAGTAAGTTAAATGCATAAAAGTTAAATGGTATATTAAAAACAAATTCAAGAAGTTTGAAGTGCATATAACTTCAAAATTTTATAAGGCAAGGGCAAGGGAACCACATGATTTACCTTATGAGTTTATCATTTATAATATGTAAAGTAAATATAGATTGGTTGTTATAATTTCAATGTTAATGATTTTAGTGTGTTATTATATGTACACATAACAATTGTGTAATAAAGACAAATAACTTTGATCATATATGAATTTTGCATTTGTCTTTATGCATATACACATTAATCATATATATTGAATAAAGAAAAAAATCGATGTGATATTAATATTACCTTTAAATAATGGATCTCAAAAATAATTTTTAATTAAATACATACATGCATACAATCTATGTAGTTCAATAATAAACTAAGATATTATATTATCATTGTCACTACAATAATAAATTTTGATATTATTTACTTAATATAGATATATACATAATATATTTATATTTTGAGGACAATAAGAATATTTAAAATTCTTAAGAGGGAAATAAATGACAATAATAAACATATAAACATTCAAACCCCTGATATTATAGGGATTCCATAAATATTATATTGGCATTAAAAAAATTCAAACCCCTAATTGGTAGATAGATTATATTATTCAGGCAGTTATTGAAAGAATCTCTTTGTTAGAAGGATATAGCATTATGCATTTCTATAGGGAGGCAAATCTTTTAGCAAGTTTATTGGCCAATAGGGGGTGTGAATAAAATGAGGAGGAGATATTTCTTTCTCCACTTCAAGTTCCGAAAGACATAAACCTAATTTCCCTAATTTTTTTTTTCACATAAATTTTTTTGTCCTTGATGAAGGTTATGGCTCTCTTCCTCCTTGAAGGATTCCATTCTCCAATTTCACTGATAGCAGGGGAACCTATGTATAGGACACAAAGCAGTTTTGGTCGAAGCATATTCTGGGAAATCGACAATATTAGTTCTTAACACGTCATCAAAATTTAGAATGTCACCTTTCAATAATGGCTAATCAAGCTTTTAAATGTCACTTGATGAAGGTTATGACTCTCTTCCTCCTTGAAGGATTCCATTCTCCAATTTCACTGATTGTAGGGGAACCTATGTATAGGACACAAAGCAGTTTTGGTCGAAGCATATTCTGGGAAATCGACAATATTGGTTCTTAACACGTCATCAAAATTTAGAATGTCACCTTTCAATAATGGCTAATCAAGCTTTTAAATTTCACTTGTGTGACCTCATCCTTCCAAGAAATTTGTGACGGTGAGAATGATTTAGGCGAAGACACTTGACTCCATGTTAATTATTTTCATGCAAATAGTATTCCTCCCACATTCTTTGATGATGGCTCTTCGTATGATTAACAAGTTTTTAGGTTGGCAAAACTCAAAGCGAACTAAGCAAGTGGTACAAACAAGGGTCACTTGCTATCGAAAGGACAACACTGAAGGATGAGTGCAACATTCTCACACAAGCAAGGATTAGTTTCCTTGGTTCTCAATTCTCTCACATGTGCATTGCCAACATTAAATATGGATCTACTCGTATGTATTATGTATTTTAGTGGCGTCTTCTATCGGAGGTAGCATGGCTTTTTGCATTGTTTTATAGGGAGGATTTCATGTTTTCTAGTCGTAGGGGAATGGAATCCCTCTCCAGTTGACTGAGGCCTTTGAAATTCCATGCTCCGATGTGGACTAGGCAATCCGCAGCATCCTTGGTGAAGGTTGGGTTTGAGCTAACCCTTTTGCTCCCCCCTCACTGGCGGTCTCCAAACTAGCAATGATGGTCATGGACCTCTCATGCTCAGTTGATTTCACAAAGTTTTTGGTTGGCTCTTTTGTGCACACATCCCTGTTCACTTGGGAGGAGCTCAACACTCAACTTTCCAACTATGACTTCCGGCTAGGGGATGCTTGGCTTGGTGGGGTCTTTCACAGAGATGAGGTAATGCAGGAGTCGATAACAAGGTAAGTAATTTTATCTTTCGTCGATGGTTTTTACTACACATCGCTAGCTCTCTTTATTCATTGGATGTAATCATTTGCACTTCTCATAGGTGAGCCATGGTTCTCAAATGTAATGTCTAAATTCAATTCTCTCTGGGAGCTCCATAACCATGCTCACATCAATCCCCACGGGTACCTGCAGTCCTTCCCACAACCTAATGACCTTGCTTCGTCACATGAGTCGGGTAATGGGAGATGGAATTTTGACATATTTGTCAAGTTAAGAAATTTTGTTGTTTCAGTTTTGTTGGGGCCACTCTGTCAACATTTTGCTTCAAAGATCTGCAGTTCTTTATCCTGGGTTTGTTGTGTCTTCTGGACTCCTGTGGGGTTTTGTCATTCCTCCCCTGTTCTTTCCTAGTCAGCTTCAGAGTTGTTTGTCTGTTCGTTTTATCCTCTTCTTTGATGCTGGGCTTTTTTGTTACACAGGCTTTCCCATCTTGGTGTGTTGTTCATTTAGTCAAGGATTCTGGTGATGGGTCTCCAAATCTGCCAGGTTGGTTTTGTCCCCCATTCCTTTCCTCCATGGGTGTTTAAGGTTTTGGGGTTGTTTATTAGGGTGATTTCGATGGATATCATGGTTGTAGAGTGAAGTTGGACTTTGGTTAGCAGATTGCATTGTTGGGGCAGCTGAGTGGGTGGTCGATGCTTGTTTTATTGAATGCACCTAGGACTTTGGACTCCTTCAGTTCAAGATAGAAGATAATATTCTTTGATAAATGACATAGTGACAATGTTATCATTTCAGTTATTGTGTAACTTGTCAAGAGGAGTAATCACATGGACTTCTCTTATTAGTTTATCTTATAAGATCACATGGACTTCTCTTATTAGTTTATCTTATAAGATCTGGGTAGTGTTGTTCCTAGATTATGTGACCAAGATTGGTCTTTTTATATATAGTTGTGATACTAGATTTGAGGATGTAATATCCCCTCTTATCTGACTTTATTTCATGTACATTGTAAATCTTCTCTTATATATTTAGTATATTATAGATCTATGCCTTTTACCCAAAAAAAATAATAATAAACATATAAACAATTTAATTATTGTAGATTATGGATTATACTTGCATACATACATATATAAGAAATTTAATTGATACATATATATGGATAATTTAATTAGTTTTATTTAAAATAAGTGATCCCATTCAACTATGATCCATTCGTTGTGTTTAAATGTATAAGTTTATAATGAGAATTATTATGGAATAATTAAGGGTATAAATATTTCAGTTATGTTGGTCAATCATTTCTAATCTACACAATAAATGCAATTAAGCATATGCAACAAATATTGTGGTAAGTTTTTAGTGTTTTACCCAAAAAAGAGATTGGGAATTAAATTGTTATATTTTTTAATATATAAGCACTATATATAAAAATTTATATCAACGATATCTAGTAGGTGGATACATGTTTGTAGGTGAGTGTCTTAAAATATGTAATCTATATAGTTGCAATTTAGTTCCAAAGAAAATTGGAATGACTAATTAAATTAAGATTCGATGATTTTTTTTTCCTTAATTCATCTTTTAAAATTAATAAAGAGGCACTCCTCATGAAATTTAGTAGTCACGATTATTGGTCTCACCTATTATTTTGGTCTGTTTTGGATACCTTGGCAAACAACATGTTGATGTGACATCATATTTAATGATGTGGCACTGAAACCTTAGTTATGAGTAAGGGAATGCCAAGTAAGCTGTTGTAAAAAATTGGGAGTGATTTGAAATTTCCATGTAGGATTTTTATAAGTGCAAAGTAAGGATGCTCAACTGCTAGGTCCTCTCCCTACCATATGTATGTAGAAGCCTAAAAGGAAATCTCCTTAGTCAACATTTTTATTGTATCAAATTTCTTATTAATCAGTACACATAAGGGTGTGCAACATTAATCAATGCACATAGCAGGTTACTAATATGCACATGGTGAATATTTTAATGGTTGTTTCAAAATAATTGTTAGTTGTATTTTTGCGCATGGTGCCAATAGTCACTCATTTTCCTTTTCATATGTCATTAATTATCTTATTATAAAAATCGACATGTGGGGAAAATAATATTAAATAATTATGTCCACAATTCACCTTTACTATTGTTAGTAGAACTCGTCATCCCTCATGAATATACTATAAACAATAGTGAGAATAAACATTACAAATTATTTTCTCAATATTCCCTAAGTTCCTTAGGGCACTTTCTAAGGATGTTGGAACCATGACATATGATTTACAAGGTAGATGGAACATTAATCCTAACAATAGTTTCTCTCGCATGGATCTATTCAAGTACTTCAATTTAAAAAAAATGGGGCTAACTGACTAATTGGATCAAAAGTTATGGCCACTAGAAGTTTATGTAGGAAATATTAAAAAAATGTTGGATGCATAGAAGAGTTGTAAATGCGTGTTACACCTATTGGCCAACTTATTATGCTTATTAGGACACATCATAAGGCATATTTGATTGGAGATTCATTTGGGTGTCACCTTTGGGTGGTCTTAGCTCATGGATTCATAATTATCATTTGATGGTTTTAGGGTTTGTATCTCCTATATGTTATGAAGAATATGTACATAGAATTTTATAGATATTGTTAAGATAATAATTTCTCCAAATTTGGTTGGTGATACTCTTATGAAGGCTTTCTTTGCAAGTGTATTTATATCATTATTTATTGAATAATACATTGAGTTTATTTGGAGTATGCGATTTTCTCACAAAAGGGTTTTCCCCACATACACTTGTTTTATTCTATTTATTGTTTTTTTTCAAGTTTTTTTAAGTATGCTTATAATTTTCGTAATTGTTAAAATACTGAAATTTATACAACTCTCTTCTTAGAATATTAGTGTAGGAAGTGTTTACACATACCCATTGTAAATCTCCTTTTACATTGTTGGCTATAGGTTGGCAAACTATATTATAGACGTAGAGCATCTAACAATGTTGCACCAATAAATTTTTCTCATTCCCTTGTTTTGTCTATTAGAAATATCTTTGAAAAATGTCTCTATAGAGTTAGAAGAGGTTTCACTTATAGGAAAGATAAAATATTCTCGAGTATCCTTCACAACCTACCCCAATAGGAGGTTCAAAAATACCATCTTAATAGTTAATATCACTACCTAGCCACAAATTCTACTGTTGGCAATTTGGAGGAATTGATTATGTGTTGCATTGATGTTTGTCATTGATGTCAACACTAGCTTCTTTGGATATTTATCAGTTTTCGATTGGTCCTAGTAGGATGTTTGGTTTCTGGTTGGTAAGATCATGTTGGTACGATATGCTCTGGTATGCTTTGGTCTGTGGAATTGGTTTGGATTGGTTATTCATGTGTTCTTGATGTGTATCACATTTAGTTGGTTCAGGATTTGATGATCCAGAAGCTATCACTTGTTCTAGTAAGCCTTTTGGTTATCGGTAAGGGTTTTACCGACAGAGCTTCGTTGAAGATCTTTGATGTTATGCATAAGTGGTGTTGGTGCGGCTTCTAGTAGAGATTCAGGATGTTGATGGTGATCGTGTTCAAGACTTGGCTGATTGGGATCATTTCTTTAGTGTGTGTGGACCTAAATTGGGTCCGGTGCTATCTAGGTTATGGACCGGATTAATGTAACGTGTTGTTTGGACTTCTCGATGTGTTTATGGGATGTCTTATGGGTTGGATAATATTTGTTTGGTGTCAGGCCGACATGTTTTGTAATTATGTAATTGCTTTATTTTCTGGTGGCAAAACTTATTGTTTATGGTCGAGGGTTTGTAAATATATGATGTAAGATCTCATTGTAGATCAGAAGATGGAATGTAAGGGATAATGATAAGGATACATAGGAGCGAATAATATAATAATCATTCATGCAGAGGATTTGGTCGATCATTGGTGATCGAGTTGGGTTTACGTAATGTAAGAGGATTAAGTCCTCTAATATTGAGCTTAACCGGAATTGTACTCAGGCATGGGGGATGCTATACTTGCAATTCAATCTTTATTTTGGATTGTTGTCCGATGTTTTCTGTAGTAAGTGAGACTCCTTTTGTGATGAGCAGTGTGCTCTAGGCTATTGGCCTTCCTGCATGTGCAAGCCCCTTATTATAATATTTATTCATCTGATCAGTGGATAGATATTGTGGGTCTCTAATCCCACTGTGGTTTTTCCTCTTTGAGGTTTTCCACATATAAATATTGTTGGCATTTTGCATAGAGATTGCATTAATGATATGTTGTCATTGATGTCAATTGAACCGGTAATGGTATTCATGTTATTGTTGATATTGTTGTTTTTGATATTGGCTAGTAACTGGTAAGAAGAGATTTGTGGAAGATGTTGTAAACCGGTATGTAAAGTTTGTGAGTTGAACCAGTGAACCCGTGTAAAGGGTTAAACCTTTCTATGCAATGTAACCAGTAAACTCTATCAGTTGTTAAACCCTAACCGATCAAGTTTGTTGGTTTATTATCTCATAAGCGGTAATGATGGAGACACATGTGAACATTGTATGAGGATAAGTTCAAATTATTTTGGCACGTTTGTTTATTGTCTAGGGAAGGAGCAAAGTGGATTGCATCTAATGCACAACATGTGATGAGTTACAAAGTCCAATGAAGCAGTGATCATGGAGTGGTTGGAATTTTCTTGAAGAATGTGAAGAGATTGTCATGATTTCTAATGGTCAAGATTGTACCGACTTGTTTTTAATCTTGATGATGAGAATTAGGTTTTTGTTGTGTTACTGACCTAATTGATTTGTATTTAAGGTCGATGAAGTTGTTTGTAAATGTTGTTGACAAGATTGATAGAAACTTGTTGAGTGTGTAGTTACCTAACCAGTGAATAGATCTATACTTTGAGTGAAGGGAGATTGAAGCTTAGAAGGATCTGATCAAGCAAATGTAGTGCTACTCAGATAGATCAAGAAATCCTGTTATTTTCTAACAATTACAACAGAAGTGAAATCCCTTAACCGGATAATCTCTAACAAGCTTGGTTACTCATTCAATCCTCTAATAAGGTCGTCCATTAGCTTGGATTCTTAAATCCTCCAGCGAGGTTAGTCCTAATAGGGTATTGTGCTTTTCATCAAGGCATATTTGTAAATCCCTTAACCGGGTGATTCCTAACTGGAATTAGTTCTTAACATGACTTATTGTAAGGCTTTAACAAGCTTGGCTCCTAACAGGGTGAACTTCAGAAGAGTTCAGATAGCTATCCTTGTGAGTCTCATCCCACCATGGTTTTTACCTATTTGGGTTTTCCACGTATAAACATTTGTGTCAAGTGGTGAATGTTTTTGTGGTTATGATCTTATTTGTTGATTTGATTAACTTCTGATAAGGTATGATAAGTAGAAGCATTGAGAGAAAAATATATTGAGTTATGATTAAGCATTGTTGATGTTTACAAGATTGAAGTTGTTTGCTGTTAAGTTGTCATAACAGTTAAACCGGTTGATGTCAAGTATTCTTATGAATATTGATCTTGACTAAGATATGTTTACTTGTGTGACTGAGTTTGAGTTTGAGAACTTTGTATCTGTTTTTCAATATATTGATTCACCCCCCCTCTCAGTATTCTACCAGATACTTATTCTTTCATCATACCATCAAATATGTGGTGTTATGGTGTTCAACTTTATGGTTGCATTGTTTCTTATTGTTATATGATTTTATGTTTACTGGTTGCTGAGTTGTATTATTAAGATTAAATTTCTCCATTCTGGTAGAACATTGATTCACCCCCCCCTCTAAGTGTTCTTGGATCCCAACATCTACAACTTCCACAAGGATATAGGTGGTTAATCCCAAATGTATTGGTACCATGCTTTCTCTTCTTCGTGAAAAGAAGTTTCACCTTGAACCTAAACCAAAATCTAATTCCACTATTATGAAGTCAGGCAATCCCAAATTATATATCTTGTACAAAGAAAAAGGATACTTAGAATTGGTATAGAACCTCATTGTCATATTATACATCTTGTACAAATTGGTATAGAACCTCATTGTCATATCATTTTGTGGGAGATTGTTGGTTGTCTTCCATTGGGGGATATTTGTTTGGCATTTCTTAGCACTTGGATGTTTTTCACATCTAGTGTTTCCATCAATGCCAAAGGGGGAGATTGTTGGAAATTTGGAGGAATTGATTATGTGTTGCATTGATGTTTGTCATTGATGTCAACACTAGTTCCTTTGGTTGTTTACCGATATCCGATTGGTCCCAGTAGGATGATTGGTTTCTGGTTGGTAAGATCATATTGGTCCGGTATTCTCCGATATGCTTTGGTCTATGGAATTGGTTTGGATTGGTTATTCATGTGTTCCTGATGTGTACCACATTCAGTTGGTTTGGAATTTGATGATCCAGAAGCTATCACTTATTCTAGTAAGCCTTTTGGTTACTGGTAAGGGTTTTACCGACAGAGCTTTGTTGAAGATCTTTGATGTTATGCATAAGTGGTGTTGGTGTGGCTTCTAGAGATTCAACATGTTGATGGTGATCGTGTTCGAGACTTGGCTGATTGGGATCATTTCTTTAGCGTGTGTGGACCTAAATTGGTTCTGGTACTATCTAGGTTATGTACCGGCTTAATGTAACATGTTGTTTGGACTTCTTGGTGTGTTTCCAGGATGTCTTATGGGTTGGATAATATTTGTTTGGTCTCAGGCCGACATGTTTTGTAATTATGTAATTTCTTTATTGTCTAGTGGCCGACCTTATTGTTTATGGTTGAGGGTTTGTATATATATGATGCAATATCTCATTGTAGATCAGAAGATGGAATTTAAGGGATAATGATAAGGATGCATAGGAGCGAATAATTTAATAATCATTCATGCAGAGGATCTGGTCGATCATTTGTGATCGAGTTGGGTTTATATAAGAGGATTAAGTCCTCTAGTATTGAGCTTAATCAGAACTGTACTCAGACATGGGAGATGCTATACTTGCAGTTCAATCTTCATTCCAGATTGTTGTCTGATGTTTTATATAGTTGGTGAGACTCCTTTTGTGATGAGAAATGTGCTCTAGGCTATTGGCCTTCCTCCATGTGTAGGCCCCTTATTGTAATATTTATTCATCTGATCAGTGGATAGATATTGTGGGTCTCTAATCCCACCATGGTTTTTCCTCTTTGAGGTTTTCCACGTAGAAATCTGTGGTGTTATGGTGTTCATATTTATGGTTGCATTGTTTCTTATTGTTATATGCTTTTATGTTTACTGGTTGCTGAGTTATTGTATTAGTAAGATTAAATTTCTCCATTCCGGTAGAACATTGATTCACCCCCCCTCTTAGTGTTCTTGGATCCCAACAATTGGGATCAGAGCCTGGTGCCTCAGATTAAGTCTAACAACTTGAGGAAGATCTTGCATCTGGAATCTATGGAGATAAATTTAAGGAAGGAACTTAAAGTAGCACTTGAAGACTATGATGTTGAAATACTGAGGAACATGAAGATGGAAGATGAATTAAATTTTGCAAAGGAATTCATTTTTACTCTGCAGGAGAGGTTGTCATCTATTCAAACTAAAAGGAAGGAACTTTTACAAAATCAGGATGATGAAGAGAAGGATGCCCTTAATGAACAATATCAGAAGATGGGTCAGAAGAATATTGTCATGAAGAATGAAATGCAAGCCCTAACTATGAGGATGTACAAGGAGATTGAAGACCGAAAGAAGAATGAAGAAAATCTTGCTACATATTTGAAAGACAGATCTAAGGAATGCATTAGGTTGGCGCATGATAATGATGTGTTGAAAACTGAATTGGTTCAATCACAGAACAATGAGAAAGAATTGGAAAGAATGGTAACATTCCTAAGAGGAAATCTGGATGTTGCAAATGAATAAAAGGATAAGTTCAAGGTTAGTTTTTCTAAGCTTGATGAATTATTGAAGGATCAAAGGGACACCAGAGACACTACAGGTCTTGGATTTGAGCATGGAGAAAGCTTTGGTACTGTAAATGAAGATCAAACATCCGGTATGCATGATGATCAAAAGGTCAACTGAATTCAGAGGTCAGTGATAAGGAAACCCAATGCACATAAATTTAGTGGTAGATTCTTTATTTGTAATAAATTTGGTCATATGGCAAGACATTGTAGAAATAGAGCAAATCGGAATAATAATGCAATTCTCACTCAGTGTTCAAATTGCAAGAAGTATGGTCATAGGACAAAAGATTGTAGAATGAATGTGAAATGTCATGCATGTGGAAAGTTTGGACATATGGCTAATCAATGTAGGTCAAGAAATGGTCAAGGTTACAATTGTGTGTGTGAAATTTGGGGAACCTGCAAGGGCAAAAACACTTCAATAAACCATTATTTGCATGGGTTAGTTCATCAAAAACAACAAAATAAAATCCATTGCAAGTCGGCTTATTGCCTCCTAGAAAGTGCGAGTGTGGATTGCTCTCAGATTGCTAAGCTATCCAGTGACTAGACTACACTCAAATGGAGGATTTTTAAATGCATGCAACCAGGAGAATGCAATATTAATAATTAAATGCAAGATTAATTGATTAATCAAAATGAGATTATCAAGCTAAATTATCAAAGCTCTAAATAAAGCTAAGCTAGATTATATGCAAGAAATTGAATCTAGATAAGAGAAATGAATCTAAGCTAATGAACTAGAAGTCTAAATGATTCTAAGATTAAATGAAAGCTAAATAAAAACTAAGTTGATTGATGAATTAAATATGCAAAGATTCTTCAAAATTTCCTCGATAAACTACAACACAATATTAGCATAATAATGATGTAAAATTCTCGGATCCTGATTGAAGAATGAGAGCCTGAATTTATAGGAAAATCAAGAGGGAGACCAAAGATCGGGATTGATCTTTAATGAACGGTCGAGATCGATTTGAAGGAAGAAGAATGCAGGTGAAATGATTGGATTGGACAAATTAATTCCATTTTGGAGAGATAAGATTCAGTTCAAATTAGCAGCTCAGATTCTTTCCATTTTTCTTGAGTTCAGTCGATTTGTTTCCTTTTTTGAATTTTTGTGCTCATAGTTTCCAATTTATTTTTCAAATTAATTCCTCTTTCTTGATTTGTTTCCTTTTTTGAAGATTTATGGCAATTTTTATATATTTATTAAATATGCAAAAGATATTTAATTAAATAAATGAGATATTTGATTTTAAAAAGATTTTATATTTTGAATTTTGAATTTGATCAATTAATTAAATGAGAATTTAATTAATTGTAATTTTCATGTTGTATTTTTATACCTTAGGAATTAATTAATCGGGCTCTCATGATTGATTTAAATTGATTATTTGATTCAAGACCTTGATGAATTTTATTGAATTTAAGCACATTAGTTGAGATTAGGGGCCCATGGTTTTGGATGACCATTTTTAGGGCATTGCAATAGTAAGGCAATTCAGAAGAATAATGTCACTTGTTATGCATGCAACAAAGTAGGATATATTGCTAAATTTTGTAGAAGCAAGAACCTACCGGCAGGAAGTGATGAATCTAATGAGAAGGGAAAGCAGAAGGTTGATGACATTCGGAAGGAGCATGAGAAGAAGTGGATTATGAAGTCTGAGGCTCAACTAGTAGAATAAATTGTCCCAGATGTTCATTTGGTTGAAGGATATACCCTGGTTACTCAACTGACAGAGCAGAATGTTCTTGCACCGATAGGAAACTCTTCTGGTAACTAAGGTATTCACCTTAGGGGGAGGCAACTTAATGACAGATCTTGCATTTCCCTTGGTAGTGGTCTAAAAGCCTATTTTAGATCTTTGGAGAAGTCAGTTTGAAGGATAACCAACAAAGATTTGTTGGATCTTGGATCTAGTTTGGTTTACTGATGTTACAACAAAAGATTGTAGATAATTGTGGAGATCTCTAATGTCAAGGTGGATGATCAGTATAGAGGTCAAATCAGAGCGAGAACCGGTAGTGGAAATGGTCTTAACTTTACTGGTAACACATTTATCGGAACAAAATGTTGAACCGATTACCCCAGTAGTATTAGAAAATTCATCAGTAACTGAAGATCAGGGAAGAGGAACTGAAAGTCAGCAGACTCCTAGGTATGTAAGGTTGAATAATTCAGAAGATCAGATAATTGGACAAGGAGAAGGTTGGCACCTGATGAGGTAGGCTTAATTTCTTTAATTGTACAGGCATTAGTTATTGAAGCTTGTAAGGATGAATGTTGGATGAAAGCTATGGAAGAGGAATTGGATCAGTTAGAAAAAGACAACACATGGACTTGGATGTTATTGGAACTAGGCTTGATTGGTTTGCAATGGATATTCTCAGAAGGAAGGAATTGATTATGTTGAATCCTTGCTCTGTTAGATAGGATTTTCAAATATTTTCAAGGATTTTCTTATATGGTTTTTGTTTTATGATGACTTTACACTTTGAGCAAGTTCAGATGTAGATTGGGATAAAGATATAGGTAACTGGATAGGTTCATTCGATGAATCTTTCTTTCTTAGAAAGAAACTTGTTTCATGGATCAACAAGAAATAGTCATGTACTTCTTTATCTACTATTGAAGCTAAGTATGTTGTTGCTGCTCTAACTATACACAAGTTCTATGGATGAAGCAAATGTTGAAGGATATAAAGCTGAATTGTAATGCATCGATAGTTATTCACTGTGATAACTCTGCTGCTATTGACATATCAAAGAATCTGGTATTTATATCAAGTATAATTTTCTAAAGGATTAGGTGGAAGCAAATGAAGTTAGATTGGTTTGAGGAATCATTTGAGCATTTGAGAGACAAGTTGAGGTTTTCTGCCCCTTTGGTAGAGAACTGATTGATACTATTTGGCATCAATTCGGTATACATTATCATAACTATTATTCATTCCAGATTGATGTGGTGATGCTACTACTTAGGGGGAGTAGTTAGTGTTGTGATTCAGTGGTTTATGATTTCACTTTGATATTTATGTCAGATTTATGGCATTGATGTCAAAGCGGGGGAGATATTGATGTGAAAAAATTAAGGATTTATATACATTATGGGGAGAGATATTTATGTGTAAACTAGAGCTTAATAGAGATATCACTCTAAGGGGGAGATTATTGGCACAAGGAGGAGGAACACAATTTCAGATTGGTTGTATCCCATTGGGGGAGTTTGGTTCAGGATGGTTAATTATGTTGGAATCCAAGAACATTGAGAGGGGGGGGGGGGGGTGAATTAGTGTTCTACTTGAATGATCAATTTTAACCTTATTAAAACATGCATTCACCAACCGGTAAACTTGTACATATAATAATGAAAGAAGTAAAGCAATCAACAAGCCAATCACACAAATAAATACCATAACATAGAGTATTATATGTGGAAAACCTCAAAGAGGAAAAATCACGATGGGATTTGTGAACCACAACATCAATCCATTGGCCATATGAAAAGGTATTAAAAAATATGGGGGCCTGCACTTGCAGGAAGGCTTATAGCTTAGAGCACACTGCTCATCACAAAAGGAGTCTCACTGACTACATACAAATCCAAACTACAATCCGGAAGAATGAGTGAACTGTAATGATAACATCTCCTATGCCTGAATAGAGTTCTGGTTAATCTCTAACTGTTCCCGTTCTGATACCCTAAACCTTTACCAGAATAATCTCTTACATAATCAGAATTTCTCACATTACAAATATCACTCTCATATATCTCATAACCTCCATATCTCTCATATCACAAAATGATCTAATCAACTGACCTATATACCCTTACAATCCTTCATGCCTTATGTCGGCTTACATAGATTTTTTACAAAATGAATATACATGTCAGCTCAATTACATATATACATAAATATCAAAATCAATTGTCGATTGCTGGATCCCCCAAATTATGTCAACCTCCAATACTGGTATCCAAAGAATTCCTCCTACCAGTGAAGATACCTGTCGATGCCAGTGTCGGTGAAGTGTCTGCCAATAATCAACCAAACCAAAATATGAAAGCCGAAATTTGTTCCTATCAATGACAACATATTGAAAACAACCAAATGAGTGTCAATTGCCAACAATCTCCCCCTTTGGCATTGATGACAACACTCATGTGAAAAATGATAATGGTTTTTAGCTGTCGGTTTCACTTTGAGACTGCTCCCTCTGAGCTGAATATCCATCTATGATCATGATCTAAACAAAATAATCCATACCTCCATATCTCCCGATGTCAAGAATATATTTTTCACCTATACGTCCCCCTTTGACATCAATGCCAAAAAAATACCAAAAGCCAGGAGGAAAAGTGAAAGACTATACAAAGAATGTCCCAAAACACCTTATCGGAGCTGAATATATTTTAAAATTTCCAAATAGGCTTTCTCCAAAATCTCTAGATAGGTATCCCAACTTTATTTGAGTGTGTTCGAAACAAATACAAGTCTATTAAGAATATGGGCATATGAATCTTTATCCTTAAGTTCTGTCAGTGTGGGCTTACCAACTATATCAATACACTCCTTCTTATGTACACTTAATGAGTCCAACCGGGGACTCACCAATCCTTTGAGACCTCTAGCTCTTCTAATGATTTTATCTTTATCTCTCTCAAGAGCTAAAACTTGAGCTTCCAAAACCAAAATCTGACGATCAATAGATGTAGTCAAATAATTTGATCCATCAAAAGAATTGACTATACCTACAATCTTCTCTTGAGTATCCTTAATCCTTTTATCTAAATCTGTTTTAAGTAAAACTATGTTACAACATACTCTATAAATATTAGCACATTTACTTAAGGCATTATCAATCAACTTCAACTTTTCATTAATCTCCTTCTTCTCCGACTCAATCATCTAATCAAATGTTTCTCTCTTGGCTTGTGAAAACCTCTCCAAAGCCTATTGGTTTGATATCTATTGTAAAGATTGAAAGTCCTTAGAAATGTGCTCTGTGATTATTTTAAGCTTGCCAGATGGGATTGCTCCTTTGTCAAATTTGCACTTCGGGACAAATCTATGCAAAATTGGGATTGATTGATCAATAACTCCTTTGTCCATAGATCCTCCATTCATCATCTTTTGTGCAACCATCATCATGAGATCAATAGAACTCATCTCAATTAAGCTTTTATTTCCTACTTGTGAGGTGTCAATTGACAACAATGATGCGCTCACTACCGGTTCCCTGTCGGATTCCTATTTCTTCTCCTCTTATGGTTTAAAATATTTTATAGCTTCCTCTTTTGCAGTGGTGGCTTTGCCACTTGGTGCAGTATCAGTTACTGTTGATTCCTCCTTATGAACTGTGTCCTCAACCAGTACATTCTGATCCGGAGGACTAATGATTTGCAACCTTTACACTCTCTGAATCTGCTAGTATCTCAACATTTTCCGGTATCACCTCTGTGTCTTGTACATTAGATTCTACCAGGGGCTCTATATCCAATATCTTAATATCCTTCAAAATTATAGATGAGGTACCCACTATACCTTTACCTTTCCCTTCAATCAGGATGCTTGTAGTGTTAGTTTTAGCCTTCAGTGAAGTGTAAAACCAGGGTTTGTAGCAAAGAATTGAACCCATGCCTTGTGGGTCTCAGTGATTATCTCATTAACCCTTCCTAATATAAGACTAACTATCATGTGCTTGCAGTGAAATATTTTTCTGTCTGCAACCTCAAGTGTCCTCTCCAACTCCTTTGGAGTAATGGCTTCACAGGTAGCTAGAACTCAGTATGCAGTCATGGATAACAGTGTAGGGTTAGGTATAGTCCTAGACCTTGTTTAAATGGAAACATGTATTGATAGTGCACGCGCCTAAGGAAAACTCTACAAAATATTGAGCAACAAGAATATCAAGAATAATATTTCAGTCTTAGGCATACACAACTCAAGGAGATAATGATTAACAAAGAAAGCACTTACAAAGATATATCTAGTCATAAAAGATAATCATCAGAGTTGGAGACATGAGAATATTGTGGAACACAAAGTAGACAGTGCCATCATAAGGTGAACACTCTATTTCAAGGCCCAAAACTTAAGGGCAATATAAGGAGATTCTATCAATGCCAATTGTAGTCCATAAAAGCCTTATCACAAAGCAAATCAAAGACAAAGTATAGTCATAAAGAGATAAGAAGATCAAGTCTATGAAAGAAAAAAAATAACTCAAAGGCATTCAAAGATGTAATAGTCATAAGGCATGCACAAAGGATTAGTACAATGGTGATACAGTGTTGTAGACCAGTAATGAGGAGTGAAGAATAGGGATTGTGATTGAAATCAAGTTCTAAATACAGAGGCACGTGACAGTAAATTTAAGATTAGAAAATGCAACATGGAGATATGATCATCTTCTATGAGAAATGAAAGTGCAGTAATGATAGTATTTTTTTGTAGATTGGATTACCATAAACACGCACATGGAAATGACTAAAGGGTGAGAGTTTTAATTAAGTGAACTTCAAGTTAGAATGCAAGTTCTTAGTATCACTCATCAGTTCAGGCATTAGTTTTTAGAGAAAATGTGGATTTCTATGTTCATCATCAGTTTGAGGCCGAGAACATGGTGTTTTGAGGATGATTTCATCAGTTAGAAGCCCCTCATAGGTCATACATGAGACAAGATGGATTTTAGATAATTTAATAACTAAGTTACCAATTTGGGTACACATACAGATACATAATCAACAAAAAAATAAAATCCTTGGGTATGGGTATGGGTATGTCCACACACACACACACACACACACACACACACATATGACATAAAATCTACTCCAATGATATAAAAGAAGCTGAGAGCAAATGTAATCTTGAATTTATTTAGTTTATGAGAGACTAAAATGAAATCAAAGAAAACACTCATACAATGAATTGCATAGATGCAGTAACTGATTTGATTAATGATGCTCAATTAGGTTTTGAAACCCTTAGAAAAATATTGACAATATCAGATCTAGTCATCAAGATTGTAGGACGACAAAATCTAGTGATAAATAATGCCAATATAACTATTGGAAGATCTCAGAGCTGATTACTAATCAATATGATAACTAGTTGATAAAAAAGAAATCACTAATAGCAGTTTCACATCCTTGTGACAATATGAAGAAATAAACAAAAATAGAAATAAAAATTAGATTGCACCAATGATGTCAGGTTGTGTATTTATGATAATTGCAATTTGAATAGCAGTTTGGGTCAGATCATACCCCTTACAAAAGGTTGCAACATATATGAGATAAATTTAAATTGTACACTTTGCAGCCAGCACTACTTTATTAATTTGCCCCAAAATTAGGCATAGCAGATGATGAATAATCACTGAGGACCTTGCCACCTAAGAAGGACCTTGGAGGAATCCAAGGGGAATCAAGCTCAGATCAGGACCCAGGCAGAATCAAAATTAGGATCCAAGGGTTTTAGTGAAGAATTAGTAACTTACTTTAATAGTCAGTTTCTAGCAGTTCCACCTCCTTTTATGCATGCTCTTTCTTCAAATTAGACCCAAAATAAACTCAAAATGAACAATGAATGAACAAAATGAGGCAGTGTTTCTATTCTAAAACAAAATGAATAAATGTTAAGGAATGAACAGAGAAAGTACATCTATTCTAGAAAAAAATAAACTCACAAAACCAATGAGGCGTGCATTCACTTGTAATGGAGAACTGTCTCATAGAAGCATGTTCACAACCTGCAACACTGAATATGTAACCTGCAAACAAGATGCTTAGCATAAATAAGATTAACAGTGGAGCATAATGAAATATTGAAAAGTGTGTTACTTTATTGAGATTCTCTTTGTTTCAAGAATAGTTTAATATTCTCTACTTAACAGGGCCAACCACGCGAAGGTGGAAGCTCATTTGGCCCCTCCCCCCCTAATATCACTTTAAATTCCCCATTAATGTCTAACATTCTTTCATCTATTAATGAAACATAACATTCATTCATTATCATGTAACATTCATTAACACATAACATTCGTTAACATCCATTAACACATAACATTCATCAACATTCATTAACTTCTATTGCGTGCATTGTAATTCATAAATTGTGCCAAGCTTTCACACCTAAATAATCGTTGCAAATGTGGAATAATGGGAATATAATGAACAACCTTGTCAGGCACCATTTTTGTTAGTTGATTTGTTTGATATCTACTCATATGACATTTAGGGCATTCTGTTGCAAATTCATGTTGTTTATGATATATAATATGATCATTGGGACATGAATCTATTTCTTGATACTCCATTCCAATATCTTTCATAATGGCAAATAATTCTCGGTATGAGCGAGGTAGAATATTTGATGGTGGTAACAAAAACTCACCTATCAATCTACAACCAAAAATATAATTTGTTAATATAAAGAATCTTAATGGTGCATGTTTCACCCTTTATTAACTATAATGAAACACCAATAAAAATGGATGAAAAAAGATGACATATATGACATACCTTAACATACGTGAGATTGTTATGTTGGATAAATTGTTCATAACATTCAAGTTCACCAACAACAATACAACAGAGAGAAGAGGTGTTTGGGAGCTTTCGTAAAGGGGCTCGTATGCCTTCTCAAGTAGAGGTACATCATGAACAACATCAAAGTCATCTTGATCATCATGATCAATTGTGCTAGCACTAAATGTGTCATGATTCAATGTATTTGTACCATCATCTTCAATTATATTTTCTATCGCATGATCATCTTCTTCCATAGGATCATTATCTTCAGCTTCAATATTCACACCTTCATGTTCCTCCACTTAGAAAACCACATTCTTCTGGTTGTGGCAGTCCATATCATGTGCCTAGGGTGCTCCACCTATATAAAAATGATAGACATAAATAAACCATGATCGTGATCTCATCATCAAGTAATTTCTTATGTATATAAATCGTTAAAATGATGTACAACCTAAGTTGGCCTACTGGTAGAGAACTTGTGTTCTTAAAAGAGAGGTCACAAGTTCAAATCCCAAAGGAGGTAAGGTATGTACACCTCATCAGCTTTGGCCCATTACCTATAAAATTAAATAAATGTTAAAACAATATAATGAACAACTTACCAATGGATGATAATCATGCCCCCCTCCAATGTGACCATGCTACCTACAATGTTTCTCAGTTGTTGTGATTAGAAGTCTTCTAGTCTTTAAGCCCTTACAATTCCTGCAGGGACAATAACGTTTTCCATCACCTTTTCTTTTCAAGCTAGACCACAATCTAGAAATTGTCTCCTTATTTTGTTCTTTGCTAATATTATCTAACATGATCTTTCTTTATGGGAAAAAAAAATTGGGCTATGGAAACTTCGGTCTATAACCTTCACAAACTAAGCAAAATGATGTCACAAGTACAAAAGTCTTCTTAGAACTAGTTATAAAGAACTTGAAATGTTAGTTATGAAATGATGTTTTAGTATAATATACCAAATTGAAATACTTAAACATATAAAAATTGCAAAACGAACCAAAACCATTGAACATTCAACACAGTAACATCATGAACAACAGTCATTGACAGATCACATGAGCAGTAGCTATATTACAACAATGTCAAAGCACTCTGATAAGATCAAAGTAGTGATAAGGTCAAGAAGGTTCACAAAGATTTGAGGGATCCTATAGCCTCTCTGGATCACTAGGTTTCTCTAGGGTTTGCAAACTAGGCCAAGCAGTAAGCTAAGAATAGCTACATTTAAAGGAGCTTGAAGGTGACCAACTCCCATCCATCTGTGATTTGGCTCATGTAAACCAACCATCAGTTGGGCAGCTTGAAGGTGCCACTAAGATGAGACAAGGCATACAGAGATCCTCTCAAGGTGTAGATTGGAGGATAGAAAGCTTATCGGACATTTCTTGGAGTGATAAAAATGCAAATGTGATTATGGCTACTTATCAAATGGTTTTCAAGATTCCTTTAAAGAAAAAACATGTGTTTTTATTAGATGGTAGATATGGATGAGCTTTCACTTTGACAAATTTTTCCAAAATGTATGCTTCAAAAGTATCTTAAAGAATAACTAAGAATAGTGGAGTCCATTTTTGTGTTAGAGGTTTTGTTCAGTTTATATTGAACCCATTAAGCAGACTATAAACATTTGTATTCATAAGGAAAAGGAAAAGTTACAAAAAAATTGAAATCTGCACTATCGAAAAAGTCAACCTGGTGGTAACACTTAAGACAAGTAGAAGCATGTGATTGTGATAGAATACACTGATGAAGTCCATTGGTAGAATGCACACAAGTGACAATGGAGAAATCTTGTCTTGCCGATAGCTGATGAGGCTATTGGTAAGACTATTCCCGATGAGAATGCTGGCAAAGCTTATGTCGAGGAGACATAACGGATCAGGAGGAGCTACACCGAGGGAAAAGACATTGGGGAAATTATGCCCATCTCCTTAACACATTTTAAGCTATCCCGATGTCCGATGAGACTAGCGGGATAACTTGCCCCGATCAATAGGAAGAGAGGTCATCAACTTATGTTATCCTGACGAGTAAGAAGAAATCAGGAGGTTGTGAAAATCATTGAACTAACACATGTCGATCAACAAGTAATCTCAATGTATCGAAGAATGGGAGAGAGTTATGCCAATGGTGCCAAAATAAAATTACATCGGGGAGACCTGTGCCTATGAGCCATTGTCAAATCAAATTTCAAAATTGAAGCAGAGGACTCTTATTAAATGCTTACATCAGGTTCACAATCAGCCAATTAATGGGATGCTAATCATTGCGAGTTTGGCATTGAATACATTTTTTATATAATTGAAGTTGTCTGACATAAATCTCACACAGTGAAGGAAATTGGCAGAATAGAGACTTCTAATTT
Organism: Cryptomeria japonica; assembly: GCF_030272615.1. Taxonomy (NCBI): domain Eukaryota; kingdom Viridiplantae; phylum Streptophyta; class Pinopsida; order Cupressales; family Cupressaceae; genus Cryptomeria; species Cryptomeria japonica. The sequence goes on along the minus strand of NC_081413.1, from coordinate 110,361,937 downwards.
GTAAAGGGTAGAGTGAGAAATTGTAGTTCCAGAAATGGAGGTGTCTAGTTATACAGGGAAAAAGAGATCAAACAAGAGTTTGGAGTCAGGAGCCAAGAAATCCAAAATAGGAGAAGACGCCCCTATTAGAAAATTGAACCAGGATATGATTGATCAAATGCAAGCGCCTGACCCTAAGTCTAGAAGATCGAAACAACATCTACCTAGTCGGGATCAATTGGAAGCTAGATACAAGGATGTCAGGGATGGTTGGACTAGGGTAAGGGGCTATGAATTATTTTAATTCCATTACTTGAGGAGAAATAGAGAGGTGCCGCTCTGCAACCCTTGGGTTACAAATCTGGGTAAGCTAATTGTCCCTAATGTTTTTGTAAATTTGAAAGTTTTAGAGATTCTAGTGAGAAATTATAATTCTGTAGGTAGATACATTCAAACTCCAAATGGAGAAGCCTTCATAAGGTTTTCAGTAAACACTATAAATGAAGTGTTCAACCTAGATTGTAGTTTTGATAAACCTTTATCTTTTGGGGAATTGGAAGAGGAATATCAAGTAATGGACACTACCTACCTTGGGTGGAAACTAGTTGTCCATAAAGAAGAAGCGGGAGAACTTACAAAACAAGACGGGTCACCATTTAACATTGATTTGTTCAGACATTACCTTCAGTACACCTATATGTATTGTGGGAAGTTAGGAGGCATTGAGGTTCCAGACCTCACGAGTATTGGGCCATTAGTTTTAGCTTCAGACAGTCAAATGTATGAACCCAAGCCGTTTGATTATGCATCATATTTGGTGGAGAGATTGCATGAGGTCTTTTTGAACCTCGGGGATAATAATTGCCCTAATTTTAAGTTTTACTCATTATTGATGCATTTAATCTTATTCTATGGACATTTTAGGGGTATGTAGCCCGAGGAATTGAGGCTTAACATTAGAAACAGGCAAGGGGAGGAGCAACCTGTTCAATTATGAACTTATGTTTGGGATTCTTGTTACACAACATCAAATTATATCAAATTTGAGGAATGTATAGTAAAGCCAATTTATCAAATGTATGGATTTCCTTGTGATGGATCAATCTCAGATGATATTAAAATATTTTTAAGACCTAAAGATTTTGATGACAGAAAGATAGTGAATCATAATTGGGGAGATTGGTATGTACATAAGGGCTTCACATGTTTCAAGATATGTGGGTTTGAAGGAACTCCCTATATTTTTCCAAAATGTGTCCTTGACCAAATAGCATACTTGGATATTGTCAGACAATTGAGTGTCCCAAATGCTAAAAAATTTGAGGATCTGCTTAAGCAGGCTTTCTTGCTAGGTACTCTCAGCTTTGGAGATTTAAAAATTGTTTCAACAAAAAGCCTATGATCTAATTGACAAGAAATTAATGGAAGAATTTAATTTATTCAAACATTTTGCAAGAAATAATTATGATCTGAAAGGATATATCCACTGCTGCAAGAAAAGGCAAAATCTAGGTGATTATTTGCATGTGAGTCTAGAAGCGGAAGATATATTTAGGAACATGGAAAATACAGAGGCTCAAGAAGTGATTCATAACCTAAACAAACAATTGGAGGAGAAAAGACAGAGGTTAATGGAGATGGAGTAAGAAGAAGAAATGTCAAAAAATGAACCAAAAGACACTGAAGCCATTTCTACGTCATAGGAAAAAGATGTGGAAGAAGAGTTCAATGAACATGATCAAATTGTAACTAAAATGGAAATTTATAAAGATGCAAGATTGGATGGACATGCTGCTTTTTTGGCAGATTATGTATTTGTGATATCCAAAGAATTTAAGTCTTTTCTTTATAATTTCAAAGGCAAAAGGTTGAGGGAATATGTCCCAAATGTGACACCTGAAAACAAGGCATAATTATTTAGGAAACTAAAAGAGTATATAGAAGCAGAATTGGTGACAATGACTCCACAAAGAGGGGGATAATTATTGACAGAGGCCAGAGTAATTATTTTTCCAAGATGGGACTTGAGTGCCTCTTTTATTTTTGATAGTTTATTGCACTCTAATAATAAGGAATTCAAATTGGATATTCGAGGAGTTAATGACATTTTTATTGGGTCAAGGTTTCATATAGAAGAGGAAGAACTAATGCTATGGGCACTGTATCCACCAAACAAGAGACCAACAATCATTGATGTGGATAGGGCTTTTGGACACATGATGAAATTAAAGGTGGGAGAAATTGATCCTATTGTCTCAGCAGATATAGGAGTAGATATTTCCAAATTCAATAGGGCAAAAACGGTTAGAGTGGTAAGGGAAAGGAATCAGTACAAAGCTATGTATGAGGAGGCCATAAGAAGAAGTGGACAGTCTAAACCCATGTTGCTTTCTCCTAAAAATTCAAAATGGAAGAATAAATGTGAGGAATTGCAGCAGGAAAATCAAAGAATTCTCAAACATATGCAAAGTGTAAGAATTGATATTGCTTCTTTCTTATTGAATAAAAGATTTGAAAAGCTGCAAGGTCACTTGGAAGACTTTTGGGTTGTGTTTCAAAAAAATGTGGACAATGAAGTATCACATAATAGGATAAAAAATAGACTGGGGGTCAAGCTGCATGAGAAGAATTTGGAGGGAGAAGATGGCAAAGAGATTGAGAAAATTGAAAGGCTACTTGCAAAGCATGATAAATTTGATGCAGAATTACAAAAAGAATATGATGAGTGTAAAGATGTAATCCAACATGGCATTCCTATGATAGTTGACCAGAAAGGTGAAATTAAGGATAAGAATAAATGGATTGCTGAATGCTAGAGTCTCCTTAGTGTTCCCCTTGATGTTTCTTGGACAGATGGAATAGAGTTAAAGGAAACCACTGCACAGATGGAGCGGTTTGTCACATTGGAGATCATGCTCAGGGAAGTGATTTATGATGCAGATACCTATAAGTCAGAAAAGTATTTAGAGCATATTAAGAATTGTGGTGAAGTGCTTGGCAATTAGCTCTTGTTTCGAATGTTTCAAATTGTTGTCTTTTAAAGTCTTATGTAATATGTTTGTTATGTTGGTAGTTGTGTTAGGGTCAGTTAGTTGTTTTTTTTAGTTAAGATATTAGTTAGTTTAATTATGAATGAAGGGGTATGCCCTTTCATTTTGAAACTGAATCTTCATTTGTATATATAGATAATCTTTTGATGAAATGAGAGATCGATTCAGAGATGCAATTATATACAATACTCTCAGGGTTTATTTTATGGAAATGCCAAACTGGTGAAAAGACATTGTGCTATATGTAATCAGTTGATTATCTTATGTTTATTTCAATACAAAGATCAAGTGTTTTTCATCTCTGATGGTATTTATCTTTTTGATTGTTTGATTAGTTCCCTGTGATAAATCTATTCATTTAGATTGTTTTAATGTGCTATCCTATGTTATTATAGTTTGGGTTAAGTTTTAGTTTGATTATCAATTTGAAGGATTGCATGTCAAGCTTCATTCTATCTTATTGCTCTTTTAGAGCAAAGTTAAATTCAGTAAGACTAACTACAACATTATGTCAGGGGTGAACGCACTGGTCTACTATTATTTGAAGATAATTTAATCATGTGTTTTCAGAGTAATCTCAATTAAGAAATATGTAATGTCCCCACTTTGAAATAGGATTCAATAATATATAATAATAATAAAATTAAAATAAAAAAGATTAAAAGATCTAATGATTCAAGTGAAAAGTTATGATAATTCTTCCAAAACTGCTACAGGATACAAGAAAGACAATATTAAGATAAACTATACAAGATACACATTATGAAGAAAACTAGTCGAAATTCTTGATAACATCAAATGAAATATAGTGTTTGATTAGATTCTACTTTCTTTAAAGTTCTATACAATACCCAGATTTTTATTAACCCATAACAAAATACGCAACTAACAAATAAAATATGCAATTTGTAGCTGGCCTTGGATGAAGAAAAGTTCCTTCCATACAAAGGGCTATTTTGAGGGCTAGAAGGGTTTACAATCGCAGAGAATTATTGACCCCTCTAGAAGCTATGGAGCAACTTGTATTTATAAATGTTGGTTTTTAAAGGGTTAGAGGGACCGGGAAAGTAGCTTCTGGGAACCATGTTATGGATCCATTGGATGATACTAGAATTCATCCAGAGTCATATGAACTAGCCAAGAAAATGGCTGAGGATGTATACTGTGAAGATGCAGGACATGATATAGATGATATGGATGAGGAAACACAAGAAATGGAAGTTGAACATGTCAAAAACTATCCCCATGTGTTAAAGGCCCTTGATATTGATGAATATGCTAGATGTATGGAACAACGGACATCCAATAAAAAGCGGGAAACTCTTGCTGACATAAAGAATGAATTGGTACATGTGGATTTAAGGATTGGTAAACACCATATAAAGAGCCATCTCAGGATGAGGAATTTTATCTACTAATTGGAGAAAATGAAGAGACCCTTTCAGTGGGGAAAATTGTACAAGGAACTACCCGTAGAGTCCTAAATAATCGTAGAAAAGTTGCTTCCATACAAAGGGCTATTTTGAGGGCTGGAAGGGTTTACAGTCGCACATAATTGTTGACCCCTCTAGAAGCTATGAAGCAACTTGTCTTTATAAATACTGCTGGTTTTTTAAGGGTTAGAGGGATCGGGCAAGCAGCTTCTGGGAACCATGTTATGGATCCATTGGATGATACTAGAATTCATCCAAAGTCATATGAACTAGCAAAGAAAATGGGTGAGGATGTATACTGTGAAGATGTAGGATAGGATATAGATGATATGGATGAGGAAACACAAGAAATGGTATTTGAACATGTCAAAAAATATCCCCATGTGTTAAAGGTCCTTGATATTGATGAATATGCTAGAAGTGTGGAACAATGAACATCCTATAAAAAGCAGGAAACTCTTGCTGACATAAAGATTGAATTGGTACATGGATTTAAGGATTGGCAAACACCATATAAATATCCCTCCCAAGATGAGGAGTTTTATCTACTAACTCGAGAAAATGAAGAGACCCTTTCATTGGGGAAAATTGTACCAGCAACTGCACGTAGAGTCTTAAATAATCGTAGAAAAGTTGCTTCCATACAAAGGGCTATTTTGAGGGCTGGAAGGGTTTATAGCCATAGAGAATTATTGACCCCTCTAGAAGCTATGAAGTGACTTGTCTTTATAAATGCTACTAGTTTTTTAAGGGTTAGAGGGACTGGGCAAGCAGCTTCTGGGAACCATGTTATGGATCCATTGGATGATACTAGAATTCATCCAGTGTCATATGAACTAGCCAAGAAAATGGCTGAGGATGTATATTATGAAGATGCAAGACATGATATAGATGATATCGATGAGGAACACAAGAAATGGCAATTGAACATGTTGAAAAATATGCCCATGTGTTAAAGGCCCTTGATATTGATGAATATACTAGAAGTGTGGAACAACGAACATCCAATAAAAAGCGAGACACTCTTGCTGACATAAAGATTGAATTGGTACATGGATTTAAGGATTAGCGAACACCATATAAAGAGCCATCCCAGGATGAGAAATTTTATCTACTAACTGGAGAAAATGAAGAGACCCTTTCAGTGGGGAAAATTGTACAAGCAACTTCCCGTAGAGTCCTAAATAATCATAGAAAAGTTTCTTCCATACAAAGGGCTATTTTGAGGGCTGGAATGGTTTACAGACGCAGAGAATTGTTGACCCCTCTAGAAGCTATGAAGAAACTTGTCTTTATAACTGGGAACCACAGAATAGAGAGGTTAAGGAGGTTGAGGATCCATATTTTTCCAAGGCGGATACCATTAAACAAAGTGATCAAGTTGCTAATGCCCTACTATTTGGCAAGGGAATTCAAGCTAATTCAAGCTAATAATTTGGTCACAATTTGATTACTAGTTGCTAATGCCCTACTATTCGACAAGGGATTTCAAGCTAATAATTTGGTCTCAATTTTATTAATAGAATAACTTAGGATTCATGTAGTGGGGAACCAAGGCCCCAGTAGGGGAAACTCCAAATCACCTGACTTTTCCATCCCTACGTAGGGAGGGGACGGTTGGGGAAGAAGCTATGGAGCTACCCACCTATATGCCCTGGCTCCCCACTTCTCTACCCTCTGCTCGGGCTACCCCCCTTCTTACTGTTCCTGTTCTTGCTATAGATATACAAATGATCTGGACAATTTTCCATCTGGGCAAGGGATATGCCCATCTGTTCTTGCTATAGGAATACAGACATAATATGATCTCATTCAATTTTTTCTTGCTATAGGAATACAGACATAATGCAATCTCATGCCCCTACTATTATAAAGGGAGGCATTAGGAACCTCTCTTTATGGAAGTTTTCCAAACAAATGCAAAAACCAAAAGTAAACTTAAAAGATTTAGCCAACCCGAAAAATAAAAGGCCATAGAATTGTAGGGCCATTTCATTCAAATTAAATTCCAATTCATTCAAACTGAAAGCAAAGGCCCTACTATTCTATGGGGCCATTTACCAAGAATTAAAGCTGGTTACAGCTGGAAATAAAGCGAACAAGAGAATGTAAGGAAAGAAAAGGAACTTGCAAAAAAATCTTGATGACAAGAACAAAAAGACCAACCTCTTTTATAGTTGCTGCCGAGCATCTATCTGCAGCAATTGTGCCTGCTTTCTCCCAATTTTTGCACCCAGAGCCCACGTATAATAATGGGGCCTAATTACTTATTTTTTAAAAATACCTCGTGTTCGTCAGAATTTTGACATCAAATATGAAATCTGAACTATCAAAAAAAGTCAACCCGATGGTAACACACAAGTAGAAGCATGTGATTGGGATAGAATACACCAATGAAGTTCATCGACAAAACGCACACTAGCGGAAATGGAGAAAGCTTGTATTGTCAATAGCTGATGATGTTATTGGTAAGACTTATCCCACTAGACATTGGAAAACATAAAACACATCGGCAAAGGTTATAGAGATAAAGGGTCAAAGCTTATGTTGAGGAGACATAACGTATCGGGAAGAGCTACGCTAAGGGAAAATACATCGGGGAAATTATGCCCATCACCTGAACACATTTTAAGCTATCCCAATGCCTGATGAGACTAGCGAGATAACTCTCACCGATCAACAGGAAGAGAGGTCATCAACTTATGTTATCCCAATGAGTAAGAAGAAATCAAGAGGCTATGAAAATCATCAAACCAACATGCCAATCAACAGGTAAAATCCATGTTCGTTGGGATGCAGACGTGAAATTTCAACACGTCCGAATTCCGACAAACACGGGGTATAGTTTAAAAAAAATAAAAAATATTCTGACAAAGCAAAAGAAACCCCATAGCCGGTCGGAAATGTTCATCGGTTTTTCGTCCGAATTCCAACGTGAAATTTTAACACGTCAGAATTCTAACAAACACGGGGTAATTTTTGAAAAAAAACAAATTAATCCGACAAAGAAAAAGAAATCCCAAAGCTCATCAGAAAACTACTCCAAATGTATTAGTGTATCAACGGATCTTGAATATCATTTTCGTAGCTTGCAGAGCTTCAACTCATTGCTTCCAATGTTCCTTGGAATGTGGTCGACCTTCCTTTGGGTCCACACTTCATCCTATGGACTTTCTAGATGGATCTCTTTGGCAGAGGCCGACCTTGTTGTTTTACACGTTTCATCTTGTTCATCGATGATTATTTCATATTGGGCTGACGTGGATCACCCTTGGTCATATAAATCAATGTAATTAAGAATTTAGAATCAAGTTTTAGAATATAGAAGAATAATCTTGATGTTAGGAGGTCTAGAGTTGGCTCACTTTCTTGCTTGAGCATGAATGTTGCATAACACACATGTTTTGTATTCAGGCATGTGAGCCAAATCTTGTGATTTTGTATGTTGCTGACAATTTGTAATTGATTTTCATGATATAATATAGTTTGTTTCTGCATTGCCTCCATCACTTTGAGTTGTTTTTGTTGTGTAACTCTTTCTGCATGGTCCATATTGTTCTATTTGAGGACACTCCTATCATGTCTACACCAGATTACTACATATTGCATTACATTACATCAAATTACATAATTCTCCCTAAGAGAGTGTCCAAATTAAAATATTACAATAATAATGATAATAAACTACATAACATCTTCTAATACATCATTGAATCATCTGCATCAAGCATTGAGAGAAAACTAGAAAGAAGACATAGGATCCATCCAACACTTGAACATGTTCACCAGTCCCCAATGGAGGTAGGAAACAACCTTCCGAATATGTGGGACCCTTAGGTATACCCCATCATTCTCAAGAGATAAACATGAGGCCCCACACAACACAAGGAAATTAGGTTGACAAACCAAGATCAAAGAAGACATAAGGACACAAGGGTACATACGAGAAAACATGATGTATCACCAGGTTTCACAAGAGGCTTCCAACACCACCACATGGGATAGGGTTTTAAGATACAATTAGGGAAGAGTGTCATTTCATAGCCTCACATGGGTTATCCTGGTAGCTTGACCCTCTCCTAACTTGGTGTAGTCACCGGCGAGGAGAGACCTAGAGGAGATCAGTCCAAACCGGTCAGCAAGAGTAAACACAATGGAATCACACAAATATGATGGAGGCAATGCATAACAAATAATTTTATTGCATGAAAGTTAATTACATCCAACCGGTAAGAACAGAGTTACAACATACCGACACACAGGCCTAGAAGAATAGGTCACACTGGGACCTTGAATCGAAAGATCTATCTTCGAGGCACAGTCTATCTATCTGATACTCTCTAGTTCTCCAATTTATTACATTATAAAGTATGATTACAAATATATATATCGATCCAAAGGATCTGGTCGACCGAAAAAGGATCAAAACCCAAAGAACAAGACCTAACGTGCAAAATGAACAAGGTCGGCCTCCACCAAGAGATTCCTCTTGAAAATCCAAAGGATGAAATGTAGCAGGTCGGCCAGATGCCAAGAAACATCGAGATCAACATCCAAGGTTCCGCAAGCTTTGGAATGGGTTTTGGTAGATCACTAGAATAGGTCTCAAGCAACTGGTAACAAAGGAACAACCGGTAACAAGAAACTATCAAGGAAACCGGTAGCGATATCTTGTTGGAAAGTGTTCCAAATGAGATGTGGTTTGAAAGAAAGAAAGATGATCAAGTATTCAAGTAGAATCCAACTCCACAGGAGCTAGTGAGCCAAAACTGGGACACACAGAAAGGAAAATTGAAACTACAAACAGAAAACAAAATAGAAAAGAAAATGTTTTTGGTTGATGCAAGATTGCTGTGAACCGAGGATTCTCTTGCATCAGACATCCGCGGTCAATAAAAAGTGAGCCTCTCACTTTGCTGGGGTTAGAGGGAAACCAATGTGGTCTATCTCTACCTGAGAAATCCATGATGAATTCTCCACTGGTCTGTTCTTCCACTTCACAAGATATTCTTTGTATTGACTACTTCGGGTACTATGCCCAATCCTACTGTCCAAAATCTCTTCAACCTGTCTGGTTCCTTCTGGGGCAATTGTTTCTCCAAGTTTGCAATACTGTCCTCATTGAATTACGATTCATGGTACTCATGAAGATTTGTAATGTTGAATATAGGTGAAATACTCAGACTATCTAATAGCTCCACTTCATATGCATTTTCAGAACTGAACTTTCTCAAGATCTTACAGGGTCCAAACTTCTTCATCTGCAACTTATTATAATTTCCAACCAGGAATCTCTCTTTCCTCAAATATACCATCACTTCATCACCAATTTCAAATTCCTTATGTCTCCTCTTCTCATCCGCCTTCTCCTTGTATTTGTTGTTCATGTCTTCCAAATGTTGTTTAACCTGAATATGCAATGCTGCCATGTGATCTGCAAATTCTTCTGCTTCTGAACTCTTCTGGTCTTCACTGCTAATGTCTTTCAATTCTTCTATTACTTTAGGATGCACTCTGGTAAAAATCTCAAAAGGTGTTTTTGTAGTACTTCTATTCACTGAATTGTTATAGGAAAACATTGCGTGTGCAAGGATCAAATCCCAATTTCTAGTTTTATCTCCTACTAAACATCTCAACAAGTTTCCCAAACTCTGATTAACTACTTCTGTCTATCCATCAGTCTATGGATTGAAACTAGAACTGAACTTCAAATTTGTCTTCATCTTCTTTCAATGTGTTCTCCAAAAATAGCCAGCAAACTTAGTGTCTCTGTCTGAAACTATGCTCTTAGGTAATCCATGCAATCTTACCACTTCCTTGAAAAATGGGTCTGCTACATACAATGCATCTGATGTCTTCTTACAAGGTATGAACTGATCCATATTTTAAAATCTATCCACTACTAAAAATATAGAATCATTCCCTCTCGGTGTCTTAAGTAAGCCAAGTACAAAATCCATACTTATATCCTCCCAGGTCTTACCGGTACTATCAAAGGTTTATACAATCCCACATTCTGACTACTACCTTTTGCAACTTGACAAACTCTATAACTCTGCACATATCTCTTAACATCCTTATGAATCTGGAGCCAAAAGTACTTCTCACTCACCAATGCAACTGTTTTATCAATGCCAAAATGTCCAGCTAAACCTCCACTATGCTTCTCTTTTATCAGGTTCTCTCTCATGGAACTTTTAGGTATGCACAACTAAACTCCCTTAAATAAAATCCCATCCTAAATGAAGTAATCCAACCATGTTCTCCTATCAACCATAACTGGTTCTCTATATTCTTTCCAAGGTTCTGCAAGGTCTTCATCATACAAGGTCTTCAAATCTTCAAAACCTAATATTGTCACTCTCATCTCTGTCAGCAAATTCCTTCTCCTACTTAATGCATCATCAACTTTGTTAGATTTTCCACTTCTATATTTCAACACAAAGGTGTAACTCTGCAAGAACTCTACCCATCTCATATGTTTCTGATTCAAGTTACTTTGACTGTTCAAATATTGCAAAGCTTGATGATTTGTATACAACACAAACTCCTAGGCAACAAGTAATGTCTCCGTTTCTTCAAGGCTTGAATTATGGCATAAAATTCCTGATCATATACTGAATATCTCTTCTGGGCATCATTCAATTTCTCATTGAAATATGCTATTGCTATCCCTTCTTGACTCAAAACTTCTCCTATTGTTGTTCCACTTGCATCACAATCCACTTGAAATACCTTATTGAAATCCAGTAAAACCAACACATGCTGCTCAGTCACTTTCTGTTTCAACAACTCAAAACTTTTGTTTTCTCTAGTGGTCCACTTGAATTCCTTTCGATCTCCCCTCATGGTCTCAGTCATAGGGTTAAAAACTGAACTGGAATTTCTAATAAACTTCTAGTAAAAACTAGCCAATCCATGGAATGATCTTACCTCTCTAATGCTTTTTGGTGTAGGCCACTCAACAATGGCTTTCACTTTCTTAGGGTCCATCTTCAAACCATCCTCAGATATCACAAATCCTAAATAGACTAACTCATCCTTAATGAAAGTGCACTTCTTGATATTGATTAGTAACTTTTCTTCTCTCAACCTCTAAAAAGCTTGTCTTAACTGCAACAAATGCTCCTCTTTTGTTTTATTGAAAATCAGAATGTCATCCAAGTACACAATAGAAAACTTACCCAAGAATTTCTTCAAGACCTCATTCATCAACCTCATGAAAGTACTCGGTGCATTAGTCAGTCCAAAAGGCATCACCAACCATTCATATAATCCTTCATTTGTCTTAAATGTTGTCTTGCATTCATCACCTTCTCTAATCCTTATCTAATGATATCCACTCTTCAAATCTATCTTTGTAAAGTACTTTGCTCCACTCAAACAGTCCATTATGTCATCCATCCTAGACAAGAGAAACCAGTATTTCACTATGATCTTGTTTATTTCTCTTGAATCGGTACACATCCTCCATTCTCCATTCTTCTTAGGTGCTAATACTATTGGTACTACACAAGGGCTCAGACTTTCCTTGATCAAACCTTTCTTCAATAGCTCCTGCACTTGTTTATTCAGTTCTTCATTCTCTGCCAGTGTTAATCAGTGTGCAGCTTTGTTAGGCAAACTGGCTCCAGGAACTAAGTCCATGCAATGGCTAATACTTCTAATAGGTGGCAATCCATCAGGTACATTATCTAAAATGATGTCCCCATATTCTACCAGCAAATCTCTTATCTCTACTGAGTGCTCTCCTTCTAGTTCCGATCTCTTAGTCTTCTTAGGAATTAAGGCAAAACACACATTCTCATGTCTTAGTCCATCCATGAACTTCCTTCCATCTACTAGGCAGATTTTGGTATTTGTACAAACTTCATTCTTCAAAGGTTCCTCTAAAGGCAACAAGGTTTTCGTTATCCCATTAGCCACAATAGTGTATGTATTCTTCCTCCCATCATGTATTGTCTATCTATCAAACTGCCAGGGTCTTCCCAACAAAAGATGATAGATGTCCATAGGCATAATATCAAACAAAATTTCATCATGATAATTCCCAATTTTCAATTTTACTAAACACTGTTCACTCACTAATAACTTATGTTCATCATGAATCCATGCTATCTGGTAATGCTTAGGGTGTTTCAATCTCTCTAATTTCAAATTATTCACCATCTCTTCTGAAACAAGATTATCTGAACTACCACTATCAATAACAACTTTACAACACTTACCAGATACCTTACATATAGTCTTGAACAGGTTCCTCCTCTGCAAGGGTTCTTTATCTCCTCTGGTATGACACAAAGTTCTCCTTACCATCAATAGTTCTCCATCTTCCAGTTTATTGTCTAATCTGGTGGGGTTCTCCTCCACCACTTCTATTCTTCTGGTAGCCTCTGACTTCTTACATTCAAATGCACAGTGTCCTTCTCCTCCATATTTAAAACAGGTTCCTTTGAATGTCCTTTTGTCTTGTCTTCCAAAGTTCTCATTCTGGTAAACATTTAGTTCTCTCCTCCTATAGAAATTGCTATCATCCTTCCAGTATGAACTACCTTCCTTGCTCACTTCCTTGTCCTTGTTCTAATCTTTACTAGTTCCTCTTCCTTTGGTGTATCCTCTTCCTCCTTGAAATCTTCCTCTAGTAAACCTTCCACCTCTACCTCTCTATCTCTACTCATGCCTTTTATTCAATTTCTCTTCAACCTTTATTGCATACTGGTAAGCCTCTTCAACACTCTCTAATTTGATCATAGTGAGTTTATCTTGTATAGACATTCACAATCCATTCAAATATCTTGCAATTTGTTCAATTTCATCATCATGTTCGGATCTGATGTTCAATTTGTAAAATGCTTCGGTGTACTCCTTCACACTAGATTCCTTCTATCTCAGATTCTGCAACTTTCAGAATAAATCTACTTGATAATTTTTTGGGACAAACTTTGATTTTAACTTAGCAATCATCCTATCCCACATCTTAATATTTTCTTTACCTCTTCTTTTCCTATCAACTTGCAAGTGCTCCCACCAAAGAGATACATGACCCTTCAACCGAGTACAGACATACTTCACCTTCCTCTCTTTTGCAGTGTTTTCAAAGTCAAAATAATTCTCCATCTCCAAGATCCAATCCATTAATTCATCTAAATCTAACTTTCCATCATATTCCAATGGGGTAAAAAGAGGATTAGTGTTCTCCCTAATCAAAACCCTTAAAAACCTTTCCTCCTCTGGATCAACTACCGGTAGGTTCACTTGTTCTGTTAGGGCTTCTTCTCCTTCATCTTCGCTCACATCCTCAACATGTCAGCCTCTTCTCTGGGTTGTCTCCATGACTTCTAACCAAGCTTTTATTCCTCGCAACATCTCCATTACAATAGGGCCTACATTCCCACACGCTCCACCATTCCTATTTCCTCTTCACGCCATTGATCCACACTAGTCCTCTACAATTGCAGGTCGGATCCATAATCTACGACCCTACAACAAGATTTACGACATGCAACCTCTAGAATGAACTTCGCTCTGATACCACTTGGTGCAATCACCGACAAGGAAAGACCTCAAGAAGATCAGTCCAAACCAGTTAGCAAGAGTAAACAAAACGGAATCACACAGATATGATGGAGGCAATGCATAATAGATTGTTTTATTGCATGAAAGTCAATTACATACAACCAGTAACAATTGAGTTACAACATACCGACACACAGGCCTGGTAGAATAGGTCACACTGGGACCTTGATTCAAAAGATCTTTCTAGGCACAATCTATCTATCTGATACTCTTTGATTCTCTGATTGATTACATTCTAAAGCATGATTACAAATATATATATCGATCCAAAGGATCTGGTCGACCCAAAAAGTATCAAAACCCAAAGAACAAGACCTAACTTGAAAAATGAACAAGGTCAGCCTCCACCAAGAGATTACTCTAAAAAATACAAAGGATGAAACGTAGCAGGTCAGCCACATGCCAAGAAATATTGAGATCAACATCCAACACTCCACAAGCTTCAGAATGGGTTCCGGTAGATCACTAGAATAGGTCTCAGGCAACCGGTAACAAAATAACAACTAGTAACAAGAAACTATCAAGGAAACCGGTAGCGATATCTTTCTGTAAAGTGATCCAAATGAGATGCAGTTTGAAAGAAAGATAGATGATCAAGTCTTCAAGTAGAATCCAACTCCACGGGAAAAGGTGAGCCAAAATCAGGACACACATAAAGGAAAACTAAAACTGCAAACAAAAAACAAAATAGAAAAGAAAATGTTTTTGGTTGATGCAAGATTGTTGTGAACCGGGGATGCTCCTACATCATAACTCCAGACCCCAGCTCCCATGGAGAATTCATGCAAAACCAAACAATCCTTTCATGAAGACAAGGAACTTCAATCATGCCATACAAGTCTTCTCAATCTCATCTTGAGCCTAAACAAGCATTGGATCGGCCATGAGTGGGACACCAAAGTTATCTTATTAATGTGAGATTCTACCCATCCCTTAATACATTAAGGTAGGTTATCACTTGATTATGAAACTCACAATGGGTTATCTTGGCTATCCACTTTAGGTCATAGACCCCCATTAAAAGCCACTCCCCCTAACTTGTACTTAGACACCTCTAACCTAGGGTTCCATTTTCAAGATAAGATAAACATTAATTGCATAAATAACTCATATGAATCATACATAGGTCCATAATCAGGAATCTTGAATCGTGTCCATAAATAGGTCCTCTCTAAGCCTTATCCATCAAGATACATCAATGAATTCACTTCCAAATGCCATAACCATAGGGTATTCTTACATCCAAGCATAGGAAAACATAAGAAGACATGAATCCACTGGGACACCCAAATTGATCATCAAAGTCAATCAATAGGTATGAGAATCAAACTGAAATATCCCCAAAAGTATTAAGGATTTATTTCAGACCTTATTGTTCCCTCAACAATATATTAATAATGCATTTCAGATCTGAAAATGAATTCATAATTTATCTTACCAAATCAATCAAAAACGACAAAACCGATCAATTAGACTTGCACAAAGGAACACCAAACTGAATGTAATCTTGTAGGACACCATGAAAATGTATTTTATGATATTTAACAGCAAAATATAAGGTCTAAAATCTGATTTGACACAATAGAAAATGATATATATTTTATTTCCAAAATCTCCACCAAACCCACAAAACCGTGATAAAACTACACTACACGATTCACCCAAAACACACAAATTGATTTTGTTTGAATAACAAAAGGAAATAACAACATATAAATAATATTACAACTATAATAAGAGTAAGATAATTTTTAAGCATATCAACAAAATCCTATACAACAAGAAATCTGCACAACTATACTTGAAGATCCTTGAAAACAACACAAATATTTCTTCAAAAATTAGCCCCTAAAACTCAAGGAAATGGGAATGCATTCAAAGCCCTCTTCTCCCATACATGCCTAACAAATAAAATAAATTCAAATAAAAACAAAAAAACTAAAAATAACATTCTTTTCTTTTCAAAACTACAACACAATAATTCTCCTACATTGGGTCTCGAAACCCTACCTCGGGTCCTACAAAGACAACACAAACTAGAGGAGATTCAATGAGAGAAGAAACCCAGATCAAGGCCACACTCAATTAGATCAATTCAATCAGTAATAAGCCACAACACAACATCTAAGAACCATCAATATCTCCTTCAACAATCTCAATAAATCTCCCACAAAACACCCTTTCAATTGCACAAGAAAAAAGAAAAGAAAACACCAACCAATCTCTTTCTTTTCACACCCAAATCCAAGCCTCTCAATTTCTAACAAAACTACCATTCATGAATAGCCAATATCTCCCAAAAACCTTATATAAAAAACATTAATTTTCCCTCACAAGATGTGTACGAAAAATTCAACCAAGTCCCACAATTAAAAATTAAAATAAAACTCATAAACCAAAGTTAACTTGAATACTACAACTCATCTCACCACCAATCAAAATACAATAAAACAAATGATTAAAACCATAAAATATAATCATCCCACTCAACATGAGTGTGCAATACTATTGCATTCACTAAATCTCAATTAATCAATTAGTTTGCACCAATCATACGTGATTATTATTTTTGCTTTCAAAATAAACTTGGTTTTTGTAAAGTTGAGATTTATATTTTTAAATTTAAGATATTAGAGAAATTATTTATCTACACTATGATTGGTTTAAAATTTTGGTGTTATAGGAGCAAATTTTTACGAATGATAGATTTTTTAATTAATTTTTTGGATTTCTTTTGTTTAAAAAAAATAAATGCCTATTTTAAATAGTTTTTTTCCTTTTTTATTATTTATAATATTATAAATAAAATATTTTTATAAATAGATATATAAATCTTAATAATTATTATTTTTATCTCAAAATATAAATAATAAAAACCAATTATAGGGTGACCCATATAGTACAACGGTTAAAACACTTGCTTGGTGAAACGGCCACCAAGGTTCAAATCCCTGCTGGGCCACTAGGTTCACAAGCTTGGTACTTTTGCTGGGCTGGTGTGCTGGCGGATTTGAACAACAATAGTGTTTCAACACCTTAAAAAGTGCCAATTACTGATCAAAAAATAAATAAAACTAATTATAGGTATTTGATTCAGTTTATATTAAATTAAATAAAAAATAAATACAAATATTCCTATTAAAAAAATAAAACTAATTATTATTTGCATTATTTATTGGCCTTATGGGGCTGTGTGGTTAGCTCCATTTTTTGGATGGCATCTGGACACATGATATGTACATCTCTAAAACTATGTAATGGGTGGTCGGTTCTAGATTGATTTGTAAATGGGATATTTGGGTTATTTTAATTTTTTCTTTTTTGGGCCGCAATCAGAGGTTTTCTTGCGGGTTCTTTTCTGCCGGTATGCCCTTTGAACCCGTTGTAAACAAAAATTGAATATATTAATAAAATTGGTTTAGTGGCATGTCCACTTTTATTGAAAAAAATTATAAAATATATATCTTTTTGAAATCATTCTATTTTTTAATAATTTTTAAAAATTATAAATTTTTGAATCATTTTTTTGGTGGGCAATTATATGTATTTTATTGATTATTCAAAATAAATTACATAAGTTGAAGTATTAAATCTATCCCACACCACAAAGAAACTGTAGTGTCATAAAATTACGACCCAAGCAATTTTCAATTGCATTAGGGTCCTCACGTATGCGAACTTGAATCCTTTAGCCTGATCGGAGACCCGAGAGTGCTCGGCTTGCGAAAACACCTTCTTCCTTGGCCTTTGCATCACTTTGTCCATGCTCTGCCCTAGAGACAGGGGTAGGACAGGGGTGTGGCACCTCTATCCCCCTTGGATAGGGGCGTGGTGCCCTTGTCCTCCCAGGACAGGGCGTGGCGCCCCTGTCCCCACCCTATTTTGGGGCATGACCTTTCTAGTGCAAGCATTTTGGGTTGTGCAGTGAGTGGGAAATCTCCCCGATGTCAGCCCATGATGAAATTCAAATCATTCAAACATATATTTAAGGGCATTCATCCTCTCATTTGCATAAGTTCAATAAGTTGGAGAGATTCAAGTTGCATAAGCGATCAAGCATTCAAGCATTATTTTCCAACATTGAGCATTCTCAAGTCTCCCTTTAAAGCTAGGTGTTGCATTCAAGTCAAGGATTCAACCATTGAAGAGGAGATCCTTTTTAACATTTAAATCCACACAAGCATTTCTATCAACATTGCTACTACAACCCCCCTTGAGGTAATTTACAATTCAGTCTTCCATTTACATCTACTTGCAAGTACTTTCTTTCATTACTTGGTTAATTCCAAAACTGGGGTTTGACCTAAAGGCAAACCCCCAATCCCAACACATTTCCCTCTCTTTTTTGTGTGTAGGTTGCAAGTGTGCATCTGTACTTTCGGATTTGAGTTTCATTGCAAAGGCAGAAAAACCCTTTTCATTTTGTGGATTTTTTGGAGGACCGTGTACATTCCCATCACGGTTCAGATAACTTTTCATCAAATTTGTAGGGCGACTTCATACCAACATTTTACTGCCAAATCCAGGTGCACGACTTCATCCTATATTCAAATCTCAAGTTATAATCGATTCTTTGTCACTTTTGCTCTACATAATTCAATCAATTTCTATTTCAAAACAAACAAAGGGAATAAGGGGATCATCATAACATCTTTAATTCATTCAAAATTCAATCCATCATCTTTGTGTGGAGATTGGATCTAGTGAATTACCCCTTATCTCCCTAATATAATGGTGAAAAGTGCTTGAAGGATAATCAATAGTGAAACTCTCATCTCTCTTTGAGGGAAAGGGTTAGTTTTCGTCTTTATCTATCACTCGTCATTTTCCCACCATTACATTTTGGTGAACCCGACGTCTTTCATGCTATCCTTTGAACAACATTGCATATTTTTCATTTGCAAATTTTCAACTTTCTACAAACGTAGTGGTTAATTAATTAAAAACCCTAGTTTTTAAATTTAAAATTAAACTCGTGATTTGTAAAAAATTTCTTTTCTTAGATCTAAAAATTGATGTGTTTGTCAAATTCAATTTCCTCATTGTCTTGTTCAATTTGTAATTAAAATTTACAAAATTAAGAGGTTACTTGTTAAAACCCTAATTTTCAAAAATCATCTTGAACTTGTGAAAAATTTGGATTTCCATTTAAATTTCAGCTTTATGATTGTTCTCATATTTGTCTTGAATCCCACAATTCAAATTTTCAATTTCCCCCCTTTTTTTCCAAATCAAAATTAAGTGGTTAGGTCGTCAAACCCTAATTTTTAAAATTAATTGGATTTTGTGTGAATTTCAAATCAATTTTAGTTACATTCAGATTCTTAAACATTTTCCAAGGTGTCCCTATCCATTAGGTTTGACCCTTTTCAAAATTGCACTTCAATTCCTCTTTTTCTTCAAAACCCTAATAGGGTCCTATTTTCATCTTTGTGCCTTCATTTCACCCATCTAGAGATTGTAAAATTCACCAATTTTTGGGGGTTAGCTTTAAAATCATCAGAATATCCATCCTTGAAAATTTTGAAAAAAGTTGGTCGGACCATGTGTGTTCCCGCCACGGTCCTTGACTTTTTTCCCGAAATTTTGGGAGACTGTTATGACTGTATTTATTAGCCTAAATCTGAAAGATTGGCTGATTTTATCAATTTTTGAACCCTCTAGAATCGGAAATACCTTCAAAATTCAACATTTCAACTTTCAAGAAAATTTTTATAATTAAGAGGTTAATTATTGTCTGCCCTGGTTTTAAAAATTCTAATTTTAAAATTAAGTGGTATTCCCTTGGCCCTAATTTTCAAATTCCAATTTCTTTAAATCTTTGGAAATTATGTCATTCCCTTCCTCCAACAAAGTTCAAATTGTGTAATCATTATTTTCTTCAAATTTTGTAAATCCTACAATTCAAAATTCAATTTTTTCCTCTAGTGCATGAGTTTTACCACTATTAGTCCTACCTATCCTATCCCCATTAGATGAAGCATTAGAATTAAGGCTTCCAAAGGTTTAATTACCGAGGAGATGGAGCCTAATTTGGGTGACTTCTTTAATGAGGATCATGATAATTCTTCCCATCCTAACCATGTTCCTATTAATGAATCCCATGATGAAGAAGGTTTAACTAGGGTTTCTTTAGATCAACTTTCCACATTGGACAATCAACTTGATAGCTTTCAACAATGGATGTCCCAAGAATACCCTAATAGTGAATCTCTTCCATTAATTGAAGCTCTTAAGCCCATGCTTCAAAGTGATAAAAATGGAATTGATATATTGTGTGGCATTGCACATATTGTTGATTCTAATGTCATGCCTATCAAGAGTTGTGTCAAAACCCTAGGTTACTCACAACATTCAACACAAGTCAATTCCTCTATTCCTTTGACCAATCCTATGACTAGTATTCCTACTTTCACATCTAACATCATGGCTAGTTCAACTCAAAATGTCATTCCTACAACCATAGGTCATGGGGGAAATCCATCTTCTTCATTTAATCCCCCATCATTACCTATGTCTTCCATAAGTGTTCTTGCTATTTCTCAACCAATCAGTGTGAAACAAGGGGGAAATTTATTCAACAACTTTATTCCTCCTTTAAGTGTCCCTTTTCCTACCCAATCATCACAAATACCTACTTATCATAGTGTCCCACCACCTTATTCTCAGTCCATGCCTTCTTTCAACAACATCACACCACCTTCTCAATCACCTATGTCTAACGTCAATTCTTCCACCGAAATGACAATCAACAATCTTCCCCAAACTGTGTCTTCCTTACAACAACAAATTGCTTCCATGAGTCAATCAAAGTTTAGTGTCCCCACCTTTGATGTTGCGAGCCCACTTTCTCTTGATATTGTTAAGGTTGTGCCACCTAAACATGTTGAGATCCCTCGATTGGAACTCTATAATGGAAAAGGTGATCCTCTTACGCATGTCAAAATATTTGCAACCTTGTGTACTAATTTTTCTTATGATCAACGATTGCTTGCAAAACTGTTTACAAGAACACTAGGAGATAAGGCTTTACAATGGTATTTCTCTCTTCCTTCTTATTCTATAACTTCCTTTCAACAACTAGAAAATGCTTTCATCCAACAATTTTAAAACAACATTGGTCCTAAAATCACTTTGACTGATTTAATGCATTGTAAACAAGGCGTTAAAGAAAAAGTGATTGATTTCATTGGTAGATATAAGCATTTGTGTGCTCAAATTTATTTTCATGTACCTGATAATTATATTCAAAGAATTTTCATTTCTAATTTAAAAAAAGATACCAGGGAAAAGTTTCTTTTGTTTAAGTTTACATCCTTTCCATAGTTGTGTGCAACACTCCACAATTATCAACTGGTTGAGTCAAATGGAGGAATTCACTCCTATGGCTCTGAGTGATAAGCAGGAGAGTGTTCAACAAACATTTGTGAAGTTCAAACCAACAAAAATCTTCATCAAGTTCAATGATCCAATCAACAACAACCATGTGAATGCTACAATAGGTGTGCCTTCTATTTCTAAATTTTTCCAAAGAGAACGACAGTTCACTCCTTTGAATGAATCTTTGCATGGTATTATGTCTCAATTATTGCATAGAAATGTTATCAAACTTCCTCCTATAAAACAAGTTGATCCCTCCAAACTTGCATCTCCTCATTTTGATAATGATTCCTTTTGCCAATTTCACCGTCAACCTGGTCATGATACTAAGAAATGTTTTGTATTGAAATATAGGGTTCAAGACATGATTGATAATAATACTATACATGTGGTAGGTGTGAATGATAAAGGGAATAAATCAGTTGCTCCTCCTAATCAAAATCTTAAGATTTTCACTGATTCCTTTCCATCTCATACCTCTAACGGTATTGAGATTGTGCCTAATTATCTCTCTTTAGAAATACTTATATGTATGGCTCCAAACTTGGTTAACATGGTAGAAACACAAGATTCACCTAAGGATCCTTGTATTACATTTGACCTTAGTGAGACCATTAGAGCACTCGATGGCCCTTTATACATAGTTGCAAAGGTTAAGGATATCCCTTGCCATGGTGCCCTGATTTATCCCTCTTGCATGGTTAATGCAATAACTGAAGAGTATCTTTTCACTTTATGTTTGCATAAACCACTATATGATGCTTCTAATGTAGTTTTGAAGTTATTTGATGGCTTCTCTTCTCCTAACATTGGTTCTGTCACCCTTCCTATTGAAGTCCATACTAAATCCATATATGTTGACTTTGTTATCATACCTTCTTCTGAGCAATTCTGTGTGAAGTTGGGCCATCCTTGGCTATCTTCCATGAAAGCTATTGCTTCTCCAATCCACAAGTGTCTTAAATTTCCTCACAATAGAGAAATCATAATCATGAACCATAGCTTATTTCGTCCATCCGAAAGAAGCCCTAGTGTTCCTATTGATCTCTTTTGGCCTAAACAATTTCAATCTCTTCCATCAAGGAGTGATGCTCTTTTTCAATCCTATCAAAAATGGAAGAATGATATGATCTTATCCTTAAGTCAACCTATATCATCAACACTTGACATTCCTATTATTCTTCAAGATGAGGTTCTTCCTCTCTTGGATAGAACTAATCTCCCTCCTAAGGAAAATTGTCCACCTATTCCTATGGATGTGACTTTACCTTCTCTTAAGGAGGACCACAATATTCTTCCTAAGGTTAGACCTATACCTCCTCCTTCCTACACCTAATATTCCTCCTTTCTATGGTGCAGTTCCACCTCCTTCCTCTTATTGAGAGAAGAGGCATGCTTCTCCTATTGTTCAACCAAAAAGACCTCAACCTAAACCTTCCACTATAAAGGAGAGATACATTCCTACTTATTCAAATGTTCCTCTTCCTTCTTAGCCTTCCACTAGGAATTGAAAAAATTGATGTGTGAGAGAACGCTGATGAAGATGCCGTGTTCAAGCTCATGAAGCTATCCCTCAAAATACTCAGTCTCCTCAGACTCCAACAGTTGGCATGATTCCCTTTTCTCCTAAGCAAGATGTTCAACCAACATCTCCAAATCATAAGTTGTATAAAACATGTGACAGTTTTACTCCTATTCGTGTTCTTTCTCCTCTTGCTTTAAAATTTGATGAAGAAATGAGTGAAAATGTTATTTATAATGGCAATACAACTCCTAATGCTTCTGATAGTGAGAATGAATATATTGATATGGACAAACATTTATTAGATGATTTTTCACGAACTTTAATCCTAGCTCCTCGAATCAAACAAAGTAACTTACCACATGAGCATAGTCCTTGTTTGAATCTTGTGATAGTTCCATCTATTGTGCTCGATATTGCTCCTCTGGCATGTTGCACACCTTCCTAAAATGATGATCAACAAGATTGGGAGGAGGATGTCGTGCTAGATTAGTAATATTAGCACTTCAGATCTTTCTCTCCTTTCTTTTTCTTTTGTGACCATTCTTCTATATGTATCCATGTTCTTCTATTGTTCCCTTAATGTCTACTTGGGGATGATGCAAAGCATTGAGATCTTCTCCTAGTCTCTTTCATGTTAACTCAAAAGACAACCTCTCTTCCCTTTCTTCTAAGGTAGTGTCCTTCCTTGGAAAATGAAGATTATTATATGCATATACATACATTATATACATGAGTTATCATACAACATACTAGCCCCGGGGAAAGAGACACTACCTCATGTTTTGTGTTCATTATCCTTGGGTTTATTCCTCAATTGGGGGATAAATCCTTGTGATAACGTGCTCCTTCTCTTCTCTCCTTCTCTTGGGTGTATCCTACCTTAAATCAATCGCTCCCAATAAGGCATGTGCAACCGCTTTAATGTGGGGGCATACACTCTGCTCATACTTTTCTTCTTATGATACTTAGAATTACTTAGTGAACTTTGCTTTTCTTTGTAATCTTTTGTATTCTTGCTTTCATGAATCATAGTGAAGCGAACTTTGTTACTTGCAGTCATGGTTCTCCCCTTCTTGATCTTCCCTTTTACTTTGTCAATCAAATTCATAAGGTCCTAAGTCCACTGGGGGCTTGGCACATCTTGCCTCCTTGACATGGTGAAAGTCTTTCAATCTTGTTTCCTTGTACTTTACCGATAGTATCAACATACGCTTATACTCCCGCTAAAGTGGGGGCTCAATGTAGTATCATAAAATTGTGACCCTAGCAATTTTCGACTGGATTAGGGTCCTCACGCATGTGAACTTGAATCCTCTAGCCTGATCGGAGATTGGAGAGTGCTTGGCTTGCAAAAACACCTTCTTCCTTGGCCTCTGCATCACTCTGTCCACATTTTGCCCTGGAGACAGGGGTAGGACAAGGGTGTGACACCCCTGTCTTCCCTTGGATAGGGGCGTGGCACCCCTATCCCCCCTTGGATAGGGGCATGGCTCCCTTTTCCTCCTAGGAAAGGGGTGTGGTGCCTCTGTCCCCGCCCTATTTTGGGGCAGGACCTTTCTAGTGCAAGCATTATGGGTTGTGCAGTGAGCGGGAAATCTCCCTGATGTCAGCCCGTGATGAAATTCAAATCATTCAAACATGTATTTAAGGGGAATTGATTCTCTCATTTGCATAATTTCAATAATTTGGAGAGACTCAAGTTGCATAAGCGATCAAGAATTCAAGCATTCTTTTCCAGCATTGAGCATTCTCAAGTCTCCCTTCAAGGCTAGGTGTTACATTCAAGTCAAGGATTCAACCATTTAAGAGGAGATCCCTTTTAACATTCAAATCCACACAAGAATTTCTATCAACATTGCTACTACAACCTCCCTTGAGGTAATTTACAATTCAGTCTTCCATTTACATCTACTCGCAAGTACTTTCTTTCATTACTTGGTTAATTCCAAAACTGGGGTTTGACCTAAAGGCAAACCCCCAATCCCAACACATTTACCTCACTTTTATGAGTGTAGGTTGCAGGTGCGTAGCTGTACTTTCAAATTCAAGCTTTATTTGTAGAGGTAGAAAAACCCTTTTCGTTTCACAGATTTTTCGGAGGACCGTGTACATTCCCGCCATGGTTCGGATAACTTTTCATCCAATTTGCAGGGCGACTTCATCTTGAAAATTTACTGCCAAATCCAGGTGCACAACTTCATCCTATATTCAGATCTCCAGTTATAATTGATTCTTTATCACTTTTGCACTAGATAATTCAATCAATTTCTATTTCAAATCAAGCAAAGGGAATAAGGGGATCATCATAAGATCCTTAATTCATTCAGAATTCAATCCATCATCTTTGTGTGGAGATTGGATCTAGTGAATTACCCCTTATCTCCCTAATGTAATGGTGAAAAGTGCTTGAAGTATAATCAATAGTGAAACTCTCATCTCTCTTTGAGGGAAAGGGTTATTTTTTCTCTTGATCCATCACTCATCATTTTCCCACTATTACAGAAACATTGTCAGAATTTTCTCCAAAATGATGTCCATAGTGTGACAAAACATCAACCAAAACCCTACCTCTACCTACCAGTATTCTACCCTATAAACCCATTTATACATTTTAATAGTTTAAAACATATAAAATTCAATCAAGTAACTACATAAACAAGCTTTAAACAAAAACCAATGTTTTTCTTTTTATTTCTTCCTCACTACTTTCAAAGGCCCATTAACCCATTGGTCTTTCATCTTGAATCTTGCTTCTAGTTCTTCCTTCAACCTTACCTTCCTATTTCCTTTAGCTCACTCTCCTTCCTTCACCCATAGGTAATGAATCAATGAATCCCAACTGATATATGCTTCTTCCCAGTGCTCTTCCTTGTTTGTCCCCTATGCCTAGTGAATAAATGACATTAGTTGTTGAGGAGTCTTCTCATCTATTCCCTTGGCCACTTTTGCAAGCATATACCCTACCCTTAAAATTTCCCTTTCCAACATCAAATGCAAACCATACAACCAATCATTTTCCACACAACCCTTCAACACCCATTCAACATCTTCTTTCAATCCAACCTTCAATTCCCACATTGCCAATATTGACACGATATCTATATTCATCCTATACCCGTGTTTCATCGTTAAAAAATATTCACCCAGAAGGATTTCCTTCATCTGAATGAAAATATCTTCATCAAATTTGAAAATATTTTTCAATCTTTTTCTAGTGGCTTTGCCTAAAAATGCTAATTGTTGTCTTGGCATAATCAAGGAAAAGGTGGCCTCCACATTAAAATGTAGTTGCCACCATCCTCAATTGTTAGCACCAAGTGCTACCCATGTCACATCACCTCACCACCACACCCTTTCATTTATAGCCTCAAAAAATGACAACGTACTATCCCAATTTAGAGATCAAGCTCAAGATTACAAAAATCTTCCATTGTACTTTTTGGCCCATCATCAAGAGTCACAACCCATTAGGACAACCTGCCTGCCACACCGTTCCTTAATCTAATCACATGTCCAAATTCAAATTCCTCAAAGGTTTCTAATAGATGCTTAGCAATGGTTATATATTTATTCAAATTCTAGGCATGTATTTCACCCTTTTGTACTGCATTAATAATAATCAAGGAATCTCCTTCAAGCTGTATTTTCAAGAAGCACATTTTTTTCCAATTTTCAAGGCTTCAATAGCCACTTGAGCCTCGACATCATTGTTCGTTCCCTCTTTAAGTTTTGAGGCTTCAATTGCTATAATATTGTCATCCCAATCTTATTAACAAATCCAACTTCTGTCAGTCCTAGGTTACCCTTTGAGGCCCCACCAAAGTTAATTTTATACCATCCTTCCCTTGGCTTGGACCACTCCACCACCTTCACTATGTTGGATTTCGAATTAGCCCTAGCAAGCCCATTAACAGGCTATTTATTTAATCATTTTAATATATACAAAATAATTTAATAAGCTTTTAATCATAAATTTAAATATTTTTTATCAAGTCATTCAAAAAATGTCTATTTTCACTTTTATAATTATTAATAGTTATTTTATTAATATCAATTAGAATTAATATTACATAAATATAATTAAAATAATATAATATTACACTACAAATTAACAATTCAATTTGAGATTAATTTTATTATTATAATTATAATTATATATAGATTTTTAAAATTAAATTAGGATTATGCTTTTAAGAAAAATATATATTTTCACTATAAAATTGGTATTATATTATAATTATTTATATTATTTTATTAAAGTAAGAGTTATAGTTAATATTTTTTTTTTTTGATCGGTAAGAGGCTGAGACCAAGAATTTTATTAATTATTTTGAAATTTACATTACTCCACTCGTGCGGGCGCTGGTAGGAAAGAGTGGAGGCGAGAAAACCTCCGGCCTTGCCCGGGACCATAGTCCAGCTAGTCCTGACTTAATACAAAAAATTCCATATTTTGATATAGCACCACCCCAGGCCAGGGTGATTAGGAGGGGTGTTTCTATTTTACCCCTCCCTTACAATTCCTAATTTACAAATTTCAGGTTTTGAATTTCAGAAATCATTTGTCCCTTAACTTCCACCTGCATGGCGCTGAAGAAGATCTTTGATTGTAAATACTATCCTTTAATAGCTCAAAAATACCTGTTTGGCATGCATGGTTAGTGGTTAAAACACTAGGCATATATGTTAGTATCGATCAATCCTTTGTCATAAATGAATTTTAACTGTCCATCTAGAGAGATTCTTTTGTAAATTATTCTGTGAAACCTATCCTCACAGAATATACATAAGAGATGTAAAACTTAAAACTGAGTGATTAACCAAGACTCCATCAGATAAGGGATCTCCAACTTGCCAACTCTTGTTAATGCTCTTGGATGTGCTCCTTGAGAAGGATGAGATCCAGGCTAAAAATAACAAAAGTAGGTAAGTGAGATTCAGTTAGTCTCTCTCCCCTTTCCCCATCATTTCTAGCAAAGAGGATGACGGAGTATGATTATACCTTGCAGGATATAAATTTCTGTCCAGACCCCAAGTTCTGCATGTTAGCTTCCTTTAAACCATAATCTTAAGATATGACAAGCTAGAGGCACTAGAAATACTCACATAGATACACATTCTAAAAAATATATATCATCAGAGTGAGTAAATGCCAGTAAATGCATACGTTCAAGTGCTTTGCTAATGTCTAAAGTAAATATACAATTTAATGGGTCTGCAAAACATAATGCTACAATATGACTAAATATACATTTTTCTTAAAGAATCGATACACACTACTATTTTACCTCATTTATTGTTAACTATAGGTAAAATCTTATTTTACTAGATTTGGTAAACAGCTTTAAAACGCTAGTATAATCAAACATTTAGTGGAGAAAATATCTCCTACCAAAGTGACCTTGATCTATTATCCGGAGTGATACCCTATTAAGAGTAAAGATAAGAATGTAAGAATGCAATGTGGGAGAGGAGTGAAGTAAGCATTGAAGACTGCATATTTAGAGAAGGAAAGAATAGAAAATTTTCCTCACTTGATGTAAATATAGTTATATAGGTTGACGCTTAAGAATAATCTTGAAAGATATATGAGAGTATATATATATGTGTGTGTGTGTGTGTGTGTGTGTGTGTGTGTGTGTGTGTGTGTGTGTGTATGAATATATATATATATATATATATACACACGTATACATATGTATATATATATGAATATATATATGATTTTATGACTATATTTGTGTATAAATATGAGTATATATATATATATATATATATGAAAATATGTATGTATATATACATATATATGTCTATATATATAGGTATGAAAATATGTATGTGTATATATCTGTAGAACGAGATTGTGCTAATGAGGGCCATAGGATGACTACTGGAAACTGAGACTACCAATACATGCATCAAAGTAGAAAACCCTTAAAAACGCAGCCTGAAAGCATAATTGTCACTTCCCCCCTTTTAACCTAGAAACATAAGAAAGACTCCGGAAAGTAGATTTCTTACAGAAAAAATAGAGATAGAAAGATCCATATTTTTCCTTTATGTAATCACCTACTATATATTTCTTATGGATAAATAGCTTCATGTCTTCATAATCAAAAAACAACAAGAGGAAAAAACCATCTCAAGTCTAAATGGAAAAGTTTTGAAAGATCATCTATGCAGCATTCCTTTTCAAAAAGGATAAAAAGGTTGTTAAGCGTAATGCCTCTAAGTATTCTATAACTACTTAAAACAAAAAAGATTATTTCTGATCATGTGACCTCATCCTTGAAGAATGCCATTCTAGGGGCCTTCATCCTTTCTTGCTCGTCTTGTGGGGGGGACGAGGCCCGGAGCCCTCTGGTGCATTTGCTGAGAGGGCAACAGGGGAACGAGGGAGAGGCATATGATTAGGGATGATCGTGATATTTTCCGCCTCCAGATAATTCTGCAACCACTTCTTCCGAGGGGGTTTCTTAACTTGGAGAATCCAAGAGAGAAATAGGAAATTCCTACTTCTGATAGAGCGCAGAGTTTTGAAAGCCACCGGGTCTTCAATTACCAGAATAGGGGAGCGAGGGACCGGGCTATTTTTCCTGATAAGGACATCATAGTCCTTTGGTTTAGGAGCTGTAAGTTCTTCATCTATATTAACCATAACCCGTTCCAATTCACCAAGAATGTCTTTAATGAAAACCTTCTTACATAATTTCTCCACCGTGTCCCTATCCCTCTCAAAATGCATTGCCAGAGCTAGAAACATTGCAGCAATATCTGAGTTTGCTCTGGTTCGGTCCTTGTTCATAATGAAATCCCTCCCAATAAATTTCATTACCGCTCCAGAAATCAAAGGGTTCTATTGGACAAGAATACCTCTCAGCCTTTCGTCCTTAATCTCACCGACGAAGGCCATCTCACGTTTTAGCCCCAAAAGCCTGAGCGTCGTATCCATTGTTGCTTAGCAGGAAGAAACTTAGCATTCCAAAATAGGACTCGCACTCTTAAAGATTCATAATGAGCAACTAATAAAGAGTAAATACCAAACATGGAGTGTAAATTTCAAGGCGTAAGATCATTAATATTAACCCTACAGCCATCAAGCATAGGGTACCTCAACTGTCCCATCATTGTGGAGACATAAACTCAACTTCACAATGAGTCGTCAAAAGGCCTTGATCAAAAAAGGAAGATGACGTGTAATGGCCGATGGCCGACAATAATGTTTCATATAGCAACTGAAGCTCTCCAACTATAGGGGTTCAAACAATGGAAAATATAGCGACAGATACCTAGAAAGGCTTAAGTCTTAGAGGAAGGCCATCTTTACATTAATAATATTAGCTTTATATCCATGCCACATATACTTAGATGAGATATGAAATCATGTTTATAAACCTATGCTTATTTAATGTATGGATTAGTCTTCTTCTAATCCTCAATCTTATCTAGACATGACATCGTGGCAATAAAGCCACATTTAGGTATAGCCCAGTAAGAAAGGAAAATGATGCCAATTAAATCACAAAGTATCTGTATGATTTAGAACCTATCTGAGTGAGGTTAAAGGAGATATTCCTAGAGGATTAAATAAATAATTGAATATTTAAACAATGGCTTTGAAAGTATTTGGATAATCGGTTTGGAGGATTTGA
Organism: Cryptomeria japonica; assembly: GCF_030272615.1. Taxonomy (NCBI): domain Eukaryota; kingdom Viridiplantae; phylum Streptophyta; class Pinopsida; order Cupressales; family Cupressaceae; genus Cryptomeria; species Cryptomeria japonica. The sequence goes on along the minus strand of NC_081413.1, from coordinate 110,331,342 downwards.
GAGATTAGAGATGACTCTAGATCTAAAGATAGACTTGCTAGGATCCGAACCTATCTAGACATAAATATGCTTAAATTTTTTTTTTTTATATATATATAAGTCTATATCTTAATAAATAAATATATATATATATATAAAACTATACATGAATATATATTTATATATATATGTAAATATATATATTATTATATCTATCTCAAGGATATATATATATGTGTATATATGTATATATATATCTGAAGAAATATATGTGTGAATGTATGTAGATACATACATTCATTCATGCATACATCCATACATACATACATATAATTGTATATATATATCTGTATATGTGTATTTATGTATGAATGTGTGTATGTGTTTTGTATCTGTGTGTATATACACACACACACACACATATCTATACATGTATATATATACTATATATATGCATACATCCATATATATATATTAGAGAAAGTTTGAGTTCGCCCCGAATCTCCTTATAGATCTGAATATGGATATGTAAACTATCTGGATATGCCCAGATTTATCTGTAAGATTAATGATTATCTGAACTATAGGGTTCAAGGGATGGTTTGAGTATGGAGCATAGACAGGAGGTTGAAGCCATCAGCCCCCAAGTTGGCTAGCTCATCTGCCCTTTTATTACCTTCCCTATAGATATGATTATCTATAAACCTATCAAGACCTTTGCATAGGTCTATAGCCTTTGATAGCAAGGTATTAAGTTTCCAATTAGGCATGCTTCCTTTTCTTAGAGAATTGACAACTATAGTCGAATCTCCCTCAATATCTAAGCATTTAGCTTCAAGTTTCCTACATAAAAGCAAGCCTTCCACCAGGGCCATCAATTCCACCCAGTTGTTTGTGTTGATGCCAGCCAGAGAGGCAAGGGATGCTATTTCCTTGCCTTCCCAATTATGAACAATGCATCCTATCCCAGCTTACCCTGGGTTGCCCCGAGCAGCCCCATCAAAGTTTAACTTCAACCACCCTTCACCAGGGGGCTACCATCTGCATGTTGCTCTAGATCGGAGGCTGGCCGAAGGGCCTTCTCCTATAAAGGGAGGAAAGGACAAGCCCTTCCATAATTTTTTTATCCTTTCATCCCAATAAGATATAGAAGAATTTTTTAGTGAACCTGAGGTGAGTCTATTGTTCACAAGCTCAGTGACAGCTGACTCTATCTTATTGATGATTCTTAGGGCATCTAGTTTTTCATTCTTAAAGACGCGCCTATTTCTTTCTTTCCAGAGTTCCCACATTATGGATGATGGGAGAGCTCTCCATAAACCCTCAAAGAGACATCCATGCCTAAGGAGAGGCCAAGCCATGAGCATCCCTAAGATGGTGTTGGGAAAGGCTGCAGACCATTCAAGTTTATTGGTGAACCAGATCCAACATTGATGAGAAAAGGGACAGTTAAGGAGTATATGATTGGTGTCCTCCTCCTCTTCTTTGCATAGAGGACATCTACTAGGACCCTCATAGCCCATACACTTAAATTTGTCTATAGTGAGGAGTTTGCTTTGGATTGCTAGCCAGGAAAAAATACCTGCCTTAGGCAGACAATTTCTATCCCAGCAAAGATTCAATGGAAGTTCTACCTTAGGTCTTAAAACTGCTTTGGATATGTGAGAGTACCCATCCTTGGAATTGTATTCTCCTTTGAAGGATCCCTCCCATACGAGCTTGTCCTCATCATGACTTAAGACAAAGTTCCTAGAATTCAGAATTGACAAAAGTTTATGCTTGTCCCTCTCTGAGATGGCTTCATCATCCCTTCCGATCCACTGCCAACTAGCCCCTTCCTTTGAAGGGGAGAGATAACTATTTAGCAATATCAAGAAGGGCTCGGGTAATCCCAAAGTCATGGATGTTTTCAATGGATTTATACCCTCCCCAAGAATCTAACCAGAAGAGGGCTTTGTCCCCAGACCCCAGTTCCAGGTTAGCCTATCAGAGATAATCTTCCTACAATCAAGCATAAAATTCCAAAGGTAGGAACCTTTGGGAGGGTTGGGCTCTTTGAAGATTTGGGTTGGATCATCTCCATTAAGGTACTTGAGGTTAAGTAATCTTTCCCATTTGAGGTGAGGAAATTTGAATAATCTCCAGACCAGCTTTGCCCCCAAAGCTCTACCTTGATCTTGTAGGTTTTTGATGCCAATACCACCATCCTCTTTGGGTGTACATATCTTGTCCCAAGAAATGAGTGAGATTTTGTGGTTGCTATCAGTTCCTTGCCAAAAGAAAGTTCTGAGATGCTTATTGATCTCATCAAGTTTGGAAGAAGACAATCGTTGAAGGGAAAGCTGGAAAATGGGCATAGCTGATAAGACTGATCTAACCAAGGTAGCCCTGCCAGCTGAAGAGAGCCACTTCCCTTTCCAAGTGCTAATTCTAGACTTGATCTTGTCCACTAAGTTGTCCCATAAATTAGAGGGTCTCCTGCCTCTGTCAAGGGGAATGCCTAGATATTTGCAAGGAAGGGATCCTATACTAATTTCCAGGACATTGCAGATTTCTTTTCCTAAAAGGGGGTCTATGTTGAATAAAAAGACTACAAATTTAGCTAGATTAACCTCTTGACTCAAGGCCATCATGTAGGAATTGAGAATGTCTTTAAAGGCATGAGCCTCCCCCGTGTCACCTTGCCCAAAAAGCATTGTGTCGTCAATGAATTGCTGGTGGGTGAAGGGGGGGAGGCCACTAGTGATGGGAATACCTTGGATCTTCCCCTTCTCTTTGGCCATCGAAATAGATCTGCCTAGGGCTTCAGCCATAATAATGAAAAGGAAGGGGGACATAGGATCACCCTGCCTGAGCCCCCTCGAACTACTAAAGAAACCTTCCGGGGAGCCATTAACCAGAACTAAGAATCTAGGGGAGGATATGCATTCAAAGATAAGGTTGATCTAGGTTTTGGAAAAGCCAAAGGCCTCCAAGCATTTGCAGAGGAAGCACCAATCAACTTTATCATAAGCTTTACTTATGTCCAATTTGATTAACATGCTTGGAGATTTGTTAAGTTGAACCAAATGAATGGCTTCCTAGGCAATAATCACCCCATCATAGATTGATCTATCCATTACGAAGCCAGTTTGTTCCTTGCTAATAATTAAGGGGAGGAGATTTTGGAGTCTAGCTGCTAAGGTTTTAGTTAAGAGTTTATACAGAGTGTTGCAGAGAGCAATTGGTCTGAAGTCATTGAAGCTCTCCGGGTTTTGTTTTTTTGGAATGAGGGAAAGGAAGGTATTGTTGACTTCTTTAAGAATCTTGCCCGAATTCCTTACCCCTTCCAAGGCCTCCGTGATTTCTGTTCCCATAAAACCCCAACATTTTTGAAAAAAGCTAGTGGGGAAGCCATCTGGGCCCAGGGCTTTATCTAGATTCATCTTGAAGAGGGTATATTTAACCTCCTCCATTGAGAATTTCTTTAAAAGGGTTTGGTTGTGGTCATTGGTAATGAGTTTGGGGAGATTCTTAATGATATCGAGTTGGCCCTTAAGGTTGGAGACTTCAAGATTGTTTAAGATATTTGCATAGAACTTAACTGCCTCAGACGCAACCTTATCTGGTTCAGACAGATTGGATCCTTGGCTATTCATGATCTTATAAATTTGGTTGACCCCTCTCCTTTGCTTGGTGCTATTGTGGAAGAACTTGGTGTTATAGTCCCCATCATTCAACCAGGTCTCCCTGGATTTTTGTTTCCAGAATATCTCTTCGTAAGATAGTATCTTTTCATACTCTGAGAGTAGGACCTTTTTCTTAAGGAAAAGATGCTCATCCATCCCCTTCTCAAGTACCTCAGTGTTAACCATATTGAGATCATTCTTTATTAGGGTTTTTTTGTCAAAGATGTTACCAAAATTGGTCCTATTCCACTCTAAGAGCTTCCTTTTTATAAGCTTTAACTTACTAGCAACAATAAACATCTTTGAACTTGAGAAAATGGAGCTACTCCACCATTTCTCAAGTAAGTTTAGAAAGTTGTCATCTCTAAACCACATATTCTCAAATTTGAAGGGGCATTTTTTAGGGGCTTTGTCGGATGATAAGTTTAATTGGAGTGGGAAATGGTTTGATCCTGATAAAGGGAGAGGCTCTACCTTAAGGGAGTAATTTAGGTCTGAGAACCCTCCATAGATAAAGAACCTATCAAGTTTCTCTACTATATTATAGAAACCAGATCTTCTATTGTTCCAGGTAAAGGCATCCACTGCCATCTGGATTTCCAGCAGGGAATTCCTATTGATCCAAAGATTGAAATCTATAGCTGGAGGAGGAAGCTTGCTACTTCCTCCTCTCTTATCTGATGCCTTAGTGATGGCATTGAAATCTCCACCAATGATACTTAGGTCGTTTAGGAAGGTTTTAAGAAAGGACTCAAGTTCCTTCCACACCTTCACCTTATCCTTATTCTGGATTGGGCCATATACGTTAATTAGTTTGAATCTAAGGTTATTTTCGTAGCTTACTACATCTCCTCCTATCCAATTCTGTTGAATCTCTAATGGTATGAATGAAAGGGTTCTAGAATCCCAAATGATAGCTAAGCCCCCTGAGGCGCCTGTGGTCGGGGAATGTTTTAGTTGTCTAACCCCTAGTTTTTGCTCAAAGAGGGAAATCTCAGATGCGTTCATTTTTGTTTCTTGAATTAACATTAAGTCAGGTTTAGAATCAGAGATACAACGCTTTAAGATGCGTTGTTTGTTAGGGGCATTCAATCCCCTAACATTCCACGTTATGATTTTCATGGCTCTGTGGGGAGGAACTTCCCCTCCCCTACATTAAAAAGAGTATATATTTTGGATTGACCTCTAGCTTCTCCATCCTTCAATCTTAATTCAATAAGGGATCTCCTGCCCCTTCTTTTACTGAATTTAGCACAATCCAGAGAGTCTTTGCTTTTAGCAAAACAGAGAATGCCTAGGGTGTTAGGTTGCTGATTTTCCAAGTTCTCTGATGCAATAAAGAGTTCATCTATTTCTAAGTTAACTCTAGTAATGTTTACTAGATTATTAACGAAGAGATCCCTTTGTGTTTCCAATTCCTCTTCATCACAGATTTCATCAACCAATTGATCCATAAGGTCGTTTACTACTTCTTCCCCTATAAAATTGGCAATGATGTCCACTTCCTTAGACACTCGGTCACTCTTAGATACTATAGTTGTAACAGGGTCAACCAATGGTGAAGAAGGGCAAGCCTCTTCCCCTAGAGGGGTCTTCAGAAATGAGACTGGGGAGAATTGTTGATACTGCCTAGAAGCCTTTTCTAGATCTTGGTGAGGATTATCCTTTTCTTGTGATAGTGATGGGATGATGAGATTCCATAGAGGGGTAGTTTTTGAGGAGTTCTCTCTCTCTACCAGGGTAAGAGAGCACGATGGTAACATATTTGTCATACCGGGCTGTTCTTTCTGGGGGAGCCACTCACAAATTTCCCCCTCTTCCAAGTTTCTATCCCTGAGAGAAGGGTCACCTATAGGGGTGATAAAAGAGGGCAATGGTTGGGGTAGAGAACATAGGGTCTTAACTGGGGATCTTTGATGACATAGAACCGTGGTAGGGTGATTAGTGCTAGTATTATTAAAACCCTTAATGGAGAAACCCCCTCCATCCATAAATCTAATTGGAGCGATTCTCGACTCGGAGATTGATTTAGGGAAATCATTTTTAAAGGGAATCTTCCTTGGTCTTTCAATTTCGAAAGGACAATTGTAGAAGGGTAATTCAAGGGATAAACATAGATTATCGTAACATAGTGCTACTGGTTCGATGGTTTTAATGTTCATATCCTTGTTAACAATCAGATGATGATTAAAGAAGCTTAAGGCTGATTTTTTAACTTCTACAAATTTACCTATTTTGTTCCCTAAAATTCTTAAAAAATCATTATTTCATAATTCAACTGGAATTTTTTCGAGTGATATAGCTCTATTGACCATGCATGAATTTAATTGAGAAGGATAAAAGAGGGTTTGCCATCCCCAGCAATCAAACCCTAAGCCCGTGAACTCTGATAAACCCTTGTTTAGCAATGAATTTCTTAAATTTTGATTACCACATTCAATAGATAAGAACTGATCAGGAAGGATGTCAATTTTTACCTGGTTATTGAGAGAAGACACCATTCAGTTAGCAATTTGTTCAGTCAGAATCCCCCAACCTTTCCATCGTACAAAAAATATTCTTTCGTTGCAATGCATTTGATACATATCCAATGTTTGGGAATCAATACCAATGATTATCCCGTTGGGACTAGCTTTAGGTAATTTGCCAACGGACTTTTTAGTTAAGAAAGCAGAAGCCGAGGGCCTGTTTGTCTGGTTAGGTTTTACAGAACCTTCCTTCCAACCAAGGTTGGGATTTCGCATAAGATGATTTGATTGCCCTTCTACCTTGTTATTTCTATGCCTTACCGGCTGCCAATTTTGATACCTACCTTGGAGCGAAGGAAGGGGAGTCCTAGCCGAATCAACCAGTGAATACTTTGTTTTTGCAAAGAAAGCTTCTTGCTTGATCGTTCGAGATTTTACCCTGCTCAGTTCGTCTGCCCTAGCATGACTAGCCAGAACTGCAAAATGATTTCCATAGCCTTGATAAACACCTCGCAGTGGAAAGGGATGTTCGTAGAGAGGAAATGACTTAATTCTACTTTTCGCATGCAGAGCCATCGCTTTTTCACAATTTGTATATTTATATTATTTATATAGAGTTATAGTTAATATTACATAAATATAATTACACTAATATAATTTTAAAATAACAATGGCTCAAAATTATAATAATTAAAAATTAAAATAAGTATTTTTATTACAATTCAAAATTATAATAATTAAAAATTAGAATTAATATTTTTATTACAATACTATGATGGCAAGTACTCGATATATATATGACACCTAAAAAATGTCGCCTTACTAACACGCTAATTATTTGTCTTCATAATTTAATTTTGTATTCTTCTAAATTAATTCAATCATCACATTTCATCATTTCTAATTATTCATTTTCTTCTAATTTTCCTCCAATCATTCAATCATGCAACCTTCCCTCTTAAAATTAATTAAATAATTTTATTATTTAATTAATTACAATTTCTTTACTTTAGTTAAATCCAAATTTTAATTAAATGCAATCTCATGCTAAATTCCTATTGCACATGCTAATTTCTAACTAACAGTCAATTTTGAGTTCCACCTTTTCTGACTAGTTAATTATTTCAATTAATTATGTTAACTTCTTCAATCACCTCAGGAGTGGCGAGCTGAGTGACAAGAGGGATGACTATGAAAATATTCTGGGAATGGCCAGGGACCACGCCATTGATACTTTCAGCATGTTCAAGTGGCTCTTTCATGACCTTAAAGAGGTCAGACTCAACTAAAGGGTCTTGGGTAGCAAGATGGAATATATTCTTGTGGTCATTGCTCAGGAAAATCAAAAAGGTAACGGGCAATGGACGGAAGATGAAAAGAAATATGTGGTGGAATGCATCAATGGAGCAAGGGCATTGATCAAATGCAAAAAATATTTGAGGATAGGCTTGTTAGGATTCCCACAGATACTGAGAGGGGGGGGTGAATCAGTATCTAACTGGTTAGATGATTTTCTTAACTTAAAGCATGTAGAACATATTAATATTGTATACTGGTAAACAAAAAGTAATGCAATAAACAGAGATAACAGCAACCACATGCAAAACACACCATAACATAGTAGTTTAACGAGGAAACCTCAGTGGGATTTGTGACCCACAATATTCACTTACTGGCCAAAAAAGAATATTACTGCTACAAGAGGGGCTTGCACATGCAGGAAGGCCAAGTTCCTAGAGCTCACTGCTCAATTACAAAAATGGGAAGTCTCATTGACTTACAAAATGGATTATATAAATCCAATGTCTTGTACTGCTTCAAAGTAGCATCTACTATGCCAGATCCAGTACCGGTTTATAGCTCTGCTTCATACATAAACCCTTAACCTATAATTCGCATAATAGGTCTACCTTATTTTTCCTCATTACATTTTTTTTCTTCCTCTATAATGAACTCTTATATATATGAGTCATTTTACAACTTTCCAATTTGTCTTACAATGATTTTACAATAAATAACAAAATAATTTACAAACAAAATTCTTGTTGGGCTCTGTGCTGATATGCTTCCTTTCACTGCCGGTGCCGGTGGTCTGTGTGCCGGTGTAAAGTCTAATCTTGCTAGTGTTGGTGGATTGCCTTGCCGGTGTCATAGGATTGTAAGGTTGCCATCAATGAAAAAACCTTGAATCAACTACAATGTCTCATTGGAGTGTGCATTTGCCAACAATCTCCCCCTTTGGCATTGATGGCAACACTCATGAGAAAAATCAAAAAAACTGTCATCCAAAAAGAATCTGCTGGTATTGTCTTACCAAAAATGTGTACCAAAAGAATGTGTACTCCCCTTGAGTTGATGAGTCATTTTACTAATTATTTTTCTCATTCCACTACTCCCCCTTTGGCATCAATGACAAAGGTTGTCAAAGTGTCAATGAGTGTGCTTTCCTGCTTCATCCTTGTAACCGGTTGGTTACAATCTGAAAAAGATCTACCAAAACCAGATTCAAGCTCTCAATGAACTTTTGTTGTCTTTTATTGCGGCCTCTATCCTCTGAGTTGTACCGGTGAGGTGTTGCATTTTCTCTGCCGGTGTTTTCTATCCTTGAATCAAGGCATCAGATATTTCTTTCCTTAGGGAGGCGAGATAGTCCAATTTTGGACTAATCTCCATTTAAGATCTTTAGCCTTTCCTTTTATTCTTTCTTTGTCTCTTTCCAACTTTAGTAGTTCTTCCTCAAAACCTGTTATCTTCTGCTCAAAAACTGATAATGAATCAGATGAATTAATGAAATTGTCAGCTAGTTGATTTATTTCTTCCTGTATCTTGTTGATTTTCTTGTCTATATCAACTGTCAAAAAGTTAGTTTTACATGTATCCCTGTACAAAGTTTTGAATTCCTTCAATGTGCTACATAGTTCCGGTAGAAGTGTGTCAAATTGCCTTGTACACTTCTTTATTTCTTCCTCAAAGAATTTGTGTTTTTCCTTCTCTAATCTCTCCTTGAATGCTTCCTCTTTTATTTGTTCAATTGTCACAGTGTTTTTCAGTAATATACTTAGACAAAGTGTCAAGTTGACTCAAAGAATCTTTATTATCTACATTACATTTTGGTGCTATCATCTTCAAAATTGGAATGGTATCATCTATTGCCTCGTATGCTTGTGAGCTACAATATGTTATCTTCTTAATGGAATCCAAAAGAACTTTTGTTACATTATTTGATGAGCCAATAATCTGTATTCTATCGGTGGGAGAAGTTTCCTTTCTTGTGATGACCTCTGGTAGGTCAGTTTGTGTTTCCATTTCTTTAAGAAAAGGTTTGACTTGCTCAGCTGTTGCCGGTGGCACTAACTCTATGTGAACCTATTGTGGTGATGGAACCCATTGCTCTGCTTGTTTCTCTATGTTATCATCTGCCGGTTTACCTTCTATAACATCAGTTACCGGTTGCTCATTAGCCATATCTATCTTCTCAGTTGTATCCTTATCTACCACAATATTGACCTTTTGAGTATCAATGTTCACTGTGTATAATAGCTCAGAGTTAGGATTTGTGTCCTCTTGTGATATGTCCATGTTCTCACTATCCGGTTGATTATCAGTAGTCACTACCAGTGGAGTATTCAGAGGTGGTGGGGATAAGTTATCTTTTATTTTTATGCTAGGTGGTCCACCAACCTTGCCTTTTCCCTTATCCTTATCCTTCTGATATACTTTGATGGGTTTGGGTTTTCTATATTCTTCCTACTTTTCCTTCTCTACAAGGAATATGTCCCATGCATTGGTAGTTTCCTCTGCTACCTCATTTACTCTACCAACCATAAGTGCTACATGTCGGTGTGCAGTTGAAAATACTGACCAGTTAGCCTCAGAGATCAGATCATCTATCTCTTTTGGTGAGTTAACTATATATACAACAAGAAGTTTTTCAATTTTTATTTTCTTATCAAGCTCTACAACAGCTTGCCTTCTAGCTTCAAGTCTTTTAAATAGTTCTACCAGTAATTCATCTACAACTTGCATTAGAAATTTCTTGTAAATGTCCAAGTGTAGAATTACACTATTTTCAACTTTCTCCTTGTCATCAACTGATAATGAATCATATAATTTGTTGATGTTTTTCAGCTGTCCATCCTCTATTATTTCATCTAGTAGTTTGTCAATTGGAGCAATGTTTTGTTGAGTCTTCTTCTTGGGTGTTAACTTCTTCTTCTTTGGAGTTATCTTCTTAGCTGGGGGCCTTACTGCCTGTTGTTTCTATCTGGTTCTTCTAGGAGAAGGTGTAGATACCGGTGAAGGTTCTCTTTTCCTTACAACTCTTTTAAATGTAGCTAGCATGTCACTTTCCAAAGAAGTTGCTACTGGTGAAAGGTGAGTTTCTACTTGTAATGTTTCTAACTCATCTTTAGTGATACCGATTCATTTAAGTACATCTTCTTTGATAGCCTTTGCTTGCCTAGATCCTCTTCTTACTATTTCTTCTACCTTCTTTACCCTTTTCTTTGATTGGATTTGACTTTCAATAGTTTCAACACTGCTAAATACCTCTTCTTTATGTTCCTTAAGTGCTTCCAAAAGGGCTTTTGCATATGTTTCAATTATGTGGTCATCAGTTTCATAACCCATTTCAGTAACCCAAATGGTTCTTGGGATAACTGCCTCCATCCAAATCTCATCCTTCTTAATAACAAAGCATATTTCATCCTTATACTTATTTACAATTACTTGTGAAAGTCTAACTCTAGTATTCATCAAGGCCTTCAATGCCTGAAAGTACTCATTTATATTCTTTTCTTGATTTTCACCCATGTTATTTAGTAAATCAGACAATTCTTTGCCTATCGGTATATCAAAACCAAGATTTTTGTTACTGATACCGGACGCCTGTTTTGTTATGTGCAGCATCAAACAGACAAGTAGGTTTCCAAATCTAAATGTCCCCTTTTTGTCTTTCTTAATTTTTCCAAGATTATCAATAAGCTCCTCTTTCAACCATTCACACACATCTATTTTTGCATTATCCTTGATCATATCATGGGCACTCTTTATGCATAGGCTAGAGACTGAATTTAACCTATTTGCATGTGTGGTTTTGTAGCCTAAAATCATGCTAATGAATCTGACATTGATGTCTGTTACATCATTCACTCTTAAAGATCTCTTGTCAGATGTTGCACCTGTTAGGTTCATTACCAGGTCATTTGAGACCTTCTTTATCTTATCAGGCCTATTACCGGTGGAGGGTAACCCTGTCACAACCTTTACTGCTTCTTTAGTAATTTTGTGAACTAAGTCTAACTAGAAGAATTCACCATGAACCCTGCTTAGAACTATCCTTATAACATCCTTAGGGAATTCCTGAATACTGAGGATTTCAGTGAATCCTAGGGTTTCAACTATTTTGTGTTCAGGTTTCACATTACCCGAATTGTCACAAATTATATTCTTATACATGCTCTTGATTTCCTCATCACCTAATTCTTCTATGTGACAATGAATGTACATTCTAGGGTCTTTTGCAAAGACTACTCCTTTGGGAATTTGAGAAAATGCACCAACATTATCATCTTTCTTAACAATTTCGGGAACAAACTGAAATATGGGTCTAGGGCGTTTAATCACTTTGACTACAGTAGGGTTTGTTATGAATTCAGGAATAGATGAGGAAGCCATGGATATAAATACCTTTATCTGCCTTAGGATGATTGCTTGATGAATTGCTTCACTTCTTTGCTCGAAATGCCTTTGCTCTGGAATTTTTGCGCTCTTTGAATGTTTGAATGCTCGGTGAAATGAAATTGGAGCCAAAATGCTGATTTATAATGTTAATTTTTCCAACCACCACATTTAATGCTTGTCGGTTAAGTAATGACTTAACTTATTTGCCGGTATAGAAGTAATTTCAACTTCTTACCATCAACCGAGGGAATAATAGCATGTTTCACATTTGATTGCCAAACCCTCAAATGAATTTTCTTCAGTTAGATGAAGAGTCTCCTGCTGGTGGAATGTTACTCTCTTATGTCGGTGGAGTGTTACTCTGTTGTGCCGGTGGAGGAGTATTCCTATCAACATTAGTTCTGATTTCCTGGTCCATTATTTTGAGAATTCCTGCTTAACTTCTTCAACTTTTTCTTTACCTTTCAAACTAGGACCTTTGTTATTTACCGGTGAGGACTTGCTTCTACAAAATTTTGCAATATGTCCAATCTTGTTACAAGCATAACAAGTCACATTATTTTTTTGAATATCTTTTCCATATCCTATGCCGATTTGTGTTCTGCATTGACTAGACAAGTGTCCAAATCTTCCACAAACATAACATCTTACATTCATTCTGCAATTTTTAGAATTATGACCAACTTTGTTGTATTTTGAACATTGACCTGTGGGTGTATTGGTATTCTGATAATTTCTAGATCTACACTGATTTTCTCTATGATCATACTTGTTACAGTTAAAACATTTGCCATTGAATTTATAAGTAGTAGGTTGTCTTACCAGTTTGCCATGATCCTGTGTGTTTGCAGTACCAGAGCTTTCACCAGTTTCAAAGCCAAGACCATTAGTGTCACCATTAGGTTTCTGATTCTTCAATAAGTCACCAAGTTCTTCTGAGATTTTCTTGAATTTTTCTTTATGTTGATTTGTAGCAGCCAGTTCTCCTTACAAGATACCTTTTTGTCTCATGAGTTCATTTGAGTCATTCTGTGCATGCATTAGATCTGTCTTCAACATATCATTTTCATAACTAAGTCTTGTGTTTTCATTTGCAGCATCATTCAGTCTTCTAGTCAAGTCTTCTTCATTCTTCTTCCTATCTTCAATTTCTTTACAAAGTCTCATAGTCATATCCTGCATCTCATTTTTTGTTGTCATGTTTTCTTGTTTTAGCTTATTTATCGAGTCACTAAGAGTTTCCTTTTCATCATTCTCATTTTGCATCTTTTCACAAATTTCTCTTCTTTTGTTTCTTGAAATGGTAAGATTTTCTTGAAGTGCTTGAATAATATCTTGTGTAGCTTTTAGATCATCTTCAAGTTTGATATTTTTCAATTTTTCTGCATCATTGTCTGAGAGAGCTGCTTCTAATTGCTTCATCAAGTTTTCCATCTCTACCGGTGTCAAGATCTTCCTCAAGTTGTTAGGTTTCTAAAAATAGAGGACCAAGCTCTGATACCAATTTTTAGGATTCCCACAGATATTGAGAGGGGGGGGTGAATTAGTATCTAACCAGTTAGATGATTTTATTAACTTAAAACATGTAGAACATATTAATACTGTATATCGGTTAATAGAAAGTAATGCAATAAACAGAGATAACAACAACCACATGAAAAACACACCATAACACAGTAGTTTAACGAGGAAACCCGGTGTGGGAAAAACCTTGGTGGGATTTGTGACCCACAATATTCACTTACTGGCCAATATGAGAATATTACTGCTACAAGAGGGGCCTCCATATGCAGGAAGGCCAAGTGCCTAGAGCTCACTGCTCAATTACAAAAATAGGAAGTCTCACTGACTTACAAAATGGATTATATAAATCCAATGTTTTGTACTGCTTCAAAATAGCATCTACTATGCCAGATCCAGTACCGGTTAATAGCTCTGCTTCATACATAAATCCTTAAACTATAATTCGCATAATAGGTCTGCCTTATTTTTCCTCATTACATTTTTTTTCTTCCTCTATAATGAACTCTTATATATATATGAGTCATTTTACAACTTGCCAAGTCAGCTTACAATGATTTTACAATAATTAACAAAATAATTTATAAACAAAATTCTTGTCAGCCTTTGTGCCGGTATGCTTCCTTTCATTGCCGGTGCCGGTGGTCTGTGTTCCAGTGTAAAGTCTAATCTTGCTAGTGTCAGTGGATTGCCTTGCCGATGTCATAGGATTGTAAGGTTGCCATCAATGACAAAACCTTCAATCAACTACAATGTCTCATTGGAGTGTGCATTTGCCAACAAGGCTCACCCATGTGGAAAAAAACTATCAGAAAATTCAAGCCACTCTCAGGACAATTATGACCAACTGTCATAAGATTGTCAAACAAATGGCGGATGCCATGAATTCCATGGTGAATAATCTTGATAAAGAACATCAGGAGAAAGTTCTGATGAATATTGGTGATGATAAAGAGAAGACTCAGGATGATCAAGGCCCTTGCAAGCAATCCTGGGGAAATAGGAAGAAAAAAGCTGCAATTCAGAGCGTGGATTACAAGGAGGTGAGGATGGTTGTTGACAAGATGAGCCTGTTGGAGGCTGAGGTCGTTGAGACCCTTAAGAGCCTAATTTAATTGTGATGTCTATTCTGTGTTTTTATGTTTTGTGTTTTGGTTCTTTGATAGTCTTTTGTCTACCTGTTTGGGCGTTTGCTAGTTTTTTGGCTACTCTATGTATTGTCCTATCTTTTGCAACCTGTTTTGTTTTGGATCTTCTAATGCTTTGATTCTGTCTTTTAGAATCTTCTATGTAAAGGGTTTTAGGGCCCCTTCAAAACCTACTTTTTCCTTAATCCAAAACTTCTTCAATCACCTCTCTAACTCTTTTTTACTCACTTTAGTTCCACCTATCAATCAATTTCTCTAATTTTTATAAATTCATCATCAATCTCCCTTTTTCATCAACCACCACTATCTTCAAAATCTTTGTGTCTTAATGCAAGTTTTTTAGCAAAACTTTGAGAGCCATTCAAACATAAGATTGAGAAGAGCAATGGACGCCAAAGATTGAATTACAAAAGGAGTTTGAGTTTATTTGATTAATCTTTCATGCTTTGTTGATTTTAATTCTATTTTCATTGATTTACGGATTTTGTCAATTGGATTTGAGTTTTAGTGGTTAAGTCACTAAGTCTGATTGTTGCATGCCAATTTTCCATATATATATCAAATTATTAAATAATAATAAAATGAATAATAATAGTAATAATTATAAATACTCTCACATAAATTAAAAAAGATCAACTCATAAATAATTAATCTCATAAATTATATAGTGAGAATAAACAGTTTAATATAAATACAAATAAATTATATCTTTGATTAAATAATAATATTAATAATAATACTAACAATCATCAATAATTATATATAAAATAATATTATCATTCCAATACAATAGTACACATAAAAACTTACATCATAACCAAGATAAAGACAACATTCACCACAAACTCAAATAAGTGACTCAAGGTAGTAAATATTGCCTTAAGGGAAAATTTGAATAGGTAATTACATGCCCTGAAGATAATTGTCCTATTATGGGACAATGGTTAGGGTTAATTCAACACGGGCTTCCATGCCATCTCCATTACCACCATTGGGAATTGTTAGGCATGCTCAACCTATGAAGCCAGGTGGAGTCGATGCCTTGTACCTGCGAGACACAATACACCTACGCACAACATATATACATGTACATATACATGTACATATACATATATGAATCAATTAAAGTCAATGGTAGGGAATTGTAACATCATATGCCTCTCATGAATGAGTAATACAATATCATCCCTCTCACCTAATATGCAAATAACTTTGTATCAATACTCTACTCTAATCAATAGCATCAGCGTTTGTGCACAAATTTTGTCACCTTTGTAGTGTCCCTCCTAGAATTGCATTTTGATTTGCGTTTAGATAGACTTATGATGGTTATTTGGATGGTATTTATGACTTTTCTGCTATCTTAGATGGTATCATCGATGTTAGGACATATGTGGATTATATGACTTGTGATGATACTAACCTTATTTCATGATGATGATTCTATGCGATATTTTGATATTATATTGCATGATTGTCTTCGTGAGTAGAGAGGATGCCAGATCACTCATTGCAAGTGGGATATGTGGTCGCGATTCTCTATCACTTGTCTATTTATTATGAGGTATATGTATCGTATATGTTGTGTTGGTCTTTGATGTAGGTTTGCAGGTACCAGGCATCGACTCCACCTGGCTTCACAGGTTTGAGCGTGTCTTTATCCCAATGGTACGTTGTCAGAGATGGCATAGTTTCCCTCACACACTCTAGGTCTAAGATGTGTGCCTTCTCAATTGCGCCATGACGCAAGTTGTGGTTAGAGTCTTGCGTTATGTTTGCCCCCTTGGTGTAAGTGGGTTTGAGTCTATGTTTATGTGAATATTGTGTAATTGTTCGATTATTTGATTATGGATATTTATTTAATTATTTTAGGATGATGATTTATTTGTGAGATTTAATTTAACCAATTAGGATTTATTTAATTGGTTTATTGAATTAATAATTGATTTGACCATTGTGTATATTCAATCATCAATCATCTATTTATTGATGATTTATTTATTTAATTGTTATTCGATGATTTAACCATTATTGATTTATTGTTTATTTGTGTTGTTTTAATGTTGAATATTTATTTATTTTATTTATTTATTTGAGGATTATCAATTATTTATAATATTAATTATTTTGATTTATTGTTGAGAAATCTATTTTTATTTATTTATTTATTGTTGTTGAGCCTTAATTAATTATTAATTATTACCAATTTTGAATTTGTTGACTTTATCAATTTATTTATTATCATTTGAGATTCGATTTTATATTTTTAAGTGGGTTCCTATTTCGAAGGATTTATGCTTTTAATTTATTAATTGATTATTATGAGTGATGAGTTATTATTATTTAATGTATTATTATAAATTGTGTTTATCGGTAATTGTAAAATGAATATATATTACCTACCCTTGCATATGAATGGTCAAATATTAATAGGTAGGTAAATTATATCGAGGAAATAATATTTGCCTCGAAACTATATAGGTTAGGTGAATAATATAGTTTTTTGGAATATTTTCATTGGTTGGCTTCCAATATAGTTTTTGAATTAATTTTTGTATTTATCCGGCTTCATGTGCATTCATAGGGGTTGGAAAAATTCGGGAGCTTGAGGATTTTGATTCTTGGGAGATGTTGCACTAGCTTTGGATTCATTTTTTTTAAGGTTTTTGCTGGATTTGGATTGCACTTTCAGATTTCAACTTGTTTCATCTTTTTCCAGGTTGGTTTTATTTGTCGACACTTTGCATTTTTTATTCTAGAAAGATTGTTTGCAGTGTCTTGAAAAGATTGCTTGGGGAAAATGGTTTGTGATTTGTAGAAGTTTAATTGCTCTTTGATAGTATGTTGATTTGGGGAGAAATTGCATTGCCAAAAGTCCTTTTGTGTCTTCTTTGTGTATGAACATGTCTTTAGCTTCTATGAATGTTGGATCTTAATTAGAGATTGCAATTGTATATTCTCTTGTGTTGATTTCAAATCTTCCCTTGTTTGAGCTTGTTTTGGAAGCCTAGTTCCTATTTGATGGTTGAAAGTTCCCTGTGACTGCACTGTGAATGTGCAGACACTTGCAACCACTTGCATAGGTTGCAATTGATCCATGTTGGTCTTGTTTGAGTCTCTATATGTTGTTGGCAACTTGTTCTTTCTCTCCATTGCTGATTTATCTCCCTAAACCTCAGATTTGGCTCTATAGGAGGAAGGATTTCCTAAGTAAATTTTACCAGTGAGTATGAAATGGATGTATTTGGTTGTCCTTGATGTAAATTGGATGTCTCAGACCCTCTATGTGTAGTATGTAGGCCATTTTTGACCCCTGTGCAAGTCTGAGTCAGTGTCTTAGCCTTATGTGCCTATTTTGCTTTTTTTTTTGCATTCTTGCCAAAAACGCTGCAAGAACTACCAGAAACGCTACCATATGGACCAAAAATGCCATCATACCTACCAAAAATGCCATGGTACATTCCAAGGGCGACAATCTACATTCCAAGGGGGCTAAGCTATGTTTTGGGAGCTCCGGACTGCTTCAGAGGTCTTGATTTGCAGATGCAAGCCAATTGACCAAAAATGCTATGGTAAGTACCAAAAACACTAGGGTACTTACCAAGGGAGCTATCCTAGGAACCAAGGGCGCTGAACTATCCTGAGGGTCTCTGAAAGTCAGTTTAAGCCTGGTTTTGTGCATTTTTGGATTGTGGGTTTACTCCAGAGGCTTGTAATGTCTGTGTTGACATTCCTAGACTTTATTATGATGTGTTTTTATCCCTTATGATGTTTATTTTTCTCCAGTAAGAGGGTTCATGCCTTACCATTGAGGTGTTTCATATGTGATTTGTGGCTTCGACGAGAGGGAGAATGCCTCACTGTTGAGGGATTGGATTTATAGCTCCAGTGGGATGTGTTATTCCCCACCATTAAGGGTTTGATGTTATTTAGATCTCTTTTATTGTTTTCATCCATGATTGGTTTATCCTTGATGTCTTGGTGAAGGCTTCTTTGTATGAGTATGGCTTACAAGTCCTCTTTGCCTAGTTTGGTGTTCAGTTTGTTGTATATGTTCTTATATCACTTTTGAGCCTTCATGATGTGATTTTATATTCTATGGATGTGAATTTACCCTATGGCCTTGGTTCATGGTTGGGGGAGTGGGCTCTTGCATGTGTTGGACCTAGGTTGTGAGTACTAGATCTCTAGGAAGGGGGTCTAAACCTATGGAACCACATGAAGAGTTGATGGTATAATTGCAAGTGATAACATAATAATAATTAATTAGGGGGTTGGGTATTTAGGAATACACCTAATCAAGATAAATAATATGATATCATATGCCCCAATTGGATGGACCCAGGGAGGTGTTTTGGGATCCTAGATTGGGAAGACCATTGGACCGGTATACCCGATCTCCCTTGAGTAACTCCAAGGTGGAGATAGATGCCACATAAGGTTAGCATGTGATGACATTCTACCCCACATGTATCCATTTCCCATATGCCTTACTTTTTTTATTTTGCCTCTGGAGGTTGGTTGCATTGATTTTAGCCATGTGTTGTGCTTGATGGTCTATTCTCATGTTTGGGTCTTGTGAAGTCATGTTGTACCCTTTGGAGGATAGGTGTCATCTTAGGTAATGAGTGTGAGTTGGAACCTTTGTCATCTCCTAGCACGGGGGGTGGTTCCTTGATTGGTTCCACATGGTCAGGTGGTTGAATGCCTTCTTCCATTAGGATACTTATCTTGGTGTAGCGTGCATGGATTGGATTGTTCATGCAACTGTACTTCAAAGCTGATTCCTATGTTCTTATAAGAGAAGACATTGTATCATAATTTAATTGCAATGATGTGTCCTTGTATAATATTTACCATGTATTTGAAAAGAAATTGTAATAGGACTTGATGTTGAGACTAGAGAAAGTATTTGGATTATTCCTTGATGGATTGGTTGTACATTGTGTAATGTAAGATAGGAAATCTATGTAAAATAAAATGGAATATATGTATTTGATTTGTATTGCATTTATGAAATGTTTTAGTTTCATATTATATAGTGGAATGAATGATAGGGAGAATTGAATAGGTAGCATTGATCTTTACTTGAGTAACTAGGGGATCATTGATATTAATTGGATAAATGTTTGGTGAGATGTTTCTATTAGAGTTTATTATATGATATAGATGTATGAGTTCTATGTGTAAATGAAATGGCATAGCTTATATACATTTGTGTTGCATTTGCATTGAGAGATGGTATCATGCTATGTTGTCCTATAGAGTGAATGATAGCAAGTATAGTGGTGGTTTCTTGAATCCTAGATGAAATGGTTAAGTAAACCTATGATGCATTGTGATAAAAGGAAGTAAGATCATGTACTTATGTAACTTGTAATATTAAGCATTTAGGATGTGATGTAGTAATAGGGACTATGTACTTGTTTGTTGTACCCTATGTATTAGGACTTGATGAAATATAAACAATGACCTTGTGACAAGATGATGTATTGTTATTTGGTTCATGTCGAAGAAATTTTTATTGTTAAGATTGAGATACTATGTTGATTTAGGGGATTAAATGATTAGATTATGTTTATAGTATTAAATATGATCCTCGAAATTGTTTAGTAGCATGGAATCCTATTTGGAAGATGACAAGTGCTTGCTTTGTAATCTTGTATACAAATATGGATAGTATTCTTGATGGGATGTGTAATGGTTTTGCTTAAGGAAATAATCTAGTTATACACGTAGGAGAAGGATAAATGTATTTAGATTCATGATGTGTTAAGTGATTGATGAATTAAGATGGTACTTAGATATTTGATTAGTGTTTTAAAATGAACTTAAGGAAATTATGCAATGTCATGAGTTATGCATATGTATTAATGTTAATCTAGTTGCATGGAATATAAATGATTAGTTGAATGGTAGAGGGTGATTATGTTCAAGATGGGAAAGAGTTATGTTAGATTTATTTCAAGTAGTGATCTTAAGGTACACTAGGGAATGGTTATGTTTGTAATAGTATATCTTGAGGTATGCTGATGTTTAAATGCTTTATTTCCACTTGCATAATATAGTTTTATTGATATGTTCATATTGGTTTATGTGATCTTGCAAATAGTTAATGTTGCATTAATGTATGATAGTGATAACTTAGAGTTATGGATGTTTTTATGAAAGTATAATTGAAGATATGTTAATTTGAGATATTGTGCTTTCGTAATGATGATCTATGCTTTCATACTTGTTGTTTATATGTTCTTTCTTATGAATGATGTTATATGGTTGTATATTATAGATGGTTTAAAAAAATATATACTTTCATTTGTAGTACATTTTATATTATTTCTCTAGGGTATTTTGGCGGGCATTACAACCTTGTTGTGTATTCTGTTGCCCAGACAATTGACAAACTATTCAAATAGTTGAGATAGGTGTGATGTCCTTCTACACCTATTCTCAGCTTCTTTTACAAGGTGCAACTACATTCTAAATATTTTAAATGAATGATAACTATGGATTCTTTTAACCAGAAAGCAATGGAAGGTATAACTTTTAACTAGAAATATTTTAAAGGCATCAAATTAAACTATTTTTAAGAAGAAATAAACAAATAATATTCTAATATGTTCTCACTCATGCATCAAAGTGCAAGGGGGATCATAAGAGCAAGTATAAGAACTTGAAAATTGGAACATTACTGCCATTCAATATCTATGCAAAGATAAACACTTCATGATAATAGAACAAGTAAGGATAAATCAAGCACTCTAATATTCCATCATGAAAAGAAAAAATAGAGATGCATTCAACATACAAAGAATGAATTTTCATCCACCATAGCACAAAGTCTATAAATTTTGAAATAGAAAACTGTCATAGAGTTTTCTATTTCAAACATATAAATAAGTGTCTTTCCTCCTAAAAAACAACACAAAGCTTGCATTCCCAAAGAAAATATCCCACCATATCAGCTTACCAAAAAATAAATGGCTAACCCATACATTTCATTTTGTAAAAGATAGTAGTGTCTTGAAGACAGACAATTTTAAAACGCAAGTCTTTAAAATAATAATATTTAAATGACCCTCCACAGCCAATAGTTTTTTAGCAAGAGAATAAAATATGAAAAGAGCATTGTTCATTTTGAGACACTTCACCACCCTCTAGTTTGCCAATCAGCTCCACATCATCATCTAGACCCTGCACCTGGTTGATCAATTCTATCAGTATCTTCACTTTCTTTGTATAATTCACATATGGTTGGAATATTGGGAACATCTCACTCTTATTAGGGAAACCGATCATGTCAACTTGGAGCTTCTGCCTATGAATTTCTTGATCAGCCTTGACTATTTGTTGCTATAAATCATTGATGTTTTTCTCTCATGCTTGGAACGAGGGTCAAGGTGTCCTTTATCTTTTCTAGAGAGTGCATCCCAACCTTTTTCTAGAGAAAAATCATCTTCTATTTTCTTTCTTAGGTGTCCATGAACTTCATCTATTGTTAACAACTCCCACTCACATTCTTTTAGAATATTAAGGCCCAAAGTGTCAAAATCTATGTGAAGGGTCCTAATGATTGATAAATGTCAGGTAATGGCCACCACTATGTTTATATGGAGCTCCTTTAGTACAAATAATCTCCAATTGACCATTTCTCTCCCATTAGCTGCTTTATTTTATGTGTGATCCTTAATAATTCCCTCCTTTATTAGTAGAGTGGGGCACATTTGGGAAATTTCCCCCACTCAGGGAGAGATGAGTTCTAGTCCTCCAATTTATTTTCTAAGATCTTCCAGGTTGACGCAAAGAGTGCATATATTTTTCTGCAAGAGTGGTGTAAGCTCTTAGACCTTCATCAATAAATATGAAACATTGAGTTCTACCTTTATTCACCCACTCATTAATAACTATTGTTATTGTCTGACATCTCTTGACCTATTGCAATTGATCGACATTAATTCACCCTAGCATAGGTGCATTTGAAGTGCCTTCATCAGGTTGTTTGTCACTCGATAGAAGAGAACAGATAAAAGCAATGGGAGCATTCAAATACTAAGTTAGCTCACAGTTCTTTTGTTCTTCCTTCTTTACCCTCTGCAATAGATTAATCAGAAAAAAAATTAACATGATAAATATCATCCTCTATGTTAGAAGGACCGATGTCAATTCTGCTCAGCCAATAATCAACTTCTGTGAGTTCAAGTTCCTCTTTGTCTACCATGGGGCTAGTACTCTCCACAACTTGGTGTCCTATACTAGAATCAATAACCATATGAGGCATCCTCCTAGCCCTCTTGTCTTTTGGTGTATCTCCTTGAAATTGTGTGATAGAGTCTACATGCAATTTTGTGGTCATGGTATATTTCTTCTTCTTATCAACAACTTTCTTTAGCTAAGGGGAGGAGGTAACAATGGCAAAGGTAGTAACTATAGCACAAGAAAATTGCTTAGAGATAGCAGGGGGAGCCAAAGATATTGGATGCACTAGAGTCAAAGGATCAAGTTCACCCAAAGGTAGGCCTAAAGAAAATTCTTCATCTATATCATAAAAAATATGCACATCATCATCAACAGTGGTGACAGCAGGAGTAGTTACCTATTATGTTGATAGTGGTGTTGGTGTGGCTGATCTTTGATCTCTCTTCCTTTTGGGTGGATTGGTGATGCTTGCCTCACAAATTGACTTCAATTTTGCCTCATCCTCTACGGTTTCCTTATCTCCTCCAAATTGGGAGTTGGACTTATGTGAAGTCGCTCTAGCCTTCATTGTGGTCTTAGTAGCCTAAGAGCTTTGAGATGAGCTCTTTTTTATTGATGGATTTCTCTTTTGTGAAGGAGATCCGACATGAGACTTAACCTTTGTAGTGTCATGAAATTGTGACCCTTGCAATTGTCAACCACATTAGGGTCCTCACGCATGTGAACCAAATCCCTAGGCCTGATCGAAGACCAAAGACTTACTTGACACCTGAAAAATGCATCTTGCTTGCCCTTCTTATTGCCTAAACTACATCTTGTCCTGGAAAAAAGGGTAGGATAGGGGTGTGGCGCCCTTGTCCCCTACCCTATTTTTGGGCAGGACACTTCAAATTGTGATTTGGTGGTTGTGCATTGAGTGGGAAAACTCCCCCAGTGTCAACTTGTGACGGAAAATTAGTCAATTAGCCCTAACTGACAAGTATATATGTCACATTTGTCCTCTCATTTACATAAGTTGGATAATTTGGATGAGTGGGAAGTTTTTATGAGATCAAGCATTCAAGCATTCCTTTCCAACATTGAGCATTCTCAAGTCTCCCTTCAAGGTCAGGTGTTGCATTCAAGTCAAGGATTCAATCATTGAAGAGGAGATCCCTTTCAAAATTTCTATCACAACCTCCCTTGAGTTGATTTATAGTCCAGTCTTTCATTTACATTTACTTGCAAGTACTTTCTTTCATCATTTGGTTAATTCCAAAATTGGAGTTTGACTTGAAGGCAAACCCCCAATCCCAACCCTTTTCCTCTCTTTTCTGTGTTTATGTTGTAGGTGCGCAGCTGTACTTTCAGATTTGGACTCCATTTGCAAAGGCGGAAAAAACCCTTTTCATTTTGTGGATTTTTTCAGAGTACCGTGTACATTCTCGCCATGGTCTAGGCAAATTTTTTTCAAATTCACAAGGCAGCTTCGACATATTATTGCCAGATCCAGGTGCACAGCTTCATCCTATGCTTCTATCTCGAGTTATAATCAAATCTTTGTCACTTTTCCACTTGGTCATAAGTACACAATTCAATCAATGAAAATCTCATTCCAGAAGAGGGGATTAACTTACCATCAGTCAGAATTCAATCTCCTTTTGTAGAGGTTGAATCTAGTGCATTTTCCCCCCTCTCCTAATGTAATGCGTGAAAAGTGTTTCAAGGGAAATCTGAAGTGAAACTTTCATCTCTCCTCGGAAGGAAGAAGAGATTTCCTCTAGATCTTTCACCATTCACACCTTTTTTAACATTACATTTTAGTGAACCCGATGTCTGACATGCTTTATTATGAAAATCATTGCATATTTTTCATTTGCAAGTTTAATTTTTATGCAAACTTAGTGGTTAATTCATTCAAAACCCTAGTTTTTAAAATTGAAATTGAACTTGTGTTTTGCAAAAAATTGCTTGATATTGTCTTAGATCTGAAAATTGCTTAAGTCAATTTCTTCATTGCCTTGTTCAATTTACAAATCAAATTCACAAAATTAAGAGGTTAATTGTCAAAAGCCTAATTTTTAAAAATAATATTGAACTTGTGAAAACACTGAATTTCCATTTTATTTTTCAGATTTGTGACTGTTTTCAGACTTATCTTCTGTCCTACAATTCAAATTTTCAATTTCCCTCCTTTTTCAAAATTCAAAATTTTAAAAATTAAGTGGTTAGGCCATAAAACCCTAATTTTCAAATTTCAATCAATTTCATTCAAATTCATGTTTCTAAAACATTCTCCAAGGAGTCCCTCTCCTTTGGGTGTGACCCTTTTCAAATTTGCAGTCCAAATCCCTTTTTTCTTCAAAACCCTAATAGGGTCCTATTCGCACATTTGAACCTTAATTTCGCCTATCTCGAAATCGTAAAATTTGCCATTTTGGGGGGGTTATCTTTAAAATCATCATAATATTCATCCCTGAAAATTTTGAAAAAAGTTGGTTGGACCATGTGCATTCCCGCCATGGTCCTCAACTTTTTTCCCAAAATTTTGGGAGATTGTTATGACTAGAAGATTGACTGATTTTGTCAATTTTTTATCCCTCTAACATTGAAAATACCTACAAAATTCAACATTTTAAATTTCAAGATTTTTTTCAAAATTAAGAGGTTAATTATAATCTACCTCGATTTTAAAAATTTTGTTTATTTTAAAATTAAGTGGTATCCCCTTGGCCCTAATTTTAAAATTCCAATTTTCCTTGATTTATTATTTTGGAAAATGTGTCATTTTCTTCTCCCAACAAAGTTCAAATTGTTTAATCATTATATTACTCAATTTTGTAAGATTTGTTCAAAATTCAAAATTTCAATTTTCCCTCTAGTGCATGAGTTTCACCACTATTAGTCCTATCTACACTATCCCTGTTAGACGAAGCATTAGAATTAAGGATTCCCAAGGTTTAATTATCAAGGACATGGAGCCTAATTTGGGTAACTTCTTTAATCAGGATAATGCTAATGCTTCCCATCCTAATCATGAGCCCATTTATCCCATGATGAAGAAGAAGCTTTAACTAGGGTCTCCATGGATCAACTTTCGAAATTGGACAATCAATTTGATAAGTTTCAACAATGGATGTCCCAAGAGTACCCTAATAGTGAAGCCCTTCCATTAATCAAAGGCCTTAAACACATGATTCAAAGTGATAAGAATGGAATTGATATTTTGTGTGCCATTGCTCATATTGTTGATTCTAATGTCATGCCTATCAAGAGTTGTTATGAGAATTTAGGTTATTCACAAGCTTCAAATCACATCAATTTTTCTTTTCCTTTGACCACTTCAATGGCTAGTATTCCTACTTTCACTTCAAACATCATGGCTACATCAACTCAAAATGTCATTCCTACAACCATTGGTCATGGGGGCAATCCCTTTTCTTCTTTTAATCCTCCATCTTTACCTATGTCTTCCATAAGTATTCCTATTATCCCTCAACCAATCAATGTGACACAAGGGGGCAATTCATTCAATAATTTGTTCCTCCTTTAAGTGTCTTGTTCCCTACGCAATCATCACCTATGCCTACTTATCATAATGTCCCACCACCTTATTCTCAATCCACACCTTCCTTCAATAACATCACACCACCTTCTCAATCAACCATGTCTAACATCAATTCTTCTACAAAAGCAATCATTCACAATCTTGCTCAAACCATGTCTTCCTTACAACAACAAATTGCTTCTATGAGTCAATCCAAGTTTAGTGTGCCTACCTTTGATGTTGCGAGCCCATTTTCTCTTGATATTGTTAAAGCCGTGTAACCTAAGCATGTTGAGGTCCCTTAATTGGAACTCTATAATGGAAAAGGTGATCCTCTTCCACATGTTAAAACATTTCAAACCTTGTGTACTGATTTTGCTTATGATCAAAGATTGCTTGCAAAAGTGTTTACAAGAACATTAAGAGATAAGGCTTTACAATGGTATTTCTCTTTGCCTTCTTATTCCATCACTTGTTTTCAACAGCTAGCAATTGCTTTCATCCAACATTTTCAAAGTAGCATTGGTCCTAAAATCACTTTGACTGAATTAATGCATTGCAAACAAGGTGTTAAAGAAAAAGTGACTGATTTCATTGGTAGATACAAGCATTTGTGTGCTCAAATTTCTTTTCATGTACTTGATAATGATATTCAATGAATTTTCATTTCTAATTTACAAAAAGATATTAGGGAAAAGATTCTTTTGTTTGAGTTTACTTCCTTTCCGTAGTTGTGTGCAATACTCCACGATTATCAACTGGTTGTGAGTCAAATGGAGCAATCCACTCCTATGGCTCCCAGTGAGAAAGGGGAGAATGTTCAACAACCGTTTGCGAAGTTCAAACCAACAAAAAGCTTCATCAAGTTCAATGATACAATCAACAACAACAATGTGAATGCTACAATAGGTGTGCCTTCTATTTCTAAATTTTTCAAAATAGAAAGACAATTTACTCCTTTGACTTAATCTTTACATAGTATTATGTCTCAGTAGTTGCAAAGAAATGTTATCAAACTTCCTCCTATAAAACAAGTTGATCCTTCTAAACTTGCATCCTCTTATTTTGATAACAATTCCTTTTGTCAATTTCATCGTCAACCTAGTCATGATACTGAGAACTGTTTCACATTGCAAAGTAAGATTCAAGATTTGATTGATGACAATACTATATCTGTGGTAGGTGTGAATGATAAGGGAAATAAATCAGTAGCTCCTCCTAATCAAAATATTAAAATTTTTACTGATCCTTTGCCTTCTCATACCTCTAACGTGATTGAGACTGAGTATACTTCTTTCTCCTCTGAGAACTCACTTCTATGGCTCTGAACTTAGTAAATATGATAGAAAAATAAGATATGCCTAAGAATTCTTGTATTACTTTGACCCTAGCGAGACCATTAGAGAAACCAATGGCCCTTTATACATAGTTGTGAAGGTTAAGGATATACATTATCGTGGTGCTCTTGTTGGTCCCTCTTGTGTGGTTAACATCATCACTGAGGAGTATATTTTCACTATGATTGCATAAACCTATATTTGATGCCTCTAATGTAGTTGTGAAGTTATTTGATGGATTATCTTGTCCTACCATTGGCTCTATCACCCTTCATGTTGAAGTTCATAGTAAATCCATGGATTTTGACTTTGTTATCATACCCTCTTTCGAGAAATTCCGTGTGAAGTTGGGATATCCTTGGCTATCTTCCATGAAGGCTATTGCTTTTCCAATCCACAAGTGTTTGAAATTTCCTCACAATGGTGAAATAATAACTATGAACCATAGCTTATTTAGACCTTTTGAAAGAAGCCCTGGCGTTCCTATTGATTTCTTTTGGCCTAAGCAATTTTAATCTTTCCTATCGAGGAGAGATGCTCTTATTCAATCTTATCAAAAATGGAAGAAAGATATGATCTTATCCTTAAGTCAACCTAGATCCCCAACACTTTACATTCCTATCATACTTGAAGATGAATTTCTTCCCCTCACAGATAGAACTAATCTCCCTCCTAAGGAAGATCTTCAATCTATTCCTATGGATGTGACTATGCCTTCTCCTAAGAAGAACAACACTATTCCTCCTAAGGTTAGACCTGTACCTCCTCCTCATGATGGACCCGATCTTCTTCCTACACCTAACATTCCTCCTTTATATGGCGCAGTTCCACCTCCATCCTCTTATAGAGAGAAGAAGCCTGCTTCTCCTCTTGTCCAACCTAAAAGACCTCAACCTAAAACTTCAACTATGAAAGAGAAAAACATTCCTACTTTTTCAAATGCTCCTCCTCCTTCTCAGCCTTCCACTAAGACTCGACGGAATCATTGTGTGAGAGAACGCCAATGAAGAAGCTCTGTTTGAGCTTGTGAAGTGGTCCCTCAAACTATTCCATCTCCTAAAATTCCAACAGTTGACATGATTCCCTTTTCTCCTAAGCAAGATATTCAACCTACATCTCCAAATTATAAGTTGCACAAAACATGTGATGGTTTTAATCCTATTCATGTTCGTGCTCCTCTTTCTACAAATCTTGATGAAGAAAAGAGTAAAAATGTTATTCATTATGGCAATAAAACTCCTAATGCTTTTGATAGTGATTTTGAATATGTTGACGTGGACAAGCATTTATCAACTGAATTTTCACAAACCCTAAGCCTAGCTCCTAGAATCGAACAAGGTGACTTACCACATGAGCATAGTCCTTCTTTGGATCTTGTGATAGCTCTATCTGTTCTGCTTGATGTTTCTCCTCTGGCATGTTCTTGCCTTCCCAAAATAGTGATTAACAAGATTGGGAGGCAGATGCCATGCCAGATTAGCAATATTAGCATTGTAGATCTTCTCTCTCTCTCTCCTTTCTTTCTCTTTTGTGACCATTCTTCTATGTGTATCCCTGTTCTTCTATTTTTCCCTCAATGTCTACTTGAGGATGATGCAAAGCATTGAGATTTCTTTTTGTCTCTTTCATGTTGACTCGAAAGACATCCTCTCTTTTGTTTCTTCTAAGGTAGTGTCCTTTGTTTGGGGAATGACGATTATTATATGCACATATATATATATGATATACATGAGTTATCATACAACATATTGACCCCAAGGAAAGCGAATCTACCTCATGCTTTGTGTTTTGTGTTCATTATCCTTGGCTTTATTCCTCGATTGGTGGCTAAATCCTCATGATAACATGCTCCCTCTCTTCTCTCTCTCTTGGGTGTATCCTACCTTAAAGAAATCACTCCCGATAAGGCGCGCGTGATTGCTTTAACGTGGGGGCATACACTCTGCTCATATTTTCCTTTTTGATACTTAGAATTATTTATTGAACTCAGCTTTGCTTTATAATTTTGGTATCTTTGTCATGACTCATAGTGAGGGGAACCTTTCTACTTGCAGTCATGGTTTTTCCCTTCTCAATCTTCCCTTTTACTTTGTCAATCGAATTCCTAAGATCCTAAGTCCACTATGGCCTTGGTGCATCTTGCCTCCTTGACATGGTAGAAGTCTTTCCATCTTGTTTCCTTGTACTTTACCAGAAATATTTGTGTATTCTTATACTCCCACTAAAGTAGGGGCTAAATGTGTCATGAAATTATGACCCTTACAATTGTCGACCACATTAGGGTCCTCATGCATACAAACTGAATCCCTAGGCCTGATCGGAGACCGAAGATTTTCTCAACACCTGAAAACTGCATCTTGATTGCCCTTCGCACTACCTATACTACATCTTGTCTTGGAAAAAAGGGAAGGGCAGGGGCATGGCACCCCTATGGTGCCCCTGTCCCTTGCCCTATTTTGGGGTGGGACCCTTAAAATTGTGCTTTGGTGGTTGTTAATTGAGTGGGAAAACTCCCCTAGTGTCAGCTTGCAACGAAAAATCAGTCAATTATCCCTAATTGACAAGTATATATGTCGCATTTGTCCTCTCATTTGCATAAGTTGCATAATTTGGATGCGTGGGAATTTTACATGAGATCAAGCATTCAAGAGAATTCAAGCATTCCTTTCCAGCATTGAGCATTCTCAAGTCTCCCTTCAAGGCTAGGTGTTGTATTCAAGTCAAGGATTCACCCATTGAAGAGGAGATCCCTTTCAACATTCAATCCAATACAAGCAATTCTATCAATATTTCTATTACAACCTCCCTTGAGGTGATTTATAGTTCAATCTTTCATTTACATTTACTTGCAAGTACTTTCTTTCATCATTTGGTTAATTCCAAAACTAGGGTTTGACCTGAAGGAAAACCCCCAATCCCAACCCCTTTTGCTCTCTTTTCTGTGTGTAGGTTGTAGGTGTGTAGCTATACTTTTGGATTTAGACTCCGTTTGCAGAGGTAGATAAACCCTTTTCATTTCATAGATTTTTTTCGAAGGATCGTATACACTCCCGCCATGGTCTAGACAACTTTTTCTAAAATTCACAGGGCGTCTTTGTCTCGACATATTATTGCCAGATCTAGGTGCACAGCTTCATCCTATGCTTCTATCTTGATTTATAATTAGATCTTTGTCACTTTTCCACTTGGTCATAAGTACACAATTTAATCAATTCAAATCTCATTCCAAAAGAGGGCATTAACTTACCATCAGTCAGAATTCAATCTCCTTTTGTAGAGGTTGAATCTAGTGTATTTCCCCCCCTCTTCTAATGTAATGCATGAAAATTGTTTGATGGGAAATCCGAAGTGAAACTTTCATCTCTCCTCGGAGGGAAGAAAAGATTTCCTCTAGATCTCTCACCATTCACACCTTTTTCAAAATTACAACCTTATTTTCTAACTATTGTCAAGTTCTCTTGAAAACATCAAAGGTGCGGATTTTGATATCTGTCCCCCCCTCTTGAGACCATTGAATCAGAGGGAGTGGCATCACAACTGCATTTTTGTAAGACTCGTCAATTAGGTCCAAATCATCATCTATTTTGTCCTCTAAAAGTGGGGGATGGATATTAAAAGCAATAACTTTCTCCATTGTCAATTGCATGAAATCCCTTTTTTGGACCTCTCTATCATCTCGATAGTCTTCCAAAAAATGTTCCAATTGAGGTACATGAAGATACAAAATCAATCCATAGAGATTTGCTAGGGTATAACCCTTGCTATCAAAATTACTTCTCAAAGACAAATAATGGAAACCAAACTCAACCAACAATTTATCTGCGCTCTTCACAACTTCATTACATTTGCAATAAAAATAGGGCAAAGATAGAGGGAAAGAGTATCCTTTCTTCTTCAACGTTGAATATTTGATATTCACAAATTCCATTTGGTGACACAATTCTAGAAAGATGAGATAATTTGAAGCATACCTGGCTAGCTTCAAAGGGGCACTTCCATATTTTCCTATCCTTAGGTGAAAGTGTGGAATTGAATGTAAAAACTACCAAATTGTGTTACAAAGGCAGTAGCTTCCATAGAGATTATTTTCTTAGAAGACCCTTCAATTCTCCGTATTAAGGTCATGTAGAATGCATCATAAACATGGGTAAACTCCCTCATACACGTATCTTCCCACAACTAGTGGAAGCAGTCATAAATAGGTCTACCTTCTGCTAGTGAGCCATCCATAGCTAAACCTGGCCAAGTCAATTTGCTACCAGCAAGTATATAGAACAACAAAGAGTAGAAATAAAATTCTCCCCTCTTTGGGTAGCTAACCAATTACTCATGTAGGAGATTATTCATTAATGTTGCCCTATCCACAAATTCATCTTCATAGAAAATTGCCAATAAATACCTACACGTCCATTCTTCAAAGTATTTTGTGCTAGGCCTCCTAGTTTCCTTGTGTAACAAAACAATTACATCAACAATATCACTTTTGAAAATATCTCATCTAATTTGAAAATATCCAAACTCAAGAACACAATATACACAACAACAATGGCAACCATGCCCATAGAGAAAAGTATTTATTCTTGAAGCATATAAGCCATTGAATTTCAGTAATATTCCTTATTATCTAGATTATTTTCCTCTTGATCTTAAAAAATCATGTGCTGAATTTCCATGGAGAGGAAGGTGAATCACCAATCGGGCATTTGAAAGCATTCTATAAGTTTCTTCAAAATTTTCAGATTTGTGTAGAAGAGGTGATCATGAAGTTGTTCGTAAGATCATTGGTAGATGTCGCAGAGCAGCTCTTCAGTTTGTTGCCCCCGTAAAGTATCCATCATGGGAAGATATTGAGTGCTGGTTTTTGAATGAATTATTTGGAGTTATTGAAGACAATGCATCTACCATTAATCCTTCGATTTGTTCACTCCAATACTCTTCATGTCAAAATGAGTTTCAACCAGATTGTGAACAGACATTTAGAAGCGTTGATCCCACAATGTATGTTAATGCCTTGTTTGACATAAGAAGACAAGAAGGTGAATCCTCTTTGGCTTTGATAAAAACAATATGGAATATTTATGAGCAAATACCTACCTATGCATTTTCGAATGACTCTATATGTGTTTAACTATTCATGAAATTATAGGATCCTATCTCAGTTGATTGGCCTAAATCTCCAGATAAAATAACTTTTGAACAATTATTACAATTGATTGTCACTGAAGAAAGAAACATGAAGAAGATGCACTAGTGATATTAAATATCATAATGATGAAACTAATAATGACATTTATGAACATGGAGAAGATAATAAGATAATACAAAAAAATGCAGTTGAAGATATTGAGTACACCAGTGGTGAAGTGGATCGGGAGATAGAAGAAAACCATATAGCAACCCGCAGTGAAGTGTTTGAATGGGTCTCAGAGGAAGAATTTTTTTTAGATAATAAGGAGGTGTATCATGAACAACAAATAAAATATGTACATACACATGAAAATAATTTTCAATTTTTTTTCAAACCCATTGTGTGATGAAATGACAGAGGAAGATTGCAGTTTCGGAGATATTGTTGAGAATACATTATATGAGGAGTCCTCCTAGTTTTCTGGTGAATGCACTAATGATAGTGGGAGATCATGTAGTGATCAATAAATAGAGGAAGCATATGAATTTGAAGATAATTTTATATTTTTTCTTAATCCTCTTTATGATGATACAAACAAAGATGATCGAATGATGTACTGCCAAAGTGTATCTGACAATAATTTTTATGTGTTCCCAAATCCAATATACAAAGGATAATACATTATCTACCAAAGGTGTTTCCAGATTTTATATATTGTTACATGATGAAAATTGGGTGTTTGACAGAGGAAAGAATTAATGTTCACTTTGGTGGGGGGGGCAGGGGCCACCAAATGAAGTTTCAACCCGATGTGTAAAAAAAAAATTATTAGCACATGGTTTACTCATACCAAAGATTTTTTTAGATTTGTGCTATGCCTGCAAGGGGCATACATCCCCAGATAGAGCCATTTTTCGAAGTTTCCTTAAATGAGAAAAATCAATGAAAACCCTAAATCATCCCTCTCTACATCCTAAGACTGACAAGTGGGTTTGCCTTGGAATCAAGTTCACCTATCAAAATAAATGTGTATCCATCTCCAACCCCTCGGAGTCAAAACCAACATGCTTCTTAAGTGGCAATTTTTAGGGTTTTGGGATAGTTTGTAAATTGTAAGTTTCTCAAGTGGAAATGTTGCCTCTCATTATGAACATACATCGAAGCATTAACAATAGAAGAATTTTGTCAACTGTTGTGGTTGAAAATGCTTTAATAAATATGCCTGCAAAATATGAAAAGCTAAAACAAGGCATATGAACTGTGATAATGATGCAAAGGGATTTCATTATATGGAATACATTAATGATGCATGATACACTATGAATTTGTTGAAAGCAAATACAATCAAATGGTGTGGAGAAAAATTTCACAAGCTTATGCCAAAATGACCTATGGATTCTCAAGAGTTGTTCATCTATATTAATATCAATGACTGAAAAAAGGAAGTTTGTAAGTCAAGAGGAGGTATATGCAAGAGAATTATATAAGAGGAGGATGAAGACAATGGAGAAAATGATACAACAAACTATAAAAATTAAAGCAGGATATAATGCCTTAAATAAATCAAATGCTTACCAATTCAGTTAAATCTGAGAAAAGATTTAGTTATTTCACCTTTGAATAGTCTTCACAACAAGTGCTAATTAAATATAAGTAAAACATGAATTGTGCTTGGGTAATTTTAAAAAGAAGGTCATGCAATGAATTTACTAAGTAGTGGTTAATATTTGTTCAAAAATAAAGATGAAAGATATATGATGACAGATTTAAGGATAAAGCATAATGCTAATAATATTTTTACTTGAGGGGGAAAGATGTTACTTGAAAATAAAATGAGGTGAGTGTAGAATATGACAGAGAGAAATTCATCAAGAAATCTTAAAGTTTAATAAGGCATTTAGGAGTCAATAATGTGTTTCAAGTTACAAATAAGGAATCATTTTATCATTTAGAGTGGAATTATATTCACTCCAAATTAAAAACTTACACAAAAGTGGATGGTGGGATATGTTCAATAATTTTAGTTAAAAGACGGAATGAATTTCACTTAGGAGATACAAAGTAATTATAAAAGCAAATTTAAAGGATATTTATCTTTAACCATATCAAAGGTTAATAAAAGAAAGAGGAAATTATTTATGTATTCATTTGAAAGTAAAATAATTCCTAGAGAGTTATTATTTCCACACTAAGGTTAAAAAAAAACTTTTGAGGAAAGACATGATAATTATTTGAAGTAAATATTAGATAAAGAAGGGTAATTGTTTTACCTAAAAGGTGGATGATAAAAGGGTGAAAATTTTTACTAGAACATATGAAAATATGATCATTTCCATCCATAGGTGAAAAAGCTTTCACGAAAGGATTAATACAATATGAAAAATTCATTAATAATGATGGAAAATATGAAGGAAAATTTTATTCAAGGAAGGAAAATTATGCAAAGCTTAATAGAAAATATTTTACCAGTGGTAATAATAATTATTTTATGTGCCAAGCAAGTGTATGGGAATAAAATAAAATAAAAGAGTTGGATATCAAATGTTTTATTAAACATAATTATTTTATGCTTTTGTGTTTAGGCAAAAAGTTAAATAAATATTTGTAACCAAACATTGAAAAGTTAAATAAATATTTGTAACCAAACATTGTAACAGTTTGAAGTGCTCCCTTAAAATTATAAAAGGGAAATCAAGACTGAGAAATAGGAGGAAGGAGAGATTTATAATAGAATTTCATATCATCATTTGTAAAATACCATCACAAAATAATTTCTATGAAGTATTTGATTCCTTCTTAATACTGTGTAGGGAGTACAGTTGAATGTTTACAA
This sequence comes from Cryptomeria japonica, assembly GCF_030272615.1. Taxonomy (NCBI): domain Eukaryota; kingdom Viridiplantae; phylum Streptophyta; class Pinopsida; order Cupressales; family Cupressaceae; genus Cryptomeria; species Cryptomeria japonica. The sequence continues at coordinate 110,295,856 of NC_081413.1, read as the reverse complement.
ATTTGGTTTCACCTGTTATATTGGCTCAAGTAGTCAAGATTATTTGGAGAGTCCTATATGTTGTGAATTTCTTATTATACTAATTTGAATATAAAATATATTTCAAATTGGTCAACAAATCTTTAAACATCTTTGTATGATTTGTTTGCTCGATTCTCTCAAGGAGAATTTAAATTCATGTGGATGGATCATAGTAATAAGATAATTTATTAAACATATTAGGAACCAAATAATTGATAGATTTACATAAGCTGTGAATTTAAAAATTGTCTAACAGGGTGGTACACAACCAGTGAAGAAACAAAATATTGACTCTATTGCCCAATAGATAGAAAGAAGGCACTGATTGTTGGCATTTTTGATGATGTTGTTGTGATTGTCATTGATGGACACACACTTGCTTTGAGATCACTTTTTGTATGTATGAGTTATGCTCAACTGGTATTTGTTCCAACCGGTATTATGTATTATAATCTTTAGACTATCGGTGTTTTGCAGAAAGTGTTTACCAATCCTAAGCGATATGAAGACCCAAGCGGTATGAAGACCTCAAGCGGTTCGAGGATCTCAAGTAGTACGAAGGAACTGAAGCGACAGTTATCATTTTCCCAGTCTTCATTTTTGTCAACCGGTAATCGGTTTAATATTTGAACCGGTATTACTTTGTGATGAGTTACCAACCAGTATTATTTTTGTGATGAGTTATCATCCACTGACACTTTGGCAGTGATTCTGTGTCGTGTTACCAAATGTGTCCAAATGCATTGAACCTAGGAACTTGCAATGTAATCCTATTGGACCGACATGAAATCAGATTCCTTTATAAGGACATCATGTCTAGGGTTTTAAAAAGGAGTTAGGGTTTTGTATGGTTGATGAGGTTTTTGCATGTGCGATCATAGAAGAAGATTAGGTCTGTGTGAAGAAATGGAGTGTGAAGATTTTGAAGACTGAAGTAATGCTGAGATGCATTAACAATGAGCTATCAAGGATCTAACCAAGCATATTGTGCTAGTATTTAGATCACTCACTTGTTGATTACTCACATCTTCGACAAGTTTGTAACCCTTAACCGGGTAGGCCTGGCAAAGCCTTTGTAAATCCTCTAACAAGGTGGTTCACAACTGTGGATCTGAAATCCTCTCACAAGGTAGTCTTTAATCGGACTTATCTCCTAACAGAGATTGAGATTCCTAACAGGATCTGTTCTGGTAAAGAACATTGTATGACCTTAATTGATCTGGTTACTATTATGCAGATAGTTACTTGTGAGTTTCATCTCACCGTGGTTTTTCCCATTTGGGTTTCCACATCAAAATCTATTGTGTTATGGTGATTGCGCTTCTGTGGGTGAATGCCTTATTTGTTGTTTGGTTTGCATTTGTGTTAACCAGTTTGTTAGTCAAACTGTTATACCGGTTTACTGCTAAATTGTTTAAGTGTTTAAGTTCAGTATTTTTTGGTATACTAATTCACCCCCCCCCCTCTTAGTATTCATCAATTGATATTAGAGCCAAACTTTCTATAAGTTTAACCACTTGGAAAGAGATATGGGGGAATACACTGTGAGGGAACTTACTCATTGGCTCACTCAGATTAAGAAAGCCTATGATCAACTCAAAGTCAAGTATAAGGCCTCTCTGGCAAAAAGAAGAGAGCATGCTGAGAAACTGATGGAACTAACTAAAAATAGTTCCTTTGATGAAGCGAGCATCGAAGCCCTAGTTGAAGAAGTTGAAAAATTGAATGAGTCTAATGCCAACCTAAGAAGGGAACTTGAAGCACTGACTATCAGTATGTGTCAAGAGCTTGAGAATCGGAGAAAAGCTGAAGATCTGGTAAAAGACAAAGATCATGAGATCTCCAAGCTGAAGCAAGAAATCAGTGCACTTACTGCTCATCTCTAAGAGAGTAAAATGGAAAAATAAGAAATGCAAGGTGAACTAAACTTGGCTATTTCTGAGAATGCAACCTTGAAGGAGTCCAATGCTGCTATTACCAAGGAACTCACTCAATCAAAATAGATACTTGCCAAATTCAATCAGAATGTTGCTAAGTTAGAGCAAAAGCTTGAATCAGCTAAACCAGTAAAGAATACTAATGGACTTGATTTCTCTGGGTATGAGGAAGGTGAGACCTCTGGAGCAAAAGATGTAGCATCAAAGAAGCAACCGACATCAAAGGATAAAGGTAAGAAAAAGTTCAAACCTGTTTGCTTTAATTGTCTCAAGGAAGGATATACTGCTAATGTACGTAGAAGTAAGGCTTACAATAATTTTCCCTACTTTATAAACAATAAACCTAGATCCAATAGATGTAATGGTAATTGTTATGCATGCAACAAGTTTGGGCATAGAGCATTTGAATGCAGGTTTTTCATGCACAACACCGGAAGGTATCCTCAAAGGAGTCAAGGATTTTTTCCTGAACCCTCTGGGAACTAGAATCCAAACTGGTTTAATACCTATAATCATCAGTTAGGTAGCGGTGGCTATCAAGCGGCAACCAGATGGAGAGTGACCTGTTTGATCTGTCATGGTAATGGTCACACTGCTGCAACATGCAGAAGGAAGAATGGAAACATGAATTATGGACCTTGGAGAGCACTTGGAATGGTTTGCTATCATTGCAACAAACAGGATCATACAACAAGATTCTACAGAACGAGAAAAAATATATTAGATGATATATCGGTCACTCCAGAAGGAAAGATTGATGTTGAAACTGTTCAAGTGGATATAAAGAAAACCTGGAAAAAGAAGCCAGAAGAAGTGCCTCAAGAAGAACCGGTTTCTGCACCTAGTGTGGAAATCTCTGAATCGGCAAACTAAGCTACAAAAAAGCTTAGGGGGAAACAAATCGGTGAAATGTTTCAAACCCCCGGTTTACACCGGTAAAAGACCTTAACCAGTATGTGGTACCTGTCAATTGGCAGAAGACTGAAAACAGTAAAAGGAAAATTAGGGTTTATGCCCTAATGGTGGAGCATTTATTATGGTAGGTGAAGAATTCATTTAAAAAGGGATTTTCAAGTCATTTTCACTTATCAATTTGCGAGCAAAGAAGTTTTCAAGTGCAGAGCGACAAAAGGCAATTTGTCTTGCGATTCAGAGAGATTTCAAAACTTTGAAGAAGAATCAGAAGATAATATCAATCGGTCAAGTGTAGAACTCAAAGCGGTAATCCAGCAATTGAAGTAGTGTGTGGCAAAGCGGAATTTGCAAGCCCTAAATCTTGACTTGCAAAGGTATTTTTGAGTTTCTCTGTTTATCATGGCTTCTGCATCGCGCTCTAGTTCTAGTGCACCCATTGATTCAGTAGATTTCATCCAATGGAAGGCAAAATCTAATGCCCTATCCCAAATACCCGTTGGTGTTATAGTTGAGGAAGGTATTTCAGATTATATTGACTGTAAAATTGAAGACCTAGGATCTCTAGTGATCCATTCTCAATTAAGCCTATTCTATGGGAAGGACAAGAAGATCAAATCGGAATACAACATCTTGGAAAAGAAGAAGCTTCACAATACGGTCTATTTCCTTGAAGAATTTACAGATGATCATATCCACATCATTCTAAGCAGGGTGCACGGTGACAAAATGTGTTTAGAGAAAACACATGACATCACACCGGAAGCGATTCATGCCATCACTGGTTTCTATAACGTTGGAGATGTCCCAGCCCTAAGGAAAGTCATTAAGATAGAAATGACCAAGCTCACCAGGTCTGTGAGCAACCAACGGGGAATGACCACCAATATCATCAAGGATGATCTGGTCAAATATGCCTACATGGTGATAGGTTACCGACATTCCATGCTAGCAGAATTAACTCTGTCTCTGCTACAGCGGTAAATGCCGCCTATAGGATGATCATGGAAGATGCCTCATTTAATTTATGCACTTGTATGCAAAGGCAACTTCTGGTGAATCTGAACTCAATTGAACAGGACAATGCCTTGAAGTTTAAATTTGGACAACTATTGGTCAGATTGTTCTTCTACTTCCAAGGCTATTTCCCAGGAGTTGGTGATATTGAGTGGTCTGCTGACCAACCGATTACCAAGCAAATTAGAGAAAGTCTTCAAGCGGTTGGAACTAGTTATCCTGAAGTCTTGAACAAATACTTTGATGAGTTCAGATGCAAGATGAGCCAAAGGGTGAGAATATCTAGTGATATTGTCAAGAATTATGAAGAGGACATTTGCTTCACCATCAGAGTAGATGATTATATAATGGAGGTGGTTGAGCCTAGAAAAGAAAAGGTGGAACCTATGGGATATGAGGTAATGTATGATATGATAGACGGGTATGCTTCTACCCTACTTGCCTCACCGCTTAATCCTAAGAAGAAGAGAACTGACACCTATTTGGAAAGGGTTACACCAGTTGAATAGCCTTCAGTAAAGAAGGGAAAGGCACTGCCATCTGTATCGGCACCAGTTACTTCAGCAAGTCCTAAAGTGGCCAAGCGGTCACTGGCAAAGAAGAAACTGGAAGTTGCACCTGCCAAGGTATTTGAGAGGAAGCAGAAGACAAAAGGCAACACACCGGACTCAGAGGACATAGAATCTGAAGAACAGCCTAAGAAGACTAGGCAAACGAGGAAGAAAACAAAGACAACCAGCAATGAACTGGCATCATCAGCACTGGTAAATATTGATATTTCCTCTTACAAACCTTTGACACATTGTCAAAGAACTATCAAGAATATTAGGAGAAAAGTGTTGAGTGATTTAGTAGATTATTTTGATGATTTCAATGACAATGAGAAAGAGGAAGTAGAACAGGAAGTCATTCAATATTTATGTATTAATGATCGGTCGCCATTAGAAATTAAATCTGTGATACCAGATTCTTTATACAATTCTTTAGATAACAAATGGTGCATTGCCATAGAAAAGGAACAGGAAATAAGAGAGGAAATATTTGCTCAATATTTTCCTGATGTGTCTAATTCAGAACTTTATGAAGTTATGGAAAAATATAAAGGCCTCTTCTTCATGAGAAGAAGGAGACTCTTGTTGCTAGAAGGGAAAGTCCCTGAAGTGGTAAAAGATACCCACACTCATGCCAAAGCCACTTTGAGGTTGCACCAAGTGTCCGAAGCCAACAAGAAGGTTGAACAAGAACCGGAAATTGAAAAACTAGATGTGGTGTATGACAGTGCAGGAGAACCGGTCACTGAACAAATGGACCCTATTGACATTGATGCTTTGGATAGTGAAAATGTCACCCCAGATATAGCAAAGGACAAGGCTGACAAAGAGAAAGTGGAAAAGGAGAAACAGGACAAAGAAAAGGTTGACAGAGAGCAAGCAAAGAATGAGAAAAAGAAACAAGAGGAGGAAAAGAGAAAACAAGAAGAGGAAAAGAGAAAAAAAGAAGAAAAGAAACAAGAGGAGGAGAAGAGAAAAGAAGAGGAGAAGAGGAAGCAGGAAGAGGAGAAGAAGAAACATGAAGAGGAGAAGAAGAATAAGGAAGAAGAAAAGAAACAGGAAGAGGAGAAGAGAAAAGAAGAGGAGAAGAAGAAATAGGAATAGGAGAAGAAGAAGAAGGAAGAGGAGAAGAAAGAAGAAGAGAAGCAGAAAGAAGAAGAAAGGAAGAAGGAAGAAGAGAAAAGAAAGAAAGAAGCAGAGGAGAAAAAGAAGGAAGAAGAAGAAAAGCAAAAAGCCAAGGACAAGGAGGAAGCAGCAAAGAGCGTACAAGTGGAGACCCCAAAGGCAACCAGTAGTCAAGCCAAACCAGCTGATATTACAAGTCCCATTGACCTCCAATCTGCAAATGAAAGGAGCTGCTACAAAGCATTAAGCTTTCCCAAGAGCGACTGGAAGCGCTAAGGAGGAAGAAGGAGCAAGATGTTATTCAAACTGCGGTGGAAATTCTTACCAGTTTGATTCTCAATACCAACCTCCCAAGTACCAATTCCTCTCTAGCTCAACTAAAACTCTTATGCACAATTGTAGAGGACCAGGTGCAATGCCTGGAAGATGTTGTTGAAGCTAATGCTCAAAAGAAGCATCAAAAGGCACTGAACACTGCCTTAGTGAAGAAGTTAAACAAGCTCTGGTCTGAACTTCAAAAGGCATAGAAGGACATAAGAGATGCTATGGATGAGGGGAATCTACTGCTCAATAAGATATACCAACCCCATCTATTCTGTGATGATGTGCTTTCTCAGAAAGACAAACTACAATCCGATTTACAGACATACATAAGAACCTTCAAGATGCCCTATGATTCCTTCACCACATATGGGCAAACTATTCACCGGTTTCAACTCCAGATTGCAAGAATAGAGTTAGAGATCAGCAACTGGACACGAGATTTGTAGGAACTTCATCTGGTTCTACTACCAAGACTGCAAATACTTCAGAAATGCTATCTCAATCTGGATGCCTTAATGGTTACTCAAGAGATGAGTACCTTCAATGCCATGGAGGAAAAAGTTTTCCAGATGCAAATGGAAAGTGAGGTTGCTACCTCATTGCTTGAGTCATGATCTTTATCCATGAAGACATTTATGTAGGACTTTAAATCAGTTTTTGACAAGTCTCACTCTTTATTGTCATAAATACTTATGATTTTAATGATAATGGAAATAGGGATTATTCAGCTGCACTTTGTCATTGTTGGCAAAGGGGAGTAGTATTCTGTATTTAAAATTTTGATGCACGTTATGTGTACTTTCATGTTTATCTCTGTAAGGGAGTAGTATACATTGTATTTTCTGCAAAAGGGGTAGTGTATATGCTTAGGGGGAGTAATTTTGATTATGGTATATTTTTGTTGTCAAACTCTTAGATGTCAAAAATTTTCCTAAGTGTTGCCATCAATGCCAAAGGGGGAGATTGTTGGCATTTTTTATGATGTTGTTGTGATTGTCATTGATGGACACACACTTGCTTTGAGATCACTTTTTGTATGTATGAGTTATGCTCAACCGATATTTGTTCCAACTGGTATTATGTATTATAGTCTTTAGACTATTGGTGTTTTGTAGAAAGTGTTTACCGATCCCAAGTGGTATGAATACCTCAAGCGGTTCGAGGATCTCAAGCGGTACGAAGGAACTGAAGCGACAATTATCATTTTCCCAGTCTTCATTTTTGTCAACCGGTAATCGGTTTAATATTTGAACCAATATTACTTTGTGATGAGTTACCAACCGGTATTATTTTTGTGATGATTTATCATCCATCGACACTTTGGTGGTGATTCTGTGTCATGTTACCAAATGTGTCCAGATGCACTGAACCTAGGAACTTGCAATTTAATCCTATTGGACCGACATGAAATCAGATTCCTTTATAAGGACATCATGTCTAGGGTTTTAAAAAGGAGTTAGGGTTTTGTATGGTTGATGAGGTTTTTGCATGTGTGATCACAGAAGAAGATTAGGTCTGTGTGAAGATTTTGAAGACTAAAATAATTTTGAGATGCATTAACAATGAGCTATCAAGGATCTAATCAAGCATACTTTGCTAGTATTTAGATCACTCGCTTGTTGATTACTCACATCTTCGACAAGTTTGTAACCCTTAACCGGGTAGGCCTAGCAAAGCCTTTGTAAATCCTCTAACAAGGTGGTTCACAATTGTGGATCTGAAATCCTCTCACAAGGTAGTCTTTAATTGGACTTATCTCCTAATAGAGATTGAGATTCCTAACAGGATCTGTTCTGGTAAAGAACATTGTATGACCTTAACCGGTCTGGTTACTATTCTGCAGATAGTTACTTGTGAGTTTCATCTCACTGTGGTTTTTCCCATTTGGGTTTCCATGTCAAAATCTATTGTGTTATAGTGATTGTGCTTCTATGGGTGAATGCCTTATTTGTTGTTTGGTTTGCATTTGTGTTAACCGATTTGTTAGTAAAATTGTTATACTGGTTTACTGCTAAATTGTTTAAGTGTTTAAGTTCAGTATTTTTTGGTATACTAATTCACCCCCCTCCCCTCTTAGTATTCATCATTGATTAGCTAAAATAATCACATTCATATCTACTTTCAATTTCAATTTTATGCAAGTAGGAGATATGAGTAGACTTAGAAGCTGGAGTGATCTATTCTAAATGTTCATGCCATTCTGAGATAGAGATAGAAGATAAGCTAACAAAAGACTAAATCTACCAAATTAGTATATAGGTGCACCCACTTAGGTCCTGTAGAGCCTAAAGTGCAAGGAATTACAATCCTTGTGGTTGAGTCTATTCATTGGCCAAAGTCATGCATTGAGCCTGAACATAGAACCTGCCATATTCTTAGTGTTCAAACAATCAGTGATTTTGAGCTCCAACAAGTTTTTATACATTATTGAGAGGCTTTTTCTGTGAAACCCTTTTCCTAAATCCTAATTCTTTTATCCGTAAAAATAGGGAATGAGATGAGAGAAATGCTTACTCAGGCTAAAATCTCCTATAAAAGTGTACTTGAAATCCACTCTATCTTCGACTCTTTCTTTCTTTGCCACCTAAAATGTAAAAATGAAGCTCACACAAAAAGGTAGTAGCTCTATAAGTACCTTGAGTAATTAACTCAATTAATTTCGACAACTTCCCATACCATCCTACTTGCCCTTAAAAACTAACATTTTTTCTCAACAAAAGTTGTTTGCATTTTTCCCCTTCTATGATTTTATTTTCACTAAATGTGTTTTGGTACGTGGTACTTGTTGACATTATCGCCCAAAGAGTGCTTTGAAAATTGAATTGATCATCATTGGGCTATCGGGTTGAGTAGGAACTGTAGAAGAATTCAAGTATATGCAAAGTTCCTAAAAACTGCAATCAACCGATATTTAAGATGAGTGGAGACCCCTTTATTAACAAACAAGACTTATTCATATCAACATATCGAACAATCGGCGAATGGAGAGTATTTAGGACTACAAAGAGTGAGGGCCTTAGTTCAGAAAAAATGATATGCCGATGTTACGAGGGGTGGGGCCTCTAACTTTGATGCTATAATGACTTAAAATCTACATAGTTGATTAGTCGATCAGGGAAAATAAGAACTAAGATAAAGAAAGAGTTGGTTCTAGGATGTTGTAAAAGGCTAACCATGTGATAGGTAAAACTTGCAAACTAACAAATGAGGGGGATAAAATAAAGACTTGAGATATGACCAAAACTTGGGTAACAATTAGGTCCCATAGTCCATCCTCAATAGTATCACCTAAAACATAGGTTAGCACATCACAAATATCCAAGTATACATCTAACAAATGGTATTAGTAATCACAAAAATCATTAGGACATATGATAGAATATCATAACATAATGCATTAACTAACAAATATCCATCAAGAGATCATACTATAAAATCTTAATAACATCGGTATGATAACATAAAAATAACTATGATGATCAACAACACAACCTAAAACATAAAATGTCATTACACATAAGCAACCTTCAACAAATCAACTGAGTATGCTTACTTCTATTAGGTAACATGGCACTTATATCAACATAACTACAAAAAGAGTCATAATTATGAAATACACCAAAACAGTATTGCCCTGTATCATAATTCATTTCCCAAAGAAGAGCATATAGTAAACAAGGTTAGAAAATTCACTTGGCAACTACTCATTATAATATTAAAACAATATCATTAAATGACCACTTCCTAATTATCGTAATTAGGATATAAATACCCTTATACATATAAGTAACCAAATATATAATTCATGCTACCATTCATAATTGACTTTATTAGTAGATGTAAAGTGGAAAATTAGGGGCTTATCAAATTCACCACATGGAAGGGAGAAATCACTAAGTTGATTTTTACTTTGAGGACTTTACATTCAAAAGAGGGAGATGAATCTACTAGATCCAATCCTAAATGATGCAAGGAATGAATACTAAGTAGATTGATTATGTTTGGAATGTATTTGACCCTCTTTTGTAAGTTGATAAGTTGAATTGAGACTAAGTGCTGGAAATGAAGACAAATATGAGAAAACAACGAGCTACAGATTCAGGATTCAATCTTGCACCTGGATCTGAGAATCTTGAGATGATCTGGAGTTGCACTGCAAAATCTATCAAAAGTTGCAAGGACCGTGTGTCCGGACCAGGTTGCCCTCCTATCGGTCCTCCAAACTTTATGCACATTGAAAAGGGTTTTTTTGTCTCTACAAATAAAGATTAATTCCATAAGCACATCTGCACATAGAAGAAAAGGGAAATGTGTTGGGAATAGGGGTTTGCCTTTAGTTCAAACCATGGTTTTGTAATTAACCAACTGGTTGAAATAATGGAATTGAAATGAATGAAAGTAGAAATCCTACTCTTTGAGGGGATGTTGAATTGACTAAGAATGAAATACTTATACCTCCTTGTGAAGTTTTTCTTGCCTCCACATGGAATTATGATTTCATGAATTAGAATGATGATGTCCTCTTCAATGCTTGAAATTTTGACTTTATTGCTACTCCAAAGGTTGAAGGAAGACTGAAAATGCTCAATTTATCTTGAATTCTTTGATCTCTTGAATTCTCAGATGCTTGATTGAATTTCATGTGTGTGCATGATCGATTGATGGATTGTCAAATGAGAGGAGAAATCCCTCTTATATACTTGCCCGTAGGATTAGCTGATTAATTTTCCAGCTTGAGATGACATAGAGAGGATATTATTGCTTTAAATTTGAGATAGGTCAGGGAGAGGGGTCCAAGATAGGTCCCCATTAAGGGAGAGTAGGGCGCCATGCCCTTCCCTAATTTGGGGTAGGATCAAGGTGCAGGCAGGGTGCATTAATGAACTGCATATTTTTTTTTATATGTGTGAGCATAATTAGGTCTATGTTTAGGACAAGGGGTACAAACACTAAGGCAAAGACCCAAATGCAGATGAAAATTGCAAGTTGTATAATTTTAGGACGTTACATTTAGCCCCCACTTTAGCAGGAGTATGAGATTATGCAAATCCTCGCTGTAAAGTACAAGGAATTCATATTGAAATAATTTCACCACATCAAAGAGGCAAGATTCACCAAGCCCCTAGTAGACTTTAGGATCTTGGGACTTCAAAGATAAGGTAAAAGGAAAGACCATGAGAGATAAAGAGAGAACCATGACTACAACTAGTAAGGTTTTCTTACTGTGTCATGAAAACAAGATACTAAAAATCACAAATCAAAGACAAAGTTTGCTAAGTAACTTTAAGTATCAAGAGAGAGAATCATGATCAGAGTGTATGCTGCCACATTAAAGTTATTGCAGATGCCTTGTCAGGAGCAATTGGTTTAAGGTAGGATACACCCAAAGAAGGCAAGCGCATTATCCCAATAATTTAGCCCCCAACAAAGGATAAATCAAAGGATAATGAATACAAAGCACAAAACATGAGGTGGTTTCACCTAACTTTGGAGTCAGTATGATTTTTATGATAACTCATGTATATCATGTATATATATGTGCATAGAATTGTCCTCATCCCCCAAATAAAGGAAACCACCATGGAAGAAGGGAACACATGTGTCTTTTGAGTCAACATGGAAGAGACCAAAAGAGATCTCAATGCTTTGCATCGTCCTCAAGTAGACAATACTAGGAACAATGAATAGAAGAATAGGGAAAAAAATAGAAGATTGTCACAAATAAGAGAGAGAGAGAGAGAGAGAGAGAGAGAGAGAGAGAGAGAGAGAGAGAGAGAGAGAGAGAGAGAGAGAGAGAGAGAGAGAGAGAGAGAATCTATGGTGTTAATGAAGCTAATCAAGCACATCATCCTCCCCTGATCTTGTTGATCATTATTTCAGGAAGGTGGACAACATGCAAGAGGAGCTACCTTGAGCATAGTAGATGGAGCTATAACAAGTTCCAAACAAGGACCATGCTCTAACAATGGATCACTTTGTTCATTACTAGGAGCTAGGATTAATGCTTTTGAAAATTTTGTAGATAAATAATTGTCAATATCAACATATTCATATTCATGATCAGAAATATTAGGATCAACATTTTCATCATTAACAACATTTTCACCTATTTCTTCATCAAGATTTATAAGAATAGGAGCTCTAATAGGAATAGGACTTGAACCATCTTGTATTTTAAGCATTTTGCAACTTGGAGAATTAGGTTGAACATCTTGTTTAGGAGAAAATGGAATCATGTCAATAATTGGTGTTTTAGGAGAAGAAATGGTTTGGGAAGAAACTTCATGAGCTCTAGCACAACGTCTCCATTGGTTTTCTCTCGCACAATGGTTTCTTCTAGTTTTGGCTGAAAGTTGAGGAGGTTTAGGTTCATCGGGTATAGGATTCATCTCTTCTTTTAGGGAAGGATGAATGGGTTGATGTATTTTAGGTTGGACAATAGGAGAGGTCGGTCGCTTCTCTCTATAGATGAAGGAGGAGGAAACACACCATATAAAGGAGGAATGAGAGGTGTAGGAAGGAGATTGGACCAATCATGAGGAAGAGGGATAGGTTTAACCTTAGGAGTAATAGATTGATGTTTAAAAGGAAGAGTTTGTATACCTTTGGGAGAAAGAGTGGACTCATCCATAGGAGAAAGAATGGATTCTTCTTTAGGAAGAAGAATATGTCTTTTCTTAGGAGAAAGGATACTCTTCTCTTTAGTTGAAGGAATAGGTGCCTCTTTGGGAAGAAGATTATTTCTTTCCTTAGGAGGAAAACTAATCTCATCCTCAAGAAGGGGTATATGATCATCAAGAGGAATGTTAAGTGTTGGATTTATAGGTTTACTCAAGGATAAAATCATTTCATTTTTCCAATTTTATATGATTGAAAGAGAGTATCACTTCTAAGTTGAAGAGGCTGGAATTGGTCAGACCAAAAGTAATCAAGACAAACATCTCCATGCCTCATTGTAGGTTGATACATGCTATGATTAACAGTTATGATTTTACCATTATGAGAAAATTTCAAACACTTATGAACTATAGAAGCGATCACTTTCATGGAAGAGAGCCAAGGATCTCCCAACTTCACAAAAAATTGATCAAATGTAGGAATGATAGCAAATTGAACATCTAAGAATTTAGTGCCAACATCAATAGGAAGTGTTATAGAACCAATAGCAGGACAAGAGAAGCCATCAAAAACTTTAACTACTACATCAATATCATCATATATCACTTGATGCAATTACAAAGTATAAAGAAATTATTCAGTTATCACATTAACCATGCAAGGAGGATCTATAAGCACTCCTCTAGAAGGTATACATTTGATTTTTGCACTTATGTATAATGGGCTATCGGGTGCTTTAATGGTCTCACTAGGATCAAATGTGATGCACAAGTCCTTAGGAGGTTCTCATTGATCTAGAAGGTTCACCACATTGTTAGATTCAAGGCCAACATCATTGAGAGAGAAAGCAACATGATCAGTCTTAATCACATTAGTGGAATGGGATGGTAAAGGATCAGTAAAAATATGAAAATTCTGATTAGGAGGAGCTATGGATTTGTTTCCTTTATCATTCACACCTACCATAGATATGGTATTGTTATCAATCAATTATTGAATCTTATTTCTCAATGAAAAATATTTTTCAGTATCATGACCAGGCTAACGATGGTATTGACAAAAGGATTTAGCATCAAAGTAAGGTGAAGTTGTCTTAGATGGATAAATTGGTTTGATTTGGGGAAGTTTTAACACATTCCTTTGTATTAACTAAGACATAATGCTATGCAAAGATTAATTCAAAAGAGTAAATTATTTTTCTCTTCTAAAGTATTTAGACAAAGGAGGAACACCTGTAGCGGCTACCAGTTGATTGTTGTTGTTTTCATTGAATTTGATGAATCCTTTGTTTGGTTTGAACTTAGAAAACAATTGTTGAACACTATCACCCTTATCACTTAGAGCCATGGAAGGAGATGATTTCTCCAATTGACTTATAGTCAGTTGATAATTGTGAAGTACTACGCACAACTACGAAAAGGAAGTAAACTCGGTTAAAAGAAGTTTATCCCTAATATCTTTCTATAAATTAGCAATAAAAATCTTTTGAATATCTTGATCAAGCATAGAAAAAGCAATCTAAGAATACAAATTCTTATATCTACCAATAAAATCAGTCACTTTTTCTTTAACAACCTGTTTACAATGTTATTGTGAAATTGTTGAATAAAAGCATTAGCGAGTTGTTGAAAATAAGTAATAAAATAAGGAGGCAAAGAACAATACCATTGCAAAGCTCTATCCCTTAATGTTCTAGTAAACAATTTTGCTAACAAACTTTGATCATGAGCAAAGTCACTACACAAAGTTTGGAATGTTGTAACATGAGTTAAGGGGTCACCTTTTCCATTATAAAGTTCCAGTTGGGTGACTTCTACATGTTTAGGAGGGACAACTCTAACAATGTCATTGGATAATGGGATCGCTACATCAAATGTGGGCACATTATACTTGGATTGATTCATAGAAGCTATTTGTTGTTGTAAAGAAGACATTATTTGGGCTAAACTATTGATTGTAACTTTGGTAGAAGGATTGAAATTAGACATGTTGGATTGAGAGGGACGAGTAACATTGTTAAATGAAGGAAGAGATTGAGAATAAGGAGGTTGGACACTATGATAAGTAGGTAATTGAGAAGGTTGTGTAACACATGGAAGATTCATAGGAGGAATAAAGGAATTGTGATTGAAGGAGTTTCCCCTTGACTAACATTTATAGGTCATGAGTGTGATTGGGTAACAAGGGGAACACTCATGGTAGGAGAAATGAAAGAAGAGGTATTGCCCCCATGACTAACATTTGTAGCTATGATATTTTGTGTAGAGGTAGTCATGATGTTTGATGTGAAGGTAAGCACACTAGCCATAGGAGTTGTTAAAGGAATGGAATGATTAATGTGACTAAGAGGTTGTGTATAACCTAGGTTTTTAACAAAACTCTTCATAGGAATGATATTAGAGTCAACAATATGAGAAATACCACACAAGATATCAACACCATGTTTATCACTTTGAATCATTCTTTTTAATCCTCCAATAAATGGGAGAGCTTCACTTTTTGAGTATTCCTAACTCATCCACTGTTGAAGGTTGTCAAATTGATTGTCCATCTTTGCCAATTGGTCAATGGATACCCTATTTAGTGACTTCTCCTCATTATGAGAATTATCAAGAGGATACATGAAAAAATCTGTAGGATTGGAAGAATCACCAATATCCTCATTGAAAAAGCTAGCCACATTATGCTCCATCTCCTCGATAATTAAACCTTCCGCAGCCTTAATTCTACAACTTCTCCTTACGGGGATACTATAGGTAGGAATAATAGTAGTAAAACTCATGCACTAAGGGAAGGGAATTGGAAATTTGAAATTTGAAATAAAAATGATTATAATTGTTTTCATGCTTGAAATCATAAAATTAAGCTAATTAGGAAATAAGGAAGATCACAGATCCTTCACTAATCTAGTTAAAATCAAATACAAGGAAATAGAATAAATAAAATAAATGGAAGATGTATTCTAATTAAACTCCCTATTCCACATTTGCGCTTCCATTGTCCTTCTCCAAATTGTTGGCATGGCTCTCAGGTTTTGCACTGGGATTTCCTGCATAAGATGACAATTATTTTGAAGAGTGTGATCTAGTTTGATTTGAGAAAATGATGTTGTTTATATAGATTTTCATGAGAGATGGGGAGGGATTTTGAACTCAAGCCCTGATTGGGAGATAACTGATTTAGATTGATCAGAAAACAGAGTTGATTGATTTGTTAACTTAGATTGACTGACTTGTCAACTAGATAGATTGAATAGTGGACTGAATAGATTGATTAGTTGACTAAATTGATGGATTAGATGACTGAGTGGATTGGAGAGATAAGTGGATTAATTGATAAGTCATAAAAGGTGATTTGGACTGAAAAGGGGTGGTTGGTGAGTTAACAGAGTTAATTGATTAGTCAACTAATTTGATCAATCAATTATGATTTCAACATGTGTTGTAGGATTTTGAAGTGAAATTCAATTTCATTTTTATTTTGATTTGAATTTGGGTTTTCGAATGCTGAAATGCACATGAGATTAACTAAAATTAATTGAAATTCAGATTTGGTGAAATGTTAATTTGAAGAAATGAAATTAAATGGAATGATTTGAAATTTGAATTTGGGGAATTGGAGGAATAAGTTAATTAATTTAAATAATTAAAATGAAATTATTTAAACATTAGAAATAGAATTAATTAAATAATAAAGATTATTTAATTAAGGGATACATTGTAATTAATTAAATCATTAATATTTAATTAATATTTGAGAAAGGGGTTTGATGATGAATTGATTAATAAAAGAATAGATAGAAATTGGATAATTAGTAAGAAAAATGAATAAAGATGATTAGGTCAATTGATAAGAATTAATTAGCTTAATTAAATAATTGAAAATTATTCAATTAATAAGACAAATAATTAGCAATGATCAGTGAGACATTTTTAGGTGTCTACAGTAATCTCCTAGGAATTTAAAATTTAAAATTAGGGCTCTATTAAAATAACCTCTTAATAAAAATTCTCCCTTAGAAGATAGAAATTTAAATTTAAAATTAGGGCTAAAAATGATCTCTTAATTTTAAAATTGAAAAGAGGGAAGATCAAAATTAAAAATTAGGGTTGTCCAAATCTAATCTCTTAATTTTGAAATTTTGAAATTTTGAAATTTTGGAATGTTGAAATATTGAAGAAATCAATTTAATTTTGAAAATTAGGGTATATGTAATCAACCACTTAATTTTAAAATTAAATTGAAAGTTGAAATGTTGAAATTCAGATTTGTTTTCGACCTTAGGGAAACCTAAAATCACTAAAATTTCACAAATATCTAGAATTAAGCAGTAAAATACAGTCAAAACAAGTTCCCAAAATTTGAGAAGAAAAAGTCGGGACCGGGTAGGTAGCAACTTGGTCCTGCCAACTTTTTCCAAATTTTCAGGGAAGAAAGATATTGTGATTTTAATGTGAATTCCAAAAGGATATGAGAATTGGAGATGTCTAGATATGCGAAAATAACCATTGAAGGCCGAAATAGGACACGCTTAGGATGTTTGAGAAGGTGATTAATTAAAGAAAAACAAAAAGGGCACACTTAAGGGCCAACTTTTATGATATTTAGGAATACAACAAGAGGCTTCAAATTTAATTGAGTCAGTTAAATGCTTAAAGGAAAATTTGAAATTGCACAAGATTGATTTAATTTTAAAAATTAGGGTTTTGTTGCGTAAACCACTTAATTTAAAAAAATTAAATTTTAAATTTTGAATGTTGCAAGGAGAGAAAGTGAATTTTGAAATTGAAGCAAGGAACCAAATCTGAAAATGAATTCAAGATCTACACATCCACAAGTTCAATTTTAAAGTTAAAAATTAGGGTTTTTTTATTTAACCACTTAATTGAAGAGTTCTCAGATCTGAAAAAATCAATCCAATTTAGACAAATCACAAGCTCAATTTTGAACTTTAAAAATTAGGTTTTTTCTAAATTCAACCTCTATTTTTTTTTAAAATTGCAAGGAAATTAAACTTGTAGTTGAAAATTTGAATTTTAAATTGCATACACTCAAATCTGAAAACAAAAATTAGAATTAAGGGTGTAAGGAGTTGGGTTCACGAAAATGTAAAGGTGAACACTAGCTATGAAAGTAATGTAACAATTAAGTGTTAGCAACAATAATGAAGGAAAACTGAAAGGGGGGGGGGGGGGGTGAATCAATTTTCACTAGATTAAACAATTTAAGTACAATCTCAGATCTGATCAACTGCAGCAAGAATAAAGATAAACACAATAACAACAACACACATAGCACCAATATTTTGACGTGGAAAACCCAGTTAAGGGAAAAACCACTGTGAGAACCTACCCACAATAAGATGATACTCTGCAGTAGTATGTGTAAATATTACAATGGATAATGCACATGCATTCAAGCACACTGCCTAGAGATCACTACTCAAAATATGATAAGCCAAAAGGCTACAACCCCCAGGGAAGGTTCACTACCTTATAATAATATTTGAACTACAATCTGGTTTAGATGAACTGAAAGAATAACATCTCCTAATGCTTGATGACAGTTCTAGTTAAGCTCATTTGTCTTCCCTGCAACACTCTCTGCTCAATACACCACACCGAAAGATGAATTCACTTATTCATACATATACTACTCTCTGATAATGCAGACATAATATTGATACCCAAATTACATGAATATGACACCTATTTATACAAATATTAAACCTTGACTACAAGGTCAGCTCAACCCTCAAGAAAATTACATAATTACATCACACAATACATAAATCAACCATCAGACCAATAGAATGCCATAGAAAACATAGAATGGACCCAAATCAAATCCTCAAACATGCAACACCACCAAAAATATCACCAAGATCAACCGCAACATGCTACACCACCAAAAATGCCGCATAACATGAAGAATATCACCAGACCCATAAGATCTTAAAAAACATGCACAATGATCAATGTGGAATACCAAAACAAATAGGACATGATTAGGAAACACCAACAAGCATGTTAGAACCATCTACAATAGCTGCACCAACACCACTTAATCAATTCATCAATCAACATGATAATACTCAAGAACACTTCAACAACAACAACTCAGACAATTATCAGGAATTTTGCTGGAAGTTGCCTTAAGATGGTGGCTGGTCCTCTGGGGAATCAAACTAGCCATTTTGCTAAAGCCTCCATTGCCTTGCATACTTTAATTATAGACAAAAATCTCAATTATGATAAAATATGGCTTGAGGGGGATTCACTTAATATTATTAAGTGCTTAAAGGGGGAATCAGAGGCTTCTTGGTCTATTGAGAATATCATCATGAAAGCTAGAGAGATTATCGCTAGCTTCAAAGAAATTATTATACAACATGCCTTCAGAGAGCAAAAAAGTGTTGCTGACTGTTTAGCAAATACTGGAGTTAACTTTGATGCTCAAATGATTTGGCACGAGGATGGTCTCAATTTAAATATTAAAGAGATACTCAGAAAGGACCATTATACGGGGAGAGAAGGACAATTAAATCATGACAAGTAAAAAGCATCATGTACGCCTTGCTAGAAAGGCCATCATTACCTAGCACTACGATAGATCTCCTACTATCTCCAATAAATCACCGCATGCTTTGTGGGTTACTCAGAGCAAAAATTTGAGTTGCATCGGGAAAGGTCTCAATTTGCAGAGAAACAGAGTCGATAGCCTGCATTCGAAAATGGGAGGAGATCTAAGACACGAAGAACTTGACAACACGTCGACCTAGAAAGAAATGCCTAAAGTCTGGGCAAAGCTGGAGAAGGGCTCTCTCACCAGCTTCATGGAAAAGCTTGAGGACTATGACAAAGGTACGGTTAACTTAGCCGTTTCCAAGATTTCTAAGAACTGGTCTGATGGCTCTTTTAAACTTTACAGAGTTAAATTTAAGTTGGATGCTGGGCTTATTTCAATTGTGACTGGAATGCCCCACACTGGGCTTAACTTCTTTTGAGACCTCAAGGTCTCCAACAATGCGGTTACCCTGTTCCTGCGAAAAGAGAAAGAGCAGGCCAAAATTGGCAAGGCTACCGAGGGCTACTACGATGCTACAAACATCAAGAAGTTGTGGGGATAGGTCTTGAACACAATCATGGAGTATATTATGGTTGAAGGTCATTTCTCCAGGGTCCACACCTACCACTTCGTGCTCTTAAACCATTTCAGACACGACAAAAAAGTGTCTCTGCCCTACTACATTTTTTGATCCCTCTCCAAGTCCCTGAACAAGCATAGGACTAACCCTTCCAGCCTGATTCTCCACTACGGGCTCCTGCTGCTCATCTATGAGCATTGCAAAACCCTCTCTCTACAGGAAAATAAGTGGATTTCCGCTTCCCCAGGTAAAAGGAGGATGGAAGAGGGAGATACTAGCAAGGAGAAGGCATCATCCAACAAGAAAAGGAAAAGCGCCCTTGGGTTGGAAACTGAGGACATTGTCAAAGAAAGCAGTGGTATGGAGACAGACGACTCTAACAGTGAAGACATCTGGAAAGAAGAGGAGCTAGGTAACAAGGAAGAAAGTGGAGATTTTGAGCCTGGTCAAGATAGCCCTATTCTAAGTGATCACCCTGGTAAGGACAATAGCCATCTGATGGAGGAGACAACTCCAAAGGATAATGAGGAAACTGAAGTTGATTCTGAGAAGGAAACAAGAAAAGGCTCTGAGAAGAACCTGACTAAGGAAAGGGATAGCAAGGACAAGGAAAGTGCTGGTGAGGGGCTTACCCTGGATAATCTCAAGAAGCTCTCGGAGGCCAGAATGAATTTCAACAAATGGACTTACGAAACCCTGAAAAACCTGGAGAAGAAAGGGATAAATCCAGATAAAAAGAGGGAGGATGAAAACAGAGAGAATATTAATTGGAAGTAGGAAATGGAGAACAAGGTAAAATCATTGGAGGAGGGAAAAGAAGCGATGAAAAATCTGATGGGAATTATCCCAAGTATCCTCTCTGCTGTCACCAAAAACCTGGAAGACATTGCCAAGGTCTTTGACCATACTGCTAAACCGGTTGTGGATCTTGACCTGGAGGAGGAGACCATCCAGATTGGAAGTGGTGGTGATGCTACCCCGGTGGGCGGAACTGCAAAGAGAATTAGGGCCAGTATCAAGAAAGTTGTGGTTGCTATGGCCAAGGACCCTCCCAACTTCAAAGACAACATCAAAGAGCTGCAAGAAATTAGCAGCACCCTGGCTAAAGCCGTTGATAAAATCTGATTTCTGGATGGCCTGCTGGCTTTTCAGAGCTTTTGTGGGTTTTCTTCGGTTTTTCATTGGTTTTTTCCCTTTAGTTCTGTTCCTCTCTATTTCTCGTGGCTTTGCTATTTAAGTCTTGCTTGTAAAGGGTTTCGGGGCCCCTTCTGGAGCGTCCTAAAATTGTGACACTTGCAATTTCGACTGCATTTGGGTCTTCACGATGGCGGCGCAATGTTGAACCTGAATGGAGACCCCAAAACCTGTTTACGACATCAAAAACTGCATCTTTCTACACCTTGGCTTGATCCTCCTTCCACCCTATTGTCCCGGGAGGTGGGACCATGGCACCTAGTGCCCTGGTCCCTGGCCCTATTTTGGGCCCGGTCTCTTGTTGGGCATCGGGTCTTTAAGTTTGCAAATTGGAAAATAAGGTTCCTAGGTCGGCCTAAGGTCAGAAAAATCAGTCTCCTAACCCTAATTGACAAGTATATAAACTACATTTCTCCTCCCAGAAAAAGGGAGAGAAATATACATGTGTGCAAGAGGCGGAAGCGATAGGCAAACATTCAAACACTCAAACATTCAAGCATTCAATCATTCCTTCAAGCAATTGAGCATTCTAAGTCTCCATTCAAGGCTAGGTGTTGCATTCAAGATAAGGATTAAACCATTGAAGAGGAGATCACTTACAACATACAACATACAACATCATTACACCTTCGCATGTAAGAATAGAAACATTCTTACAACAAGGTATCAATACTTGATTACATTACAAACATTACATTTACAGCATTCTCATTTCTTGGTTAATTCCAAAACCGGGGTTTGACCTGAAGGCAAACCCCTAATCCCTAACCCCCCAATCGTCCTCTCTTTTCTGTGTGTAGGTTGTAGGTACGCGGCTGTAATTGAAGATCTGGAATCCTTGTGCAGAGACGAACAGATCCCCCTTCGTTTCGCGGATTTTTCGGAGGACCGTGTGCACTCCGGGCGCCATCGTCCTGTTAACTTTCGCTCAAATTTGCAGGACAGTGTCGTCTCAACATTTTACTGCTAATTTCAGGTCCGTAGCTTCATCCCATGTCCCTACCTCCATTTATAAGTGAATCTTTCTTACTTTACATGCACTCCTAGTTCAATCCTTCTATCTACATTCTTTACAAAAGAGGGTATCCTTGCTGTCTCAACCCTTGAAACTAATTTAGAATTCAATCTTGCATTGTGTGGGATTGGATCTTGTGAGTTTCAACCCCTCTTTTGAATGTAAAGTCTATCCTAAGTGAAAACTGTCAACCCTAGTGACCTCCTTTCTCTCTACTTGGGGGAAGACCTAGGGTTCGATTTTCCGCTTTACATTTTGGTGAACCCAATGTGAACATCCTAATTCTGATTATTCATGATTAGATCTGAAAAATTGGCTTCCTTAATTACATTTCCATGTTTGATCTTTTGCAAATCTTAGAGGTTAATTGCATAAAAAAAACCCTAAATTTTCTTTTTAGTAATTGAGCTTGTGAAATGTTTAATTGTTAATGCTTCTTTCAGATCTACCCTTCTATTGCAAATTGTCAATTCATATTTGTGCTCTAATTCTAAAAATTAAGTGGTTAAGTGTCAAAACCCTAATTTTTAGAACCCTCTTGATTCAACCTTTGACCGATGATTTCACTGATCAAAACACCTCCAAATCGGCTATAACTTTGGATTCTGCAACAAAATCACAATATCTCTCATCCCTGAAAATTTTGAAAAAAGTTGCGAGGACCGTGTGCGCCCCGAGCGCCATCGTCCTCGACATTTTTTCTGAAATTTCGGGAGCTAGATCTTACTGCATTTTTCTGCTAGACTCCAGAACCTTGGCTGATTTCATCAATTCCAACACTTTCAAAATTAAAGTCAAAGTTGGTCTAGCGATTGCTTGGATTAAGGCTTATAATCATTCAAAAATTGTTGAAATTGAAATTTTGTGTTAAAATTGTGTTTCTTACAGTCCTAAATCTAAAAAGTGTGTTGGCATTCATTCGAAATTTCAGTACTTTATTCAAATTCTTCCAGTTTGTGACTGTTGAAATTAAGTGTTTAATTGCAACAACTTTGATTTCCGCTTTCAAATTTGAATTTTGCATGAAATCGAGTCAACTTTTAATTTTCAAAGCTTGCATTGCTTTCAGTATTTCCTCTAAAATCATAAAATTCAAAATTTCAGTTTCCCCCTCTTTTTCAAAAATTCAAATTTTGCATTTTTCAACAATCTTGGTAGGGTTCAATTTTGAGATTGCAACTTTAATTTGGCCTATCTACAGATCGTAAAATCACTCAATTTTTTCAGATTAGCTTTAAAATCACCATAACTTTCATCTCTGAAAATTTTGAAAAAAGTTGCGAGGACCATGTGCACTCCGTTCGCCACGGTCCCCGACATTTTTTCTGAAACTTCAGGAAATTGTTATGATTGCATTTAACAGCTTGAATCTAGGAGATTGGCTGATTTTATTGAAATTTGCTACATCTAAATTCGAGTATAAATTCAAAATTCAAGATCTCAATTTTCAAGATAACAATTAAAATTAAGTGCTACCCCCTTGGCCCTAATTTTCAATTGTGCCTACCTTTCTTGGAAGTCATGCATGAGTTTCACAACAATAAGCCCTACTTACACTATTCCCGTTAGACGAAGCCTTAGAATTAAGTCCTTCCAAGGTTTAATTACCGAGGAGATGGAACCTAATTTGAATGGCCTTTTTAACGAGGACATGGGTAATTCCTCTAATCCTCTTAATGATGAAGAAGCTCTCCATGAGGTTTCTGTAGAACAACTTTCGAAATTGGATAACCAATTTGATGATTTTCAGTAATGGATGTCTCAAGAATACCCCGATAGTGAAGCTCTTTCATTGATTAAGGGTCTAAAACGTATGGTTCAAAGTGATAAGAATGGAATTGATATTTTGCGTGGTATTGCACACATTGTGGATTCAAATGTGATTCCTATGAAGAGTTGTGCCAAAACTTTAGGTTATACACAACCTCCTACTCAAGTCAATCATTCTATTCCTTTAACAACTTCTATTGCTAGTATACCTACTTTTACATCAAACATAATGACTACTTCAATACAAAACATTCCACCTATGATCACCAATCATGGGGGCAATCCTTCTTCTTCAGTCAACCCTCTTCCTTCATTCAATCCAACTTCTTCATTCATTCCTTCAATGAGTGTTCCTATTATATCCCCACAAATGAACATGACGCAAGGGAGCAATTCATTTAACCCTTCCATTCCTCCTTGTAGTGTTCCTTCTTTCCAATCATCTCCTATGACTAACTATCATAGTGTCCCACCACCTTACTCTCAATCAATACCTTCTTTTAATAACATAATACCTCCATCAAAATCTAACATGTCTAATATGAACTCTTCGACTGAAGCGACCATTAACAATCTTGCACAAACTGTCTCTTCTTTACAGCAACAAATTGCCTCTATGAATCAATCTAAGTTTAGTGTGCCCACATTTGATGTTGTGAGCCCACTTTCTCTTGACATTGTTCGAGCTATCCCCCCTAAGCATGTTGAAGTCCCGCAATTGGAGCTTTATAATGGTAAAGGTGATCCTCTAGCACATGTTAAGACCTTTCAAACAATATGTACCGATTTTGCTCATGACCAAAGGTTGCTTGCAAAACTGTTTACTAGAACATTAAGAGATAAGGCTCTACAATGGTATTGCTTGTTGCCTTCCTATTCTATTACTTCTTTCCAACAACTTGCAAATGCTTTTATTCAACAATTTCAAAACAATATAAGTCCTAAAGTTACTTTGATTGATTTAATGCATTGTAAACAAGGTGTTAAAGAAAAAGTGACTGATTTCATTGGTAGATATAAGCATTTGTATGCTCAAATTTCTTTTCCAATACCTAACAATGATATTCAAAGAATCTTTATTTCTAATTTACAAAAAGATATTAGAGAAAAACTCCTATTTTCTGAGTTTACTTCTTTCCAACAGTTGTGCGCAACTCTTCACAATTATCAACTGACTGTGAGTCAATTGGAACAAGCAAATCCTATGGCTTCGAGTGATAAGGGTGATAGTAGTCAACAACCATTTGGGAAGTTTAAACCGAACAAAGAGGTCATTAAGTTCAATGAAAACATCACCAACAACAATGTGAATGCAGCATCAGGTGTGCCTCCTATTTCCAAGTTTTTTAAGAAAGAAAGAAAGTTTACTCCTTTGAATGAATCATTGCATAGTATTATGAATAAGTTATTGGAACAAAATGTGCTTACTCTTCCTCCTATAAGGCAAATAGATCCTGCAAAGGTGAAGTCACCCTATTTTGATAACAAATATTTTTGTCAATTTCATCGTCAACCTGGGCATGATACTGAAAAATGTTTTGCTTTAAAGGGTAAAATTCAAGATTTGATTGATAATAATACTATCTCTGTTTCAGGTGTGAATGATAAAGGCAACACATCTGTAGCTCCTCCTAGCCAAAATCTTAAGATTTTTACTGATCCATTACCTTCTCATACCTCTAATGTGATTGAGACTAATGATTCCTCTTTCTCACCTGATGATCTTGTGTCTATGACTCCGAATGTGATTAACTTTGTGGAACAGCAGAAAATCCCTAAAGAACCTTCCATCACATTTGATTCTAGTGAAACTATCAGGGCACCTGATGGTCCGTTATATATAGTTGCAAAAGTCAAGAATACACCTTGCTGTGGAGTGCTTATTGATCCTCCTTGCATGGTTAATGTCATTACTGAAGAATTTCTTTTTACTTTGCAATTGAATCAAGTAATCTATGACAAAACAAATGTGGTTGTGAAATTATTTGATGCATTTTCTTCTCCTGCAATTGGTTCTATTACATTACCTATTGAGGTCCATAACAAAACCCTTAATGTGAGCTTTGCTATTATTCCATCATCCGAACAATTTCGTGTGAAGCTAGGCTATCCTTGGCTATCTTCCATGAAAGCTATTGCTTCTCCTATTCACAAGTGTTTGAAATTTCCCCATAATGGTGAAATTGTTACTATCAATCATAGTCTCTTTAAACCAGCTGAAAGAACTTCTAGCGTTCCTATTGATTATTTTTAGCCCAAACAATTCCAATCTCTTCCACCGTGAAGTGATCATCTTTTCCAATCTTATCAAAAGTGGAAAAAAGATATGATCCTATCTCTAAGTGAACCTAGAACACCCAAACTTGATATTCCTATCATTCTTGAGAAGGAAGTCCTTCCTTTGAAAGATAAAACTAATGTCCTTCCTCAAGAAGATTCCCAACCCATCCCTATGGATGTGACTATGTCTATATCTAATAAACTTTCTAAAAGTAGACCTATACCTCCTCGTCATGATGGACTTGGTCTCCTTCCTAAACAAGATATTCCTCCTTTATATGGAGCAGTTCCTCCTCCTTCCTCTTATAGAGAGAAGAGACCTTCCTCTTCTCCTATTATCCAACCTAAGAGACCACAACCCAAACACCCAAGTGATAAGGATGAGAACATTCCTCCTCCTCAATCTTCTCAACTTCCTACTAAGACTAGATGAAATCATTTTGCACGTGAACGCCGACGAAAGCATCGTCTTAGAGCTCATGCAGCTATTTCTCAAACTTTGCAATCCCCAAAAACACCTTCAGCTAGTATTATTCCATTTTCTCCCCAGCCGAAAATTGAGCCAAAATCTCCTAAACATAAGATGCATGATGGTCTTGATCCTGTGCGAGTTAAAGATCCTATTTTTATAAATCTTGATGATGATATAGATGAAAATGTTACTCCTCTTCATTCTGATAGTGAATATGAATATGTTGATGTTGATAACCATTTATCTAACGAATTTTCTAAAACACTTATCCTAGCTCCTAGATAAGAACAACGTGGCTTGGAACATGAACATAGCCCTTGTTTGGATCTTGTGATAGCTCCATCTGCTGTGTTAGATGTTCCTCCTCTAGCGTGTTTCCTGCCTTCCCGAAATATTGATCAGCAAGATCGGGGGGTGGATGACGTGCTAGACTAGTTTCATTAGCATAGCAGACTCTCTCGTCCTCTCTTGATCTCTTTTGTTACTGCTTCTATGTGTTATTCTCATTCTTCTATTTGTTGTCCTTAGTGTTGTCTACTTGAGGACGATACAAAGCATTGAGATCTCTTTTGGTCTCTCTCATGTTGACTCAAAAGACACATGTGTTCCCTTATTCTAGGTGACCTTCCTTGATTAGGGAATGAAGAACAATTATGCATACATACATATGATATATATGAATTATCATACAGCATACTGACCCTGAGGAAAGCAAAGTCACCTCGTTCTTTGTGTTTTTTTATCCTTGGGTTTATCTCACACTTGGGGGCTAAATCTTTGTGATAACATTCTCCTTTCCCTTCTCATTTCTTATATGTATCACTACCTTAAAGAAATCACCCCCGATGAGGCGTGTGCGATCGCTTTAACATAGGGGGGCATACACCCCATTCATATCTCTTCAAGATACTTGAAAATGTCTTTGCGAATTTAGCTTTGCCTTGAAAATTTTTGGTGTTTTTCTTGCATGACTCATAGTGAGGGAACCTTACTACTGACAGTCATGGTTCTCCCTCGTGATCTTCCCTTTTACTTTGTCAATCAAAGTTGTAAGATCCTAAGTCCACTGGGGGCTTGGTGTATCTTGCCTCCTTGACGTGGTGAAAGTCTTTCAATGTTGTTTCCTTGTACTTTACCGGAAGTATGGGCGTATGCTTATACTCCCACTAAAGTGGGGGCTAAATGTAGTGTCTTAAAATTGCGACACTTGCAATTTCAACTGCATTTGGGTCTTCACGATGGTGGTGCAACGTTTAACCTGAATGGAGACCCCGAAACCTATTTACGACATCAAAAAATGCATCTTTCTGCACCTTGGCTTGATCCTCCTTGCACCCTGCTATCCCGGGAGGTGGGACCATGGCGCCCAGTGCCCTGGTCCTTCAGGACCATGGCGCCTAGCACCCTGGTCCCTCAGGACCATGGCGCCCAGCGCCCTGGTCCCTGGCCCTATTTTGGGCCCGGTCTCTTGTTGGGCATTGGGTCTTTAAGTTTGCAAATTGGAAAATAAGGTTCCTAGGTCAGCCTAAGGTCAGAAAAATTAGTCTCCTAACCCTAATTGACAAGTATATAAACTACATTTCTCCTCCCAAAAAAAGGGAGAGAAATATACATGTGTGCAAGAGGCAGAAGCGATAGGCAAACATTCAAACACTCAAACATTCAAGCATTCAAGCATTCCTTCAAGCAATTGAGCATTCTAAGTCTCCATTCAAGGCTAGGTGTTGCATTCAAGATAAGGATTCAACCATTGAAGAGGAGATCACTTACAACATACAACATACAACATCATTACACCTTCGCATGTAAGAATACAAACATTCTTACAACAAGGTATCAGTACTTGATTACATTACAAACATTACATTTACAACATTCTCATTTCTTGGTTAATTCCAAAACCGGGGTTTGACCTGAAGGCAAACCCCTAATCCCTAATCCCCCAATCATCCTCTCTTTTTTGTGTGTAGGTTGTAGGTACGCGACTGTAATTGAAGATCTGGAATCCTTGTGCAGAGACAAACAGATCCCCCTTCATTTCGCGGATTTTTCGGAGGACTGTGTGCACTCCGGGCGCCATCGTCCCGTCAACTTTAGCTCAAATTTGCAGGACAGCATCGTCTCGACATTTTACTGCTAATTTCAGGTCCGTAGCTTCATCCCATGTCCCTACCTCCATTTATAAGCAAATCTTTCTTACTTTACATCCACTCCTAGTTCAATCCTTCTATCTACATTCTTTACAAAAGAGGGTATCCTTGCTGTCTCAACCCTTGAAACTCATTTAGAATTCAATCTTGCATTGTGTGGGATTGAATCTTGTGAGTTTCAACCCCTCTTTTGAATGTAAAGTCTCTCCTAAGTGAAAACCGTCAACCCTAGTGACCTCCTTTCTCTCTACTTGGAGTGGGGGAACACCTAGGGTTCGATTTTCCGCTTTACACCTTCGAAACCTGCTTTTTCATTAATAAAAAACATCTCAGACAAGAAAGATAACTTGCGGAGCACCAAATCATGAACCATCTGAATTTAAGATACACACAAACATCCCAAACACTCTCCCAAAACCGCAACCAAAGATACGATCATACCTGAGCTAAATAGATCAAATACCAGAACACTGCATCACAACCAACTCAACCTCTCTACAATCACTAGAGCATGAAAACGCAGGAATATGTTGACATCAATGACAACAACATATCCTAGCATTAGTAATATCCAACAATCTCCCCCTGTGGCATTGATGGCAACATATGAATGTGAAAAACAATCAATGCAAAGAAAGAAATCAATCACCAGCAATCTCCAACAGACTCCCCTTAAGATCATGCACACAAAGCTTCACAGATAAGGCATTTTTTCACATGCATCTCTCCCCCTTTGACAACAATGCCAAAGACAAAATATAGCTCATTATTCTCTCTTCCTTACCAGATAATCTCTCCCCCTTAGAAAAAACTCATAAATCTGAAGATCTGAACCATACACTGACTACTCCGACTGAGTAGCAGCACCAACTCATCAATCTGGATAACAAGATAAGACCATAAAGTCCACCAGATTGATGTATCTCAATGCATCTAATTCTCATCAGGAGGGGCAGAGACCCCTAACTTGTTCCTCAAATAAAAAAATGTTTCTTCAAGTAAAGATTTAGTAAAAATATCTGCAACCTGATCCTTTGTAGATACATATTCCAATTTGACTTCTTCATCACTAACTTTCTCCTGCAAGAAATGATACTTAATTGATATATGCTTTGTTTTAGAATGCAATACCGGATTATTGGAAATATTAATAGCACTTGAACTATCATAGTATATAACAGTAGGCTCATCATACATAATTCTAATGTCCTTCAACATCTGCTTCATCCAAATTACCTGAGTACAGTTGCTAGCAACAACAATGTATTCAGCTTCTACAGTAGATAGAGATATGGCATCTTGTTTCTTACTGGACCATGAAACCAACTTCTTCCCAAAAAAGAAATCTCCTTCAGTAGTTCTCTTGTGGTCATCAACATCACCTGCCCAATTAGCATCAGTATAAGAACATAACATGAAATCATCATTCTTTGGATACCATAAACTATAGTCAACTGTCCCCTTCAAGTATCTGAAATCTTCTTCATAGAAGTGACATGAGTCTCTTTAGGATCAACCTAAAATCTTGCACAAAGACAAACAACATGCATAATATCTGGCCTAGTCTGAGTTAAGTACAACAATCCACCAACCATAGATCTATACAGAGTCTGATAACTTTTTGAGGTTCATCATTCTAAGACAAATTGCATTCAGTCACCATAGGAGTTCAAACAGGCTTAGAATCATCTAACCCAAACTTTTTCAACAATTCCTTCACATACTTAGATTGAGAAATGAAAATGTCTTTATCAATCTGTGTAATCTGCAATCCTAAGAATAATTTCATCTCCCCTATCATAGACATCTCAAATTCTTTTTGTATATCATCAACAAACTTCATACTCAAGTCATCATCTCCTCCAAAAATAATGTCATCAACAAAAACTTCAACAATCAAAATGTTATCATTATCAACCTTAAAATATAAATTACTATCAGTAGAACCTTTACAAAATCCCAACTTCATCAAATACATGTCCAATCTAGCATACTAGGCTCTAGGGGCTTGCTTAAGTCCGTACAATGCTTTCTTCAATTTGCATACCATGTCTCCTTCATCTAATAATGAAAATCCATCTAGTTGCTCAATGTATACTTCCTCTTCCAAATCATCATTAAAAAGAGCTGACTTGACATCCATTTGATATACCTTGAAATTCTTGTAAGAAGCATATGCAAGCAGTAATCTAACAACTTCAATTCTAGTTACTAGAGAAAAATTCTCCTCATAATCAGTTCCTTCCATCTGAGAATATCCCTTACATAACAATCTTGATTTGTTTCTAACCACTTCATTGGCCTTATTCAGTTTATTCCGGAACACCCATTTAGTGCCAATCACATTCTTGTCTTTAGGTCTTGAACAAGCTCCCAAGTTGTATTCTTCTCAATCTAATTCAACTCTTCTTCCATAGATTTTATCCAATTCTCATCTTTACATTCTTGAACAAAATCTTTAGGTTCAATATTTGAAATCAAACATATCTCTTTAGCAACAATTCTTCTCCTAGTCATCACACCTTTATTCATATCACCAATAATCTGATTTTATGAATCATTTCATTTCACATACCTCAGAGTCTTCTGATTGTTCTGATTTTCAGGGTCTTGAACTTCTTCATCGACAACAACAATATCTAAATTAACTATCTCTACTAGAGCACTCTGCTTTAATATTTTAGTCTGCACATGCTTTGAAATAACATCCTAATCATCAAACTCATATCTACATGCTTTGATCTACTTTCCATGACATTCATCAACCTTCACATTTACACATTCCACTATCTTCTTCAATCTCTTATTTTAACATAGGTAGGCCTCTCTCTTAGTAGAATATGATAACTCAATGATGAACGGATAGTACCAAACCGGTACTGAGAGGGGGGGTGAATCAGTATAGACAAAAACACAATCTTAAACCGGTTTGTCACCAGACAATGTGCATTGACAAACAAACAGTAACACCAGTCTTTAAACAGAGTACAACTAGCAAAATCCAGAATAACCGAGACAAGCATAAACCGGTTGACACTTATCTTCTCATACAATCTAACACTTCATTTCCATTTCACCCTAATGCATGAACAGGTAATCTATCATCAAAGATATATATATATAAACAACTAGATCAACATGATTCACCACTTGACAGAAAACAACATAGCATCACATGAAGAAGACATCACATATGACAGACATATTTTCCACGTGGAAACCCAACTGGGAAAAACCACGGTGGGGATGAATACCCACAAGCTTGTTTTTTAACTCTTTAGAAGTCTGCTCTGTTAGGAGCCTTTTCCGGTTAAAGACTGATACAATAGGTTTTGTTAGGAACCGATCCTATTAGGGATCACCCGGTTAAGGGATGGCTAGAATACCGGGCTAAGGGTTAAACCCCGTTAAAGGTTACCTTGTTAGAGGATTTCAAGAACTCAATGGTTTTGAGTCACCCTGTTAAAGGATTTACAGCAAGTTTGTTAAAGCTACCCTGTTAAGGGATTTTCCAACTATTGAGGTGGTTAGAGATCAATAGATATTTCAATGATCTGGTAACAGCACTCAATGCCAATGCAGATCCACTTTAGCTCCTCTTCACCTTCTACACTTACATTCTGTAGGTATCACTTCTCTCCTCTGGTCTAGCAAGAATCACATATCTCTTCTCTTGGATACACACACACAACTTTTTCCAACAACCTCAGAAAGAAACACAACATCGACCTTTTAGGAAAACAGATAGGTCGGTAGCATAAACCCTAAACCCTAAACCTGTTAGGTTAAGGAATTCAAACAGTTCAATCCTAACCGTTGAGCACACTGCATTAAATGCAATAGTCTTGATCCAATCTCAAGACATTCTCTATTGTTCATTTTCCACCGATTTCATGGCGGTTGATAACCCATCACACGTTATCACTGTTTATAGACTTCACACATTCCCGAGGTAGATAGGAACAATCTCCTTCATGCACGATCCTTCACGCACACAAGGCTTACGTGGCAAAATGATCTGTTCTTCGTTACCATGCTAACTCATCACACAAAGTCACCAGTTGAGCCACATAGGCTTGAAGCACTTCAACTGGAAACCCTGAAGTTGAGACTACCAACCGGTAGTCATACAACTCTTCCATGTGTCGGTTCCCATAATCATATGCTGGTTCACCTTGAACAAACACACCACTTCACTTTGGCACAAATGTTAGTTCAGAGTATTATATTGGTTCTCTTCTCTTCATCATATTGACATCAATGACAACACAAAATGTCATTATGTCCTCATACCGGTTCACATAATGCCAGCAATCTCCCCCTTTGGCATTGATGGCAATATACAAAGATATCTCTCCGTGTCACATCTTCTCCCCCAATTTTTGCAGATATCTTCTCTACTTCACATCTTCTCCCCCTTTGACAACAATGCCAAAGTGGAGGCACAAGCTTCCCTGTTCCATTATGCTACTCCCCCTGAGGAGTAGCATTCTTCAACACATCAATCCCCAAAAAAATTGACTATGCAATACCTGACTGATGTGGAGCATATGCCTTTAGTTTACCTCCTCAAGGGGCAACACCCCTAATTCACCTCTTAAGTACATAAATGTAGCCTTTGGGAGAGGCTTGGTGAATATGTCTACTAACTACTCCTTACTGGAAACATGTTCTAGTGCAATCTCTTTGTTCTGAACCTTTTCCCTCAAGAAATGATACTTAAGCTCAAAGTGCTTGGTTCTAGAATGTAAAATCGGATTTTTGGAGATGTTAATTGCACTAGTATTGTCACAAAATATACTTACCAGTTCAGATATAGGAACTTTGAAGCCATTTAATACATGCTTCATCCAAATTGTCTAAGTGTAGTTCATGAAAGCTGCAGCATACTCTGCTTCCGCTATAGACTGAGAGATACAACTTTGCTTCTTACTCATCCATGAGACCAGTCTACCACCGAGAAATAATGCACCACCAGTTGTTCTTTTTCGGTCATCTACATTACCTTCCCAATCAACATTTGTGTATACTTTCAAGTTGAAATCCTTGCTATATGGATACCACAATCCATAATCAACAGTTCCCTTCAGATACCTAAGAATCCGCTTGACTACAACCAAGTGGGATTCTCTTGGGCTTTTCTGGAACCTTGTAGTAATGCCAACTGCATGTGCAATATCTGGTCTGCTATGCACTACATAATGCAACTTACCAATCATTAATTGGTATTCCTTCTCATCAACCAATACTGAGACATCCTCTTTGGATAGTTTACAACCGGTCACCATCGGTGTACCAACCGGTTTGCTATCTTCCATGCCAAAGGTCTTCAACACCTCTTTGACATACTTGGACTGAGTGATAAATATTCCATCTTTCATCTACTAGATCTATAGTCCAATGAAGAACTTAATCTCCCCTATGAATGACATCTCAAATTCTTTCTTCATCTCATCTACAAACTCATGACTCATCTTGTCATCTCCACCAAAGATAATGTCATCAACAAATACCTCACAGATCAGGATCTGATCTCCTTCAGATTTCAAGTAGATATTGCTATCTTCGCTTGTTCTCTCAAATCAAATCTCCACAAGATGGGAATGTAGATGTTCATACCATGCTCTAGGTGCCTACTTTAGACCATATAAGGCTTTATGTAGCCTACATACTATGTCACTGTCTTCAGATAGGGCAAACCCATTTGGTTGCTCTATATACACCTCCTCTTCAAGTACACCATTTAGGAATGCAGATTTTACATCTATTTGATATACTTTGAATCCTTTAAAAGCTGCATATGGAAGAAGCATACAAACTCCTTCCAATCTGGCTACAGGAGCAAAGGTTTCTCCATAGTCTTCTCCTTCTTCTTGGCATATCCTTTGCACACCAATCTAGCTTTGTTCCTAATCACTGTGCCATCCTCATTCAGCTTATTTCTAAAGACCCATTTAGTACCAATGACATTTTTATGCTCCGGTCTGGGTACCAAAGACCATGTACCATTTTTCTCTATCTGGTCAAGTTCCTCTTCCATTGCCTTGATCTAGTCTTCATCTTTATGTGCCTCTTTGAATGATTTAGGCTCAAATTCAGAGATCATACATGAGTTTTCTCTGACCTTTCTTCTTGTAAGGATTCTTGCATCCTTATCTCCTATGATCTTCTTAGGATCATGATTCAGCTTGACATACTGAGGAATGGTCTTGATAGATTCCTCTTGCTTTTCTTCTTCATCCTCATCTCCATCAGTATTAGCATCCACATCTACTGGTGTAGGAACACTGTTACTGGTACTTGGTTGACTGACAACCGATTCCTAGAAGGTTACAACCGGTTCATTTACCGCTTGCTCATTGCCGGTTTCCTCAGTTTTCTCAGAGGTTTCATCAACTCTTACATTGATGCTTTCCATAATTCTCGGAGTCCTATTATTGAAACACTTGAGAGCTTTTCTCTTGGTGGAATACCCTAGGAATATTCCCTCATCACATTTTGCATCAAATTTGCTTAGGTGTTCGCTCCTCTTGATGTAACATTCACTACCAAACACTCTAAAGTAGCTAACCATAGGTGTCTTACTGGTCCAATACTCATAAGGAGTTTTATCCTTACCTTTCTTGATGAGTATCTGATTCATTGTGTAGACTGCATTGCTCACCGCTTCTCTCCAAAAGGTGTGGGCTACCTTTCCTTGAATCAACATAGTTCTAGTTGCTTCAACCATAGTCTGGTTATTCCTCTCTGCTAGGCCATTCTGCTATGGAGTCCGGGGGGCAGACAGTTGTCTCTTGATGCTATGTTCTTCATAGTACTTGTTGAATTCACCGAAAGTGAATTCCCCTCCTTGATCAGTTGTCAGGAACTTGATCCTTTTACCGCTTTCATTCTCCACTAATGCTCTGAAAGCTTTGAACTTTATAAAAGCTTCAGACTTATCTTTCAATAATGTGACCCACATCATTCTTGAGCAGTCATCAATGAGAATCATGAAGTACCTATCACCCTGCACACTCCTAGTTTTCATAGGACCACACAGATCAGTATGCACAAGATCAAGCAAATTGTCAGCAGCGAAAGGTTTACCTTTAAAGGTTGAGGAAGACATTTTCCCCAATTGACACTCTCTGCACAAGGTATTATCTGGTTTGCTTAGCACCGGCAACCCTCTAACTTCCTTGATCTTACTAGCCTTCACAATGTTATCAAAGTTTACATGGCAGAGTCGCCTATGCCATATCCAGCTATCATCAAATTTAGCCATAAAACATGTACTTATATTTGCATTTAGCTAAAATAGGTTACCTTTGGTCTGCATGCTGGTGGCCACCAATTCACCATTCTTTCCTTTGATTTTGCACACTCCTTTCTTGAATTCCAGAGTGAGACCACTGTCATTCAGCTGGGCAATGCTCAGAAGGTTGTGTCTGAGACCATCAACCCAATACACACTGTCAGCACTACTCTTTCCATTCAGAGAGATGGACCCTCTGCCTTTGACCATGCATGGTGCATCATTACCAAAGTGAACCACACCACCATCATAATCTTCCAAGGATAGAAACTTGCTCTGGTCACCAGTCATATGGTGAGAACATCCACTGTCAATGATCCACTTATTGGAATTATCAAACCGGGAGACAAGAGCCTTCTTGTCTGACACATCTTCTGATTCTTCATCCGTGACGCCTTCATCAAATGCCATAAAACAGTTTCACTGGTTTCCTCCTTTGAATTTCTTGAACCTTTCTGGTTTGTCCTTGTTGTCACCATTAGGACAGTTTACAGCAATATGTCCTATCCGGTTACAAGAAAATCATTTCAAAGGAAGCTTACCTCTGTATTTGTCAGTTCCCTTAGGAAGTTTCCTAGCAAGAAGAGCTTCAAATGCCATCAGAATCTCCTCATCATCCATTTCACTGCTCTATCTTGGTTCACCACTAGTGCTAGCTTATTTTCCTTTTCTGGATGGTACAACAAAAGCTTTGAAAGTTGATTCAGTCTTTTCAACACTGCCATCAAAATTGTTTAGCTCATAGGCTGTCAACTTTGCAATGATGGAGTCTAGGGATACCTTAGTCTTGTCTATTGATCTCAGCTCCTGAATAGCAGCAACCCTTATTGCATAGACCGGTAATAAGGATCTCAGGACTTTGCTTACCATAGTGGAATCTTCCATTTTACCACCTACACTCTTGATATCTCCAACAACGGTTTTGATTCTTATTCCATACTGTTGAATGGTCTCACCTTCAACCATCTGCATGTCTTCAAAATTCCCTCTAAGGCTTTCTTCCTTAGCTTGTTTTACATGCTCATCATCACCATAGATATTTTCAAGAGTATCTCATACCTCTTTGGGATTTACCTTATCTTGGACATCAATAAACTCAATGTCAGATAAACTACTAATTAGGGCTTCCATAACTTGCCCATTCTCCTGCATCTCTCTTTTTTGGTCATCAGTGAGAGTACCAGTAGGGGCAATATAGGCATTCTCAACATAGCTCCAGTGTTGAGCACCCATGCTTCTGATGTATATCTTCATTCTGTCTTTCCATTTAGTGAAGTTTTCTCTGTTAAAATTTGGACCTTCCCTCTTCATCATTAGACTGGGATCTTTACCTCAAGCGGTTAAGCTTATAACATAGAGGAACTGGAGGATGCTCTGATACCAATTGATAACTCAATGATGAATGGATAGTACCAAACTGGTACTGAGAGGGGGGGGGGGGTGAATCAATACAGACAAAAACACAATCTTAAACCGGTTTGTCAGCAAACACTGTGCATTGACAAACAAACAGTAACACCGGTCTTTAAATAGAGTACAACCGAAAAAATCCAAAATAACTAAGACAAGCATAAACCGGTTGACACTTATCTTCTATAAAATCTAACACTTCATTTCCATTTCACCCTAATGCATGAACAGGTAATCTATCATCAAAGATATATATATAAACAACTAGATCAACATGATTCACTGCTTGACAGAAAACAACATAGCATCACATATGACACACATATTTTCCACGTGGAAACCCAACTGGGAAAAACCACGATGGGGATGAATACCCACAAGCTTGTTTTTGAACTCTTTAGAAGTCCGCTCTGTTAGGAGCCTTGTCTGGTTAAAGATTGATACAATAGGTTCTGTTAGGAACTGACCCTGTTAGGGATCACCTTGTTAAGGGATGGCTAGAATACCCAGTTAAGGGTTAAACCCTGTTAAAGGTTACCTTGTTAGAGGATTTCAAGAACTCAATGGTTTTGAGTCACCCTGTTAAAGGATTTACAGCAAGCTGATTAAAGCTACCCTGTTAAGGGATTTTTCAACTGTTGAGGTGGTTAGAGATCAACAGGTATTTCAATGATCTGGTAACAGCACTCAATGCCAATGCAGATCCGCTTTAGCTCCTCTTCACCTTCTGCACTTACACTCTACAAGTATCACTTCTCTCCTCTGGTCTGGCAAGAATCATGTATCTCTTCTCTTAGATACATACACACAAATTTTGCCAACAACCTCAGAAAGAAACACAACATCGACCTTTTAGAAAAATAGATAGGTTGGTACCATAAACCCTAAACCCTAAACATGTTAGGTTAAGGAATTCAAATGGTCCAATCCTAACCATTGAGCACACTGCATTAAATGCAATAGTCTTGATCCAATCTCAAGACATTCTCTATCATTCATTTTCCACCGATTTCATGGTGGTTGATAACCCATCACACATTATCACCGTTTATAGACTTCGCACATTCCCGAGGTAGATAGGAACAATCTCCTTCATGCACGATCCTTCAAGCACACAAGGATTATGTGGCAACATGATCTATTCTTCATTACCATGCTAACTCATCACACAAAGTCATCGGTTGAGCCACACATGCTTGAAGCACTTCAACTGGAAACCTTGAAGTTGAGACTACCAACTGGTAGTCACACAACGCTTCCATGTGCCGGTTCCCATAATCATATGCCGGTTGACCTTGAACAAACACACTGCTTCACTTGGGCACAAATGTCGGTTCATAGTGTTATACTAGTTCTCTTCTCTTCATCATATTGACATCAATGATAACACACAATGTCATTATGTCCTCATACCGGTTCACATAATGCCAACAGAATAACCCAAGAAAATTCCTTCATCACATCTTGCATCAAACTTCCCTATATCCTCATCTCTTTTGATATAACATTTTCTTCCAAAAACTCTAAAATATCTAAATGTAGGAACATGACCAAACCATAGCTCATAAGGAGTCTTACTAGAATCACCTTTTATAAGCACCCGGTTGAATGTGTATACAATAGTGCTAACCACTTCTCTCCTTTGTGCAACATTTCGTTCAATCAGCATAGTCCTAGCAGCATCCAAAATAGTTTTGTTCTTCCTTTCAATAACTCCATTCTGCTGGGGGGTTCTAGGAGCAAATAACCATCTACTAACTCTATTCCTCTCACAAAATGAATCAAACTCACTGGATGTGAATTCTCCTCCTCTGTCAAATCTCAGGCACTTTAGTTTCAACCTTATCTGTCTCCACCTTAGCTTTGAATATCTTGAATTTCTCTAGTGCTTCTGATTTCTCCCTTAGAAAGGTAACCCACATCATTCTAGAGTAGTCATTGATCAACAACATGAAATATTTGTCACCCCGCATGCTTTTCACTCTTGTAGCACCACACAAGTTAGTATGTACAAGATCCAATAAACCATTAGATGTATACAACTTACTTTTAAATGAGATTCTTGTTTGCTTTCCCAACTGACATTCTTTACACACTGGATTAGAAGGTTTTACAATTTTAGGCAAATCTCTAACAA
The DNA here is from genome assembly GCF_030272615.1 of Cryptomeria japonica. Classification (NCBI taxonomy): domain Eukaryota; kingdom Viridiplantae; phylum Streptophyta; class Pinopsida; order Cupressales; family Cupressaceae; genus Cryptomeria; species Cryptomeria japonica. The sequence continues at coordinate 110,256,479 of NC_081413.1, read as the reverse complement.
CTTGAGTAAAACTTATCCTTATCATGCAGTCAAAATTAACATGACACATCCTTCTATGACACAACCAACTTTCATCAATCTGAGCAATCAAACAACTTTTCTCACTGACATTCAAGTGAAAGATATTACCTTTAGTCTTTGTCCCTGATGCAATATCTATACCGAAGGTATTTAGAATCTTGCATTTACCATTCTTGAATTGCAAATGATATCCCTTGTCAACCGTCTATCCAGCACTCAAAAGATTATGCTTTAGACCTTCATCATATAAGACATCATCATTATTATTCTTACCATAAAAGGAAATAGAATCTTTACCACAAATCACACAAGCTTTATCATCTCCAAATCTCACTATGCCACCATCATACCTCTTCATATTCACAAATTTGCTTTTATCACCTGCCATATGATGTGAACAACCGTTGTCAATTACCCATTCATCTTTCTCTTCAATCTTAGTAGCCAAAGATTTCTCCTCAATAATGCAACTTGTAGAATTCACTGATACTAGATCATCTTCCTTGATAGCAATAAGTGCAAATTCATCTTTTGAATTCTCATTCTTAGATTCTTCATTTATCACACCTTCATCAGTAGTGTAATAACATCTCTTTGATCATGCTTATCATGCTTCTCATATCTATCATACTTATTAGATCTATCATGCCCTTCATGCCCTTCATACTTATCATACCTTGACATTCTCTTAGGACACCTAGAAGCAAAATGTCCTATCTTATTACAAGAGAAAAATTTCAAAGGAAAATTTCCATCATGCTTACCAGCTCCTTTAGGCAATCTCCAAGAAATAAGTGCTTCAAGCTCATCCAAGTCCCTTTCTTGTTCTTCCATCTCTCTCATTTCTCTTTTATATCTAGAAACCCTAGATGAACTCTCTCTCGGATCATACTTTTGCTTCCTAGATACATAGGCTTTAAATGCAGTCTCAATTTTACCATGTGATTCTCCAAATTCATTTAAATCAAATGCAAAATTTTTACCAACCAACATGTCTCTTGTTACAATAGTCACACTTCATATCTCATCAATAACAGCTACTTTAGGCTTGTAAGCAGGAGGCAAGGATCTCAGCACTTTAGCAACAATCTCATCTTCTTCAAGAGTTCCACAGACATATCTAATGTTCATAACAAGTTCGTTCACTTTAGCCATAAAGGATGTTATGTTCTCATCTTCTCCCATCTTCAATGTCCCATACTTTCCTTTCAAACTCTGCAACTTAGCAACTTTAACTTGTGCATCTCTTTCATACAAGGTCTCTAACTTTTTTCAGATTTCATGTGCAGTCTAAAATCCCATCACATTAGTCATCTTTGAATCGGTCAAGGAACTTAGTAATGATTCCTTAGCTCTTGTGTTATATTCAACATCCTTGATCTCAGTAGCAGTAATTAGACCATTCTGAGGAACATTGCAGACATTCTTTGTAATCTTCCAATAATCATCTCCAAGACATTTCAAGTGAACTTCCATCTAATCCTTCCATACAGTATAATTATTTTCATTAAATCTCAGACTCTCCTTCTTGAAAACATAGGTTTCCATTTTGGATCTCCTCAAGAGGTCAAGCTTCTTCTAGAGGATCTAGCTCTGATACCAATTGTTGGCAACAACAATGAAGGAAAACTGAGAGTGGGGGTGAATCAGTTTTCACCAGATTAAATAATTTAAGTACAATCTCATATCTAATCAACTGCAACAAGAATAAAGATAAACAAAATAACAACAACACACATAAAACCAATATTTTGACATGGAAAACCCGGTTAAGGGAAAAACCACGGTGGGAACCTACCTGCAATAAGATGATACTCTGCAGTAGTATGTGTAAATATTACAATAAGGAATGCACATGCATTCAGGCACACTACCTAGAGATCACTGCTCAAAATATGATAACCCAAAAGGCTACAACCCTCAGGGAATGTTCATTACCTTACAATAATATTCAGACTACAATCCAATTTAGATGAACTAAAAGAATAGCATCTCCTAATGCTTGATGATAGTTCTGGTTAAGCTAATTTGTCTACCATACACCACTTTCTACTCAATACACCACACCAAAAGATGAATTCTCTTATTCACACATACACCACTCTCTGATAATATAGACACAACATTGATACCCAAATTACATGAATATGACACCTATTTATACAAATCATCAACCTTGACTACAAGGTAAGCTCAACCTCAAGACTTAATTACAAAATTACATCACACGATACATAAATAAACCACAAGACTAATACAATGCCATAGATAACATAGCATGGACCCAAATCAAATCCTCAAACATGCAACACCACCAGAAATCTCACCAAGATCAACCACAACATGCTACACCACTGAAAATGCTGCATAACACAAAGAATGTCACCAGACCCATAAGATCTTCAATAATGCACACAATGATTAATGCAGAACACCACAACAAATAAGACATGATTAGGAAACACCAACAAGCATATTAGAACCATCCGCAATAGTTGCACCAACACCACTTCATCAATTCAACAATCAACGCACTAATACTCAAGAACACTTCAACAACAACAACTTGGACAAGAAAGATAACTTGTGGAGAAGAAAATCACGAACCATCTGAATTTAAGATACACATGAACATCCCAAACACTCTCCCAAAACTGCAACCAAAGATATGATCATACCATAGCTCAATAGAAAAAATACTAGAACACTATAACACAGCCAACTCAACTTCTCTACAATCATTAGAGCACCAAAACACATGATTATGTTGACATCAGTGACAACAACATATCCTAGTAGCAACAATATCCAATATTAAGTGCATAATCTATATCTTTAAAAAATGATTACAAATATGAATTAATTAATTGCATATGAATCAAATCTGAAAATGCAAATAAGAAGCAAGCATAAGACACATCAGGTTTACCAAAATGTAAAGTGGAAAATTCGGGGCTTAGCAAATTCACCACATGGAAGGGAGAAATCACTAAGCCAATTTTCACTTTGAGGACTTTACATTCAAAGGAGGGGGACGAATCTACTAGATCCAATCCTAAATGATGCAAGGACTGAATACTAAGTAGATTAATTATGTTTGGAATGTATTTGACCCTCTTTTGTAAGTTGACTAGTTGAATTAAAACTAAGTGCTGGAAATGAAGACAAATATGAGAAAACAATGAGCTACAGAATTCAGGATTCAGTCATGCACCTAGATCTAAGAAGCTTGAGATGATCTGAAGCTTCTCTATGAAATCTGCCAAAAGTTACATGAACCATGTGTCCGGACCAAGTTGCCCTCCTATCGGTCCTCTGAACCTTCTACACGTCGAAAAGGGTTTTTCCGTCTCTGCAAATAAACCTTAATTTCAAAAGTACAGTTGTGCATCTACTTTCTACACACAGAAGAAAAGGGAAATGTGTTGGGAATAGAGGTTTGCCTTTAGGTCAATCCCTAGTTTTGGAATTAACCAAGTGTTTGAAATAATGTAATTGAAATGACTGAAAGTAGAAATCCTCCTCTTTGAGGGGATGTTGAATTGATTGAGAATGAAATGTTTATACCTCCTTGTGAAGTAGTTTTGCTTGCCTCAACATGGAATTATGATTTCATGAATTAGAATGATGATCTCCTCTTCAATGTTTGAAATATTGACTCTATTGCTACTTCAAAGCTTGAAGGAAGACTGAAAATGCTCAATTTCTCTTGAATGCTCAAATTCTTGATCTCTTGAATGCTTGGATGCTTGATTGAATGGATTGTCAAATGAGAGGGGAATCCCTCTTATATACTTTCACATAGGATTAACTAATTAATTTTTTTACTTGAGCCAACATAGAGGGGATTTTCTAGCTTCAAATTTGAGATAGGCTAGGGAGAGGGGTCCAAGATAGTCCCCATTAAGGGAGACCATGGCGCCATGACTTGTTCCTATTGAGTGCCCTGGTCCTACTCTAATTTGGGGCAAGATCAAGGTGCAGGAATGATGCATTACTGAGTTGCATGGATTTTTTGATATGTGTGAGCATAATCAAGTCTTCGATCAGGCGGAGGGGTGAAAACACTAAGGTGAAGACCCAAATGCAGTTGAAAATTGCAAGGGGTGCAATTTTAGGATGTTACAGTATAGTATTATCATCATAGTGACCTCTAGACCTAACAAATATCTCTATCTATTTCATCACTACCTCAATACTTACATCATCTGCATTAAAGTGTAGGTTCAGTATCACAATACCTTCTTTACCATACAAGGTTTAGAGGGGTATTACATTCTTGTACAACTCGTTAAATACTTTTACATACCATTGTTTAGATATGAAATTTTTGTGATTTATCATCTTAAATACAAGATATTTTAATATTATTTATTTCACTACTTGTAATATTGGAATTGAGATCCTAGACTAACATGTGCATTAACCTAGGTCGATTTGTTGAATACATAAGAGTATTGAGAGGAGGGTTGAATCAATACTTAAACAATTTCTTTGATTTTATCAACAACAATTCATCAAATGTAATTATCTAACTACAAGAAGATAGACACAAAAGCAAATAACCATAACACTAGATTTATGTGGAAAATCTAACAAGGGAAAAACCACAGTGAGAAAGTTGCTTAGAGCTACTGTCCAAATCGAGTCTCACAATAATATAAAACAAGGTTACAAGTTTGTTTTAGGGCTACAACCCAAAGAAGCTACAAATCCCTAAAATAAATTTTTAGGATATCTTTGTTTTAGGGAATCTACCCAACGAAGAAACTAATCCCTTAAATACAATTGATAGGATTAGAATATGAATAATTTTGATGTCTTAACTCCACTAAAAAGTCAACATTGATTAGCTATGCAACATCAACTACTTTTGGCTCACTACCTTGAAAATTCACTCTTTTATTGCTAATATAGTCTCTCACTTTTTCAACAATCTTGATCTTCTATATATATACATCCTCCACAATATTTAGAACTTTAGTCTCATAAAATTGTGACCCTAGCAATTTTTTACTGTATTAGGGTCCTCATGCATGCGATTTGAATCCTCTAGCCTAATCGGAGACTGAAGATTGCTCAGCTTGCGAAAACAACTTCTTCCTTGGCCTTTGCATCACCCTGACCGTATTTTGCCTTGGAGAAAGGGGTAGGACAGGGGCATGGTGCCACTATCCCCCCTTGGACAGGGGGGTTGTGACCTTATCCTCCCAGGAAAGGGGTGTGGTGCCCATGTCCCTGCCCTATTTTGGGGCAGGACCCTTCCTAGAGTATGCATTGTAGGCTATGCCTCGGGCGAGAAACTCCCCCGATGTCAGCCCATGATGAAATTCAAATCCACTAACATGTATTTAAGGGGCATTCTTCCTCTCATTTGCATAAGTGAAAATTTGATAAGTTGGATAGGTCGAAGTTGGAGAGATTCAAGTTGCACAAGTGATCAAGCATTCAAGCATTCTTTTCCAGCATTGAGAATTCTCAAGTCACCCTTCAAGGCTAGGTGTTGCATTCAAGTCAAGGATTCAACCATTTAAGAGGAGATTGATTTCAACATTAAATTCCACACAAGCATTTCTATCAACATTGCTACTACAACCTCCCTTGAGGTGATTTACAATCCAGTCTTTCATTTATATCTACTTGCAAGTACTTTCTTTCATTACTTGGTTAATTCCAAAACTAGGGTTTGACCTAAAGGAAAACCCCCAATCCCAACCCAATTTCCTCTCTTTTTTGTGTGTAGGTTGTAGGTGCGCAACTGTACTTTCAGATTCGGGCTTCATTAGCAAAGGCGAGAAAACACTTTTCGTTTTGCAGATTTTTCAGAGGACCGTGTACATTCCCACCACAGTCCGAGAAACTTTTCCTCAAATTTGTAGGACAACTTCATCTCGACATTTTACTGCCACATCTAGGTGCATAGCTTCATCCCATATTCTGATCTCAAGTTATAATCAATTCTTTGTCACTTTTGCACTACATAATTCAATCAATTCATTTCCAAATCAAACAAGGAAGAGGGGATCAACTTAGCATTCCCAATTCATTCAGAATTCAATCTGCCATCTTTGTGTGGAGATATCGGATCTAGTGAATTAACTTCTCCCCCTTCCTAATGTAATGGTGAAAAGTGCTTGAATGGTAATCAATAGTGAAACTCTCATCTCTCTTTGAAGGAAAGGGTTGTTTTTCTTCTTGATTTATCATTCACCATTTTCCCACCATTACAAGAACATAGGTGTGTGGGGTTATCTTTTCCTCCATTGTTTGCCTTTGCAAAAGTTCGATTTGAGTGTCTTTGTTTGCTCTTCTTAAATCTATAATTGTGAATTTTTAATTTGCCACCTACACACAAAAGAAGATAAATTATGTTGTTGAAAGGGGTTTGCCTAAGTCAAGCCCTAGGTTTGAAATTGACACTATAACTGAATTGAAATTGAAATAGAATTGAAGTGTAAATTAATCCTTTAAAAGGTCAGAGGCTAGATTTGAATTGAAATGCTAGAATAAGAATTTTATACCGTGATGAGTCCTGCTTTGAAGTCTTCACACAAAGCTTAATGTCATCATGTAAGAATGTAGAAATGTCTTCATAATATCTTGATCATGGATGCCATCTTGAATACTTGACCTCTTCTTCATTATCTTGGTAATGCTTGATTGTTTTCTCACTTGAATTATCTTGATAGGAATTGAGTTCAAAAAATTGAGTGGTGATAGACTTGTCTCAAATGAGGGGGTAAGGATTTCTTTTATACCTCACCTCATGAAATGTGTTGAAATTTCAAAGCAAGTCAACATAGGAAGGGAATTCTTACCCATATTTTATGACCATTGGAGGGTCCAAAATTTTCCTGTCTGTAGGTGGACAAGAGCGGTTGTGATGCCTTTGTCCAAGGACAAGGATGCCCGGGACGTCCTTGTCTATCCTATCAAGGCTAAACAAAGCACCATCGACTAGATGCTAGGTGAAGAGTGAAATTTAAAACCGGTGTGAGTAAAATCAAACATGATCAAATCACAAAAGGCTATAATGATAAAGGGAGCCCTAAGTGAGGATGAAAATGTATAGGGATACAATTTAGGATGCTACAAGTTGGTAGTATGATGTTTTGGTAAGATAAGTATAGATAGTTATAGAAAGTAGGTTGGTTGTAGTCTGAGGTTGTAATCCTTTTTGGATAATCATGTTCCCCATTACAATTGTGAAATGGCAGAATTTTGTATAGATAATTATAGTAAGTAGATTGGTTGTAGTTTGAGGTCGTAAGATGTTTTGGGTGCTCGAATTATACATTAAAATTGCATATCATAAACTTTCTGCCCATAAAAAGATTGGAAATGTAATATTTTTTTATATCAATAATATGGTTGTGACTTTGAAGAGTCACATTAATCTATCAAAAAAAAAGGAATAAGGATCCAAGTTGGAATATCCAACTATTGAATATTAGGTTTTCTTGAATGTAGATCAAGATGTTAATTTTATAAAGATTCTAATATCAAATAGAGTATTCCAAATAAGATGGGAACCTAAATTTTTGAATTGTGAAGAATATTTTGAGTTCTTTATGTATTTGGTTGGAAATTTTAATGTTAAATTAAAAAATAGGATCATAAGAAAAATTTGTAATCCCATATAAATTACTCATTGATGTGGATATTCCTCTATACTTATCATGGACACAACTATGAAAGTGGTTATACTTAAACTCATATTGGAAATTATTCTTAAAATTTTGAGGGATGCTGGGTATACTAGTTATATATGTTCTCAATGCTTCATTTCTCTATTGATAAATTTAACTTATTTTGATACCTTTTGATGGAAACAACCTCCCACATCTACACATGGATATTGCGTGATGGCTTACACCCACACACCTATGCTATGATTTTAGATGATAACAACTTTCTACAAACTACTGCCAAAATAGTGATAGGAATAGAATAGAAAAAAAATTGAATTAGGTAATAGAACATGTTGGCCGACAGGAAAAGAATAGTAAATAACTGAATTTTGTAATAGAACATGTTAAGTGATAAGAACTTCAAGTAAGCCGGTAAATACATAGAGAAACGCAAATATAATTTCTGAGACAGACAACACAATAAATACTTTATTTTGTAACATGTAAAGATGACAATCAGATGATATAACATTATCCATCACTATGATGGCCTTAAACCTATTCAACCTCACCACTTCCTATTGCTCATATCACACTTCAATTCCTTTTGCTTCCTTCAGCTCAAACCCCCATCCTTCCTCCATTGATCTTCTAAACTCTAATTGCTTTTGTCTACTAGGCTTCTTTTATTTTCATGTTCACATCCTTCTATTCACTCTCATGCATTTGGCCTTCATCTAGTCAGCCCTCTTCTTTGATTTGGCCTCCACAAAGATTAAGTCATTGTTTATCCTTCCTCGTGGTCTGTCTCCCTTTGTTTGACCCTTTTTTCGTTCTCCTTCAATATTGGCCACACCTCTGCAATAGCTTCCCATGACCTTATATTTGATTTGTTTTGAGCTATTCCTCTACTCTAACTGCTAAGATTCTAACTATTTGCTTCTACATTGTCTTCAATTGTTCACCTTCCCTTGCCATAGGTAACTAATCGTTCTTTTCGAATTGTCCAACTTCTTGTCCATGTGACGACAGAATCCGTATCTGTCAAAATTGAATTCATACCAATCAAAGTAAAATAAAACAAAAACAAAAAATAGGTTAACTCAATGCTCCTGCATTACCTTTGCCAAAAGCCAATTTGGTAGGTAAAACTAACATTTTCCTTATCACTTCAATTGATATTGTAGCAAATTGGGTCGCATTCAATATTCTAATCTATTTAGGTCTAACTTTAATTACTTGCACAAACTATAAAATTTTATAGTGAAGATGGATTGGAAGTGATATATGTCCTTGTAGTATATGTCCCTAGTTTGAATCCAAAAGGGTGAACATATATGGTGTAATTTTTTTGAAAATCTCCTTCATGTACAAGGATTAATTAATTTTTATAAGTTCAAGATCAAAGACCTTTTTGGTTAGGTTAATCAACACATGTGTGTCTTTAAATGCAAGTTTACATAAGATTGAGAAAGGTGACATAAGAATTTTGAACAATTAAAAGTGTGGATTGATTTGATTTCTCTTTTTCTCCTAGGTAGTTGGTTTCATATGCTATTCATGATGCCATTGACCACTAGGTTTGTCTCCATATTTATATTCTCATTCATTTGATAGCCATCTATATTATTCATTTCATGTCAAGTATTGCCACTCATCATACTAGTGTAGCTCTAGCTCCATCTTGTTAGGTAATTTGTATTCTCCATTCACTAGCCTTGAAAGGCAATTCATACTAGGACCACCCTAAAAAGGTATTAACTCACTTGTGTATAGTAGTATAGTTCATTTCCCTTATAATGTCATTTGGGGAGGGGGGGCACTACTAGGATTTGAATCATTATTTTTTTTCTAGTGCTATGAGGTTTTGAAATATAATATCATCCAAATAAAAAAGAGTACACAACTTTGAGGCATGGAAGAAATTAGGGATATCTTAGATTGGCATGATTACTCATGTAGTGTATCTAAACCATATGATGTTGTGAGCCCTTTCTTCTACAAATACACTATATTTTTTAGCTTAATTGGAAGTCAAATGACACCCCTTCTTAAATACCTTGACCTATAAATCTATTGGCTTGTCTATGAACATAATTAATCAACACAATTGCATTAAAACCTAATTGCATGGAATTCTCATACAAATATACAAAAACTATTTCTTTGAACATTAAGGATTGAACTCTTTGAATGCTTTATGAAAAATAAAAGGAAAAAAGTTGTTATATGTAATTGAGCCTCTATGAAGCTTTAAATTGAATTATCACTTAATCACACACCGCATTAAATTTCAAATGTGACGCATGTAGTGATAACATCTTGCTTAAATATCCTTTAATTTATATATATCTATATAAGCATTGTTGAAAATTATTTGGTGTAATGACCAACCATAACAAATTATCAACATCTCTCTTTCCAATCATAAACAAGTGTCACATAGCAATGCCCCTACCATTGCAAAATGTTTGAATTTAGAAATAATGTTTGGTGTAACAACCCACTATCACATCTTGTCAACATCCCTCTATTACACTATAAACAGTAACAATAATAATAGGTGTTTAATAGTTATTCAATGCCAACGCATTATGTTCAACAATTAATTTATGTATTGTACAATGATCCATCTAAAACTCACAAAAAATACAACAAAGATATTAATTTGAATGTTAAAAATACAAAGTCAATGATAGTTATAACAAATTACAACTAGGTAAAAATAATTAGTCACCAATAAAAATAAAAAAATTAAATAGATTGAAAATAGTTAATCACCGATAAAAAAGAACTTCCTAATCTCATAAAAAAAATCAAACACATATTCACTTAAAAATTATAATAATATAACATTATATCTTTAACACACATAAATAACATTTAAAAAAAAAAATTATTTTTACTTTCAAATATTTTACAATGCTAAAAATTAATCACTCCACAACATTCATTTCTTCAAACTACTATATGACAAAGACTACATTACAATATTGTTAATGGTTCCTTTCAACAAAACCTTAAATTCTCCATTTCATCTCCTTATTAAAGCTTCAATGTTACTAAAGTCAAATTCTTTTTTTAATAGCCCAAGGAACCAATTTTCAAATATATATGGTTTCATGATGTAACTTCAAGGACCACATTCATTGAAAGGAGGAAAAGTATATAATACAAAATGGAAAGTGAAAGGAGGAAAAGTATATAATACAAAATGGAATGTGAAAGGAGGACACATTATTTATTTACAAATGAGTTGGTCCTATATTTCCTAATTTTTGAAGTACATCTCATTTACTTAAATTGATAATGTATCTCCATCAAGAAAGCCCCACTTTCCTAACTTACAATGAGTGATGTGATAATATTATCTTTTAATAATTTATTAAATTGTTTTTAAAAATAAAATAAAAGTATATGGTTGAAATTATATATATATATATATTTTGATGATTTTATATTAGACGATTTCATTAATATTCTTTAAAGTAATTCTATTTTTCTAATGAAATTTTAGTTTTTAAAGAGATTTTTTATTAAATATGTTAATTTATTTCATTATTATTAACTATCTTCTTTGTAATACTAATAAGACTCATGTTTATGGATTCTATAAGATCAATACATTAAAGATAATGATTAGGAAAAAGTTTAGAAATTAGTACCCTTAGCTCTAACAAATTCTAATATACCATTCAAATATTGGCTTGTCTCCATATATCAAGAAATTTATTGAATCTAATTTTGATGAGGGTTTTGAATGCAATTACTATGTTCTTTTCTTTATGATATGTTAGACATTACTTGTCTTTCTATATTGTTATAATTTTCTTAGGTGGCTACATCCATATCCATTTACTAAAAATACATTTAATTTAAAAATATTTTTGACTATATCAAAAATCAATTTTCATTTAATTTTTGTTATCCAACTAGATCTCTTGTAGCTAACTTAAAGCCAAAGTTGACCAAAACCCATGATTAATTTTGAAATCTGAAAAAGTGAGTCAAAATGGCACCCATAATTATAAACTTGATAGAGGAAGTTGTTATCCAAAATCTAGAAATACTTGGTGTAGAGATAAGATATTATTTTTTAGTGGTAATATGAGTCTGGAACCAATAACAATGTCAAATCAATCAAAATCACAAAATAGGACAATGTATCAAATACTATATATGAAGTGATGTAAAATAAATGAAAGAATTACCATAAAATATACGTTTTCCGAAAACTTAGAGGGTCACTCTCTTTACTAAATGAGCCTTAAATATTTTCAAATTATTAAATTAAAAAAATAAATTTGTAATGGTTATTTTTTGTAGTAAAAATTTTCTGATTATTTAATATTATTTAATTTATTGATTTACTAATAAAAAATTTATTTTTTATTTTTACGTCAAACGAACAAATTATATAATGTACGTATTTTAAGTCATTTTTATGAAAAAAGTTGTTATATGTAATTGAGCCTCTATGAATCTTTAAATTGAATTATGACTTAGTCACACACCGCATTGAATTTCAAATTTGACGCATGTAGTGACAACATCTTGCTTAAATATCCTTTAATTTATATATATCTATATAAGCATTGTTGAAAATTATTTGGTGTAATGACCAACCATAACAAATTTAATGACCAACCATAACAAATTATCAACATCTCTCTTTCCAATCATAAACAAGTGTCACATAGCAATGAGACCCTACCATTGCAAAATGTTTGAATTTAGAAATAATGTTTGGTGTAACAACCCACTATCACATCTTGTCAACATCCCTCTATTAAATTATAAAAAATAACAATAATAATAGGCATTTAATAGTTATTTAATGCTAATGCATTATGTTTAACAATTAGTTTATGTATTGTACTATGATCCATGTAAAACTCACAAAAAATACATCAAAGATATTAATTTGAACATTAAAAATACAAATTCAATGATAGTCATAACAAATTACAACTAGTTAAAAATAATTTGTCACCAATAAAAATAAAAAATCAAACACATATTCACTTAAAAATTATAATAATATAACATTATATCTTTAACACACATAAATAAGAACAAATTTTTCACTGGATCGGGAACTCGTTCGGCAACTATGTTGCAGCGGATTCCCTCATTCTCACTAAATCTAGGTTGGTTTATGCACGCTTTTGTGTCAATGTTGCAATTAATAAGGCTCTCCCCAACTTTGTTTCTCTAAAGTCGAAGTGGGGAAAATGGTCCCAAAATATTGTTTATGAAAATGCTACCCTCTTTTGTCAGAAATGTAATAAACAAGGTCATACTTACACTAAGTGTAAGACCCTAGTGTCTGTAGAACCCAAGCTTAAAGAAAAGGCCATTTTGGTTGATCCCATCAGCCCAAGTGTGCCCTCATCATCTGCTCCCTTGGGGCTGCCCAATGTGAATGAAATCCCTAAGGATTACCCCCACACAGACAAGATCTTTGAAATCTTAAAATCCCTGATGGTTTCTAAGAATATCGTTACCCCAACTATTCCCCTGGAAGAAGGTGAAATCCCACCATTGAAGAATCTTCTCCTTTCTCCTGATCCCTCGCCACCCCCCGGCTTGCCTTTGGAGAACAACTCCCCCATGCCCTCTGCTATTCCTATCCCCCCAACCCATCAAGCTTCCATCTTCAATGAAGTTGTGTCCCCCGCTATTGAGAATAAGTTGTTAATCACAACCCCCCCTTTTTCCCCTAGTAAGGAGGAAAGGTTTGTTCTAACAAAAAACTCCTTGACAATGTCCCCTCTTTTGAAGTTATCACCACCCGGATCTCCTCGGGCGGATAATGAAGAATGGATGATCCAGAAGAAGAAACCCAAGACCAAGAAAGCAGATATGGGGGGTACCGAAAATAAAGTCAGAAGACCCTCGGAAAGGGTGCTGAGACATAAAGTTATGGCTAGGGACATTGCAAGGGGCAGACAACTAACCCTTGATGGGAACAACAAAAATAAGAAATAAAGTTCCTCTCCTGGAACATAAGGGGTCTGAATAGTCCCTAGAAGCAATTTGTTATAGAACAATACATTTTGGAAATGAAAATTGATAATTGCCTTCTTTAGGAAGTCAAAATGTCCTACCAAAATTTTGCTTCTATTGCTGGTAAACTCTGGCCGGGGGTGGCTTTTTTGTATGTGGATGCTTTGGGGGCTTCTAGGGGCATTTCTACCCTCTAGGACCCCACCAATGTTTAAGGTAAGATATATGCTAGCACCCAGAACTTCTTAGCGTTACTTTTCAACAAGGCGAACACTGTTGGCAATTGTTTAACATATATGCCCCCAACTCCAAGGTAGGAAGACTGCTGGTGTGGGAGGAAATTTCTGAACTCATCTTGGCAAACCATAAGGCTCTATACATGCTAGCGGGAGATTTTAATATTCCCCTCTACCCCTTTGAGAAGTGTGGAGGTCTTGTTGTTACTACTTATCAAGTTGCCATTAGTTTTATATTCAAAGTCATACTATACATTCTAGTCGGTTAGCACTACCGAATCATGCAGTCGGTATATACACAAAGAAGTCGGTATGCATAGTCTAGTTGGTTATAGAATAAAGCAGTTACAGAACGCAGTATACACCGAACTGTCTACCAAGTATCTTTTTGAGACTACCGAGCAGTAAAGATGACACACCAAGTTGACATACACCGAGTGAAACGTGTTACTAGATACATTGAACCTGGACATGCATATGAAAACATGTTACAAGATCGAGGCACATCTAATCGTTATTACATTGGAAATTGCACCAGAAGATTGTGTATGATTACAAGGACAATTTAACCAATGAAATATTTTGTATAGTTATTCATTCGATAAATCTTGTTTGTAAGATCAAAGCAAAGAATTGGATCACCGTTTTAAGAGATCTATTTATACATCATGAGTTAAGAGCAAGGAGTGTGCATGTATGAATGTAGGAAGATCATTACAGAGACACAAAGGTCACCGAGAAGGTTTTCAGAGAACAGTCAAAGAAAAAAGTAAACAGAAGGGTTTACCGAGTTACTATATGGGTTACCGAGGTATGCTATAAGCAAGGTAATCTTATTCTGAGCACATAGAATCTGCTATAACATTTCAAATGTAAAGTTGCAGATATTTGTAATGATTTTATTGTAATATTGTGAAGTTGAAAGAGAAACCTTTAACAGGGTAAAAGACTCTAACCAAGTCTATAAATTGTAAAGCCTCTAACCAGGTGCAGCATTCAAAATAAATGTTGTAAAATCCTTTAGTAAGGTAGATCTAATAGATCTTGATACTCCTAATAGGGTATGCTATCAGAAATAGCTAAATGTAGCTCTAATCGAGCATTCTTTATTATTGCAGTAGTGAAGTTGTGGGTACCATCCCCACCGCAGTTTTTCTCTCTAACCAAGAGTTTCTGCGTAACCAAAACATATGTGTTATGGAGTGAATCATGATGATTGTTACCTATTTGTTTTAACTTTATTTTATGTTACTGCACTATTCAGTTTATGCATAACAGTAAAGTTATTATTCAAGAAAAGTTTTGAAGTACTAATTCACCCCTCCCCTCTCAGTACATTAGCTTTCCATATTGGGCCTAACAATTGGTATCAGAGTTGAATCTTGGAGAAGGGTTTAACCACCTAAAGAGAAAGATCTTATTAATGGAAGGCTATAAACAATCTCGGAGGATTGTGTATCTGCAAGAAGAGCTAGATCATGCAAATCAAGTGATTGTAGACATGCAAAGGCAAATGCAAAAATCTCTGAAAGTAAGAAGAAGATTATCTGATGACTTGCAGGATTCTCAAGAGTTAGTGGAACAAATTGAGACATCATTTGAGAATAGTATATTTGAAGAAACTGAAGAAATGATTGGAGTGTTGAAAGAAAAGAACAAAGCATTGGCTGATCAACTAAAAGCAATGAAAAGAGAACATGAACATTTCAGCACACAGATGACTGAAAATCTAGATGCATTAAGGACAGCTGAGGATAAAGCAAGAGATCTACAAAGAGAGAAACAACAACTTGAAGTCTTAGTATTTGATAAGAATGATGAAATCATAAGGTTGACTGGGATTCAACAAAATATGATAGATCAACTAGGTTATGCACATCATGAAGCAATTCTGAAGAATGATGAGAATCAAGCATTGAGACTTGAAGTATCAAGGTTGACCGATGAACTTGAAACAGAGAAGAAATCCAAAGAAACATTGAAGAAGAGTTATGAAGCATCAAAGATGTTGGATGAGCAACTGAATACAAGAAGACCCAACAAAGATGCAGGACTCAGTTACAAAGGAAAAGAATCTACCAAGAAAGGAATTCATACTACCGAGAGAGGAGAATCATCAAAGCAAGTTGGAAACAGGAATAAAATCAAAAGGAAGAAGCCTATTTGCTACTACTGTGGAAATCAAGGTCATACTGCTAACATATGCTAGATCAGAAAAGGTAAGCAACCGAATATCACTAAGTCAAATGATTATTGTTACAATTGCAATAAATATGGTCACACATCTAATCAATGTAGAACAAAGTCTGTTAACAACTATCAGAAGGCAAAATTCAAAGGGTTTTGTAAAAACTGCAATAGATATGGACATAGTACCAAGAAGTGCTGGCTTAAGCAAAAGAACCACATGTGGCCTGCACACCAAGCAAACACTAGAGGTTACCGAACTCACACAGATCCTTACCGACAATATGCAGCAGTACCATGGGATTACAATACAAGGATATGGTGTGAATGTTGTGGAAGATATGGACACATCAGAGCCAACTGTTTTATAAGGTTTGGAATGAACAACCGAAGATCATGGAGAAATCCTAGTATGGCATGTTTTCATTGTCACAAAGTTGGACATTTAGCTCGAGATTGCAGAGATCAACCTAGAGGAGACACTGAAGAGATAAACGAAAAATTCAAGATAATTTGGAAAAAGAAGGAAATCATGTCAGATGAAGAAAGCACCTTACCTACCGAGTTAGGTGCACCTATTCCAAATTAATCAGAAAAGGTATGAAGGGACTGCATTCTCTCAAGGTTAAAATCATAATAGTTCCTATTCTAGTATGTACTAAATTCAAAATCTGCATAGTTAAGATGCATTAGTAGGTTTGAAATTCTATCAAAAGTACTTTACAGGAAACCTGTCAAGTCGGTGAATACAGGAAGCTTTTCAAGTCAGTAAATGAGGGAAATTTGGTTACTCGGTTAAAATGAAAGAAATGAGAGTAAATCGGTTAAAGGTAAACCGAGTGCATTTAATATTTTGACCTAACCCACATGGAGCCCGATAAGGTATTTTGTGTACTTAAAGGTATTTTCGTGGTCATTTTCATTCACCAAGTTTTCAAGAGAGCAGAGCAGAGCGAATCAAGGCGATCAAACTTCATTCAAAGTGAATCCAAGGTATTTACATCAAATCTCATCACACTGTTAAGGTGGTTTTCCGATCTTTTCAAATTGTCATTAGCTACCGAGTGTGAAGTGTCTGCCATTTGTAAACCGTCAAACCCTAAGGATAGTTTGCTAAGTTTTATCTGAAATTTACAAATGGCACCCAAGATCCAAGATCTCATAGTTGTCAAGAATGTGGAGAAGCCCTCACTGAAATACACTTTGACTCCTAAAGTCGCCTCTGAACCGGATGACAAAACTGCCTTTTCACTCATCCTAGATCGAGTCTTGTTAGTCGAAGATGTTAGATTCTTCACCAAATGCCGAGTTGAAGAACTCGGTCATGTTGAGATTAGTGACACATATGATGAGCTATGTACCGATGGAAAAATGGATAGCAAGTACGAGAATATCAAAATCAAGGGATTAACTGAAGCCCTATCCTATCCCCGTGTGTTCAAACCCCAGTGGGTTAAGTTTGTTTTAAGCAGAGTTCATGATGATTTTATGTGGCTAAAGGAGCAACCATTCAAAATCACTAAGGAAATCATTCATGTGATCACTGGGTATCCTATCTATGATCATGCACGAGCACAGAAAATGATATCATAGAAGGAGTTAATTAGTTTAACTGGAGTTGAATCTGATTACCGAGGACTAAAACTATATAATGTCATTGATGCAAAACTTAAGTTTGCAATTAGAGTAATTGGTTACTGTTTCTTCCAATCAGCAAGGGAAAACAGTGTACCCTATGCAGTAGTTGACTTAGCCTACAAAATAGTGAAAAAGGGAATGAAAGTTGATTTATGTGAAGTGCTACTGAAGAACTTGTTTGAGAACCTAAACACAATAAGGAAGCCGAAGAAGAACAACTCGGCAAATACACTTAAGTTTGGTTCACTTCTTGTATGCATGTTTTTCTACTTTGAGAAGTTCTTTCCCTCAGTTGGTAAAGTAGTTTGGGAGCTACACCAACCAATCACCCATCAAATTAATGATTTTACCAAGAAATTGGGAGATAATTTCAATGATATCATGGATGACTACTTCAGCAAGTTTCAAGAAAAGATGCACAACAGGTACCGGATTCCACCACAGCTGGTAGAGAAATATAAGGATGATATATGTTTTGAGGTAGACATCGATTACTGCTATGTGAACGCTATAGAACCAAGGACTCAATCTTTGCCACCAATGGGTTATGAGATTGACTATGATATCACACAATAGCAAATTGATGCATATCTCACACTGCCAAGGCATGCTACTAAACTGAGATATGGAACTTATGAAGAAGTTAAGGAAAAAGTGAAAATGAGCATTGTAGTACCTAAAGCTACAAGAAAGGCTACAAAGATGATAAAGGTTTTATTTGAGAAATTCATAGAAGAATCCTCCTCTACACCTGTCAAAGGCACTCTTGCCATTACCGAAGAGGAATCTGAAGCTCAAGAGGCAACAATAACATTGAGTACCAAGTTGCCTAAAGGTAAAGTTTTGAAAAGAAAGAAACTGGACACTACAAAGGCCCTACCGACTCCACCAACAAAGAGACCTAACACTAGAGCATCAGCTGCATCACCGAGTAAGAAACAAAAGAGTGTTACTATTCCTAAGGTAACCAAGACCTACAAGAAATCTACTCGGAGACTCATTTTGGCAAAAGAGTCTAGTGATACAGAATCCGATGATGCAAACAAATTTCAGATTGTCAAAAGCAAAAAGGTAAATATTCATAGTTTTGAAAACTTTTGTGCCAATCTTAAAGAATATGGTGGATTTGCAGGATTTAGATATGTCAAGTATGAGACTAGGAATAATGATGAGAAGCGACAAATTGAAGAAGCTGTCATTTGTACACTTCTAAAGTTTCGGCTAGCTCCATTAGAACTAGTAAAGTCACTTCCAAATGAACTTTACTTGCATATTGATAATAGGTGGAAATATGCAATAGACTGAGAGAAACAAATTAGAGAAAGAAGTCTAGTTAATCTATTTCTTGATATGTCTGTAGCAAAAATAAAGGAGCATTTGACAACCTACAATTCTAAATTTCTTGTCAAACAAAGAGCCTTAAAATTGATGAATGGGCTATATATTGATGTAGAAAATGAGACAAAAGCCAAATGGTAGGAAATCTTCAAACTAAAGGATGTCGGTGAACAATATCACATTGAAATTGTTGATGTCACCGAGCAAGGTCCTGATGCTACCGTGCAAGACCCGACCGACACTATTCAAATTGATGAAGATGTCATGGATGCAGAAGCACCGGAGCAGGAAATGATAGAAGGCACTACCTATGCAAAACTTGTATCTAGTGAATCTGTGATAGTACAAGTTCAGCCTTATCCGCCAGTCAAGCCACCTGTCTCTACTAAAGCACCTAAAGATACAACACAAGGCACCAAAGGTCACCAGTCTGAAGCTGCAGAAGGTACAACTCAAGAAACAACCTCTCAAGCACCATCAAGCACTGAGAATGTAGCAGCTGAGACCCCCAGTACCGAGACACCCAAGGACACCACAATGGCTACAGGAACAGACCAAAGTGTTGCATCTACTGAGCAACCTACCGAGGGTCAGCAAGCCTCACAAGCAATTGTCTTGGTACAACCGACCAAAGGTAAAGAGAAGAAAGTGAAAAAGCATAGTTTTAAAGTTGACTTGACTAAACCGATAGTGTTGCCCAATGTGGATATCTCAAAATTAAAGGGGCAAGCACTTATTGATTTCGGTGAACTATGCAAAGGAAAGGCCGAATAGGAAAAATAAATGGCCATTCAAAAGAAGAATAAAGTACTATAGAAGGTGAAGACACTGCTAACAGAAATGCTACCATCAGCAACAGTGTCAACCGATGCAGCCATCCACATTCAACTAGATGAACTCCTTAATCAAATAGAAACATCTGGATTTGATACATCTGAGTACTTGAGCAAGCTAAAAGACAAAGAGCTTACTGCAAAAATGATTGAAGAGGTACAAAAAGCTCTAGCTATTGGAAAAGTCAAGCTTGTCAAATTCATTGTTGAGTTGTCCCCTCAACTCAAGCATATTCTTTATTTATTTCAGAAACTTTGTACATTTTCCTTATTCATTAAAGATATCAAGAATAAAACTGATGCAATTGAGAAAGAGATCACTGATCTCTCCACTAAGTTGACCGCAGAGCCAAATTCAGTTCAGAATTTTTACACCAAGCTTCAACAGCTCATGGCTCAACAGTTAGAACTCAGAAATGAAGAACATAAGATCCAGATGGATATAATGACCCTCCAGACATTATTCCTTCCTCATCTCTCATCAGTTCAGGAACAGATTAACCGAGCTACACGCCTATCTACTACACAAGAGGGAAGCACTCTTGATGGCTTAATATCACTATTGGCTGATATTCAAGAACAAAATTCTTTAATGGAATGTGTAAAGGATGAACTCTCAATCGCACTCACCGACGGCCAGAAGAAGTATAAATCTATTTTTGATCAGTTACTGCCCCCGGATGGAAATTAAGTTTTTGATGTTTGTCAAAAAAGGGGAGTAATACTACATAAGGGGAGTAATATACTATATTTAGGGAGTGATACAATTTTGATAATACAATTTTGAGTATTGTATACAGGGGAGTATACCGAGTAGAGTATGCAGAGTATGCAGAGCACACAAGCACAGAACCGAGCATGCAAAATCAGAGTT
Source organism: Cryptomeria japonica (assembly GCF_030272615.1). Classification (NCBI taxonomy): domain Eukaryota; kingdom Viridiplantae; phylum Streptophyta; class Pinopsida; order Cupressales; family Cupressaceae; genus Cryptomeria; species Cryptomeria japonica. Next base: position 110,235,712 of record NC_081413.1, on the reverse strand, counting down.
ATGTACATAATAATGATAAGGGGAGTATATTTGAATATACTATTTCATTGACTATTGTATTTACTGTCAAGTATAGTCATTTTGCAAGTATATAGATTTTTGAGTTATGACTTTGAAAGTAGTTTTTGTCAAACATCTCAACTAATGTCAAAAGGGGAGATTGTTACTACTTATCAAGTTGCCATTAGTTTTATATTCAAATTCATACTATACATTCTAGTTAGTTAGCAATACCGAATCATGCAGTTGGTATATACACAGAGAAGTCGGTATACACAGTCTAGTATAGTATTAAGAGATCTATTTATACAGCATGAGTTAAGAGCAAGGAGTGTGCATGTATGAATGTAGGAAGACTATTACAGAGACACAGAGGTCACCGAGAAGGTTTTTCAGAGAATAGTCAAAGAACAAAGTAAACAGAAGGGTTTACCGAGTTACTATATGGGTTAACGAGGTATGCTATAAGCAAGGTAATCTTATTCTGAGCACATAGAATCTGCTATAACATTTCAGATGTAAAGTTGTAGATATTTGTAATGATTTTATTGTAATATTGTGAAGTTGAAAGAGAAACCTTTAACAGGGTAAAAGACTCTAACCAAGTCTATAAATTGTAAAGCCTCTAACCAGGTGCAACATTCAGAATAAATGTTGTAAAATCCTTTAGTAAGGTAGATCTAATAGATCTTGATACTCCTAACAGGGTATGCTATCCAAAATAGCTAAATGTAGCTCTGATCGAGCATTCTTTATTATTGCAGTAGTGAAGTTGTGGGTGCCATCCCCACCACAATTTTTCTCTCTAACCAAGAGTTTCTTCGTAACCAAAATATATGTGTTATGGATTGAATCATGTATGATTGTTACCTATTTGTTTTAACTTTATTTTATGTTGCTGCACTATTTGGTTTATGCATAATAGTAAAGTTATTATTCAAGAAAAGTTTTGAAGTACTGATTCACCCCTCCCCTCTCAGTACATTAGCTTTCCATATTGGGCCTAACACTTGTTGATTTTACTGATAGCATGGAAGATCTCGCCAACCTCATTAATGTTTCTAGCCTTGTTTATATTGACCTCCAGGGTACCCCCTACACGTGGTCGAATAATAGGAAAGGCAAGCACCTAATTCAATTCAGGATGGATAGATTCCTTGTCTCCACCAGCTGGGACATTGGCCATAATTCCTTCCTTAAAATGCTCCCAAGGATTGCTTCTGATCATAACCCCTTCTGCTCCATTGGAAGGATAGACCCTACCAGGGTCCCCCCCCATTTCACTATGAGATTATGCGGGCCTCTCACCTAGATTTCAAAGACCTGGTTAGGATTTGGTGGGCTACTGTGGGTTAAGGGACTGTTATGTTCAAAATTGTGGAGAAATTAAAACTCATCAACAAGGAAGTCAAAGGTTGGAATAAGGCTACTTTTGGAGACATCTTCAAGAAAAAGAAGTTTCTTAGCTCCAGACTGGAACAACTCTAGAGCATTATGGCTACTGGTAACCCCCCCAACCCTATTTTGATGGAGGAAGAGGAGTGTCGCAAGAGTTGGAAGGATATCCTCTCTAAGGAGGAAATATACTAGAAGCAAAAATCCAGAATTCAGTGGCTGAAAGAAGGGGACATAAATTTGGCCTTCTTCCACCGATCGACATGCATCCATGGGAGAAGGAACTTCATCAAAATTCTAAGGGATGAATCTGATCAGGAGATCACTGGTGACTCCTTAATTGGACAAAGTGCCACTAACTTTTTCATAGGATTATACACAGAGTCCGGAAGGAATGATGTCTCTTCAAGATAGCCTTTTGAGCAAGCTTCTGAATGCCATTGGGGAGGAAGATAATTGTCAGCTGCTTGCTCCCATCTCCTCGGAAGAGGTCTGTTTGGTTGTCTTTGCTATGGGTGCTTATAAGACCCCGGGTCTGGATGGATTCCCCCCAGCATTATTTTAGGAGTATTGGGACATTGTTAAATGTGATGTTAGAAAAGTTGTGAAAGATTTCTTCAAGACTGGCAAATTACTGAAAAAACTGAATAACACTTACATTGTTCTTGTCCCCAAGGCAAGAAACCCCAATTGCATGAAGGATTTCTAACCTATAAGTCTATGCAATACCATATACAAGATAATTTCCAAGGTCCTCGTGAATAGAATCAAACCCCTCCTAGCGAAGTTTATCAGTCGTTCCCAGAAATTTTTTGTCCCGGGTCATCAAATTTTGGATGCTGTCATTGCCACTCATGAAATAATTCACTCCATGGATAGGAGAAGAATCTCAGGTATGGCTTTCAAACTGAATATTTCAAAAGCTTATGATAAAGTTAACTAGTTTTTTTTATTCAAAACTCTCTTAAAACTTGGCTTCAACCAGAAGGTTGTGGATATGATACAGGAGTGTAGTACCATGGTTCAGTTCTCGGTCTTGATCAATGGGACTCCTAGGGGATATTTTAAAGCTGAAAAAGGTATCCAACAAGGTGACTCTCTATCACCTTATCTTTTCATCATGATTGCTGAAGTCTTGAGTAGAAATGTGGTTGTTCTGGTGACCAATGGAAAACTTCAAGGATTTAAAGCTGCTTCTATGCTCCCCCCCTCTAATATCCAACAATTTGTCGATGACACCTTTCTATTTGGTAAGTCATCTATCATGGAAGCTAAACAATGGAAGAACTTACTGGCTGATTATGCCAAGGCTTCACGGCAATGTATCAATTATGAGAAGAGTACTCTTTTCTTTTTCAACACCCCTAATGACCTCCAACTTATAATTCTCTCGATTCTAAGGTGCAAGACTATTTCTCTTCCAGGGACTTACCTTGGTCTCCCCCTCACGGTCAAAGAGGTCACGCCCACTTTCTGGAACACTATCCTTGAGTGGATACAAAAGAAACTTGCTGGTTGGAAAGGAAAATTCCTTAGTAGCATGGGCAAGATTCAACTCCGTGCGGCTTCCCTCTAGGGAATCTCAATGTACTTCTTGTCCATATTCAAAATATCTAGGGCCATGGGGGAAAAACTTGAGAAAATCCAAAGAACCTTCCTGTGGACGGGATTGAAGGAGAAAAAATGCCTTGCTCTAATCATTTGGGACAATGTGTGCTTACCCAAGTCCATGGTGGACTAGGTATAAGAAAGATAAATGCTTGTAATAAGGCATTAATGGCAAAAATTGGTTGGACCCTGGCTAAAGGTGAGGTGGACTGGTGTAACATTATCAGGGCAAAGTACCTGGATCAAGAGCAATTTTATTATAACTTGAGTACAGGAGGCCTACCCCAGGGATCTAAGCTATGGAATAACATCCTGAAAAGTAGACTGATAATAAGAGAAGGTCTGAAATGGAAAATTGGAAATGGTAGGAAGGTTAGGTTCTGGGAAGACTTTTGGGTGGAGGATAGGCCCTTGGCTAACACTCGCTTCCACCAAATTATGTACCACCTAAAGGAACTCTTGGGGGATTATATTGTTGATTATATGGAACCAAGAAGGAGAGGATGGAAGAACATTGTCCAGTTCTTCCTTAATAGGCCCAACCTGTTACCCATGGCTCGGGACTTACAAAATATTATGTTGGATACTAGAATCCCCCTGGCCCCTCACGAAGATTCATTTGGAAAGAGACCCAATCGGGCACCTTCTTGGTCAAATCTTCTTACAGACAACTCCTGAGACCCCCTGTTGATGATGAGTGCTATAAGAAGATATGGAACTCTCAATTGATCCCCAAAATAAACTTCTTTTGGTGGTCCCTAATACATGGAAAAACCCTAACCCAGGACAACCTAAAAAAGAGGGGCTTCCAACTCCCCAATAGATGCATTCTATGTGAAGCTGATGAGGAAATTGTTGATCACTTGTTCATCCTCTACCCCTTTGCTAAACATTTGTGGAATAAAAAACTTGAGAATTATGATCTACAATGGGTCTTCCAGAATGACCTTAAGCAGTTTGTTTATGGATGGAAACCCCCCTCCCACCACCCCCTCATCCTCCAATTATGGAGGCAAATACCGTCGCACATTTGCAGGGTGTTATGGAAAGAGAGAAACAACAGAATCTTTAGAGATATTGAAACCCCCCCTGATAGTGTCTTCCACAATTTCTTCAAGATGATTTCAGAGAATATATCGATGACAAAGTGGAAACCCCCCCCCCCAATCCTCCTAGTTGGATGGAGAAAAAAAATTCTGAAAGTTGGAAGCTCCCCCGAGAGTTTGAAATCTTCAACATCAGTGCTAAAAACAAAAAGGAGATTGACCAAATGGTTAACCCCAAAACTTCATTGGTTTAAAATGAACTCTAATGGATCCACCCAAAATGCTTGTCAGGCAGGTGGTGGAATCATTCGCGACCCCTTGGGGAACATTGTGGCAGCCTATGCTGGTAACCTAAAAAACAATACTCTCACACAAGAGAAGGAAATGGCCCTCCTATGGGGTCTGAAATTTGCCAATTCCATGGGAATTAAACAACTGTAAATTGAAGGTGACTCGTAGATTATTGTGGAAATGGTGAGGGGGAGCTCTACTACTGGATGGAGAGTTGATTCCATTTTGAGGGATGTCAGGATCCTTCTGGCTAATCTTGATGTCTTCACCATCTGACATGTCTTTAGAGAGGGGAATGCGGTTATGGAGTCCATGGCAGTGGTGGGAAGGCTATAGAACAGCTTATGATGTTGGAGGGACCCCAGTCTACTGCCAGTAACCACCAAGGTGATCTTGGAGAGGGAAAAAACCCAAGTCCAATGAGGAATTCATATAACCATTTTTAGATGAAGAGAGCCAATTTTCAAATTTTAAATTGGGAAGGAAATCTCGCCCATCATGGACCCAGTCTGCCATGTAGCCACAGAGGGCCTTCTCACCACCCTCATAAGGGATGTGTTTATGATGGTAGTACTGACATTGGGAATGATTATTTCCTAATTATTATCTGGACAGAGCTAATTGGCGGTGATAAAGGTGATAGATGGGATAGGTCAAATCATACTGGCTGGATTGAAGGTTTGCACATTTCTAGTAGATTTCCTAAATTTGATATCTACTCAGACATAAGAGATAATAATCACATCGTTTATTGCGTGCTTTAATCTCAAGTTCGACGCAGTTTTTATTACAACCTTGCTTTGGCCCTGTTTCGGCTCTGTGATTCTGCTAGCAGGTCTCACATTTACTCTGTTAAACTAGAAGAAACGAAAATGGGGGGGGATAGGCTCAGACTCGAACGTGATAAAGTTGATGATTTTAAAGCTAAGTCGACGGTGTGGTTTGTCTATTCGAAAGGCAACATTGATAAATTCATGGAAAGCATGAAGGGGAACAATGAGAGACTGTCCAAGTAATTTGTGAATTCCTGGGAGGACAAAAGAGTTACCATGGTGGGTATCTCTTTTTAAATTAATGAAGAAGTCATTGCACAGGTGACGGGTCTATCTGTGGAGGGGAGAAAATGGAAAAAGCAGAGTCACATTGCAGAAACCACCAGCTTGAACCAATTCTTCTGTGAAGGTGAAAACCCAGTGAAGAGGGCGGGCGGCTTCAACTGGGAGGAGCTCCCATCTCCATGGGATGAGGTCTGTTATATTGTGTTGAAATACTTCATGTTGGAGGGAAGGTATGGAATCTTTTATTACTACCGTCTCCCTTTCCTTAACCATCTGAGAAATAAGGACTATATTTCCATTCTGTTTTTCTTGCTGCATTCTCTAGATGCTAATGTCAAGGATGTTGTCGAGGTCAAGAAAAAGGGTAAATATTTCCCCATCCTTCACCAGGGCCTCATCCTACGCCTTTACAACTTCCACCTCGCCCTCTGCCTGCCCCGTTCTATCTCCATCCAGAATGTGACTAATACCAGTCCATCGGCCTACCCTACTGCTAAACATAATGCTAGCGCCCCTCGACTCCTAGAAATTGGCTCTTGCAAGAAAAAGCACTCCCCTAAAGAGGTTAGAACCCCCAAGAAATTTAGAATCCAGGAGATTGATTCTGACATGGAAATCACTGACAAGGCCAACACCCCCTGCCGCTCTAGCAAACTGGCCTCTAAACCCTTAGAAAAACCTCTGAGAGAACCCTCCTACTCGCATGACACTGGGAACTCAAGACCAACTGATAATGTGGTTATGTTCCACCTTAACCTAACCCCCCACTCTATCAGCTCCACCCATGCCTCTGAAAGCCCCACAAATTCTAAGAGTCCAGAGACTGGCCCTAAGTCCCAAACAAATTCCCCCTCCCCGACTCTCAGGTTTGAGAAATTGATGGTTGTGGAGGAGGTGAGTAGCATAAAGGAGGAGGATGACAACAACCTAGCGGAGTTGGGGAAAAAAGTGGAGGCCCTGTCTAATAATGTGCAGGATATCACTAGCAGGTTGGAGGTTGTGGAAACCAAAATGCATGATGTTTCTAAATTTGTGTTGAATGTGATGCGTTGTTCGGCTACCATTGTGTGACTTATGCAGGAAAGTTCTTCCAAAGGCAAAGGCAAGGACGACAAGGACTACAAGGCCGTGTTCAAATTCCTCACAAAGGAATGGGCAAGAAAGATCCTCCCCAAGAGGAGCCATAGGAAAAATAAATGATATGTCTCTATGCTGTGGAAGGCTAGTTTTTTGTCTACTCCTAGCCGCCTGCAGGCGGATAGCTTTAGCCTATGTTTTTATTTGAACTTTTATGCTTATTGCCCTGCGTGGCATATGTCTAAAACTTTGTTTAATACTGTTTTAAATCTACTAAACTTACGTAGAATGATCATAGTTTTTGATAGAGGTAAAGGGTTGTAACTCTGTTGTTATTATGCTGACAGTGGTTCTGCCACTGTTTTCCTTGTTGTTCCAATGGATCAACCCCCTTGTTTTTTGGTTGCTTTTAATATCAAAAACATACACAAATAACATTTAAAATAATAATTATTTTTACTTTCAAATATTTTACAATACTAAAAACTATTCGCTGCACAACATTCATTTCTTCAAACTACTATATATAGTTATTATTTGACAAAGGCTAATCTACAATATTGTTAATGGTTCCTTTCAACAAAACCTTAAATTCTCCATTTCATCTCCTTATTAAAGGTACAATGTTGCTAAAGTCAATTCTTGTTTTAATAGCCCAAGGGCCCAATTTTAAAATATCTATGCTTTCATGATGTAACTTCAAGGACCACACATTCATGTGAAAGGAGGAAAAGTATATAATACAAAATGCACATTATTTATTTACAAATGGGTTGGTCCTATTTTTTCTAATTTTTGAAGTACATCTCATTTACTTAGATTGATAATGCATCTCCATCAAAAAAGCCCCACTCCCCTAACGTACAATGAGTGGTGTGATAATATTATCTTTTAATAATTTAATAAATTGTTTTTAAAAATAAAATTAAAGTATATGATTGAAATTTCTTAAAATTATTTATATATATATGTGTGTGTTGAAGATTTTATATTAGACGATTTCATTAATACTCTTTAAAGTAATTCTATTTTTCTAAAGAAATTTTAGCTTTTAAAGAGGTTTTTTATTAAATATGTTAATTTCTCTCATTATCATTAACTATCTTCTTTGTAATACTAATAAGACTCATGTTTATGGATTATATAAGATCAATAAATTAAAGATAATAGTTAGGAAAAAGTTTCATAAATATCTCATATTTAGTAAAGAAATTAGTACCCTTAAGTCTAACAAATTCTAATATACCATCCAAATATTGGCTTGTCTCCATGTATCGAGAAATTTATTGAGTCTAATTTTGATGAAGGTTTTGAATGCAATTACTTTGTTCTTCTCTTTATGATATGTTAGACATTACTTGTCTTTCTATATTGTTATAATTTTCTTAGGTGGCTACATTCATGTCCATCTACTAAAAATACATTTAATTTAAAAATATTTTTGACTATATCAAAAATCAATTTTCATTTAATTTTTTGTTATCCAACTAGATCTCTTGTAACTAACTTAAAGCCAAAGTTGACCAAAACACATGATTAGTTTTGAAATCTAAAAAAGTGAGTCAAAATAACACCCATAATTATAAACTTGATAGGGGAAGTTGTAATCCAAAATCTAGAAATAATTGGTGTAGAGATAAGATATTATTTTTTAGTGGTAATATGAGTCTGGAACCAATAACAATGTCAAATCAATCAAAATCACAAAATATAACAATGTATCAAATACCATATATGAAGTGATGTAAAATAAATGAAAGAATTATCATAAAATATACGTTTTCCAAAAAATTAGAGGGTCACTCCCTTTACTAAATGAGCCTTCAATATTTTTAAATTATTAAATTAAAAAGATAAATTTGTAATGGTTATTTTTTGTAGTACAAAATTTCCGATTATTTAATATTATTTAATTTATTGATTTACTAATAAAAAAAATTATTTTTTATTTTTATGTCAAACGAACAAATTATATAATGTACGTATTTTAAGCCATTTTTATGAAAAAATGAATTTTCTAAACCTAACCCATAGATAAACTGATCAAGGTCAATTATTCAAATTATAAAAACAACCCATCAATTAATGTTATTAGATTTCCGCAATCCATAATTTCATTGCTAATGTTGTTCTTTCTAGATTAGACTATGAGAATTTTTTGTATCAATGTTTTGGATCACATTATGTGATCCATCATCATAAGAGAAGAGAACAAAATCTTATATCTCTCTCAGCTCTTTTCTATCTTGATGACGCATCACAGAATATGATCCAAAACATTGATAAAAAAAATCTCATAAAATCTAATCCAAAAAGAACAACATTAACAATGAAACAACCCATCAAATTAAATCTAATTTTCCATATTTCTTAATGTTCACTCAGAAACTTAGAAATAAATTTTATTTTTTATTGAATTAAAAATATGATACAGACTAAAACCTAGAAATTTGTTATATATGTCTCATATATTGACTTTGTTTATACTTTCTAAAGTGGTTAAGATTATAGAGCACAATGTCAAAAAGCAAAGAGGGAACTTATCTTGAACACAAAGCTATGACACAATAATAGTGTGAATATGATACCAACTTCCCAAGTCATTAAATTCAAGCCAATCTATGAAATTGTAGTCAATTCTCCACCCACCCACTCACCTCAGCTTAAGTCAAACAAGGATTTAATGTTTGATCTAATAAATATTTAGCGTGCAAACTTTGAATAGCTTGTCCTTCAATATTAGCCTTGGATGGTGCTGAGTTTTTGTCCACATATTAAATTGTCAAACTGTTATATGTAATGTTTTCAATTTTCTTTCACCAGCCCACCAACATCCAAATGACCCAATAGTCTTTTCAATTTTAATCCAAGAGAACAAAATAATTAGTGGAAATTATTACATTAAATAAATATTGGTTTTGGAGTTTTAAGTGGATAATTTAAATTGAGATGATGTTATGTTCTTTGATTTAAATTATAAGTCGTGTTGTGATTAAGTTGTTATGAGTAAGATAGTCAGTTGAAGAAAGTCATCTAAAGATCAAATATTTTTCAATCACACTTTTGAAAATTTTGATCCCTAATTGACATAATCAAAGAACATAACATCATCTCACTATCTAAACTTAATCAATTAACCTACAACCCATCAATAATATAATTACTTTTTTCAACTTTTCTTTTTGATAACTCAAGAGTATTCCCACGACCTAGCTTAGCGCCCATTTCAACTTCTTTTTTTGATAACTCAAGGGTATCCCCATGACCCAACCTTGTCTACGAGGTTAATCCTCTAAGAGTGTATGTCATAACCTACAAACAACGTACATCAGACTAACCTGACCCTCGAAATTGAACTTGAGACCAATCAAAAGCCCAACCCACGATCCAAACCGACTCCCTTGATCACACAAACTTACTTTTTTTCAACTTTAAAAACAAAATAAAATTGAGTTAAAATGGTGCTAAAGAATTCCCCTGTCACATGAGAAAGCATTGGCTTCTCTTATACCGTACAAAACTTCCATGATGATCTCATGAATGGACCGAAGCATGCCTTTTGAAAAGCCTCTGAGGCCAGAGAGATCATGTCGATCATTTTGCCTATTCTAATGCCACTCCATTCCATTCTATTCTATTCATCATTAAATGGGTCACTTATAAAAGGCATGCATAGCACATCAATAGTTTTATGAAAGATTTCATGAGAGCCACTTGTGCCTTTCATAATTATTGTGTTTACTTTATGTTTGAATGCATCCAAAGAACAACTTTGGATTGGAGGGAACAATGATGGTATTTGATCCTTTTGAAAATCCATTTCTATCTAGAAACAACTTTAAGAAATAACCATAATATTCTTAATGGGGACATCACCTTGCATTGAAAATATGGTCATGTTGTTTAGCCATTATCTAAGGGATTTCAACGACCAAGTCACATCCTAGACAGTTGTTAATACATTGGTCATGCTTACATGATCATTGAGTTTGCATAGTTAGAAATGAGCTGGTTTTCAATCTTTTGTTGACAGCACCACGAATAAGAGCCATATTGCAGCAAAGTCCATGATATCTATTATTGAATATAAACGAGAAAATTGAATTTCAAATAAGGTAAAGTTTGAAAAAGTAAGGTAAAGTTTGAAAAAGAACTTAAGGGTGTAGAAAATAATAAGTTTCCATTCAATAAATTAGTACATATTTATGTTTTTAAATATTTATTATATCGAAGGCGTATTATATTTACATATGGATACAAAAATATTGGTCAATAAAAATTAGAAACATTTAATTTGACATATTTGTGACACTTTAATGCATGATTAATGCTAATTATCTTGTCACTTTCACCTCTCAACTATCATTCACTCCGAGTTTAACAAATTGATCAATTTTGCTTATCTCCATCATGCAATCAATTAACTTCGTAAATATTTCAATCTAATATTATTAATTATGGGGATTGAAAGTATCGTACATAAAAATAAGAACATATTAAAGCTTAATAATATAATCATATTTTAATAACAATTTAATGTTAATTACATCATAATATAATAATAATTTATTGCGTCGAAGGCATATTATGCTCACATATGGATGCATAAATGTATGTCAATAAAAATTAGAAGCGTTTAATTTGATGTGTTTGTTGACACTTAAAAATGTATGAAAAACAAATTAATATTTTATTATTATTTTTAATTTAACTTTATTCATTTTCTCCTCTCATACACTAAATTAAATAATTTTGAATTATTTACTGTTACTTATATCCTTACTTCCACCTCTCAACTACCACTCACTAGAGTTTAACTGAGCAATCAATTTTGTCTATCTCCATCATGCAATCAGTTAACTTCGTAATTATCTCAATTTGATATTATTGGTTATGGGGGATTGAAAGTGTCCCTCCATAAAACCTACTTTTATCTCAAGGATAAGGATAAGAAGGAATATAAAATAAAAATATAATGATATGATAATATAATAATATAATAATAATGTAGTCTTAAGAGAAGTGTGCTTGACGATCCATAAATTTTGTAGTGCGTAAATAGTACCCTTGTATGTGATCCATACAAAGGGAGCTGATTTTCAGCAAACTAAGGCGAAGTTCTGAAACCCTAGACAAAGTTGTGAGGGTGGTTAGTGTTTTTGGCTGTAGTGTGTAGCATTTTGTTGTGGCTAGACCAAAAATTTGAAGTTGGAAATTAGGGATGTTGGGGTTTTTCTCCAACGCATGAATCCCCTTTCTATGCCCACCCTCGCATAGGAGACAGAGAACATAGTGGATTCTGAGAACACATCGATGGAAGGAAAAGTTTTTCAACCCAAAATGCGGTTTAAATATGAGGCCGGGCTAAAAAAATATTTGATGGAGGAACCCTCTCAAGATGTGGCCAAAATGGATGACAAATCTGCTCCAAAAGGAATGACTAATACGACAACAACGAAGGAGAATACCCACATCTCCAATGATGGAAAGAAGAGAAAAAATCAAACCCTTCATCAAATTGTCAAGTTAATACCTTAGAATTTCAATTTCCTAATGAGCTTGTAGAATGCCTTGCGGAAAACCAAGCCAAAACTGTTATTCTGTTTTTCTTGAGAGGAATTCCTTCTAAGGATGATTTTTATAAACGGGCTAAAATGAACTGGGAAAATAGAGGGTGGGAAATTGAAACAATTAGGGGTTTGTCTAAAGGTTATGTATCTTGCATGTTAAGATCTCCAAAACATGCCCAAGCAATTTTACAGTATGGTACGTGGGTTATATGTGGCCAGGTTTGTTATTTGCAAGCCTGGACTTTTGACTTCCATCCAAAGGGGTCTTCTCGATTCCATTACCCTATGTGGTTGGAATTGCCCTTTTTAAATTTAGCTTTCAGAACTTATCTTAAAAATATTGTAGCTCAACTTGGTAAAGTCATCTGGTGTAAACAGAGTTCTGATAAATTTTCCAGTTTAAGAGTCCATCCATGAGTGTGTGTGGAAGTTGATTTGAACAAACCTCTGCCATAAATTATTAAATTGTTTGGCCTCGGATTTGAACTAGACCAACCAATAGTATATTTGAGTTATCTGAATGCATGCTTCTTTTGCCAACAAGAAGGCCACTTGAATCGAGATTGTCCTGCCAGAAAAAAAACAAGTCCTTGTCTGCTCACTTGCCCTCTATGCCAGTTAATCATGTGGCTAAAGTATCCTCTCAACCTCCTTCTAACTATTCAAGTCTATCTTCATTACACAATCAATCTACCACTCCATCATCTTCTACTAAAGCCTTGCCTTCTGAGAATTCTCTTTTGGGACAACCATCTTTTAAAGATGTCATTATGACTATCGAATGGAGAACTGTTAGGACTTCCTCTTCTATTATTCACACAACCACTAGAGATCCTGTCAAGCCCATCAATATTCACTCTCAAGTCATGGAGAAATCCACTGGCAGTTCCATCTCTCCTCCTCCTAATCTAGGACAAAGATCAAGGTCTCCTCCCATAGTTTCAACTATTAGAGGCAATAATGAATCCCCTACTACCAATCCTAGACCTAGATCAAGTTCTTCATCTGCAGCTAATAATTATAGACAAAAAATTGAACATGTTGTGCCCCTTGCTAATAGATTTAGAGTCTTGCCACAAGAGGATGAGGTTACCTTGGTTGGTTCCTCATGAATTGCAGGATTTTATCATGGAATGTCAGAGGGTTATCCCACTCTCATAGGAAGTTTAAAGTCAAAGATACTTTATTGAAATGGAAACCGGATATGTTATTCATACAAGAGGTTAAAATCAATAGAGAACGTCTAGATGTTACTCTATTCAATCTTTGGAAAGAGGATTTTTTTGTGCATACATCTCATGATGCTGGAAGCGGTGGAGTTGTACTTGCTTTATCCCCTTGGATCTCTAACATGTCATTGATAAAGGAGAGGATCCTACCCACAATTGTGTTTGGGTTCTCTCTTTTATTAATGGACAACGTATTGGTTTTTATTCTATTTATGCTCCTAACAGCTCAAAAGAGAGATCGGCTCTATGGGACTGGATGTCTAAGAGCCTTCCTAATGTTGATTGAGTGTTGGGAGGGGATTTTAATATGGTTGAACATCATGACGACCGTAGCTAGTTTAATTATTTCAAACTCAGTCATGATGAATTTAAAAGTTGGATATATTGTCGGAACTTAATGGGAGTCATTGATCCAATTCATAACAAATTTTCCAACCATGTTGATAATTGGTTCACTTGGACCAACTGTAGTAAAGGGAATGATAGGAAATTGAGCATATTGGATCGATTTTATATTTCTCATAACATACAGGTGGAAAAGTCTCCCTTTGGCTATTATGTTGAAGTAGATTATTGTACTACTGTATCTTATCACTTTCCTATTATTTTCTCTTTTCTCTTGTCTCAACCAACAATCAGATCCCATTCAAGCTTAATATCACTCATCTTAAGAATAAAAATTTTGTTGCTACTTTAGTGGGAATTTGGAATTCTATCCCTAAATCTCAAGAAGGTGAATCATGGATAGCATGGTGGGTTTCAGCCTTATCTCTATGTGTTGATTTCCTTCAATCCTTTGGTAAGAGGATGGCTTGGAGGCGTAAACGCAAAGAAAAATCACTTCAAGGATAATTAAAACATGCAAGAAAACAACTCAATATGGATCCCTATAATGATAAGGTTTAGAGTTTTATTGTTGTTATTGAAACTAAGCTGAGGAAATTAGATCACCATAAGGACCAAGGGGCCAAAATTAGATCCAGACTTCATTGGATCAAAGAAGGAGATAAAGGATCTAAGTTATTCTTTAATTATCTCAACTACAAAAACAAGAAAGAGAGAATCAACTCTATAGTAGATGATAATGGTTATCATATAGATCCTATTGAAATTATTAACCTATTTCAAGATTTTTTATGAAAAATTATTCAAAGGAGAAGGTAGTTGGCCGGATATTCAACAAATTTTGGAAGAAGGGATTAAAGATTGCATTAAGGATTGATCCAAGTTACAACAGGTATTTAGATCACGTTATCTCTTTGGAATGACTTGAACATGCTCATTTCTCCATGAAATCTTATAAAAGTCCTGGCTTTGATTGTCTTTGAGCTAAATTCTATCAAAATATGTGGAGTCATATTAAAGATGACTTCTACATGATGTATTTAGAATCTTTTCAAAGTGGTTCCTTAGGTTCAGACATTAATAAATGCATAATCAAGCTCGTTCCTAAGGGGGAAAATGAGGATACGATTGCAAGTTGGTGGCCAGTTACTTTGTTAAACACTTCCTATACGATTATTGCTAAGGCTTTAGCAATCAAAATCAAACCTATAGTTCAGAACATAGTAAGGGTTGATAAAACATGATTTCTTAAAGGAAGATGTATACTTGACAATCTAATATTGGCTTGGGAAACTATTGAATGGGCCCAACAATCAAACCAAAATACATTGGTGATTAAGTTAGATTTTGACAAAACGTATGACAGGATCCGTTGGAGTTTCATTTTTTAAATGTTACAATGGTTAGGATTTGGAACAAAAATTCAAAAACACATTAGCATGTTGTTCAAAGATGCTAATGCCCACATCATTGCTAATAAGACTATGTCTGACTCCTTTGAACTTCAACGTCCTATAAGGCAAGGATTCCCTTTGTCTTCATTCCTATATGTGCTTATAGCTGATGCATTAGGGTACCTTCTTTAAAAAGATAATCAGATGAATCTTATCAAAGACTTTTCTATTCCTCAAAACAAGGTGGTTATAAATTGTCTTTGTTGATGACAGTATGTTGTTTTTGCAAAATTTAGAAGAACAATTGAATAACACCCTAGATATTTTGAATCTATTCTGCTATGTTTCAAGTTCTCAACTTTCACATAACAAGATTGAATTTTTAATGTCTCAACATGGTCCTATCCCTCAGTGGATTCCCAAAGAATGGAAGCTAATCAAAGTTCAAACATGGGGAGATAACCAGATATCTCAGTATCCCTTTTGGAATTGGAGTCTCAATTTCTAACATGTGGGCTTGGTTCTTAGACAGATTAAAAATTAAATTATTCAATTTTGGTAATAATTTTTTATCCTTAGCTAGAAAAATTTAGGTGGCTAACAAAATCCTCATTGCTAAGCATGTATATTATTCTTAATGTTGGATGCCATCCAATCATGGATATGAAGATTTAAACAAAATAATTTGCAAATATTTGTGGTCTAAATGGGATGGTAGTGTTGATTTCATAGCCTCCTCATGGACTCATTGCATTCAATCGAGAGCCAAAGGTGTTCTTGGGCGATAGACCCCAAAACCCAAGGAACATGTCTTGCTGCTAAATGGATTACCAAAGTTGCTAATGGAGATGAACCTTGGAAAATTTTAATTTGACATTGCAATTTTGAGGCTTCAATTAAGAAGAAGTGGCAATATGTCAGTTGGTTAGACAAATTACTTTTATCTCTATTCTTTAAAATCAAGGCCTCATTTCCTTTATAGCCAATATGGCTAGTTTGGAAAAAAGTTTGCAAGTTTCTAGATTGGAATGGTTCTTCCTTGCAGAATGGCTTTAGTTTTGTGGCAGCCTTTATATGGTGGAACAAACTTATCACTTATCATAATCAACCCCTTGACATTGGTTTTCTAGAATATGCTTTTTATTTGTACAAGAAAGGAGTTCAAAAATTTAAAGATATATGGGACTTTAATTCTTTCAACTGGGCTTCATGGGAGGCTATCAAAGCAAATTATAGGTTGAATGAAAAATATAAACATTTTGTAATTTTTATGTAGTCTCTAGTCCCTACTGAATTGTCTATGAAGTTATGCACTCCAAAGAATTGTAATTTTTTTAAGGACTGGCGATGGATGTCTACTAGCCATTTCAATCACATCCCTTTGTAGAAGACCTGTATACTCTTATGTTGACAAGTTGGTCTCCCACTCCTCAACTAAATTACAAATAGAAATGCAGATTTAATTCCAAGTTTTAGAATAAGTTGAGTGCCCAAGTTTGGAAAATTACAACTGATTTCAATAATCAAGTGCTAGCCTGGAAGATAATTGATGCAAGAGCATCCTTGATTCATAGCAATCTTGCATCAACTAGAAATATTTTCCTTTATGTTTTTCTTTATGTTTGCAGTTTCAACATTTCTTTCTGTGTGTCCTAGATTTGGCTCATCGGATCTTGTGGATTTGTATTCTACTTGAAGATTTGATCATCTCCCTTATTCCCAAACCGCGGAGCATTTGGATAATTTTCCGGCAAGTTCTCACTATCGATTTCCATGACAGTTTCCTATTACCGGTTGACAATTGCTTGTTACCGATTGCCTGGACCTATTTTCATTGGTGATCTACTGGACCCCTTCCATAGCTTGCAGAGCCTTGAGAATTGATTTTGATGTTCCTTGGCATGTGGTCGACCTTTTCCCATGATCTACACTTCATCCTTTGGATTTTAGGGAGGAATCTCTTGCCGAAGGCCGACCTTGTTGGTTTTACATGCTAGGTCTTGTTCTTCGGGTTTTGATCCCTTTTTGGATCAACCGGATCCCCTTGGATCATATAAATCAATGTAATTGAGAATTAGAATATAATCAGGTAGTTAGACTAAGAATAGAAGATAGATCTTAAGATTGAAGGTCTCAGTTGTGACCTATTTTGTACTTTGAGCATGTTTTAGTAGGCATGTGAGCTGGTTTCTTTAACCCAATTGTTACGGGCTGGTTGTAATCAGTTTTCATAAAATAAAACAATCTGTTCTGCATTGCATCCATCATATCTTTGTGTTTCCATTGTGTTTACTCTTGTTGACCAGTCTGGATTGATCTCTTTGAGGTCCCTCCTAACTGGTGACTGCTTCAAGTGGTATCAAAGCGAGTTTTCATTCCAGAGGTTGTGTGTCCTAAGATTTTATTGTAGGGTGGCGGACTGTGGATCCGGCCTATAGCTATAGAGGACTGGCATAAAAGATGGTGCAAATAGGAACTAGGAATGGTGGACCGTGTGGGAATGCAGACCCTGTTGTAAAGGAAATGTTGTGAGGTATAGCAGCCCGGTTGGAAGCCATGGAGACAACCCAGAGAAGAGGCTGACACATTGAATATGTAAGTGAAGATGAAGGAGAAGAAGCCCTGACAAAACAAGTAAACCAACCAGTGGTTGATCCAGATGAAGAAATGTTTTTGAGGGTTGTGAGTAGGGTGAATACTAAACCTTAATTTACCCCACCAGAATATGATGGAAAATTGGATTCAGATGAATTGATGGATTGGATCTCGGAGATGGAGAATTTTTTTTATTTTGAAAACACTACAAAAGAAAGGAAGGTGAAATATGCCTGTACCCAGTTAAAAGGTCATGCATCTCTTTGGTGGGAGCATTTTCAAGTTGATAGATAGAGAAGAGGTAAAGAGAAGATCAAGACATGGGATTAGATGATTGCTAAGTTGAAATCAAAATTTATGCCAGCTGATTATCAAGTGAATCTGTTCCGGAAGTTGCAGAATTTGAGACAGAAGGAATCTAGGGTGAAGGAATACATTGAAGCATTTTACAAGTTGAATATCAAATCCGGACATGTTGATGATGAAGTTGAACAAGTTGCAAGATATTTGAATGGATTATGAGCGTCTATACAAGATGAACTCAGTTTGATCAAACTACAAACTATTGAAGAGGCTTACCAGTATGCCCTAAAGACAGAAGAGAAGCTAAACAAAAGATATGAGCAGAGGTAGAGAGGAGAGGTGGAAATTTTACCGGAGGAATATTTCAAGGTCGAGGAAGAGGATATACTGGAGGTAGAGGAACCTATATAGATCAGAACAAGGACAAAGAAGTAAGAAAATAAGGTAATCCATCCAGAAAGATGATAGAAACTTCTCCCGGAGGAGAGAACCAAATGGCTACCAAAATGAGAATTTTGGAAGACAAGACAAGAGAACATTTAGAGGATCTTGCTATAAGTGTGGAGGAGAAGGACATCATGCTTTCGAGTTTGAGAAGACAGATAATATTAGAAGAGAAACTCTAGTGGAAGAAAACCCCATCGAATCAGACAATAAACTGGAAGATGGAGAACTGTTGATGATGAGGAGAGCTTTGTGCCATACTCAGATAGATGAAGAACCCTTGTAGAGGAAGAATTTGTTCAAGACCAGATGTAAGATATCTGGTAAGTGTTGTAAAATTTTTATTGATAGTGGTAGTTCAGATAATCTTGTTTCAAAAGAGATGGTGAATAAGTTGGATTTGGAGAGATTGAAACACCCTAAGCCTTATTAGTTAGCATGGATTCAGGATGAACATAAGTTGTTAGTAAGTGAGCAATGTTTGGCGAAATTGAAAATTGAGAACTATCATGATGAAGTCTTGTGTGATATTATGCCTATGGATATTTGTCATCTTTTGTTGGGTAGACCTTGGCAGTTTGATAGATAGACAATACATGATGAGAGGAAGAATACATACACTATTGTGGCTAATGGGATGAAGCAAACCTTGTTTCCCTTGGAAGAACCTTTGAAGAATGAAATTTGTACAAATGATAGAATCTGTTTGGTAGATGGAAGGAAATTCCTAGATGGATTGAGACATGAGAATGTGTGCTTTGCCTTAATTCCTAGGAAGACTAAGAATCCGAAGCATGAAGAGTAACAACTGGAAGAGATAAAAGATTTGTTGATAGACTACGAAGACATCATTTTAGATAATGTATCTGATGGATTGCCACTTGTGAGAAGTATTAGTCATTGCATGGACCTGGTTCCCGGAGCTAGTCTGTCTAACAAAGATGCACACCGGATGACATCGACAAAGAATGAAGAACTGAATAGACAAGTGCAAGAGTTGTTGAAGAAAGGTTTGATCTGAGAAAGTTTGAGCCCTTGTGCAGTACCAAGAGTATTAGCACCTAAGAAGAATGGAGAGTGGAGAATGTGTACAGATTCTAGAGCAATAAACAAGATCATAGTGAAATACTGGTTTCCTTTGCCTAGGATGGATGACATAATAGACTGTTTGAGTGGAGCCAAATACTTTACAAAGGTAGATTTGAAGAGTGGATATCATCAAATTAGGATCAAAGAAGGAGATGAGTGGAAGAAAACATTCAAGACAAATGAAGGACTGTATGAATGGTTGGTGATGCCTTTTGGGTTAACTAATGCTCCAAGTACTTTCATGAGGCTGATGAATGAGGTATTGAAGAAATTATTGGGTTAGTTTGTTATTGTATATTTGGATGACATTTTGATTTTCAGTAAGACAAAAGAGAATTTGTTTCATTTGAGACAACTTTTGTAGAGGTTGAGAGAAGAAAAGTTGTTGATAAATATTAAGAAGTATACTTTAATGAAGGATGAGTTAGTCTATTTGGGATTTGTGATATCTGAGGATGGTTTGAAGATGGACCTTGAGAAAGTAAAAGCAATTGTTGAGTGGCCTACACCAAAAAGCATTGCAGAGGTAAGATCGTTTCATGGATTGGCTAGTTTCTACCGGAAGTTCATCAAAAATTTTAGTTGAGTTTGTAACCCTATGATTGAGACCATGAGGAGAGATCGGAAGGAATTCCAGTGGACCACCAAAGAAAACAAAAGTTTTGAACTGTTGAAGCAGAAAGTGACTAAGCAGACTATGTTAGCTTTACTGGATTTCAATAAAGCATTCCAAGTGGATTGTGATGCAAGTGGAACAACAATAGGAGTAGTCTTGAGTCGGGAAGAGAGTGAAGTAGCTTATTTCAGTGAGAAATTGAATGATGCCCAGAGGAGATATTCAGTGTATGATCAGGAGTTTAATGTCATAGTTCAAGCCTTAAAGAAGTTGAGACATTACCCGTTGCCTAAGGAGTTTGTGTTGTATACAGATCATCAAGCCTTGCAATATTTGAATAGTCAGAGTAAGTTGAATCAAAGACATATGAGATGGGTAGAATTTTTGCAGAGTTACACCTTTGTGTTGAAGCATAGAATTGGGAAATCTAACAAAGTTGCTAATGCATTGAGTAGGAGAAGGAATTTTCTGTCAAAGACAAGAGTGACAGTATTAGGATTTGTTGAATTGAAGACTTTGTATGATGATGACCCGTATTTTGCAGAACCTTGGTGAGCATATAGAGAACCGGTTATGGTAGATAGAAGCAAGTGGTTGGATTACTTCATTCAGGACGGGATGTTATTCAGAGGATTTCAATTGTGCATACCTAAGAGTTCTATGAGGGGGAATCTAATAAAGGAGAAACACAGTGGAGGATTAGCCGGATATTTTGGTATTGACAAAATAGTAGCATTGGTAAGTGAGAAGTACTTTACACCCCAGATTCATAAGGATGTTAAGAAACATGTGCAAAGTTGTGGAGTTTTTCAACTTGCAAAGGGTAGTAATCAAAATGTGGGATTTTATAAACCTTTGACAGTACCGGTAAGACCTTGGGAGGATATAAGCATGGATTTCATACTTGGATTGCCTAAAATATCGAGAGGGAATGATTCTATATTTGTGGTAGTGGATAGATTCTCGAAGATGGCTCATTTCATACCTTGTAAGAAGATATCAGATGCATTACATGTAGCAGACCTATTTTTCACGGAAGTAGTGAGATTGCATGGATTACCTAAGAGCATAGTTTCAGACAGAGACACTAAGTTTGTTGGCTATTTTTGGAGAACACTTTGGAAGAAGATGAAAACAGATTTGAAGTTCAGTTCTACTTTTCATCCACAGACTGATGGATAGATAGAAGTAGTTAAGTGGAGCTTGGGAACTTTGTTGAGATGTTTAGTTGGAGATAAACCGGAAGTTGGGATTTGATCCTTGCACAAGCAGAGTTTGCCTACAACAATTCAGTAAATAGGAGTACTGGAAGAACACCTTTTGAGATTGTTACCGGAGTGCATCCTAGAGGTATATTAAAATTAAGAGATATTAGCAGTGAAGATCGAAGAAGTTCAAAAGAAAAAGACTTTACAGATCACATGGTAGCCTTGCATATTCCAGTTAAGCAACATTTGGAGGACATGAACAACAAGTATAAGGAGAAGGAAGGTGAGAAGAGGAGACATAAGGAATTTGAAGTTGGAGATGAAGTGATGGTGTATCTGAGAAAAGAGAGATTCCCGATTGGAACTTATAACAAGTCGTAGATGAAAATTTTTGGACCTTGTAGGATTTTGAGGAAGTTTAGTTATGGGAATGCATATGAAGTGGAGTTACCGGATAGTCTGAGTATTTCACCTATGTTTAACATTGCAGATCTTCATGTGTATCATAAACCAAAATTCAGTGAGGATAGTATTATAGACTTGGAGAAACAATTGCCCCAGAAGGAACCGAATCAGATTGAAGACATTTTGGATAGTAGGATTGGGCGAAGTACCCAGAGTAGTCAGTATAAGGAGTATCTTGTGAAGTGGAAGGACAAACTAGTTGAAGATTCGTCTTGGATTTCTCAGGCAGAGGTAGACCGCCTTGGTTTTCCTATAACCCCAGCAAAGTGAAAGACTCACTTTTTCAATAACCTCGGATGTCTGATGCAAGAGCATCCCCGGTTCATAGCAATCTTGCATCAACCAAAAATATTTTCATTTTTGTTTTGCTTTTTGTTTGCATTTTCAACATTTCTTTTCATGTGTCCTAGATTTGGCTCACCAGATCCTATGGAGTTGGATTATACTTAAAGACTTGATCATCTCCCTTATTCCCAAACTATAGAGCATTTGGATTATTTTCTAGCAAGTTATCGCTATTGATTTCCATGACAGTTTCTTGTTACCAGTTGGCAGTTTCCTGTTACTAGTTGCCTGGACCTATTTGCATTGGTGATCTACCAGACCCCTTTCATAGCTTATGGAGCCCTGAGAGTTGATTCTGATGTTCCTTGGCATGTGGTCGGCTTTTTCCCACAATCTACACTTTTCCTTGACAATGACACCAAGAAGTAATCTCATGGAAACCCAAATGGGAGAAAACCACGGTGTGAGTAGGAACTCACAAAATTTATACTCTTTTGAAGTACGACCGGTGAGGAGACATCCTTGTTAGGAGATTACAAAGACACTGTTAGGTACCACCCAATTAAGGGATTTTGTTCAAGGTCGGTTAATGCCTTTACCCTGTTAAAGGTAGCCTAGTTAAAGGACTTAAGAACATCAATTAAGATGTCACCCGGTTAAGGGATTTTACAAAAGGGACCTGTTAAAGCCCACCCTGTTAAGGGAATTATGTTGCAGTGGTTAGAAAGAAACAAATGGATGATCTGTTGTATTAGCTACTGATAGATTGATCAAATCTCAATATGCATCACACTCAATCCACATCGGTTGTGTCTTCTCTGCATAGCACTGGTTTTCTTCTTACACCTTGGCTCTTCACTTAGTTGGTCACCTGTCCATCGGCACTGCACTCTACCGATCCTCTGACCTTCAACTCTCCACTCTACCGGTTCTCTATCCTTCAGCTCTGTACTCTGTAGATCTACCTCAAACTCACTCTATTGTGCTAAAACCTTTTAGCACTTCTCTTCTCTCTTCTCTTCACTTTGGATCGCCTTCAACATGATCTGCTTGTTGCAAATTTCATGATCAAAATCTTCTGAATGAACTCAAGAGCACTTTATACATTTTCTGCTGACACTTTTAGGCGTTCCCTTAATCAAAGCAATCACGGATTTCAGAAGATTTCAAATTCAAAAATCTCCCACTCTTTCTCTGTGTGCCTTACAATAATTCTGCCAAGTGTTCAACAAATTCTATCACTGCATCTCCCAAAGATAGTAACTTCTAGGTTGTGTTCAGTCAATTAAGTGCAAACCAAAAATTCCATCGGTAACCACGCTTGACTGCATGATAACTGAAGTTGACCTTACCAACAAGTGATTTGGTGTAGACATGAGCTCACCAACTCATCTTTCACCACCACAACTAAATAACCGATCAACACTCAGAAATTTATGGTGATCACTTGTCTTCCTTCTGTCATATCGGTGTACCGGTATGCCATTGCACTTATATATTACTAGTTCATCCTTTGATTGCCAGTTTGTTGTGCTAGCATCAAGTCTCTTCTCATGTTTGCCAATGTGATTCCGATTTGTATACAACTTCAAGTTTTCTTTCCTGAGTCACCTTTTGTGACTTAATCATCATCGAAGTGACCGATCTTCCTGAATGATAGACTGGTTGGCTTAGACTATCTTTCCTTGAGCAAATTGAACCTTTGATCATTCATTGCCAATGGTGTTTCCATGTGTTTATAAGTCATCACTTTTGCTTACTGAAAGAACATCACTTTACCTATACCACTTCACCAGTTAGTGTCTTCACTAGTAAGTGTTGGACATCAATGACAAATCTTAGCACATATACTGGTTCTCTAGATTAACCAGTGTTGTCAATGCCAACAATCCAACAATCTCCCTCTTTGGCATTGATGGAAAACACATCAGAATCTGGCTAATTAGTTGCATGTTCTTTTACTTCCTTCATCTATGTACCAGTCTGGTCATTACTTCTGCCCTGAGTAATGAATATCTCCCCCTATCACTGGTAATACTCTGATGCAACAACTTCAGCTCAATCACTACTTACCAATGCTCAAGCACTCTAATCATATCTCCCACTTTGACAACAATGCCAAAGAGTCCTTTCTGTACACTTACAAGACTACTCCCCCTAACTGAAGTAGTCCACACTCATCAAAATAGTCTCTTTTAAAAAAAAAAAAACTTGAAATCATACTAGATTGATGTAGAGCCCTGTTTACTTACTTTATTGAATGGGGGGGCATAACCCCCAGCTTACCTCTAAGATAGTCAAAGGTGTCCTTCTATAGTGGCTTGGTGAAGATATAAGCCACTTGTTCTATTGTTGGTATGTACTCCAACACCACTTCCTTTTCTTGAACTTGTTCCCTTAGATAGTGATATTAGATGGCTATATGCTTCGTTCTAGAGTGCATCACCGGGTTCTTGGATATGTCAATGGCACTAGTATTGTCACAATGAATCACTACCGGTCCAACCACTTTTTCTTGTATTCCTTCCAACAGTTGCTTGATCTAAACTATCTGTCTGTAGTTGATTGCAGCAGCTACATACTCACTCTCAACTGTGGATTGAGATATGCAATTTTGTTTCTTACTTGTCCAAGATACAATCCTGTCTCCGAGAAAGAATGCACCTCCACTAGTGCTCTTTTTGTCATCAATGTTCCCGACCCAATATGAGTTAGTGAAGACACTTAAACTGAAGTCTCCCTTATGTGGATACCAGAGGCCATACTCATCAGTCCCCTTTAGGTATCTTTGACTACCACCATGTGAGTCTCTTTCAGATTTGTAGAAAATCTGGCAACCAAGCCAACAACTTGTGCTATGTCTGGTCTACTATGTACTGCATACTGCAACTTACTGATCATAGACCAGTAAAGTGTCTCATTCACTTCTTCAGCCTCATCATATTTAGATAGCTTGCAACCTGTAACCATTGGAGTTTAAACAAGTTTGCAATCTTCCATTCCAAAAGTTTTCAGAATTTCCCTTATGTACTTAGTCTGATTGATGAAGATGCCATTCTTTAGTTGAGAGACTTGTAGGCCAATAAAAAACTTTATCCCGCCAATCATGGACATCTCAAATTCTTGCTTCATTTGTTCTACAAAGCTTCTGCTCATCTCATCATCTCCCCCAAAGATGATGTCATCTACAAAGATCTCAACAATTAGGTGTTTTCCTTCAACTCTACTCTTCAGATACAGGTTATTGTTATCATTGGTTCTTTTGAACCCTATGCTTAACAGATATGAGCGTAACCTCTCATACCAAGCTCTCGATGCTTGTTTCAACCCATACAGAGCCTTCTACAACCTGCATACCATATTCCTTCCATCTTCATATGCAAACCCTTCTAGTTGGTCCATGTATACTTCTTCCTCTAACACCCCAATTAAGAATGCCAATTTGACATCCATTTGGTAAACTTTAATTTTTTTATAAATAGCTTAGGCCAGCAAAATTATGACCCCTTTCAGCCTGGCCACCGGTACAAAGGTTTCTCCATAGTCCAAACCTTCTTCTTGAGCATAGCCCTTACAGACCAATCTTGCTTTGTTTCTTATCACTTTACCGGTTTCATCCATTTTATTTCTCAACACCCACTTGGTGCCTATTACATTTTGTTTTCCAGTCTGGGTACTAGAGTCCATGTATCATTTTTCTCAATTTTCTCTAGTTCTTCTTCCATGGCTTTGACCCAGTTATCATCTTTTAGAGCCTCCTTTGTTGTTTTGGGCTAAAAAATGGAGAGCATACAACCATTCTCTCTTGCTCTTCTTCTAGTTAGAACTTCTGCATCCTTGTCACTAATGATATTTTCTGCAGTGTGATTATTTCTGACATGCTTAGCCAATACTGGTTCACTCCTCGGAGTTCCTTCTACTAGTTGTGCAGGTTCAACTTCACAGGCTTCTTCATTAGCCAGTTGAATGAGATCTTCTTTAGTAGGTTCCACCAGTACATTGTACTCAAACCCTTTATAGTCCTCCGGTTCACTCTTACTGTCTTGTTCACTTTTCTCAGAGTACTCATCTACTCTGACATTTGCACTTTCCACAATCTTACAGATCCTTTTGTTTAAACACCGGTATGCCTTTCTCTTTGTTGAGTAACCTAAGAAGGTTCCTTCATCACTCTTGGGATCAAATTTTCTAGTGTACTCATCCCTCTTGATATAGTACCTACTTCCAAATACTTTAAAATAACAAACATAAGGTGAGTATCCACTTCACAATTCATAGGGAGTTTTATTTATCCCCTTCTTTACTTGTATCCACTTCAAAGTGTATACAACAGTGCTTATTTATTCTCTCCAGAAGATATGTGGAATGTCCTTTTGTATCATCAAAGTCCTTGTATAATCAATAAGAGTTCTATTTCTTCTTTCAACAACTCCAATCTACTGAGGTGTTCTAGGTGCAAACATTTGCCTCATAATCCCCTGTTCCTTGCAATAATTCATGAACTCTTGAGAGGTGAACTCTCTTCCTCTATCTGATCTCAAACACTTCATATTCTTACCAGTTCCTCTTTCTACTCGAGCCTTAAAAATATTAAACATGTAAAAGGCTTCAAATTTTTCCTTCAAGAATACAACCCACATCATTCTTGAGAAGTCATCCACAAACAACATAAAATACCAGTGTCCATAGAAACTCTTGGTTCTCATGGGACCACACAGGTCTGTATGAACTAAGTCCAGCATATTTTTCAGATGAAAAGGTTTTACTGCTGAAACTAGACCCGACCAACTTTCCTAGTTGACACTCTTTGCACATAGCATTGTCAGGTTTCACTATGTCAGGCATTCCTCTGACAGATTTTGTCTTAAAAACTTTTTCTATGCTATCAAAGTTAACATGACACAATCTTTTATGCCACGACCAACTTTATTCAACCTTAGCCTTTAAACAACTACCTATGGTGGTGTCTAGATGAAACAGATTGCCTCTTGATTGTTTACTGATGGCAATCACACTTCCTGATTTATCATTTATTTTACATATTCCTTCATTGAATTCTAACCAGTAACCTTTATTGTTAAGTTGTGCAACACTTAACAAACTATATTTTAACCCTTCTACCCAATAGACATCATCACAATTTGTCTTATTATTCAGGGCTATAGACCCCTTACCTTTTACTGCACAAAGAGAATGATTTCCGATTCTCACAATACCTTCATTGCACTCCTCCATGTTGAGGAATTTGTTTATGTCACCGGTCATGTGGTGAGTGCAACCACTGTCGATCACCCATTCTCCACACTGGTTTGTGCTAGAGATCAATTCCATATCTTCTTCCTCTGTGATGTCCTCCTTGACTACCACAAATGCAATGCCATCTACATTAGATCCTTCTGATTCTTCATCTGTGACTCCTTCTTCTGCAAGATAACACTCCTTCTTGCTCTTGTCCCTGTAGCCTCTGAAATTATCCTTCCTGTCTCTATCGTTGTTAGGACATCTTGAATAAATATGACCTATCTTATTATAGGAGAAGCACTTTAAGTGTAATTTACCTTTGTACTTTCATTTTCCTCTTGGCAATCTTCTTGCCAATAGAGCTTCAATTTCATCTTTCTCCTGTTCCTCAGATAGCAAATTGTCACTTTCATGGGAATGACCAGTTCTGGTAGTAGAACTACTACCAGTTTCTCTCCTTATCCTTGTTGGTGCATGCATCATGCAGGATCTGAATGTAGTATCAATCTTTGGTATGTTGTTGTCATAATTTCTCAATTCAAAAGCAGTCAACTTACTGATTAGTGAGTCAAGAGTTACACTAACTGGTCCCAAGGATTTGAGTTCCTATATAGCAGAGACCCTTATAGCATATTGTGGTAGCAAGGTTCTCAAGATTTTTCTAACCACATCATCCTCCTCAAGCTTTCCTCTAGCACTTTTAATGGATTTTACTACATCCTTTATCCTCTTGTTATACTGCTCTATGTTTTTTCCTTCCTGCATCCTCATCTCATCATATTTTTCATCTTAGGCTGTCTACTTTGGCCTTTTGAACACAAGGATCTCCCCCATAGACTGTCTTCAGCTTATTCCATATCTGAAAAGTTGTTTTCAAATCTTGTACCTCAGCAAATTCATTATCAGAAAGAGTATTGACTATCAGATCCATAGCAGTAGTATTATCTTGCCTTTCCTTGATCTGATCTGGAGTAAGAGTCCCTGAAGGTTCATTATACTCTGTGATCACATGATTCCAGTAGTGTTCACCTAGGGATCTTAGATAGAGTTTCATTATTCCACACCATAAGATGTAATTCTCCTTAGAGAGCTTAGGACCATCCTTACACATCATCTTGGATCTTTCCTTAAGCTAATTAAGCTTCTTCTGATTCTAAGTTCTTGTTTCTCTTATACCAATTGTTAGTCCCAACCGATGCTGAGAGGGGAGGGGTGAATCAACACTTGGTCAAATTTTCACAATTAAACTTTTAACTTAAATCTGCATTCATCTAATATCCAACAATATACTTAATCATTGAAGTAAAATATGCAAGCATGAAGAGTTGACAATGACACCAAGAAGTAATCTCGTGGAAACCCAAATGGGAGAAAACCAAGGTGTGAGTAGGAACTCACAAAATTTGTACTCTTCTGAAGTATGCCCAATGAGGAGCCATCCTTGTTAGGAGATTACAAAGACACTATTAGGTGCCACCTAGTTAAGGGATTTTGTTCAAGGTCGGTTAGTGCCTTTACCCTGTTAAAGGTAGCTTGGTTAAAGGACTTAAGAACATCAATTAAGATGTCACCTTGTTAAGGGATTTTACAAAAGGCACCTGTTAAAGTCCACCTGGTTAAGGGAATTATGTTGCAGTGGTTAGAAAGCAACAGATGGATGATCTGTTGTATTAGCTACCGATGGCTTGATCGGATCTCAATATGCATCACACTCAATCCACACCGGTTGTGTCTTCTCTGCATAGCACCGATTTTCTTCTTACACCTTTGGCTCTTCACTCAGTCGATCGCTTGTCCATCGGCACTACACTTTGTCAATCATTTGACCTTCGACTCTCCACTCTGTCGGTTCTCTATCCTTCGGCTCTCCACTCTACCGGTTCTCTATCCTTCAGCTCTGTACTCTACCGATCTGCCTCAAACTCACTCTACTATGCTAAAACCTTTTACCTCTTCTCTTCTCTCTACTCTTCACTTTGGATTGCCTTCAACAAGATCTGCTTGTTGCAAATTTTATGATCAAAATCTTCTGAATGAACTCAAGAGCACTTTATACACTTTCAGGCATTCCCTCATCGATTTTGGAAGATTTCAAATTCAAAAATCTTCCACTCTTTCTCTGCGCGCCATACAACAATTCCGCCAAGTGTTCAACAAATTATGTCACTACATCTCCCAAAGATAGTAACTTCTGGGTCATGTTTAGTCAATTAAGTGCAAACCAAAAAATCCACTGGTAATCATGCTTGACTACATGATAACTAAATTTGACCTTACCAACAAGTGATTTGGCATAGACACAAGCTCACCAACTCATCTTTCACCACCATAACTGAATAACCGATCACCGCTCTGAAATTTATGGTGATCACCTGTCTTCCTTCTGTCATACCAGTGTACCAGTATGCCATTACACTTCTATATTACCAGTTCATCCTTTGATTGCCGGTTTGTTGTGCTAGCATCAAGCTCTTCCCATGTTTGCCAATGTGATTCCGGTTTGTATACAACTTCAAGTTTTCTTGACTGAGTCACCTTTTGTGACATCATCATCATCAGAGTGACTGATCTTCCTAAATGACAGACCAGTTGGCTTGGACTATCTTTCCTTGAGCTGATTGAACCTTTGATCATTTGTTACCAATGTTGTTTCCATGTGTTTTTAAGTCATCACTTTTTCTTACTGAAAGAGCATCACTTTACCTATACCATTTCATCGGTTAGTGTCTTCACGAGTAAGTGTTGGACATCAATGATAAATCTTAGCACATATACCAATTCTCTAGATTAACCAATGTTGTCAATGCCAACAATCCAACAATATTGATTATAATATAATGAACATCATTGTATTTCACATTGATGAGAGATGGAGTGGAGCAAGGGGAGCTGGACCTGAGCAAGAAAAAAATTTCAAACCTCGTCCCATACAAGGATTCTCTACAGTGGCAGGGGATGGAGAAGATCTTGACATGGAGCAGGTGGAGGGTTTAGTGGTCACCAACAAGGAGCAGATGGAACTTGACACATAGTAGGTGAAGGGTTTAGAGGCCACCATGGAAACCACATTTATGGCCCCCATCAATATCTGTCACCAAAAGATTACTGACATGGAGTAGGTGGACCTAGAGCCCTACACCATCTGTCAACAAGTAACCCTCGCCCTTACAAGTTGTTGTCTAAGAAAAAACAAATTTATTTTGACATATGCGAAGAGGATTGGCCCCTTATTTTAAAACAACCAGCTCAAAACTCAAGATTATTAGATAATCTGCGTTCTCGAGCAGAGTCGGATTTAAAATACAGATACCCAAATGGCTATCCTCTAAAAGGTCCTCCTTGGCCCCCCCTTTCTTGGCCTAACTAAATTCCTCTACAAAACCCGATCTCCTCTTGGCCTAATTCTATTCCTCTACATAAACCTAGTTTTCTGACTTTTCCAAATAATATTTCTCTACATGAAAATGATAAACTTTAGGCATCTTCTTCTAATCCTAGACCGTCCTTCAAATCAAATCAGGCAGAGACTTTGTGGAAGCCAGAAGGTTATAGAGTTTGGAGAAAGAAGTCGCAATATAAGAAAATTAGGTCTAACAATGAGGTGCTGAAAGCTGAAGAAAACAGGCCCCAAGATCACTCGGTAGAGAAAGAGCCTAATGGGGGTTTTACTACCAATAGGCATAGCATTCAACTTCCAGATGAGTTACTTTCATCTCATATCAATTTTTTAAAGGAGATGACACTCATAGGTAAATTTTGGGATCAAAATTTACAACTTTTTGATATTATAGAATGGGCAAATAAAATGTGGTTAGGGGTTAAAACTATTTCATTT
The DNA here is from genome assembly GCF_030272615.1 of Cryptomeria japonica. Taxonomy (NCBI): domain Eukaryota; kingdom Viridiplantae; phylum Streptophyta; class Pinopsida; order Cupressales; family Cupressaceae; genus Cryptomeria; species Cryptomeria japonica. The sequence goes on along the minus strand of NC_081413.1, from coordinate 110,204,618 downwards.
TTAGATTCACAATCAAGCTACCTAATTTTCTAATTTGATTCAAAAGCCAGTAGAGATGAAGTTCATAAGCACAAGGGATGGTTTTGTATGGGCTCAGGCCTGTTTACTTTGCCCTGGGTTCCTAATTTAAGTCGGATCCAGATTTATGTCAATTCGTGCCCTTTTGTATTTCACTCCCAGACTTACCCCTTGAATATTGAGACCCTGATATTATTAAAAATATGGCCAATAAGGTGGGAATTTTTATAAAGCATGACTTGATCCCATTCGAGGTTATCCACTTGCAAGTCAGAGTGTGCCTCCTTCTTAACCTCTCAAAGTCTTTTCCCTATCTATTCTCTATTCAGAGAAAATGGGGTACTTGGGATCATAAAATAGAAATCCAAAATGCTACCTATATAGATCAGCACCAAAATGTCTTGGGCCACTACAACACATAGTGTTAGGGTTCTTCTCAACAAAGGATTTTTGTGTGTAAAGATCACACTTCATATCCTCTTCATTTCTCTCTACATTTGTCAGAAAATAGAGGTATTAACTATGAGGAGGGGTTGGGTGTTGGGTTTTCAATTCAACTGCTTAAGGTGCAGGATGGGATGACTTCCAATGTCTCTTCCCACTTAGTATGAAAAAATGCCCATCCAAATGGTTCACTTGGTTTTCCTTACTAGAAAAACCTTAATGATATAAATCTTAAGATTATTTATAAAGCATTGCTCGATGCATTTCTTAAGAAATTTCTTTCATCTAATTTCAGAAGGTACAAGTGTTTAGAGTTTAATAGAAGCTGGTATTTTGACAAGACTATCAATACTAATTTCTCATTGAATGGAACATTTAGGCTTCATTTTGGTAAGCATAAATCTATTAGTATATCACATAAAGGGCTCCAATCTTATTTCAGAAGGGAAAGCATTGTCCAAAATCTAATCTTCCAGAATGATTTTGTGGATCCTACCCATATAGAGTCAAGATATCCCTCTGTGCATTTTACTAAATGTACTAAAAACTCAACAAAAGAACTTCAAAGAATGGCTGACGAGCTAGCTTTAAGTGTAGCCTCAAAATGGTTCGATGAAATTGCATATGAGGAGATATTGGGAAAGTATGCTAACTGTATGCAACCAATACGGTATGATAGTAAAAAGGGTCCTTGTATGAATGGAAAAACTGACAATAGGTCTTAGTTAACTAAACTTGTGGGCCAAGAAATAATTTAACAGCCTCATTTTGATGAGTGGCTTGGGAGACATAAGAATCAAGTTTTTGCACCTAATCATATTTTGCCAATAGATCATGCCAATATGGAGAGAATGCAATCTTCTGTTCCATTTCATCCTGGCCTAGATGAGAATGATATCTATCATCAGTTTTCTCCAAATGTGTTTCCTAATATACGGGCATCTATGGACCAGGAAGGGGCTATAGCAGAAGAAAAAAAATTAGACCAAGTCCCTTGTAACTTGTTTGTGACAGAAGATCTTTATAAAGGAACCTTTGATTTTTCTCAAACCCTTTCCATATCCCAAACACCTGCTCTAAGTAAATCCAAATTCAGAAATCCTAAAAAAAGAGGGATAAAGTCAAAAACGGTTAAAGCAAAAGAAGAAATTGATGCTGGTATTCAAACAACCCTTGATCAAAAACTTTCAGCTTCCAAAAGAGTAACGAGGAGAACTAAATGCAGTTCTCCTCAGCAAGTATGAAGGTCTTATCTTGGAATGTTAGGGCCCCTATCAAAAGAAAGAGAACCAAGTCACAACTTGATTCTTCTCAGGCAGATATTGTGCTACTTCAAGAAACTAAATTATCAGATGAGGTTTTCCAGAAAACAATAACCAAATGGCCTAATTGGAAGTCAGCCCACAATCAAAGTATCGGTGCTTCAGGAGGTCTTGTGGCTCTTTGGAATCCAAAGTTGATCGTTGCTCAGCTTGTAAAACAAGGAACCAATTGGCAATATATTAGCATAAAGCATTATGATATATCTTTTAACTTGATAAATGTCTATGGTCCAACCTCTACTCAGGAGAAGATGAATTTATGGTCGTCTCTCACTCATATCATTTATCAAGTGGCAAGGCAAAATATCATTATGGTGGGGGGATTTTAATGCAATTACCTCTCTAGATGAGAAAAAAGGGGTATTTGTCCACCCATAAAGAGGATTGAGGATTTCAAAGAATTCATAAATGATAATGACTTATTTGATAGTCCTCCACATAACGACTTTTTCACTTGGACCAATAGGAGAGCCGGTTTCTTAAAATTGTGAAGACATTAGATAGATTTCTTTTCTCTCAAGAATGGAGGACTTAGAATTACTCTTTACAGGTTCAGATTTTACCCTTATCAGGCTCAGACCACTTCCCTATCCTTGTGAGCATTGAAAAAAAGGCAGCCACTTTAAAATATAATACTAGACCCTCCTTCAAGTTTGAAAGGATGTGGTTCTGACATCCTCATTTTCATGCTTTGATTCGGGATTGGTGGATGAGTGCCCCTATGGTTAGGGGTGCCAAAATGTTTAAATTCCACAAAAAAATGCAACATGTTAAAACACAAATTAAAGCATGGAATAAGAGTGTCTTCAAAAATATATTTGCTCAAAAAGGAATTGTTGAAAATCAGTTGCATTTGATTAATGAACAAATTATTTCTAATGGACTGGACTCAGAATTGTTTGCTAAGCAGAATCAGGCTCAGATGGATTGGGAAGAACTATGTAAGAGAGAGGAGGGATATTGGAGACAAAAATCTTGTGAGCTTTGGTTAAGGGAGGGGATAAAAACACCAAATTCTTTCAAATGTCAGCCAAGCAGAAGAGGGCAACCTATACTATATTTTCCATTAAGGAGGCTTCCTCGAGTAAACTCGCTTGTGATGCTCAAGAAATTCAAGATGAAGGAGTTAATTATTTTAAGAACCTACTTTCCCCACCTTCTTTTGACATTCCACTTGATGTGCAAGAACAGGAGATTATGGATGCTATTCCCCATATCATTTGCCCCCTGGATAACCAACAACTATTGGCCCCTTTTACAATTGAAGAGATCAGAAAAGTAGTTTTTTCTTTTCTGCCAGACAAGGCTCCAGGGCCGGATGGTTTTACGACTCTTTTCTTCCAAAAATGTTGGGATGTTTTGGGTACATAATTGATGGCAGTAATGGAGGAGTCAAGAAAAAGCTCATCCATCCTTTGAAACTTCAACACTACAAATATTGCTCTTATTCCCAAAACAAAAGAACCAACAACTTTTGCAGATTTTAGGCCCATTTTGTTATGTAACACAATTTACAAGATCATTACCAAAGCCATTTATCTAAGACTATAGAATTTGATAATCAAAATCATATACCTAGAACAAGGCGGCTTCGTTCCAGGAAGAGAAACCATGGAAGGTTCCTTGGTTGCTCGAGAAGTATTGCACTCCATTCACTCTAACAACACATATGCTTTTGTAGTCAAATTGGATATGATGAAAGCTTATGACAATTGAGAAAATTTGGATTCGCTGAAAAATGGTGTAAATGGATTAGGGCTTGCATCTTAGGAGCTCATTTCTCAGTGCTAATTAATGGAGTTCCTGCTGGTTTTTTTACTGCTTTGCAAGGTGTGAGACAAGGTGACCGCCTATCCCTGTCTCTGTTTATAATTATGGCAGAAGCTTTTAGCAAAATTATTAAGTCTAAGCATGATCAAGAGCTCTGAAGGGGTGCACATATTGAAAGTACATCTATGTCAGTTACACACTCTTTATTTGTTGATGACACATTGATGTTCGGCAAAGCAAACATTTAGGAGGCAAAGCAAACATTTAGGAGGCAAAGCAAATCAGACAAACTTTGGACCTCTACATGGCGGTTTCAAGTCAAAGAATTAATGCTCAAAAATCTAAAATATATGTTTTTAATACAAATGATATAGTCACAAGGAATATTGTGGATTCTTTGGGTTTTTCTTCAAAAATTCTCCCTTCCACATATCTGGGAATTCCATTTTTTGTTGGTGCCAATAAACCAACTTATTGGAAAGCTATTATAAATAGAATTAAGAATCCCATATCCTCATGGAAGGCTCGCTGGTTGTCTTTATCAGGGAGATTACTCTTAATAAAATCTGTCATGTCTGCCATTCCTAAATATTTCATGTGTGTCCTCAAAGCCCCTGTTGGAGTCATTCAACAGATCGAAAATCTTATTAGAGGTTTCTAATGGAGGGGTAATATGTCAGAAGAAAAGAAGATCCCGCTTATTTCAATTTAGGAAATGGCTCATGATAAGAGAGGAGGGGGTGTTGGTCTACATGATCTATCTAAAAGGAACATCACCTTTGGAGGTAAACTTGTGTGGTAAATGGTCTCCAAACCAGGCACCAAGTGGTGCAAAATCATGCAAGAAAAATGCTTGGACTCCTTAAATCCTTCTTGAGTCATTACAACCCTTGATCTCCCAAAAGGGTCAGTTGTTTGGAACTTCATGATGTCTTGCAGGCAGATTATTACAAGATATGTTTCCTGGGAAGTCCATAATGGTGAGAGCATTCAATTTTGGGAGGACTCCTAGAATGGCCTACCTCCCCTAAAATCTTCAGAACTCTTTTTGGATGCCATTCCAATTATAAAAAAATGTTGGGGCTTGCTTTCGATAGATTATGTTAGTGGGGTAGAAATATTTTCTGGGAAAGCTAGCCGAAAAGATCCTCTTGATCTTCCGATTAGAGATGATCAAAGGTCAAGTCTTCAGGGAATCTTATCTTCAAGAAGAGTGTATATTTCAAATCATGATGACAAACTATTATGGGCTCTAGCTCAGGATGGCAAATATTCAGTCAGAGATGGTTATGTGGTTGCCCGACATATGGAAAACTAGCCAATGAAGAGCCGAGCTTATTCATTTTACTATAATAGTGTTGTACTTCCTAAAGCAGGTTGTTTTGCTTAGTTAGCATTAAGAAAAAGGATATTAACAAGTGATAAGTTGGAAAAACTACACATTACTAACTCTTTCTCTTGTGTCCTATGAAAAGCTGAAATTGAAACTGTGGACCATTTACTTCTTAGGTGCCCTTTTGCTCAGCAATGTTGGCTCCATGTCATGGAGAAATTGAATATATCTATGCCACTGCCCTATACTTTATGGGAACTTTTTCAATCATGGCCTATTCTTTTCACAAAATCTTTGTTTGCTAGTATCTAGAAATGTATTCTGGCAACTGTCATTTGGTCAATTTGGTGGGAAAGGAACAAAAGAATTTTTAGACAAATGGAATCCCCAATTCATTTGGTTTTAGAAGGAATTGAGAAATATGCTTCAGAACAAGTTAATGCTCATATCAAGAATATAAGTAGCAATTTTAATTTTTCATCTTCGGATGACTGCATTAGCAAAATCTAGAAAGATCTTACTATCCCCTCTTTTTGTGCCACATTTGGTAGAGAAATTTAGTCAATCAATAGAAGCTTAACTAAATGGCAACCTCCCTTTGTTGGCTTTGTCAAGTTAAATTTTGATGGTTCATCTAGGGGAAATCCTAGTGCTTCAGGAATTGGGGTTTGTATTAGAGATCATTTAGGCTCTCTCTTGGCAGCTAAGTTCTCTTCCATTCCTCCAAGAACTAATAATGTAGTTGAAGCTCTTGCTTTACTATATGGACTAACATTAGCAAAAAAAAATAGATTTCATAGGTTGCATATTGAAGGAGATTCCTCTATATAGTAAAAGCTTGCATTTTCAGATGTTCATTTAACTGGAAAATTTTCTACATTTTAAAGCAAGCATGGTCATTAATAGACTCTTTTGAGGAATGTTGCATTTCTCACATATTCAGAGAAGGTAATAGAGTGGCAGATTTTCTAGCCAATTTGGGATGTGATAAGCTGGTAGTGGATTTTGCATCCCCAAGTTTCAAGTTAGAAAAATTTCCTCAACTTGCAAGCACTATCAATGAGGAAAGGAAAATTATTTAAATAGTTGTCACACTCACCCTACCATCAACCTCTCACTTGAATGATTTTATTCTGGCTTTGTTGAGCGATCATTTAATGAAGTTCCCCATAATGCAGCAAGTGGATTACAAGTATGGCATAATTGACCTTTTTTATGCAATTCCATGTTGGAAGTACAATGGTTGTTTCCCTTTTAACTTCGTGAGATCTAAATCATTTCTAGGATTAATTTCACACATGCGGCTTCCTTTGTCATCCTGTAGAATAATTAATAAGCTCAAAATTAAGCATTTTGCCCTTTCCTGTTATTTATTTCATAATAGATGAAGATATGAAATGATTTGGTAGAGTTTGAGAATTTAAGATAGACAGTGCTTCTTGTGGGTTTCACTCATAACTAGCATACGTTTGCTTCTGTATTTTGCCCTATTTATTGCATTATGGACTACTCCCCGAGAAATTACAAAGTGCCTATGTTAATGGCTGATTGGGAAAAGCCACTCGAGGATCATATTTCTGAAGATCAGTTGGGTTTTGTTTTCAACAACTCTTGTCAACACTGCATATGAAGCATCAAGTGGATTATTGGGGAAGAAATTTTTTATCCGCAGGAGAAAAGGTTTCTCTTTCCTTCACAACTGTGCTCTATATTTCTCTCCAATGTAGTGGATTTGTTGTAGTCTTGGGCTCCGTTGGAAAATATTGTTCATAAAATGATTGGAGATGATTATTTGAATGATAATCAACTCGTGGTTGCCATCCATCAATATGATTTGTTGAACGGTCAAGCTTGTGTGGGTGGACTTTTCTCTAGGCAGCTTTTGCTCTTGCATAAGGAATATCCTAGAATATTTGATAGTATCAAGCGGTCTCTTTCCTTGCAAAATGTGAGACCCTTCCAAATTACTGCCCATAATGCTAAGAGAAGCTTAAATCCAGAATTAAAAAGCAGAATTTTCTCTAAAATGCATGCCATCCTTTCAATTTTAGGTCATGATCATGAACAAATAGAGTCATCTGTTATTCCTCCGGTAATGCCAATGGGTGATGAAAGTTCTATGCAGATGAACAACATTTCTCCTTCTCCTTGGCTCTCCTTTGATCAAATCAATGAAATCCATGGTTCACTAATTGATGATCTAATTTTGGCCTTCGCTGCACTCAATATCGGTGATGGATTTTTGTCGAGATTACAAGGTTTGGGGCCTTCCGGTTCAACTCATTAAGTCTTTGCAGTACCGGTATGGGAGTCATTTTGTATTTCAGCTTTGTATAATCAGTTTTTTGAGCACTTTCGTAAGCTAGTAAATTACTTTGCATACCGGTTCTTCCTGGTATAACATATCCAGTTGCATCTGCATTCCGGTATTTAATGCTCTAATAACATAACCAGTTTTTTGTTTACTATTTTCTTTGTGATCCAGTAATCCAATTTGCTATTGGGTATTGTCGGTATTCTAGTTTCACATCTCCACCAGTAGCAGGTGTTATTCTTTTGGAGTCCAGTAGCAATGATGTATTGGTAAAGGTCCCATCTACTATTTGGTTTCATCAGTGTTCTTGTTTCTCATCTCCATCGATAGCAGGTGTTAGTCTTTTGGTATCTGCTATTAGTTATGGTGATTTTGTTGTACTGGTAAAAGTGTCTCTACGATTACTGGCTTCATTTTTTGTGGTTGCGATAATTTTTTACTGATATTTTAGTTTCAGAATATTTCATTCAGCTGCATTCCTCTTTCTGCGCTTTACAAATACTAGAACATGCTCTCTGGACATTGGTGATGGTTGGTTTGCAATACTCTGGACTTTGGAGATGGTTGGTCTACAATATTGATAACTGGTTGTCAGGGCCGATTCTAGGATCTCTCTTAATTTATCCTCTTCCACTATTCTCATCTGTGGCCTTTTTGTGGATTGTAGGGGTTCCTTATAGCTCCATTTTATCTTTCTCCTCTGTATCTGAGCAAGGATATAGGGTTTTCTTCCCGATTCTTTCCCTATTGAGATCTTGAATCAGTTTCTTATTTATATATATATCTATATGTGGCTTGCCACTTTTGCCAAAAAAATAAATATTGATTACAATATTATAATATAATAATAATTTAATATTAATTACAATATAATAATATAATAATTTTTTAAGTCGAATAATGAACAAATATGATATTTTGGCATAATTCCTATGCTAGTTATTATGTGAAAGGTGTATTACATTCATTAGAATGAATGCAAAAACCTCCCTCAATAAAAACTAGAAGTATTAAATTTGACATTGTTGTCATCCCCCCACTTCAACACTTTTTTTCTTTTAGTTTTTTACCATACGCCACTTTTTTCTCAAGGATAAGGATAAAAACAAAAATATAATAAAAATATAATGATATTATAATATAATAATAATGTAGTCTTAATAGAATTTTTAGTTTTGCCAAGTGTGTAATAGAAATTTAAAAATATAATAATGTTGATTTGGTATTAAAAGTTTTTTTTGCTTTTCTAAGGAGTTTAATGGAAATATAAAAATATAATAATAACAAGAATATATTAAAATTTGATAATTATAATCATACCTTAATAATGATTTAATATTAATTACAATATCATAATATGGTAATGATTTAATATTACTTACAGTATAATAATATAATGACTTTTTAAGTGGAATAACGAGCAAATATGATATCTTTCGACATACTTTACCTATATTCCTCTAAAGATAGGTATGCTAGTTTAATATGTGTTTATTGATAAATGATGCAATTTCATGTAAAATTAAGTTTATTTTCCTAACTTTTTTATTGATTCTTATATCATATATTTTTACACGTTTATTTTTATCATATTTATATTTATAATGGGTATTCATACTTCTATCTCAATCTATCTGTTATCTACCTATACATATTTGTTTAACTATCCAAGGTAATTTTTATGGTCATAGGATCGACCTAGTGCTAGTGGACTTTATTCCCATGTTTATAAAATTTAAATTCAAATTTAGTTAATTCTCACCCATTCCACTATTTTTTGTGAGCTAGCAAAACATATGTTGATGTGATTGGTGCTATGTGTTTGGATTTAATAGGAAATTCATTTGCATATTTTTTTGCTTTCAATAAATCTCTCTCATCTTAGAAGCATTTGAGGAGTGATTAATAGTGAAACACTTTAGCTTGGTGCATTAAACTGGATACATTTTTTAAGTAAGTCATTCTAGGGAACATGAATGTTGTCTTTGATCTTTTACACATATTTTCAAGGTTGACCTCAATAAATATGTCCTATTGCAACATAACATCCCTTCCAAGGTATTTCTAAATACCACCTATCCACACATATCAAATAAGAGCATGTTATCTACCTATACATATTTGTTTAACTATCCAAGGTGACTTTTATGGTCATAGGATCGACCTAGTGCTAGTGGACTTTATTCCCATGTTTATAAAATTTAAATTCAAATTGAGTTAATTCTCACCCATTCCACTATTGTTTGTGAGCTAGAAAAACATATGTTGATGTGATTGGTGCTATGTGTTTGGATTTAATAGGAAATTCATTTGCATATTTTTTTGCTTTCAATAAATCTCTCTCATCTTAGAAGCATTTGAGGAGTGATTAATAGTGAAACACTTTAGCTTGGTGCATTAAACTGAATACATTTTTTAAGTAAGTCATTCTAGGGAACATGAATGTTGTCTTTGATCTTTTACACATATTTTCAAGGTTGACCTCAATAAATATGTCCTATTGCAATATAACAACCCTTCCAAGGTATTTCTAAATACCACCTATCCACACATATCAAATAAGAGCATAGTAAATAGAGATCACTCAAGGGAGCTTAAAAGGTCAAGAACACTATACTTAGCCTATGAACTCAACTTAAGGTAGAGCAACGATTCAACATATGATCATAGATATTTCACTAATAAGAAATAACTTTCATCACACCATAAATAGTCAATTATAAAATCTTCAACAAAAAACACCCACTCTTTGATTATAGAGTTAAGAATTACCATATATTGCATATGCGTGCTAGGGTGGATCCAACTTGCGGCCCCGTCTTTTCATAGGCCTTTCCTAATAGTTATTATGGGAGTACTTTTGTGATCTTAATCCAGATCCAAAAGCTATTTTCTTATCATTTTTATTATATCCCAACTCTGAGGCTAGCCATCATAAATATTTGTGCCAACCTTTTTGGCCTCTTTTTTTTGTACCTTGGGCGACAAGTGACATGTATGGCATCTCAGATAGAGGGTGCCTCATGATAATTTCTATTAGTGTGGCATGCTTCTTATTTACTACACAATCATCCAAAATATTCTTATTTTGCTCAAAATTGTTTGGTTTTTTAGACAAAGTTTCTTGGGTAATTGCAAAACTATTGATAAAATGGGGGGTGATAGGGTTAGATTTGGGCCTAGTTCTCACTCAAAATTCAAAGACAATGGGATTTTTTGGAACATCTACACTAAGGGTGGGGTTACACAATTTATTAAGAGTATGAATGGGTTTGACGAAAGTCTTTCCATTTAGTTTTCCACTTCCTAGGAGAATCGTAGTGTTAGGATTGGGGGCATTTCCTTTGAAGTTAATGAGGATGTTATTGCCAAGGTCACTACTCCTCCCACCAAAGGGAGGAATTGGAAGAAGCAAATCCATGTAGCATACAATGACATCCTAGCCATTTTCTTCAGGGATCAAGAAAAAATGTTGAAACTGCACGGTGGCTTTGACCGTGAAGAGCTCTCATCTTCTTGGAGCTAGGTATGCCTAATGATCATGAACTTTTTCACTCTTAAAGGAAGGTCTAAGGTCTATTATATTTACCAATTCTCCCTATTAAACCATTTTTGTCATAATATTTTAATTTTTTTTCCCTTCTTTCTATTGAACTCAATTGATAGTTCCATCCAGGAATCCCTCGAAGTTGCCAAAATCTCTTATAAGAAGCCTATTATGATCCATCAAGGCCTCATATTTAGGATATACTAGTTCCACCTTTCTCAGTGTCCTCCCAAGCTCATTATGGTCATGGATTTCCCTATGCACTCTTAATCCCCACTATCGGTGACTATTCTGGACTCTAATGGAAAAATAAAAAAGAAATACCTTAGAATTCCTTAAGCTGGTAAAGTTGTTACAGAAACCCCCTACTCTACTCCACAAAAGTCAAGCTTGGATATCCATAAAGGATCTAAAACCACTCCTACCACTTCTATCCTTTCTCTTGTTGGTCTATGCAAACTAAATCACCTTTCTACTCCCTTGAGCTTTGCTAAAAAAGGTAAATCTACCCCCTAGATAAGAAGGTTAAGCTCAAGTATCAACCTTGCAATGAGGAGATTGATAGTGAGGGGGATGAAAATGGAGAGAAAAACACTAATCCCTGCAAGTCTAATAGGTTGGCAAGTAAATCTATGAAAAAAGGGAAAGAGGTCATAGACACCAATGAGGATGATCTTGAGTCCAGATAGAGGAGAATGAAGATGAGGAGGACGTGAGCTACTCAAAGAAGATTTCCAGTGCCCACTCAGGAGGTATTTGTTGAGCCCCTAGACTTAACTGAAGTTGCCCAGTTGTCAAAGGATGAGCTCCCATTTGAGAAGTCTCATCCTACCAAGGTGGATTTTACCTGTTAAAAATGCAATGCCTCTACTATGAATCTGAAGGCTCTGAAAGTGAAGGTGACAAACTTGGAGAAAAATTGGTTCATGTTTCAAGGTTCAAATCCAAAGTCATGCACAATTCAACTACTACTTTGTGCCTACTATAGAAGGTCCTAGGAAAAGACATTGAAGATGAAGGCAACTATAAGGATCTTTTAAATTCCTTATTGAATATTAGGGCAAATTATTTTCCTAACCACCCTATGGTTGCCTATTTTGTTAATTTTTGTTTAATTATTTTATGCTTGGATATTATTATGAACTCATTTTACTATAAGGAAGCTTATATATGTTTTTGATAGTTTATGTTTGGACTCTTTGATGCTATTAAATTTTTGTTAATGGCTTGTTAATACTACCTTCAGATTTTTTGTATTAAGAGACACCACCCTTGTTTTGATGCTTTGATTATAAAAAACAATTTAATTTTGAACCATGGTTCAAACCTCACAACGTCACTAGTCGTGTTAACACACCAAAACTTCAATACATCATTATCAAAATCACAAGGGTCTTTTAAACCTCCACCATGCTAATATTATACAACCACCTTCAAAAATCAAGTAAGGGGACTGACCAATAACTCTAGCACCAACTTAAAACATCACATTAAAATCCATACAATAATTTACACAAAAATTAATATATCTAGTATGCAATTTTGTGAGGATGGAAATTAGCATGCCCCCCTTGAACCCTATTTACCATTCCTACCCATATTATCTAGTATTAAGATGCCAAATACTAGTGGGAGTGAGGAAAATTACAGACCTCAAAGAAGGTTCATGAAATTTCTATGTTTATCAAATACTTCTATGTTTCTAATAGAATCACTTCCATTAGATCATAAATTTCATCATCCTCATGACAACTTGAATCATTAAAAATAGTTTTGTAAATGAGGTTGACTTTAAGTTCCTTGATAATATCCTTTGTTGCTCAATGCAAACAAGATTGTTACTACTTCAACATGTATAGATGTTCAAGAATGTAGTTGAATTAAACCTTTTTTTGGTGTTTTATGTTCCCTATGTAGTAATGAAGCAAGTATGGACCAACTGCATTTGAAATCATGGTGGCATAACTTAGCTATTGAGTTGCATCAAACACATTCCTCTAACCTTTTGATTGCCCATGATCCAGTTATACATCAGTCATGGAATTCCTAATCCCATACATGGCACACTATCTATTTCTTTCACTGAAACCCAAATTCACAATATCCACAATTACAAATTTAAGTTTTTAATTTCTCACTCTATGTAAAGAAAAAATCACCTATTAGCATTCCTCTCATCTCTCACTTCTTTCACTAATGTTATTTCCTCATATTATCTAGTTCTCTCTTATTTTTGGTTTTTCTATAATGCTCTTTCCCCATCTCATCCAAATCCCTCTCTTTTTCTTTTTATCTTGGATTTTGCACTTGCCTTTTTCTCATCTCCAAGGAGGAAGGCATGATCCCAACTAAAAGAGAAAATTGAATTCCTCATGGACATGTCATCAATAGACTTCAAGGCATATTGGAGGGAAGCTAATAATATTATTGTTATCACCAAATAGTTGAGTAACCATTCATTCAAGTCTTCAAATCCCCATATCACTTCACACTTTGCCATGTTATGTGGGTTTTATTAAGCAAGAGAAGATAAATTAATATTCAATCAAATTTCTTTAATTAGATATAATTTGATTCTTATATAGTTAAAATTTATAAATTTAGTGTAATTTTTTTGAATTTTTACTAAATAATATGTAAGCAAAGAAATGTAATTTATATCAACAATTTGGGTAATTAAATAAATAACATTGATATACAAATAATTTTAAGAATGAGAGGGGGTTAATTAATCTATTAAAGTAAATGTGTGGAATTTAAATAAATAAATAAATGTGCACTTAGCTCTTAGTTCAATTTTGTTTTAACTTTGTTAGATGTATCCAATTGATTCTCTCTTGCATCAAAAAATTAATACATATTAGACAACTAGAGATAAATCAGTAAAAACTTTTCTAATTGTTTAAGTTATTCTACAATCTAGATAAATGATCTTAATGTATTTAAAACCAATTGATCACATGAAATGTAGATTTGACCCTTTTGTGTTGATCTAAATGTTAATTTTTAGGTATGTAACTTGTCCACCTTGTTGCACATATGGATGCCTTTGTTATCATGGATGTCAAACCTTTGTCAATCCTATATGAACTGGTTGTTGTTGGTGATTCAGATATGTATATGTTTAGTTGATGCATGGTGTATTTGGTCATTGGTATGGATGTCTATTTCTATGATACTATGTTACAGAAATGATTGCAAATACATGTTGTGTTGATGAGATGATATAAGGTGATGATTTAATGCGTTTCCAAAAATCTGGTATTCCCTACCTGGTTCGGAAGTAGTTATATTCTCTTTAGTATTTTCACTAGTGAATCTTATTGTGGTTTGGGATGAGTGTTTGTACCAGATCTCTTTGATGATCATGTTGTTTATTGGGATTTCTTTGTTCATTGTGACTATGGTGTAAATCAAGATGTTGTGGTTCTTTTGGAGTGATACTCTTTCTTTAGGTCTGGAATAAGACAATATGTTTTTAACAGATCAAGTGTTGTACCATTCTGTTTGTATTGGTCCAAGAGGTTGTGTGTAAAGGCTTTTGATGTTGTTTGGAAGGTGTGTTGACTTGTCGAAACCCTCACACATCCCTTTTACCTTCTAGATGATATATTTTTGGGTTTATGTTGTGTATACATTTCATATTCTATTTGTAGTGAATTTTATCTTGAATCTGATCGATATATATTGAGAATGGAAGAGAAAGATAGTTGATGAAAAAGTGGTGTTTAAGTGATGGATGCGAAATTAGTATCATGAAGGAAGCGCAAAGATTTGAATATGTACAAAGTATACAGATGAGTATACATTATGAACTGTTATCTGCATTCTAATAGATGCTATTTTGTATAAAGTTCAATCTACTATTCTTATTGTTTTGTAAGAGTGGTTTTGTATGTTAACCTAAAGAAGTGATCTTCAGTTGAGAAAGTCATTTTTGTATCTTGCTTGAGGTTGTACACCTTATTCAGCAAGTCCACAACAGTGGGATCTTTGGCAAGAAGTTGTGTTCATTGTAAAATAGTTATTATATTTATTATGAGTTTGAATATCATCGTGGTTTAACCCAGTTTGGGTTTTTCACGTAAAAATCTTAGTGTTCTTGTGAGAGTGTTTTGATGATTGAGTTCTTTACTTTCATGCATAATTATTGGAATGAATGTTGTTGTTCAAATAACTTAATATGATCAAGTTTTTGTGAATGTTGATTCACACCCCCTTCTCAGCTCTCGATAGTGTTCAACAAACCTTGAATTTTGTAACCTTTGTATAAAAATTCTTGCTCATAGGATATTTATTAAACAAATTTTAATTAAAAAAAGAAAGAAAAGTGATCATAAAATATGACCGAAAATGTAATATACGTGATTTATATGTTTATATGGTAGTGTAATGTTGTAACGGAGATATCTCGCTAGGCACAAAATGTGTCATAGTATGCTCTATACATTCTAAATTAAGTAGATTTTATCCTTTTAAATTTAACACCCTAGCATGCAATTTAAAGGTTTTCACTTTTTAGTTATATTAGCTAAATCAAGGGAAATTCTTAGGTCCAAAATCTAAATTTGAAAATTTTATATTTTGGCTCATTTCTATAAATTAGAAAACTAACATTTGGTCAATTTTATAAATTTAAACTGTGAATCAAAGCCCAAGTGCGTAATGGATAAATTAAGGATCAAATGTGGACCCTATAAGTGAGTGTAGATATAAATAAGCTCAAATTAGGTTTTTTTAAAAGTTCCATATAAAATGCATTATTTTATAGACTATTCATTGCATTTGAGATAAAAGATTCAAAGTGAAAAATGTAAGGTATGCAATTTTTACCATTTTTTGCTTTGACTTTAACTTGCATGTGAACTAGTATGAACATTCACATGTGTTTAATTAGAATAAGTAGCCAATATGAAAGCATCTATACATTCACTTATAGAAAGGATACAAATGGTATGGATTTCACTTCAATACATACTACACCTAAAAAATTACAAGTGTAGAAGTAAATAGGTATAAGGCATATACAAAGAACTATAAAAATAAGAATAAACATAATAATTCTACAAACAAAAATATGAAAGTAATAGTATAGTACTAGGAGGGACTAAATAAATGTTTTAAGGGACAACTAATTTAATATAACTCCACCTCAATAAATGTAGGATAAGGTAGTCACCGATATGTTTGTTTCAATGTTGTATGAGAAATGTTGTATAAACGCCTCTACCAATTCACCCCATGACTTGATCCCAAGCAAAAGTTATGAAAACCATCCATGGCTTGTCCACCTAAACTTTGTGGAAATAATCTCATAAAGTAGGAATATTCTCTTGCTACCTCTATGCAAGCCATGAAAAACTCTCTAATATGTGCTTTGGGATCTCCCTTCCTCTATACTTGTCAAAATTTGGTATCACAAAATGAGGAGGAAAATGAGGCATTGGTATGATTTTATCATATGGATAAGGACATATACCATCGATATTGTATTCCTTTGTTGGTGTTTGCATGCTTTCTATCTATTGCTACAAATCCTTAATCCGTTGTTGCAAATCACTGCTAGGTGGTGTTTTTATCCTTTTGAGAGATCCCCATGCCTGAGCCAATAAGAGGAGGAGGAGGAGGAGGAGGAATGTAACGCATGTAAGGGTGATATTGGTCATAGATATGCTCATATGGAGGAGGGACATAGTTATTTCTATTGTATGGGCCACTTGGTATGGTATTATAATGAGTGATAGGCCTAGGACGATTGTATGTATCATGACCATGGGCATAATTGGTATTATAAGTTTGATCTTAAGCATTTCCCCCAAATATAACACATGGTTTTCTTGCATTGGAGTTGACATGATATTGTATATCCTCTTGTTGATGAGCATGTGCATTGGTATTCCTTCGCCCTTGAAGAGGACGAGCATAGGATTATTCATGAGTGTTCTAGCATCATTGGTATAAGTATGAGTATCAGTCACTTCAGGTTTTTGAAACTAGGATGAGGGTGACTCGGGCATGGTATGATCACATCTATGTCCACCATCAAGACCACTACAATCAGGTTGATTAGGATCCTCTTCCATAATTTGTGACACACTAAAGTCATGGGGTAGTCTTGCACCACTTTGAATGAACATTTGTAAAAAGTATTGATGGTCTCTTCTCATGATTTCTTCAACCACTCTATTGAACCACACATCAGATATAGTGTCTTGAATGTCTATTGTAGCAATGGAATCATTATCAACATCTTCGGTATTACTACGATTCTCAAAATATTGAGGGTTGTAAAATTCATCTACATCAAACTCATACGTGCTCATGTTGAGATATCTTTGAGCTTCTTCGACTTCTCTTCTAATCCTTTGTGAACAGATTTCAACCATGAAAGACGTTAGCTGAAATGGAGGATGGAAGAAATATTAAGACTATAGAAGACCAAGAGGATTATGAAATTAAAGGTGAATTTAGAATTGTCTTGCAATGTCCCAAAATGTTGTTCCAAGATAAATGTGATGATCTAATGCAAGGTGTGGCTTCCTAGGAGATGATAGACTCCAAATGAGGCAAGTTGACCTTAACTAGAGATGTCCAAATGGTACCCAAGATGATAGATCTGATGCAGGAACCACATAGAGATGTAATTTGATGTGTTTGCAAGATATGATAGGGACTACTAAACAACCTTTTGACCCTAGTTGAAAAGTGTGAAAGGGGATTGCAAATTATGTCTAAAAATGTATGAAAAACTTGGACCAAATGATGGTTGACCTAAATGAAAACCTATTGAATTAGCTATAGAAGCTCTTAGGATCTTAGAAACATAGACATAGTTTTAAAGCTCAGATACACAATTTTGTGGTTGCAATGTAATTCTTAGTTCTGCTCAGATACGCAATATAAAGTCTCAAATAAGCAACAATAACTCACACAAACACAATAAGATGATGCATAGATGTGATTTCACTGATGACAAAGTTTTGTCAATTATGTTTAAATACATACATGATACACAGTCTCACATACACACCAAAAGTAGAAAAGACGCGATAATATGAGCTATATACATGTTGGAAATCAACACAAACACATTTCTGGCATTTTTTTATTTTTAACTTGATTTTGTAATTGTTGAAAAGTGACCGGATTTGAATGTTGATTGTTTTATGGCAAGAAAACACAACAAACAAGAATACACAATGTCTGAAGGTGTGTTGTCAAAATTTGAGTGCAAATGTGTATGTTCAATAGGCTAAAACAACCCAATTTCCATGGGTCTGAACACAATTGAACATACTTTAAACACTTATTAGCCTAAGGTAAAGGTCTCATGGCAGTAACCTCAACCCACAACCTGGAATCTTCATCGACTCAAATGTAGGGACACCTTAAGTGGTGTGTTCACTATTTTGTCTTTGTGTGAGAGGGCAGCTAGGGGCCTCCAAGACTAGAAGGATGACCTAATAACCCTCTCCCTAGAAAGCTAAAAGTAACTTATGCTAAGTCGAGGATTTCTGTCTCATCTCATGGGAGCCTTATCATGAGTATCTTGGGGGGGAACCAGCTATCCCCTTGCACTGAAGCTATCGCAATATTTGGTAAAAAAGGGGGTGGCCCACTAATCTAAGCTATCTAGTAATGTTTCGAGGTATACAGGTGGTTACACATGTGGTGATTTTCTCAATTAAGAGGCCTCTCGACCCTTATGGGTTTTTACGCATCACTGTGTGGACTACACATCTCACAGATACTGAGGAAGACATCTGCTGGTATAACATATAGGCACCAGGTGATAAAACACATTCATTTAAAACCACAATTATTTATATAACAGACTAAAACAAAGTACTGCTTGGATCATTCCCTCACATGTGACCCTAAGGGTTTCTCGAGAGGTAGGCCCTCTGTAGATAGGAATTTGGAATTCATCAAAGCAAATAGGAATTAGACTAGCTCAATCACAAAAACTAGATTGCAATGACAAATCCTAATTACATTCAATAGAGACACATGAAGACAAGATATTCAAAATGAAATTAAAGCAAACCAAATGCAGATATCTCCTTCATAATTCTCCATTGTCCTTCTTTCTCCTTCAAATTGCTTTGTTTGTGGATCTCACCTACAAGTGCATAAGCATAATATGAAAGCAAGATTGACAAGACAGCATAAGGATACTAGAAACGTGATTGATTGATCAGGGGCCATGATTGAAGAAATTCATCCAATTTATAGACAAATTGGAGAGATGACAAGATTAGCATGAAGAGATTTGAAAGGAAATTTCAAATCAAGAATGACAAATATGACAAATTATGACAAAATTGACAGTTTCTATGCAAAATTGATTGATTGACAAATTATGACAAATTGACAAGATTGCTATGTCATTCCCATGAAATTAGGGGAAATATTAGAAAAATAGGGGAAAATAGAAAATTAGATGAATTGGAAATTAGGAAATTAGAAATCGATGGAATTTAGGAAATTAGGAATTAGGAGAAATTAGTAAATTGGAAAATTAGGTAAATTAATTAATAATTTTTCATTAATTCATTCACAAAAAGCGGGAGGAATTAATTAGCCAATTAAATAAATATTTAATTGTGACAAGAAGACTCAGGATAAATAAATAAATAATTTAACCTAGAGGGAAAATGACAAACAAGATTAAATGAATAAATCATAAAACCTTAGAAGATGAATTAGAAATGCAAGGATGACAATTAGGTCTTGACTAAAAATAATTGATGTCGATTCGATCATGATTCTGATTAACAAAGGACCAATGCTGACAAACGATTGAGATTGGTTGACAAACTGACCAAGATTGATAAAGAGACCAAATTGATAGGCATCAATTGACAAGGAACAATGACTAATTGATCCAAATTGACACAATTGAAAAGGACAACGATTGATGACAAATCGATCGCAAAATTGATGAGATTGACAAGAACAGCGATCGATGACAAATTGATCGCAAAATGACGAGATTGAAAAGGACGAGGATCAATGATGAATCGATCGCAAGATGACAAGATTGACAAGAGGACAAAACCCTAATTCCATCATCGATTAGGATTGACGATGTCCAAAATGAAATCGAATTGACGATGTCAAAATATGCCAAATGAGCATGCACATTGATGCGACAGGATAAGATCGACCAAAATCATGACTGAAGATTATTATCAATAAGACCAAATTCGAAAGTGAGACAAATGAAGAATGCAAAAGAAGGACTCGATGCTTGCAAATGATAAAGACCAAGTGCGCAACATAGAAGAAATGTTAATGCGACGCAAAAACCCTAAAATAAGGCAATGCGCAAATGTTAAAGTATGACTCCGCAAGTGTTGACCATTTTTAGACGTCTACATTTTGCCCCTCTTTGAGACAATGCGATTTTAAGCATTGTTTCAAAGAACAATAATGAAAATGCCCCAGACAATAACGATGACATATGCATGCCCCCTCGAGGAATTGGCCGAAAAAATCTAGAAAAGAGGCCAAGTGATCGATAAGAATGACAGAAAATGATAGGTTCGAACGGATTGCCAAGACTGATGGAAGAAATGTTAGTAAGAAGAAATTAGACAGAGGATAGTTAGAGATGAAGGAAAAATTGCTTTCACAAATGCACATAAGTAGGTGAGAACCTTTATTTAATGTAGCAAAGCAGATGCAGAGCATCATGGCATTGAAGGCCAGAGCTGAAACACAACCCCTTTTGCAAAAGATAGACACATCGCACACAAGGAATGAGTGAAGCATCCTAGGGTGCATACATCAAGGGTCGAGGTATGTGCGGCGTTCACAAAGCAAACGTACTTATCACAGACATCCAATGATATAGTTGCCCCAGTTTGTGACAAACATTCCACAAACAGCAAACACAACAAAGAAAAGAAAAAGGGACCATGAACCATCCCGGTCACTCTAAATCACTCAGTGACATCCTTGAGCAACATAGGAACATGATCGAAGCCAAAGATAAATCAGTAGAAAGATAAGACTCACAAATTCAACCAAGTCAAACAAACAATCTGATTGTCATTGTCAAAAGTGGAAAACAAGAATGATCATGTTGTCTAGTTTCAGGGAATGCGGTACCCCGTCAAAGACAGGACATAGTCTGGTTTCAAGTATACCACACCCTATATAAGACCCATGATAATGTTGACAAGGACAAATGATAATGATGTTGATTGATTAATATGACAGTTTTGATCAGTTTGAATGTCTGGTTTGATCGAAAAGTTCATCTGTTAACGCATGATTTCAAGAAAGCGCAGTGTCTGATTGATTGTCATTGGATGTATGCTCAGTGATCTGTCTATGCACAAAGGGATCATTTATTGACAAAATGAAAAATGCCAAAGAAATTGTTTTTGGATTTTGATGTTTTCACTTTGTAGGAATTTCAAGTTTTTTACAATTTTTTTTGTTCGTTTTTCAGGACTTTATTTGACTTGTTAGGGATTTTTTTAGGACATTATATGATTTTTAGGGATTATTTCAGGACAGTATTTGATTTTTTTGGATTTTGACATTTTAGCTAAAAATGGACACATGATTTTTTTGATGTTTTTGAATGTTTTCAGGATTTTTTTTCAATTTTTTATGATTTTGTCCCCAGTGTCTAGCAAGGCAAGGAATATGACAGGTGAATAAATAGGCTTGCTGAAATGTTGGTGGATAGAGGGAAGACAAAGGCCTTTTATTATGGTAACAATACAGATGCAATTTTCAAGCGCTATTGTGTGATGGGACAAGAGACTGGATATGACAATGTAAAGCAGTGACATGGCATGAGAGACATGTCAAGAGGTTTTTGAAAAACATGTTTTAAATTTTGCGTCCTTATGTCAAATCAAGATCAAGGAATAGAAAAAGAGTGTATGGATAGTGATAAGATATGGATAGGATAAGCAAGACCAAGAATGGATAAGGGACATGGACTGAAGGTCGGGATAGGCTAAGGGATAGTGGCAGAAAGTTGCAATAAGCTAGCGAATATGGATGAAAGGTTATAATAAGCAAATGGATAAAGACCAAAAGCTATGATAGACTGAAAGTTGTAAACAAGATGCATGATGCTCATGACGATCCTTAGCCTTGTCAAGATCAAAGGTGGAAAGAGGAAATGGACATGAGAGACAATAGGATATGAAGGGTAATGACAGGGGTTCGATAGGATAATGGAACAATGAAGGACAAAAGGATATGATAGGATAAAACTTGTCCCCAAGTACGGTATGCAAGAAGTTCATAGATTATGCATGACGCCTGTTTGCCAGGTTTTCATCACGGTACTTGCCCAAGACGCTTGTTTGCCAAGTTTTCACCAATGGACGAATTATTTTTGCTTTACTTTTCTTTTCTTTTCTTTTTCTTTTTTTCTCTTTTTTATTTTTTTATTTTTTTTATTTTGACTTTTTCAATAGAAGATGGACACATGATAGGGGATGGAAGAAGGACTCAAACATCTTTTTGTTTGGATAGTAGCCTTGAAAAAAAAATGGACCATGACCTTTAAAAGTATGCTCAAAGACGTTGGTAGGATAAGGACATGGAAAATGAGATGAAACTAAGGCAAGGATTTATGTAAAGGATTGGATCAAAGGGATAGAAGGATGAAAAATATGCATTGGATAATGGATAGGGTATTGGAAGAATTGTGCTTGAGTGGATAGAAATGTTGGAAAGATTGACACTGGAACACACCTTGAGGGGTGATGGACTGATGGAGGAAAAATTTATTTTGGATATTGAGATTTGGATGGAGGAATAGCTTGGGATTTTGGGACATAAGGGCCCAAAATGGATGAAGAAGGTGATGGAGGAACAAATTTGAGAGGGTTGGATGGAGGAATAGGAACTTTGGATGCCAAGTTGGATGTTTCTTTAGGCTTTTGTGCTTCAAGGAGCCGCTTAGGGATCCACATGGTTTTTGATTTTTCATGCTTTTGTGGTTCCTTGGAGTGCATTGCTTGCATAAGGGATTTAGGAACCCATATATATTTTGACTTTTGTTTTTGAGCAATGGGCCTTTGTGACCTTTGGATTTTTCCTTTTCTTTTTGGATCATATTTTTATTTGCTTTGACATGTTGATTAGATTGGACATGTTGATCCTTGAATACATGTGGATTTTTAGACTTATGACTTTTATACTTGGCATCCAAATTGCTTGGAGGGGGAAAGGAATGCATGGATGGATATGAATGCAATGGAGTTCTTTTGGATGGATGAAATTTACTCAAGGATGTGTGCCTTTGCTGACCTTTCATAGAGGACAAAGGGATATAAGGACCTAAGATGGATGGAAAGTATGATGGGGAAGGTGTATGTTTTGATTTTGATGGAGGGATACCAACGTCTTGAGAGTGAGTTGTGTAGACATGACCCTTAAGATATTCTTTGATATGGAGGGGTTCTTTCTCATGAAGGTCTACCCCTTTTCCTTTATGAATATCTTGACTTGTAGGATAATCTTTTCTTTGGGAAGAAGATGTGAGTCCATTATGAGGTGGATATGATATGAGAGAAATAATGAGATCTTGAAGTGGATCGAATTGGACCAAAGTGGAAGAACCCATTATGCATGTCGGGGGTTCATGAACATCTTGCACTGAAATGTTAGAATCATGAGGGGGATTAGGATCATGAGGGGGACATGGTTCAATGACAGGCTCTTCAAGAGATGGAATGGGACAAATAATGGGATCATCAAAAGAAATGTGATCTTGGAGTGTATATGGAGCATTAAGACAAGGATCTTGTGGAGGATTTAAAGGAATAATTTGATCTTGACAAGAAGGAAGATCATTGGAATCCTCTTTAAAGGTGCTTTGCTCTTGACTTTTAATGGGATCATCATAAAGGATGGAAAGGATATCTTGATCTTTCTTAGGAAGTGGAATGCCAATGGGATTTGAAAGGACATTGTGTTCTTGGATAGAATGGACAAGAATAATGGAATCATTGCGAGTGTCTGGGGAAATGGGATCCTAGTCAACAATTGGATGGGATGATAAGGTTTCAGGATATTGATCTTGATCTGTTTCAAGACACGTTTCTTCATGCTCTAAATTATCCTCTTGACATGGGGTTGGACTTTGGATATGCATGGGGGATTTTGGCAAGAGATTAATGCTTTGGCACGAAGGGGATGGAATTTGAATGGGACTCTCTAAAAGAGAAGAATTTGATGGCATTAAATCTTGCATTTCCAAATAGTACAAGGGATTTGTATAAATTTCTTGATATAGCTCTTGTTGCTCTGGTTGTGTCATGCCTTGACATTGACCCTATTGTTGTGCTTCTTGTGGTGGAATCATGATTGGTAGCCTTGGTTGATATTGCAATTGAGGATGTTGTTGATGTTGCATGGACATCATTTGTGGTTGTGAAGCATGATAACTTGTTTGTCTTGGCACATATGGAGGCACATGTTGTTGTTGATGTTGATGAATCAGAATTTGCTGACTTTGTACCAATTATTGTTGTCTTGATGTAAATCCCATCATTTGCAAAAAACTTTGTTTGGGAGGTTTTTGTTGTTTCTCTTTGAGATGGGGTATGGCACTTGCATTGACTTGTTGTGTTGTTTGTCCAATCCACAGTGGTGGTTGCAAGTTTGAACTAACTTGTAATGGTGCAGAAGACACCGCAACATGTTGTTGAATGCGATATTGTTGCTGTTGTGCATTTCTTGTTTGCACATTCGATTGTGCCCTTTGTGTATTACTCAATTGTTGCAACATTTGTTGTTGGTACAAACCACTATTTGTGGCCCTTTGTGTTGCTATTATCGAAGGATCTGTCACAATATTTTGCATAATAGGTACTTGAGTGTTTGGCAAATATATTGAACTTAATGGGACATAGGAACTTTGTTGCATTGTAGAATTGTTTTGGACATTGGTAAGATCAGGCATTCCAGTCATAAAGCTTTCTTGCATCTTAGATTTTGATCCACTTGTAATTATTTGAGGAATCATTTCTTGTTGAGGGACAGCTATCAATATTTGTGTGGCTCACATTTGATCTTGTGTTAAAGGCATTGTATTAAATAATGGATTGTTTATTGTTTCAAATGGTGACTTTTGAGGAATAGTCACTGTCAACGTTTTTGAAGCACGTTTACTCATCAAGGTGTGTTGAGGTTCTTGTTGCACATTTTCTTCATTTGGATGTGGAGAGAAACTTAACAGCTCACCGCCTTGTTGTTTTTGCACCTTAAGTTGCTCACTTGAGGAGGTCACATTACTCATCATGTCAAGATATTTTTGTGGGAACATCTTAAAGACCTTGTTCAATAATTTATCCATCTTTTTTGTCAACTTTGGATCTTTAAGGAACATATCAACATCATCAGAAGCATCAGAATCTGATGAAGAATCTGGTAAAACATTTGGATTTATTTCTTGTTGAACGCCTTGATCTGAACCAAATCATTGTGAAAGAGTTTGTTCCTCATGTAATGTTTGAATTTCATGTTGCAGGTTCGGTTGATTCCAGTCGAAAGGTGCATTTTCTCTTGGTGTTGGTGGAACATTCCCATATCCCAGTTTCATGGGTACAAACACTGGCTCATATAATGGAGGTGGTCCAAGTTGAACCATTCCATATAGTGGTAATGATGTGTTTGACGAACCTTGAATTTGTAATGATTGACTAGGTTGAAACTGTGAGTTTGATATGTTGTCAATGGTTTGATATGTTGGTTCGCCCATCTTCTTAGATTTTGACCTTGTTTCAACAGGCATGTCACTATGCAAATGAAATTTTTTAAAGGATGATGTATGATATACAACTAAATGTGAATTAAATAGACGAAAATGCAATCTATGGCAAGAATGCAACCTATGTTTTTGGTTGTTTTTTCAAGATTTTGACAAACTCATGAATGCAATTCTAAGAATGAGACCCTTAGGAAATTGAAATGATGTCTAGACCTCAAAGGACAAAAGGAAAAAATGACAATGTCTCCCCTATATGCTTGGATACTAAGCTAGGTTTGACCAAATGACATGGATGACAAAAAGACAAAAGTTTGATAAGGTCTAGACATCCTAACAATAACTTAGGGTTTATCAAAGATTTGCATTACTCAAGTATGACAAAACCTAGTTTTGACACTATATGCAAAGGGACAATTACTATGCAAATGACCCTAATATGATATGATAATGACCTAAGCTTAATGAAGAGACCTAGGGTATGCAAATGTGACCTAATGTTATGAGGACAAGGATGCAAATACAAATGTATGACAATGTCAACCTAAGGCAAAACCTAAGGTTGAATTATGAAATGGTATTACTCTAATGCAAGAGGACACATGCAAATGGATGACGCTTATTGATATGCAAAGGAGTATGACCTAGGTGAAACCTAACCTTGGTAGTTGACAATGAATTTGCAAAATGCAAACCTAGGATGAACCTAAATCTAAGTGACATGAATGTTGAGACAAGATTTTGAAAAATGTTTGACAAGCATGTTTGAAGGTGTTTTGAACTTTGTTGAAAGAAATACTCTTGTGTTTAACCTTGTTTTGAATCAATTTGTCTTGTTTTTGAAATGAGACACAACTCAACTTTTGACAAGCAAAGAGGACAAGATATTTTAACTTAAACTCAAGACAATCATGCTCATTCACACATTTCTTATGGTAGGTAAGGACAGTAGGTACTTGAGAGGTAGACTCGTTATGAGATTCAAGGAGAATACATAGATGCTTGACCCCACGGGCTCCCCTCCACGGCACTCACTTCTCAGGGCAGACAAGCATCAGTCCCCATGGAAATCTCCCCATGGCGAACTTAGTATCTCTTCCAAGTATCCGAACTCCTCCTTCTCAAGCAACTAGAAGGATTTTTGGCCTCTAAATACAAGGTGTTTAATAAGGATTTCTGTTAAGCGCTACTCCTTGGTGTCACGCAAGCATGATTGAGACATAGGCCCACCAAGATACCAAACAAATGTAGTCGTGCAAGCACGATTTAGACCATGAGGCCCTACTTAGATGCTGATATGAGAAAGAGTCCAAGGGTCATCACTTCCCAAGTAACTACAATTCCCACGTAACCCTTCCTTCAAAGCTTTCACCCATCAGGTATTTATTTATAGTGAGTTAGAATGCCAAGGTACTCTAGTTGTGCTCATTTTGGGTCGTTCCCTTCTCACAATTGTCACTTTCTTGCAAAAGAAAGAAAATGGTCGGGAAGGCAGGCCCTCTAAAGGTAACAAACAATCCAAAACATGAGAATGGTATCGAAGATCTGGATTTTTGATCACCCTAAGAAGGATGAGAGAATACTCTCCTACTCTAATGTCAAACTCGACAAGCAAAGTGAACACATGTTCATTCCATCCTACTTAGCAAACATACTAGGTGCCTAATAATGAATCACAAACACAAAGTTTGGTTGGAATATAAGGCAACTTGCAAAATCACTAAGTTAGAAGTTTGATTTGTTTGGTCTTTGACTAGCGAACCTACATAAGATTCATTAGTAGTTTCATTCTTAGTCTTCATCACATGTAATGCCAAGGTGCTGCATAGAGAATCAGTACCAAAGAAAACCAGAATACAAGAACAGAATGCAAAACAAAGTAATTTGCAAGTAAAAACACTGATTTTCACCTCTATTTCTGGCCTTACACAGGCGCAGAATGTCTTGACATAGGCACAGAATTCCTTGACATAGGTGCAGAATGCCTTGAGACAGGCGCAGATCCCTTTGACATAGGCGCAGAATGCCTTGACATAGGCGCAGATCCCTTGACACAGGCGTAGAAGTGCCCAGAAAGCCCTGAGTTGCCCTGTTTCTTGGGTTTTCACCTACAAATCAGCTCAAAAGGCACTCAAAACATGGTTAAATGGTTATTTCATGTCAGGTTCACCAATTAATGTAGATAGGAATTTGGAATTCATCAAAGCAAATAGGAATTAGACTAGCTCAATCACAAAAACTAGATTGCAATGACAAATCCTAATTACATTCAATAGGGACACATGAAGACAAGATATTCAAAATGAAATTAAAGAAAATAAAATGTAGATATCTCTTTCATAATTCTCCATTGTCCTTCTTTCTCCTTCAAATTTCTTTGTTTGTGGATCTCACCTACAAGTGCATAAGCATAATATGAAAGCAAGATTGACAAGATAGCATAAGGATACTAGAAACGTGATTGATTGATCAGGGGCCATGATTGAAGAAATTCATTCAATTTATAGACAAATTGGAGAGATGTCAAGATTAGCATGAAGAGATTTGAAAGGAAATTTCAAATTGAGAATGACAAATATGACAAATTATGACAAAATTGACACTTTCTATGCAAAATTGATTGATTGACAAATTATGACAAATTGCTATGTCAAAATTGATTGATTGACAAATTATGACAAATTGACAAGATTGCTATGTCATTCCCATGAAATTAGGGGAAATATTAGAAAAATAGGGGAAAATAGAAAATTAGATGAATTGAAAATTAGGAAATTAGAAATCGATGGAATTTAGGAAATTAGGAATTAGGAGAAATTAGTAAATTGGAAAATTAGGTAAATTAATTAATAATTTTTCATTAATTCATTCACAAAAAGAGGGAGGAATTAATTAGCCAATTAAATAAATATTTAATTGTGACAAGAAGACTTAGGATAAATAAATAAATAATTTAACCTAGAGGGAAAATGACAAACAAGATTAAATGAATAAATCATAAAACCTTAGAAGATGAATTAGAAATGCAAGGATGACAATTAGGTCTTGACTAAAAATAATTGATGTTGATTCAATCATGATTCTGATTAACAAAGGACCAATGCTGACAAACGATTGAGATTGGTTGACAAATTGACCAAGATTGATAAAGAGACCAAATTGATAGGCGCCAATTGATAAGGAACAATGACTAATTGATCCAAATTGACATGATTGAAAAGGACAACGATCGATGACAAATCGATCGCAAAATTGACGAGATTGACAAGAACAACGATCGATGACAAATCAATCGCAAAATGACGAGATTGAAAAGGATGAGGATTGATGATGAATCGATCGCAAGATGACAAGATTGACAAGAGGACAAAACCTTAATTCTATCATCGATTAGGATTGACGATGTCCAAAATGAAATCAAATTGACGATGTCAAAATATGCCAAATGAGCACGCACATTGATGCAACAGGATAAGATCGACCAAAATCATGACTGAAGATTATTATCAACAAGACCAAATTCGAAAGCGAGACAAATGAAGAATGCAGAAGAAGGACTCGATGCTCGCAAATGATAAAGACCAAGTGTGCAACATAGAAGAAATGTTAATGCGACACAAAAACCCTAAAATAAGGAAATGCACAAATGTTAAAGTATGACTCCGCAAGCGTTGACCATTTTTAGACGTCTACACCCTCTAAAAGATAGTAACAATTTATCTTACACCCAAGATCCAATGGAAGGTGAGGAGAGAGGATACTTTTGTTATCACCTTAGGGTTATAATCTAAACACAAAGTGTGGCAAAAGCAATAGACACTTAAAAACAGTTAATTTACCCCTAATGAAGATTGATGTGAAGCTAATTAAACTAGAAAAAGATAAACAAATGCCTAAATTACCCATGCAAGCAAACTTGTTAGGTTAATTTTAGAAATCCCAAAATGAAATGTGAAAAGGGGCCTTCGACAAAATGATAGAGATAGCTACACCACTTTTTTAGTCCACAAAATTTTAGACAAAAATCAAATCGAATATGAAATTTAACCCTAATTAAAATATAAAAAGAAAATGCAAAAAATACAAATGCAATTATACCTGACAAAGACACAGAAAGACCTAGATTGAAACTTGTAACCTGCAAAATCACACACGATAGAAAAGATCGTATGCGCGACATAAAAAATCACGTTACACAATAATAAATAATAGGTACACTACCTAAACTAACAAATACGTGATTTCATAGAACACAGATGCGAAAAGAGGAAGTGATCAAAATGTTGTTAGATTTGAGATCATAGACATGAAAACATAATACAAAAAAGTGGTTTTAGGATACTTATACATGCTGAAAATAAATACATATGCACCGACAATAATCATAGACACACTAACAGTAGACGCATATGATTTAAATGAACTTGCAAAACAAAAAAATCAACAGACACAAACACGACATAATGATGCATATATGCGATTTCGCCTAAGAATTGTCACTAATTTGATCTACAACATGACAAAAAGACTTTAAAATGAAAAAATGATGTTAGAAACAAGGGACTAAGTTCCCACTAGGTGTACCAAAATGTGTGCTGTGAAAATGGAATGCTAAACTATTGTAAAACCAAATAAAGATCCAACTACATAAAACCCCTAGTTCTACAAATAAAATCCACCATACACCAATGGAGAACCTAAAACATGCAAAATATCAAAATATTAAAAGATTATACCATTTACATGCTTAGTAGGGTTTGATCTTAATTGTTTCCAATCTCCATTGATCATTCTTTGATATGGTTGCTCTCAGATTTTATATTGTACACAAGAGCTCAACAAAGAATGGATTGTAGTTGTGTAGATGCTTGAGTGATTGATCGCTATGAAAGGTCGTATGAAGATTGATTCGCTTGTTAGAATTCATGTTAGGGTTTGAAAAGGATGAAGGAATCCTCTTATATAGAGAACACCTTAGAAAATGGAGGGATATTATTAAGAAGTGAAAGGATAAATGGTCAGCTAGGATCAAAGGGTAGGTGTGACAAAGGATAAAATATGAAGGGGGTGGTTAAGATAAAATCAAGAGATGAATGACAAGTGTCATAGAGGGGAAAAGATAATGAATTAATTAAATAAATAAAGATTTATTTAATTAATAGAAGAAGTGGGACCAATTAAATAAATAAAATATTTGTTTAATTTAAGGAAAGGATAATTTAAATAAATAAAAAATATTTATTTAAATAGGAAAAGGCCAGAAGAAGATAAATGAATTAATTAAATAAATAAAAATCTTTTTAATTAATAGAAGGCTTGAGATAAAATAATTAAATAAATAAAATATTTATTTAATTAGGCTAGGACGATTTTAGGTATACACATAAAATAGGACGATTTGACTAAGGTGAAAGGAGGGAAGCTAGTTTCCTTCCTATCTATCATAATAAGTTCTAGTGGTGTTCTTTAGAATCACCAAGTATTCACTTTGAAGTTTGTATACACATAAAATATTACTATTGTTGTACGTACTAAATATTTAAAAACCTCTAGTTTAAAATTGCATACAAAATTTAATACTATAGAAAAGAAGTTTAAACTACCTATGCAAATTTGACCTATGTTATTGCATAACCATAAATTTTAAAAAATGCATTCATATTATTTTGTTCATTATAGATTGATTTTTTAGAAGTTAGATAATAATTATCAACCATAATCTTTTCAATCTTCTTCTCTTTAACTTTAATTTACATGTTTATTTATGTTTATTCTTGTAATGGGTAAAAAATATTAGGGTTTTACCCTTAATTGTATTAAAACCACTAATATTTTGCTAAGGGACCAATTACGTTAAAGAGGGGTGAATCCAATAGATCTAGCCTCAATCCAATAAGAATAGGGTTGAGAATTCTGATTAGATTCACTGGTTGGAATTTAATACCCTCATTTTAAGTTAAATTGTGAAAATGTTAAAATTAGGGTAAATGGGTTGATATTTAAGAGATTACATATGCATAAACAGTAAGCTACAGTCGTCAAATGGAGCCACAAACCTGGATCTGAGATATATATGAGTGTTTGGAACTGTTCCCAAAAGGTCATCCTGAATTGTTAGGATTGAAGTGTCGATCACTCTGGTCCTCCAAACTTTTTGTTGTCCAAAGCTGAATCTATTCATCTCTACGAATAAAGTTAATCCTAAAAGTTACAGCTCTATAACTATTTTTGCACATAGTAGAGAACGAAAAATGGTTGGGAATAGGGTTTTTCCTAAGTCAAACCCTTAATTTAGGAATTAACCTTGAATGAATAACTGCATATACTAAAACAAATAATGGAAAGATATACCTCAGATGTGCAACTATTGATGATGATGCTTTGCTTCTTGAATTTAATCACATATGTTGTATGAAATGGCATGAACATGACAAAACCCTAATCAAACATACATGCTTGCATATGAATGATGTATTTTTTCTCCACAACGGTTGAATGTAGAATATGTAGCCTTGAGGATATCTAAAAATGCTTGATGATGAATTCTTCATAGATGCAAGAATGCTAGGAATTTATTGCTTTGAGTCTTATGAAGCTTGGATGAAATTAGGTTGATCAAATGTCTTTATATAGGGTATCTAGGTCATTTACCATTAGGCCAACCTCCAATGGTCATGCAAAGCCACAAAATTGAATTCTTGTTAAAGAGATAGAACCTTTACCCCATTTCAAAATAGGGGTCAGCTAAGAGGGACCAGGGCATGGACACCCTGGTCCCTCTCAGTTAGAGACCGTCATTAAGCCCCGTGGAGAAGGCTACCCCTCCAGGAAATCAATTAGAGGGTGTACGTGGCATAAAAACTATAGAATAAACACAAAACAAACCTATATAGGTGATGAGGAGGGGACAAACCAAAGTAGGGTCACAAAAATGAGGTGTAAGTTGGCTCGAAGACAATTTGTGATGCTACGTTTAGCCCCCACTTTAATGGGAGTATGAGCCTATGAAAATACTCATGGTAAATTAGATGAAGAGATGAAAGAGAGGAGAAATTAGGAGCATAATCACACGGAGTATAAGACATCACTAATTTTGATGAACCAAGCCCCCAATCTTAGGATCTTAAGCCACTCAAATGCATGCAAGGGCACACAAAACAAGACAAAAACAAAAAGGCAAACAAACACAAAGACAAAAAGTCAAAAGACACACAACACAAAAGATAAAGATAAAAAAAAAGACCTCAAGTCAACTAGTCAAAGAGACCTCGATATAAAAATATCTCAACCATTAATATCACTCTTGAAAATGCCATCTAAGAACACAAGTGATCACATAAAAAGAGCAAGAGCACACATCATCCATGAACTACAAATAGAAAAGATATGAGCTCATGAGAAGAAAGATAGAATGCATGGATACACATTCTAGAAGTGTTTTTCTAGGTGATCCATGAGAAGAAGAATTATGGAAGACATGAATACACATTCTAGATGTGTTTTTCTAGGTGATCCATGTTGGGGAGGAGAGTAGGAATGGTCTAGTTGTGTTTATCTAGTTCCACTCATCCTCGTGTGTCTGTGAAAGTGATGTCTAGTTTCAAGTTTTAAGCACCCATATAAGATTTTGTTTTCTCTAGTTTCGAGTGTGCACCAACCTATGAAAGACATGAAATGAAAATGCAAATGGTGTTTGGTTTCGAGAACATCTCATAAAAGAGTTTGTTTTCTCTGGTTTCAAGAATGTGTAATCATGTATAAGAAAAATATATGCCTAGTTTTGAGGACATTCCATGTAAGAGTTTGTTTTCTCTAGTTTCGGGAATGTGCACCCCATCTAAGACATATATGAATGTTGTGTATGTTTTTGGGCATGAAGCATCTCATGTAAGAGTTTATTTTTTCTTTGGTTTAGAGATAAAACACCTCGTTTAAGACATGCATGAAATATAGTACAATATAATACAAAGAGGGTGATATGTATACCCCCCTTAAGATGTCAAAATAGCCCTATGTTGATGTCATAAAGAAGCTAGAAACAAGGATGCACACCTTCAACACCAAGGAGATATCCTTTAGGAAACAATGTTCATAAATCCAAGCTAAAGAGGCAATAGTCTTACAAGCAAGGATAAGATAGTTGAATAAGAGATATATTGCATTGAGTGGAAAGGGATCCTTAGAGGAGAAGATATCTTTTCTCAAAAAGAAATCTACCTCCGAGAGGATTTCTTGAACAAACATAACATCTTCTATCAAAGGAAGAGAAGGATAACAAGAATGCATATCTTCCTCCTATTGCTAAGTGAAAGGGATTCTTAATGAAGGATGCCACACTTTTGACCCAATGTGAAGGGTATATTTTTAATAGATATACATTGCCAATTGAAAAAGAGGTTGTATTCAAGGATAAACACCTCTTGCATAAGAGAGAATCCTTGAGCAAATAGCAACTTCACACAAGGAATGACATCAAATCATAAGCAAACACCACTCAACAAAGGAAAAGTGGATCTTTAGAAAGGATAAGAAAGATCAATGCCCCCCAAGGGACAATGAGAAGGATTACACAACCTCTAAGGAGATAGTATACACCCACAATGTACTCACATGAAGGAATATTCAATGCAAGAAAATACATTAAGATATGTAAAATGCAAATCTAAAGAAGAGGTAATGTTCAATGAGAGGAAGAGAGAATTAGAATGAAGGATCACAAACTCCCCTAAGGAGAGATTAGTCATAAGAGACATTCCATTCCATGTAAGAAAGGATATTATAGCATGAACAATGCAACCCCTAAAGGGAATAGTGAAACCTTAGATAGAGAGAGGAAATATGTGATAATATTATTGCCCCCGAGCATAGAAGCAAGAATGAGTGATGTTGCTGCCCCAAAATGTTTGTAAATGAAAAAACATCACCTCTTATGAAAAAGACCCCCAATTAAGTTAACTATTAGTGTCATAGCATGAGGAGCAAGATGAAGAGTGAATAGAGTGCTAGGGCACTACCTCTTCACCAAGAAAGAGTGCATGATCAGTTGTAATAGCTATGCGAGCTCTACCATATTGGTCTTGAACAAATATTTTAAATACTTTACAATTTACAAGAGAATGAGAATAACTACGATGAAAAAGACAATATGCATCACCTTCATTTTTCTTATAATTGTAATTAAGTCTAATGAAAGGAAAGACAATATTTTTATCATACTCTAATCTCCAAAAGGTTCTAGTAGCTAATTTCTCTTGGTCATCAATGGGATTAGGTTTTGTCTCTTGTGATTTAGGACAAGGGTGGTTAGAATAAGATGGATTGTCATCTATGATTTTAACTATGCCATTATAAACTAGTTCTTGAATACTTTTTTGGAAATATGGACAATCATTAGCATGATGGTCATGAGTTTGATGATATGAACAAAAAGGAGTGTTTGAAGAAGAAGCACCCTTAGATGGATGATAGGTCTTATGTCTTGCAAGATACTCCTTTTTTTTTTTAATTCTAAGGATGTCATCCATAGGTGGATCATGATAATGTCCTATCCCTTCAGTAGTAATTGTGTAGGAGGGTTTATAGGGATTCTAATTCCTTGTTCAAAATTTCCAAGTCGTTGTCCTCTAAAATCTTGTTATGATATTATGTTATAGCCACTCCTATAAGAAATTTTTAATTGAGAAGGAGGAACATTATAATGAATCTCTTTATAATAAATCTCTCTATAATTAATTTCTTCTTTTCAAAGTTATTATAAGTAAAGCATGCTCTTTAGCTCTAGACTAATTGGACATCCTTATCCCACCAAGAATTCAATTTAAATGGAAATATTTTATTTGCAAGTTATTGAATTAAATAATATTAAATAACTTTAAAGTTCCTATATCTTATTACTCCCCAACATAGGACCGAGTACCGGTGAAGAAAACTGTGAAAAACAAATAATTTGAAACCCTAACCGGTGTAAAGGAAGATCAAAGAGCTCTAATAATCGACAAAATTGCTGATCCAACAGTCAAGTATGTGGCCTATGGTATTTCTTACAAGATCTATTTCCAAAATAGGGAATGTTATACTTCAACTATTACAGTTTATGTTGCACATATGATGGCTATGGAAGGAAAAGAATTTGATTTGTGTGAACTTCTGAAAGATCAATTGCTTGAGAATATAAGAATGACAAAAGAACAAAGGTATCCCTTTAGGTTTGGATCATTGCTTGTCTATCTAGCTATGTGCTATCTAGGATCCTTACCAACAAAAGAAGATGTGTTATGGGAGTCTCATGTTACGGTAATTGGGAAAATCTATCATTATTTGAAGAATATGAATAATTATGATGAAATATGTAAAGCTTACTTTAAACATTTCTTGATGCTTGGAGTGTTGACCCGGTATCTCTTGGTGTTGCTACTGTTAGGGAGGGTTCTTCCTCCAAAAAGAGAAAAATGAAGGAGATTGTGTCTACTGGGTCCTATGTTGCTAAAAGAAAGAAGAAAGATCAGAAAGAGAAAGATATAATTCAATTGGATGATATGGTATCCCCTGTCTGAGAAGAGTTAGTTGTTCATGTACCGAAAGTGATATTAGAAAAATCTAATGATAGTGATGAGCCTGATTTGTCAAAAATTCTTGAAGGTAATGATGGAATAAGAAAGATTGGAACTATTTGGCTTACATCTGTTGAGTCTAATGAGATTGAAGTTGTTGATTGATTACATACTCTGGAATAACATTAGAATTGAGGATCTTAGTGATTTGCTTCTAGAATCTTTGTTTGAATTGATTAAAGAACAAATGAGTGAATATTCTGAGACCAAAAGCTTGCAGAGATGGTTGGAAAAATGCAATGATGCATGAAGGAGTTTATCTGTATGCATGAATGAAATGAAGAATTGTATCAATGATGCTAGCAGGGTGTACAGATACTGTTTGTAGTGGATGACAAATTTGGCAAACCTTAAAGATAGGATTGATTTAGCAGAAGATGAATTGAATTCTCTAGCAAATATTTTGATTTTTTGAGAGACAAGGATGCTATGTAGAGAAAGAAAGTAAATTCCTTGTAGTCTAAGCTGTTGTTTCTGCAGAGGTAGAAAGAAGAATTTGTTAATGTGTTTTGGAAGGTCAAGGAAATTGTTGAAGAAAAATTGGAGCACTTTTTAGTACTACTCTATGATGCAGTTAAATATGAGCAGATTCCTTTTGCTCTAGATAGATTTTGTCATGTTGTGGATGTGTTGCTAGAGTGCATGATCCTTTGCATAAGTCTTAAGTTGGTTGTGCATTCATCGAAAATTCTTCTTCCAGAATTGAAGGAGAAGTATAAGGAAATATTTTAGAAGAAGAGAAGTTGAGTTTGTTTCTTGTGTTTCTTTCAGTTGTTGTGCAGTTTTCATAATCTTTTTGTTTATCCTTTGTTTCCTTTCTTTCATCAAAGACACCATTTGTCCTTGATGTCAAAGGAGGAGAAAATGCAATGTATGGAGATAGAGTTTTTGAGATGCTTGAGTAAGAGGGAGTTGTGAGTTATGTTTTTGATATATTTGTCATTGATGACAAAGGGGGAGATTGTTGGATTTGTGAGAACATTGTCATTGATGTCAAACCCAGTCATTCGGATTGGTCCGGATGTGGTATATTGAGCAAATAAGGTATGTATAGTTTATGATGTTGTGCAGTGGTGGAAAACATGTATATATGTGATGTGGAGCTATAAGTATTGTATAACTCTCTAGAGTCATTTCTAGAGGTGACTAGAAATCTTATATCTTGATCATGATGGTTTATGTTTAAGTTTTTGGTCATGGTTATGTCACTTGTATTTTGTGCTACGAGTTCTATATTCCGGAATCAGTAGCATTCGTATTATGGAGTTTTTTTTATGATGCTTGGGAATTGGGAATCATGCTTATGGATCCATTCCTATGGGTCTAGTAGATGGTTGTTTGTTCATGGTATGTGAAGCATGTAGAAGATTAGTGAAGGTTGACTCGGTTATCATATCTTTGATTGAGGCATTTTTGGTAATGTGTTGATCCAAGCAATTGCATCATTGAATAAATCATTTGTGCTTGGCTGACATGTCATCTTGGCGATTGTGCTTATTGATATATATGTAAGTATAAAAGAAGCAGGCAGAGGTGGAGATTACATGAGTGTATGAAGAAACAATGAG
Organism: Cryptomeria japonica; assembly: GCF_030272615.1. Classification (NCBI taxonomy): domain Eukaryota; kingdom Viridiplantae; phylum Streptophyta; class Pinopsida; order Cupressales; family Cupressaceae; genus Cryptomeria; species Cryptomeria japonica. The sequence continues at coordinate 110,166,943 of NC_081413.1, read as the reverse complement.
TACAATGTGTGAAGTGTGAGTTGCAGACGGTGAACAAGAGTCAAAGTAAAGATAGTGTTGTAGTAATCCTTTATCGGATCTATTGTAATACATTGATCATTGTTAATATAGAGATTCTTTACCGGATCTTGTATGAGTTATTATTTTGCTATTTGAGATTATATTGGAACTGATTTTATGCATTTAGAGATGCACCTTTCTTCAGTTCATCCTTTTTTGTTGCAATGAGCATTCAAGTTGTGAGCCACTTTTTGTAATCTTGTAGTGAGCATTCTGAGAGCGAGCCATTTTTAGAACTTGACAGTGAGCCACCTCATTTTTTAAACACCATATAACTAGTTATATTCTCTTGAGAGATAACACTTTATGTGGTTTTTCCCATTTGGTTTTTCCATGTATAAAATTCGGTGTTCCATTTGTGGTTGTATTTTCATGTTTATTTTGCATTTGATATTTCATATTGATGTGTTTAATTGATAAATCTGATACAACAGTAAAGGATTAAGAAGTTGAGAGAAAGTTTAATATTTTGGTGGGAATACTGATTCACCCCCCCCCCCTCTCAGTATTCTGGTCCTTTCAAACAATCCAACAGGTCCATGGGAATAGTGTGAAACTTTAAAGAAGGAATAGAATAGCCCGTTTTCCTCTATGAACCACTATCCAAGAGGAATATTCAACAAAAGAATAAAGAGATTTGATCCAAGCAAGGTAGCCATAGAGTTTGAGAGAAGATTGACAGAGCCCCGGAAGGGAACTTGGCAATCAGGGGAGAGGGAGTCTAAGACTAGAGAAGGAATGAGTCTCATTCTCGAGGAATCTTTCAAAGGCAACAACAACACATATCCCAAATGAGTCAAGAAAACTCAAGGAACAAGCCTCAACAACAAGGAATGAAGCAAGAGCCTCAAGGGTCATCGAACAAGCCAAGGAACCAGGGGCAGTCAAAGAAGATGGTTTATCAATAGAAGAATTCAAGTCTTAAAGTATCCAAAAAAAAATGAGACGATGTTTATCTACATCCTTCCACCAAGTGGGAGATGAATGAAGATAGAATATGTGAGGGTAAGAAGCAGCTAAATGCCCCATGGAAAAGTAGCATCGACATCGAAAAGGGATTCCTTCATAGTCTAAACATTGCCACCACCATAGATCACCAACCTTGAGAGATATTTATACAAGAAGGGGTTTTGAGAGATCCAAATCAACCAATATCCAAAATGCTACCTATACAGTCATAAGTAGTAGAGCATGATAAATGTAGCAAGAGGTGGGGGAGACATTCCCAAACTAAAGAAACATCGATTGAGTCTACCAGAGGATTAAAAGAAGGGGTCCAAGGGTGCAACAAAAGATCATGGGAATCCCATTTCCATGGGCCCATAGAGAAGACCACATCCCTATCATCAGTGTGATCAAAGAAGACAATAAAAAACCCATGAGTACATGGATATAATTGGAGCTTACCAAAAACTAGGGGGTTCTATTGATCTGAGATCTAGGAGTGCAGTGACAGAAGCAACGACCACAACTAGTTGAATCTGCCAATCAGTGCATACTTCTTGTAATAAGAAATGTTAGAAATATGGTTGGAGATGTTAATTAAATAATTACTTTTACTTAATTAATGTTGGAAGGGGATAAAATCAGGTGTTGTCTAGGTGTCTATAGAAAGAAACCATTGGATTTTTAAAGATAACTAATTAGTGGAATAAATGTTGTTCAAAAAATATCTTTTGTTGTATCTTCTTTTATGTAGGCTCCTTTAGAAGCCATCTAATCCTCACAATATTTATTCAAGAGTAAAATTTTGTATAACTGGAATTGAGTTTGGAACAATCATAAGTAACCAAACATGACTTGAGAGTAAGCGACATCCTCTAAAGGTAAAGTTTTCAAAAATCAAATTTGATGATGTATTGAAAGGTAACTGAAGCCCTCTAAGTATTGGCATGATGCTAAAATGATATTTAGGTTCATTTGTCAACTATAGTTTTTTTCTTAGGGTTTAAATAGAATAATGAAGATGAATTTCTTGTGCTCTTGTAATTTTTAAATCAATAATATTAATTAATTATTAGTTCTTAGAGGTAGAGGAAGATTATAAATTTATTATTAATGGGTTAATCAAAGCTGATTTGAAAGATTGAAAACTCACAAGTATTGATGATCTAAAATAATAGCTCTTTTATTTCTATAATTGATAAGTTTTTCCTATGTTTTAAGTTGCATATTGGGATAGTGTTTGAGTCATGTGATGTATTAAAGTTTGACTATGTGTATTTTGAATGATAACTAAACCCGTTAAACCATGTAATATTTTGACCTAATATTCTTGTTGCCATGTGGATTATCATAGGTAATATCATGTGTGGATGTATAAATGTTAAGATTAATGAAAATTGATATATATGCATTCCTGTATGTTCTAACCGTTTATATGCAGGAGTAAATAAGTTGTTGCAGAAGTGATTATTTTAAGCTAGATGGAGAATTACGTCATGAAAGCAGTTGGAGACATTTTGGGGTGGTTAAACATTTAAAACAACAGAGAAGATGGTGTGCGAAAGAATCGGCAAAGGAATAGCGAGGCAATACTAAATTCATTTATGTTTGTCTCCAGCAAGCATCAATCTAGTAAACACCACCATGCTATATTATTGGTTGCGGTTTAGTTGAATTCCATGTTTTCTATGGATTAACTTCTTCTCCTTGCGGTCAAAAAAAAAATTCCGCCTAAATTCATCGGCATGATCTAAGTAGTAGGAAGTTTGTTATAATTTCCTTATAAATAAAGACCCGCACCTCTTCTCTAAGGTTAGACAATGTTTTCCAGAACTAGAAGCATTTCTCTTATCTCAAGTGTTGTATCAACTTTTGGAAATAATGAATAAAAGTTATGTTATTCTGAGTATATAGAATCATCTTTGAAGTCTAGATACACTCATCCAAGGGGGCCCACTTGGTGAGTATTCCTTTGTGTTTGTTAGAATAATTTTTCTTTTTGCTGCAGTAGATGTTCTAGTGACTGATTGTTCCTGCAGCCACTGGAACTAGATCTTGTGACTGTTCCTACAGCCAAAGCAGACAGAGTAATTCTTGTTTGTCAGCTCTAAACTTAGTTAACAATTATTTAGTTAGAATATTCTATTAATGTTAATATTTTCTGTAGCCATTCAGTTGTTATATTTTCACTTGTTTATTTCAAATAGACTTAGTTGTTGCAGTAGTGCAGAATGACTATCACAGGAACTTAGTGCATATACAATGCAGACCCATTTCAAGTAATAAGTCTTTGGGTTGACAAGTAAATGAACTTCAGTCATGGAGATAATAGCTACTCAGAATGAATGACCAATCTTTGGGTTGAGACTTTAGCTCTAGTTATTGTTCCTATTGGCTAGGCAAACATTTTTGGCGCCGTTACCGGGGATGGTGTCAAACTAAGAACCTATAACAGTTATGAATTTTTAAGTTTTCAGTATACTTATTTTTGATAGCTTAGTTTGTTTTAAGTAATTCTCATGAATCTGCATGCATAGACGAAGAAGAGATGCTCAAGGTAGATTCCTTCCTCATTGTCCTGATCATACAAGACTTAATCCATATGAAGCACTAGATGTGAACCCTTTTGCTACACTTTACCAAGCCCCAGATAATTTGAACCCGCTTGAATTTGAACTTTCTGAGAACATCCTTCATTTCCTCTTTGGACCTTCTAAAGAGGAACCTTGTCCAGTAAATCCTCCTCAATGGCCAATGCAAGGAAATCCACCCCCCAGTGGGAATAACCCACCTCCACTTGTGAACCCAACATTTGAGTTCCCCAGTTCTGATTTGCATGATAATGTTAATCTCAAGAACATTCCAGCTTCTTCTCTTCCTAAATTTTATGGACTAGTGATAGAGGACCCCGACACTTTCTTGTTTGAATTTGGTGTCCTTTGTAGGAGTTATGATTATACTATAGATGCCCATAGACTCAAAATATTTCCTGTCACTTTAAATGAATCAACTTTGAGATGGTTTATGAGTCTAGGGAGTAGTACAATCACTACATGGGATGAGATGAAACAGTTGTTTCTTGTGAAATATAAAGATTATTATAGAGGGATAGACTGCCATGGGGATGATATTTTTAGAATGACATAGAAGGAGGATGAGAGTATAGAAGATTATCTGGAGATATTTCTATTTAGTGTCAAGAAGTCCAAGCATAGTACTTTAAATGAAGATTCTCTTAAGTTGATATTTCTAAGGGGAATCAGTGACGAATGCACAGATGCTTTAGACCTTATGGGAGGTGGTGATATAACACAAGCAACATAGAATGACATTGGTCAAATTTGTCAAAAGTATTCTAGATCTTCTTCTAAGAAGAGTAGGCATTTCAAGCCGAGAATTTCTTCATCAACGTCTAGTAATGGAGTTTTGCGAATGGAGCTCAATAACCTTTTGAAGGATTTTAAAGAGGATATCATAAATAATATGGCTACTTAGTTAGACACACTTCAAGCTAAGAAGAAGCATAAGGAAGTTGATGAAATACTTGAAGAATTTTTTCCACATTGTAGACAAAATAAAAGAGACTATATATGTAAGATGGTTGCAAATCTTAAAGTTCCTTTCTGGTTATAGTGGAAATTCCTATGCACAAAATAATCAATGGCAACCTCCATATGCTCAAAATTTTGGAAATTATCAAAATTGGTATAATCCTCAAGGCCAAGGGAAAATTTTGCTAGTCAAACTTCACAGTGGTAGTAGGCACAAGGAAATTGGTCTCAATCTCAGGGACCATGGCAACCATTCCAAGGGAATTGGCAACCTACTCCTCAATAGAGAGGAGGTTAGCAATGGATGAATCAGTCTTCTAGTTATCAGCAACCTCAACAGCCTACTATAATGCCCCCTCCTATTGCTAATACCATTCCACCTAAACCCACACAACTGCCCACTCAACCTATGCCAAATCCTAATAGCAAGCCTCAGCAACAACAACAAGTTTATTCAGCTGATCCTAATCAATACCCAACTTATTATCTTTCTATAAGTGATATTCACCTTAGATCCGGGACAACGTTTCCTAACTTGTCCCCTCCAGTTATAACTGAAATATAAAAGGAAAAGGAAATATCTAGCCCAGCAACCCAAATACCTCAGAGTCAACAAATACCCCCATTTCCTCAAAGGTTGCAAGATGAAGAGATTCCTCAGCAAGAGGATATAAATTTTGATATCATTGATTAGCTGAAACACATATGTGTTAAGATTCCATTATTTTAGGCTACTAAGGATGTCCCTATCTATGATAAGGCATTTTTAAAGAAACCTGGCAGGGAAAAAAAAGGATCGGCAAATAGTGCATGTAATGGGTCAACTGGCTGATATTATGTTGGGAAAAGTTTCAATTCCTAAATATTCTGACCCTGGTAGTCCTATTGTGAAAATAGTCATCAATGACACTTAGATAAAGAATGCCTTAAAAGATTTGGGAGCAGCCATCAATGTAATGACAAGATATTATGCAAAAACTTAACATAACCAGTCTCAGGACTACTCCTACGGTCCTGTAGATTGCTGATAGTTCCATGGTTTGGCCTGATGGTATGATTGAAGATGTTGTCATTACTTTAGACTCCTGGGAATATCCGGCAGATTTTCTGATCTTGTCTCCTAAAACTACATTGGGGGGATATTCAGTTATCTTAGGGAGATCTTGACTTGCTACAACTGATGCATATATTGGATGTCGATCAAGGGACATGACTATTTCTGATGGAAATACTACTAAAAATTTGGCTCTGTATTCACCTACTCAGCCCCAACTTGATCAAGAACAAGTTGTCTGGACTAACATGGGGGAGGACTTAGAGGAGGAAGTTAACTCTGTCAATCATCTCATGATGATTATCAAAGAATCATTCATACGACTCTAGGATGATGATTCTATCATTTCTAAAATTCTGACAAATCAGTATAATCTGGAGCAGTAGTCGTAGGAGTTAACATTAAATATTACAACATCGGATTTTCCTGCAAACCCTATTGCCGTAGGAATTTTGTACTTCTCATATTTCTGAGGTAGCTCAGGTTGATCTTACTATCAAGGTGGACGTTGATCCAAATAAATGTTTGAATATCAATAATCAACTCATAGAGACTCAAAGGCTAACACTGGTTGAATTTCTTAAATGTCGTCAACACACTTTTGCATGGGATTACAAAGATATGCAAGGAATTGATCCTACAATTTGTACCCACCGTGTTTATATCAAAGAGGACTGTAGACTGCTCAAACAACCACAAAGAATAATCAATCCTTCATTAAGGGAGATAGTTATAGGGGAATTACATAAATTATTAAATGTTGGATTTATCTATCCTATATCAAATAGTCAGTGGGTGTCGCCTCTAGTCATAGTTCCAAATAAAGGAGGTAAATGGCGGGTATGTGTGGATTACAGAGCTTTGAACTCAGCAACTAGGAAGGATCATTTTCTATTACCATTTGTGGATCAGGTATTATATTCCTTAGCAAGGAAGTGGTACTTTTCAATCTTGGATGGATTCAGTGGCTACAACCAGATTCAAATTTCTCCTAAGGATTAGGAAAACACTACATTTACTTGCCCTTGGGGAACATATGCATATTATGTTCTTCCTTTTGGGTTGTGTAATGCTCCAGCTACTTTTCAAAGAGTAGTGATAAGCATATTTTTCAGATATTTCCTAGGACAACATGGAGATCTATATGGATGATTTTACCACTTATGGTTCAGAATTTGAAGAGGCGTTGGAGAATTTAAAGAAATTTTTACAGAGGTGTGAAGATTACAATTTATCATTGAACAATGAAAAATGCTTTATGATGATGCAGGAAGGCATAGTTCTTGGTCATCATATTTCTATAACTGGAATACAGGTTGACCCAGGCAAAATTGAAGTCATTCAAAACCTTCTTGTTCCCACAAAGCAAAAGGATGTCTGAATTTTTCCTTCATCATGCTGGATACTATCAGATATTTATTAAGGATTTTAGTAAAATTGCAGGACCTTTATATTGTCTTTTGACTAAGGATATGGAGTTTGATTGGACTCCCACATGCCATGAAGCTTTCTTGAATCTTAAACATGCCTTGACTCAAGCACCAATGCTCAAGGGTCTGAACTGGTCATTGCCTTTTCATATTCATGCAGATGCATCAGATTATGCTATAGGAGCATTTTTGGGGTAGAAGATGGATAATTTGGAGAATGCAATTTATTTCATCATCAAAAACATGCAGGTACCTGAGCTTAATTATACTATCATAGAAAAGGAGATGTTGGCAGTAATATATGCACTTAACAAATCTAGGCATTATATCACAGGATATCAAATCTATGTGCATACTGATCATACAACAATCAGATATCTAATGAACAAGCCTTCAATTATAGGAAGATTGGCTCGATGGTTACTATTGATGCAGGAATTTGATATTACAGTTGTTGAGAAACCAAGTAAAGCTAATGTAGTTGTAGATTATCTTTCTAGGATTCAATTGCAGGATGATCCTGCAGCTATAGATAATGCTTTCTCAGATGAACATTTATTCCTGATAAAATCTCATTCTCCCTAGTATGTCGATATTGCAAATTATTTAGCTGCTAATAAGATGCCTTCTCATTTTTCTCCTAAAGAAAGAAGGTTGCTAGTTGAGAAAAGATTTAATTTATCTTGGATTGTTGATTGTTTATTTTATACTGGACCTGACCAAGTCTTAAGAAGGTGTGTTAGAGAGGATGAAACATATGATATTCTGCATGCATGTCATGATGAGCCATGTGGAGGACATTTTGCTGCTAAAAGAACAACACTTAAGATCCTTATCACATGATATTATTGTCCATCTTTGTATAAAGATGCAGCTCAATATACTAGAAAATGTGATAGATGCCAATGAAATGCCATTGTATCTCCAAATATTGGTTGCACCATTTGACAAATGGGGATTGGATTTTGTTGGACCAATTGATCCTCCTTCCAATGGGAAATCCTATATTCTAGTATGCACTGATTATGTTACAAAATGGGTGAAAGCAAGAGCCATGGCACAAGCAAGAGATAATAAGGGAGCTGGATTTCTCTACGAGGAAATATTTACCAGATATGGAGTACCAAGAGAGATTGTTTCAGATCAAGGACCATAATTTACTTCCACATTAATTGCAACATTGGTTAATGAATATAATATCAGACACAGGAAGTCTACTCCATACCATCCTCAAGCAAATGGTCAGGTAGAGGTTACAAATAGGGATTTAGAAGCTATTCTTACCAAGACAGTAGCTCTTCATAAGAAAGATTGGTCAAATAGACTTCCTAAAGCCATTTGGGCATACAAAACAACATGGAAGACAACAAGTTGTTTTACACCTTTTGAAATAGTGTATAGAAAAACAGCCATGATGCCCATTGAGTTTGAGCATAAAACTCTTAGGACAACTTTGCAATTGAATATGACTTTCTCAAAAGCACAAAAAGACCGCATCATGCAATTGATTGTGCTAGATGAGATGAGAAAGATGGTTGTCCAGCATACAAAAATTATTCAACATCAACGAGCTAAATGACATGATAAGTATATCAAGGAGAGAAAATTTAAATCTGGAGATGGGCATTGTTATATGATTCCAGATATAAGGATACAATGGGGAAGCTACAGACACGTTTGTTGGGCCAATATGAAATAGATGATTTTTTTCAAAATGGAGCAGTTAGGTTGATAAAAATTGACCCAATTAGATTCAAACTTATGGTCAATGTTCATCGACTACGCCTTTATCATAAGCCTACAACAAAAGAAGAGTTCTTGCAACAATTTGACAACCAAGTGTAGACCACAATTCCTGCAACTTCTGCTGGAGACCTTGACATAGTTCCTGCAACATCTAAAGGAGACCTTCTTGCCATAGTTCCTGTAGCATATGAAGGAGACCTTCTTGCCACAGTTCCTGCAGCATCAGAAGGGAACATTCTTGACGCAGTTCCTGCAGCTTCTGTAGGGGGCCTTCTTGGTCCTAAGTCTTAAAATTCCTCATGCATGCCTTCATAATAACCATTTCCATACTTTATGGAAATTTGGTTCTCCGCTAATAATTTTCTCATCTACCTCATCCCATTTCATTTCTATTTCTATCACATAATTCACTTCACATCACCTCATCTCATATTGTAAATAGCTAATTGTTTAATTGCAACATTTATTAGTACGACTGCATGTATGTGTATTATTTATTTTTCTTTTAATTATGCATTTATTCTTTCATTATGATTATTACCTGATATGATTCACATAATCCGCATACCCTTCCCTCTATCCTTTTTCACATGTGTGGACACATGTCATCTTAAGTTGGGGGGTTGTTTTATGGTTCAATTTATGAGTTGCGTAATTATGTGTCCTTGTCCATGATGTGTTTTAAATTTTCTTGACATCATTTTTGAATGTGAAAGCCTATAGCACGAGTGAGTATACCTTTCTTGCCGCTATAGTTGATAAAAGGTACTAAAGAATAAATAAACAATTATGGGGCATGAAATTTCAAAATCGCACAGGATATTTCAGTCTTTCATTTTGTTGTGATGATATTCATTTGTTGTGGTGATTGTTTTTTAACATCAAGTTAGCCATGGGAGGAGCCCCTATCCATCATGAGCCTGTGATTCATGACACCTTGCTACAGGATAACCAATGTGAACATTACTTCCGGACCTATGGATGGATCGACTATATTTAAAAATTGACAGATTTTAATGAGGAAATTGTGCATGAATTTGTGTGCACATTCAATGAAGGGGAGAATTCCATCAAAGGGTTAAAGGTCATAGCCATAGAGCAGTGAATAGCCGAAGTCACTAGGTTCCCGCAGGATGGAGAACTATTTCCTGAGGCAAAATATGCAAGAGCTGCTAGGGTAGAGTTTACTCGCCCGGTTGATGGACCTCTGAGTGTGGACAAGCAAGGAACTAAACAGACATCTCTTCCAGGAAAATGGTTGCAGGTTGCATTTTATGTGATGAAATATATAACATGTGATGGTAGGTACTCCAATCTGCATCTTGTTCATTTTAAGTTATTGAGTCATCTGTGGCATGGTCGAAGGATGAATATTTCAAATTTCTTATATCATCTTATCTCTATTAGTGTAAAGGAAACATAGAGGGGTAGTAACCGTTCAGTTAGTCATCATGGATTAATTAAACTTTTGGTAGAATGGTCTCTTAGAGATGTCTCACAGATGTCATGGGGAGAGTTAAAGGATATCGTGCAATTTGGGGAAGAAAATGTTCCTACTGCAAAAGAAATTATAGTTCAAGAGGGAAATATGGGAGAACCCTTGTCTCCTAGGGTTTTTGCAGCAACTAAACCTCCTATTGCCGAAGAAGCTTTGCCTAGTGCGGAAGTGATAGTAGTTGAGCCAAATATTGAGCAGCCCTCCACTCAAAATCAAAGTGGATTTGCATCTTCTAGAAGGAAAGGAAAAGAAAAAGAAAAAGGCGATGTAGAGAAAGAGACCGTAGAACGACCTCAAGAAGCACAAGTTTCTCCTGCAGCTAAAAAGCGCAAAGTAAAAGAAATTTTTCGTGCAACAGAACCTCTTGTAGCCACTCAGGAAATGCAATTAAGAAGGATTTGACAGGTTAAATGAAGAACTCAAGCAACAAGAGATGTGAGTTAAGTCATTTATGTGGAAACATTAGAATTAGGGCACAAAAGTCAGACATAGGGTCAACCACAGGAAGCACATGGAGCCAAAAGACTGTCAAATTTGGCACAAGTAGCAGAGCAGTTTGAAGAACCGGTTGATAAGATCTCAAGCCCTCAGGTAACTACTCACAGACTCCCTTCATGTCTCACTAGTTTATCCATTGCACTCACATTTTATAGATAGTGGGAGATAAAAAGGGCTAGGATACAGGGGATAATTGATAAGCAATAGAAAGAAATTGAAAAGAGGGACAACCAAATCATTGAGTTACAAACCAAAGTAGATAGTGTAGCAAACATGGTTCCCAAGTTAATGCAATGCAGGGCTCCACCGAGAGTTTATGCTTTATATTTGAAGGAACAGTATCTATGTTTCAAACTCAACCACATTGTTAGGGATCTTAGTCCTTCTTTGGATACTCCATAGGAATTTTATAATGTTTACCAAAACTCTCCTACAGTCATTAAGAATTTTTTATGTGAATTTTATTTACATAATTATGTTGACTCTTCTAACAATGAATGGAATCCATTGTTGTATATTGGTGATATTCAGTTAAAAGCATTGATGTCCAGGATACAGAATGAAATCAGTATGGGAACATAGGCTAGACCGCACAGGAAGTTGGAGCTTGATTTCCCACTACCACTCAAAGTTGAGGCTAAAAACTCATGGCATATGTACTATGACTGGCAAAAGTTGTTGACTAGACCTGATGTTAGAAGCCAGATTTTACCATTGAGAGAGGAGGTATTTCAGGAATATGAAAATTTGGTTATAAATGAGAATCAAGCTATAGTTGAATGTCTGGTTCAGCGTTGGAATAGTCTTCCAGAGGACCTAAAGCAGGGTGAACCCCATTCATTGCCCAATTATCATGCAGCCACACAAAGAGCTCCCAAGTATATCCACTTGGGCAGGACAAAAAGCAATAATTGGCTACCTTTGATATTTTAGCCACTTATCCTTATGTGGCCATTGATGGGATGCAGGGCTATAAACAAACCATATGATGAGGTTGTAGAGGAAGCCAAGTGGACTAGGCTGGAAAAGATGAAAGGGTTTAATTGGAACTTGGCTACAAGAGGCACATGACAAGGAACCATAGGTGATTTACGAGTCAGTGCCCGAATAAGGAATTTTCCTCTTGCTGGAGGATCAACAAGATATTAAGTTGGGGGGGAAATGATGAGCTAAAATAATACCTCTTTTATTTTTATAACTGATAAGTTTTTCCTATGTTTTAAGTTGCATATTGGGATAGTGTTTGAGTCATGTGATGTATTAAAGTTTGACTATGTGCATTCTGAATGATACTAAACTCATTAAACCCTGTATTTATTTGACCTAATATTCTTGTTGCCATGTGGATTATCATAGGTAATATCATGTGTGGATGTATAAATGTTAAGATTAAAGAAAATAGATATATATGTATGCTTGTATGTTCTAACCTTTAAATGCAAGAGTAAATAAGTTGTTGCAGAAGCGGTTATTTTAAGCTAGATGGATAATCACATCATGAAAGTAGTTGGAGATATTTCGGGGTGGTTAAACATTTAAAACAATAGAGAAGATGGTGTGAAAAATAATTGGCAAAGGAATAGCAAGCCGATACCAGATTCATTTATGTTTGTCTCCAGCAAGCATCAATATAGTAAAAACCACCATGCTATATTCTTGGTTGCGGTGTAGTTGAGTTTCATATTTTCCATGGATTAACTTCTTCTCCTTGTAGTCATAAATGTTTTCCACCTAATTTCATGGGAATGATCTAAGTAGAAGAAATTTTTTTATAATTTCCTTATAAATAAAGACCCGCACCTCTTCTCAGAGGTTAGACAATGTTTTCCAGAACTAGAAGCATTTCTCTTATCTCATGTGTTGTATCGACTTTTGGAAATAATGAATAAAAGCTATGCTATTATGAGTATAGAATCATCTTTGAAGTCAAGATACACTCATCCAAGGGGGCCCACTTGGTGAGTATACCTATGTGTTTGTTAGATTAAGTTTTCTTTTTTCTGCAGTAGATGTTCTAGCGACTGACTATTCCTGCAGCCACTGGAACCAGATCCCATGACTGTTCCTACAGCCAAAGCAGATAGAGTAATTCTTGTTTGTCAGCTCTAAACTTAGTTAATAGTTATTTAGTTAGAATCTTTTGTTAATGTTAATATTTCTTGTAGCCATTCAGTTGTTATATTTTTGCTTGTTTATTTCAAATAGACTTAGTTGTTGCAGTAGTGTAGAATGACTATCACAAGAACTTAGTGCATATACAATGTAGACCCATTTCAAGTAATACATCCCTGGGTTGAGAAGTAAATGAACTTTAGTCATGGAGATAATGGCTACTCAGAGTGAATGACCAATCTTTGGGTTGAGACTTTAGCTCTTGTTATTGTTCCTATTGGCTAGGCAAACAAGTATTATAGAAGTTAAGCTTCTTGAAGGAAGCCTTCAAGAAATTAATTTCAATATTTTCTTTAAAAAAAATTATAATATTATCAATAGATTTTTAAATAAATGATTTGCTCGATTAAATTTTGTGAAGGCCAATATTGATCCTATACAATTTGAAAAACCCTTGAAAGAAATTATTTAACAAGATATGGTGTAGTAATTTGTATCCATTTAATGGGACCTACTTTAATGTGTATTTTCCTATATCATTTTAATCCTATTTGGGCTCTATCATACCTTATAATTTAATTGTACCCACAACTTGATTATCTTCATATGCTAATTTTGAGACTAGGTCCTATGTTTTGGATCCTATCACACCACCACCCCTTTTATTGGTCTCTTTTTTCATGAACTGGGGTGCCCAATGCCCTAGTCTCTCCAACAAGAGCCAAAATTCAAATATGTGTGAATTTTGACCTTTGTCATTAATGATCCAGTCTCAAGATTTTCATTTGACCATTGGTTGCCATCCTAATTTTGGAAATACCTTGTGAACCCTATATAAAGAACATCGCATATCATTCATAAGGTCTAAGAAACACAAGTTACAATCTAAGAAGGCATTATTATTGATAAAAAAATTTAGATCTAATTATTCAACATACAACAATATATAGCACTCTACATTCAAGTATGATTTCATCTTGATGATGTTTTATTATCATGTTATTGAATTAATTCTTGGAAGATTTGTCTACAGAGCATTACATCAACACCATTTTCCATTCCTAAAAGTTTATTTTTTCTCCTCTTTCCAAATCTCAACTATCATATTATTTTTTTGTTCTATATGTCATTTTTATTACTAAAATTTATCAATTTCTTATCACTTAGCCTAGATATTCAACACAATTCATAATCTCAAATCCATTGCAATAAAGGAATAAAATTCAAGTGCCTAGCTCTCTTTTCAGGATTAAAATTAGGCCTATTTGGGTTTTGATTGTATTCTATAGATATTTCAAATCACAGTTTGCATCAATAGGCCTAAGATATCATTTACATACATATCATTTTGGTGAACCTGACTTGTCTTACATTTTGCATATTTTTTTATATGGATTTTTTATTTGATTTATTTGCATAATATTTCTAATTTGTATACAATCATTTTTGAAATATATTACTTCTACACTTACATAGTATGCATTTAGATAGCTAAAATATTATTTATATGCATTGTTTATGCCTTTTATGGTATTTTCTTAATTGTTGAAGTAATGAATGCTTTATCATTTCACTAGATTACATCATTTAAAGACATTGGTTAAATAAATTTTTATTTTCTTAGATTAGAAAACCAAAACTTTAAAAACAAAATCCTTCCATCAAAACATATCTTGGAGAAAGAAAGCTTATTCAACCATGTTGGGTCTCTTTTTACAATATTTTCATGCATTTGATGAGACATTTAGTAGTGATGATTTTGATATGTTAGATGAATCCCTTAATTGAATTCATCTTGATTGAATCATCCTCTACATCTCCCAAAACTAATCACAGTCATGAGGACATTGTGATACAAGAGGTTGATTTGGTTAACATGTCCCTTCATATCACTTTACCTTCTATGCATTCCAATGATCTACCTTTTGGAGATGAAGCTTTAATGAACCATGCTTATCCCTCTCTTAGAGTTTCTCTTATTCATGGGGATATTTTTATGCAAGAAGAGGATATCATTAACACTTATCTAAATGATCTCTCTCTTGGAGATGAAGCATTGAGGAATAGTGGGGATTCTTCACCCGATATTTATCTCCCTCATAAGGATACTTTGGTGTAAGAGGAACATGTTTTTGACATTGACAACCCACCTTAACATATTAATAGACATAAATTTTTATTCCTCTCCTAGAGTCTAACTTACTTATCAAGATATTTCAATGCAAGAAGATGTTATTCATTTACTCAATGGCAAATCACCTAATATTACATTGAGTAGAGATGAAATATCGAATGATGAAAACAATTCCTCCTATCCAAATAATTATTCTCATCCATAATCCTTTGTTCATTCTTTTAGTGATTCAAAATATGGCTATACAATCAATTTTAATAAGGTATATGATGAAATTCCTTCTCCATTGGAGTCGCATACACATTACAATATTGGTTTTAACACTCTAAACAAGGATATAATGGATATGATCTTGGACGTATGGAACAAGGAATTAAGGTCCCTATAGACTCCACACCTCATTATTATAGATAATTCATAGGATTCCCTACTTCTCCTTTGTCTCTATGCATTCCTTCACATCACATAGGAATAGTGCCTAGCCATTTTCCTATATCTAGAGAAGTGAAAACCTTGTTAATACTATTAAGAGATCATTTGATCATTCTTCCACCTTTAAAAGACCATGAAATTCAACATGGTAACCATGCACAAATTTCCTTTGTTGTGCTTATCACTACATGTATGGTGATACTACCAATAATTGTAGAGCCTTTAAGAGAGAAGTTAGAAAACTCCTTAGTAATGGTACCATTTATATATAATGTGATATTCAAGTTTTTCATATGATTTCTCATGTAATTAATTAACAATTGTTAATATTATGTTGCTCTTCACACCATGTGTCCATTATTAGCTTACCTCTTGGGGGTTCATTGTCATTCATGGTCGTACAATTTCATGTGCAATCATACTTTGGTATTAACATAAAACTATATGATGTAATTACTCCTTCCTATACACTAGGGGATAGGAGTAGTTTAGAAATATGTATCCTTAAGGATTCCTTTCCCTTTGTTGAGATTTATATTTCATAAATATTTCCTTCCTTACATATAATTGTATATCCTTCATGATGATTTCCTCCTTTCTTGGAGGTGTACATCCTCAATTAAGTAATCTTTCTTTCTTGAAAGTGTATATATTTAAAAAATGATCTCTCCTTGGTAATGAAAGTGTACATATTTCATCAAGAATCCCCTCTCTTAGCTCTTGGGAAGGTGTATATTCTTGTCCAAGTTCTCCTTCCCCTCTTGGTATTGAAGATGTTATCTTTTTTTGAAGATCTTCTTTTCTATAGAGGTAGATATCCTTAGATAAAGATCTCTCCATCCCTCTTTCGTACTTATGTATCCTTGATAAGGATCCATTTACCCTTGTTTCAAGATGATTCATTTACAATTATCTCTTCCTTTCTTGAAGATTTACATCTTTATAAGGGTCTCCTTTCTAGCTTGGACACATGCATTTTTGTTAAGGATATCTCCTTGGTGTTGAAGGTGTTTATCCTTGATTATGATCTCTATTTTTCTTAAGATATCAACATAGAAATATGTTGACATCTTAAGGTGGCATATGAGGCCTCTTTTTTACTTGTTGTGTTTATTGATGTACCCTTGAAATGGTGGTGTTGTGCTACATAACACCCCCTAAGATGTGGTTATCAATCTATCTCAAGCAACTTTTGTGGCATAAAACCTCTATTTTGATCATTTAGTATAGTGTGGCCTACTATTTTGATCCTTGAAGAATTGATGATCTATAGATCACCTAGCACAACACAACTTATAGTTAGTGGCATCCATTTGACTCATCCCAATCATCTAGCATAACACAGCCTACTAGCTTTATCCTTTGTTGAAACATTTTTACACTTCCTGAGGTGTTGGACATCTAACATAACACAACTTGTTAGCATGATCATTGTTGTTGTCTTACACTCCCTAGGGTGTTGATTACCTAGTATAAAGAGGCTTTCTAGTGTAATAATTTTACAAATCACACATCAAAATACAACTTATTGTCTAGTAGATTCCATGCCTTCCATGGATCACCCAACATAGCACAATGTGTTGGCCAATAGAATTTGTGTCATAAACATGATTCACATAGCATAACATAACTTGTTAGTTGTTGGACCATAAAACCCATTTCTAATCACAAATTGGTGTATTCTATTGTCTCTTTCTAGAAGCTCACTTGTGATTTTGTTATAATATTTTGATAATGATATTAGTGGTTGAGACACTTTTACATCGAGGTCTCTTCACCTAGTTGACTTGGAACCTTTTTGTTTGCTTTATTATTTTCTTTCTACATGTGTATCTTGGTTTGAATGTTTTGTGTAGACTGATAAAATCCTAAGCTTGGGGACTTGTGCATCCATCAAATTGGTATCTTCCTATCCCTTGTATGTCTTTCTCGTAGTTTCTCTCTCTCCTTTATATTGAGTATGAGCATAAATTCATACTCATGCGAAAGTGGGGGATAAATTTAGTGTAGTAAATTGTATCCCTTTACAATTTCACACTCTATTTGGGCACCTACTTTAATGTAACTTTTCCTAGATTATTTTAAGCCTATTTGGGCCCTATCCTACCATATAATTTAGTTGTTAAACCCACAACTTAGTTACCATCATATGCTAATTTTGAGACTATGTCCTATGTTATGGATACCAACACACCGCCACCCCTTTTTCTAGTCCCTTTTTTTGTGTACTAGTGTGCCCAATTCCCTATGTTCTTATTATGGATATGTTGCATTGGTTTTTCCATTGATGTCAACACTTATCGACACTTATCCTTCTAGAGATCTTTGGTTATGTTGAACCGACACATTATGTTCACCGGAAAGTTTAGTGACTTATGCATAGTCACCGGTATTTGGTTCACCGATAGGTTATATTGTTCACCAGCATTGAGGATGACTTGTTATCATCTGGAGATCACTTGGTTATGTCAAAGACATGGTTTGGACACTTGTTTTTGATATTCTGGTTATTGGTCTAATCGGGTTGACATATTTGTTGTTATCGGCAAATTGATCTAGGTTATGGACCGACATGCATTATCTATTTCAGATCAGCACGACATGTTATGGAGATGATTTAACCAATTGGATATTGTTGTAATTACATTGAGCTGACATGATGCATCGCGTATTGACTTATTTTGTAAATGATTTAATTGTAATATTCTTAGTGAGCTGACCTACACATTTGGTCTTAGGTTTTGGTATATATGTAAGATCTCAATTGTGAGATGTAAGGATATGGTATGTAAAGGTTATGGTATTGTAACATGGTATGTGTGAATATTGGAGATCATATGAGCAAACCATAAATAAATTTCAAGGAAGGTTTGAAGGTGACTATCAGAGCTTAACCGGTACTGAATCCAACATTGAAGATGCTACTTTGAGTAGTACATTATTATTGGATTTAATCATCCAATTGTAGTCAGTGTGACTCTCATCTTGTGATTGAGCAGTGAGCTCTAGGTGGTTGGCCTTTCTACATGTGCAGACCCCATTTGTATACACATACTATCTGCAGTAGTATCATCTAATTGTGGGTAAGGTTTCCCACCATGGTTTTTCCCCTTACAAGGTTTCCACGTACAAATCTTTGTGCTATGTGTTGTGGATGTTGTTTCTCTTTCACTAGTATTAATCTTAACTCTTAATCTGTTAACCAGCATTAAGTTTGGTTTACTGGTATTAAGTATCAAGTTTGATTAAGTTATATTTGGGTTTAAATTAATAGACAACTGATTCACCCCCCCCACCTCTCAGTTGCCTCTCGGTCCTAACACCCTAGTTCCTACAAAAGGGGCCCAAATTCAAAAGTGTGCAAGTTCCATCCTCTTCAATTCATGATCCAGTCTTGATATTTTCATTTGACTATTGGTTGTCGGCCTAAATTTGGAAATACCTTGTGAAAACAATATAAAGCACATATTCAATCACTCATAAGGTCTAAGTTACACAAGTTACAATCTAATAAAGTTTTATTATTTAGAAAAAATCTACAACACTCTACATTCAATTATGATTTTATGGTGGTGATATTATGTTATCATGCATTTGTATTAACAGTTGGAGGATTTTTCTAAAGAGCATTTCATCACCACCATTTTCATTCCTAAGGTATAATTATATTATTAAATAACATTTCTATTATCATTTAGTCATTTTTCTACTAAGGATAAGCTTTCTTTTATATCAATCATAGTTGTTGTGGAGGTGTGAATACCAACATGGGGTTTAACTTAGGAAAGCCCCTTATATAGCACAATCCTTTTTCCTTGTTTTCATGTGTGCGAATTCAAATCCGATGACAAACATTGTTACAAGAGTGCAAAGTAGATAGTAACAGTTAGATCTAGATTTTGAATAAGTGAAAACACCTAGACTATGGCACCCTCCAGTCATGTTCAATTCTTTTTAGATGAATATTAAAGAGATAGGCCTGCAAAACCTCCCGATTGCATTTATGCTCCATTATATCAGCTTGGACACCCCTAAGACTAGGCATTTTACAATCGTGTTTGACACTTTCAACTATAGATCGCAACTATATGTTCCTTTCTATCTTCTCTTTCTATATTTGAGATACTACGTTTATTTTTAATTCGATATTTCACTTTTATTATTGAAATTTATCAATTTCTTATCATTTATCCTAGACCTTCAACACAGAATTCATATCTCAAATCCATCACAACAAAGGAACAGAATTCAAGTGCCTAGCTCTCATTTCAAGATGGAATTTAGACCTATTCATGTTTCACTGTAATGTTATGGATATTTTCATCCATAGGCCTAGGATCTCATTTCCATATATATCACAAGAAAATATTACCTTTTACACCACCCCCCAATGTTTATCCCATATCATTAATGTTCATTTTTTAGTATGCATGAGTACTTTTATTTAGTGGTTACTATTTTATACCAATTAAAGGCATTACACATGATACTTTTGTCTACATGTTCATTGTTCCTATATTGGTGTAAAATTAGGGTTAGGGTTAAATTAAGATAAGAAAACCACTAACAAGTCCTAATTACCCAATACCTTAGGGAGGAGAGGAATCTAATAGATATATCCTTGATAGATCTAGATTCTTACCAGAATCTAGGCCTCCTTGATGGAGCTCAATCCTCCTTAAATTGAATTTAATTTGAATTGTTGAATATTAGGGCAAGATAGTGAAATATTGAAGTAATATAATAATAATAGTGAGCTACAGATATTGTATGGAACCACCAACCTAGATCTGAGTAGAAGAATATTATTTAGATCAATTCCTAGAAGTTTGGCCTGAATTTTTGAGACTAGGTAGTATCAATTCACCACGGTCCTTCGAATTTCTTCTGATCGAAAGTTGAACCTGTTTGTCTCTATGAATCCTATCGATCCTCCCAGATGTAGCTCTATACCTATTTCCTACACATAGAAAGAAGGGGGAAATTGTTGGGAATAGGGGTTTACCTTAGGTCAAACCCAAGTTTTGGAATTAACCATGAAATTGATTTGAAAATGTAAATGAAGAATTGCAGTATAATACTTTCCTTTCGATGGAAAAGCTAAAAATGAATGAAACACTAATGATATTACCTTTAATGAAGATTTATTTGTCTCCACCAAGGAATTAGGTTTTCATGTAGATTGTCTCCATAAAACATAGAACATGAATGTCATCTCCAATGCTTGAATCTTAACTTCACTTATACTCCAATGTTCGATAGAATAATGATTGCTTGCTCACTTCAATTTTATATAGTGCAATTGAGATCTTGAATGTGGTTAGCTTATTTATTAGGTTTAAAATGAGATGGGTAGACCTCCTTTTATACTTTCTTGTCGAAAATTGAATTAAATTTCTAACATAAGCTGACATAGGATCTAATTCCCCACTCCCAGAATGTGATCGTTGAGGGGGGCCAGTTTGGGGCCCAATTGAGGATCCTAGGGTATATATGCCCTAGTCTTGATTAGGCCTATGGAATGGGTTCCATGTTCCTATTCCCTAGTCCGACAAGTCAGGGTTCCAGACAAGAGGATCAAACTGGTAAAAAGGTGAAAATGTGACATGAATGAAGGGTGTGAACAAAATTAGTGCTTCAGTCAAGCCTTAGAGGATGCAATGCCAAAGTGGGGCCTAAGTGAGGACAAAATTGTAGGTGAGTACAATTTAGGAAACTAAATTTAACACCCATATTAGTGGGACTATGACAATAAGCATACTCATGGTAAAGTACAAAGGTTTGCATTGAACACTTTCATCAAGACATCAAAGAGATAAGACACACCAAGCCCCCAGGGACTTTAGGATCTTACTAATTCAACATCAAGATAAAAGGGACATCATAAGAAGGAGGAAAGAGAGAGAGAACATGATTGCTAGCCTAGTAAGGTTTTCTTACTATGAGTCATGAAAAAGAAAAATACCAAATTACAAAGCAAAAGGCTTAGTTTGGAAAGCAACTTGAGTATCGAAAATGCAATGTCATAAAATTGTGCCTCCTGCAATTTTAACCACATTTTAGGTCCTCACCTCGACGATGACATCCTCTTCCCCAAAAAAGATCTATTTCTACATTTTCACCCTTTACCCCTTCATGTTTGAGCCCTAAGATAGCCTCAGGACCCTGTATGGGCCCCAAGATAGGGCAGGACAAGGGCGTGGTGCCCCTGTCCCCCCTAGGACAAGGGTGTGGTTTCCCTATCCCCCTCCCCTATCCCACCTTCTTAGGGTGGCCCCAAGATAGGTCCCCCTGGCCCCATTTGCACATTGGGATCCTAAATCTCCCCGATGTTGGCCTTTTATGAGATGAATTAATCTTCAAGAGGCATGTATAAAAGGGAGTTGGTTTTCTCATTTGCATAAAAGGAGGAATGGGAGGCAAAATTCAAGCGAATGGATGATAAGAAAGCATAAGAAAAGGGATGATAAGCAAGCATTCAAGTCTTCTTCATTCATCCATTGGAGCAATATTCCAACATTCATTTGCAAGCATGTGTATGTTTTAGGGTTTTGTCATGTTACATGCCATTTCATGCAACACTTGTGATTACATTCAAGAAGCAAATCAATCATCATCAACAAGTTGCAGATCTACAAGGTATACATTTTTATTGTTTACATTCAAGCATTTGCAATTACTTTCTTTCAAGGTTGATTCCTCAACCCCAGTTGACTAAGGCAAACCCCTATCCACAACCCCTTTTCCTCTCTTTTCTATGTGTAGGTTGTAGGTGCACAACTGTAATTACAGGTTTAAGCTTCATTTACAAAGATGGAAGAACCTTTTTTATTTCGCAGATTTTGTGGAGGACCATGTACATTCCCACCCAATGACTTTTCTCCAAATTTGCAAGGCAGATCCGTATCAGTCTAATTAGCTCAGATCTGAAGTTACAACACAATCCCAAATTGGTAGATCATCATTTCACTTATTTCCTCTCTCTTTTCTGCATAGTCAACAAGTCAACTTTCTCATTTACAAAAGAGGGAAAATCACACTTCAACCCTTGCAATCCACTTGGAATTCACATCCTTGTCTCTCTTGGATTTGGATCTAGTGCATTCAAGCCCCTCTTTTGAATGTAAAGTATCTCCCAAGTGAAAATCATCCTAGTGGCTTCCTTTCTCTCTCCTAGGTGGGGAGTCACTAGGATCCAATTTTCCACTTTACAGAAACATGTCATGGTATGTGCATAAAGTGAAACATTAAGTGGAGTGTATGCCCCCACATTAAAGAAGTTGCATACACCTTATCGAGAGCAATTTTTTTAAGGCTACATGCATCCGAAAGAAAATAATGTTACCCTAATGAGATGTTCCCAAGAAAGGACAAATCAAAGGATAATGGTCACAAAACATAAAACACATCAAAGGTCCACTAACTCTAGGGTCAGTATGCTCTTATGATAAATAATGTATATCATGAATATTTGCATTGAATTGACCTCATCCCCCAAAGTTAGTAGAACCAAAAGCACAATGGAATAAGGGAACATGTATCTTTTGAGCCAACATGGAAGAGACCAAAAGAGATCTCAATGCTTTGCATCGTCCCCAAGTAGACAACACAAGGGACAACAAATAGAAGAATTGGAATACACATAAAATAATGTCACAATAGTTTTGGCCACTTTATTACCTTGCACCAATGGAGTAACAAGGGTCATCTAAAGAGAACCTAACAAAACACAATATAAACAAGAAAGAGAGGATATGTGACACGAATGAAGCTAATCAAGAAAATCATCTGCCTCCCAATCTTGTTGAACCTTATTTTGGGAAGGTGGACAAGATGTAAGAGGAGCAACTTCAAGCACAGTAGATGGAGCTATTCTGAGTTCCAAACAAGGACCATTCTCTAATGATGAGTCACTTTGTTTTTTCATGAGGAGCTAGGATTAATGCTTTTGAAAAATGTGAAGATAGATAATTATTAACATCAACAAGCTCATACATATCATCAGAATCATTAGAATCAACATTGTTAGCATGAACAACATCATCATCCATTTCATCATCTAGATTAATAAAAATGGGATCTCTCACACGAAAAAGAGCATGAACCATCATTTTTCTTATGCATTTTTAATCTTGGTGATTTAGGTTGAACTTCCTTGCTAGGGTTAGGCGAAGGCTGGAAAAATGGGACAAAGTCAACATTAGGGGTCTTTAGGGAGGAAATGGTTCGGGAAGCAAGTTCACGAGCCTTAGAATGATGTCTTTGTTGGCATTCTATCGCACAACTATTTCTTTTAGTTTTAGCTAAGGTTTGTGAAGGTTGAGGATAAATGGATATAGGTTTCTTTTATTCCTTTGCAGGAGGAGGGACAAGAGAAGCCACATTAGGTTGAGACATTGAAGATGCCAAACGCTTTCCTTTGTAAGATGTAGGAGATGGGACTGCAACATATATGGGAGGAATAGAAGATGTGGGAAGGATACCAAGTCCATCATGAGGAGGAATAGGTCTAGGGTCTCTAAGGATTACTTAAAGATAAGATCATCTCATTCTTCTGATTTGATAAGATAGAAAAAGGATGTCACTTTGAGGCTTAATAGGCTTAAGTTGTTTAGGCCAAAAGTAATCAAGGGTAAAATTTCCACGCTTCATTGTGGGTTGGTAAATGTTATGATTAATTGTTATAATAGTGCCATTATTAGGGAGTTTTAGACATTTATGAATAGTAGAAGGGATAGCTTTCATGGAAGAGAGCCAAGAATGTTTCAACTTCACATGAAACCGATCCGATGTATGAATGATAGAAAAAGTCACATCTAATCACTTAGTACTAACCTTAATGAGAATAGTGATAGAGCCAATGGTAGGACAATACTAACCTTAATGAGAATAGTGATAGAGCCAATGGTAGGACAATAAAAACCATCATACACCTTGACCATAACATCATATTTATCATATGTTACTTGATGCAATTGTAAAATGTAACGATATTCTTTGGTGATCATATTCACCATACAAACTAGATCAATGAGAACTCCTCATGAGAGTTTGTCTTTGATATTAGCAATGATATATTACGGGCCATAAGGTGCATCAATAGTCTCACTAGGATCAAAGTCAATTCATAAGTCTTTAGGAAGTGTAGATTTGTCAACAAGATTCACAACATTATTAGATTCAACACCAACATCATTGGGAAAAAAGGCAAGAGACTCATACTCAACCAGATTAGTAGAATGAGAAAGCAAAGGATTGGTGAATACTTGGAGATTTTGATTAGAAAGTACTATGGATTTGTTTCCTTTGTCATTCACACCAGCTACGAATATGAAATTATTATTAATAAAATCTTAAATTTTACTTCTTAAAGTATAACACTTCTCGGTAAAATGACTGAGTTGACAGTGATATTCACAAAAGGCTTTGGGATCATGATAAGATGGAAAAGGTTTGGAGGTATCAAGTGGCTTTATGGGAGGAATTTTCAACAATATTATTTATCAATGTTGACATTATACTATGCAGAGACTCAAAGAGAGGAGTAAATTCCTTTCTAAAGTATTTGGATAAAGGGGCCACACCTAATGTTGTGGTTGCCACTTGCGTATTGATGTCATTTATTTTGATGTATCCTTTGTTAAGTTTAAATTTTGAAAAGATTATAGAGCACTCTCATTCTTATCAACCGGAGCCACTAAAGGAGATGATTCAAATTGACTCACTTGAAGCTGATAATTATAAAGCACTGCACACTATTGTGTAAAGGAAGTATACTCAGAAAATAGAAGCTTGTCACTAATGTCATTTTTTAAATTAACAATAAAAACTATTTCAACATCATGATTAGGCATAGGATAAAATTTGAGAATACAATTGTTTATATCTACCAATAAAATTTATCACTTTTTCTTTAAATCCTTGCTTACAATGAATCAAATCAGTCATAATTTTAGGACTAATATTATTGTGAAATTGTTGAATGAAAGAATTAGCTAATTGTTGAAATGATGTGATATAATAAGGAGGCAAAAAGCAATACCATTTCAAAGCTTTATCCCTAAAGGTTCAAGTAAACAATTTAGCCATAAGTCTTTGGTTATGAGCAAAATCACTACACAAAGTTTGAAATGTTTTCACATGAGTCAAGGGGTCACCTTTTCCATTGTACAACTCTAATTGAGGGACTTCCATATGCTTAGGAGGGTTGATACAGACAATTTCATCAGATAGTGGGCTCACTACATCATATGTGGGAACATTAAACTTGGATTGAGTAATGGAAGCAAATTGATGTTGTAGGGGATGTAACAATTTGGGCAAGGTTGTTAGTGGTTTCTTCAGTGGATGGATTGAAATTTGACATATTGGGTTGTGATGGAAGAGTAACATTGTTGTATGTAGGTAGAGGTTGAGAATAAGGAGGTGGAACACTATGATATGTGGGTATGGGAAATGATTGGGATAAAAATGGAAGACTCACAAAAGGAGGTATATAAGAATATTGATTAACAGGATTGTCCCCATGGCTAACATGTGTAGGATTATTTTAGTTTACAATAACATCCTAAGGAATGGAACTTAGGGTAGGGTTTCAAGTAGCTCAGGGTAGGGTTTCAAGTGATGCTCTTGTGGTCCCTAGCAGATCCCTTCTGTGTTCACAGGGAGTTGGTTCTAGATCCCCAGGATTTGCTGGCACTAAGGACAACCAGGGTGATGTGGATTCTAAAGATGGTGGGGACCCAAAAATGGGTTTTCATGTGGAGCTAGGGGACAGGGATTCATCGGGGCTTTCCCCAGTGGATGGTCCTTGTGAATTGTCTTCATTACGGGCTTCATGGGTTCCTATCACGGGGGCCACAGAACAATCTTTTTTAACAAGAGCCACGAATAATAGTTGGGCTAATTTATTTGGAATTAAACCAACTAGAAAGTCTTCTTTTCCACCTATCTCTATTACTTGTGATAAGGCTAGTGGAAAGGTTTCTTTGTCTATCACTGACCAGGTGATTGACCACAATGTTGTTATTATGGCACTCACAAAAATCACTGGGCCTAGACCCAACATTGACTCAGTGAGGATCTTTGTTAGTCGAAGGTGGAAGATCAAAGGGCAAGTTGAGGTTTCGACTCTCCCTCAGAGTTTTTTCTCCTTTGCGTTCTCATGTGTTGAGGATATTATGACTATTCTTTGTGGTGGCCCATGGATTATGGGGAGGTCCTCCTTAACCCTTAAGAAGTGGAGTCCGAATATGGATATGTCTAATGTCTTTTTTGAAACCATTCTTGTCTAGGTCAAGCTGTCAGGGCTTCCGCTGGAATATTGGCATGAAGATATTTTTAAGGGAATTGTAGGAGTGTTTGGTGAACTTCTATCCATTGATCCTATGACAACTGCTAGGAAAAGAATGGTCTATGCCAAGATTTGTGTGGGGGTGTCTAGATCTAAGGATCTTCCTTGGTCGGTGGAGTTGGTGTTGAAGTTGAGAACACTAGTTCAAACTATTGAGTTTGAATCATTACCTTTTGTTTGATTCTTGTGTAAAAAGGTGGGCCACTGGGCAAAGAAATGCCCTCAGAACACTAAGATATATTCTAATAAAGGACCTATCATCTAGAAACCCAAACTTGTGGATGCAGAAACCCAGAATAAGAAGGGTGATTTAGTGTACCAGAAAGGGCCTAATGGGAGCCATGAAACCAATATGAAAAATATTGTTCAACCTTGTCAAAACGGTGAGGTGAAAGAAACAGGCTAGGAGGAAGATAATAGAGAAAGTTTTCATGGTGATCAAAACCTTGAGGCCAAGGATATAGATCCGAAGATCACGTCTAAGGAGGGTCCTACTCAGGTTGTAGAGGAGATAACTAAGGAGAATGTGATCATTGAAAAGGGAGATGAACAGGTTTTGGTTGAGGATTTGGAGGAGGGAGAACTTTCACCCTTGAACCCCCAAAGATTCAAGGATATGGAAGAATGCTCCTTTAAAGATCAAAAATCTTCTTCGGTTCTTGGATCATCGTTCGGTATCCCTGAGCTCAATGATCTGAAGAAGACCTTGGAGGATGACTCTTCTTCACAAGATTTCACCTGTAACTTCCCTAACCCTGATCCGAATGTTGTTATTCTGGATACCCTGCAGTCCCCAAAGGTTGATAGTGCTACTGTGTTAGAGGGAATTGAATTTGATGAAGAAATGAGCTACACTAAGGTGGTGTCGAAGAAAAAGAAATCTCAGCAGAAGCCTAGAGTTACAACTCACAATAGAGGGAAGGCAGACTATGGTGGGCCACCTTGAAGTGCAGGGAGAAAATCTAACATATGGAAAAGAGTGCAGGAGTGCATACACAACATAGCGGATGGATCACAGAAAATGATCCATGATAGTCTATTTAATTCCCCTGGTAAGAAATGAAGATCCTATCTTAGAATATTAGAGGTCTTAATAGCAGTCATAAACAAGACACTATCCGTAATATTGTTAGGGATCATAGACCAGATATTTTACTTATTCAAGAAACTAAAATATCGAAAGATAAGGTGGAGAAAATTAAGTTTTCTAAATTTTGTGAATCCCAAGGGAGCAGCTCTGATGGGGCTTCTGGGGGAGTTGCTACTCTCTGGAATACTAAGTTTATTCATGGAATTCCTATCTGTCATGATAGTAACCATGTGGCTACTTTGTTTAAACATTCAAGGGATGGGTTCTCATGGATCCTATTCAATGCTCCCAATAATATAGATTGTAGGAGGAAATTTTGGCTAAAACTCTCTTCTTTTCGTAGCCGTTATCCCAGTACTCCCTTGCTGATAATGGGGGATTTTAATATCCCTCTCATGAAAGCTGAGAAATTTGGGGGATCCCTGATACAGATTGATAGCAAACTGGACTTGGTTGACTTCATCAATGGTCAAGGTCTGGTTGACTTGGATTTATTTGGAGCTTCTTTCACTTGTTCCAATCGTCGTGTTGGAACTGACCTGATTAAAGTTAGGCTTGATAGGGCCTTGATTTATGTTGATTGGATCTAACATTATATTTGTTCTCTAAATTCTATGGTTAGAAATGGATCTGACCACTTTCCTATATATCTAATGGCTGAGCCTAAAAATGGTCTGCGAAGGAGGTTTCCGTTTAGATTTGAGAAAATGTGACTCTCCCACCCAAACCTTTCCAGTAGCGTGAAGGATTGGTGGAATGTTCAAGTGGATGGTTCTGTTATGTTTTAGGTTTCTAAAATGTTAAAGCATGTCAAGGAGAGGGTTGAAAAGTGGAATAGAGAAGTCATTGGGGACATCTTCGTTCATAAATATGCTATTGAGGAGGAGTTAACCTTGATCCAGGATAAAGTCCAAAATGAAGGATATGTGAATGATAATTTTGCTAAGGAAAGTGAGGTTATGTCCAAATACCACAATATTATAGCCCAGGAAGAGACCTTTTGGAGGTAGATACCTTGATCCTTATGGTTCAAGGATGGTGATAAAAACACCAGATTCTTCCACATCTCTACCCTTAAGCATAGGGCTACAAATAGAATTGGCCACCTTGTGAAGAATGGGAGAAGAATTGATAATCAGGATGAAATAAGTTGAGTTGTTGTTGAGTTCTTTGCTGATCTTCTGAAGAAAGATACATTATTAGACCATGAGGCTCAAAATATGTTGGTTGATATTATACCTAAAATCCTATCTGAGAGCCAAAATCATAATCTTGTTGCCATTCCTTCTAAGGAGGAGATTAGGAGTGCTTCCTTTTCTTTTGACGAAAGTAAAGCTACAGGCCCTGATGGCTTTCCTATGTTTTTCTTTCAGCACTTTTGGGATGTGGTGGGGGAAGATGTGTCCAATGTTGTTAAAGAATTATTTGGAGCTAGATCTTTGTTGAAGGAATTGAATGGTAATTTCATTGTCCTCATTCCTAAGAAGCAAGGGGATGATTATTTGGATGCTTTTAGGCCTATCAGCTTGTGCAACTCCTTCTACAAAATTATCTCCAAGGTCCTTACATCGAGGTTGCTGAATGTTCTTCCTCTTCTGATCTCCCCTCAACAAAATGGCTTTGTGCCATGTAGATAGATTCTTGATTCCATCATCGTTGTTCATGAAAACATTCATTCATTTTTGGAGGAAAAGTCTCAAGGCTTTCTTCTAAAATTGGACATTGCTAAAGCTTATGATAGGGTGGATTGTTGCTTCTTAAAAAAAATTCTTTAGGCTTTTGGTTTCTCTGGCAAGGTTATTAGTTTGATTTGGCAGCTCATTTCCACCGCCTCTTCTGTAGTTATTGTCAATGGATCATTGTCCCACTTCTTTAGAACCTCGAGGGGTCTTAGGCATGGTGATCCCATATCACCTATTCTTTTCACTATAATGATGGAAATTTTGGGTAGATTCATTCATAAAAAAGTTGTGGAAGGATCCCTGAAAGGTATCAAGTCGTCCTCTACCAATTTGATTTGCTCTCATCAACAATTTGTTGATGATACCATTTTAATGGGTAGCTCTTTTTTTGGAGAAGCCAGAGTTATCAAATCAATTCTCAACATCTATGAAAAAGCCTCTGGACAAATGGTTAATAGAACTAAAATTATTATCTATTTCATCAACACTCCTGAGCAGCGCCAAATGAATATTGCTAACATTCTCGACTACCTCATTGGAAAGTTCCCCTCTACTTACCTGGGTCTCCCTCTGGGATCTAAACCTTCTGAGTCCTTTTGGCAATCTTTAATTGATCGATTTAATAGGAAGTTGGCTAGGTGGAAAGGTACCCTTTTGAGTCAGGCTGGTAAAATTCAGTTGTTGAAAGCTACTCTTCAGAACCTCCCAGTGTATGCACTCAGTTTGTTAAAGATTCCCTCTAAATTTTCTGAAATTATTGACAAAATTCAAAAAAGATTCCTTTGGTCTGGGGTTGAGGAAAAGAGAAGAATCCCTCTGGTTTCTTGGGAGAATGTCTGCAAGCCAAGGAGATATGATGGATTGGGAATTAAAAGAATTAAAACCTTTAATAATGCTCTTCTGACTAAATAGGTCTGGAGGTCTTATGACTGTAGAAGGGAATGGAACACCTTACGGCACAATAAATATCTTTCTAATGTTCATTCTTTGTGGGACTTTTTGAGTTCTTCTCATATCCCTATTGGATCTCATCTTTGGAACAATATCCTCAAGGCTAGGGATGTGGCTAGCTAGGGAACCTATTGGAAGCTAGGGAATGGTAGAAAAATCTGGTTTTGGGATGATTGTTGGATCGGGAATCACTCACTTGCTTTTAATCCTACTTTGGGATCTTTAAGCGATCTTTGTGTGGCCTCTTTTGGCTCAATAGTGGTTGACTATTGGAAGGAGGGTAAGTGGGTAAATCTTTTTGTTATTAATTATTCTTTCACCCATTTGCAAATTTCCCTAAATTCTATTGGTTTGGAGGAAAGTGTGAAAGATGAACTAATTTGGAAATTCAATCCCAATGGGAAGTTTTTTGTGGCTTCTGTAGATTTTTGTAATGAACCACATGTGTCATGGTGTTCTAAAGTTTGGATTAAAGACCTTTCTCCTAAGGTCAATATGTTTTTTTGGCTCCTCTTTCTTAATAAAATCTTAACTACTGACAATCTTGTTAAGAGAGGATTTTCTATCCCAAATAGATGCTACTTGTGCTTGCAGGAGGCTGAATATGTGGACCATTTGTTCTTTCATTTCTCTTACACCTCTAAGATTTGGAGTTTGGTGCTTCAAAAATGGGATCTTTGCTGGACTTTACCGAGAGTTGTTAAGGATTTCTCTCACCAATGGAACCCGCCCTCAAGAAATCCCTTCATAAAGAACCTTTGGATTTTTGTGTTTCCTCACATGGCGTGGGGTTTATGGAAAGAACATAATAATCGTATCTTCAGGGATATCCATCTCCCTTCTGATATTGTCTTCAAGAAAATTTCTAGAGCCATCTCTAGTAACCTCTCAGTTGTTAGCCCCAATGTTCTCTCTCACAGTGGTATCCTTAAGGAGTATGAAGCCAATGTTGTCAAGGACTAGCATTTTGGTCATCATATGGTTACACCTAAGGTCAACCCCAGGGACAACATTAGTTGGAACTTTCCACCCTAAGGATGGGTTAAAATAAATTTTGATGGCGAACCTAGAGGGAACCCTGGTCAAGTTGGTTGTGGTGGGGTGATACGGGATCACTATGGCAACTTCATTTCTGCTATTGCTCTCCCTCTTGGTAAATAGACTAATAATATTGTTGA
Source organism: Cryptomeria japonica (assembly GCF_030272615.1). NCBI lineage: Eukaryota > Viridiplantae > Streptophyta > Pinopsida > Cupressales > Cupressaceae > Cryptomeria > Cryptomeria japonica. Next base: position 110,135,229 of record NC_081413.1, on the reverse strand, counting down.
AGCCATAGGAGCTTATTATAGTTTAAAACTTGCAAAATAGAACAAGTGTAAGCTTGTTTGGGTCGAGGGGGACTCAAAGAACATTATCAACTACCTAAAGGGCAATTCTACTCCATCTTGGAATGTTGATATTTGGATTAAAAAAGGTAAAGATATTATTAAAACCTTTGATAAATGCATTTTCATCCATGTATATAGACAAGCCAATGGGATTGTTGACTTCCTTGCCAATAGTGGAGTGATGTGTAAAGCCAAACTTTGTTGGACCCATGGTGACAGGTTGGACTCAAAATTTTCTATGCATCTGCTCCATGAGCGAAGTCAAGGGAGTAAATTTAATGATTACTAGTGCCATGATGAATTTTTAGTGTTTCTAAAATTTCTAATACCTTCCATTCTGAGACAGGTGGCCAGAGAGGACATAAGAATTGATGCGAATTTATTTTGCATGCTTTGTGGGCGATTTTATACATTTTATGGAGGCTTGCTTTAACTCTGGAAATTCGTCACAAAGAGTATTACAGAGAGCTCGATAAAATGGGTAGTGTGTGAAAAAGAATTGAGCTACCTAGCTATGTACAACTTACGAATGAAAAGAAGCTATGGCAAATTTTGGAGAAAGATGCGCTCACCCCATACATTGAGAGGCTTCAAGGGAAAAATCAAGATGTTACAAGCTATTTTTCTAAAAACTAGAAGGATGGAATGATTGTTCTTCATGGTCGGAGGATCCTGGTTGATGAAGCCCTTATTGCACAGGTTACTGGGTTATCTATGGATGGCATGAACTATTATAGAGATAGAGTGTATATGGAGCAAGTTGTGCATAATTTCCCCAAGAAGGAGGTAGAGCGGGCTAAAATCGTTAAGAAGATGACTAGCTACTACGGTATTGTGGTCATTAAGTCTTTCTGGTAGAAGCTTCTCAAGGTAATTATGAACTACCTTACTTTGGATGGTCAGTATACTAGGGTGTATGGCCACCACTTTATTATTTTGAATCATTTCTGACATGGTGTGAAAATGTCTTTCTCTTTCTACCTCATGTATGCTCTTAGGGCTAATTTCAGTGACCACCACAAGAACCCTACTAAGTTTCCCATCGTGCATGAAGGCTTGCTGGTCCTTATTGATGCCCATTTCCATGCTCTTCCTCCCTCTAATGATTTTATCCACATTTCTTCTGAGAATCATGAGACTAGTGCGAGAGAGTCTGATAATGAAGCCTCTGGGTGTGGGTTTGATGAGACTCCCCCTCCCTTGAAAAAAGCTAAAATGGAAATTCCTTTGAGCTCTAAACCCAAGATGAGGAATGGTTCCAAAAGTCATAAGAACATCATTATGTCCTCCTCTACTTCAGCTAAGAATGGCTCCCCCTCTTGTAGTGAGTGTTAGGATTCCCAAAGATACTGAGAGGGGGGGGTGAATCAGTATCTAACCGGTTATAGAATTTACTTGATTTAAAACATGTAAAGCATATCAATACAGTATACCGGTAAACCAAAAATAATGCAGCAAACAAAGATAACTGCAACCACATGAAAAGCACACCATAACACAGTAGTTTAACGAGGAAACCCAGTGTGGGAAAAACCTCGGTGGGATTTGTGACCCACAATATTCGCTTACTAGCCAATAAGTGAATATTACTCTTACAATAGGGGCCTGCACATGCAGGAAGGCCAAGTGCCTAGAGCTCACTGCTCAACTACAAAATAAGAAGTCACACTGGCTTACAAAATGGATTATAAAAATCCAATGTCTTGTACTGCTTCAAAATAGCATCTGTTATGCCAGATCGAGTACCGGTTTTAGCTCTGTTGCATACATAAAACCTTAACCTAAAATTCGCATATTAGGTCTGCATAATTTCGCCTATCTCTTTCTTACAAAATGTTCTACAATGATCTCATACATATATGAGTCATATTACAACTCGCCATGTCGGCTTATAATGATTTTACAATTAATTACAAAATATATTATAAACAAGATTCCTGTCGGCTAGGGTGCTGGTATCCTTCCTTTGTCTGTCGGTGTCCCATGTGTCGGTGTAGAGTCTGTCGCTGCCGGTGCTGATATATTGTCTTGCCGGTATCATATGATTGCAAGATTTCCATCAATGAAAAAACCTTCAATCACCTACAATTTCTCATTGGAGTGTGCATTTGCCAATAGTGAGAAGGCAGATGATGTTAAGAACCTTGATAACCATAATGTCTCAGCCTCTCCTCCATCCTATAAGGAGACTAGTAATGTGGGTGTGGCTGGTATTGCAGACCTTCATCCCAAAAGTGATGAGCTAAATGATAAGAGGGAGGATTATGAAAATATGCTGGGAGTGGCTCATGATCATGCAATTGACACTTTCAGTTTGTTCAAGGGGTTGTTTCATGAACTTAAAGAGATCCAGATTAACCAAAGAGCCCTGGGAAGCAAAATGGATTCTTTCCCTACTGGTTCTTCTCATGGTAATCTGAATAATGAAGGGAATTGGACTAAGGCTGAGAAGAAGTTAGTCATGCATAGTATCAAGAAAACAGGGGAAGGGGTTGATCAGTTGAAGAAAAGGTTGGAGGAACGCATCACCCGTGTCGAGGAAGACTACAACCAGATCCAGGACACCCTCAAGACTATTATGGTTAGCAGTCACAAAATTGTCAAACAGTCTGCAATGCTCATGAATACCATGGTCAATAGTCTAGAACAACCAGATAAGGTTGTTGTTGTTATTGGTGATGAAGTTGAGGCGGCTCAAAGTGGTGAAGGACCCTGCAAAAGGACCCAAGGGAACATGAAAAAAAGGCGGCCTTTCAGAATTTGGATCATAAATCTATGAAGGTTGTTGTTGATACCATGAATTCCCTTGAGGCTAAGGTCGTTGAGGCCCTCAAAATCCTAATGTAATTGGATTGTTTTCTATTGTTGGTTCTTTCTGTGTCTGGTTTTGGTCTTTCTATTGTCTTTTTGTGTATAGTTGGGCTTTTGATGTCTCTTTGGTTGTTGTTTTTTATGTCTTTCCTAATAGCCCATTTTGTTTTGGATGTTGCTTTCTGATTCTATACCTCTTAGAATCATTTTGTAAAGGGTTTCGGGACCCCTTCAAAACCTATTTTTGCCTTAATCCAAAACATGTGTAGGATTAACATTTTGTGTGGAAGTAGTCATGATAGAGGATGTAAATATAGGCACACTAAGAAAGGATGTAGGCATAGGAATGGAATGATTGACTTGAATAGTGGGTTGAGAATAACCAAGGACTTCGACACAACTTTTGATAGGCATGATATTAGTGTTAACAATATGAGCAAGACCATGCAACAAATCAACACCAATTTAATCACTTTGTACTATTCTCTTTAATCCTTCAAGTAATGGGATTGCCTCACTTTCCGGGTATTGTTGACTCATCCATTGTTGAAGATTTTCAAATTCATTGTCAATCTTCTCCAATTGGTCAATGGTAACCCTAGTTAGTAATCCATCTACATCATGAGAATTATGAAGGGAATGAGAATAAATGATATCATTTTGGGGGTTGAAGGAAGCACCAACATTCTCATAAAATAAGTTATCCAAATTAGGCTCCATATCCTTAGTAATTAAACCTTGGGAAGCCTTAATTATACAACTTCTTCTTATAGGAATATTGTAGGTAGGACTAATAGTAACAAAACTCATGCACAAAGGAGGGAAGTTTGAATGCACAAATTGAAAATTGTGATTAAACAATGTCAAATTTTGTAAAAGTGATTGATTAACCAATTAATTAAGCAATTTGATTTGTGAATTTGAAAGATAAATGCCTCTATATCATAACAGAACATCTCATAAAGATCATATCTGAAAATAGATTTGAAAAATTATGAAACCCACAAGTGAATTTTAGAATTATAAATTAGGGTTTTAGTGAATTCAACCTCTAAAGTTATGTAATTCAATTGAAAATGAGATCTATGAGAGCAATTTTGAATTTTAAAATGCATGAATAGTCAGATTTGAGACAATGGATCAAAATTATGCAACCCACAAGCTCAATTTTAGAATTATAAAGTAGGGTTTGTGTGAATTTAACCTTTAAATTTATGTAATTCAATTGAAAATGAAACTTATGAATGCAAAATTGAATTCGAAAATGCATAAACAATGAAATCTAAGATCATAAATTAAGGTGCAAGAAGTCGGGTTCAACAAATTGTATTGGTGTAAAATTAGGGTTAGGGTTAAATTAGAATAATAAAACCACAAACAAGCCTAATTTACCAATACATTAAGGAGGAGAGGAATCTAATAGATCTAGACTCTGATCAGATTGCAAGCCTCCTTGATGGGGCTCAATCCTCCTTTAATTGAATTGAATTTGAATTGTTGAAGATTAGGGGAAGATAGTCAATTATTGAAGTAATTTGATAAAACTAGTGAGCTACAGATGTCATACGAAGCCACCAACATGGAGCTGAGCAGAAGAAGATGATTTGGATCCATTCCCAAAAGTTTGGCCTAATTTTTTAGGACCGGGTAGTATCAATTCACCATGGTCCTTTGAATTTCACGTGGTCAAAAGCTAAACACAAACTCATCTCTATGAATCCTATTGATCCTCTCGAACGCAGCTTTGTACCTATTTCTTGCACACAGAAGGAAGGGGGAAATTGTTGGGAATAGGGGTTTGCCTTAGGTCAAACCCTAGTTTTGGAATTGACCATGAAATTGAAGTAAAAATATAAATGAACTAATGTAGTAAAATAATTTACTTTTGAGGGAAATGCTGAAAATGAATGAAACACGAATGATATACCTTTAATGAATTTTTGTTTGTCTCCACCAAGGAATTATGGTTTCATGTAGATTGTCTTCATAAAACATAGAACATGAATGTCATCTCCAATGCTTGATAGAAGAGTGATTGCTTGGTCACTTGAATTTTCTATAATGTAATTGAGATCTTGAATGTGGTTATCTTATTGATTAGGTTTAAAATGAGAGGGGTAGACCTCCTTTTATACTTGCTTGTCAAAAATTGAAATAAATTTCTGACGTAAGCTGACATAGGATCTAATTTCATGCTCCCGGAATGTGACTATTGAGAGGGGCTATTTTGGAGCCCAATTGAGGATACCGAGGCATATACACCCTAGTCTTGATTAGGCCCAAGGCATGGGCACCATGGTCCTGCAAGTCAGGGTTCTAGACAAGAGGGTCAAACTGGTAAAAAGGTGAAAAAATGACATGAATGAGGGGTGTGAGAAGAATCGGTGCTTTAGTTAGGCCTTAAAGGATGAAACACCAAAGTGAGGCTAAAGTGAGGACAAAATTGTAGGTAGGTACAATTTAGGATGCTACAGTTCCATTCTCATATGCAACATGTGTAAGATTCTTTAAAAATTAGATATGCCATTTCTTTGTGTATTATTTTTATAAGCCATGAAAATTTTGTAAGTATTTGCATTAAATTTCATAATTTTAACCATCTTATATTTAAGGGTAAGTGCACAAAGATGGTGGTCAGAAAAGTGGACACACCAAAAAAAAACATGAAAAACACCAAAACGCGCACGGGGTATTTCAAATTTAAAGAACCCCATACGCGTTTAGGCTCGTTTTGCCGAGCCTAACCAAAGCTAAACCGCGTGCATGGTTTAAAACATACTAACCACGTACGCGGTTTAAAGCATACTAACCGCGTACACGGTTTAAAAACTAAAACCGCGTACGCAGTTCTGTCTATCAATAAAATGCAATTCACTTACATTCCATTAGGTTTTTCAGTAGGATATATACATAAAATATAACATTTAAGTATAAGTGACATTTCTCTTTGTCTTTTATCTTTCTTATATCACTTATACTTTAAGTTATATTTTATGTATATATTGTTAGGATGTTTGAGAGTGGTTCCAGATCTCTAAGAGTTATAATGCAGATTCTAGTTTTTTGAGTATTCTTATAAATTTCAGACAGTCAAATTTCAGTAATCAGCATGCTCATATCAGCATTATGTCTCTCATCTCTTCCCTACATTCCCCCTCTCTCTTCCTTAAACCCTACCTTTTTGTTTCTTAGGCATCTCCCTCTCTACTTTCTTCCCTCTCTCGGGTATCTCTTCGTCTCTTTCTCATCTCCCTCACCCTCTTTCTCTCTTTCTCCCCCTCTCTCAGATATCTCTGTCTCCCACTCTCTCCCCATCTCTTAAGTGTCTCTCTCTCTCATTCTCTCCCTCTCCCTCCCCCTCCCTTTCTCTTCCTTTGTCAAGTATTTCTTTCCCTCTAACTCTCTTTATTCTCCCCCTCTCACTTCATTTATCTTTCTCTCAAGTCTCTCTCCTTCTCTCTATCACATCTTTGGCTATCAACCTTTATCTATCTCTCTCTCTCTCCTCTTCTATAAAGTCTCTCTCTCTCTCTCTCTCTCTCTCTGAAGTCTCTCCCTCTCATCCTCATTCTTTCTATCTCACTCTCTCCTTCTCTCAGGTGTGTCTCTCTCATTCTCTCCCTCTCCCCTCTCCCTCCCTCTCTCCCTTTCTCATTACCTCTCTTTCTCACTCTCTCCCTCTCTCCCTCTCTTCACACCTCTCTCTCTCTAGTCTCTTGTAATATCCTTCCACCCCTTCCTCCCTCTCACTCAGACTCTCTCTATCTCTCACCCTCTCTTTCTCTCTCTCTCTCTCACCCTCTCTTTCTCTCTCTCTCTCTCACCTTTCCTTCCTTCACCTCTTAGGTCTCTCTCTCTCTCTCTCTCTCTCTCTCTCTCTCTCTCTCTCTCTCTCTCTCTCTCTCTCTCTCTCTCTCTCTCTCTCTCTCTCATTTATCTCTTGTCTCTCCCTCTCAGTCTCTATCTCAATCTCCTCGTCTCTTAGGTGTATCTCTCTCCCATTGCCTCTATCTCCTCCCCCTCTCTCCCTCTCTAGGGTCAAAAGGTATTCTCAGGGGTCATATGGTATCCTAGGGATCCATGCATGTGTCCTAAGGGGTCATAGGACACCATATGACCCATAATGACACATAAGAGGTCATATGGAGTCCTAAGGGGTCATAAGACACCATATGACCCCTTAGCATACCATACGACCCATAAAAAACTATATGACCTCTTAGGACACCATACGACCGATAACGACACCATATGGAGTCTTAAGGGGTCAAATAGTGTCCTAAGGGGTTGTAGGAGACCATATGACCCCTTAGGACACCATATGATCCCTAATGACACCATATGGTGTCTTAAGTGGTTATAAGGTGTCCTAGGGGTCATATGACACCATAAGACACATAACGATACCATATGGTGTCCAATGGGTCATTGGACACCATATGACCCTTAGAACACAATACAACCCTAACAACATCTAAGGGGTCATAGGACACTATATGATCCCTTAGAATACCATAGGACCTATAATGATGCCAAATAGTGTCCTAAGGGGTCATAGAACACCATATGACCCTTTTGGGCACCATATGGTGGTGTTATGGGTCGTATGGTATCTTGAGGGGTCATATGGCATCCTATGACCCCTTAGGACACCATATGATGTCGGGTCATATGGTGTCTTAAGGGGTCATATGGTGTCCTAGGAGATCATAGAATACCATTTGACCCTTTAGGACACCATACGACCCATTATGACACCATATGGAGTCTTAAGGGATCATATGGTGTCCTAAGGGATCATAGAACACCATATGACCCGTTAGAATACCATATGACCCATAATGACACGTAAGACGTCATATGGAGTCCTAAGGGGTTATAAGACACCATATGACCCCTTAGCACACCATACAACCCATAATGACACCAAATGGTGTCCTAAGGGGTCATAAAACACTATATGACCTCTTAGGACACCATGCGACCCATAATGACACGATATGGAGTCCTAAGGGGTCATAGGAGACCATATGACCCCTTAGGACACCATATGACCCCTAATGACACCATATGGTGTCCTAAGTGGTCATAAGGTGTCCTAGGGGTCATACGACAACATAAGACACATAACAATACCATATGGTGTCCTAATGGCTCATAGGACACCACATGACCCTTAGAACACAATACGACCCCTAACAACATCTAAGGGGTCATATGGTATCCTAAGGGGTCATATGACACTATATGATCCATTAGAACACCATAGGACCTATAATGATGCCAAATAGTATCCTAAGGGGTCATAGAACACCATATGACCCTTTAGGGCACCATATGGTGTTGTTATGGGTCGTATGGTATCTTGAGGGGTCATATGGCATCCTATGACCCCTTAGGACATCATATGGTGTCGTTATGGGTCGTATGATGTCTTAAGGGGTCATATGGTGTTCTAAGGGGTCATAGGACACCATATGACCTCTTAGGAAACAATGTGACCTCTAATGACACCTAAGGGATCATATGGTGTCCTAAGAGGTCATAAAATACCATATGACCCTTTAGGACACCATACAACCCATAAAAACACCATATGGAGTCCTAAGGGATAATATGGTGTCCTAAGGGATCACAGAACACCATATGACCTGTTAGGACACCATATGACCCATAACGACACGTAAGAGCTCATATGGAGTCCTTAGGGGTCATAAGACACCATATGACCCCTTAGCACACCATACAACCCATAATGACACCAAATGGTATCCTAAGGGGTCATAAAACACTATATGACCTCTTAGGACACCATACGAATGATAATGACACCATATGGAGTCCTAAGGGGTCAAATAGTGTCCTAAGGGGTCGTAGGAGACCATATGACCACTTAGGACACCATATGACCCCTAATGACACCATATGGTGTCCTAAGTAGTCATAAGGTGTCCTAAGGGTCATACAACAACATAAGACACATAATGATACCATATGGTGTCCTAATGGGTCATAGGACACCATATGACCCTTAGAACACAATACGGCCCCTAACAACATCTAAGAAGTCATATGGTATCCGAAGGGGTCATAGGACACTATATGATCCCTTAGCACACCATAGGACCTATAATGACATGTAAGGGATCATATGGTATCCTAAGGGGTCATAGAATACCATATGACCCTTTAGGGCACCATATGACCCATAATGACACCATATGGAGTCCTAAGGGGTCATATGGTGTCCTAAGGGATCATAGAACACCATATGACCCATAACAACAGCTAAGGGGCCATAATACACCATATGACCCCTTAGTACACCATACAACCCATAAATATTATCCAACCAATACATCCACACAATCCAAAGAAACCAATACGCTCATTTTCTTCAATCGTTCTACTTTATATCCTATCTTCTTTAAAAAGAAAAAGAAAACCGACCACCTTGTCAATCTTCTTATCACCTTATACATATGCAAACAAAAAGAATATATATTAGAGGGAGAGGAAGAGAGAGAGAGAGAGAGAGAGAGAGAGAGAGAGAGAGAGAGAGAGGCACCTTGTACGTGCTTGAGAGGGGGAGAGAGGGAGACAATACACATAGATACACACATATGTGTGTATATATATACTTAATATATTATATATTATTATATACATATATATATAAATATTATATATCATTATATACATATATATAAATATTATATATTATATATTTTTATATTATATATAAATTATATATTATATATATACACATATTATATATACAATATCATACTATACACACTCCCAAAATTTAAACATTAAAAGCGCGTACGCACTTTTTATAGTTAAAATAGCACGTACGCACTTTTTAGACTATAAATAGCGCATACACGCTTTTTATAGTAAAAATAGTGCGTACGCGCTTTTTATAGTTAACATAGATCGTACGTGCTTCTTACACCATAAGTACCCCGTACGCGCTTTTGACTGTTTAGACTTGGAAATAGGCCTGGTTGACCAAGCTACGGTTTGGAAGTTTGATTTCCCTCCATTTCCCTCCTTTTTGACGTGTTTTATTTTATCAACTTGGTTTCTCAACTTTGTCATCATCAGGTTTACACTTCATCAAGTGGGTATTTCTAAAATTTCCACCATATTTTCACCCATCTTCTGAGCTTTCTAACCATATAATTTTTTTAAAATTTGAACAACAATAACATATTATTATTGAATTTCTTTTACCAGTGTCTCCATAGTTCTCACAGACATATGTGCACCATTTTTTTAATAACTTTTGATATACTTACCCAAATTTTAAAAGATTTATATATTATTGTAGTGCACTTGATTCTTTACAATTTAAAAAAAAAAAAATTGTATTTTTTATTTTTTTAGTGCAACTTATGCTTCGCGCACGAAAAGGTACCTAATTTTCAAGATGTGCTCGATTGGAAAAATCATAAAAAAAAAATACTCAACAAAAAATTACAAAAAAATAGACATCTTCTAGTGCTCACTCTTAGCTATCTTTCTGCCAAAGGATTTGCCAAAATACTAAATCTAACTATGACTTTTTTGATGCGCACATCAGACACTATGTTATGTTTTTCTAAAAAAATCAGGGTCTATTTTTCATGCGTGAAGGATTTGACCCCCTTAATCTTATCCAATTTTGAAAAAGTTTAGTTTGGAAACTAGATTCAGAGTACTACAATATTTGTTCTTTGATTATATTCATATCTTGAGTGGATGACTTTCAAATTTTGCCTCCAAGTTCAGGTTCACCTGATTTCAGAAAAAAAGTGTCCACTTATACCCCCCTTTTTGACCACCATCTTTGTGCACTTACCCTTAAATTACAACTTCAAATTCTAATATTTTTTAAAGTTGTTTTTAATGAAGGAAGAACTAGGTGTTGATGGGTTGGTGAATATAGATGATCTACGTATTACAATATCAATTATTGTAGATTTTGTATCTAAACTTAAAGACTCAATGGCAAATTAGGTTCTTCATGAGTAGATTCTACAATTACGCCTTAGAATATGGAGATAAAAAATGTAGAGGTCATCTTAGATGATAATTTACATTTGATATATGAATTCTCATGGTGGTAGTTAAGATATCTTTGTTAGAAATAAATAGGTTTAGTACCAATGATTGTCAAGATCAATCTCTATCCAATGAACTAATCAAATGATGTGGTACACGAATTGGATAACTACAACATTAGAATTTTAAACTTATATGCAAATTTAAAAATTAAGTTGCTTCAATATGGAAAACCATGATTAGATCCTTCTTCTTAATGATTCTAAGACGCCACATTGTACTTAACAGGATAAGAGCATACACAATACACCATATTGTAACCCAAAAGTAATTTTATTATTTGTATTCATTCAATATATCATATGCATCCTTGTAAATTATATTCTTATATACATCTATATTGTATCTATTGAAGTAATTAGGACATATTATCTAATTATTTAATTAATTAGGTCTTTTAACTACTTTATTCACTTAAGCTAAACTTGGGTGTTTTTTCCTTTTATTAAATTAGGCTAATGATAGGTTCAATTGTCTCAATCATTATAATTGTAACACTTAGTGCTAGCTAATTTAATCTAGCATTAGGTTTTTGCATCTAGAGTTTCATTCATCCTTTTATAAGGATTCATTCATTCATTGTAATCATAATCTTTTGTGCAATCAATACAAAATTCTCAAGTTGTTGAGCATATTGTTCTCTCTTGTGTGACAGGTGTGTTTTTTGCAAACGATTCTTGGATCTTGTGGTTGTATCATCAACTTCTATAATATCTTCTATTACATTCCTTTTCTTATATTCTATTTCCTTATCACTATATCACTCTTACATACTCATTATTGGTGATCACATCTTATAATATATTTGTATCTATGAGATGGGGCTTGACCCATACTTAGTGTCCCTACTCTACTTGTTATGTTCCAAATCTTAGGCTCCATAGGCTTGATGCAAATAAAGAACAAATGTAAATGTTATGGAAAGTTTGATTTTATAGGTAAAAAAAGGAATGCTTACACGGTGGGAATGATATGATATATGGGATTGATTTGTAATTCATGAGATTGATCTAGCAAATTGTAGATTCCTAAAAGTTCCTTCGTTTTGATTTTTGATATTTAAATTCATGTAAGAATGACATTATAAAAAATACATTTAGAGAAGTTACTAGTGCTGGCAATTGACACTCATTTGATTGGTTTCAATATGTTGTCATTGATGGCAACATGTTCCGGCTTTCATATTTTGGTTTGGTTGTTTACAAGCAGACACTTCACTGACACCAGCATCGGCACCGACAGGTATATTCACCGATAGGAGAAATTCTTTGGGTACTGACATTGCAGCCCAACATGACTTCATTGGGATACAAGTATTGGAGGCTGACATCATTTTGGGAGATACGGTAATAGGCAATTGATTTTGATATTTATGTATATATGTAATTGAGCCGACATGTATATTCACTTTGTAATTATCTACGTAAGCCGACATAAGGCATGAAGGATTGTAAGGGTATATAGGTCAGTTGACTAGATCATTTTTGATATAGGAGAATGTAATATGAGTGAGAGAGAGAGAGATTTGTAATGCGAGGAATGTTGATTATGTAAGAGGTTATTCCAGTAAGGGTTTATGGTATCAGAACCGAAATAGACAGAGCTTTAACCGGAACTATATTCAGGCATAGGAGATGTTATCATTGTAGTTCACTCATTCTTCCAGATTATAGACTGGATTTGTATGTAGTCAGTGAGACTCCTTTTGTGATGAACAGTGTGCTCTAGGTTGTAAGCCTTCCTACATGTGCAGGCCCCCATATTTCATAATATCTCTTCATATGGCCAGTGGATTGATATTGTGGGTCACAAATCCCACCATGGTTTTTCCTCTTTGAGGTTTTCCACATATAATTCTATGTGTTATGGTTTTCATTTGTGTGATTGTCTTATTGGTTGCTTTACTTCTTTCAATCTTATATGTACTGGTTTACCGATTAGTAAATGCATGTTTTAATAAGGTTAAAATTGATCATTCCGGTAGAACACTGATTCACCCTCCCTCTCAATGTTCTTGGATTCCAACAATTGGTATCAAAGGAATCCGACAGGGAACTGGTAGTGAGCACATCATTGTTGTCAATTGACACCTCTCAGGTAGAACAAAAAAGATTAACTAAGATGAGTTCTACTAAGCTCATGATGATAGATACACAGAAGATGATGAAGGAAGGATCAATGGACAAAGGAGTTATTGATCAGTCTATCCCTATTTTGCATAGACTTGTCCCAGAGTGCAAATTTGACAAAGGAGCAAGCCCATCTGACAAGCTTAAAATAATCACAGAGCACATTTCTAAGGACTTTCAATCTTTATAGCAGATATCAAACTGACAGGAACTGGAGAGGTTTACATAGGCTAAGCGAGCAACATTTGATCAGATGATTGAGTCGGAGAAGAAGGAGATTACTGATAAGTTGAAATTGGTTGATAATTCTTTGAGGCAATGCACTAATATTTATAGAGTATGTTGTAACACAGGTTTACTTACAACAAATTTAGATAAAAGGATTAAGGATACTCAGGAGAAGATTGTAGGTATAGTTAATTATTTTGATGGTTCAAATTATTTGACAACATCTATTGATGGTCATATTTTGGTATTGGAAGCTCAAGTTTCAGCTCTTGAGAGGGATAAAGATAAAATTATAAGGAGAGCTAGAGGTCTTAGAGGATTGGCGAGTCCCCAGTTGGACTCTTTGTGTGTACATAAGAAGGAGTGCATTGATTTTTTTGGTAAGCCCACACCGACCAAACTTAAGGATAAAGAGTCATATGCCCATATGCTTAATGGACTTGTATCTGTTTCTGGCAGACTCAAATCAGGTTGGGATACCTATCTAGAGCTTTTGGAGAAAGTCTATCTGGAAATTCTCAAATATATTCAGCTTCGGTAAGATGTTTTGGGACATTCTTTGTACAGGCGTTCATTCTTCATCCCAGTTTTTGGTAATTTTTTGGCATTGATGTCAAAGGGGGAGGTATAGGTGAAAAACATATTCTTGACATTGGGAGATATGGAGGTAGGGAGTATTTCTTTGAGGTCATGATCACAGATGGATATTTAGCTCAGGGGGAGCAGTCTTAGAGTGAAACCGACATATGGAAACCATTATCATTTTTCACATGAGCGTTGCCATCAATGCCAAAGGAGGAGATTGTTGGTAATTGACACTCATTTCATTGGTTTCAATATGTTGTCATTGATGGCAACATGTTCTGACTTTCATATTTTGGTTTAGTTGTTTACCGATAGACACTTCACCGACACCGACACCGACAAGTATCTTCACCGATAGGAGAAATTTTTTGGGTACCAGCATTGCAGGCCGACATGACTTCATCAGGATACAGGTGTTGGAGGCCGACATCAGTTTGGGAGATCTAGCAATAGGCAATTGATTTTGATATTTATGTATATATGTAATTGAGCTGACATGTATATTCACTTTGTAATTATCTATGTAAGCCAACATAAGGCATGAAGGATTGTAAGGGTATATAGGTCAGTTGATTAGATCATTTTTGATATAGGAGAATGTAATATGAGTGAGAGAGAGATATTTGTAATGCGAGGAATGTTGATTATGTAAGAGTTTATTCCGGTAAGGGTTTAGGGGATTAGAACCAAAACAGATAGAGCTTTAACTGGAACTGTATTCATGCATAGGAGATGCTATCATTGTAGTTCACTCATTCTTCCGGATTGTAGTCTGGATTTGCATGTAGTCAGTGAGACTCCTTTTGTGATGAGCAGTGTGCTCTAGGTTGTAAGTCTTCCTGCATGTGCAGGCCCCCATATTTTGTAATATCTCCATATGGCCAGTGGATTGATATTGTGGGTCACAAATCCCACCATGGTTTTTCCTCTTTGAGGTTTTCCATGTATAATTCTCTATGTTATGGTTTTCATTTGTGTGATTGGATTATTGGTTGCTTTACTTATTTCAATCTTATATGTATCGCTTTACTGGTTAGTTAATGCATGTTTTAATAAGGTTAAAATTGATCATTCCGATAGAACACTGATTCATCCCCCCTCTCAGTGTTCTTGGATTCCAACAATTACTATCAAAGGAATCTGGTAGTGAGCACATCATTGTTGTCAATTGACACCTCTTAGGTAGAACATAAAATCTTAACTGAGATGAGTTCTACTAAGCTCATGATGATGGTTGCACAAAACATGATGAAGGAAGGATCTATGGACAAAGGAGATATTGATCAATCTATCCCTATTTTACATAGACTTGTCCCAGAGTGCAAATTTGACAAAGGAGCAAGCCCATCCAGAAAGCTTAAAATAATCACAAAGCACATTTCTAAGGACTTTCAATCTTTACAGCAAATATCAAACTAGTAGGCACGGGAGAGGTTTACACAAGCTAAGAGAGCAGCATTTGATCAGATGATTGAGTCGGAGAAGAAGAAGATTACTGATAAGTTGAAATTGATTGATAATGCTTTGAGGAAAAGTACTAATATTTACAGAGTATGTTGTAACACAGGTTTACTTACAACAGATTTAGATAAAATTATTAAGGATACTCAGGAGAAGATTGTAGGTATACTCAATTCTTTTGATGGTTCAAATTCTTTGACAACATCTATTGACGGTCAGATTTTGGTATTGGAAGCTCAAGTTTTAGCTCTTTAGAGGGATAAAGATAAAATTATAAGGAGAGCTATAGGTCTTATGGGATTGGTGAGTCCCTGGTTGGACTCTTTGAGTGTACATAAGAAGGAGTGCACTGATTTGGTTGGTAAGCCCACACCGATAGAACTTAAGGATAAAGAGTCATATGCCCATATGCTTAATGGACTTGTATCTATTTCCAGCACACTCAAATCAAGTTGGGACACCTATCTAGAGCTTTTGGAGAAAGTCTATCCAAAAGCTTTCAAATATATTTAGCTTCAGTAAGGTGTTTTGGGACATTCTTTGTACAAACTTTCATTCTTCATCCCGATTTTTCCTATTTTTTTGGCATTGAGGTCAAAGGGGGAGGTATAGGTGAAAAATATATTCTTAACATTGGGAGATATGGAGGTATGGAGTATTTTTTTTAGGTCATGATCATAGATGGATATTCAGCTCAGGGGGAGCAGTCTAAGAGTGAAACTGGCAGATGGAAACCATTATCATTTTTCACATGAGTGTTGCCACCAATGCCAAAGGGGGAGATTGTTGGTAATTGACACTCATTTGATTAGTTTCAATATGTTTTCATTGATGGCAACATGTTATGACTTTCATATTTTGGTTTGGTTGTTTACCGACAGACACTTCACCGACACCGACACCGACACCGACACCGACAGGTATCTTCATTGGTAGGAAAAATTCTTTGGGTATCAACATTGCAGGCCGACATGACTTCATCACGATATAGGTATTGGAGGTCGAAATCATTTTGGGAGATCTAGCAATAGGCAATTGATTTTAAAATTTATGTATATATGTAATTGTGCCGACATGTATATTCACTTTGTGCTTCGGTGGACGCATGAATTTCTTAGACGTCTAAAAATGGTCAACACTTGCGGAGTCATACTTTAACATTTGCGCATTGCCTTATTTTAGGGTTCTTGTGTCGCATTAACATTTCTTCTATGTTGCGCATTTGGTCTTTATCATTTGCGAGCATCAAGTCCTTCTTTTGCATTCTTCATTTTTCTCACTTTTGAATTAGGTCTTGTCGATAACAATCTTCAGTCATGATTTTGGTTGAACTTATCTTGTCGCATCATGGTGCATGCTCATTTATCATCATTTTGGACATCGTCAATCCTAATCGATGATAGAATTAGGGTTTTGTCCTCTTGTCAATCTCGACATTTTGCGATCAATTAGTCATTAATCCTTGTCCTTGTCAAATATCGTCATTTTGTGATTGATTCGTCATCGATCCTTGTCCTTGTCAAATATTGTCATTTTGCGATTGATTCGTCATTGATCCTTGTCGATCCTTCTCCTTGCCAATTTTGTCATTTTGTGATCGATTCGTTATCGATCCTTGTCCTCTTTAATCATGTCAATTGGCACTTTTCAATTTGATCTCCTTGTCAATCTTGGTCAATTTGTCATTGATTTTTGTCAACCAATTTTAATCATTTATCAACACTGGTCCTTTGTCAGTCAGAATCATGATCAAATCGACCCTACATCAATTATTTTTTGTCAAGATCTAATTGCCGTCCTTGCATTTCTAATTCATCTTCTAGGGTTTTATGATTTATTCATTTAATATTGTTTGTCATTTTCCCTTTAGGTTAAATAATTTATTTATTTATCCTAAGTCTTCTTGTCACAATTAAATATTTATTTAATTGGCTAATTAATTCCCCCTCTTTTTGTGAATTAATTAATGAATGAAAAATTATTAATTAATTCACCTAATTTTCTAATTTCCTAATTTCCAATTCATCATTTCTAACCTTATTGCTAATTTTCCCAATTCCTAATTTCCACCTCATTTTCTAATTTGCTAAATTTAATCTCCACCTAATCAATTTCTCTCTAGTCTCTACCTATTTTTGTGCTTTGGTGGAAGCATGAATTTCTCATGCGTCATATTGTTGGCATAGGAAGATGTCATAGGCTTTTAGTCCTCTAACCTTTGCATTGGCAATATGTCATAATTCATGACATAGAAGGTGTCATAACCTTCTTTCTTTAACTCAATTTTGCCATTTTTGAAATCAATTGCCTCTAATATCAATTTCATGCTAATCTTGTCCTCTCTCCAATTTGTCTATAAATTGGATGAGTTTCTTCAATCAAAAGATGGAATCAATCAACCACGCTTCTAGTATCCTCGCGCTATCAAAATCAATCTTGCTTCATGCTTTTGCACTTGTAGGTGAGATCCACACAAATCCGCTATTTGGAGGAGAAAGAAGGACAATGGAGGTCAATTGGAAGAGACATTGGTGATGGATTTTTATGTATTTTGAATGTCTTATTTTCAATTCTTGTATTGATTGTAATTAGGATTTATTTCATTGCAATTTGGCTTTATGGTTACCTAATACCTATTTGCTTTGATGTTTTCCCAAATTCCTGATATACATTTATGTATATATGTAATTGTGCCGACATGTATATTCACTTTGTAATAATCTATGTAAGCTGACATAAGGCATGAAGGATTGTAAGGGTATATAGGTCAGTTGATTAGATCATTTTTGATATAGGAGAATGTAATATGAGTGAGAGAGATATATTTGTAATGCAAGGAATGTTGATTATGTAAGAGGTTGTTCCTGTAAGGGTTTAGGGTATTAGAACCGGAATTGACAGAGCTTTAACCAAAGTTGTATTCAGGCATAGGAGATGCTATCATTGCAGTTCACTCATTTTTCTGTATTTGTATGTAGTCAGTGAGACTCCTTTTGTGATGAGAAATGTGCTCTAGGTTGTAAGCCTTCCTGCATGTGCAAGCCCCCAAATTTTGTAAAATCTCTTCATATGGCCAGTGGATTGATATTGTGGGTCACAAATCCCACTGTGGTTTTTCCTCTTTGAGGTTTTCCACATATAATTATCTGTGTTATGGTTTTCATTTTTGTGATTGGATTATTGGTTGCTTTACTTCTTTCAATCTTATATGTACCGGTTTACTGGTTAGTGAATGCATGTTTTAATAAGGTTAAAATTGATCATTCTAGTAGAACACTGATTCATCCCCCCTCTTAGTGTTCTTGGATTCCAACAATTGGTATAAGAGGAATCCAACAAGGAACCGGTAGTGAGCACATCATTGTTGTCAATTGACACCTCTCAAGTAGAACACAAAAGCTTAACTGAGATGAGTTCTACTGAGCTCATGATGATGGTTGCACATAAAATGATGAAGGATCTATGGACAAAGGAGTTATTGATCAGTCTATCCATATTTTGCATAGACTTGTCCCAAAGTGCAAATTTGACAAAGGAGGAAGACCATCCGACAAGCTTAAAATAATCACATAGCACATTTCTAAGGACTTTCAATCTTTACAGCAGATAAACCGACAAGCATTGGAGAGGTTTACACAGGCTAAGAGAGAAACATTTGATCAGATGATTGAGTCGGAGACGAAGGAGATTACTGATAAGTTAAAATTGATTGATAATGCTTTGATGCAATGTACTAATATTTACAGAGTATGTTGTAACACAGGTTTACTTACAACAGATTTAGATAAAAGGATTAAGGATACTCAGGAGAAGATTTTAGATATACTCAATTCTTTTGATGGTTCAAATTCTTTGACAACATCTATTGATGGTCAGATTTTGGTATTGGAAGCTCAAGTTTCAGCTCTTGAGAGGGATAAAGATAAAATTATAAGGAGAGCTAGAGGTCTTAGAGGATTGGTGAGTCCCCCATTGGATTCTTTGAGTGTAGATAAGAAGGATTACATTGATTTGGTTGGTAAGCACACACCGACAGAACTTAAGGATAAAGAGTCATATGACCATATGCTAATGGACTTGTATCTAGTTCTGACACACTCAAATCAGGTTGGGATACCTATCGAGAGATTTTGGAGAAAGCTTATCGAAAAAATTTCAAATATATTCAGCTCCAGTAAGGTGTTCTAGGACATTCTTTGTACAAACTTTCATTCTTTGTCCCGGTTTTTGCTAATTTTCGGCATAATTGTCAAAGGGGGAGGTATAGGTGAAAAATATATTATTGACATCGAGAGATATGGATGTATGGAGTATTTTGTTTAGATCATGATCACAGATGGATATTTAGCTTAGGGGGAGTAGTCTCAAAGTGAAACCGACAGATGGAAACCATTATCATTTTTCAAATTAGTGTTGCCATCAATGTCAAAGGGGGAGATTGTTGAGATTTGACACTCATTTGATTGGTTTCAATATGTTGTCATTAATGGCAATAGGTTCTGGCTTTCATATTTTGGTTTGGTTGTTTACCGACATAAACTTCACCGACACCGACACCAGTAGGAGAAATTCATTGGGTACCAACATTGTAGGCCGACATGACTTCATCAAGATACAACTATTGGAGGCCGACATCATTTTGGGAGATCTGTCAATGGGAAATTGATTTTGATATTTATGTATATATGTAATTGAGTCGACATGTATATTCACTTTGTAATTATCTATGTAAGCCAACATAAGGCATGAAGGATTGTAAGGGTATATAGGTCAGTTGATTAGATTATTTTTGGTATAGGAGAATGTAATATAAGTGAGAGAGATATTTGTAATGCTAGGAATGTTGATTATGTAAAGGGTATCAGAACCAGAACATACATAGCTTTAACCAAAACTGTATTCAGGCATAGGAGGTGCTATCATTGCAATTCACTCATTCTTTTGGATTGTACTCTGGATTTGTATGTAGTCAGTGAGACTCCTTTTGTGATGAGCAGTGTACTCTAGGTTGTAAACCATCCTGCATGTGTAGGCCCCCATATTTTATAATATCTCTTCATATGGCCAGTGGATTGATATTATGGGTCACAAATCCCACTGTGGTTTTTCCTCTTTTAGGTTTTCCATAGATAATTCTCTGTGTTATGGTTTTCATTTGTGTGATTGGCTTATTGGTTTCTTCACTACTTTCAATATTATATGAACCGGTTTATCGGTTAGTGAATGCATGTTTTAATAAGGTTAAAATTGATCATTCTGGTAGAACATTGATTCACCCCCCCTCTCAATGTTCTTGGATTCCAACAATTGTTATCAGAGGAATCCTGCAGGAAACCAGTAGTGAGCACATCATTGTTGTCAATTCACACCACTCAGGTAGAACATAAACACTTAACTGAGATGAGTTCTACTGAGCTCATGATGATGGTTGCACAAAAGATGATGAGGTTGCACAGAAGATGATGAAGGAAGGATCTATGAACAAAGGAGTTATTGATCAGTCTATCCCTATTTTGCATAGACTTGTCCAGGAGTGCAAATTTGACAAAGGAGCAAGCCCATCTGGCAAGCTTAAAATAATCATAGAGCACATTTCTAAGGACTTTCAATCTTTACAACAAATATCAAACCGGTATGCACTGGAGAGGTTTACACAAACTAAGAGAGCAACATTTGATCAAATGATTGAGTCGGAGAAGAAGGAGATCACTGATAAGTTGAAATTGATTGTTAATGATTTGAGGCAATGTACTAATATTTACAGAGTATGTTGTAACACAGGTTTACTTATAGTAGATTTAGATAAAAGGATTAAGGATACTCAGGAGAAGGTTGTAGGTATAGTTATTTCTTTTGATGGTTCAAATTCTTTGACAACATCTATTGATGGCCAGATTTTGGTATTGGAAGCTCAAGTTTCAACTCTTGAGAGGGATAAAGATAAAATTATAAGGAGAGCTAGAGGTCTTAGAGGATTGGTGAGTCCCCGGTTGGACTCTTTGAGTGTACATAAGAAGGAGTGCATTGATTTGGTTGGTAAGCCCACACCGATAGGATTTAATGATAAAGAGTCATATGCCCATATGCTTAATGGACTTGTATTTGTTTTCTGCACACTCAAATTAGGTTGGTGTACCTATCTAGAGCATTTGGAGAAAGCCTATCCGAAAATTTTCAAATATATTCATCTTGGGTAAGGTGTTTTGGGACATTCTGTACAGACTTTCATTCTTCGTCCCAGTTTTTGGTAATGTTTTGGTATTGATGTCAAAGGTGAAAAAAATATTCTTGACATTGGGAGATATGGAGTATTTTGTTTAGGTCATGATCACAGATGGATATTCAGCTCAGGGGGAGTAGTCTCAAAGTGAAACCGACAAATGGAAACCATTATCATTTTTCACATGAGTGTTGCCATCAATGCCCAAGGGGTAGATTGTTAGAAATTGACACTCATTTGATTGGTTTCAATATGTTGTCATTGATGGAAACATGTTCCGGCTTTCATATTTTGGTTTGGTTGTTTACCGGCAGACACTTCACCAACATCTGCACCGACAGGTATCTTCACCGGTAGGAGAAATTGTTTGGGTATCCGCATTGCAGGCTGAAATGACTTCATCGGGATACAAGTATTGGAGGCCGATATCATTTTGAGAGATCCGACAATCGACAATTGATTTTGATATTTATGTGTATATGTAATTGAACTGACATTTATATTCACTTTGTAATTATCTATGTAAGCCGACATAAGGCATGAAGGATTGTAAGGGTATATAGGTCAGTTGATTAGATCATTTTTGATATAGGAGAATGTAATATGAGTGTGAGAGAGATATTTGTAATGCGAGGAATGTTGATTATGTAAGAGGTTATTCTGGTAAGGGTTTAGGGTATTAGAACCATAATAGACATAGCTTTATTTGGAACTGTATTCAGGCATAGGAGATGCTATCATTGCAGCTCACTCATTGTTCCAAATTGTAGTCTGGATTTTTATGTAGTCAGTGAGACTCCTTTTGTGATGAGCAATGTGCTCTAGGCTGTAAGCCTTCCTACATGTGCAGGCCCCCATATTTTGTAATATCTTTTCATATGGCCAGTGGATTGATATTGTGGGTCACAAATCCCACCATAGTTTTTCCTCTTTGAGGTTTTCCACGTATAATTATCTGTGTTATGGTTTTCATTTGTTTGATTGGCTTATTGGTTGCTTTACTTCTTTTAATCTTATATGTACTAGTTTACCAGTTAATAAATGCATGTTTTAATAAGGTTAAAATTGATCATTCTGGTAGAACACTGATTCACCCCCCCTCTCAGTGTTCTTGGATTCCAACAACTAGATCATTAGGGTCAAGTTCTCCTAGGTCAACTCCCTAGTTAGACTAACTTTATAACTTGAAGCAATTATTTGAAGACAACCTTAATGTTTGATTTTACCTTATAGTTTCATTTGAATTAATTCTTAATTTAATGTCTTTAAATAACAAGACATAATAAGTTGAGTAAATGCATACCAAGTTGGCTCATAATGACTATTTAGAAAAATGCAATAAAAAAAATTGAATTTGAAGATTTAAACAACTGGGGTTAATTTCAAACTTATCAAGATCAAACCCTAATGTTGCAAGATTATCTAAGGACAAGAAAGTGAATATCTCTAGGTTGGATTGCACGTATGGATGTGTGTGCAACAAATGGTGAATGATGACAACTATCTATAAATGTGTATAAAATAGGCATAGGGTTAAGTCAAATGTATAGAGATAAGTGACAATGGATAAGACTACACAAGAATTAGGGAATGAACCAAACTTACCACAAGAGTGTTCCAAGTATCAATATATAATTGTAGAAGTCACTCCATCAAAATGTGTATAAAAACTAAATAGATATTAGCATGGTTAGAATAGAATAGAAGGTTTAATAGGCTCATGAGCCCAAAGACAACCTACGAAATTATTGACCTAGTCATTTTATCTTTTTGGACTATTGATATTTTGTTATTTATTTCGATAATAAGCTCCCTTGTTTTCTCAACCTTCTCCACTTTGGATAAACCATGTATAGAAATTGCTACTAAAATATTTGCTTATTTGACCTAAATATTGCTATGAGCCTCACACTCTACCATAGAGTGTTTGTTTGACTCAACGACCTTAGTAGTTCAAAACACATATCCTCTCCCTCTATTCTTCTTTTAACTTATTCTATCTACCTATTTCACATCAAAGATCACACAAGTTAGTCATCACTCATACTATGAATATATTTTCTCTTCATATGATATTTGTCCCTCTATAGGCTTTTTGGTGATGATTGCACATGGAGTTCAATTCATCAAGATAATATTTCATATTTCTCCTTAATGCCTTTCTCTATATTAGACTTGTAAAATTTATCCATAACAAATATTTTTATCTATTTGTTAATTTGGACATGCATTTAAAGATTTATTCATCCAATTTGATATTTTGTTTTATATCCAAATCTTTTGTCCCTCATTTAAAACATTTTCACTAATTAACCTTAAACAATCTATTTTAAAAATTATTATAAAAAACCATACCAACTACCTCATAAGAACTCATTTTCTAAAAGAATCTTAATATAAAACAAAACTTTTACTTATGAAACCACTAATAGTATCAAATTAGACCATTAAACCTACCAAAACCCTTGCTTAAAATCATTGTTTTGTCTATGTTCTACAACAAACAAGTTCCATATCTTCATTCAAAAGAAGTCAGCCATATGTTTTTGAAAAAAATAGTAATCAAGGTGAATATAGTTCAAAGCCCTTAACCCCATAAAAAATTCAAATTCATCAAATAAGACATAAATGTATTGGGAAATTAAATCTAGATGTTGCTACCAAGGGATGGGGTCTCTATAAAAGTTCAAACTTCTAGACTTTTTCACAGTTATCCACCAACCAACTAGAAAATTTAATGAACTTCGAATTATATTTTATAAATGTAGATGCCATTTTCCTTATGTAATACAAAGAAATTGCTTCGGGTCCAAGGTCATGTGTTTAACACCCGCCCGCCACCAAGGAATGTGTATGTTCATATTCAAGCCGTCAACTGGGGCATATATACATAAAATAAACATATACACAACTAATATAGCACAGAACAATGATTTTAAATACCATGCAAAATTTCACCTTTAAATCATTGTATTGCAAAGCAATCAGATGGGAAGAGAGGCCATGTTGTACTGTGTTTTCAGTACAGTCCTTTGTAGAAGGATAAAAAATACACTTCTTCTGATAGATACAGTCTTCTGAAATACTGTAAAGCACATATATTTTACCCCATTTTGTCTGAGTCTGAGAGTTTCAGAGCCCTCCATGGCCTTTAAACTTTTTCTGGTCTGCTCCATCTTGTCTTGGATGCCTTGTTTTCTGCTAACATTTGCTCAGGTTACAAGTGATGGAATTCTGTTACTGAGTTTGAAGGGCACTCTGGGGGATGATGATAACTTTCTGCTTTCAACATGGAATGCATCCAGTCCAATCTGCCAATGGAGGGGCATCCAATGGGCAAAGCAAGGTAATACATTATTGCAGTGCAATACATCACTGGTAAGATCAAATCTCACCCTTTATAGAGATCCTTCTATTTTTGTCTACAGTATCAAACTTCCTGCAGCTGGGCTAACAGGAACAATACCCAGAGAACTGGCCAAGTTGTCTAGTTTGCAGGAGCTTTATTTGAATGTTAACATGCTTAAAGGCCCAATACCGTTGGAACTTGGCAACAGTCAGAACCTTGCTGTCCTGTCATTGAGGCAGAATCAGCTCAATGGTACTATTCCGCCTTCAATATGGAACCTATGTAACCAGCTGGTTGAGCTTGACCTTGATCATAATGATCTTGGTGGTTCAATTCCAGATCCAGCCTTGCTAAATGAGACATGCCCAACTTTGCAAAAGATTGACTTAAGCATTAACCATCTTGAAGGCTCTGTACCCACTTTCCTTTCTCAATTCAGTGGCCTCCGTTACCTGGACCTCAGCAACAATTCTTTATCTGGAACAATCCCAGCGGCCCTTGCTAATATGAGCCTCACTACGCTGAATTTGGCATATAATAATCTCACTGGTACTATACCCAGTTTTTCTCAGAATTTTAGCCAGAATGATTTTGTGGGTAACAGTCCTTCTCTGTGTGGGAGTCCTCTGCAAGCCTGTTCAGTAATCCAGACTTCAAATCAGGGCGGTGGGAATCATTCTAGATTAAGCCCTGGGGCTGTGGCCGGTATTGTTATTGGTCTGATGGCTTTCATGGTTGTTGCAGTATCTGTTTTGATTGCATTGGGTACCTCTAAGGATAGGAAGATAAAAGGAGAATTTATTAATGAATTTGAGGAAGAAGAGAGTGGAGAGGGCAGATTGGTGTTGTTTGAAGGTGGGGAGCATCTGACAGTTGATGATGTTCTCAATGCAACTGGGCAAGTGTTGAGCAAGACAAGTTATGGCACTCTGTATAAAGCAAAGCTAGCTCAGGGAGGAACAATTGTGCTTAGATTGCTTAGAGAAGGCACAGCCAAGGACTTGGAATCATTCTTGCCGGCTATAAATGATTTTGGACGACTCAGGCATGAAAACCTTGTTCCTCTAAGGGCGTACTATGAAGGTCAGAGAGGGGAGAAGTTGTTGGCTTATGATTACATACCCAAAGGAAGCCTGGCTGATCTTCTTCACAGTGCAGGCAGGCAGACTTTGAACTGGGCTAGAAGACACAAGATTGCCCTTGGAGCAGCTAGAGGGTTGGCCCATCTTCATTCAGGACTTGAAACACCCATAATTCATGGAAATCTCAAATCAAAGAATGTTTTGGTTGACGAATACTATGTATCCCATCTCACAGATTATGGATTGGACAGGCTTATGAGTCCCTCTGCCGCAGCTGAGATGATGGAAGCTTCAAGCCTAGAAGGCTACAAGGCTCCTGAACTTCAGAAGATGAAGAGGGCTAACACCAAGACTGATATCTACAGCTTTGGCATTCTACTTTTGGAAATATTGATGGGTAAGAGGCCAGGTACCAATGCCTCTGTCACAAATGAAATTGTTGACTTGCCCAGCATTGTAAAAGATGCAGTGCTTGAGGAGAGAACAACACAGATTTTCGATGCTGAAATTTTGAAGGGGTTGAGGAGCCCGGCTGATGATGGGTTGATTCAGGCTCTTCGACTTGCAATGGGCTGCTGTGCACCTTCCCCTACTGCTAGGCCAGATATCAAAGAGGTGATCAGACAACTGGAGGAAATAAGACCCAAATTGTACTCACCTTTGTACACTCCTAGGGGTTCCATTCCAGATTAGAAACAAGCCTCATGTGGGTTTGATCGTAATGCTCTGTAAGGGTTTTGTGTTTTCTAGAACTTCTGCTGTTTTCAGTAATTATCTCTTTGTTTGAGGCCTTACTTATGACCACTGTCTGATCTCCAAAGGCCCATACATTGATGCATGTTTTGTGAGTTTTAGCAGTCAGGTAAGTGTGTTTTAGTGTTCAGATTCAGTTTGTGGATTATAAGATTAAATTGTTGGCATCTCATAGTTCTATACGACCCAACAAAATAGCAATTGCATCCTATGGAGCAGCAAAAGCTTGGGGGCTTTACTTATATTTAAGAGTACAAAAGCAGTCTGTTAAATTGTTTAAAGGTGGAAGCGCTAATATTTTTAGGGCTTTCCATATATTGCCAGAAACTGGTTGCACTGCTTATCTCAACATAAGAAATGTAAGTTCTTTTTCTTCTTCTTGATTCTCAAATGTTGATGGCATTTTAACTGGCCCCTCCAGTTCTGCAAGTGCATTCTAGACTTTGGACGATGTTATAAGATGAAAGTTACAATATTTATACACTAAAAAACCGAGTCAAAGTAACAGACTGCAACCACAGATGTATCATAATTCAAATAACAGCTCAAACTACATGAATGAACTCATAAATACTTTGGGTTTTTAATTGCATTATGGATTTTGTTGTAGATTTTAAGAAAATAAGAGGATTTGACAAAACAACTTGCAAAATGGACTGATTGAATGAATGTTCCCCTATTCTTGTGCTGGCTAATAAGAGGCATATCATGTTTTGGCTGATTTAAGGGCGAGATAACCCAACCTTGTTTGTTTTAATGGTTCTTTTGCATTGTAATTAGGAAAGCATGAAACCCCACATAGACAGAGCAAGGACCTCATAATTGCCTTTTCGCATTATACAGATAACAACGAATGGATCTCATCACCACCATTTTTACATAAGAAAAAAAATGGATCTCATAATAACCATTTTTCACATGAGAAAAGAAGTAAGGATCTCACAACTACTATCTCATGACCACCATTTCCACATGAGAAAAGAAAGAATCTCATAATAACCATTTCCACATAAGAAAAAGGAAGGAAGGGTTTCATAATAACTATTTCAACGTAAGAAAAAGGAAAGAAAGAGAATCTTTGAAGTAAGATGTTACTTTGACCTCGAGAAAAAGCTTATATAAGGCTTAGGGGTAACATGGAGCTCTTAGCGGCTTGGTTAATTACAGGTTACAGTCTGTGGATGGAAATGCCTTTCCCATGTTACGTTTTCTCTGTTTAATAGTTCTTGGCAGTAATATGTCGTCATGATTGTGTTTGTGTTCTGTTTTCTAACTCTAGAAGCATTTCTGCTTTTGCTTGACAATTCATCTTCTGGGACAACCTTATAGGTCCCATTTTACAAATTTAATTTTATTGATGACTTTTTAGACCTGCCAGATTTTTTTCTTCTGCTGTGATGACATTTTAAACCTGCCAATTTTTATTATTCAACGTTTTGGGAACCTTCCATGTCTATTTTTGACTTCTTTTTCATTGACAAAGTTGTCAGGACAAAGGTCAAAAATGAAGGCTCACATCCCTTCTCTGAAAGGAAATGCTTACATGCACATATTTCAACGTTTTATCTTCTTTGAAAGTTTTGAATCTGGGGTCATGAACATAGTAAGTTGTAATGCTCCTAATCTTTTAAACTTCCAACTTCTCTCTTTGAGGGAAACGTTCCTTAGACTTTTATAAAGCATTCAGAAGATATTATAAATGAAATATCGTTCATCATTACACAAGTGGATTGCAGCTTTCAATGACCCATTTACGAGCGACCCAATTAGTAATGATACAAGATTTAGGATCTCGAATTTGATTGAGTGTTCGACTTGCTGGAGTTTCAAAGTTTTACAATTGCTTTTGTCATCATGCTATTTCTATCAGCTTCGACTCCCTGCCTTGAACCTTGTAAAAAAGTTGGTCAAGTGTAAATTTTCAGACCTCTGGGCTATCAACATCTTCCTTACTTCCCTACCATTGTAAAAGCTCCCTGATTCCCTGAAGTCCAAAGAGTATAGCTGCTTGAGTGTTGTGTTTTCTAGACATCAGATTTTGGTGGTTCCCTTATTCTCCTACTTCCTAATGGTTTCCCTCATCCCCGAAGTTTGAAACCTATTATGTCTAAGTGTTCTTGAGTTGGAGGCTTTGGTATTCCCTTTACACCCTTGCCTTCTTGGTATGCATTTTCTTGCATTCCTGTTTGTCAAAGTTTGATGCGTATTCTTTGCTAGAAACTGTGTTTGTTGATCCATTAGGTCGTCGATGGTTCTCTCATTCCCTTTCTTCTTTAAGCATCCCTTTTTATGGTCTTCCTAGTCGCCAAAGCTCGGAATGGTTTGTCATTCTTTCAAACTTCTCTATACTTTCATCATCGTCGAACTTGTCCTCCTAGCATAAACATCCCTAAAAATTTGACATCCCCAAAGTTTTAATTGTGGAATAATTGGTCATTATGCTTCTAGATGTACTTTCAAGGAGGACAACTAAAAGAGGTTAGATGATAATAACAAGAGCAAAGATAATTATAGGAGAGATGACAGAAACAAAAGAGTAGATGACAGAGATAAGCCTAAAAGGAGTTATTTTTCAATGGAAACCTACTCCTCTAAAGATGAAGATGGTGATGATTCAAATGAAGAATCATTGTTTTTAGCCATAGAAGAAAAAGATAGTGAAAGGTCCGGTGCTTTGTATGATGAGAATAACAGTGAAAGTTCAATGACTATGGAGACCACTGCGTGCAAAAGTGAAACCTAAAACTTGGATAATTGATTCTAGATGTTCAAATCATTTGACAGGTGACAAAAAGAAGTACATAGACTTTGAAAAGTATGATGGTGGATCAATAAAGTTTGTTGGTGAGGATGTTACACCTATCTATGGTAAATGAATGATAACTATTGATTATAAACATAAGACAGATGATGTTTATTATGTTAAAGGTCCGAGACATAATCTTTTGAGTGTGAGTGAGATGTGTAATAAAGACTACTAGCTCATATTTCATGGATCCGAAAGTGAAATAAAAAAAGAAGGTTCTAAAGGATTTGTTGGAGAAGGCATAAGAACAAATGTCAATGCCTACTATGTGAAGGAAAACAGAGGAAAAAGTTGTTTGTTGACACAAAGCAATGAATGTTGGTTATGGCACAAAAGGTTGGGACATGTTAACTTTAACAACATGGTGAAGATCAATTCAAATCATGTTGTGAGAGATTTACCAAATACTATCAAACCTACTAATGCAATGTGCAAGAAATGTTAGATTAAAAAGCAAATAAGGAACAAATTCAAGAACAAGGAATATTCTATTACAAGGCCCTTGGAATTGTTTCATACAAATACGTGGACCTACAAGGACAAGAGGACTAAATGGTGAAAGGTATTTTATATTGCTTATTGATGATTATTCTAGAATGACATGGGTTACCTTCTTAAAAGAAAAGTTTGAAGTGTTTGATAGATTTAAGATATATTCGAATTTATGGTTGAGAATCAAATAGATGCTAAAATCAAGGCTCTGAGATTTGATAGAGAAGGAGAGTTTACATCAAATGAATTTGATAGATTTTGTGAAGAACATGGTATTAGAAGGCAAATATCTACACCTAGAACTCCTCAACCAAGTAGAGTTGTTGAAAGGAAGAATAAGACTATTGTTGAGATGTCTAAAACTATGTTAAAAGATGTAAAGCTGCCTAATGTGTATTGGAAAGAAGTTGTGCATATTCTTGTATATATTCCTAACAAGGTACAAGTAAGAGTAAATCATACAAAGACACCTTATGAGCTATGCCATGGAAAGCCACCTAATGTCAAATATTTCATAATTTTTGGAAGCAAGTGCTATATAATAAGAGATGAAGAAGACTTGGAAAAGTTTGATGCAAGATCATATGAAGGAATATTCTTGGGATACTCTACAAAGAGAAAGGCTTATTGATGTTTCAACAAAAGGCTAAAGAAAATTGTGGAAAGTATGGATGTCAAAGTGAGTGAAGAGTGAAATCATGTTGCACCTAAACCTGAGGTTGACATAGAAGATATTCATGTTATTGCTAAAGAAAAGAAAGCTTTGGAAGACAAAGAAGAGATAAATGAAGAAGAGAAGGAACTTGGACAAGCACCTAAGACACCTACAAAGTATGTGCAAAAGAACCATTTGGAAGATCAGATCATGGAGACAAAGACAAAGGTGTTCAAACAAGAAGAAGACTTGTTGAGACTAGTGAACAAGAAAAATTCTATTTTTTTACATCAAGTGAAGCTAATTTTTTTTGTAGAAGCTAGTAATAATGAAGATTAGATGAAACCTATCGAAAAGGAGCTAAATCAAATTGAAAAGAATCAAACATGGGAATTGGTACCTAAACTAGTGGACAAGAATATGATAGGAACAAAGTGGGTTTTCCGGAATAAGTTGAATGAAGATGGAAAAGTCACAAGGAACAAGACAAGATTGGTTTGTAAAGGTTACTCACAAGTTGAAGGTATAAATTTTGAAGAGACTTTTGCTACGATAGCTAGGACAGATGCTATAAGGATTTTTCTTGCATTTGTTGTTATTGTTGGAAATATGGATGAATTGATTATGTGTTGCATTGATGTTTTGTCATTGATGTCAACACTAGCTATTATGGTTTTGGTTACCGACAAACAAGTTTTGGTTACCAGTAGAAGATCTTGTGTTATCGACAGAAGAGACTATCTATTGGACACTTCCGGCATGTTTGGATCAATATAGTATGTTTGGTTTTATGTGTTACATGATTCTAGAGCATGTTTTGGTCAGTTGGTATTGACTTGTTAATCGAATGCTATTATACACTCTTGTAAACCCTTACCAGCATTGGTTTAAGGTTTAACTGACAAAGCTTTCACTGAGAAATATTGACAGGATGCATAAGTGGTGTTGGTGTGGCTTCTAGATGGATTTCAGGATGCTAAAGATGTTCTTTGATTGTGCCTCAACTAATTGAAGACATTGCTTTGGCGTGGTGGACCCAGAATAGGTCTGGTGGCTATCTAGGTTATGGACCGATATCATGTTAACGTGTTCTCTACATGTTACCGGGATGATTTATGGATTGATTATTGTTGTTTTGGTCTTAAGCTGACATGGCATATCATTGTAATATGGATGTATGTAATGATCTTATTGTAATATCTTTCAAGTGGCCGACCTAATTGGTTTAGGCCTTAAGGTTGGTATAAAATGATGTAAGATCTCATTGTAGAAAATATGTTTGTGGTCATGAAATGTAATATCATATGCGAAGGAAATTTGATCGATCATAGGTGATCGAATTGGGATTAAGGAAAAGGTCAAAGGCCTCCGGTATTGACCTTAACCGAGACTGTAATCAGGCATGGTAGATGCTATTTCTGGCAGTTCATTATTTTGGATTGTTGTCCATTTATCTTGAGATGGTTATTACCTCTTTGTAGTCAGTGATACTCTTTTGTAATGAGCAGTACACTCTAGGCAGTGTGTCTTCCGGCGTGTGCAGGCCCCTCATTGTATCACATACTTTCTGTAGAAGTATCATCTGACTAAGGGTAGGCTTCTCACCGTGGTTTTTCCCTTTCCGATTTTTTCACGTACAAATCATGGTGTTATGTGGTATGGTTGCATTGTGTTGATTATCTATTTCATTGCTAAGTTTTATTGCTTACCAGTATCTATTTTTGTTATTCTGGTACTTAATGTTTATGTGATCCAGTTAAAGGTTATTAAGTGGATTAATTGATATAATTTGTCAACAACTGATTCACCCCCCCTCTTAGTTGTTCACCGGTTATCCTAACAATTGGTATCAAAATTTTGGTCCTCTTTTGCAGAAGCTTAACCGCTTGAGGTAGATCCTATGGCAGCTAACACTTCAAATCCACTAACAACTATTTTTCAGAAGAGAAATCCCTAAGCTTGATGGAACAAATTATGGGATATGAAAAATTTGAATGAAGACTCATCTTAGATGTCTTGGCAAGGATATTTGGGAGATCACTGAGAAAGGATATACACCTTATGATCTGACATCTAACAATCCTGCTCCTGCAGACTTGGATAAGAATATTGAAAATGATTACAAAACTAGAGAAGCCCTCTTGTGTGCACTTACTGATAAGCAAATCATGAGATTAACTAATAAATCATCGACAAAGGTTATGTGGGATAAACTGCAAACTCTGAATGAAGGTGATCCTACTGTCAAAATTGCTAAACTTGATGGTTACTGGGTAAGATATGAAAACTTGAAGATGGAAGATAATGAAATAATTGTTGTGTTTATGGAAAGAGTAAATGAGATTGTTATGGGAATTCAATGTTGTGGAGGATCTCTGAGTGAAGATGAAATAGTTTCCAAAGTCTTGAGAGCCCTTCCACCGACTTACAAGATGAAGGCAACTGCAATTAATGAGCTAAGAACAATGGCAAACACTTCAGTTAACAGAGACATTCTGATTGGGAAATTATCTGCTTTTGAGCTTCAAGAATTTGGATCTTCTGGAGATGCAAATTCTGAACCTGCTTTTCATGCATCATCATCTACCAACAAAAGTGATTGGAAAGCCTTATATGCAAAAGAATTGGAAGATATGAGGAAAGAAAATGAAGAATTTCAGCAACTTGAAGCCTTATTTGCTAGAAGAGTACCTAAAGGACAAACACGAAGTAAGTATGAAGGAAAAGTACCTTTTAAATGTTTTGCATGTAATAAGATTGGTCATTTTGCATCTAGATGTCCTAAAATGAATGCAATATTTGAAGAGAGAGTTAATAAATCATTTAAGCCAAACCAGAATAGATATAGATTTAAGAAAAGTAAACAATGCTACATAGCGGATGAGGAAGGAGTAAGTGATGACTCTGGGGATGAACCAACAGAAGGCTCTGCTAGTGGATCCAGAAATAGAAAGGAATGAGTGTTCTATGCTTTAAAGGAAGATGAACCAGAACTAGCTATCATGAATGAAGAAAAGACCCTAGTAGCAAAAGTTGAAGACAAGGATGAATGGGTAATTGATAGTGGATGCTCACATCATATGAGTGGAGTGATGAATAATGATAAACAATAACTACTCAACAGATACTGAGAGGGGGGGGGGAGTGAATCAATATAGACAAAAATTTCCTTAAACCATTTTGACTGCAAAGATTGAACTAACTGGTAAACAGTATCACTGATCTAAAACAAGGTACTACCGGTAAAACACAGTATGACTATGAAAGACATAAACCGGTAACACTTAGATCTTCACCATACCTAATATCTCCTTTCCACTTCACCCATATGCATAAACAAGTAATACATCAGAAATATAAAGACCACTGGATCAACATGCATTACCACTTAACACAAAATACTAATCATCACATGAAAAAGCATCACACATGACACACTGATTTTTCACATGGAGACCCAACTGGGAAAAACCACGGTGGGGATGAATACCCACAAGTTGTTCTTTGAACTCTTCTGAAGTCCGCTCTGTTAGGAGCCTAATCCGGTTAAGGACTCTACAATAGGTTTTGCTAAGAACCGATCCTACTAGGGATCACCCGGTTAAGGGATGGCTAAATACCTGGTTAAAGGTTAGAACCCTATTAAAGGTTACCTCGCAAGAGGATTTGAAGAACTCATTGATTTGAGTCACCCTGTAAGGATTTACACAAAGCCTGTTAAAGCTACTCGGTTAAGGGATTTTCCAACTGCTGAAATGGTTAGAAGACAACAGGTAATACACTAATCTGATAACAACACTAAATGCCAAGGCAGATCCACTTTAGTTCCTTTGCTTTTGCAATCACACTCTGCAAGTATCAACACACTTTTCCGGTCTGGCAAGAATCAAGTATCACTTCACTTGGATACACACATAACATTTGCCAACAACTTCACAATGCAAATCATCATCGACCTTATAGGAAACAGATTGGTCGGTAGCATAAACCCTAAACCCTAAACATTTAGGTTATCAATACAGTCAGTCCAATCCTGACCGTTCAAATACATTGCATTGAATAAAAGAGTCTTGAACAGATCTCAAGACGATCTTCATCGTTCGTTCTTTGCCACTTCTGGAAGTTGATAACCCATCACGCGCTCTCCACCATTTACTGAGACTTCGCACATTCCCAAGGTAGATAGGATCAATCTTCTTCATGCAAGATCCTCAAGGAAATCCTTCACATGCATAAGGCTGACGTGGCAACATGATCTGATCTCCATTTCAATGCTAACTCATCATAGAATATCGTCGGTCGAATCACACAGACTTGGAATGCATCAACCGGAAACCCTGAAGCTGAGACTACCAACCGGTAGTCATACCAAATGAAACCCCGATACAAAACTTTCCATATACCAGTTCACTTTCCAACATGCCGGTTCACTTGAACAAACATACCGCTTTACTTTTTCACATATACCGGTTCACATCATCATATCGATTCGCTTGTCAGTTTGCTAACTTCAATATACCGGTTCATACTTCAACATATTGATATCAATGACAACATACAATATCATCATGTGATCAAACTCTGCACATATGCCAACAATCTCCCCCTTTGACATTGATGGCAATATACAAAGATATATCTCCGCTTCACATCTTCTCCTTAATACTGCATATATCTTCTCCGCTTCACATCTTCTCTCCCTTTGACAAAAATGTCAAAGTGGAGGCACAGACTTCCCTGTTCCACTATGTTGCTCCCCCTGAGGAGTAGCATCCTTCAACACACCAATCCTGAAAAGATTTGATAATGCAATACCCGACTGATGTGGAGCACATACCTTTAGTTCACCTCTTGAAGGGACAGCACCCCTAATTCACCTCTTAAATAGGTAAATGTAGCCTTCGGTAGAGGCTTGGTGAATATGTCTACTAACTGCTCCTTACTTGAAACATGTTCCAATACAACCTCTTTGTTCTGAACTTTCTCCCTCAAGAAATAATACTTGAGCTCAAAGTGCTTGGTTCTAGCATGCAATACCGGATTCTTGGAAATATTAATTGCACTTGTGTTATCACAAAATATGCTCACCAGTTCAAATACAGGGACTTTGAAACGAGTTAGTACATGCTTCATCCAAATTGTCTGAATGCAATTCATAAATGCTGCTACATATTCTACTTCTGCTGTAGACTGAGACATACAACTCCGCTTCTTACTCATCCATGAAACCAGTCTACCACCAAGAAAGAATGCTCCACCGGTTGTGCTCTTCTGGTCGTCCACATTACCAGCTCAATCGGCATCTGTAAACACACTGAGATTGAAATCATTATTGTATGGATACCACAATCCATAGTCAATAGTTCCCTTCAGATATTTAAGAATTCACTTGACTGCTACTAAGTGGGATTCTCTTGGACTTTTCTGAAACCGTGCAGCAATGCCCACTACATATGCAATGTCCGGTCTGCTGTGTACTACATAGTGCAACTTACCAATCATTGATCGGTATTTCTTTTCATTTACCAATGCCGAGTCATCTTCTTTTGACAATTTACAACCGATCACCATTGGTGTACCAACCGGTTTGTAGTCTTCCATGCTAAAGGTCTTCAACACATCTTTGACATACTTGGACTGAGTGATAAAGATACCATCTTTCATTTGTTGATTATGTAGTCCAATGAAGAACTTAATCTCTCTAATAAGTGACAACTCAAATTTCTTCTTCATCTCATCTGCAAAATCATGACTCATCTTGTCATCTCCACCAAAGATTATGTCATCAACAAATACTTCACAGATCAGAATCTGATCTCCTTCTGACTTCAGATAGATATTGGTATCTTCACTTGTTCTTTCAAATCCAATCTTCACAAGATGGGAATGTAAACGTTCATACCATGCTCTAGGTGCCTGTTTCAATCCATACAAGGCTTTATGTAGCCTACACACCATGTCACTGTCTTCTGATAGGGCGAACCCATCTGGTTGCTCTATATACACCTCCTCTTCAAGTATTCCATTCAGGAATGCTGATTTTACATCCATCTGATATACTTTGAATCCCTTGAAGGCTACATATGCAAGAAGCATTCAAACTCCTTCCAATCTAGCTACTGGAGCAAAGGTTTCTCCATACTCTTCTCCTTCTTCTTGAGCATATCCCTTACACACCAATCTGGCTTTGTTTCTTACCATTGTTTCATCTTCATTCAGCTTGTTTCTGAAAAACCATTTGGTGCCAATAACATTTTTATGCTCAGGTCTAGGTACCATAGACCATGTACCATTCTTTTCTATCTAGTCAAGTTCCTCTTCCATAGCCTTGATCCAGTCTTCATCTTTATGTGCCTCTTTAAATGTTTTAGGCTCAAATTCAGAGATCATGCAAGAGTTTTCTCTGACCTTTCTTCTTGTAAGAATTCTTGCATCCTTATCTCCTATGATCTGCTTTGGATCATGATTCAACTTTACATACCTGGGAATGATCTTAGCTGTTTCCTCTTGCTTTTCCTCTTCATCCTCATCTTCATCAGCATTGACATCTACCGATGTAGGAGCACTGTTACTGGTACTAGGCTATTTTGCAACCGGTTCCAAGAAGGTTACAACCAGTTCATCTACCATTTGCTCATTGTCGGTTTTCTCAGGTTTCTCAAAGGTTTCATCAACTCCAATATTGATACTTTCAACAATTCTCTGAGTCCTATTGTTAAAACACTTGAGATCTTTGCTCTTGGTGGAATATCCTAGGAATATTCCCTCATCACATTTTGCATCAAACTTGCTCTGGTCTTCACTCCTCTTGATATAACACTTGCTACCAATCACTCTAAAGTAGCTTACTATAGGAGTCTTACCGGTCCAATACTCATAAGGTGTTTTATCCTTACCTTTCTTGATGAGTACCCGCTTCATAATGTAGACTGTAGTGCTCACTGCTTCTCTCCAAAAAGTGTGAGCAACCTTTCCTTGAATCAGCATTGTTCTGACTGCTTCAACTACAGTCCGGTTGTTCCTTTCTACTAGGCCATTCTGTTGTGGAGTTCGGGGGGTAGATAGTTGCCTCTTGATGCCATTCTCTTCACAGTATTTATTGAATTCTCTAGAGGCGAACTCACCTCCTTGATCGGTTC
Organism: Cryptomeria japonica; assembly: GCF_030272615.1. Taxonomy (NCBI): domain Eukaryota; kingdom Viridiplantae; phylum Streptophyta; class Pinopsida; order Cupressales; family Cupressaceae; genus Cryptomeria; species Cryptomeria japonica. Next base: position 110,097,350 of record NC_081413.1, on the reverse strand, counting down.
TAAGGCATTTGATTCTCTTACCACTATCTTTTTCAACCAATGCTCTGAAGGCTTTGAACTTTCCAAAAGCTTTAGACTTGTCTTTCAAGAATGTGACCCACATTATTCTTGAGAAATCATTAGTAAGAATCATAAAGTACCTATCTCCCTGAACACTCCCAGTTTTCATAGGACCACACAAATCAGTATGCACAAGATCAAGTAAATTATCTGATGTGAAAGATTTACCTTTGAAGGTTGAGGAAGACATTTTCCCCAGTTGACATTCTCCGTTGACATTCTCCACACATAGGATTCTCCGGTTTGTTCAGCATAGACAATCCTCTAATTGCCTTGATCTTACTGGCCTTCACAATGTTATCAAAATTTACATGGCAGAGTCTCCTATGCCATATCCAATTGTCATCATACTTAGCCATTAGACATTGGTTGATATTTGCATTTAACTAAAATAGGTTACCTTTGGTCTGCATACTGGTGGCCATCAGTTCACCACTCTTTCCTTGTATTTTGCATACTCCATCCTTGAATTCCAGAGTGAGTCCATTATCATTCAGCTAAGCAACACTCAGAAGGTTATGTCTGAGACCTTCTACCCAATACACATTACTAGCACTGCTTTTTCCATTTAAAGAGATGGACCCTTTTCTTTTTACCATACAAGGTGCATCATTACCAAATCGGACTACACCTCCATCACACTCTTCCAGAGATAGAAACTTTCTCCGGTCACCAGTCATGTGGTGAGAACAACCACTGTCAATAATCCATTCATTGGTATTGTCAAAGTAGGAGACAAGAGCCTTCTTGTCTGACACATCTTCCTTGATAGCTACAAATACTATGTCTTCACTTTCTTCATCTTCTGATTCATCATCAATGGCACCTTCATCAACTGCAACAAGACAGTTTCTCTTATTTCCTCCTTTGAACTTTTTGAACCTCTCTAATTTGTCCTTATTATCACCATTAGGACAGTTTACAACAATGTGTCCTATCCTATTGTAAGAAAAACATTTCAAAGGGATCTTACCTCTATATTTACCAGTTCCCTTAGGAAGTCTCTTGGCCAGAAGAGCTTCAAATTCCATTAGGATCTCCTCATCATCCATATCTCTGCTTTGTCTAGGTTCACAACTTGTACTAATTTATTTACCCTTTCTAGATAATGCAACGGATGCTTTAAAGGCTGAATCAGTCTTTTGAACATTGCCATCATAACTGTTTAGCTCATAAGCAGTCAACTTAGCAATGATAGAATCAAGGGACACCTTTGTCTTGTCAATAGATCTCAACTCCTGAATAGCGGCAACCCTTATTGCATAGACTGGTAATAAGGTTCTCAAAACTTTTCTAACAATGGTGGAATCATCCATTGTACCTCCTGCACTCTTGATGTCTCCAACAACAATTTTAATCCTCATCCCATATTGTTGAATGGTCTCTCCTTCAACCATTCGCATATCTTCAAACTTTCTTTTAAGGCTTTCTTCCTTAGCCTACTTCACATGCTTATCACCACCATAGATAGACTCCAGAGTATCTCATACATCTTTGGGAGTGTCTTTTCTTGAACATCAATAAACTCAACATCAGATAGGCTGCTAATAAGAGCTTCCATGACTTGTCCATTCTTCTGAATTTGTCTTCTTTGATCATCGATGAGAGTACCGATAGGGACAACATAAGTATTCTCAACATAGCTCCAGTGTTGAGCACCCATGTTTTTAATGTATATCTTCATTTTGTCCTTCCATATCTTAAAGTTATCTCTGTTAAACTTAGGACCCTCCCTCTTCATCATTAGAATAGGATCTTTTCCTCAAGCGGTTAAACTTACAACACAGAGGACCTGGAGGATGCTCTGATACCAATTGATGAATAATGATAAACAGTAACTACTCAACAGATACTGGGGGGGGGGGGTGAATCAGTATAGACAAAAATTCCTTAAACCATTTTGACTGCAAAGACTGAACTAACTAGTAAACAATATCACCAATCTAAAACAGGGTACTACTAGTAAAACACAGTATGACTGTGAAAGACATAAACCGGTAACACTTAGATCTTCACCATACCTAATATCTCCTTTCCACTTCACCCATATGCATAAACAAGTAATACATCATAAATATAAAGACCACTGTATCAACATGCATTACCACTTAACACAAAATACTAATCATCACATGAAAAAGCATCACACATGACACATTGATTTTTCACGTGGAAACCCAACTGGGAAAAACCACGGTGGGGATGAATACCCACAAGTTGTTCTTTGAACTCTTTTGAAGTCCACTCTATTAGGAGCCTAATCTGGTTAAGGACTCTATAATAGGTTCTGCTAGGAACCGATCCTGCTAGGGATCATCTGGTTAAGGGATGGCTAAATACTTGGTTAAAGGTTAGAACCTTTTTAAAGGTTACCTTGCAAGAGGATTTGAAGAACTCATTGATTTGAGTCACCATGTTAAAGGATTTACACAAAGCTTGTTAAAGCTACTCGGTTAAGGGATTTTCCAACTGCTGAAATGGTTAGAATTCAACAGGTAATACACTGATCTGATAACAACATTAAATGCCAAGGCAGATCCATTTTAGTTCCTTTGCTTCTACAATCACACTCTGCAGGTATCAACACACTTCTCCAATCTTGCAAGAATCAAGTATCACTTCACTTGGATACACACATAACATTTGCCAACAACTTCACAATGCAAATCATCATCGACCTTATAGGAAACAGATAGGCCGGTAGCATAAACCCTAAACTCTAAACATTTAGGTTATCAATACATTCGGTCCAATCTTGATCGTTCAAACACATTGCATTGAATAAAACAGTCTTGAACAGATCTCAAGACGTTCTTCATCGTTCGTTCTTTGCCACTTCTGGAAGCTGATAACCCATCACGTGCTCTCCACCATTTACTGTGACTTCACACATTTCCAAGGTAGATAGGATCAATCTTCTTCATGCAAGATCCTCAAGGAAATCCTTCACACGCACAAGGCTAATGTGGCAACATGATCTGATCTCCATTTCAATGCTAACTCATCATAGAATGTCATCGGTCGAATCACACAGACTTGGAATGCATCAACTGGAAACCCTGAAGCTAAGACTACCAACCGGTAGTCATACCAAATGAAACCCCTATACAAAACTTTCCATATACCGGTTCACATTCCAACATACCGGTTCACTTGAACAAACATACCACTTTACTTTTTCACATATACTGGTTCACATCATCACACCGGTTCTCTTGCCAGTTTGCTTACTTCAATATACCGGTTCATACTTCAGCATATTGACATCAATGACAACATACAATATCATCATGTCATCAAACTCTGCACATATGCGAACATGGAGATAAAAGAAAATTTATGTCCCTACAAGAATACAATGGCGATCAAGTCAAATTTGGAGATGACAAAGCATGTATGATCAAAGGTAGAGGTATTATTTCTTTGGATGGAAAGCATAATACTGATAATGTCTATTATGTAGAAGGTTTAAAGCATAATCTTTTGAGAGTTGGTCAATTGGTGGACATGGGTTTCCAACTTTAGTTTAAAGATAGAAAATGCAAGATCATTAACAAATTTGGTTTGGAGATTGCAACCGATATTCAGACTGGAGGTAATATTTTTCACTTGAACAGTGGTAATAAGACATGTTTGATTTCTCATATTGATGAGAGTTGGCTATGACATAAGAGGTTGTGTCATGTTAATTTTGATTGTATTGTTAAGATCAGTTCAACTTAGGCAGTTAGAGATATACCTAAGATTATGAAGCCTCATAATCCGGTATGCAAGGAATATCAATTGGGAAAGAAAGTTAGAACTTATTTTAAGAGCATACATGATAAATCTAATGATGTACTTGATTTGATTCACACTGACTAATGTGGTCCTGCAAGGACTAGAAGCTTTCAAGGTGATAGGTGTTTCATGTTGATTATTGATGACTATTCTAGAATGATGAGGGTGACTTTTCTAAGGGAGAAGTCTGAAGCCTTTGAGAAATTCAAGATCTTTAAAGAAAAGGTTGAAACAGAAACTGGATTGAAAATCAAATGTCTAAGATCATATCAAGACGGTGAGTTCACTTCTCATGAGTTTAACAGTTATTGTGAGACAAAGTAATTTGGAGACAATTATCTGCACCTCGGACTCCTCAGCAAAATGGAGTAGTAGAAAGAAAGAACAAAACCATTTTGGATGCAACAAGATCTATGTTGATGGAAGCTAAATTGCCTCACATCTACTGGAGAGAAGCAGTGAGTACAATAGTCTACACATTCAACAAAGTTCACATCAAAGGTGAAACCTGTAAGACCCCTTATGAATTATGGTTTGGACATACACCTATTGTTAAATATTTTAGAATTTTTGGAAGTAAATGCTATATCAAAAGGGATGATTCAATTGGGAAGTTTGATCCTAGATGTGATGAAGGGATATTTCTTGGTTATTCAATTAAAAAAAAAGCATATAGATGTTATAACAAAAGATTGTAGAAAATTGTGGAGAGCGCTAATGTGAAAGTGGATGAGCAATACATAAATCAATCTATATCATATGACAGGGAACCGATAGTGGAAATGATCATAACTGAACCGGAAATGCCTCAACCAGTATAGGAAATTGAGACAATTACACCGACACAATCAGAAAATTCAACTGTGACTAATGATCAGAGCAGTGAACCTGAAGTTCAGAAGACACCAAGGTATGTAAGATTAAATCATTCTGAAGATCAAATCATTGGAGATAGGAACAAGCGATTTATGACAAGAAGAAGACTCATAAATGAAGAGGTATGTCTTATTTCTCAAATTGAAGCGACATTTGTTATCGAAGCTTGTAAAAACAAACATTGGTTAAAGGCTATGGAAGATGAATTAGATTAGATAGAGAAGAATGAGACTTGGACTTTAGTTCCCAGCCTAAAAATAAGAATGTTATTGGAACTAAATGGATTTTTAGAAATAAACTGAATGAGGATGGTAAAGTTGTAAGAAACAAGGCTAGATTGGTTTGTAAAGGATATTCTCAAATGTAAAGAATTGATTATGGTGAGACATTTGCACTTGTAGCTAGAATTGAAGCTGTTAGACTATTTCTTGCCTATGCAGCTTATAAGAACTATAAGGTCTATCAAATGGATGTTAAATGTGCATTTTTGAATGGTGAACTTGAGGAAGAAGTAAACATTGAGCAACCTGATGGATTTTCACTGACAGATGATAAAGATATGGTTTGCAGATTGAAGAAAGCTTTATATGGATTGAAACAAGCTCCTAGAGCTTGGTATGCAAGGTTGGATAAATATCTTTTGAAGCTTGATTTTACTAAAGGCAGTGCTGATAGTAATTTATATTATAAGATCATTGATGATGATATTCTGATTATTGAAGTATTTGTTGATGATATCATTTTTGGAGGAGAAGATAAATTGTGCATGGAATTTTCTAATAATATGAAGAATGAATTTAAATGTCCATGATTGGTGAGATGATATTTTTCTTAGGTTTGCAGATTACTCAAACTGACAAAGGCATTTTTATCTATCAAACTAAGTATCTAAGGGAATCATTGAAGAAGGTATGGATAATTCCAAACCGGTAAGTACCCCTATGGTGACAAGTGAGAAATTATCTATCAAGGATACTTCTACACCGGTAAATCCAACAAGGTATAAGTCTATGATTGGTGGTCTGTTATATCTAACTCAGACTAGACTGGACATTATGAATGTAGTAAGTATTGTTTCAAGATATCAAAGTAATCCTAAAGAAAATCATGAATGTGCAGTAAAGAGGATATTCCGGTATTTGCAAGAAACAACAGAATATGGCTTATGGTATTCTAGAAATGATGATTTCACTTAATGTGCATTTACTGACTCGGATTGGGTAGAAGATACTAATGACAAGAAGAGCACATCTAGTGGAGCATTTTTTGTTGGAAAGAAATTGGTTTCTTGGATTAGGAAAAAATAGTCATGCATTTATTTATCTACTACAGAAGTTGAATATGTTGCAACAACAACTAATTGCACTCAAGTCTTGTGGATGAAGCAAATGTTGAGGGATATCAAGGTAAACTATAGTGAACCGATAGATATCTATTGTGATAACTCTGCAACTGTCTATGAATCCGGTATTTCACTCCAAGACTAAGCCTATATCAATAAAGTATAACTTTCTGAAGGACAAGGTAGAAGGAAAGGAAGTCAAATTGGTTTATGTGAACACTAAAGAGCATATTGCAGATATATTCACTAAACCACTATTTAAGGAATCATTTGAGTATGTGAGAGACAGGTTAGGGGTTTATGCCCCTCTGGTAGAGACTTGATTGGTGCAGTTTGTCATCAGTCGGGTATGCATTATCAAAGATACTATTCATTCTGGCACTGATGAGTGGTGCTACTACTCAGGGGGAGTAGTCAGCGTTGAGATTCAGAGGTTTATATTCTTGCTTTGATATTTTTGTCAGATTTTTAGCATTTATGTCAAAGGGGGAGAGATAGTGATGTGAAAAATAAATCCAGAACTTTACATAGATATTATTCACAGGGGGAGAGTTATTGATATTCAGGAGATTGTTGGTTGTCTTCCACAAGGGGGGACTTGTTTGGCATTTCTTGGTACTTAGATGTTTTTCACATCTAGTATTGTCATCAATGCCAAAGGGGGAGATTGTTGGCAATATGGATGAATTGATTATGTGTTGCATTGATGTTTTGTCATTGATGTCAACACTAGCTGTTATGGTTTTGGTTACCGGTAGAAGATCTTGTGTTACCGACATAAGAGACTATCACTTGGACACTTCCGACATTTTTGGATCAATGGAGTATGTTTGGTTTTATGTGTTACATTCTTCTAGATCATATTTTGGTCAGTTAGTATTGACTTGGTAATCAGATGCTATCATACACTCTTGCAAACCCTTACCAACATTGGTTTAAGGTTTAATCGACAGAGATTTCACTAAGAAATCTTGACAAGATGCATAAGTGGTGTCGTGCGGCTTCTAGATGGATTTGAGGATGCTGAAGATGTTCTTTAATCATGCCTCAACTGATTGAAGACATTGCTTTGGCGTGGTGGACCCAGAATAGGTCTGGTGGCTATCTAGGTTATGGATCGGTATCATGTTAATGTGTTCTCTACACGTTACTGGGATGATTTGTGAATTGGTTATTGTTTTATTTGGTCTTAAGCCGATAGGGCATATCATTGTAATGTGGATGTATGTAATGATCTTATTGTAATATCTTTTAGGTGGCCGACCTAATTGGTTTAGGCCTTAAGGTTGGTATAAAATGATGTAAGATCTCATTGTAGAAAATATGTTCATGGTCATGAAATGTAATATCATATGCAAAAGAGATTTGGTCGATCATAGGTGATCGAATTGGGATTAAGGAAGAGGTCAAAGGCCTTCGATATTAAGCTTAACCGGGACTGTAATCAGGCATGATAGATGCTATCTCTGATAGTTCATTATTTTGGATTGTTGTCTATTTATCTTGAGATGGTTATTACCTCTCTGTATTCAGTGAGACTCATTTGTAATGAGCAGTACACTCTAGGCAGTGTGCCTTCCTGCATGTGCAGGCCCCTCATTGTAGCACATACTTTCTGCAGAAGTATCATCTGACTGTGGGTAGGCTTCCCACCATGGTTTTTCCCTTTCCGGGTTTTCCATGTACAAATCATGGTGTTATGTGATATGGTTGCATTGTGTTGATTATCTGTTTCATTATTAAGTTTTATTGATTACTGGTATTTGTTTCTTCTATTATGGTACTTAATGTTTATGGGATCTAGTTAAAGGTTATTAAGTGGATTAATTGATATAATCTGTCAAAAACTGATTCACCCCCCCACTTAGTTGTTCACCGGTTATCCTAACAATTATAGCTTCATAAATTGCATCTTTATGCAATTTCTTGCTTATCTAGACCCTATTTTAGTGTTATTGGCCTTCTATGCCTGACATGCTTGATCCAACCCTATCTAGCATTTCAGTATGGCTTCTCCATCCAATTTTGGACCTCGTGTCCCAATTTGAGGCCACATTGGAGGGAGCATGGTGCCAACGGTGATCCGCTCCTGGGAGAGAGCCAATCAAGGCACCCTGCTCCCCCATGTTTGGCCCCAAACTTGAAACACTTAACGGTCATCTTTATTGAGCGAGAAATCTTTTCTTGTGTCGGCTTGCTATGAGCATTGAAATGTTTGGAAGAGGTATATAAGAAAAGTATCCTCCCTCATTTTGAGAGAGTGTAAATTAACTAGACGATATAGACATAAAAGGAGACAATTCGATTCAAGAGTAAGAGATCAATCATTAAGGCATTGAAGATTAGGTGTAATTTGCAAATCTATGCATTTGTGATGGCATCCATGATCTTCCATTTTTAAAAACAACTACATTCAATTCAACATCAACATCTTCATGAAAATTTTGCAATCAAGAAGGTTTATGAAGGTATAAAGATTCCATTTTTTGTTCTAGTCTCTACTACCTAACAACACTCTTTCAATTCAACCTCAATTTAATTCAATTTAAAGGTTAATTCCTAAAACTAAGGTTTGACTTAGGAAAACCCCTTTCTACTTGTTAGAACTGTTCTTGAAATCTCCTAAGGTTGGGTTTTTATTTTGATCCAGCCCTAGAATGCTTTTGTTTGAATCATATTGGCGGGTATTTAATTTTGAGTAGTGACTTGTTCTCCCAGTTATCCTCTCCTTACATTTGCTCATTAAGTGTTTTTGTTGTTCAATGACAGGCCCTGTGTCCTAATATTTTCTTTTCCATCGATAATTCTAAGGTCTTGAGTATCCTTTTCCTCTTGATTTAATGAGCCTTAGGTTTTGGGTTTCATCAACGTGACTTTCTAGGGATATGATTTAAGGAACATGATCTAAGTTGTTTTTAAGTAGGCCCTCGGTACGCATTGAGATTTTTTTAACTTGCCTTACCAAGATTTTGAGTCACTTGATATGGAAACTTTGTGGTGTTCGAAAAGGGAACTCGGGACTCGATGAGACCTTACCTCCCTTTTTACCAACTCCCGAGGGGTTTTATTTCTGCAAGATTTCAAAGGATTTTCAACTAGGATGCTCGGTGAGTTGTTTTGTAGCCCTGGCCAAGTTTTGAGTCTTGCCATGAAGCATAGACGAGAATGTACTCGAAGCTCAGTAAACCTTTTGTTTGTAATTCAACGAGTGTTTGAGGAAGAAGGTTGCACTGTGATATTTAAAGGCAACTCAACAATCGTTGAGTTGCTACCTTTCTTCTAAGCGAGTTTTTGAGTAAACGAGGACAAGGTGTTTTGTCAGCGGGCGAGTAGGATACAACATGTCAGCTCAGGATGCGCCAAGGTAGCCTAAGGGATTTTAGAGAGAATTCGAGGGATAATAATAAATTTGATGATAAGCAAGGTTGAAGGGTCAAAAGTAGTCCCCTCGGGTAAGGAGATTTAAATTTCGCTAGTGGTTGTTGATGGTTTATGATCAATGGATCAGATTCAAACTTGTGTCATGCCCGTTTGCGCCATCAAAATTCACATGAATAGCATTAATGGATGAAAAGATCGGAGAATAGAAATGGTTATTCATAATATTGATTCATTTCTAAAGCATGGAGTAGATTTTAAAGTAGAGACGAGAAAAGAGCTAAGGTTCCCACCAGGAGATTCAATTGCTTCCGTAATTTTTAACCAATTCACTTGAAGCCAGTAAGTTAATTTTCAGCATTCCCTAAAGTATTTCAAGTTCTTTCTAAAGAAAATGTAAGGTACTCAGTTATAACTTTAGGCTAGGATATCTATGACAATTTGACAAAAATATTCACGAAGAGAACTATGAGATTTCTACATCTTCAATGGTCTCATAATCAGGCGAACCAAAGGCAAAAAAGATAAAGAAAGAAAAGAACCTTCATGATGATTTAATTGCCTTGTTGCCTAGGTCTTCATGGAGGCCAAAAATTGGTGCCCGTGTTCCTAAATTGTCTGACAAACAAAGCAATTGTAGAGAAAGTTACTTTAAGGTTAGAGGGCACCATATTTTCAAATTTTTCTTCTTGAAATATGAATATGCTATTCCAGAATGTAACCCTTGGAAGTTAGGGCTTGCAAGGTTGGTTGTCCCAAATGTATTTGTTAACTTAGACCTAATTAAAACCTTGGCCAATTGCTATAATCCTGTTGGTAGATTTATTAGGTCTGTAAACAAAAGTTTGCTAAAAATCAACAGGGATAAGATATTGAAATTTTTGACATGCAAGATTGTAGGGATTGTACTACAAGGATTGATTTGGTGGGGTTAAAAGAAAGATATGAAGCTACTAAAGGTTTTTATAGAAGGAAATAGTTTCCTATTCATAGGCCAAGATACATAGGTAACCTACAACAGTTTACTAGAACAGAAAAGCCTCCCTATATGGTCGACCTATTTTATAGATACTTTGAGATGACATACTATGCAGTATGTCAAGTAATGCCAAAGGAGATGATGCTACTTACTTTTGATGTTCAAAGTGAAATTGATTATAAAGCATATGATTACCCTCAGTTTGTTGCAAATGCTATCCATGATGCATTAATAAAAATTCGGTAAGGTGGTGCCACTATAATCTTTAAGTGGTATTCTCTACTGATGCACATGTTATTTCAAGGACAAAAGTACAATGTGTGGGGATCTGAGCTTCATGTGAGGGTCTATGATTCTAACAATATTAAGAAGCCTATTTAGTTATGGAGTGCAATTTGGGATAGTGGGTGTGAATATTCTCAAGCACTCATATTTGAACAACACTTTGTTAAAAGGATTTATGTTGCATGTGGTGTGGAGCTCCCAAGACTGACAAAGCAAGTGATGAACTTCTTGAGGCCGAAAGGAAAGGAGTAGGAGCTCAAAGCTAGTATTGACCACAATTGGGCAGATTGGTACATGGCTGAGGATTGTACATATATGAGAGTTTATAGATTCAATGGGAAGCCTCATGTGTTGCCTTTTATTGTGCCAAATAGATTAGCAACTTTGGAAATTATTTGGCATATGTTTGTGTAGCGTCGTAAATTGTACACCCTTGCTAGGGTGGTACAATTCCACGCTTGGTTTAATGCCCGCCTTAGTGTGTTTTGCATCTTGCAAGTCTCATATCCTTTAAGTATTTAATTAATTAATTTAATTAAATTTAAATTCATATTTCACCTCTCCACATGTTATAAAGTTGGGCCCTTTATCCTAAGTGTACCCATTTTCCTTTTATTCCTCCAAGTAATCATTTAATCATAAACCCTACTTATGTCCCATTTTGATCTTTAAGGCCTGATTGTGCATATCAAAACACCTTGAAATTAGTTGTAACTTTAGGATCCGTTCTAATATCATCATATCTAACAACCTCAAAAATTTGGTGAAAAGTTGGTCAGACCATGTGCACTTTGCACACAATCCCCGACATTTTTCCCGAAATTTCGGGAGCATAATTCTATGATATTATAATTCTTAACCCCAAAATATTGGCAGGAAACTCAAATCCTAGGTCAGCCTAAAGATGAAATTAAGATCTAGGGTTTCATACATAAGATCTCTCTTTCTTCATTTGAAGGTTTAAGGAATTGAATCTAGAAAAAAGATTTTGGAGCGATTACAAGGACCCTTCTATGTAGTGAAAGAGAATATCTTTGGATTCTTAAACAAAATTCAACAACACCTATCAAGCATTCATCAAGCATTCTTTCATCAATTGGGGGCTATTGAAGATATGGAAAAACAATAGGAGATCACCGACTGAAGATTGGCTTGTAGCTCTCCCTTGGGGTTGGGTACGATTTCATGTTGTTTCTATGTCTTTGTATGAGCTTCATTACATAAATTTGATTTACATTCATGCTTTAGATCATTTTGAATCATTGATTTAGAGAATTTACTTTGTCAACTACAAGCAATTAGGGTTTATTCTTAGGGTTGCTCTAGATTGTTTACTCTCATCCTAGGATCTTGCACACACTATTTTTATTTACAAATTGGCTATTCATTGAGGTGGAAATCACCAAAATGGTGGTTTTACTAAGGTAAAACCCTAAATAGCCATCCAAAACCCTATTTTTCAGCTACAGTTGCAGGTTCGAATCTGAGCGTCGCTGGAAGTTTCAGGACTGACAAAGTGCAGAGGGACTGTTTCGAGGGCCAGAATTCACCAAAAACCCTTGGCACAGGGGTGTGGCACCTTGGTCATGTCTAGGACAAGGGCATGGCGCCCTGGTCCTCCATATTTTGAGCAAGGTGTGGTAGAGTAGTAGATTTCAGGTCTCAGTTTCTAGTTTCACAAGTACAGCTTCAGGCCTCAAAAATGAGGACAGTGGTGCAGCACCCTGGTCCCAGACATTTTTTCTCAGATTTATGACACAGGTGTACCTCTAAATTTGCCTCTTAATCTATACTTTTCAGCAGCATATCAGTTATTCTTAGTTATGCATCTTCAGATTAGGGTTGTTTATGCATACTTGTATTCTAGGTTGAATCATTCAAATCTGCACTCTTGCATCACTTCTTCCCCTCATTTGCAGCAAAGGAATAGAAACCCTAAGAGGTAATCCTTGGCTCTCTCCTCCTCACAAGAAGTAGTTGGAGTGTGTTACCTCCCTAGGCTCTTTTGTATTCCATAGTGTGTACATGAGAGTGGGATTAGGACTTGTTTGCTTAGTCTCACTTTTTCCCTTACACATTTTGGTGAACCCGACGTGAATCCACTTTCATTTTCATTGTATTGCATTTTTAGATCTAGATTTAGTATCTTTTTATTTTACGTTATAAATATAAAATTCCAAAAAAAATTGAAAAATTCAAGAAAAGAAAAAAAAAGGATTTCCTTTATTTTCTTGCATTGTGTGTTTGAATTTCATTCAATTTCCATTTCAAAATGTCATATTTTTATTTACAAGATGTTCATTCTTTTGATGATGTATGCAATTATGTTGATTGTGAGTTTAGTAAGGATGAATTAAATGAAGCTCTAGAAGAGTTTTTGAACCCTAAGCCTTCTAAACCCACATTTTGGCAAAAATTAATTAACCTTGTTACTATGCCATTTCGTGGTGATGAGAAAGATAAGTTGAATGATTCCTCTCATGGGTACATTCCTATCAACTCCTCCACTATATCTAGTGACATGATTGTTTACAACAATTCCCTTTACAAGGATATGTCTTTTTTTGAATCAAGAGATAAACCTTTCAACCGAGATGACCATGCTTTGTTGGATAATGCCCTTGATGACTTAATATCTTTGCCTAAATATTCAAACATAAACAATAAATCTAAAAGGCCATTCAACATGATAAATGTGAATGAACATAACAAGCCTCTTTTTTTGGTCCAATGTGCTTATCCTTCCTTGACATCATCTCTCCCTAATCAGCCTCTATTCACTGTTCAAGGTGGATATAGTCACGATTCGTTTAGTACTCCTAATAAACCTATCATTACTGTGCAAGGAAGAAAACCCACTAAGAGTCCTTATAGTTATGCTAAACAGTTAACTAAGTAGAGTCATCATGTATTTGCCCATACCTATAACACAATAAATAATAGGCAACCTAATCCTCCTCCAGTTATTCCAATTTTTCTTCGTGATCCTCAACCTATTCTTCCTCAATAACCTCATATCTCACAAAATCTTGGTAAGGAATATGATCTCATTGAACAACTTAAAGCTACTCCTACCAAGATATCCCTTTGGGATTTGATTCAAACTTCCTCAACCCATCATGGAATGTTACAAGATGCCTTGAAAACTTTGGATGTCCCATCCACAGTGACATCTAATAACATGGCTTCCTTCATTGATTCTATCACATCTCCTAAAGCTCAAATTGTGTTTACACAAGATGAGTTGCCTACTAGTGAGATCCAACATCAATATGATCCTTTAATGATTGTGGTTATCATAAATGATAGTGCAATAAGATGGACATTAGTGGACAATGGTTTTAGCCTTAATATTTGTAGCATTTGTTGGCCATTTGGAAGAATTGATTATGTGTTGCATTGATGTTTTGTCATTGATGCCAACACTAATTGTTTGGATGCTTTACCGATACCCTTCTGGTCCCAGTAGGTTGAGTAGTTTCTAATTGGTTTGGATCCGACATGATCCGGTATGATCCGGTATAGCTTGGTTATGGAATTGGCTTATTCATGATACTCATGTTCATATTCAGTAAGTTGGTTTTGGTCTTGTGATCAGATGCTATCATGTTTGCTTGGAATATTGGATTGTGGTTCCTGCGAGGGTTTCATCGGTAGAGCTTTTGATGAAGATATTTGATGATATGCATAAGTGGTGTTGGTGCATCTTCTTGTGGAAATTCAGGATGTTGTTGGTGATCATGTTAGATATTTGGCAGATGGAGATCATTGCTTTAGCGTGTGGACCTATATTGGGTCCCAGTTGATCTAGGTTATGGATTGACTTAATGTAACGTGTGGATTGGACCTCTTGATGTGTTTTTGGGATGTCTTATGTGTTGGATATTATTTGTTTGGACTAAGGCTGACATGTTTTGTAATTATGTAATTGCTTTATTGTCTGGTGGTCAACCTAATTGTTTATGGTCGAGGGTTTGTATATATATGATGTAAGATCTCATTGTAGATCATCATGGTATAAGATCATAGGTATAAGGTTAAGGAATGGGATATGTATTTGTAATGTGTGAATAATGTAATATCATTCAGGTAGAGTATTTGGACAATCATTGGAGATCTAATTGGGTTTATGTAAGAGGATTTAGTCCTCCGGTATAGAGCTTAACCAAAACTATACTCAGGCATAGGAGATGCTATCTTTGCAGTTCAAACACTTCTCCGGATTGTAGTCTGGATTTCTATGTAGTCAGTGAGACTCCTTTTGTGATGAGCATTGCACTCTAGGCTATTGGCCTTCATGCAAGTGCAGGCCCCTCAATTTTAATTCACATACTTACTGCAGAAGTATTATTTGACTGTGGGTAGGCTTCCCACTGTGGTTTTTCCCTTTACTGGGTTTTCCACGTATAAATCTTGGTGTCATGTGGATGGTATTTAATCTGTGATTATTTTTTATGCTTAATTGGTTTAACTGCTATTTTGGTATTAATATTTTGGGTTTTGGTATTAAATTTTTAATTGCTAATTATTCTTGTAATATGTGACAATTGATTCAACCCCCGCCCTCTCAGTGGTCTTCTGGTTATTTGAACTATCTAACAATTGGTATTAGAGATTTGTCCTCTCTGCATAAATCTTAACTGGTTGAGGAAGATCCTATGGCAACTAACAATTCAAGTTCATCTAGAGCTATCTTTCAGAGAGATATTCCTAGGCTTGATGGAACAAATTACACAGTATGAAACATTAGGATGGAGACTCATTTGAGATGTCTTGGGAAGGAGATTTGGGAGATCACATAGAATAGTGTTACACTTCATAATCCGGCATCTGGAAATCCTCCTCAGACAAACTTGGATAAGGAGCTTGAGAATGATTGTAGAGCAAGAGAAGTCCTCTTGTGTGCACTTTTTGATCAGCAAATAATGGGATTAACTGAAAAATCATCTGGAAAGGCTATATGGGATTTCTAAACTTGATGGTTACTGGGTGAGATATGAAAACCTGAAGATGGAAGAAGATGAAAGAATTACTACATTCATGGAAAGGGTAAATGAGATTCTTATGGGAATTCAATGTTGTGGTGGAACTCTGAGTGAAGATGAAATTGTTTCTAAAGTTCTGAGAGCCCTACCACTGGCTTACAAAATGAAGGCTACCACTATTAATGAGTTGAGAACAATGGCTAATACATCTATAAACATATATAACTTGGTTGGGAATTTATCTTCTTTTGAGATTGAAGAATTTGGACCCTCTGGAGATGTGAAAACTGAACATGCTTTTCATGCATCTGCATCTGCAACTGGTAAGCAAGATTGGAAAGCTTTATATGCAGATGAATTGGATGATATGAAAAGAGAAGATGATGAGTTTGAGAAACTTGAAGCACTATTTTCTAGAAGAGTACCTAAAGGTCTAATATGAAGTAAGTATGAATAAGATTGGTCATTTTGCATCTAGATGTCTTGAAAGGAATTCAAGATTTGAAGAAAGAGTTAGAAGATCTTTTAAGCCTAACCTTGGATATCAGAACAAGTATAAGTACAGGAAAAACATAGACAAATCATGCTACATAGTGGATGAGGAAGGCATTACTGATTCTGATGATGAACATGCAAAAGACTCTGCTAGTGGTTCTAGCAATGTAAAGGAATGGGTGTTCTTGGCTATCAAGGAAGATGTTTAGACACTAGAAGAGAATGTACCTTAAGAGAAGGCACTTGCTGCTAAAATTGAAGACAAGGATGAATGTGTAATTGACAGTGGTTGTTCACATCATATGACTCTAGATAAAGGGAAGTTTCTATCTTTGTAGGAATATGATGGTGGTCTGGTTAGATTTGGATATGACACAGCATGTATGATCAAATGAAAAGGAACTATATGATTGGATGGTAAGAACAATACTGATAATGTTTATTATGTTGAAGGTTTGAGGCATAATATTTTAAGTGTAGGACAATTGGTAGATAAGGGATTTCAATTATAGTTCAAGGATGGAAAATGCAAAATCATTAACAGATCAGGTTTGGAGATTGCAACTGGTACACATACAAAAGGTCATATATTTCATGTAAATTCTGGTGAGAAGACATGTTTGATTGCACAAATTGATGAGAGTTGTCTATGACATAAGAGGTTGTGTCATGTTAATTTTGATTGCATTGTAAAGATCAGTTCAACTAAGGCAGTTAGAGATAGACCTAAGATTGTGAAGCCCTATAATCTGGTATGTAAAGAATTTCAAATGGGTAAACAGGTCAGGACCTCTTTTAGGAGTATACAAGATAAATCTAATGATGTTCTTGATCTTATTCATACTAATTTGTGTGGCCCTGCTAGAGTTAAAAGTTTTCAAGGTGATAGATATTTCATGCTAATCATTGATTATTATTCTAGAATGGTGTGGGTTACTTTTCTAAGGGAAAAATATGAAGCATTTCAAAAGGTTAAAATATTTAAGGCTAAAGTGGAAACTAAGACAGGATTGAAGATTAAATGTTTGAGGTCAGATCATGGTGGAGAATTCACATCTGGTGAGTTTAATAACTTTTGTGAGAAGCATGGTATAAGGAAACAATTTTCTGCTCCCCGAAAACCTCAGCAGAATGGAGTTGTGGAAAGGAAGAACAAAACTATCTTGGATGTTGCTAGGATAATGATGATGGAAGCTAGTCTACCTCATATCTACTAGAGAGAAGCAGTGTGCACAACAGTTTATACATTCAACATAGTACATATCAAAGGAGAAACTGATAAGACACCTTATGAATTATGGTTTGGTAATACACCTACAGTTAAGTATTTCAGAATATTTGGTAGTAAATGTTATATTAGGAGAGATGATATCATTGAAAAATTTGATCCTAGATGTGATGAAGGCATATTTCTTGTTTATTCTAATAAAACCAAGGCATATAGATGTTATAAAAAGAGATTGCAGAGAATTGTGGAGAGTTCTAATGTCAAGGTGGATGAGTTGAATAGAGGTCAAATTAGAGTTTATGAGAATTAACCAATTGTGGAAATGATTTATTTGAACTGGTAGTACTTTTACCGAAATAGAGTGTTGAACCAGTTAATCCAACAGTATCAAAAAATTCTATAGTAACTGAAGAACTAGGAAGAGGAACAGAGAGCTAGAGGACTCCTAGGTATGTGAGATTGAATCATTCAAAAGATCAGATCATTGGGGATAAGAACAATGGAGTAATTAGAAGAAGAATGTTGGCAACTAATGAGGTATGTTTAATTTCACAAGTTGAACCGGTATCAGTAATTGAGGCATGTAAAGATGAATATTGGTTGAAAGCTATGGAAGAAGAATTAGATCAGATTGAGAAAAATAACACATGGACTTTGGTTCCCCGGCCTAAAAATAAGAATGTTATTGGAACTAAATGGGTTTTTAGGAATAAATTGAATGAGGATGGTCAAGTTGTAAGGAACAAGACTAGATTGGTTTGTAAAGGATATTCTCAGAAGGAAGGAATTGATTATGGTGAGACTTTTGCACCTGTAGCTAGGATTGAAGCTGTAATATTATTTCTTGCCTATGCTGCCCATAAAAACAACAAGGTTTATTAGATGGATGTTAAGTGTGCATTTTTTAATGGGGATCTTGATGAGGAAGTTTATATTAAGCAGCCTAATGGTTTTTCACTATTAGATGATACAAACATGGTTTGTAGGTTAAGGAGAGCTTTATATGGATTGAAACAAGCACCTAGAGCTTGGTATGCAAGGTTGGATAAATATCTTTTGAAGCTTGGTTTTACTAAGGGTAATGTTGACAGTAATTTATATTATCAGATCATTGATGATGATATACTGATTATTGAAGTATTTATTGATGACATTGTTTTTGGAGGTGAAGATAAGTTGTGCATGAAATTATCTAAAAATATGGAGAAAGAATTTGAAATGTCTATGATTGGGGAAATGATTTTTTTCTTAGGTTTGCAGATTACTCAGACTGGAAAAGGTATTTTCAACTGTCAAACTAAGTATTCTAGGGAATTGTTAAAGAAAATTGGTATGGGAGATTCTAAACCGGTAAGTACTCCTATGATTACAAATGAGAAATTGACAAGGAAAGATGTTTCTACACCGGTAAATCCTACAAGATACAAATCTATGATTGGAGGTTTGCTTTATTTGACTCAAACTAGACCTGACATAATGAATGTTGTTTGTATTGCATCTAGATTTCAAAGTGATCCTAGAGAAAATCATGAGAGTGCGGTGAAAAGGATTTTTAGATACTTGCGAGGTACATTAGAATATGATTTGTGGTACCCTAAGGATGATGACTTTATTTTATGTGCATATATAGATGTTGATTGAGCTAGAGATGTTGATGACCATAAAAGTACTTTCGGTGGAGCTTTCTTTCTTGGAAAGAAGTTTATTTCATGGATCAGCAAGAAACAATCATGTACTTCTTTATCTATTGCTGAAGCTGAGTATGTTGTTGCTTCTACTAACTGTACACAGATTTTATGGATGAAGCAAATGTTGAAGGATATCAAAGTGCATTGCACTGGACCGGTAGTTATTCACTGTGACAATGGTGTTGCTATTGACATATCAAAGAATCTGGTATTTCACTCTAAGACAAAGCACATATCTATCAAGTATAACTTTTTGAAGGAGAAGGTGGAAGAAAATAAAGTTAGACTAGTTTATGTGAACACTAAAGAGCAGATCGCAGATATTTTCACTAAACCTTTGCCTAAAGAACCATTTGAGTACCTGAGTGACAGGTTAGGGGTTTCTGCAAACTGATTGATTCTTTTTGGCATCAGTCTGGTATGCATTAATAAAGATATTTTTCATTCCGGCACTGATGTGGGGATGCTACTGCTCAGGGGGAGTAGTCAACTTTGTGATTCAATGGTGTTTGTTTTTGCTTTGATATTTTTTTCTTCAGATTTTTGGCATTGATGTCAAAGTGGGAGAGATATTGATGTGAAAAATAAAAAATTAAGGAGTTGTATACATTAGGAGGAGATATATGTGTAATTCGGAGCTTTACAAAGATATCACTCACTGGGGGTGATTGGTCTTTATTTCAGAACTTCATTTCTATATCTTTGAGTGGGAGATTGTTGGTTGTCTTCCATTGGGGAGACTTGTTTGGCATTTCTTGGTACTTAGATGTTTTTCACATCTAGTGTTTCCATCAATGCCAAAGGGGGAGATTGTTGGCCATTTGGAAGAATTGATTATGTGTTGCATTGATGTTTTATCATTGATGCCAACACTAGTTGTTTGGATGCTTTATCGACACCCTTTTGGTCCCGGTAGGTTGAGTAGTTTCTAGTTGGTTTGGATCTGGCATGATTCGGTATGATCCGGTATAGTTTGGTTATGGAATTGGCTTATTCATGATACTCATGTTCATATTCAGTAATTTGTTTTTGGTCTTGTGATCAGATGCTATCTTGTTTGCTTGGAAGATTGGCTTGTGGTTCTGGCGAGGGTTTCACTAACAAAGCTTTTGATGAAGATATTTGATGACATGCATAAGTGGTGTTGGTGCAGCTTCTGGTGGAAATTCAGGATGTTGTTGGTGATCATGTTCAAGACTTGGCAGATGGAGATCATTACTTTAGCGTGTAGACCTATATTGGGTCCCGGTTAATCTAGGTTATGGACTGACTTAATGTAACATGTGGATTGGACCTCTCGATGTGTTTCCCGGATGTCTTATGTGTTGGATATTATTTATTTGGTCTAAGGTTGACATATTTTTTAATTATGTAATTGGTTTATTATTTGGTACCCGACCTAATTGTTTATGGTCGAGGATTTATATATATGATGTAAGATCTCATTGTAGATCATCATGGTATAGGATCATAGGTATAAGGTCAAAGAATGGGATATGGATATGTAATGTGCGAATAATGTAATATCATTCAGGCGGAGGATTTGGACGATCATTGGAGATTGAATTGGGTTTATGTAAGAGGATTTAGTCCTCCGATATAGAGCTTAATTGAAACTATACTCAGGCATAGGAGATGTTATCTTTGCAGTTCAAACACTTCTCTGGATTGTAGTCTATATTTATATGTAGTTAGTGAGACTCCTTTTGTGTGAATAATGTAATATCATTCAGGCAAAAGATTTGGACGATCATTGGAGATAGAATTGGGTTTATGTAAGAGGATTTATTCCTCTGGTATAGAGCTTAACTGAAACTGTACTCAGGCATAGGAGATGTTATCTTTGCAGTTCAAACACTTCTCTGGATTGCAGTCTATATTTATATGTAGCTAGTGAGACTCCTTTTGTGATGAGAAGTGCGCTCTAGGATATTGGCCTTCCTGCAAGTGCAGGCCCCTCAATTGTAATTCAAATACTTACAATAGAAGTATTATCTGACTGTGGGTAGGCTTCCCACCGTGGTTTTTCCCTTTACTAGGTTTTCCATGTATAAATCTTGGTGTCATGTGGATGGTATTTATTCTATGATTATTGTTTATGCTTAATTGGTTTAACTATTATTCCGGTATTGATGTTTTGGGTTTCGGTATTAAATTTTTAATTGCTAATTGTTGTGGTGATCTGTGACAACTGATTCACGCCCCCCTCTCAGTTGTCTTCCAGTTATTTGAACTGTCTAACAACATTAACCTGCTGCATAAGATCAATGTTGATAAATCTCTTTTTAAGCCTGATTCTCTTACTATCTGGGGCTTGGATAATGTTGCTAAATCTTCACTAGGTATCATCACCTTGCCCATTAAGGTAGGTCTTGTTACTTTTCCCACTCCTATCCATGTCATGTCTGGAGATTTGACATATAACTTGTTATTAGGGATACCTTGGATTCATAGCATGGAAGTTGTCCCCTCCACATTGCATAGGCAAGTTAAATTCATTTACAACAATAAAACATATACCTTGATAAGTGACACAAATCTCCAAGCTTGTTTGCAAACATCAACATATAAATCCTCTTCAATTGGTTGTCACCCAACAATCTTAAATGATTCTTCTAAAGATTCTACTCCCACTATTGTGTTTGTTTCTTCAAATTCATCTCCTACTAATAATTCCTCAAGTGAACATAAAGTTCTTGAGGAAGAACCCTCCCAACTTGATTCTACCACTGAGGATGTCTTCTCTCCTAAAAAATATTCTTGCAGAAGATGACTGGGTATCCCTTGACTTTACTCTTATCTTTATAGGATAATATAGAATTCCCCCTAGAGAGCCCAAAGTTGAAAAGAAGAAAAAGAAGAAGAACCTAAAAAATAATCCAGTTTATCTGGGCCATTGAGTAATAACTTTGTGGTGGCTTCTCAGAATTTGTCTCCCTTGACTTCTAATCTAGAGGATTTTGATCCTTCACTTTATGAAAATCCTCCTTCTCTTTCGGAAATGGATAACCTCTATGGTCCTAGTTTTAAGATCTTAGCTAGGTGTGGATATAATGGTAATGGATGTGGTGCTCAAGAGAAAGGGATAAAGGTTCCCTTGAAAATAACTTCCATGACATGACATTCAAACTTGGCTATGATCCTTTTGAACATACGAAAGCTTCCAAGAGACCATCTATTAGTGTTAATGTCATCTATACTTCTCTCCCAATAAAATATCTAGAGTATATTGACTGTGACTCTTCTAGTATCTTTTCTTTGGATGTTTTTCCCACTGATGATTCCTTAGCCGAGTTCCTAGGAGTTTATGACAACCTTCCTCCTTATCATCATAATTGTGGTTTTCCCTATTGTTTAAGTGTAGAAGCCTACTTTGGAAAGAAAGAAGTAATGATGAGATAGCTAAAGAATTTCCTCAGGTGCAAGATACTCCTCAACAAATTAATCTCCTCATAAGTGATACCATTCATATAATGATGGATCCTTGTGTTGAAGACAAAATCATTAAGATAGGGAAATGTCTTGATGAAGAAGAACAAAGACAATATTATGAGTTGTTACATGAATTCCCTAAAATATTTGCTTGGATATATTCTGACATGCCTGGCATTGATCCTAAGATTGTCACTCATAACATTGTCTTAGTTCCTGATGCTAAACATGTGAAGAAAAATATTCGAAAGATGAACCCTAAAGTAGCATTACTTATTAAGGTTGAGATTGAAAAATTATTGGATGTCAGATTCATTCGTCCTATCAATTATTCCCCATGGATTTCAAACATTGTGGGAGTGGCTAAACCTGATAACAAATTTAGGATGTGTATGGATTTTTGAGATCTTAATAAAGCCTCTCTGAAGGATGATTTCCCTCTCCCGAATATCGATATGATAGTGGATTTTGTAGCAGGTCAAGCCTTATTATCCTTCATTGATGGTTTCTCAGTATATAATCAAATCTTTATTAATTCTCAAGATCAATTTAAAACTACTTTCACCCCCCCTTGGGGAATGTTTTGTTGGGTTATGATGCCTTTTGGATTGAAAAATGCAAGCACTATCTATCATCGTGCTATGACCCTTATCTTCCATGATTACATGCATAAGATCTTAGAAGATTACGTTGATGACATCTTAGCTAAATCCATCCTTCGAATAGATCATGTTAAGATCCTTCATCAAGTCTTTGAAAGAATTTGTAAGTACAACATGTGCTTGAATCCCCGAAAGTGTGTTTTTGGTGTGGATAATGGTAAACTATTAGGATTCATAGTTTCGCATTGTGGAATTGAGGTGGATACGAAAAACATAGATGCCATTTTTAATATGCCACCTACTAAAAATGTTTCCCAATTAAAAAAATTTACAAGGGAAGATCCAAGCTATTCATAAGTTTGTTTCTCAACTTACAGATCATACCTTTCCTTTTACTCAATTGCTTAAAAAGAATGTCACCTTTCAATGGAATGAGGATTATCATCAAGCATTTGAAGACTTAAAAACTTATTTGGCCAATCATCTTGTTCTTCAACCTGCTGACCCTTCTAAACCCTTTCTTCTATACACAACTGCTTCTCTTCATGCTCTTGCAACCTTATTAGCACAACGTGATAAGGATGGTAGAGAATGTTTAGTTTATTATATAAGTCGCACTCTGCTCGATTACGAAGTCCAATATTCTGCAATAGAAAGGCAATGTCTTGCTTTAGTCTTTGCAAGACAAAAATTAAGGCATTACCTTTTGAATGCTGAGGTCCATGTTATCATTAAATTTGACCCTCTCAAACACCTTTTTCTCTAAAACTGATCTTTCAAGATGCTTAGCCAAGTGGGTTATGATGTTGACCAATTTTGACCTCAAGTTTGTCTCACAGAAAGCAATATAGGGTCAAGCATTGACCGACCACTTAGTTGAGGCTCCCTCACCCTTCTCCCTACCTAACCTGAAGTCTTTCCCTAATGAATACATTTTCTCTATTGAGATTGATGATGTTTGAAAATTATATTTTGATGGCTCTAGGTGTTGTACAAGATTGGGGGAAGGGGTTGTCCTAATCTCTCCTAAAAAGAAACCTATCTCTTTATCATATCTTCTCAATTTCTTGTGTACTAATAACATTGTTGAATATGAACTCTTATAGCTCGACTTAAAGCAACCTTAGCACTAAATGTGAAACATCTACATATCTATGGAGATTCTCAATTAATCATAAGGCAAGTGACAAGAATCTATCAGGCTAAGCAAGATAAGCTATCACAATATAGAGATTTAGCTATATCCTTGTTGCAAAAGTTTGATTCTTATACCGTGGAACTTGTTCCTCAAAAATATAATCGACATGCTAATGCAATGGCATGTGTGGCCTCTCTTGTGTCTTTAGAGGACCCCTTGGTAGCTCTCAAGTTCATTATTCACAACCTCACTACCCCGGCTATTGCTGATAATCCTAGTGATGTGGTATATTGTTGCATTATAGATTCTGATGAGTGGTAATTGCATATCGTAAGGTATTTGAATAATGGTACCTTTCCTGACTCTATGAACAAGAATACTAGGGCTAGGATTCACAAGTTGGATGCTAGATACATTATCATTTCTAATGTTCTATATAGGAGGGGTTATAATGGTCTTCTCCTTAGATGCCTTAACAAAGTTGAAATCCCTGTTGCCCTTGAGGAAGCACATCCAGGTGCTTGTGGAGGGAATTTTGGAGGTAGATCTTTAGTTCAGATATTGCTCTGAATGGGATATTTTGGCAGATCATGGAAAGGATTCCTTTGCATTTGTTAAGAAATGTCATCAATGTCAGCAACATAGCAATTTGATCCATGCTCCTGCCCAAGAACTTCGATCTCAAGTGGCATCTTGACCCTTTTCCACATGGGGTTTGGATCTCATTGGTAAAATATCTCCTCCTTCATATCAAGGACATACTTTCATCATTACTGCAACTGATTACTTTACAAAGTGGATAAAGTAGTTCCTCTTCGATCCACTACCGCTGAAGTAATTTGTCAATTCATTTTAGAAAACATAATGTCCTGATTTGGAATACCTTCTGCTTTGGTTTCGGATAATGGAACGTCATTTAAAAATAAAGATGTGAAGAAGTTTCTTGAGAAATATCATATTCAACATAAATTTTCTATACCTTATCATCCTCAGTCAAATGGTCAAGCTGAGTCTTTAAATAGGATAATCTAACAAATCCTTTGTAAGACAGTGAACAAGCATGGTAAGGATTGGAATACTCAGCTGATCTACGCTCTTTGGGCTTACTGGACGAGCGTGCGCATTGCTACATGATGTACTCATTATAATCTTGTTTATGGTGTCGATGCCATTATGCCTTTGGAGTTGGAAATTCCATCTTTAAGAGTTTTCCTTAAGGGTATAATGGATGATGATTCATATAGAGAACAAAGGCTTCAACAACTTGAGATGCTCAAAGAATGTTGCATAAATGCTCTGGAGCATATTCAAGCATTTCATAAAACTTTACAACGAAGCTACAATGATAAAGTCATTCAACGTTCCTTCTCAGTAGGTGATTTGGTACTTTATGAGAACCAACACAATGTGAATGCCTTACCCAAGGAGAAAGGAAAATTCAGCCCTAATTGGCTTGGACCATACATTTTTGTCAAAGTCTATGGATTAGGTGCTTACAAGATAGTAGATGTGGAAGGTATGCCTCTCAAGGAACCCATAAATTCTATGCACCTTTGTAGATACTATGCCTAATTTCTCTATCTCTCTCCTTCTAGCTTATTCTCTCTCTCCATGTGTCTTTTTCTTCTTAAAAATTGGATAATATGTTAGCATATCTTCATTAAAGTATGTGGTATTAAATGATATTGTATTGTTTGGTCTACATTACTTCATTCTTGACAAGCATGTTTCTTCACTTTAGTGTTTGTGTTGGATTCATTTATATAAATTGTAATAGATTTACATTTGATATGTTCTAGCATTTTATACAATTTCTTATCTGTTAAGTAGGGTTATATCATGTTGTGTTTAATTAGAGTTAATTAAATCACATTAGTCATATAATTCTTAAGCTTAACACATTTTTCCTCCTACATCACCAAAGTAGCATTTAATTAAATACTTAGTTATTTAATTAAATTACACATATATCAATTTAATCATGAATCATTGAGGAACCAATCACATGAAAATCAAATTAGACATACATGTTCATTACCAAATATGTTACTTTTAATCAAAACAAAGCATACATTGTTTCGTGAATTAAAATAACATGTTTGAGACAAAATAGATCTATAAATGTCATAACATATATATAACTGTACATCATAAATATCATATCATGACAATCTCCTATCCATAGGACTAGTAGCTGGAGGATGCTGACTTGATGTCCCCTCCTGATCTGGTTGTGGAGGTGGTCCCATGGGTGTATATCATGATGTGGAGCATGAGTGACTTTGTGAGGATCTCCTACGATCCCTCTCCATCATGATCCTGCGATATATGGCTGCCTCTACCTGAGACGCTGCTAGATCTCACTCTGTCTGATATAGTATCTCTAACAGAGTACTCTCCCTCTCTCTCCAGACCTCCATCTCGACCCAAATGGGGGTGAATAGGTCCTCTTCTACCCGACACTTCCCTGTGGTCTATGCACTATCTATGAGGAGCTGGGAATGTGTGCGGTCGTGATGAGATCTGTCACTGCATTCTGGATAAGAGAGCGCCACTCCTGGGTGCCAACTACAGAGAAAAAAGGATATTTTCATCAGTAACATTATATATTATTAAAAATCAAATAGTAAGATGCATAAATTGAGAAATCATAAAATACTTTACCTGGATCTGCCTCTCGCCAATAGGGTCGGAGAAAGGGACCTCCTGTGACTGGGACTCGCTAGACTCTTTGTGCTCATAGTGTATCTGCACGATGGGCATAGGACGGTGGGGACTAGAATTAGGACCCCTTATAGGGTCCTTCTCCACTCACAATGGAATGCTTGGTGGATCTAGGGCTATGGTGTCATCCCCTAAGTGATGAGGAACTGCATCTAACTCAGCCTCCTTGCCCTCCTCGTCATCCTCCTTGTCCTATTCATCCTCTCCCTCCTCATCCTCCTCATCCTCTTCCTCCTCTTCCTCATCATCCTCTCCCTCCTCATCCCCCTCATCCTCTTCCTCCTCATCCTCTTCCTCTTCCTCTTCCTCCTCCTCCTCCTCTCTATCCTCCTCATCATCACCATCCTTCTCTCCCTCTCTTGCATTGCCAGCCTCTTGCTGCCCTGCATCATCATCCTGATCATCTGTGTGCTCCTCACCAGGATCCTCAAATATGTTAGGCTCCTCCTCATCACCTTTATGTCTCCATGGCCCAAGGTTCTCTCTAGGATAGTCTGTTGGAAAGATGGCTTCAAGGTATGTCCTACCTCACCATGTTATGTATCATCGGTGTGTTCCCACATCATCTCTATAATTGGTCATGATGTCTCGATCCAACCCATCTAAATCTATGATATCAATCTCATCACTAGTAGGCCTCGAATGGCTCCTGTCCTAGGAGTCACACGTGAGTGTCAGATATAGATAGGCATGTCTGTCGAAACACAGTACTCAAACTCAAACTATCACTGAACTTGTTCAAAGTAGAATGGGACCACAAGGTGGCTGTATCGCCCCTCTAGTAGATGGTTCCGTTCCATACAAAATAATTGCCTCTATATCCTTGCCCACATGAACATCCTAAGATATGGTCTCCATTTGATGGCCTCCATTGTCAATATGTCAAAACTCATCCTCCAATACAGAAAATCCCTAAACCACCACTCACGGGTAAGTGGATATGCAAATACTCTAGGATTCTCCTGAACTAAGTCAATGTGTACCCAAGCAGGTCTAATGCACGTAATGTGCTCAAATATCCACATTTTTAGCAGTGTGTAGGTCATTAGGCTACATCCCTGTCAAAACACATACTCTCCTAGGTCGTGGTAGAGGTGGGCTAACATGCTCCGCCCCCAGGAGAATACCCTCTGATGTCTCTCTATGTCACTAACTATGTAACTAAGACAACCATGCATATGTGTGACGCGCCCATTAGGGAACATGGCTAATGAAATGGTATCATTAGTTGTCTCACTAGCGAAATCTCACCGGTGGGATGTAGGAGTCAACTAATCATAATGCGACCCCTCATCTCACTGGACATCTCTCTCCTGATGTAGTAGACCTGCTCCCTCCTATAATTGGTAGTGGTGTGGTCGACTGTATCTCACTATCTCTCCCCTGATGGGAAGATGGAGAATGCAGTATACATCCTCAAGTGTGACTGTCATCTCCCCCACCGGTAGCAAAAATGTGGACCTATCCGCATCCCATCTCTCCCTCAGTTCCATCAGCATCGTCGGATGGAACTTGATGGTCAGCATGGTCATCACATACCACAACCCTAAAACGTGAAGCAACTCTCTATCCTCTGGTGAGAGCCACAGAATCTGACTCTGCAAGCTCCAGAAGGTGTGACCAACAGTATGCTCATGAATATAGGGAAGAATTTGCAAATTGAAAACATCAAATCATCAATAATCACTCAATCAATCATAATCATCTAACAGAAAGCATCATCATTCTATCCTAACTGTCTGACACCTGATTCCATGTAACCCTTGCCTGCTCTGAGCTAGGACTAGGGTGCCCTGGGAGGACCAGGGCGCCCCCTTGGGACCAGGGTGCCCAGGGTGGAATAGGGTGCTCTAGGGCCCGTGGGGCCTGAATATGGAACACATGCAGAATATAGGTGATGACATCATCAATTTTGAAAAACAATGCAATCAAGAAAGTCAAAGAAGAGTCAATAGAAAGGTTAACTCACCTAGTCAAGTGGTTCGTCAGTCAAAATGGCTCAGCACAAGATCTCCATCCGCGTAGGTCGCTCGGATCAATGTCAAGGCATGATGACTGATGTGTGTGCTCCTCTATAGTGAATAAAGCCGAAAGTCAAAAAGTGACAAATGAGAGTGTCACTTTCATATTTATGAGGTATGCACTTTTTCATTTTATGATTTTAAGTGAAAAACCCTAATTTTGCCCTTTTTACTCAATCTATCATAACTTGAGCTAGGGAGCTTTGATTTTTGTGCCGTCGGTGGCATTGGAATCATGTAATCTCTCCTTATTGCTCCATATTCATTCCATAAAGTGCTTGTAATTACAATATATCCTTCTTGTGAACATGTTTTCATCAAAGTCTTCATGACAATTCGCTTCAGTAAACATAATACCCTGTTTCACCTCACTAATAAGCAAGACGAAACAGGCAGGCATATAGCTACCTACGAATTTCATCACTTTCCTTAGTAAGCATTAGGTGATTTTGTGATCTAACATGTGGTTTTGTAGGGTGCGGTTCCTAATTGTGTACTACAGATGTCGCTGGGGGCTTTGTCCGACAACTTATGGATATATCCTTTTTCAAATGATGTTTACTTTTGATGTACTTTAGCTTTCATATACACGTAGTTTCATACGACCACTAAAGTAGGGGCTAAATGTAGCATAATAAATTATACACCCTTGCTAGGGTGGTACAATTCCATGGGTTTAGCACCCGCCTTAGTTTGTTTTGCATCTTGCATTTCTCATCTCCTTTAATTATTTAATTAATTAATTTAATTAAATTTAAATTCATATTTCACCTCTTCAGATGTTATAAAGTTGGGCACTTTACCCTAATTATGCCCCTTTTTCCTTTTATTCCTCCAAGTAATCATTTAATCATAAACCCTACTTATGTCCTATTTTGATCTTTAAGGCCTAATTTCACATATCAAAACACCTTGAAATTGGTTGTAACTTTGGGATCCATTCTAATATCATCATATCTAACGGCCCCGAAAATTTGGTGAAAAGTTGGTTGGACCATGTGCACTTTGCACATGGTCCCTGACATTTTTCCCAAAATTTTGGGAGCATAATTCTATGATATTATAATTCTTAACCCCAAAATATTGGTAGGAAATTCAAATCCTAGGTCGGCCTAAAGATGAAATTAAGATCTAGGGTTTCATACATAAGAGCTCTCTTTCTTTATTTGAAGGTATAGGGAATCGAATCTAGAAATTTTTTTTTGGAGCAATTACAAGGAGCCTTCTATGTAGAAAAAGAGAAGATTTTTGGTGTCTTCAACAACATTCAACAATACCTATCAAGAATTCATCAAGCATTCTTTCATCAATTGGGGGATTTTGAAGATATGGGAAAACAATAGGAGATCACTAACTGAAGATTGGCTTGTACCTCTCCCTTGGGGTTGGGTATGATTTCATGTTGTTTCTATGTCTTTGTATGAGCTTCAATACATCAATTTTATTTATATTCATGCTTTAGATCCTTTGAATCATTGATTTAGAGTATTTACTTTGTCAATTACGAGCAATTAGGGTTTACTCTTAGGGTTGCTCTAGATTGTTTACTCTCATCCTAGGATCTTGCACACACACAAGGTTCTTGCACACACTATTTTACTTTACAAATCATCTATTCGTTGAGGTGGAAATCACCAAAATGGGGCTTTGACTAAGGAAAAACCCTACATATCCACCCAAAACCCTTTTTTGCGGCTACAAGTGCAGGTTCAGATCCAAGCGTCGTTGGAAGTTTCAGGACCGATAGAGTGCACAGGGACTATTTCGACGGCCAGAATTCACCAAAAACCCTTGGGACAGGGGTGTGGCGCCCTAGTCCTCCCTATTTTTAGCAAGGATTGGTAGAGTAGCAGATTTAATATCTCAGTTTCCAGTTTCATAGGTATAACTTCAGGCCTGCAGAATCAGGACAGTGGCACAACACCCTAGTCCCAGATATTTTTGCTTAGATTTTTGACACGGGTGCACCTCTAAATTTTCCTCTTAATCTTTACTTTTTAGCAACATATCAGTTATTCTTAGTTTTGCATCTTCAAATTAGGGTTGTTTATGCATACTTGTATTCTAGGTTGAATCATTCAAAACTGCACTCTTGCATCACTTCTTCCCCTAATTTGTAGCAAAGGATTAGAAACCCTAAGAAGTAATCATTGGCTCTCTCTGTTGGCATATGTGCAGAGCTTGATGACATGATGATATTGTATGTTGTCATTGATGTCAATATGCTAAAGTATGAACTGGTATTTTGAATTAAGCAAACTGGCAAGAGAACCAGTATGATATTGTGAACCGGTATATGTGAAAAAATGAAGCGGTATGTTGGAATGAGAACCAGTATATGGGAAGTTTTGTATCGGGGTTTCATTTGGTGTGACTACCAGTTGATAGTCTCAACTTCAGGGTTTCCGGTTGATGCATTCCAAGCCTGTGTGATTCAACCGATGACATCTTGTGATGTGTTAGCATTGTAACGAAGATCAGATCATGTTGCCATGTCAGCCTTGTGTGTGTGAAGGATTCCCTTGAGGATCTTGCATGGAGATTGATCCTATATACCTCGGGAATGTGTGAAGTCTCTGAAAATGATGGAGAGTGTGTGATGAGTTATCAACTTCCTGAAGCAACAAAGAATGAACGCTGGAGAACATCTTGAGATCTGTTCGAGATTGTTGTATTCAATGCAGTATGGTTAACAGTAAGGATTGAACTGATTGAATTGTTAAACCTAAATGTTTAGTGTTTAGGGTTTATGCTACCGACCTATCTGTCTCCTATAAGGTCGATGATGTTTTTCACTTTGAAGTTGTTGGCAAATGTTATGGGTGTATCCAAGTGAAGAGATACTTGATTCTTGCCCAACCGGAGAAGTGTGTTTATACCTACAGAGTGTGATTACAGAAGCAAAGGAGCTAAAGTGGATTTGCCTTGGCATTGAGTGTTGTTATCAGATTAGTGTATTACTTGTTGACTTCTAGCCATTTCAGTAGTTGGAAAATCCCTTAATCAGGTAGCTTTAACAGGCTTTTGTGTAAATCCTTTAACAAGGTGACTCAATTCAATGAGTTCTTCAAATCCTCTTGCGAGGTAACCTCTAGTAGGGTTCTAACCTTTAACCGGGTATTTAGCCATCCCTTAACTGGGTAATCCCTGGTAGGATCGGTTCCTAGCAGAACCTATTGTAAAAGTCTTTAACCAGACTAGGCTCCTAACAGAGCGAACTTCAAAAGAGTTCAAAGAAAAGCTTGTGGGTATTCATCCCCACCGTGGTTTTTCCCAGTTGGGTTTCCATGTAAAAAATCAGTGTGTCATGTGTGATGCTTTTCGTGTGATGCTTTAATATTCTCTATCAAGTGGTAAAGCATGTTGAACCGATAGTCATTATATTTATGATGATGTATTACTTGTTTATGCATACAGGTAAGTGGAAATGAGATATTAGATTGTATGGAGATCTAAGTGTTTACCAGTTTATGTCTTTCATACTCTCACTGTGTTTTATCGGTAGTGCCTTGATTCAGACCGGTGTTACTATTTACCATCTAAGTGCAGTCTTTGCAGTTAAACTAGTTTAGGGAAAGTTTTTTCCTGTACTTATTCACCCCCCCCCTCTTAGTATCGGTTTGGTACTAACTATTCATCATTATTCATCAATTGGTATCAGAACATCTTCCAGATCCTCTGTGTTGGAAGCTTAACTGCTTGAGAAAAAGATCCTACTCTAATGATGAAGAGGAAAGGTCCAAATTTCAACAAAGATAACTTTAAGATATGGAAGGATGGAATGAAGATCTACATCAGAAGCATGGGTGCTCAACACTGGATCTATGTTGAGAATACTTATGTTATTCCTACTGGTACTCTCACCGATGATCAAAAAAGAGAGATTCAGCAGAATGGGAAAGTCATGGAAGCCCTAATCAGCAGTCTATTTGACATTGAGTTTATTGATGTTCAGGATAAAGATAATCTTAAAGAAGTATGGGATGCTCTGGAGAATATCTTTGGCGGTGATGAGCATGTGAAACAAGCTAAGGAAGAGAGCCTTAGGGGAAAGTTTGAAGAAATGTGGATGGTTGAAGGAGAGACCATTCAATAATATGGAATAAGATTCAAAACTATTGTTGGAGACATCAAGAGTGCAAGAGGTAAAATAAATGATTCCACTATTGTTAGCAAAGTCTTGAGATCCTTATTACCGGTCTATGCAATAAGGGTTGCTGCTATTCAGGAGTTGAGGTCTATAGACAAGACAAAGGTATCCCTAGACTCCATCATTGCTAAGTTGACCGCATATGAGCTAAATAATTATGATGGCAATATTCAGAAGACTGAATCAACCTTTAGAGCATCTGCTGCACCATCTAGAAAGGGAAATGAATCTAGTACTAGTTGTGAACCAAGACAAAGAAGAGAAATGGCTGATGAGGAGATCCTAATGGAATTTGAAGCTCTTCTTGCTAAGAGACTGCTTAAGGGAACTGGTAAATATAGAGGTAAGATTCCTTTGAAATGCTTTTCTTACAATAGGATAGGACACATTGTTGTAAACTATCCTAATGGTGACAATAAGGACAAACTGGAGAAGTTCAAGAAGTTCAAAGCAGGAAACAAGAGAAACTATTTTGTAGCAGTTGATGAAGGTGTTACTGATGAGGAACCAGAAGATGAAGAAAGTGAAGACATTGTGTTTGTATCAGTTAAAGAAGATGTGTCTAACAAGAAGGCTCTTGTCTCCCACTTTGATAATTCCAATGAGTGGATTATTGACCATGGTTGTTCTCATCACATGACTGGTGACCGTAGTAAGTTTCTATCTTTGGAAGAGTATGATGGTGGTGTGGTCCGATTTGGTAATGATGCACCATGTATGGTAAAAGGCAAAGGGTCCATCTCTTTAAATGGAAAAAGTAGTGCTAGTAATATATATTGGGTAGAAGGTCTCAGGCACAACCTTTTGAGTGTTGCCCAATTGAATGATAATGGACTCACTCTGGAATTCAAAGATGGAGTGTGCAAAATAAAATGAAAGAGTGGTGAACTAATGGCCACTGGTATGTAGACCAGAGGTGACTTATTTCAGCTGAATGCAAATATCAGTACATGTCTAATGACTAAGTTTGCGGATAGTTGGATATGACATAGGAGACTCTGCCATGTAAACTTTGATAATATTGTGAAGGCCAGTAACATCAAGGTAGTTAGAAGTTTGCATGTGTTGAGAAAACCGAAGAATCCTTTGTGCAGAGAGTGTCAACTGGGGAAAATGTCTTCCTCAACCTTCAAGGGTAAATCTTTCACTGCAGACAATTTAATTGATCTTGTGCATACCGATCTGTGTGGTCCTATGAAAAATAGGAGTGTAAAGGGAGATAGGTACTTTATGATTCTCACTGATGACTGCTCAAGAATGATGTGGGTCACATTCTTGAAAGATAAGTCTGAAGCTTTTGGAAAGTTTAAATCTTTTAGAGCACTAGTCGAAAAGGAAAGTGGGAAGAGGATTAAGTGCCTAAGAACTGATCAAGGAGGAGAATTCACTTCTGATGAATTCAACAAGTACTGTGAAGAGAATGACATCAAGAGGCAACTATCTACTCCTTGGACTCCACAGCAGAATGGCCTAGCAGAGAGGAACAACCGGATTGTAGTTGAAGTAGCCAGAACGATGCTGATTCAAGGGAAGGTTGCTCACACCTTCTAGAGAGAAGCAGTGATCACTGCAGTCTACACTATGAACCAGGTACTCATCAAGAAAGGTAAGGATAAAACACCTTATGATTATTGGACCAGTAAGACTCCTATAGTAAGCTACTTTAGAGTGTTTGGTAGCAAATTTTATATCAAGAGGAGTGAACATCAAAGCAAGTTTCATGCAAAATGTGATGAGGGAATATTCCCAGGATATTCCACCAATAGTAAAGCTCTTAAGTGTTTCAACAATAGGACTCAAAGAATTGTTGAAAGTATTAATGTCAGAATTGATGAAACCTCTGAGAAACCCAAGGAAACCAGCAATGAGCGAGTGGTAGATAAACCGGTTGTAACCTTTTGGGAACTGATTGCAAAACAACCTAGTACCAATAACAATGCTTCTACACTAGTAGATGGTGATGCTGATGCTGATGAAGATGAGGATGAAGAATAAAAGCAAGAGGAAACAGCTAAGATCATTCCTAGGTATGTAAAGCCGAATAATGATCCAAAGCATATCATAGGAGATAAGGATGCAGGAATTCTTACAAGAAGAAAGGTCAGAGAAAATTCTTGCATGATATCTAAATTTGAGCCTAAAATTTTTAAAGAGGCACCTAAAAATGAAGACTGGATCAAGGCAATGGAAGAGGAACTTGACCAGATAAAAAAAATGGTACATGGTCTTTGGTACCCAGACCTGAGTATAAAAATGTCATTGGCACCAAATGGGTCTTCAGAAATAAGTTAAATGAAGATGGAACAGTGGTAAGAAACAAAGCCAGACTGGTGTGTAAGGGATATGCTCAAGAACAAGGAGAAGACTATGGAGAAACCTTTGCTCTAGTAGCTAGATTGGAAGGAGTTCGTATGCTTCTTGCATATGTAGCCTTCAAGGGATTCAAAGTATATCAAATGGATGTAAAATTTGCATTTCTGAATGGAATACTTGAAGAGGAGGTATATATAGAGCAACCAGATGGTTTTGCCCTATCAGAAGATAGTGACATGGTGTGTAGGCTACATAAAGCCTTGTATGGATTGAAGCAAGCACCTAGAGCATGATATGAACGCTTACACTCCCATCTTGTAAAGATTAGATTTAAAAGAACAAGTGAAGATAGCAATATCTATTTGAAGTCAGAAGGAGATTACATTCTGATCTGTGAAGTATTTTTTGATGACATAATTTTTGGTGGAGATGACAAGATGACTCATGATTTTGCAGATGAGATGAATAAGGAATTTGAGATGTTACTTATAGGGGAGATTAAGTTCTTCATTGGACTATAGATTCAACAAATGAAAGATGGTATCTTTATCACCTAGTTTAGGTATGTCAAAGAAGTGTTGAAGACCTTTGGCATGGAAGACAGCAAACCAGTTGGTACACCAATGGTGATTGGTTGTAAATTATCAAAAGAGGATGACTCGACGTTGGTGAATGAGAAGGAATACTGATCAATGATTGGTAAGCTCCACTATGTAGTACATAGCAGACCGAACATTGCACATGCAGTAGGCATTACTGTACGTTTCCAAAAAAATCCAAGAGAATCCCACTTGGTAGCAGTCAAGCGAATTCTTAGATATCTAAAGGGAACTATTGACTATGGATTATGGTATCCATATAGTAATGATTTCAACCTGAAAGTGTTTATAGATGCTGATTGGGCTGGCAATGTGGATGATTGGAAGAGCACAACCAGTGGTGCATTCTTTCTTGGTGGTAGACTGGTCTCATGGATGAGTAAGAAGCAGAGTTGTATCTCTCAGTCTACAGCAGAACTAGAATATGTTGCAGCATTTATGAATTGCACCCAAACAATTTGGATGAAGCATGTATTAAGTGGCTTCAAAGTTCTTGTATATGAATGGGTAAGTATATTTTTTGACAACACAAGTGCAATTAATATTTCCAAGAATCCAATTTTACATGCTAGAACCAAGCACTTCGAGCTCAAGTATCATTTCTTGAGGGAGAAGGTTCACAAAGAAGTTTTATTGGAAAATGTTTCCAGTAAGGAGCAGTTAGCAGACATATTCACCAAGCCTCTACCGAAGGCTACATTTACCTATTTAAGAGGTGAATTAGGGGTGCTGCCCTTTCAAGAGGTGAACTAAAGGTGTGTGCTCCACATCAGTTAGGTATTGCATTGATAAATATTTTTCAGGATTGGTGTGTTGAAAGATGCTACTCCTTAGGGGGAGCAGCATAGTGGAACATAGTTGTTTGTGCCTCCACTTTGGCATTGTTGTCAAAGGGGGAGAAGATGTGAAGCAGAGAGATATCTTTGTATATTGCCATCAATGCCAAAGGGGGAGATTGTTGGCATATGTGTAGAGCTTGATGACATGATGATATTGTATGTTGTTATTGATGTTAATATGCTGAAGTATGAACTAGTATATTGAAGTAAGCAAACTGGCAAGAGAACCAGTATGATATTGTGAACCGGTATATGTGAAAAAGTGAAGCGGTATGTTGGAATGAGAACCATTATATGGGAAGTTTTGTATTGGGGTTTCATTTGGCATGACTATCGGTTGGTAGTCTCAACTTCAGGGTTTCTGGTTGATGCATTCCAAGCCTGTGTGATTCAACTGATGACATCTTGTGATGTGTTAGCATTGTAATGAAGATTAGATCATGTTACCATGTCAGCCTTGTGTGCGTGAAGGATTCCCTTGAGGATCTTGCATGGAGATTGATCTTATCTACCTCGGGAATGTGTGAAGTCTCTACAAACGGTGGAGAGTGCATGATGAGTTATCAACTTCATGAAGCGGCAAAGAATGAACGTTGGAGAACGTCTTAAGATCTGTTCGAGATTGTTGTATTCAATGCAGTATGGTTAATAGTCATGATTGAACTGATTGAATTGTTAAACCTAAATGTTTAGGGTTTAGGGTTTATGCTACCGACCTATCTGTCTCCTATAAGGTCGATGATGTTTTTCACTTTGAAGTTGTTGGCAAATATTATGTGTGTATCCAAGTGAAGAGATACTTGATTCTTGCCAGACCGAAGAAGTGTGCTGATACCTACAGAGTGTGATTGCAGAAGCAAAGGAGATAAAGTGGATCTGCCTTGGCATTGAGTGTTGTTATCAAATCAGTGTATTACTTGTTGACTTCTAACCATTTCAGCAGTTGTAAAATCCCTTAATCAGGTAGCTTTAACAAGTTTTTATGTAAATTCTTTAACAAGGTGACTCAATTTAATGAGTTCTTCAAATCCTCTTGCGAGGTAACCTCTAACAGGGTTCTAACCTTTAATCAGGTATTTAGCCATCCCTTAACCAGGTGATCCCTAGCAGGATCCATTCCTAGCAGAACCCATTATAAAAGTCTTTAACCAGACTAGGCTCCTAACAAAGCGGACTTCAAAAGAGTTCAAAGAACAACTTGTGGGTATTCATCCCCACCGTGGTTTTTCCTAGTTGGGTTTCCACATGAAAAATCAGTGTGTCACATGTGATGCTTTTCAAGTGATGCTTTAATATTCTCTATCAAGTGGTAAAGCATGTTGAACCGGCAGTCATTATAATTCTGATGATATATTACTTGTTTATTCATACGGGTGAAGTGGAAATGAGATATTAGATTGTGTGGAGATGTAAGTGTTTACCGGTTTATGTCTTTCATACTCTCACTATGTTTAACCGATAGTACCCTGATTCAGACCAGTGTTACTGTTTACCATCTAAGTGCAGTCTTTGTAGTTAAACTAGTTCAGGGAAAGTTTTTGTCTGTACTGATTCACCCCCCCCTCTCAGTACTGGTTTGGTACTAATTGTTCATCATTATTCATCACTCTCTTCCTCACAAGAAGTAGCCAAAGTGTGTTAGCTCCCTAGGCTCTTTTGTATTCCAAAGTGTGTACATGAGTGTGAGATTAGGACTTGTTTGCTTAGTCTCACCTTTTCCCTTACATAGTTTGAAGCTTCTACTCCCTTTAGGGAACAATCAAAGGGGTCTTTCTTGACTATGTATTTGGAAATTGATGACTACATGATAAACACTGTGAAAGGATATGAGCAAGTTGTGGAACTATTAAAATCTTTCCACCTGCCGGTAGGATTAATAGAAAGACTATTTGACCTGGAGGGATATTATTCTTGTACCAAGAGAGTTGTCATGTTAGGAAAATGTGAGTATGAGTTTTTGTTGAAGGAGGAACTAATGAGGAATGACCAATCTTATGAAGATGTGCAAGCAAGAAGGTCATCTTATTTCAAAGTGCAAAAAATTGAAAGCAGAAAGAGGTTAGAAGATCCATCTTACCAAGACATATTTCCAGAAGCACTTGATAGAGTCACGAGGATGGAGAGGTTCATTCAAAATGCCCCTACTATTTTGGCTAGCTTGTCCACTCCACTTCCATCCCCAAGTCGATTGACATTTGCATTAGGAGGACCAGTGGTTGCCCCACCATTAGCACAAATTCAATGTTGCAATGTCACAAAGGATTGATGAAAGGGTAGAACAAGAAGAAGAAGAACTGGATCAAGAAATAAGAATACAACCTTATATCTCACCCATTGAGAAAAATGATGACATTGTTGAGATTAGTAGCTATTTGACTGAAGATGTAAGGAGGAAGGCTTCTGAATCTTTTCTATTTCATGATGCATTTATACATTCCAAGGAATTCAAATTATTTTTATATAAATGGAAGGGATGAAAATTGATTGGTAAACAAGTTGACATCCCCAATGACCAGCGTGAAGAGTATAACAAAAATTTCTATGCTAGTGTGAAAGAGGAATTTGAGAATATGACACCTAAGAAGGGAAGAAGATTGTTAAAGGAAGCTAGTTTTTTGGTAATTCCAAGAATGGATATTTCATCTTACATTATCTTGGATAATTAAGGAGAAGCCAGAAGTTTGATTGTACCATCATTGATGAAGGACCTAATAATTTATGTTTTGGATAAGAGTTTAGGCCTTCAGATCAAACTTTATCAATGTGGTACCTGTATCCAAAAGGGAAGAGGCCAGCAACAATCACTGACCCACAACAGGTTTTGGGCCAATTTATGGTTTACAGACTTAAAGATGTTTCTACTACCGAGGTAGAAAAATTAAATGTAAACACAACTCTTTTCAAAAAGGCAAAGGTTGAGGAGAAAAAGGAGATGATTGCCCAACTTATTAAGGAGAATAATGACTTGAGAGAAGCATTAGGAGTGTCTCTAGGAAAAAGTCTTTTGTTGTAAGCAGAAGCTACAACTTCAAAATTACAAATAGATCTTATATTCAAGAGGAATAAAAGAGAAGAAGCATATAGGAAATTGGTCAAGTTGCAACAAGAAGTTGTATCCCTGGAAAGAGATCTCAACATGAAAAAGTTTATGCTGGCACATAATCTTATTAGGTGTAAATTGAAAAAAATGCTTCCATTTTTGCAAGTCATGTGGACCAGACATCAAGAGATACTTCAGTTTACTCCAAGACAACAAGTAGTGGAAATCCATCTAAAGCTTACAATAAAATATTTATCCAAGAAACAACAATTTTCACAAGTTTTTTGAGTCTATCGATGATGAAGATAAGGGTCCATGGGCAGATATATTGAGAAAATTGGAACCTGAAATATCCAAAGCTGATGGACTACTAAGTAGGCATCATAAGTTTCATGAATGGATAGCCTAGGCTCTACGTAGGTTCACTCAATTCAAGGGTTATAGTTGATGGATAATGATAATGGAGAATACAAAACAAAGAAGGAATGGAGGATGGAGAATAGGAAACATATTTTCCACAACATAATTGATAAGGTTATAGTTGATGCAGACAAGTTAGAAGAAAATCTGCAGATGCAACTAAGTGGTTTATACTGGCTAGAATTCAATATCAGAATTATGAATAGATGCAATGCTTCTTTAGTAAGCTCGGTGTATAGTGCTCACTTGGATGTTTGTCATCGGTTCTTGATTAGAGAAAAATAATTTATGGATGAGGTAAATCTTCAATGCTATTTTGTTTTTTATACACCTCACCCTCATGTGACTCACTGGTGTCATCTCAGCATCACCTTTGTCTTCTTTTCTGACTTAGCAAAAGTGTAACAACTGGAGAAAGCGGTTCCATTGGAATCATAATCTATTGTGGATGGAATGGTTTCTTGTTTTATATGCTTTTTGTTTTGTGTGATGTCCTTGGCATATTCTTCCATGTTGAAATCAAATTTTGACAAGTGGCAGGTGGACCTAAAGCTTTGTTGCTCCCTTGGTTTTATAAAAGGGAATTCAAGGTTGTCTACAAAAGGTTGCTATTGAAATGTGTTGTTCATAAACTTAGTGATAATATAGAATGCTCTTTATGTACTGAGTTCAGATAGAGTACTTTTTGGTAAGTTGTATTGTTGAAGATATTACCACAAATTGTCTCATATTTTATTTTATTTTAGCTACATGATTTCATTTATTGAGGATAAATGGGATTGTCTTTATGAGATTCTCATAAATGTGTGATACATTAGTTGGGTTTTCTTCAAGTAAGAAATTAAACACTATGTGTTACAATGGCTTAGGGATAATTAAGTAATCTAATGGTATTGTTAAGGTTTACCCGCCTAGGTTTTGTAGAGCCCAAAGAGTAGGAGAATTGCTTGTC
Organism: Cryptomeria japonica; assembly: GCF_030272615.1. Classification (NCBI taxonomy): domain Eukaryota; kingdom Viridiplantae; phylum Streptophyta; class Pinopsida; order Cupressales; family Cupressaceae; genus Cryptomeria; species Cryptomeria japonica. The sequence goes on along the minus strand of NC_081413.1, from coordinate 110,056,024 downwards.
TCATTGGTAATTCTTGTCAATTGGCCAATGATCTCAGATTTCTAGTGATAGAAGAAGGCTAATTCTTAGGTAAATATGAGATTTAAATTGGAAGAACTAATACTACCCAACATTTTCTCTCTTTTATGTATGCAAAAGATGATGGACCTACTAAAATAGGTACAAAGCAAGCAGGAGGAGAGCTAAAGTATGCAATTCATCGAAGCTCAAATTGTCGGGAGCGGGCTGAGCAGGGAACCTTAGTCCTAGGAGCAAGTCAAGTTGGGCACCTTTCTCCCTCCATTTTTGCTTGAAATTCATACTGTAGGTCAGTTATAGTATGCTCTGTTAGATCTTTTTTCTAGAATTGGTTTGCTAGTTTGTTGACTTCTTGTGCATGCTCAAAACTATTATTAAAACCTATTTGGACCTACTTCTTTCATTCCTCATTTACAATTTACATATTCATATTCCCCCTACAACAAAGGACCATTGCATCCACTTTGTGCTTAAACTATCTTGAGCCTAGTGGATCATTCTCCTTCCAATGTAACCCGATGGACATGAAATAGATTCCTCATTTGCATGTATAGACTTGTAAATCCTATTTGTTGGAATCAATGAACACTGAGAGGGGGGGTGAACTAGTGTTTTGCAATTTACTAATTTATTAAATTGATTCTTAAACCACCGGATGCAAAAGATAGAAACTATAATACAGAAACTCAAAGCAAAAAAAACACAACCATAACACCAAAATTTCTACATGGAAACCCGAAAAGTGAAAAAAAAATGGTGGGATTTGAACCCACAATATTATTATACTATGGCTAGTAGTAGAGCAATATTACAAAAGGAGAATGCACTTGCATTTAGGCACACTGCCTAGAGCTCACTGCTCAAATACAAAATAGGGCTTCTACCTCAGAGGACTCACTGTCCCACAAATGAGATATAAAGGAAAATACAATGTCTGAACTGGAATATAGCATCTACAAATTCCAGAAATTAGTTTCGGTTAAGCTAAAAATGATCCGCTGCCACTGATATGAAAATATGCCCTGTTATGCTCTGCTACCAAATACCAAATCATCTAAACTCCAGATGCGCACATGAAGTTGTGCTCAATTGCTCCCAAAACTATTCTGCACACATATATTTGCAACAAAATGATCACTGAAATATAACTTATGTATCTACACCATTGAAATAGATCTCCAATAGGTCGACTTCACAAAACTACAAAATATGAAACATATAGTCTCATGTCGGCTCAATCCACCACAAATCCATATTCCGGACCTAAAACATATGATCACAAGCTTCACATTCAACAACAAAAACTCCTCAAACATAACACCAATCACTGAAATCATCCCTACGGTTCTGCAACACACATTACCCAACATGTTTACACAATAGCTCTTCTCTTTTGGAATCACCGAATACTAGACCAAGAATCATGCACTAGAATCAACACCGGAGGCTAGAATTACAGGGTGATTTTCCTTAAACAACTAATTCACTATCTCAATCACCGCAACCAAAACTACATCACCAAAAATGAGTTGAGCTCACTGAATCTCTACACTATGTTCACACTCTGTAGAACCTACACCTAAAGTCAATATGTCTTCTAATAGATCAAATCTACATGTATCGGATAGGATTGCTAGGATGAGTTTCCACCATTGACAACCCCTAATTAATCTCCATGCATATAACATCACCAAAACAATGTCTCTTGCCAACAATATCCCCCTTTGACATTGATGGTAACACTGTAAAAAATGACAAGTGCTCCAAAATTCTGAAACTACAATCAATCCAAAAATCTATACACTCAACTGACTCCCCCTAAGAATGTACACCATTTTTCATTTCTCTCTCCCCCTTTGACATGAATGGAAAAGGTAGGAATCCACCAAAACTTATATACAAAAGAATGTATACAATGATCTAAATAAACTTGAAAATACCTACATAAGTTACCTTCAAAGATTGCAGATACTCTTCCATCCTCTCAGGAAACAATCCAAAACATTGATTAAGGCACTAAACATGTATGCATGTACTTCTACACCCTTAAGATCTGACGATACATCTTTCCCCAAAGCAGTTATTGCATCTTGTTGAGCTCCAAGTAAAGTATCTAACCAGGGAGTGATTAAACTCCTCAATTCCCCCACTTTGCTTATAATCTGATCTTTTTCTTTATACAAGCTCTTTATTTTATCAGTTAGATCTATTATCCAAGCTTCAAAATTGCTGGGAAAATTTGAATGAGGGGCAAAAGATTGTGCAATGCTGGCCAACTTCACTTCATGATCCCTAATCTTCTTGTCAATGTCTACTGTAAATTTAGGCAAAATGAGACATGACTTAAAGATCTTACCACCTTTAGCTAAAGCATCCTCAACACTTTTTACCACAGATTTCAAAACTACCCTATCATCCTTAATTTCTTTCAAAAAGGTAAATGCAATCTCATTTCAATAAACTTTTCCAAAACTTTTATATGTGTTGCTTTCTCTAACGATACAAAATGAGAATCAATTGACCGTAACATATTTCTAAGCTTACTAGAGGATGAATCACCAGAATCCTACTTGAAAGAAGGCAAAATTTTCTCTAACACACTGGTGGCCAAAGATATAACCTCCTTGTCTTCTGATTGAGACTTTAGTGATTCCTCACTCACTTTAATTTGGGCAAGGGTGGCCAAATTCAATGCTTGTATGGGAGACAGTGTGCTTAAATCAATTGTTCCATGGGAAAAGGGCTCTTCATCTATAGCAATTTGCTTACCTTTGTCAGGAACAGTGGATCTTGCCATAGTCACTAGTGCATCTCCAACATTCTCTTCTCCATTTTATTTCTCAGCACTAGCACCTGTATCACCCTTGGCTACATCGGCTTCTTCTTGAGTTTTCTCATCTGCAATATCCTCGGCTGCTTCTTCTAAGTGAATTTCCATAACCAAAGGATCTTGTACAACTTCATCAGAGTCCCCACTACATGATTATCAGTGGTGTCATATGCAATTTCTTTATCTACAGATGGTTTCTTGTGAGAAACTTCTGACTGAACATGAACTATCAGAGTAAAAGTGTCTTTGCTCAATTTTTCCTTCCAGTTGGGAGTCATCCTTCTTCGGATTGATCCGATACTAATTCTCCTTCAATAACTTCTTAAAAATGTCCTTTGTTTCCTTAGCAACTTTAGAAGATTTACCAAACATTATCTTGTTCACCCTATGTTTACTCCTAAACTTTTCCTGTAAAATTTTCAAAATTCCTTGAATCTCATCTTTTGAAATTATTGATCTCTGGGCATCCAAAATATCATATAATTCCTTTGAAATTATTGATCTCTGCTCACTCTCATCATAATTCTCATAATATTCTGAAACATTTTTCAAATTTCCTTCCTTGACTATCTGATTAATCAATTCACTTAGTGTCAAAGGAGGCACAATAGTGTAGGATTAATCAAGCTTACCAGACTTCAAGGCTTCATCTATTTTTGTTTTATTCTTCTTGCTTGGTTTGGCTTTACCAAATGACTCTCCTTGAGTTTTATACTTTGTTGCTTCACCAAAGGGAGGCTTTCTCACCACTCAGGCATAAGTGGTTGTCTTCTTCACTTCTCTTACCTCTTCATCAGATTATGTTTCTTCTTCCACAACAACATATTTTCTCACTAACTTCCCCTTCTTTGTTTCAATTCCACCAATTGATGATGATTGTGGCTTAGGTGGAGGAACTGCCTTCTGCACACTGGAGGTAGGCACTGACTTGCTTTGCTTAGCCTTAGCCTGCTTGGGAGGAGTAGAGACTGGTTTATCCTTAAGCTTTACCATGTCCTCTTCCTTCAATATATTTTTCTCTCTATCTCTCTATACGGCTTCTTTAGTAATGCCCATTTGTTTTTCTAACTCCTCTACCTCTTTCCTTACTTTCCTTTTCCTAGTAGGTTCGGTAAAATTCTTGTGCAAATCAAGGTCTTTTTCTTTACAAGTACCAAACCTTTCTTCCTTATCATCTACTGGTTGACTCAACAAATGTTGAGCATATGCATCAAGGGTGGTAGCATCCACCTCATACACTATGGGCATGATCCAGACAGTCCTTGGCTGGACTACCTCCATGTGACATTGGTCCTTAACAACCATGAAACAAATAGTTTTCTCATACTTCTCTACAATCTCTTTAGGGATCCTTTCTCTACTTTGTATTGTGGCTTGAAATGATTTGAAGTATTCCCACAAGGTGGATTTTTGTGCAACAGTATCACCTAAACATTGTAATCTTTCCTTTATCTAAATTTCCACTAGTTTATCATATCCCCATTGAATCTATCCAATACTGGGTATTTCAAATAGGAAATACAGTGCCAAGAAAACAATCAAGGAACCAAACTTGAATACATGTTTCTTGTCTTGCTTAATCTTGTTTAGGTTGCTCAATAACTCACTGAGAAGTACTGAACAAAGATCATACCTCTTTCCTTCCTTTATCATCTCATAGGCTGTAAATATAGTAGTGTCGGATACAGAGTTCTACCTATTTGACTGATATACCTTGTATCCAATAACCATCGAGGCAAATCTAACATTGTTCTCTATGATATCATTGATAGTCATCGACCGGTTGTCAAACTGAGATCTGGTAACCTTTGTTATCATTGTATTATGTACTTTCCTCAATACTGGAACCTCATCGGTTGCATGTAAACATGTAACCGCTTCAATGTCTTGCTTGATAATCTTATGAGGTCGGTCCAACCACATGAATTCATCATGGATTGGGCTCAGAATGTATTAGACCCATTCGGGTTCGTCAACCACCGAGAATTGAATGAAACCCTTGTCATGAAGTACCTTCAATTTTGCCTTTAAATTGTCCATACCATCAATCATGTGCTTGGCATAAAGTGAGAGCATTTATTCATTCCCAAGCTCCTCCATGTTGCAATGAATGTATGCCCTAATATCTTTAATGTAAAGTACGCCATATGGGATTGAAGAAAATGCACCTTCTAGATCATCTTCAGTGGGTTTGAATGAGTGCCTCTTGAACACAAGCCTTTCCCTCTCATTAATCTCAACCACCAAGGGATCTGCAACACCAAATGCATATGCAGATGCCATTTTGAAATAAGAGTATGAACAGATAGCTTCGCAAATGGAAAATACCTTTTGATTCTCAACTGGGTGCAAGAAATCATTGATTGATTACTACATGCTCAAATTTGGCTGCTAAAAATCTTTCACTTTGCTGCTCTATTCTCTCGTGTTTGAATTGTGAAGAATGAGCTATTGAAATGCCTTTTTATCTACCGAAAACCTAATTTTTAGTTGTAATAAATGTACAACCCTAAGGACTTCCGGATACATTGTTCTTTATCAATTCACTCACTAGAATTCCAAACTACCATGAAATGTTTAGGATAACATTTGGATAGCTAATCTCCATCCTCTGCAACCATCCTTGATGGGCTACAAATATTTGAAAGGGGGTTTTAAAGATCTACATGATAATCTTCCCCCTAAGGCAAAAATACCCTAGTTACCAGATGAGGTTCCAACACCGGATTCAGGTGTGGAGCCATTTTGCACATTTGAATCTTCCTTTTTCACCCACATCTTCTTATGTTGATCTTTGATCTCTTCCACTTTAGCTTTTCCTTTTTCATTTGATTTGTTCTTGTTCACTAGAACATTCTTGCTTTTGCAGTATCTTGCAATAAGACCAGGTTTGTTGCATGCATGATAGACAATATTTGTCTCCATAGGATTGAAGTTCATCTAATTTGGTCTCATCATACATTGGTTAGATATATGTCCAAACATCCCACAAGCATAGCATCTCTTGTTCTAAAAATTATTTATCATTGTTCCGCACATGTTTGACTTATGACCAAAATTGTTGCTTATAAAACATCGATCCGTAAAAGTAGAACCATTATTCATTATGTTGTTCATCATCCCATTATTCATCTTACTTCTGCATTGACTTGCCATATGACCAAATTTACCACAAACAAAGCACTTACCATTGAATCTATAGGCATTAGGTTGTCTTACTTTAGGTTTCTTGTCCTTCTTATGATTGCTTTTACCAGAACCAGAGGATTCTCCTTTCCCAAATCCAAGTCCTCATGTATCTTTCCCATGTCTTTGACTTTCTAGCATTTCATCCAATCGGGATGAACTAGCTATGAATTTTTCTCTATACTCATTAGCAGTAGTCAGCTCATCTCTCAGAATTATGATCCGTCTTTCAAGTTCTTGTCTGCCATTCTTTATTTGCACCAATTCAAGCTTCAGCTAATCATTCTCATTTATCAATCTGCAACATTCATCAGATCTATCCTTCAATGATTGAGTCAAAGTTTCTTTATTATTCTTTTGGTCTTGTATTTCCTTTGTCAACTTCATTATAATGAATTTCATCTCATTCTTTAAAACTGCATTCTCCCTAGCTAGCTTCTCACATTCATCTATCTTGTCTTGTAGAGTTTGATTGTCAACACTTTGTTCTTCTTCCTCCTTCAGCTTATCTATCAACTCCTTTCTCTTTTCTCTTGAAGTATTCAATTGATATTTCAATGTCTCCATGAAGTCTTTAGCTGCATTCAGATTTCTTTTCAGGATACTCTTTTCCTTCATCACTGCATCAAGATCTTCAAGTGCCACAGTAAGTTGTTTCTGCAAACCGAAGTCCATTAATTCAATCTTTCGAATCTTCCTCAAGTTGTTAGGATTCCTCGAAGGAACTAGGATCTGATACCAATTGTTGGAATCGATGAACACTAAGAGAGGGGGTGAATCAGTGTTTTGGAATTTACTAATTTATTAAATTGATTCTTAAACCACCAGATGCAAAAGATAGAAACTATAATGCAGAAACTCAAAGCAAAAAACCACACAACCATAACACAGGAATCTTTACATTGAAACCCGGAAAGGGAAAAACCACGGTGGGATTTGAACCCACAATATTATTATACTATGGCTAGTAGTAGAACAATATTACAAAAGGGGAATGCACCAACCAAAACTATATCACCAAAAATTTATTGAGATCACTGAATTTATACACTGTGTTCACTCTCTATAAGACTTACACCTAAAGTCAATATGACTACCTGTAGATCAAATCTATAGGTACCAGATAGGATTACTAGGCTAAGTTTCCATCAATGACAACCCCTAAGTAATTTCCATGCATCTAACATCACTGGAATAGTGTCTCTTGCCAACACTATTTTCCCACCATTACATTTTGACGAACCTCAGATATCCTATACTTCTCATTTTTAGATCTAATTTAGATGGATTTCACTTCATGTTTGAAATCACATGCACTCATAGTTACACTTTACAAGTTATACATTTAAAGATTCAACTTTTATGCAATGTTTAAATAGTCGAATTGTTAGAGATTTGTATTATTTACACATTTCCTTAATTAGCTTGGTGCATGAGTTTTATGATTTATAGCCCTAGATCTAATATCCATGTGATAAAAATTTATGGACTTATGGCTTCCCTAAGAGTTGTGGAGCCTTAGTCAACTAACATTTTCCATGGGAACTTAGGTGAAACTTCTATGCCTACACATGAAATACCTAACATTGTTGACAATCATTCTTTCCACACTTCTCATGATGAAGATGAGTCCCAAACATGATTGTCTCCTAGCCAAGTAGTAAAGCTTGTCCATGATTTGGAAAAGCTTGAACATTGGATGGGTCAATAACACTCAAATAGTGAGGCAATCCCCTTGATTCAAGGGCTAAGGAGGATGGTTCAAAATAATGAACATGGTGTAGATTTGTTGTGTGGCATATCTCATTTTGTGAATGATAATATCATATCCATGAAAAGTTGTGTCGAGCCTCTTAATCCTTCTAATCATTCTAATACCATTCAAAATCTAATTCCTACCCCAACACCATTGCCTAATTTGCCTACTTATACTCCACCTATCATGGCCACAGCTACACAAAATGTCAATCCTACATAGGTTAGTATTAGAGGAATTCTTATCATACCTCCTTTTGTGAGTGTTCCATGTATTTCCCAACCATCTCCTATATGTACTTACCACAATGTCCCACTTTCATATTCCAATGCTCCATCCATCTCCCATAATATTTTGCATCCTTCATTATTCAATATGCCCAACACCAACCTATCCACCGAAGCAACCATTAGTAACCTATCCCAAAGTGTTTCATATTTGTAACAACAACTTGCTTCCACAACCCAATCCAAATTCAACATTCCCAATTGTGGCATTGCTATCCCACTTTCTCAAGATGTCATTTGTACCATTATCCCTCAATACATGTAAATCCCTCACTTGGATACATATAATGGAAAAGGCGATCATTTGACTTATGTGAAAACATTCCAAACCTTGTGTAGTGACTTTTCAAATGATCATAGACTTATGGCTGAATTGTTTAATATTTAGAGACAAGGTCTTGCAATGGTTTTGTTCTTTTCCTCCTTATTCCATTGATTCTTTTCAAAAATTGGCTAATGATTTCATTCAATAATTTTAAAATAATGTTGGTCCTCAAATTTTTTTGACTAATTTGACTCATTGTAAACAAGGTGTTAAGGAAAAAGTGACTGATTTTATTGGTAGGTTTAAACATTTGCATCCTCAAATATCTTAACGTGTGCCTAATATGGATGTTCAAAGAATTTTTTTCTCTAATTTGCAAAAAGACATTAGAGATAAGTTATTGTTCTCTTAGTTTACTTCTTTCAACCAATTGTGTGTAGTGTTTCATAATTATTAGCTTCAAGTGAGCCAATTTGAGTCATCCACTTCAATGGCTCTGGTTGATAAGAATGATGTTTCTCAATAACATTTCCACAAGTTTCAAAAACCAAGAAAAGGATCCATTAAGATCAATAATCCTTAAACAATGTTGATACATAAGTGGCAACTACAACACTAGGTGTAGCTCCTTTGTCCTCCATTTTAAACCTTGTAATTCTACACCTCTTTTTGAATCTTTGCATAATTTAATGTTGCATTTGATTAATGCTAATTTTTTGAAACTTCCTCCTATCAAACCACATGACCCTTCCAAACCATTGCCAGTTTCCCATGATCCCAAAGCCTTTTTCTAATACCACTGTCAACCTAGCCATGATACTAAGAAGTGTTATAGGTTGAAACATCTTGTCCAAGACCTGATTGATTCCAATACCACTATTTATGTGCATCTTAATGACAAAGGAAACAAATTTGTTGCACCCATAACCAGAATTTGTAAATCTATACCAATTCTTTGCCTTCTCATTCTACCAACTCTAAAAAACCTACCAGCTTATTATCTTCCTCTTCCACCAATATTGTTGTGCCTAGCAACCCTACTATCATGAATATTGATAATACCTATGTTAAGGCCAACCATGTTACCAATCTTATTGACCAACCCAAACCAAAACAAAAATCTAATCTTGAACCTTGCATTACCTTTGATCCTAAATATTTTATTAAGGCACCTAATGGATCCTTATACATTTTAATGAAGATTAATGGTAAGTTCTCTAAGGGAGTGCTTGTTGACCCTATGTGTATGGTGATTTCTATAACTAAATAACATCTCTTTACAATAAATTTTCATAAAGATACTTATGAAAAATTTGATGTGATGATTAAGAATTATGATGGTTTTTTCTTGTCCTACTCATAGTTCTATTACCCTTCTTGTTGAAGTTGATAAGAAGTGATTAATGTAACCTTTGTCGTTATCCCAATTTTTGACCAATTCCAAGTAAGACTAGGACTTCCTTGGCTTACTTTCATGAAATCCATTGCTCCACCTATCCATAAGTGTTTGAAGTTCCCTCACAATGGATAAATTATCATGATCAATCATAGCCTCTATTAGCCTTTAGTGAATCATGGAAACTTTTCCCTTGACTTCTTTTGGCCTCAAACACCTCAACCACTACAACCTCATCAAGAAATTTTCTTCTTATCTTACCAAAAATTTTAACATGAACTAATTTCCAAGTTGAGAAAACCTAAGGATGTCCCTCCTCCTCATTTTGGACCCGTACTCCATCCCACACCTTCCGCTCCTCCTATTTATGCTTCAATTCCACCTCCTATATCATCCAAACATCCAACATCCCTTATCTCTCAACCTAGTGAATTTCCATTCATTCCTCCATCTACAAAGGAAGAAAAGGAGTCGATATTGATAGATCCCAAGTCTTCCCAAATTCTAAGCCTAACTAAAATAAACCATAGTGCTCGAGACTGATGCCAGAGAAACCATGCTAAGGCTCATGAGATTTCTTCCCAAACCATTTCCCCCCAAAAACACCTACTAATGCTTTGATCCCATTTGACCAAACTTTGACCGGCCCAAAGGAGGAACAAAATCTAAAGAAAAATTAAAATGTCTAAGCATGATATTGTTATTTTCACATTAAAGATCGTATTGTGATTAATTTAGATGATTATATGGATGTTAAGGTTCATGAAACTAAACATGATGATGCAAATAATAATATTAATGATTTTGATGATATGTATGGGGTTATTGAAATCAACCATGAGTTAGCTTAAATATTTTCCAAAGCATTAGCCCTAGCTCCTAGTGAGAAAAAAAGTGATCCATAATTAGAGAATGGTCCTTGTTTGGAACTCACAGTAGCTTCATCAACCATGTTTGATATTGCTTTTCTTGCATCAAGTATACCACCCTTAAATGATGTTAAGCAAGATTGGGGAGCGGATGATTTTATTGACTAGTTTTATTCATGTCATGGATTCTCTTTTGTTTGTTTACTTGTTTGTAATGTGCTTCCCTCTTGTTGTGTTGCTTGACATGTCTTTGTCTTATGTTAGAATCTCTTTGGATGACCCTTGTTGTTTTGCTAGCGTAAGGCAATAAAGGAACCGATCCATTGTGACATTCCTCTATTTGTATCTCATTTTTTCTATATGTCATATAAATGTAATATCAGGCATTTGCTATTGTTCATGAATGTGTCTTTGTGTTCTCTACTTGCAGATGATGCAAGGCATTGAGATATCTTTTTGGTCTCTTCTATGTTGACCCAAAAATACATTTTTTTGTTATCTTATGTACTCTTCTTCCAATGTGCTTGTAGTTCCACTACCTTTGGAGGATGAGGTCAAATCGATGCAATTATACTTGATATACATGAGTTATCATATGCACATGACCCTAAAGTTAGTGAATCCCTTATGTTCTCTTTTTTGTATTATTCTCTATTTCACTTGATTTTGTCCTTTCTTGGGGGTGTATCATAGTGAAAATGTTCTTCTCTTTTGGATGCATGTATTCTACCTTAAAGCTATTTCCCTTGGCAAGGCGTGCGCAATCGTTTTAACTTACACTTTATGCACACACCACCAATCAGTTTTTCTAGTCATTTTTTTCTTCGAGTCACTTAGTTATGCTTTCCTTAGTTATACTTAGCACCATTCCTTTGGTGAATTTCTAAGTGAACAAAGTTTTTCTTGGTTATCCTTGGGGTGAATTGACTAGCATAACACAACTTGCTAGACTATTTCAATTCTCGTTTGCATTGTTTTACATGACTCATAGTAAGTTTAACCTTACTAGGCTAGTGTAGTCATGCTTTCTCTCTCTCTCTCTCTCTCTCTCTCTCTCTCTCTCTCTCTCTCTCTCTCTTCATGTTTTCCTCATTTTGTCTTTATTTTAGATTGATGAGGTCCTAAGTCACCTAGGGGCTTGGTGATCCTTGTCTCTTTTACCTTGATGAAAGTTTTGAATAATTTAATATACTTTACCATTAGTATGAATGCAATTTCATACGTCCATTAAAGTGGGGGATAAATGTAGCATTGTAAATTTCATCCCTATACAATTTCTTGCTTATCGAGGCCCCATTTTACCATTCTTGGCCTTTTGTTCCTGACATTTTTTATCTAACCCTATTTAGAATTTCATTTTGGCTTCTCCATCCCATTTTGGACCTTAGGTATCAATTTCAGGCCACATTCGAGTGAGCATGGTGCCTAGGGCAACCCACTCCTAGGAGCAGACCGATCAAGGCACCCATGCTCCCCCATGTTTGGCCCCAAACTTGAACCGCTTAATAGTCAACTTGGTTGATTGGTAAATATTTTCCCGTGTCAACCTACTTTTATATTTTCACCCCAAAATATTTGGAGAGGTATATATGAAAGGTATTCTCCCTCATTTTGAGAGAGCATGAATTAACTAGATAATATAAACACAAAAGGAGACAATTTAATTCAAGAGAAAGAGATCAACCACTGAGGCATTGTAGATTAGGATTAATTTGTAGATCAATGTATTTGTGATGGCATCCATGATCCTCCATTCCTAAAGACAACTACATTCAAGTCAACATCAACATACTCATGAACATTTTGACATCAAGAAGGTTTATGAAAGAATAAAGATTCTAATTTTAGTTCTAGCCTCTACTCCCTAATAGCACACTTTCAATTCAATTTCAAGTTTAATTCCTAGAATTGGGGTTTGACTTAGGCAAACCCCTTTTATCCAATATTTTCTCTCTTGTTTGTGTGTAAATGTAGCATCATAAATTGTAACTGGTTCACTTTACATCTCATGTTTGTTCTCCTACTTCAATGTGTCTTATCCCCATCCCATCTCTAGGTCCAGTTTGATCCTATTCTCCAAATTTGATGTCATGAACAACATTTTGTGGATCCCATCTTGGAGTTCCCTCTCCCATTTCTCTTTGTATTGGTTCTGTTTGTAGGAGGACAAAAGTATGGAGTGCCTTGATCTGGACCAGGGTGCCCCAAAATGCTCTATTTCCTCTCAAACTTGCCACAATTTGGGTAGGTCTTTTGTCTCCCCGATGGTTTCTAGTCCCTATGGCTACACATGATCATTGGAGGTTAGCCTAATTGTTAATTTACCTAGGGAGCCCTATATAAAGATATCATATTAGTTTATTTCAAGGAAATACCTAGAGAAGAAATTGAGAAGTCTCCATACGCTATTATTCATGCATCTATGAAGCATTCATCATCAAGCATCTTAAAAGATTCAAGGTTGCATTTTATCCTCCAATCATTGTGGAGAAATGTTGCATCAAGCTTCATGCAAGCATATGTGTGTGATTAGAATTTTTTATGTTCATGTGTTTGTCATGACATTACATTCAAAATTTTTGATTACATTCAAAGAGCATTGCATCATCATCAATAATTGCATATCTGAGGTATATCTCCTTAACATTTATAGTATTTGCATTATTTCATTCAAGGTTAATTCCTAAACTAGGGTTTGACTTAGGCAAACTCCTATCGATAATATCTTTCTCTCTCTTTTTGTTTACAAGAAATAGGCGTAGGAGCTATATTTGGAAATTCTAGTAGTGTCGACAGTGATGACAGGTTCAACTTTCGACAGTAAAAAATTTGAAGGATTGAGGCGGATCTATGCTACTTGGTCCTAAAAAAGTAGGCCAAACTTTTGGGAGCAAGTTCTAAATCTATTTTTTATGCCTAGATCCTAGTCTGTGGCTCCATGGGACATCTACATCATTTTGTATTTGTCAATTTACTTCAATTATCCCTCATTTTTCCCTAATTTCATAACTACATTTCAAAATCATCTTAGGAAAGAGGATAACCATTAATAACTAGTGAATCCAATCAGAATCTCAACCCTTTCCTCATTTGGATTTAGCCTAGATCTATTGGGTTTGACCCTCTTTCCATTGTTTTGGTTAATTTGGGATTGCTAGTGGTTTTCTTATCTTAATTGACCCAAGTTTAAATTACAACATTAAAGTAACAATAGGTGATGGACCTACTAAAATTGGTACAAAGAAAACATGAGGAGAGATACAGTCTGCAATTCGTCAGAGATGAAATTGTTGGGAGCAAATCAAGTAGGGCACCTTAGACTTGGGAGCGAGTTGAGTTGGGCACCTTAATCCCTCCATTTCTACCTAAAATTCAGACTGTAGGTTAGTTACAATTTTCTCTGCTAGATCTTTTTCTGGAAATGGCCTACCAATTTGACAACTTCCTGTGCATGCTGAAAGCTGTCATTTCAACCTATTTGGACCTACTTCTTGTATTCCTCATTTACCATTTTCATAGTCATATTCCCCCTACAATGAAGGACCATTGCATCCACTTTTTGATCAAAGTATCTTGATCTTAGTTAATCATTCTCCTTCCAATGTAACCCAATGGACATGAAAAAGATTCATTATTTGCATGTATAGGCTTTTAAATCATATTTTCCCACAGTTATAGATGCATATAAGAACTTTAAGGTATATTAGATGGATGTCAAGTTAACATTTTTTAATGGAGAACTTCAAGAAGAGGTATATATTGAACAACTGGATTGGTTTTAGTTGTCAAAAGGTTTGGATATGGTTTGTGGACTCAAGAAGGCACTCTATAGACTCAAACAAGCTCCTAGAGCCTAGTACGCAAGATTGGACAAATACTTGTTGTGGTAGAATTTCAAGAAAGGTACATCAAATAGTAATCTTTTTTTTCAAAGTTAAAAGTGATAAATTATTAATAGTTTTTGTTTATGATATCATTTTTGGAGAAGATGATAGTATTTGTAAGAGATTTGAAGAAGTGTAGAAAGAATTTGAGATGTCAATGATTGGTGAGTTATCATTTTTCCTTGGTCTTCAAGTGGCATAGTCAAAAAATGGAATTTTCATTTCTTAGACCAAGTATATCAAGGACATGTTGAAACATTTTGGTATGGAGAATAGTAAACTAGTTGGAGCTCCTATAAGTATTGGTTGCAACTTAAGTAGGGATGATGGATCTCTGAAAGTTGATCAAAAAAAGTATAGGTCTATGATTGGAGGATTGTTGTATTTGACTACTTCAAGACTAGATATAGTTCATGTTGTCTATTTGGTTTCCAGATATCAAGCCAATCCAAAAAAATATCATGATCAAGCAATGAAAATGACATTTGAATATTTGAAAGGGACACCAGATTTTGGTTTGAGGTATAATAAGAATGATGATTTCACCTTGAAGGTATACATAGATGCTTATTATGTTAGATGTGTTGATGACAGAATAAGTAAAAGTGGTGGTGCATTTTTATTGGGAGACAAATTGGCCTCTTGGTTGAGCAAAAAGAAATATTTAATGTCTTTATCTACTATAGAGGTAGAATATATTGCAGAAACATCATCTTGTACTCAAGTCAGGTGGATGAAGCAAACTCTCAAAGATATAAAGCTCATGTATGATTAATTAATTCCTATTGTGTGACAATACAAGTAAAATTAACATTTCAAAGAAACCAATAATGCATTCAAGAAATAAACACATTTCTATTTGGTATTGTATGCGGGAAAAGCGGTTCAATGAAACTTAAATTATGAAAATATTCAAAGACTTGCCCACACACCCATGGGACTCTTGATGCAAGTTATGGACCTATGAGGAATAGCTCAACTTCCCAAGGAGTGTTTCATGGTTCTCTATCTCACAAGGTCCCTCAAGACAATGCCTTTGCTCTCAGATCACTGAGCAAAGTGACTTAGGGATGACAAATGAAAGAAAGAGGGATGCTTTAGATCAAATTTAGTATGAATGCATCCTATTTATGCATGATTCTAAATGAAATAAACTAGATGATAAGATGACAAGGTTAGTAAAAATACTATCCTAACATGATATACTAGTTATATGATTTAAGCTAAGATGATAAAAATTCTCTAAAATAATTATTAGATTTATTTCTATTACAAAGACAGGCTAAATGCTTGCTAAAATTGAGTATAAGTATGATGCTAAAGACTTGGATGATAAAATGGAGGGATGAGAACTCTATTTATAGAAGAAACATGGCAATGGATGGTCAAGATTGAAGGATCTTATCAAGGGTCAGGATTGAAAGTTATCAATCCATGTTTGCAATTCTCACCAATGTAATGGTGCCATTTGTCAACATAAGATTGCTTGAGAGGGGATGTAAGAAGCATTAAATGCTTGAGAAGACCTCATGGTTACCTTGGGAGGTAAAGGTTAAGGTGAGGTTAAGGTTATCCATTGGATAAAGCTTTTACCCAAAGTGTAAACTCTTGTGCAAGGGTTAAAGGGATAACCATGGTCAAAGCAATGAATGCTTGATGAGACCCCTGGGTTAGATGAGCGTTGAGTTAGGAAAACAGTCTCTAACCATGCCACTAAGGGTTAGTTAACCATTAATGATTTGAAAGACTTTGGGGACAAATTTGTAAGAGTCCTTCCAAATTTGGGGGCATTCAACAAGTTAGCTTGTTGAAGGCATAAAGGCTTTAATGCCTTTGGAAGACTTTACTCCAAATTTGAGAAGTGACCTCCTCAAATTTAGGGAAAGGGGATAATTGAAGGGTTTAGGTTAATTGATTAGGATTAGATGGGTTCTAGAAGAATTTAGGAAGAGGGTTAGGAGGCAAGTGGGAGATGTATGAAAATGCAAGTGGGTGAGGGATAATAGGATTTAATTAGATGTAAATTTAATTAAAAGTAGAGAGAAGGGATTTAATTAAATAAAATGATTTATTTAATTAAATGATATAAAAGGCTTAAGTGAATTTAAATAAATAAATTGAATAATTTATTTAATTAAATAGAGGAATGTGGATGATTTAATTAAATTACATTTAACTAAATAGAGGAATGAGAATAAAATGAACATTAAATAATCATTTAGGAATATGGTCATTTTTATACGTCTACATTTTGCCCCTCTTTGAACTAACGTGTGTGCACATGTTGATTCAAAGAAAATGATGTACCGTCAAAATTTGATCATGATCATTGTGATGTCGTGTATCGAGATGTTCATGTCATGCCCCAGATTTGATAAATGATGTTGATAATGCCCCCTCGGGAGATGAATCAAAAATTTTGAAAATTAAATTTGATATTGATAAATTTTATTGCATTTTTAAAATTTTGTCTATGTTGAATGTGTTAATTTGATTCATCTCCCAATAATGATGTTTTTTAGGGTTAGAAGTGAAACCATGAGCAATTTACATGTCCCACCATGTAACCCTAATTTCTGTTTACCCTATAAAAAGGTGAAAAGTGATTTTATTTGTATCATTTGTGCTTGTTGACTTTGGAGAAAGTGACATTTGGAGAGAAAGATAAAATGTAGGTTCCCCATGCTTCTCATCGATTCAAGCGCGTTCGGAGGTATCAAAGGCCCGCTACGTATGGACCACCGGTAAGTCATCAATTTTTGCCCCTTTTTGCTTTTTGGTTTGTCATTTTTAGTCATGTTTTCCAAATTTTCACGCGGATTTTAACGGTCTAGTGCGTAGGGTTTGTACCCTAGCGCATACGATAAAAGGGGTAGCGCATAGAGTTTTAGAAATTAGGGTAGCATCTGGGTTGGGTTGGGTACCACATAGGTAGGTTAGGATAGCACATCAAGGTTATTTAGTGCATAGTGGGTATAGGGTAGCACATAGCGTCGATAGGGGTTCACATGGGTAGAGTAGGCTAGCGCGTAGGTGTAACCTAGCGCATAGGTTTAGAGTTGCAGCGCGGAGTTGGATTAGGATAGCGCATAAATAGATTTTATCTCATAAGGTGTGTTAGGTGGCGCAAAGCTAGATTAGGGTAGCGCATAGGTGCATTTTAGTGCTTAGGGTACATTTGGTAGCGCATAGCAAATTTTGGATACCGCATGGCGAGTAGCATAGCGCGTGGATAAAAGTTAATAGCGCGTAGGAAGAAAATGTTGGAGAAAAAAGGATTTTGTGAGGGATGATGAGATGAATGAAGATAGTTGGGGGTAAGTAGGTGTTTGCCAGTTTTCTCGGGATGGGTGTGATAGTCAGTTTGTGTGCCTATTGTGTGTTGGTTTAATAAATTGTCTGATATGAGTTCTAATTTTTTATTTTTGATATGGATTTGATAGATAACTTGATTTGGTTTTCAATGTTTCAAGTTGATGTTGATTTGATGTTGATATGGATTTAATGTGGATTTTGATATGGATTTGATTTGAACTTGATTTGATATGCATTGTTTCAAGTTGATATGAATGGGAAACTTGAGTTTTTTCAAGTTGATATGGATGTGAAACTTGAGTTGTTTTTCAAGATGATATGGATGTGAAACTTGAGTTGGTTATTCAAGCTGATATGAATGTGAAACTTGAGTTGTTTTACAAGTTGATATGGATTTCATAGATAACTTGATTTGATTTGCAGTGTTTCAAGTTGAAATGATCTGATGTTGATGTGGAACTTGATATGATGTTCAATGTTTCAAGTTGATATGAATTTGATTTTGATATGAATTTTGATTTGATGAGGAAACTAATATTGGACATGTTTTTTTTGTGACAGGAGCGGCATGGGGTTGTGTAGTCACGAGAGCGATTTTTGAGACCGTGGTCTTTGATACAATGACTGACACAGGAAGATAGGGATATTATTGAGAGATGTGGACTATGCCCTGGTATATCGTTAACCGAGGTTTATTGACAGCTTTGGCTGAGAGGTGGCATAGTGACACCAACACCTTTCATTTGGTGTCAAGTGAGATTACAGTGACACCTAAGGATTGCTACTAGATTTTGCGGATTCCTGTGGTAGGTGCACTTTTTCCATATGAGCAGACTGAGGAGGGCGAGATAGAGGCTCTTCACCAGATTCTACAAGATGATATGATTTGTGGATATGAGATCCCATGGTAGGAGTTTATTGATTTGGATTACGCTCCTCTACCATCAGTACTGGAAGGCTTCATAGGTGGCTTTGTATGTCCTGACCGTAGGTCAAAGGTACTAGTAGTGGGATGGGGATTGGTTTTGGAGGATATGGTGACACAGGGTTGTCGATTTGCATGGGGGTCTGCTATGTTAGCCCACTTATGCAGGGACCTACGTCGGGTGGTGTACTTGGGATATGGGAGTCTATTAGATGGGGTTACATTTCTACAGGTGTGGGTGTGGGAGAATATTCCCATAGTGAGGCCACTTGCAAACAAAGACAGGCCTGTTGGCTGCGCTTATGCCTATGGATATAGAGGGATAGTTGTCCAGCGTAAGCTGGGCAAACTAGAGCACTGGAGGCGAGTGCTTGATGATATTGATACAGTCATCTGGAGACCATATATGGAGTGTGAGGTGTGGGCAGAGGATGGGATGGAGATGCCTTATGTCTATATGTACTGATTTTATATAGGGCGGATGCCCTTTGTTATTGAGAGATTTGTGCACAACCAAGTTTTGTAGTAGTATGGATGACAACAAGGGATACCATAGGGAGCATGCTTTATGCTCGATGGAGGCAGGATGTGCCAGAGTGGGGACCCACCATTGATAGAATTGCAGTGGTTCAGGAGTACATGCACCTAGCTTGCCAGATATGGGACTATGCCTATGGGATAGTGATGCAGGGATGACTGATGAGTTCACAGCGTTGTTTACAACTCATGTGGTGGCCAGGATATCAGATCGAGTGGAGATGATTCCCGCTTTTGATGAGGATGAGGATGAGAAGCTCGAGAGGCTAGGGAGATGGAGAGAGGAGGGGGAGGAGCTGGATGAGGGAGGTGGGGATGGTGGAGGAGGTGACGAGGGAGATACTGGAGGAGGTGGCCAAGATCGGTGTGGGGATAGAGGGAGAGGAGATTAGGGGAGGAGAGGAGATAGAGGTGGAGTTGGTGGGGAGAGAGGGATACGGGTTGAGAGGGTAGTGCGGTGGGTCGTTGAGGATAGAGGGAGGGGAGGTTTGGCTATTGGAGTTGGTGGTGGTGGGTGAGTGGGGGAGGAACATATGATTTTAGGCAGCCGGCCCAGAGGAGGAGGTCAGATGTTCTTCCCCCACCATTGTCGAGGATAGGGAGAGGGACAGGGGGTACCACTACACAGGTACCCCTGCAAATTCGGATTCCCACACACTATGAGGATGCTCATATTAGATCCTTATAGTTTTTAGTGCATCATCTATAGACATAGTTGTTGGTGCATTAGCGTCAGATTACGCAATTGACCGCTGAGCGTGATATCCTTTTGGAGCGCTTGGATTGAGCAGAGGTGCGAGCAGATAGTTTGGAGAGAGAAGCAGCTAGTGGCTCGATGAGAGACACATTAAGAGAGATACAGTACATAGCCAAGGAGGCTGAGTATTACCAACGGCATTATGAGGATCTTGTTCCCAGGGAGCGTAGAGTTCCTAGTTTCATGGCGATGAGATCCAATCATTCCAGAGAGACTGGTTCGAGGACAGAGAGCAGAGGCATGACCGGGCCTACTTGTCAAGATCCACCTGGAGATCCAGGTGCTAGGACATATGCTATGAGACCATCACCTTCAGGAGATAGTCATACCTAAGAGACCATGTCTCTATTGAATTTTGATCATTTTGTTGTACTTTGGGACAAACATGACATATTTTGTACTTGATCATTTTTGAGATATATATAGACGACACCGTTTTCTTTGATCCACATGTGGTGTTTTTGATGGATAATGCTTTCTATATGATTTTGATGCTTTTATGATGGTGATGCAATGCTTAGATAGATGCATGTGATTTGATATTTGATGCATGATGGATGATGTATGAGATGTATCTTGAAAATGAGATGTATGATAATGACAATGATGTGAGATGTATCTTGAAAATGAGATGTATGATAATGATATGCTATGAGATGTATCTTGAAAATGAGATGTATGATAATGATATGTTGTGAGATGTATCTTGAAAATGAGATGTATGATAATGATATGCTATGAGATGTATCTTGAAAATGAGATGTATGATAATGATATGATGTGAGATGTATCTTGAAAATGAGATCTATGATAATGATAATGATGTGAGATGTATTTTGAAAATGAGATGTATGATAATGATAATGATGGGAGACTATTTGTAAAATGATATGCAACTAATTGTAAAATGATATGCAACTAATTGATCATCCTCATTCTTTCGTTTGTCATTCCTGTATAGTCACATGTTTTTGCTTTCTTTGTGGTTATCATCATTGAACATTGATTTGTTGGGATATGTTGAAAATTTATACAAGCATAATGGTATAATTGAACCATAATGACCTGAGAAAAATTTATATGATTTTTTATTTTGCATGATGGCACAAGCGTCGAGGTATAATTAAACCAAGATGACCTGAGTGCGGCATGCGTATAAATAGACAAGATTAAACCAGTTGTATGTGCAAAGTGGAACCATGTCTTCAGTGATATGCTTTGAATCACGTCTAGAGACAAGTAGTTTGCATAGTACAAGTGATCGCCTCACAGACAAAAACTAAAAAGATATTGGAGTCTTAATGACTTTCTCTAGCTCGATGCATTGCGGAGAAAATGTAGAGGATCCAATAATTCAAAAAAATTCAAGTGCAAAAATAGTCAAAACTTCATATAAGATGCAAACATTTTATACTTCATAAAATCATCCATCATGTGTTGTGAATCTGTTTAAGTGATCAATGTTTGTTCTCTTGATTGTTGATTTGTTTGCTGGACATGATGCTCTTAGTCTGTTGCAAGTTTTGACTTAGGATGAAATGTGGATCAATGTTGCCCCTAGCTAAATTTACCTCCTAACGTGGATATGTACAGTGATTACCAAGCCATGGTGGGATATGATGAAATGATTTTCGGATAAACCAGGATAGTGACTACGCTAAGTATATCCTAGATAATATTGCTTTGATAAAGTGTTTGGCGAAGGGAGATAGTGCTTGACTGTGGATATAAAAGTTTGAGAGTAAAGATAGATAGAGGAGTTGTCCTCTCACAATAGTGCCTATTGCCAAGTTTTCACCAGTTGTTTTTATTGTACCTTTGTATTTTTCTTTTTCTGATTTTTTATTTATTTTTTTGTAGTTTTTTATTTTTTTTATTTTTTTTATTTTTTTTATTTTTTTTATTTTTTTTATTTTTTTTATTTTTTAACTTTTCTATGCATTAGACTGCTCAACTATGGTATTTCTTCACATGGATGTTGTTAGTTGGTTTTTCGAGCACATCTCCTTCTAAAGTTGTTAGTTGATAGGCGCCTGATCCATAGGTTGATATGATGGCATAGGGACCCAACCAGTTAGGTTCAAATTTCCCTTTCTTTTCTCGATCCTATTGATTTCTGGGATTTTGTTTGAGTACTAGATCACTAATTTTAAAAAGCCAAGGGATGACCTTGTGATTGTAGCTTTGGCACATGCGATGCTGATATGCTTTGAGGTGAGTGTAGGCATGTTGTCGCTTTTCATCTAGAAGTTCTAGCTCTTGCAGTCAGTTGACTCGATACTCTTCATCTGGAATGAGGCCTTTCCAAGATACTTTGAGAGATGGGATTTCTACCTCCAGGGGTAAAAATGCTTTTGATCCATACACCAATGAATATGGCATAGCTCCTGTAGGTGTGTGAATGCTAGTTCTATATGCCCAAAGTGCTGGATTGAGTTGCACGTGCCAATCTTTTCCTGCATCATTTACTATTTTCTTGAGGATTTTCAATATTATTTTGTTGGATGCCTCAGCTTGACCATTCCCCTGTGGATAGTAAGGTTTAGAGAAATGATGTTGGATTTTGAATCGTTCACATAGTTCTCGTACATCCTGGTTTTTGAAAGGTCATCCATTATCTATGATGATGGAACTTGGAATGCCATATCTGTAGATAAGATAATTAAGAATGAAAGAAGCAATTTGCTTTCCAGTTACTGTGGTCATGGGGACCGCTTCAATCCATTTGGTAAAGTATTATGTTGCAGTGATAATGAACTTGTGTCCATTTGAAGATGAAGGATGTATTTTGCCAAATAAGTCTAGTCCCCACTGGCCAAAAAGGTCGGGATGTTGTGAATGGTTGTAGTTCCTATGCTAGTGCATGTATAAGATTGCCATGGATTTGGCATTTAGGACATTTCTTTGCAAAATGATAAGAGTCCTTTTCCATTGTTGGCCAATAAAATCCCATTCTTAGAAGTTTTTTACCAAGAGTAGGACCACTTGAATGTGTGCCACAGATACCTTCCTAAATCTCTTGTAAAGCATAGTCAAATTCATTACAATCAAGGCAACAAAGAAGAGTACCATCTAGACCTCGACGGTAAAGAGTATCAATAGTGAGGGTATAATGGGCGGCTTGCCAGATAAAGTTACATTTTTTTATTTTGAGATAGCTCAATGGGTAGGGTATTGGTTTTGAGATAGTCGTATATTGTTCCATATAACAGAGAGTCTGAACTGGTTAAGGCATGGATAACATGGGATGTAGAGTTGGCATAGGTTGGGGAAAACAATTGCTCTACCAGAAACTCGTAATGACTTTTTTGTTCTGGAATTTGTAGCAGTGAAGCGATAGTAGCCATTGCATCAGCTACTCTGTTATCCAACATCAGTATTTGTTCAAAGGTGATGTGTATAAAATATTATTTGAAATCATCCATCATTCATTTGTATGGTAGCAGCTTGTCATCTTTCATCTGATAGTCATTGTTGATCTGATTGATGACTATTTGTGAATCTCCGTAGACTTTTAATTTTGTAATTCTCCATTCCAGGGCCATTTTGATCTCTGTAACTAGTGCCTCATATTCATCAATGTTATTTGTGCATGGAAACATGAGCCTATATGATCTTGGTATGGTGTGCCCGTCAGGAGTGATGAATAGAATGCTAGCACCTGAGCCATGTTGAGTGTAGGAACCATCAAAGTATAGGGTCCATTGCTTTGTGGAAATAGCAAGAACATCCCTATCTAGAAATTCGATTTCCATTGGTTGTTTATCTAGTAGTGGTGCATCAGCTAATTGATCTGCAATTACCTGTCCTTTGATAGCTCGTTGCTCTGTGTAGTGGATATCAAATTCACTGAGAATCATTACCCATTTAGCCAATCTACTAGTTAGAGTTGCTTTGTTGAGTAACTACTTTAGAGGGTCAATTTTTGCTACTAGCTTGATTGTATGAGCTAGCATGTAGTGTCGAAACTTTTGAGAAGCAAATACCACTGTTAGACAAGCCTTCTCAATGAATGTATAATTAAACTCATATCCATTCAAAGTTCTACTGATGTAATAGATAGCTCGTTCCTTGCCTTCTTGATTTTCTTGTGCTAACAGTGCCCCCAGTGATATGTTTGTTGTTGATATGTAGAGAATAAGTGGCTTCCCTACTATGGGTGGTATTAGAACTGGCAGGTTCATTAGATATTGGTTGATTTGGTAGAATAATTCTGCACATTTGGCCTCCCATCTGAATGGTACATTATTATGTAGAAAATGATTGAATGGTAGACTTGTATCTTCTAGTTGAGCGATGAATTGCCTGATTGACTGGAGTCGTCCTTGCAAGGATATGAGTTGACTGATGTTCTTAGGTGGTGGCATCTCCATGATGGCTTGTACTTTTGTTGGATCTACTTCAATTCCCTTTTTGAGACTATGTAGCCTAATAATTTTCCCGATGTAACCCCGAAGACACACTTCTTAGGGTTGAGCCTGACTTGAAATTTTTCCAATCTGTCAAAAATATTTTCTAAGATGCTTAGATGTTCTGCTCGGGTAAATGACTTAGCTAGTAAATCATTCACATAGTCCTCCATGAAGGTATGCATCATGTCATGAAATATTGTTGTCATTGCTCGTTGATAAGTTGCCCCAGCATTCTTTAAGCCAAAAGGCATGACATTCCAACAATACATTCCCCAAGGATAGGTAAACGTTGCTTTATCTTGATCATCTGGAGCTATCTTGATTTGATTATAACCAGAAAAACCATCCATTAGTGATAGCATTGCATGGATTTCTATGAGGTCTACAATTATGTCGATACTGGGCAAAGGAAAGTCATCCTTTGGACAGGCTTTATTAGCATCTCTAAAATTGGTACATATCCTCCTGCTGCCATCTGGTTTTGAAACTGACACAATGTTGGAAATCCATTTAGCATAGTCTATAGGTCAAATAAATCCAACATCTAATAGTTTCTTTAGCTCAACTTTGACCATGAGTGCTACATGTGGATTCATCTTTCTCAATTTTTGCTTAACTGGCTTAGCTCTTTGTGCAATGGACAAGTGATGCATGATTAACTATGGATCAATCCTGGGCATATCTGCATATGACCAAGCAAAATTGATTTTCTTTTCTTTGAAAACCTGGATAAACTCTGATTTTTCTTCCTCTGTCAAAGATTCTGCTAGGTGTATGTTTTTGGCTACTTCTGTTGTACCAATGTTGATTGATTGAGTGGGCTCAATCAATATGGGTGATCGTTCCTGATAATATTCAGGAAGAGTGTCAAGTCTCTCATCTTTAGGTTCCTTAAAAAGGTTTTCACCTGCAGATGATTCGTTTATTTTTACTTTTTTGTGATCTAGTGCTACCATTGACTGGTTTTCAGCAATAGATCCTTTATGTCCTTCATTTTTGTGACTGAGAGACTTGGCACTCCCCTGATTGTAGATGTCATTACTTTGTTCATTGGTAGAGTTTATTTCTGGGTTAACGGTACATAAGTAATGCATAATAGAATCATCATTTGGGAAAATTGGTATGTCATGATTTTTAGGTTCATCCCAGTCTATGAGGTCGGGAAAGATAAGTGGTAAAGAGTCATTGGGTGGGTCGAGTTTAGCCATTGTAAGTGTTATGATGGAGGTATCATCAAGGTTGGTCAAGATATTAAATAAGTTAATGATTCTGTCAAGTTCTTCGATGGTATCATCTTCCGTGTAAACTTGTCGATAATGTCACTACTCGTTTTCCTTGGCATCATAGATATTTTGTGGACCAAATTCAAGTAGTCTAGGTTCTGTGCCTTGTTCTTCTTGAGAAATGGGTGTATGACTGTCATTTGAAGCAATATCTTCAGTAATATTGGAACACCTGCCCCATTCATATTCATTTGAATCAGTCTCAGAGGTATTATCCTAGATTCTTTCATTGTTGTGGACTGGTATGTTGTAGGGTGAAAACGGGTCCTTGATGATTGATACTAGTCTGATAGTTTTCTCTGATTTTGTATCAAATCCTACTTCTACTCTTTGCATATGCTCATTTACTGTCTCTCTTCGAGGAGTAGTGATGTTGTTAGGGGATGATTCTTCTTTGTTTGAAACAGGTTCTTGGACATGATGTACCTTTGTACAAGGTGCTTCTTGAATGGCTGACTTCATGTGTTGTATCTCTTTTTCCTAGTATTCACGTTTCTTCCATATTGTTTCTACTGATTCAAATAGTGCTTCCTGCCATGAGTCTTCCTTGTATTTCTTCTTTGCCTTCCACTGAGGTTTTTGGTATTTTCTCGATGTCCTCTTTGGTGGTAGAGTGTCTTCATAGCCCAATCCTATTTTGTCTTTACAAAATTGTGAAGGAGGATCTAATGGTTTTGTAACACTTTCTTGGCGCTTGCCAATAGATCCTTTGCCATTGTATCCAATTTGTTGCATGATTAGGTAGCCTTTTCCATACAGTTGTGTTGGTATAGCTACTTCCATAGTAGTTGCTCTGTCTTCTTCCTCATCCTTGTATAGCCAACTAAGGATGTCATTTTCTTCTGATTCATGTGCTAGTGTGCCTAGTTGAATAAACTTGCCATCAAACTTGGTGATGGGTTGTGTTGCTTGATGTGTTGATGTTGTGGGTAATCCATGAGATTTAGGCGATGTTGGTAAGTTGACTAAACATAAGGGTTCCAAAGATTATTCTCCCATGCCTTGCTCTTTGATTTTCATCTTCTGTTTGAAATCCATAGCTAAAGATTTAGGCTTTTTCTATCGAAGATCTGGTGCTGAGGAAAGTTGTGTTTCCCCATTATGTGGAACCAAACTATCTTGGGCTGCTCCCATAGCATTACAATGTTG
Source organism: Cryptomeria japonica (assembly GCF_030272615.1). Taxonomy (NCBI): domain Eukaryota; kingdom Viridiplantae; phylum Streptophyta; class Pinopsida; order Cupressales; family Cupressaceae; genus Cryptomeria; species Cryptomeria japonica. The sequence goes on along the minus strand of NC_081413.1, from coordinate 110,029,155 downwards.
AAAAGGGTTATGATCTGCTGATATAGAAATTTATTGTCCATTGTATGGTAACTTAACACATTGGCGATAAGTTGAGGGTACTGCTTGCATTTCATGTATCCAAGGTCGACCCAATAAAATATTATATGTGAGGTCTATGTCTAAGACTTGGCACATAGTATCCTTTTCTATTGGTCCCACTTGAGTTGGCAACACCACTATTCCTTTGGATGATCTTTCTTCATCATCATATGCTTTGATAGTGATCTTTTTGTGTGGATCAATAGACTTATCAGAGAAGCCTAATGCACGGATAAGTTTTAAGGTACAAATATTGAGTCCAGCTCCTCCATCTATTAATACTCTTTTGACTCGATGCTTGTAGACCAAGACTTCAATGTGGAGTGGAGTATTGTGTGGATGGATCAATGAAATATTATCCTATTCAGAAAAGATGATATTATGAGGCCCTGTCATGTGAGCCACCATGGCTTGGAATATGTTCGTATCTAGATCTTGGGGTACATTTGTTTCTAATAGTGCTTGTTCCAAGATGCCCTTGTGTTTTGGTGAATATTTCAGCAACTCAAGTATAGATATTTGAGCAGGAGTTTTGCGCAATTGACTGACCAGATCATATTGAATCTTGGGTATGGTGTTTTTGCTAATGTATGTCCCTTCAAGACATATTTTTGAGCTTTGGTGGTTACATTGATTGATTCATGTTCACGCTTGTTGTTGATTGTAATAACATTTACTTGATTGTCCTTAGTTGATATATGATTGATGGTGTTATTGTATATGTGATTGATACGAGCTCCACGTGTATCATTTGAGGTCGAAGCGCCATCCTTGTTGTAGTTTGGAAGAGGATTCTTAAAGGCATCATGGTCACCATTTTTTTTGAGACCATCGAATTTTAAATCACCTCTATCAATAATGTCTTGAACAATGTTTTCCAGTCTCATGCAATCATTTGTTTGATGTCCTTTGTCTCGATGAAAATCACAAAAGTGTGAGTCATTCCACCAAGGTGGTTTGATTTATGGTTCAAATTTGTTTATTGCTGGTAAGGAGATAATTTTGTTTGCCAGGAGCTCTTTGAATGCTGACTCTAATGATTTCCCTAATGGTGTGTAGACGTGTTTTGTAAAAGTGTTGGTGTTACCTCGTGAGTTTGTATTAGGTCCTCAATTAGTATTATTGTCTTAGGTATTGTTGGTGTTGTTTGTGTTAAGATGATCTTGATTGGTATTTGGTGTATAAGTGTTAGTACCTTGGTTAGCACCTTTTTGATTCTTGGTAGCCCGAGGATTACCTGATCAAGCTAACACTAGTTGTTTGGACTTCACATCATTAGTTTCATTTCCTCCTTCATTTCCAGTGTTTTTGTTTTGGGTCCAAAACCTGGATTTGTCTAAGTTATTGTTGTTGTTCTGATTATTGTAATGAGAGTTGGACGAATTTGTTCCTTCTTTGAAGAATTTCAATGTTCCTTTCTTGACACATGCCTCTTCTACTTGGATGTCATTTTCAATCAATTTGGCAAAAGATGGTATGCATTGGAGCTTGAGTCTGTAACTCATCTCGCTATTCAAGTTGTCGGTGAAAATTTCCATCTTTTCCTTTTCAGGCACATCTCAAGGATATCTTGAGGCCATTCGTCACCAACGTTGAAGGAATACCATGAACGTTTCATTGTTTTTCTATTTGGTATTGCAGACATCTAGCATGGTGATGGCATGTTGAATTTTGTAGGAATATTGAGTGATGAATTTGTTGACTAATTCATCAAAGGATCTGACAAGAGGTGTAATTTTGGATAACCATTCCATTTTTTTCCCTCCCAAGCTTCTTGTGAATAATCTCATCAAATAGGTGTCTTCATGGGCAAATTCCAGGCTCATGGTACAGAATTCCCGGACATGATCATGAGGATCGGTTTTCCCATCATATTTGTTGAATTTGGGAACATATGAATTTGGGGGAAAAGGTACCATGTTTAATCTTTTGTCAAAAGGATAAGGACAAATTTCATTCAAGGAATACTGTACTATTGATCCTTTTTGCATGTCTTGCATTTGTTTTTGTAGCATTTGCATTTGTTGTGTGAGAGCAACCAAGGGTGCGTTTGTTTGTCGAGGGAAGAGTTCTTCCTTTGCATTATTTCTAGTTTGGAATGGAGTGTGTAGTGGTATGTTTTGCTCAGGGATGTTTTGCTCGGGTATGTTTTTCTCAAGGATGTTTTGCTCAAGGTCACCTGTGTCTTCTTCTCTTTGTTGATCTTGATAAGTATAGAGTCAAGATCTTGTTCTAAAAGTGTTTGAATCAAAGTCCTCTGGGATCCTCACTCCTTTTCTTGTGAGCATGAGTAGATATTTTTCTTTGTCAGCCTCTATGAGTCTTTCCATGAGTCTTTGGAACGAGGCACTTTCTTGGCATTCTTGAAGGAGTTCTTTAGTGGTCTCTGTGTCTTCTAGATTTGGATAGTGAAAGGGATTTGATAATCGTCGTCCCATACTAGACTCTGGTTGTGTTTCCCTTTGTTTGTTTTGTTGAGAGCGAGTGATAGTAGGCATCTAGTAGAAACTCTTTGTGATGAAGGGAATGAATTCTTCTTCTGTGTCTTGCTTAGGTGTTGGCGGCTCTATTCGAGGTACGTTGTAAGTGATGCAGACTTCTGGGAAGAAAGTCGGATTGATTTTTCCTCCATGGTTCAAGCATTGGCTAAATGTTGTTTTTTGACAGAATTCTCAACTCCTCAATGGTTCCTCATCAAATTCGTTTGTTTTGTCTTGAAGATACAAGAGCATATGACAGAGGAATGTTCGATGAGATTTGAAGAGTTGGTGATTGATGTATAAAAACCTATTCCTGTTAGCAAGTTTTTGAGAACTAGGTTGTTGTTTCCTCAACTTGGTATTGTGATAAATACTCTTTCTTCTTAGAATATGAGGATTAGTCATGCATGAGTGATCAATGGTTTCCTTTTATTTATTTTGGATTCAGATATCTTGTTTGAAAACTTCAAGTTTTACTTTATCAAATGAAGGTTTAGATGCCCCCTCACGACAAAGTACCTCAAATGTTATGGAATAAGAGCTTTCCCGATATGGAAACTCGATTTGACAACTTGGAGTTTAAAACAAGTATGTTTTTGGGATAAAATCCATTTGTTTGGAGGACCTTTTGATACATGTGATGGTGTTACCTGATTCTGATAGGAAAGATGTGTTAATCCTTTGACTAGTTTTTGGATTTTGACAACTTCGTTTTTAAGGAGAACTTGCTTTTGGAGTAGTTTTGATACTCTGATTTTGATTTTCAGTCTAATGGAGTCCAAGTGAGGAAAAAGGGCTTCCTAAACTATTTTCAGAATTTTCAAAAATAGTTTCAGTTTTGCCCTCTATTTTCTCAGTTTTGGCTATGCGCTAAGCCAGAAACCCAATATGCTACCAAATACCCTCAATGGGCTAGAGAATGATCTCAACACGCTAAGTTGTCTTTGTGATGCACTAACTTGGACTGTTTGATTTTGGTTTGGTTTGAAAAGTTATGTGCTAATATATCCTATTAATGTGCCAACTGTTGATCTTAATGCACTAATGCTTGATCTTGACACGTGAAGCTGTTGCTCCCAACGCGCTGGAATGCTTTCAAAGCACTAAGGTTTGAACTGTTGAATGCTGGGATTGATTATGCGTTAAAGTTTAGAACTGATGTGTTATGTTGAAGCTTGGATGCGCTAATATATGGTTCCAAAGCGCTAAGATGTTGCTCTTACATGCTAAACTGCCCTAGTAGTTTGACTTGGTGGTTTTCTCTGATTTTTTAACTTTGTCTTTAACTATGATGGATGATTTTTCTGAAGTAAGAAATGAAAGCACAACATAAAAGAGATAACCATTTTGCTTAGCCTAAACAATGAGTGTATGTTCTATGAGGATGTTTTTAAATCCCTAGTGTTTTAACAAGTTTTGATACAGAAAATACAATTCAATCAGACTCTTTATTCAAGGGTCATCAACAATACAATAGCTCACTAGTCTCGATACTCGCCTTTTGCCAAAAATTAACTCAAAGTGAATTGCTTCACAATTGAGTAGTTATCTTGGGAGATATATGGTGAGTAATCTTGGGGGCGGATTCTTCCCCACCCTTGAACTATGATACTGCAAATGTTTGGATACTGACTCGGCTCAAGGTTTCTAATGCTAAAGTTCATAATCAGGTTTCTTGTTCGGTTGTCAGTGATAAACTCCCTCGAAAGGCTTCCCAACCTTTAGAACAAAGGCTTTATGTATCGTAAAGATACTATGAGAAGGCTAATCATTACGCGCAACTGTTGAAAAGGACTTTCATCACTTTCCAATTTTGATTATAGTGGGTTGGAACACTTGGCTTCAAAGTTGTTCCCCACTTAGGTTGTTCCCCTCACACCGGCCAAAGAATGGCTTTAAGAGTTGTTAACTCCTTGAGAGGGCAGGCCTGCTAAAGGATTTAATGCTTAAAAACATTGAAAGTGTAAGAGTGGTTTGGCTTTTTGATCGCCCAGTTAAGGGGAGAGCATATACCTGCCACTTTCGAAGCAAAGCACACGAGTGTTCTTTTTTGCCTTTTATTGAAATGATTTGTTAAAGTCTATATGGAGATATTGCTCCACAAAAACATGGTGTTTATTTTATTTCCTCAAATCAGTGATTGTCTATTCTAGTAAAGAAACCTGGTCAACAAAGCAAAATTTTGATTTTGGTCAACAAAATAAATCGACAAAAGGGAAGAACTTTCCTCTTTAACTTGGAATAAAATTGGACAAGTGAGGTTCTTTTACTTTGCAAAAAATTTAAAGTTGATCCTTTTAAACACCAAAGGATGGTGAGGTTTTTTTTAAAGCTCTTTTTACAAAAATGAAAGTTTGTTGATTCTTTTTAAATGTCCAAATGAAAATTTTATCCTAAGAAAGAAAGAAAGATTTTTGTTGTTGTTATTTTTAGGTGCCCAAAATAAGGTGTGAGTTCAATTTTTAGTTTAAAAAAGAAATGAAAGGAATTTTAATCTTAACTAACTTTTAAAAGTTAGTAAAATTTAAACTACTTTTAGCCTAAATAAAGTAGACTTCAAACCTGCAATTAAATTGTTAGAAACCTCCAAAACAACAGTTAATCGGTTTAGCAAAAGAATGGTTTTGTGGACTTCCACAAGTCTAATTTTTGAGATCTCTGTTACAAATTATTTGCTACCCTATGTCTGTATGCGCTATAGAATACACTGTATGCGCTACAGATTGAACTAGGACTTCAATTGTTACTTCAGCATGTACATGGATTATTGAACAAATTTTGCATGATTACGAAATGTTGGCTCATGCAACACCGTTTTCATAATGTTCACCTAGTCCCAGTTTCATAATAGTTAACTGGAGTCCAAGGCAGAGACTTGCATGTCAACTACGACTCCTTATTTTTTAAGAGATTAATTTAGATAGGGACATTTCCTAGAAAGTAGGACAAGAAACTCTATAAATTGGAGATTTTGATTCATTTGTAAGGGTCCACAAATTGATGATTTGAGGCCCACTTAGAGATTTTAGATTACTTTTATGTAGATTATTATGAATTAGAATAGTTTTGTGATACATTCTTTGAATTTAATACAAGAAGCAACATATAGATTGCCTGATCTACGCATACGTGCTATTAATTTGTTCTTTGTAGTCTGGTAATGTCTATTGTTTGAAATCAGCAACTTATTTTGGTCTTATGTTCTATTGCTTTATGAATCATATTGCGCACGTAAGTGGTGTATGAGAATTACTATGATAGGATGATATTGTGGTGATATTCTTTCCATGAATTTGTGAGGTTGTTGACTTTGCATGTTTATTGGAGGTCTGTTATTGAATGTTGGTTTGAATAATATTGATAATTTTTGGATTGCAGGGTACTAATTAAGTAGTTCATTAAGTTGTGATTGCATTAGTTTCATTGTTATTTTCTTGTTTCCCTGATCTATCTCTTACAGTTTATTTTAAAAGAGTTTTAAATCATAAAAATACAAAAAAAAAGTTAAGTTATTGAAAGTTATTGGGATTTGTTTTAACCAGAAGGCCCCTTTACAAGTACAACCGCATCAACCATTGAGTTGCCCATCACCGTCAAGACTCGACTATAGAGACCTTGGAGTAGTTAGTTTCTTAAAACTTATTGTTTTTTAGGAAAGGTGGTGAGTGGTCACATAAACTACCTAATTGTTGGTGAGTGTGTCAAAACACTCGTCAACAAGCCCAACATCTTACACTTTATTTTCTGATTTATGTTCTCAAATCTGACTGTTTATGCATTTTAAAATTCAAATTTATATTTACAAGTTTAATTTTCAATTGAATTACATAAATTCACACAAACCCTAGTTTTTACGTCTAAAATTGAACTTGTGGGTTGCCTAATTTGGATTAATTATTTCAGATTTGATTTGTTGGCATTTTAATTTTCAATTTTGCACTCGTAGATTTCATTTTTAAATCAAATTACATAAATTTAGAGGTTCAATTCATAAAACCCTAATTTATTTTGTTTAATATTTTTTGGGTTGCATACTTTTTCAATTACATTTTTAAATTTGATTGTTATGATATGTTATGTTCAGATTTAGATGCACTCAATCATTATTTATGTGCATGCATTAGTGAAAACATCATAAAAATTGCACATTGTTATCTATTTTTATCATGTATTTTACATAGTTACCATTTGAAAAAAGCAAATTGTTGTCATGATGCATTTATTTCATAGATGTAATTATGGATTAGCCTCCCTTGTTTCACTTTATCCCTCTCTTAAATATCCTCCTATCCATGAGGACATTTTAGAGCAAAAAGAGACCATTAACACTTCTTTCAAAACTCTCCCTCCTAAGGATGATTTTTTGAAGAATGATGTTGATATTTCTCCTAAAATGTGCCTCTCCTATGAGAGTATCTTATAGTAAGAGGATGATATCATAAACACCTTCCTTAATGCTACCTTACCTTCCATACACGGTACCTCTCCTAGAGAAAAAGTGTTGATGGACATTGATTTATCATCTCCCAAATTTGGTCTTACCAATGAGGGCGCATTGGTGCAAGAAGAGGTTATGAACACTTCTTTCAAATATCTCCTTACTAAGCATGAATCTTTGGAGAATGATGTTTGTCTTTCTCCTAAAATGTACCTCTCCCATGAGGATCATTTGGTTCAAGAGGATGATATCGTCACTACATTTCCTAGTGATAACATACCCTCTTATCATTTCAATGAATTTCCCACTAGAGGTGAAGCAATAATGAATTATTTATGTCCTTCTCCTAAACCTACCTTGGAGAAAGAAGATAAAATTATTAGCAATTTCCTTGATGCTCTCCCTTCTAAAGATGTATCCTTGGAGATTAAACAACTTAATCAAGTCAATATCATTCTTGTCTCTAGTTATGAGAAGCCTAGAGCCAAAAAACCTCCTAATATCCTACAAGTTATAAAATATATATGTGAAAGAGGTGATATGGAAAGGCAACTAGAACAAAAATATGGTTTTGAAATACATCACACATTTAATGCCTGTGTTAAAAAGAAATATCCCAATGTTATTTTCACTTCCCTTCCTTCCCCCCCTCATCCTAAGAAACATGTTTATAGGGATCCTAATCTTGTTGAGAAGCTCTATGACATCTTAGATAAGATTGCCCTTTGGGACTTGACTCAAACTTCACCTTCATATCATAAGTTGATCCAAGAAGCCTTGGAAAGGGTCACTCCTCATCCTTCTTATAAACCAAATGATATTACATTCTCACAAGTTGAATTGCCTTCTATAGAGGTTAAAAAGAGGGATGATATGCTTATGATTACTCCTTGCATTTATGAACAAAAAATAAATGGTACTTTAATTGATAATGATTCAGCATTTAAAAAAAATTGTATTGACTTATTGGACAAGATAAATCGATATTATTCATCTATTCAACCTGATCTTCTTTATGTGCATGGCTTTAATAAGTTTCCTATAGAATCATTTGGTATATTCTTATTACCTATTAAAGTAGGACCCGTGACTTTACCTACTCTTATTCATGTCATGTCCAACTATCTTAATTATAACCTTCTTCTAGGTAGACCATGGATTCGTCCTATGAAATCAATTCCTTCTACCCTTCATTGCACAATCAAATTCATATATAATAGTTAAATTCACACAATAAAGGTTGTTCCTAATCCTTATAATTTCACTCATGATGAAATGGGATATATGTCCCCTTTAGTACTAATATTCCTTCAACAACACCATCTCCTACCAATGATGCTTCTCTATCGAGTAATTGGGGTACAATAGAATTTACACCCTCCTATAATGGGTATAAGATCCCTCAATCTATGAGTGAAGCCTTGAAGGATCCTTTTGTGTCTTTTATCCAAGCTTCTTCTAAACCAATTCACACCTCTCCTTCTAACACATATCTTAATAATAATGGGGGATTTAGATTTTGATACTAAGAATGAACCCTCTCCTCTAGACATTTCAACATCTACACATGGATACAATGCACATGGTTTAGGATTTGTGCAATAAAGTCTTGAAAGTCATGAGAAATAACACTTTTCTAATGAAAAGTTAGGGTTCCAACCTCTTCCTTTGTCAACATCCTCTCCTCCATTGTCTAGTGAATCCACATCTTCTCATATGATATTATAACAAGATAATTTTTTGTTCGATCTTCTTCACGTCAACTTAATTTGTCTTCTTTGGACTAAAAGAAGAAGGAAACATAGACAACATCTTGAAAATTATTATTTTTGCAAGTATCATCAAATTCATGGGAATTTAATGAGTTTCAAGCTTTGAAAATAAAAAATAAAAAATTATATTGGTTTAGGTATCATAAAAGTAACTTGTGACAATGAATGTCATATTTCTCATAATAATTTCCAATAACATTCAAGTTCCTATTATGTTTCTCCACACCATGTCACATTGTTAGCTCAACTATTAGGGGCTCATTGTCATTCATGGTGGTACATTTCAGGTGCAATCATACTTAGTGAGAAACATAATAGTCTATTTATTCTTGTCTCTATGCCTAAGGGCGAGAATAATTTTCTCTCTTTCCTCTTTCTTGGGATTCACTTTTTCCTTTATGGGTTGCATTTTTCATAACATGATGTCCTTTCTTGCATATAACTATCCTTCATACAAGTGTGTTCCTTGGTTAGGACCTATTATTTGTTTGAAGTGGTACATCTCTTATGAATAATCTCTCTTGGGAAGTTGTGTAATCCTTCTCTTTGTCCCTATGCTTGGGGGGCATTGATATCTCTTGTCCTTTATAAGGATCACTTTTCCTTTGTGGAGTTAGTGTTTTCTTATGATTTGATGGTATTCCTTGTGTGAATTTGTTTGTTTTCTCAAGGAATCTCTCTTATGCAAGTGGCGTGTATCCTTGACTACAACCTCTTCTTCACTTGGCAATGTATATCTATTATAAACTTACCCCCTCACATTGGGTCAAAAGTGTATCATCCTTCATCAATAATGCCTTTCACCTAGAAATAGGGGGAAGGTATGCATTCTTGTTCTCCTTCCCTTCTTTTGGTAGAAGATGTTATGTTTGTTCAATAAATTCTTCTAGGAGGTAGATGTATTTTGAGCAAAAATCTCTTCTCCTCCAAGGATCCTCTTTACACTTGTTGCAAGATATCTCTTTTTCAATTATCTTATCCTTGATTGTAAGAGCATTCCCCCTTTAGCTTGTATTTATGAACATTTTTTCCTAAAAGGATATCTCCTTGGTGTTGAAGGTGGGTATCCTTGATTCTATCTTCCTTAAGACATCAACATAGGGCTATGTTGACATCTTAAGGGGGGCACACATATCGCTCTCTTTTTAATATATTATATTATATTTTTGGCATGTCTTTAATAGGGTAATAATTCTCAAAACTAGAGAAAACAAACTCTTACATGAGATACTTCATTCTTGAAACCAAACGCAACATTCATATTTGTCTTAAACAGGGTTACACATTCTCAAAACTAAAGCAAACAAACTCTTATACAAGCCCTAAACCAAATACATGCCCCATGGCATTTTTCATCATATGTCTTGCATAGGTTTTTGCATGCTTGAAACCAAACAAAACAAACTTGTACACAAGATACTTAATACTTGAAACCAGACATCACTTGCATACGCACATGAGGTTGATTGGAACTAGCAAAACATATCTATACTATTCCTAGTCTCCCCCCCAACATGGATCACCTAGAAAACACATCTAGAATGTGTATCCATTCTTCTCTCTTTCTTCTCATGAGCTCATAGATTTGCTATTTTTAGTTCATGGATGGTGTGTGGTCTTGCTCTTTTATGTGAGCACTTGTGTTCTTGAGATGGTATTTTTTCAAGAATGATATTAATGGTTGAGACATTTTGATATTGAGGTCTCTTCAAATAGTTGAAATGAGGTCTTGTTTTTTTGTTTTTAGCTTTTGCATGTTGTGATATTTTTCCTTTTGCCTTTATTTTGTATGTTGTCTTGTTTTGTGTGCCCTTTCATGCATTTGAGTGAGTTAAGATCCTAAGATTAGGAGCTTAGTTCCTCGAAATTAGTGGTGTCTTATACTCCTTGTAATTGTGCTCCTTGTTTCTCCTATTTGTCATCTCTTTCATCTACTTTACCATGAGTATTGGCTTAGGCTCATACTCCAATTTAAAAGGGGGCTAAATGTATTGTCATAAATTGTCATCAGGCCAATTTACACCTCATGTTTGTGCCCCTACTTTAACATATCTCACCCTCATCTCCTATCCAAGTTTCTCCATTGCCTTAACTCTAATTCTAATGCTATGTATACCCATCGATTGACTTCTTGGATGGGTGTCCTCCATGGGGCTAAATTGAGGTGCCTAATTGAGAATGACTAGGGTACTATCACTCTAGACCCTCTTAGGAGGGACCTATTTTGAAATGGGAGAAGGGCCCTATCTCTCTGGTGAGAATTAACTTTGTGGCTTTGGGTGACCATTGGAGTTCGACCTAATTATTAAATGACCTAGATACCTATATAGAGAGATTTGATCAACCTAATTTTATCCAAGCATCATAAGTTGACATATCTAGCACTCTTGCATCCATGAAGCATTCATCATCAAGCATTTTCAGATATCTTCAAGGCTGCATATTCTTCATTCAACTATTGTGGATAAAAACTACATCATTCATATGCAAGCATGTGTATGTGATTAGATTTTTTCATGTTCATGTCATTTCATACAATATATGTGATTATATTCAAGAAGTAAAGAATCATTTTCAAAAATTACAAATATGAAGTATATCTTTCCATTATTTATTTCAGTATTTTCATTTATTCATTCAAGGTTAATTCCTAAACCGGGGTTTGACTTAGGAAAAACCTTATTCCCAACCATTTTACCTTCTTTTATGTGTGCAAGAAACAGATACAAAGTTGTAACATTAAGGATCAACATGATTTACAGAGATGAATAAGTCCTTTTGAATGACAAAAAGTGCAGAGGACCAAAGTGATTGATGCTCTCGTCCTGACAATTACAGTCGATGTTTTGGGAACAACTCCAAACATTTATATATTTCTTAGATCTAGGTTCATGGCTCTATTTGACAACTCTAGGTCACTATTTATGCATAATTACTTTAATTTACACACATTTACCCCAATTGCAATATTTTAACAATTCAATTTAGAAAGAGGGAATCAAATTCTAACCAGTGAATCTAATCAGAATTCTCAACCCTATCTTTGTTGGATTGAGGCTAGATCTATTGGATTTAACTTTCTTCAATGTAATTGGTAAGAAAAAATAGTGGTCTTCTCATTTCTTGTGGTGGAAACCCTAATTTTCACTTTTAAAAATGGTTGCGAAGAGAGATATACCTTTTAAAGAGAGTGTTATAGTTATTATAGTTGTTTGGGAGAGTGATATAGAAGTCAATTATTATTTATATTATTATGCCCTTTTTCCTTGATGTCAAAGGGAGAGAGAGATACGATAAGGAGGAGAAAGATATATTTGGAATAAGTTTATTATTGATTGGTGGTACAAGTGTAGTCATCAATGACAAAGGGGGAGATAGTTGGAAACTTGAGTTGTGTTTCTTATGTCGTCATCATTGTCAACCTATCTTGTGTTTTCATTGATGTCACTATGTGTGTAAGTTTCAGTTGTTTAGTTGTGTGGATGTAGTAGATGGTCCATAAATGTGTGTTCAGGAGTTGCTCTATTATCTAGTGGTGATATTAAGGCTGGTCTGGAGAATTATTTAAATTAATTGGTGTTGGCATTTTGAGTTTATTGGAATTGTACATAGAGATTGCATTAATGATATGTTGTCATTGATATCAATTGAACTGATAATGGTATTCATGTTATTGTTGATATTGTTGTTTTTTATATTGGCTAGTAATTGGTAAGAAGAGCTTTGCGGAAGATGTTGTAAACCGCTATGTAAAGTTTGTGAATTGAACCAGTGTAAAGGGTTAAACCTTTCTATGTAATGTAACCGATAAACCCTATCAGCTATTAAACCCTAACCGATCAATTTTGATGGTTTATTATCTGATAAGCGGTAATGATGGAGACACATGTGATCATTGTATGAGGATATGTTGAAATTGTTTTGGCACATTTGTTTCTTGTCTAGGGAAGCAGCAAAGTGGATTGCATCTAATGCATAGCATGTGATGAGTTACAAAGTCCGATGAAGCGATGATCATGAAGCGATTGTAATTTTCTTGAAGAATGTGAAGAGATTGTCATAATTTCTAACGGTCAAGATTGTACCGACTTGTTTGTAATCTCGATGATGAGAATTAGGTTTTTGTTGTGTTACCGACCTAATTGATTTGTATTTAAGGTCAATGAAGTTGTTTGTAAAGAGTGTTGGCAAGGTTGATAAAAACCTATTGAGTGTGTAGTTACCTAACCAATGAATGGATCTACACTTTGAGTGAAGGCAGATTGAAGCTTAGAAGGATCTGATCAAGCAAATGTAGTGCTACTCAGACATATCAAGAAAACCTGTTGTTTTTTAACAATTATAGTAGAAGTGAAATCCCTTAACCAGGTAAGCTCTAACAAGCTTAGTTACTCATTAAATCCTCTAACAAGGTGGTCCATTAGCTTGGATTCTTAAATCCTCCAGCGAGGTTACTCCTAACAGGGTATTGTGTTTTTCATCAAGGCATATTTGTAAATCCCTTAACCGGGTGATTCCTAACCGGAATTAGTTCTTAACAAGACTTATTGTAAATCTTTAACAGGCTTGGCTCCTAACAAGGTGAACTTCAGAAGAGTTCAGATAGCTATCCTTGTGAGTCTCATCTCACCGTGGTTTTTACCTATTTGGGTTTTCCACATATAAACATTTGTGTCAAGTGGTGAATGCTTTTGTGGTTGTGATCTTATTTGTTGATTTGGTTAACTTCTAATAAGGCATGTTAAGTAGAAGCATTGAGAATTGAATATGTTGAGTTATGATTAAGCATTGTTGATGTTTACAAGATTGAAGTTGTTTACTATAAAAGTTATCATAATAGTTAAACCGGTGATGTCAAGTATTCTTATGAATATTGATCTTGACTAAGATATGTTTCCTTTGTTTGACTGAGTTTGAGTTTGGGAACTTTGAATCATTTTTTCAATATATTGATTCACCCCCCCCCCCTCTCAGTATTCTACCGGATACTTATTCTGATGAATACTAAGAGGGGGGGTGAATTAGTATGCCACAAATCTATGTACTTAAACACTTAAACAGTCTGAAGATACACCGGTAAAACAGTTTAACAGACAAACCGGTTATCACACATGCAAACCAAAATGCAAGTAAAGCATTCACCCACAAAAGCAATACAACCATAACACAAAATATTTGATGTGGAACCCAAATGGGAAAAACCACGGTGAGATGGAACTCACAAGTCACTATCTGCAGAATAGAAACCAAACCAGTTAAGGTCTTACAATGTTCTTCACCAGAACAGATCCTGTTAGGAATCTCAATCTCTATTAGGAGATAAGTCCGATTAAAGAGTACCTTGTTAGAGGATTTTAGATTCATAGAAGTGAACCACCTTGTTAGAGGATTTTACAAAGGCTTTTGGGCCTACCCGGTTAAGGGCTACAAACTTGTCAAAGATGTGAGTAATCAACAAGTGTTTGATCTATCTAATAGCACAAACTGCTTGGTTAGATCCAGTATAGCTCACTGCTAATGCATTCCAGCATTACTTCAGTCTTCTTTATCTCTCTCTCAGTTACAACTTTATCTTCTCAGATAAGATCACTCTTACAACAACTCAACAACCACCTTAAAACCCAGTCACAACATAAACCCTTTCAGCAACAATCTAAAACCCTAGACATGATGTCCTTTTAAAGGAATCTAATTTCATGTCAATCCAATAGGATTACATTACAATTTCCTAGGTTCAATGAATCTAGACATACTCAGTAGCACAACACAAAAAACACCGTTAGTGTGTTGGCACCGTCAATCAATTGGTGGATTGGTAATTCATCACAGAGTATTACCGGTTCATACAAAATACCAGTTGCCGGTTTGACAAAAATGAAGACTGGTAAGAATGTGTTATGCCGCTTTTCTCCCTCGTACCGCTTGAGATCTACGAACCGCTTGGGGTTGACATGCCGCTTCAGATCGGGAAACACATTCTGCAAAATCACCAATAGTCTAAAGACTAGAATACAACATACCGGTTGGAACAAATACCGGTTGAGCTCTAGCTCATACATATAAAGGGGATCTCAATATAAGTGTGTGTCCATCAATGACAATCACAACATAAACATCAAAAATGCCAACATATTCTTTCATCATGCCATCAATCTGCTATGGTAATTCAAGTGTTGTGGCTTGGCAGACATGTTCATATAGTGTTTCACTTTAGATTTCTAGTATTGGTTTGTTCAACAATTGAATTTATGTTGTTTAGTGTTTTGTGTTGTTAGATGTGTTGGTCTTTGGCTAAATCGGGTGGTTTATCTTATTTGGATCATACCTTTTTGGTCTGGATATGCATTGGAGGCCAATTTAGAATGTTGATATGGTTCTCACTAAGGGATGTGTAGGTCCATATTAAGTATTTTTCATTGGGTCGACTAATTAACGTGCTTCAATGTTTTTCTACATGTTATATTTGATGTCGAATTTGGTGGATTCTCTAGCTCATTTGGCTCATTGGAATCAACTTCAGAATATGTTTTGAGATGTATTTGGGTTCTCTTTATCTCCTAGAGTGGATTGCATTGTTTTTTTTGGTTTGGGTGGCCTTTTTTATGTGATTAATGTGTATTTTGTTTATGGACAACCTAGTTGAGGGTTTCAATGTATAACCTTTTATAAATAGAAGTGCAGATGTGTGAATTGTTAGGGTGGATTTTTGTGAATCATATGTGAATGATATGCAAGCAGTGAATTTTAGTTCGTGATGAGCCTTGATGATCATATTTTTAGTGGGAAAGTGTGGTGAGACAATGAATTAAGTCAGAGATGTTTACCATGATATTGTTCTCTTGACACAATGGTTCAAAAATAATTTCATTATTAGGAGATCTTTTTCATTACAATTCATTTATTCCCTATACCTACCAAAATATAGTGAGTCCTTTAGTAGCCTATGTAGTCTTTATATCTTGCCCTGAGATTGTGTGACTCAGTAATGCAAGTCCATTGTATCTTGCCCTAAGATTGTGTGCCTTAGTCTTGCAAGTTCAACTAGGTGTTGTGAGCTTCCTTGGCCTTGAGCCCAAAACATTATAATCAATTATTCATATTGTGAGTGTGATTCTCACCATGGTTTTTCCCTTCTTGGCTTTTCCATTTAAATCTAGTGTTCTTATATGTATTGTTCTTTATGGTTTCATATTTCATAATTGCAAATATAATTTAATTGTAGTTTGAAGTTTAAAGGATAATAAGTAAGATGTTTTTATTAGAATAAGAAATCACTGAGAGGGGGGGTGAATCAATGATCTGTCAGAAATCAAATCCACAAACTTATTCTTTATCCATTGGTTAGAATTTCATAAAAGAAAAGAACATAAACATGCAACAAATAAAAATAAACCACATATCCACAACACCAGAATTTTTTACATGGAAACCCGAAAAGGGAAAAAACACGGTGGGCTGGAACCCATAATATTCATATACTATGGCCAGGAGTACATAAATATTACATAGATGGGGAATGCACTTGCATTTAGGCTCACTACCTAGAGCTCACTACTCAAATACAATGACCCGGAAGGCTACAACCTTTAGGAAAGTCTCACTGACTTACAATTTGATTACAATGAGATAATACTGTAAAATGAACTCTGAGATAGCATCTAAAAAAGCAAGAATGAATTCTAGTTAAGCACTAAATATCTGATTGTACTCGCTCTACAAATACTTTGTTTCTCTCTCAGTCAACTATCGGTTTGTCTGTAAACCAAATGTGCATGTGAAACTGTGCTCAATCACCCTAAAATGGATCACCACAATAGTATTACACTAAAAACCAATCACTAGATCAATCTTATATATCTGGTCTTAACATAAAAGCAATCTCCTTCAAGTCGGCTTCAAGAAGTGTAATATGTAGTCACATGTCAGCTTCAATCTCGAACAAAATATAGCACTAGACCAAAAGATTATAATTATATGCTTTCTAAGGATCTTTCCTTTCACCAAGAACACTAGATCAACCACCAAAGTCACCGCAATTATCGGAAGTCGTTCTAGACCAAAATAATGTTGAGATGCCCTATTTTCCTAGTTAACTCCAACTTCTGGATACAATGAATCACGATCGCCGGATCAAATCACCAAGAAGAGTTGCCATCAATGACAACCCTAGACCAAAAAGCAACTACCGGAAGTCACAAGATGAGTGTCAATTGCCAACAATCTCCCCCTTTGGCATTGATGGCAACACCTATAAAAAATGACTATGTGTAGAAACCTATGAAACCTATACACTGGATGAAAAAGAATGAAAGAATTCTAAGGCTCCCACTTAGATCAACAATCCAAAAATTTGCATCACCAAATTGTACACTCCATCAATCTGTATATTTTTTACCTCATCTCTCCCCCTTTGACATCAATGCCAAAGATAGGGTGTGCAACAAAATATTTTGTACATATATACACACACACCAGATGACCAAATCTATATATACTTAAGTATATCTGCATATGCCATCTTAAGAAACCCAAGATATGTGTTCCATCATGCCCGCAACTTCTCCAAAATTGAAACAAAACCATTCAAAACATAAGCATGAAATTCTATAGCTGCAATCTCAATTGGCGTCTCCTGAGACATGTTTTGAATGCAGTCCATCTTATGATACACTAAGGTGTCTAACCGTGGACCAATTAGGTTCTGGAGTTCACCTGTCCGCCTAGCCATTCTCTCCTTCTCCTTCTCAAAATTCCTAATTTGCTCCATAATAGTCAAAAAATTTCCTTCAATATTGTCGATTAAGTTAGCTATAGGATCATAAGCCTGATAAAGCTAAGCTAACTATCCTTTGCAATTATCTATTTGCTTATCTATTTCAATAATAAAATTTGTCAAAACTAGACAACACTTATAAATTTTACCACCTTTTGTTAGGGCCTCATCAATCTGTTTTAGTTCCTTTTCAAGATGGGCCTTATCACTACTAATCATTTGCAAAAAAAATTGAACTTTGGCATCTTTAAATTTCTTCATAGCCTGCCTAGTTGATGCCTTGGTCAAAGTATCAAACTGAGTGGATATATGATCTATTAAGTTCTAAATCTTATCAGATGAACTAGAATTAGCATCAAGTTGTAGTTTCGATACCACCTATTCCAAAACTTTAACTGATTTCTCAATAAGTCTCCTCTTCTAATTCTGATTGAACTAACTCTTGTCTGGCTTGCACTTGGAGAGTAGCAGCAGTAATCATCCTTTCTGTCAGAGACATCTGATTGAATGGTTTGTCAAAACTGGTATTAAACTATGGAAAGCTCCCTTGGCTTTGAATTTTGGATGTGTCAATTGCCTTAAAAATTGGAGTTTCCATTGCCTTACTCTTCCCTTTATCCAGTTTTTCTTGTTCTTCCTCTACCTTTTTCTCAGCTTCAACCTATCTGGATTTTCTTCTTTGGGTTCCTCTTATGCACCGGTGTCACAACTTGGTACACCAACCTCTACCTCGGTTGATTTATCATTCACCTCAATAGACTCAACTTCAACATAATCCAAAATTTGTTGCTCTACAACATCCTGAGTGTCCTCCTTCTTATTTACATCATTTATCAGAGGATTTCCAACGTAGTGGCTTCATTTTGTGAAACAGTTTCTACTAGCTGGTTCTCAGTAAGAAACTTCTTCCAGACTGCACTGGTTTCTCTTCTTATTTCTTCAACTCTGCCAACCATCAAGCTATTGACTTTGTTCTTGCTCCTGAATTCCTTTTTATTCGCTAATAAAATAATCTATCAATTTCCTCGATAGTGATACTGGTGCACTGATTGACCAGTTCACTCTCCTTTATTTCTCTATCCATTTGGCTGGCAGATTTTTTCCTAGCATCAATTAAACTGTACAAATATTTTGGAAGATATTTTTCTAATTCAATCAATGCTTTACTAAATACATCCATGTACAAAATTGCAGGCTCTTCAGTCTTCCTTTGATCCTTATCATCCATATTCTCATAATATACATAAAAGTTCTTTAAATTTCCATCTTTAATAATTTCATCAATTAATTTCTGAGTAGATAAAGCAGGAATAATATGATAATCTATTTGGGTGGTCTTCATCTTACCGGATTCTATTGCCTCATCCAAGTCAGATTTTATCTTCTTTCCTCGCTTGGGATTGATTTCCAGTATAGGATCAGACCTTTCTTTCTTCTCCTTCTACCCTTTCCTCTCAACACTGGATTGGGGTTTCTGGATAACCCTAGCAAACTCTCCTTTCTTCGGAGCCTTAGGAATGTCCGCATCTGACTCAGTTTCATATTGTACCAGAGAAATTGCCATATACTCTCTTTGGGGTTTTTTAATTTCTTCCTCAGAACACCTTTCCCCTTTGCAGATGAACCAGGGGGTTCTGATTCAGCGAGAGGTGTCTTCACCAGAGCGGGAGAAGATCCTGTCATTTTCACCTTGACTGGAGCACATTCATTCTTTTCTTTCTTTACTTTTCAACTACATCCCTAGCAGCTCTTACGGCTCTGACTTTTTCATGAAAGTGACCTTCCTCAACAAGGATGTCTTCTACTATTTTGGCAACTTTTCTTTTCCTTGCCGGTTCAGTGAACTTGGTGTGTAATTCTATTGATTTTTCTTGGCAATTTTTGAACCTTCCTTCTTTAGCATCCACCAGAGCATTAAGAAGGTGTTAAGTGTAATAATCCAAAGTCCTTGCATCAACCTCATAGATAATAGGCATTATCCACACTATCTGGGGTTGAACTGCCTCCATGAGATATTCATCTTTGTTTACCATGAAGCAAGCAGTCCCCTCATATTTCTTCACAATTTCCTTGGGGATTCTGACTCTTTGTTTCATCTTGTCCTAAAAAGTTTTGAAGAATGCCCACAATGCAACATTCTGATTTTCCTTGTTACCAAGTCTATCAAGCTCCTATTTTATCAATTGGGCCATCGGTCTATCAAAATCCCACTACACTCTACTAGTTCCGGGGATCTAATTCATGAAGTAAAGTGTTAGAAAGATAACCAAGGAACCAAATTTGAAGACATGCTTCTTATCTTGCTTGATTTTCTTTAAATTTATCTTTAATTCCTCCAATAGAACACCATACAAATCATAATGAGCATCTTATTTGACCATCTGGTAGGCTGCATGGATGGTAGTGTCAGATACAGAATTCAGTCGGTTAGATTGGTACACTTTGTAACCTATGACCATCGCAACAAACTTAACATCATCTTCCTTTATTGTGTTAATCTTCATTGAGAATCCATCAAACTCTGCACCTATTAACTTGTTGATAGTAGGGTTTGGGACTTTGTGTATCCCTGGCTTGTCACCGATTTGATTCAAACAAGTTACTGTCCTAATGGCCTCTGAAGTAATCTTGTAGGGTTGGTCTAGCCATATGAATTCAATAATGAATTCTGCTCAATACATACCTCACCCATTCATTTTCATCGAACGACAAAAATTTTACAAATTGAGTGAAACCCTTTCTCTACAACTACACAAATTTCATCTTGGGATTGTCGATTTCATCCATGATGCTATTGATATAAAGTTCCAAACTGTCTTCATTTCTAGTTTCCTCGATCTCGCAGTGAATATAGGCTCGTACATCATCTATATGCAATACTCTGTACAAAAAGGAAGAGAATGCTCCAACCAAGTCAACCTCCATAGATTTTTAGGTGTGCTTCTTGAACTTAGGATGGGGTCTATCCTTTACCTCAACAACTAGTGGAGTAGCAATGGAGGACGAGGATGCCATTTTAAATTTTCAGAAAACTAAACTCAGAAAGGCTCTTTGAAAAATATCTTAATTGACTGTTGGATGCCCTAGATCACTCATCGGATTGTCTTTAGCCAACTGATCACCTAAAATCCTTGATCGCCTTGTTCTGCAGCTCGAAAACACTATTCACAAAGTGAATAATAACTCTTGTATTTGCCCTTTTAACTTTGCAAAGCCTAATTTCACTTTGAAATAAATGCACCTCAGATATCCAACCAAATGCCCTGTTTAACTACCTGATGCCAAAATCAACCATCTGAATCCTAGATATCAACTAAAATTTTATTCTTGTGATCTGTATTCCATCAACTACATATCTCATCAAGAGGTACTACAATATTTGTATGAGTTTTCCTCCCTCTAAGGCTAAAAGCCCTAGTTATTGGATGAAGATTTTGCACCGGATTTAGGTATAGATCCATTATATGGCTTAGATACATTCTTCTTTACCGACATCTATTTATGTTGATCTCTGATTTCATCTACCTTTTTCTTTCCCTTTTCATCTGATTTGTTCTTGTCTACTATAGAACTATTTTTTTCTTTTGCAATACTTTGCAACATGACCGGTTTTGTTGCATGCTCTGGAAACAACATAATTCTGCATAGGTCTGAAGTTCATCTGATTTGGTCTTATCCTACACTAATTAGAGATATGTCCAAAAATTTCACAAGCATAACATCTTTTGTTCTAAAAGTTAATCATTACTTCTCATATACATATTTGACTTGTGTCCAAAGTTATTGCATATGAAACATTGACCGGTAAAGGTAGGAACATTATTCATACTGTCCATCATATTGTTATTGTTCATCATTTCATTATTAATCCTACTTCTGCATTGACTTGTCATATGACCAAACTTATTGCAAATAAAACATATACCATTGAATTTATGAACATTAGGTTGTCTTACTGGAGGATTCTTGCTCTTCTTCTGATCAGGTTTTGCATTTCCTTGTCCAGATCCAGAGGATTCATCTTTCTAAAATCCTAAACCTCGCATGTCCTTTCCATGTCTCTAACTTTCTAGTATCTCATCAAGCCTTGCTAAGATAGCTTTGAATTTGTCTTTGTACTCATTAGCAGTGGCAAGTTCATCCCTTAGGGTAGCAATCTGTCTTTCAAGTTCTTGACCATTATTCTTTGAATGTGTCAAATCAAGCTTTAACTGATCATTCTCATAGGTAATCCTAAATCATTCATCAACTCTTTCCTTTAATGATTGTGTCAAATTCTCTTCTTTCTTCTTTTGGTCCTCAATCTCCTTAGTTAGCCTCATCACAATGGATTGCATCTCATTTTTCAAGGCATCATTTTCTCTCTCAAGCTTGTCAACTTCATCAACTTTTTCCTAATACTCCATGATCCGATCTTCTTTCTCCTTCAACTTGTCTATCAATTCCTTCCTCTTCTCTCTATAGACACTTTCTTGATCCTTCAGATCACTAATGAATTCATCAGCAGCATTCAGGTTCTTCTTCAAGGTACAGATCTCATTTCTACTTGCATCAAGATCCTCACGTGTCACATTGAGTTGTCTCTGAAAATCAGAATCTATTGAATCAATCTCTCGGATATTCCTCAAGAAGTTAATCTTTCTTGGAGGAAATAGGCTTTGATACCAATTGTTAGAATCAGAGATCACTGAGAGGGGGGTGAATCAATGATCTTTTAGAAATAAAATCCACAAACTTATTCTTTATCCACCAGTTAGAAATGCATAACAAAAAAGAACATAAACATGCAACAAATAAACCATAGATCCAGAACACCGAAATTTTTACGTGGAAACTTGGAAAGGGAGAAACCATGGTGGGGCTACAACCCACAATATTCATTGTATTGTTTTAAATTGTACATCATTGCTAAGGTGGTACAATTTCACACTTAGGTTAGCACCCGCCTTAGTGTGTCTTGCATCTTGCATTTCCAGTTCCCCTTTAAGCATTTAATTCATTAATTTAATTAAATCTAAGGTCATTTTTCATCACTTTACATGTTATAAAGTTGGGCCCTTTACCCTAAGTGTGCCCCTTTTCATCTTAGCCCTCTAATGGATTATTTAATCATAAACCCTAATTAAGTCTTATTTTGACCATTTAGGCCCAGTTTCGCATATCAAAACATCTCAAAATTAGTTGTAACTTTGGGATGCACTCTAATATCATCATATCTAACGGCCCCAATAATTTGGTGAAAAGTTGCTCGGACCATGGTGGGAATGCACATGGTCCACGGCTTTTTCCCCAAAATTTCGAGAGCACAATCCTATGATATAATAATGCTTAACCCCAAAATATCAGCGGGAAATTCAAATCCTAGGTCGGCCTAAACATGAAATTAAGATATAGGGTTTCATATTTAAGAGCTCTCTTTCTTCATTTGAAGGGGGCTTATTCTAAGAATTTAAGGGAAGGTTTTTGGGAGCATTAGAGCCTTCTTTTCAGTGAAAGAGTAGATCTTTGAAGTCTTCAACAACATTCAACATTCATCCATTAAACATTCATCAAGCATCATTTTATCAATTGGGGCCTTTTGAAGAGGTAGAAGAATAATAGGAGATCACTGACTGATGGTTGGCTTGTACCTCTCCCTTGGGGTTTGGTATGGTTTCATGTTGTTTTCATATCTTTTCATAAGATTAATTTTGATTTATATTCATTCTTTAGATCACTTTGCATTGTGGATTTAGAGCATTTACTTTGTCAATTTTAAGCAATTAGGGTTTACTCTATAGGGTTCCTCTAGATTGTTTGCTTTTATCTTAGGATCTTGCACACACATTTTCAGTACATTATCGGCTATTTGTGGAGGTACAAATCACCAACACAGGGGTTGTACTAAGGCAAAACCCTATATGGCCACCCCAAACCCTATTTTTTAGCTTCAAGTACAAGTTCAGATCCGAGCGTTGTTGGAAGTTTCAGGACCAGAAGAGAACACAGGGATAGTTTGGGGTTGCAGATCTCATCAAAAACCTTAAGGATAGGGGTGTGGCACCCTGGTCCTACCCTCTCTTAGCAGGATTTGGTAAAACAGTGTCTTGCAAGCTCCGAAATCCATCTTGTCAATTGCAGCTCCAGAATTGCAGAATCAGGACAGTGGCATGGCACCCTGGTCCTAGACATTTCTGCTCAAATTTTAGACACAAGTGCACCTCTTATTTTTCCTTCTGATCTATACTTTTTAGCAATATATCAATTGTTCTTTGATCTGCATTCTTGGATTAGGGTTTGCTTGCTTACTTGCATTCTAGGTTAGATTGCACTTTTGCATCATTCCTCTCTCTCATTTACAACAAAGGAATAGAAAACCCAAGAGGTAATCCACTTCTCTCTCTCTTTCTCATAAGAATTATCCAAAGTGTGTTACCTCCCAAGGCTCTTTTGTATTCCATGAGTGTGTACGAGTGTGGGATTAAGGTTTCCATGCTTAGTCTCACTTTTTCCCCTACACATCTTTGGTGAACCCGACATGAATCCAATTTCATTTTCATTGCATTGTATTTTTATATCTAGATCTAGTTTATTTCATTTGCTTTCAAAACATAGAAAAAAAGAAGATAGGTTTCTTTCATTTTCCTTGCATTGTGTGTTTGAGTTTCATGCAATTTTCATTTCAAAATGTCAGATTTTTATTTGCAAGATGTTCAAGATTTTGATGATGTATGCAATTTTATTGATTATGAGTTTAGTAAGGATGAATAAGATAAATCTCTACATGATTTTCTGAACCCTAAGCCTTCTAAACCCTCATTTTGCCAAAAATTAATCAACCTTATTACTATGCCATTTCGTGGTGATGAGAAGGATAAGTTGAATGATCCCTCTCATGGGTACATTCCTATCAACTCCTCCACTATATCTAGCAACATGGTTGACTCCCATGATTCCCTCTATGATTTTATGTCTCCTTTTGAGTCCAAAGATAAGCCTTTCAATCACTATGATCATGCTTTATTGGATGATGCCCTTGATGACTTTATGTCTTTGCCTAAACTTTCAAACAAGAATAATGCATCTAAAAGGTTAATCAATATGATCAATGTGAATGAGCATAGAAAACTACTTTTTTTTGTCCAAGGTGCTTTTCCTTCTCCAAATTCAGCTCTTCCTAATCAACCTCTTTTCATGGTTCAAGGTGGGTATAGTCATGATTCCTTTAGCACTTCAAATAAACCTATCATTACGGTTCAAGGAAGGAAACCCACTAAGAGTCCTTATAGCTATGCTAGACAACTAACTAAGGAGAGTTATAATGTAGTTTCCCATAATTATAACATGAGAAACAATAGGAAACCTAACCCTCCTCCGGTTGTTCCAACTCCTCTACCTGATCCTTAACCTATTCTTCCTCAAGCACCTCCTATTTCACAAACCCTTAGTAAGGAATATGATCTTTTTGAACAAATTAAAGCTACTCCTTCCAAGATATCCCTTTGGGATTTTATTCAAACTTACTCGACTTGTCAGGGAATTCTACAACATGCCTTGAAAACATTGAATGTCCCATCCACAGTGACATCCAATAATATGGCTTCCTTGATTAACTCTATTACAGCACCTAAGGCTCAGATTATGTTTATACAAGATTAGCTACCCTCTAGTGATATTAAACAACAATATGATCCCTTAATGATTGTGGTTATTATTATGTATGGTGGAAAGCGTATAATGGAAACAACAATATTGAAAGACTAAATAAATATAACCACAAAACCCTAGCCTAACAACAACAAAGATCCACCATAACATATGAAGATTACCTAAGACAATGCAAATCAACAAAATCAAAAAGATTATACCATCACATGTCCAATAGGATTTGAATCTTCATTCTTCCTATCTCCATTGATCTTTCTTGATATATTTGCTCTCAAATTTTATGTGTGCACAAGAGCTTAACAAAGAACAAAAATGTGGTTGATAGCTTCATCGCAAAAAGGCTTGATTGCATAATATTGAATAGAATGCTTAGAATTATTAGGAGGCATGATAATGAAATAAGCATCCTCTTATATAGAAGACAATGTAAGAAATGGAAGGATGAGATTAAGAGGTGTAAAGATAAATGGTCGAATAGGATTAAAGGGTAGGTAGAAGAAATAAGAAAATAATAAGAGGGTAGGTAGTGTAGGAATTAAGAGATAAATGACATGTGTCATGGGTAGAAAAGGGTAATGAATTAATTAAATAAATAAAGATTCATTTAATTAATAGAAGAAGTGGATCAATTAAATAAATAAAAGTATTTATTTAATTTAGGAAAAAGGATAATTTAAATAAATACTTTTATTTATTTAAATGAGGAAAAAGCCTAGAAGAGGATAAATGAAATAATTAAATAAATAAAGATTCATTTAATTAATAGAAGAATTAGGCTTAAATAATTAATGTATATGGTGAAAATGGATAACAATAATAACAATATTGAAAGGCTAAATGAATTCAACCACAAAACCCTAGCCTAACAACGACAAAGATCCACCATAACATATAAAGATTACCTAAGACAATGCAAATCACATGAAATCACAAAGATTATACCATCACATGTCCAATAGGGTTTGGATCTCCATTCTTCCTATCTCCATTGATCTTGCTTGATATATTTGCTCTCAGATTTTATATGCACAAGAGCTCAACAAAGAACGGAATGTGGTTGCAAGTAGGATCGTAGTGTAGTCAATTGCATAAAAGATGATTAGCATGAATGATTAGGGTGATTGATTAGAATGCATAGAACGATTAGGGTTTGATAATGAAGGAAGCATCTCCTTATATAGAAGACACTATATGAAATGGAGGGATAAGATTGAGAGGTGTAAAAGGAGGTCGGCTATGATTAGAGGGTAGGTAAAAGAAATAATAAAATAATGAGAGGGGTAGGTAGTGTATGAATTAAGAGATGAATGACATGTGTCATAGGTAGAAAAGGCTAATGAATTAATTAAATAAATAATGATTTATTTAATTAATAGAAGAAGTAGGATAATTAAATAAATAAGAATATTTATTTAATTTAGGAAAAGGATAATTTAAATAAATAAATGTATTTATTTAAATGAGAAATAAGGCTAGAATAGGATAAATGAATTAATTAAATAAATAAGGATTTATTTAATTAATAGAAGAATTAGCTTAGATAATTAAATAAATAAAATATTTATTTAATTAGACTGGACAATTTTAGGTGTCTACATTTTGCCCCTCTTTGAGACAATGCGACTTGTCGCGTTGTTTCAAAGAAGATAAGATGAACTGATACAGAGTTGCCCCAGAATGGGAATGATATGCCCCCTCGAGAGATTGGATGAAAATGTCTGAAAAGATTGCAGACAATCTCTTGATAAGAAAGAAAGGCTAGAATGGATTGATCGGATAAAGTGACAAAGTCACGGGATAATGAAGACTGACTCGGAAAATGAAGGCGAGGGCTAGGGTAGGCTATAAGATAGACCACGGGGGAAATACATCCTCATTGTCATCTACACATCCAAGAGATTAGAGTGTAGAGAGAGAAAAGAGTAGCAGCAATCAATAGCGATGGCAATGGCTCATAGATTCGATCGCATTCGCCGATTTCAGAGGCCAGCAGAGGCAGGAGAGCCGGTAAGTACCACCAAACCTCCTCATACTTTGTTGCAATAAATGTTGTCATAAATGCATGTCAAGTAGGGAAATATGTCTTCAAGGATGAATCGACAGTTCTGTGATGAACATATGTTGTCGATTGGATAAGCTACTGAGAGGATACACTCAAGCAGGTCCTCTAGAGAAGACTAGGATAGCAAATAGGGCTAGGATTGACAATTTTGTGATAGAACATACGTTGCCAATTAGGAAACTACTCAAGAGGATTCACTCAAGCAGAGGCCCTAGGATAGGATAGATCAAGGCACTTTGTGATGAACAGTGAGTACCAAGATATAGTACTTTGTGATAAACAGGGAGTACTAAAATATGAACAACACTTTGTGATGAACAGGGAGTGCAAATGTGAGCAGCACTTTGTGATGAACAGGGAGTGCCAAACACGTAGTACTTTGTGATGAACAGGGAGTACCACTAGGGTAGAAGCAACACTTTGTGATGAACAGTGAGTGTCACTAGGATAAATAGCAACACTTTGTGATGAACAGTGAGTGTCACTAGGGTAGATAGCCATATGCATTTAGATAGCGAGTAGCATTTTGTGATAAACAGTGAATGCCACTATAACTAACATGATTGAGTTGTTTGACTGCAGGAGTATTTGTCGATGCTAGAGTCACGGGAGAGATTCCCATCGACGCAAAGGTTGTGACCTGAGTTGTCGCTCGAGGACAGAGCTGCCATCGAGGAGATGGGTTTGAGACATGTGTTGTATGTGCCTAAGTTTCGGGCAAACATGGGTTTGCTGACTGTGCTGGCTGAGAGATGGCACTCTGAGATGTGCACATTTCATCTACCGATGGGTGAGATGACAGTCACCCTGGAGGATGTATATAGGATTATGTGGATACCGATTGATGGGGAGCTGATTCCGTACGATCGAGACGGAGACAGGGATGCCCTTAGACGAGTGTTCTAGGATCCAAGACTGGAGATGAGGGTGGGACACGTGGCATGGGATACCATGACATGGATAGGATTAGCACTACCAATAGTGTTGGCAGGAGTGATCAGTGAGTTCCTCTATATCAGTTTTGTACCATTTTGTATAATGATGTAGACACTTGCGGGTGATTGTAGCCATATGATTTTGACATCATTGTATCATGACACTTTATATATATATGAGATGATGCATCTTTGTGGCAGCTATATGCATGTGTACCTATGTGATGAGATGTTCTTATGTGATGCTTATGATATGGATGCAAATATGTATATGATGCAATGCAATATTTTTTATTTTATTTTATTTTTTTGTTCGTTTATGTTTTATATGTGTATGCATGATGCAAATGTGAATGTAAGTAATGCAGATGAATATGATAATGCAAATGTAAATTGTGCTAATAGGTGTTGTGTGCAGGATGTGATGCAGTTGTGATATCTATATGTATGTATGAAATGCTTATATGTGGTAATGCAGGTGCAACTACATGAAATGCAAATGTTTTTGGTGTGTCATTATACTCAGTCATGTGATAGCAAGCTACGCGAACTCGAGAAGGATGATGGAAGTCAATCAAGAAAGGGGGATGGAAGATAGAAGATATGAAAGTGAAAGAGCTTCTTGTGCGTTATCATCATTGAGCTTTATTATGGCAAAATAGGTTATGACAATCGAGGCATATGTTCGACCCAGAAAGTCATTGTACCTGTTTGCATGGAGATAAGACAGTCACAAACAAGGAATGCCCCAGTTCACACTAGACTCACAGTGTCCTCATATCCTTGGACAAGTCATAGCATTACTAAGAGACAATCCACAGACAGCAAATACAAATAGGTGACGATACCCCATCCTCGCCTTTCTAGTCAAAGACATCCTGGAAAAGCTAAAAGACATGTCACTAAAAAAGATGAAATCAAAAGAAAACCAAGACTTGACACAACATCCACTGTAGTCCTTAAGTTTAGTGTCTCTTGTCACCTGTATAAGTCTTATTTGATTGTGGTCACAATGTTTACTTTCACAGAAAGGATAGATAGCATTGAACCATAATGTTGTCTGAGTCTGTTGAAAGATTTGATTTGTTGAAGCCCATTATTGTTGTTGTGTCTCATCTGAAACTGACTGAATCCATGAAACTGATACTTTATTGTGGAGAAGATGAAACTTTATTGCGGATCTGTGATGCAAATGTTGCTTTATTGCGGATTGTGCGTGGACAGACTGAAGAAAGCTGTAAGAAACTGTACTCCTCGAAACATGTGATGTTCTCAGTTCCACACCCATCACTAGACGTAGGATTTGCCTTAGCCAAAGATATAAGCTGATTTATTATGAATGGAAAGGGGTGAAAAGGGAGGTTTATTATGAATGGCTAACCAATCTTGGGTAGATCAATAACAAGCCATGATGGGAATGGGTAAGTTTATTATGAACGGATAGGTTGTGAGTGTGTGCAAAGTGAAAGGATGAAAGAGAATCCTGAAGGAGGGAGGAGCAATATCTCTACGCATGGCGCTGGTAACCCAGTTTTCACCATGGTACTTGCCTAGGGCACCACCGAAGTGGTTTTCACCATTGGATGAAATTATTTCTCTTTACTTTTTTTCGATTTTTCAATGTTTTTTTGTGTCACAAGGCGCCTGTTTGCCAGGTTTTCACCAAGTAACGATTTTTTATTTTATAATTTTTTTGTGTTTTTGAATTAGGATATTCCGAAGAGCTATGTGCAGAACCTGCGAAGGTGCATGCTGTTGATAGGATCCTCCAAAGGTTCACCTTCTGTAGTTGAGAGCTGATATGCACCAGATCCATATGCTACTGTATTAATGTAAGGACCAAGCCAGTTTGGTTCGAACTTGCCCTTCTTCTCTTTGTCTTGTTGATTTTTAAGATTTTCTCTGAGAACCAAGTCACCTACCTCAAATGTGCGAGGCTTAACCTTGTGATTGTAGCTGCGACTCATTCGTTGTTGGTAAGCCTTGAGATAATTAAAAGCAGTTTGTCTTCGTTCATCCAGTAGTTCCAGCTCTTGTAAGCGAGAGACCCTATAGTCTTCATCACTGATGATGTTTTGCAAAGAGACCCGTAAAGAGGGTAACTCAACCTCAATAGGCAAGATAGATTTAGTGCCATAAACAAGTGAATAGGGTGTAGCTCCTGTAGGTGTGCGGACACTTGTGCGGTAGGCCCAAAGTGCAGGATTAAGTTGGATATGCCAATTACAACCAGCATCGTCGACTGTCTTCTTTAAGATTTTAAGGATTGTTTTGTTAGACGCCTCAGCCTGGCCATTACCTTGGGGGTAATATGGTGTGGAGAAACGATGGGAAATATGGAAGCGGTCATAGAGTTCATGAACATCCTGATTTTTGAAGGGTCGCCCATTATCAGTGATAATGGAAACAGGAATACTGTATCGGCAAATGATATAGTTAAGGATGAATGTAGCAATTTGTTTTCCAGTAACTTGTGTGAAAGGCACGACTTCAATCCATTTTGTAAAATACTCTGTGGTAGTGATAATGAATTTATGACCATTGGAAGAAGGAGGGTTAATCTTGCCTATGAGATCGAGTCCCCACTGACAAAAGGGCCAAGGAGACGCAAGTGGTTGAAGTTCTTGTGCTGGCGCATGTATGAGGTCTCCATGAATTTGGCATTGCTTACATTTCTTGACAAACTGATGAGTCTTTTTCCATATTGGGCCAGTAATATCCAATCCTGATGAGTTTCTTGGCCAAGGTAGG
Organism: Cryptomeria japonica; assembly: GCF_030272615.1. Lineage (NCBI taxonomy): Eukaryota > Viridiplantae > Streptophyta > Pinopsida > Cupressales > Cupressaceae > Cryptomeria > Cryptomeria japonica. The sequence goes on along the minus strand of NC_081413.1, from coordinate 109,998,237 downwards.
ACCACTAGCATGCGGACCACATATCCCTTCATGCACTTCTCGTAACGCAATCTGAGCTTTGTCGCTTTCTAAACATCTAAGAAGAGTGCCATCTAGACCTCGTCGGTATAGGATATCAGCTAAAATGACATAGCGAGAGGATTGGCGAATGAAAGTGCAACATTGGTTATTTGATAGATCAGGAGGTAAAGTATTGTCACATAGGTATGTGAAAATGGAGCCATATAACTGGGATTCAGGACCGACAACGCATATCGTCTCAATAGGCATGATCTCACATGAAGGGAGCAAAAGGTTATCCACCAAGAACTCATAGCGGGTCTCATTTGGAGGTAAATCAATTAGTGAAGCAATTGTAGCCATGGCATTTGCGGCGTGATTTTGCTCTCTTGGTAGCTGCTCAAAGTCTATCTTTGTGAAGTGTTGTTTCAGGTCATCCACCATTTGTTTATAAGGCATTAACTTTTCATCTTTTGTTTGGTAATAATCAGTTGCTTGACGGATGACAAGTTGGGAATCCCCAAAAACACGAAGCTCCTGGATCTTCCATTGAACTGCAATTCGTAATCCTATTATTAATGCCTCATATTCCGCTATATTGTTAGTGCAAGGAAATGATAAGCAGTATGATTTTGGTATAGAATCTCCTTGAGGAGTTATAAAGAGGATGCCAGTTCCTGCCCCATGCTGTGTGTATGAGCCATCAAAGTACAGTTGCCATGGCTTGGCTTGTGACATTGTCAAAATGGATTCGTCTGGAAATTCTGAACTTAGAGGAACATCATCTATCATGGGAGCATCTGCTAATTGATCTGTGATGGCTTGTCCTTTTATTGCTTTTCTGTCCACATACTCGATGTCGAATTCACTCAGGATCATTACCCATTTGGCTAGTCGCCCAATAAGTGTCGCTTTGTTAAGAAGGTATTTCAATGGGTCTATCCTTGCAACTAACTTAGTCTTATGAGTGAGCATGTAATGTCATAATTTCTATGTCATGCCCAAAATTTAGGGCAAAAAAGGAACGATTTTTTTTTTTTAAATACTAATTTAATTAACAAGTTCGCTCACACGACAAGCGTTAATGAAATTTCCATAATTATAATCGAGCTAATTCTGAAACGAACCAAGCATCGATAATTTGTTTAATTTCTAATTGCAGAAAACTAACTGGTTTAATTTTATCTCCACGAGATACCTAGTCGTTAAGTTTATTAAATCAATCACGCTAAAGAAATAGGAGAGGAAAATTAATTCAATCTCCAATATGACTATATAGTCTAAACAACCATTTAAAAATTTTAATGCTCTAATTAAATTAACTAGGGCAATATTAAGCATTTAACACGCTAAATATAATTGAAATTTATAAGACCAGGCTTTATTCATAAATTTGTATATTTCTTTTTTTTTTTTCTTTTACTACCTATTAGAAAACCAATACAGAGGTATTTAAATATTTAAATCTCTACTAATTACTTACTCCAAATTATAACCAGAATATTATATATATATATATATATATATATATATATATATATATATATATATATATATATATAATTAAATACTTACTCCAAATTATAACCAGAATATTATATATATATATATATATATAATTAAATATTTTAATTCTTTTAAAACAACATAACTTTCCAAAATAATAATCAATATTTTTCCAACCCTAATTAGGGTTCTATATTTTTTATATATAAATTAACAATTCTAAACTATCATGCAAATTTTATTTCATTTACCCTAGCCCTACCCGGGCTAGGGTTTAATCTCTTTATTTTTTTATTGCCACAAAATTTCCACAGGGCCGAACAACGGCGGCGGCCATATTTTTGCAGGGTTTGAAGAAGGCGAAGGTCGTGGGCGCCACTGTGTGAACGCACAGTGGCGGCTCGCACCACTGTGTGTCCACACAGTGGGAGCCGAAGTGGCTCGCACGGTGTGTGCACACAGTGGGCGCCGCGTGGCCCGCACTGTGTGTACACACAGTGGGGTCCGTGTGGATCCCAAAATTCCTCTTTTTTTTTAATTTAGTTTTTTTTTTTTTTTTTTTAAATTATATTATATATAAATTTATATATATAAAAGTTTTAAAGGTGAAAATATATAAAAATATATATATATATATTTTTTTTATAAGATTTACATACAAAATTTTAAACAAGATAACAAAGGGAAAGCATTATGTAAATCAAAATTTCATGTCACAAATAAATGTTTATGTGTGTGTGTATATATATATATATATATATATATATATATAATTGATATATAACCTAGGCTCTTTTATTTATTTATTCTAATTGCTGATAAAAGAAATAGAAGTAGATCTTTTGCTAAACTTTTATTCTAACACATTTTTTTTCTTAAAATACATCATACTATTCTGAATAAAACACATTCATTGATTTTTCCACTAATAAAACAATTACTTAAAGCACCCTTATTCTTTTTAAATACTTAGAATTCTTCAGCAAAATAACTCATAGTTTTCAACAAGTAGAATATAGATAAAATTTATTTGAAACTAATTTTTCCCTAATACAAAAGAAGCTTTTACATGCAACTCAAGGAGGCTTTTCTTTTTCTGAAACACAAACAGAAGTAGAAATAAAACAAGCTTTTTTTTACAACTCCAAGATATTCTGCAAATTTTACAGGATGTTTCTTTGTTTAGCTCCAACAATAAACCTCAAGTCTATTTTCAAGAATTACAACTTGCCTCTCATTTCTATGAATGAGGGCATACTTCTGAATCAAATTAAAACAAATATTTGCAAATAGATTTAAGTATCTTCAACAATAATCTTTTGTATCTTTTCATGGTTCCTATTCTCTTCTCCTGACTTTCCTGCATAATAGAAACACAAATATGACCACAGAGTACTCACCTCCCAGCCTAGGCTAACTGGTAGCCACCCCTGAGCTCGGAAAACCAATTCCTAGACGGGTAACAAACAGGCAAACACATAGGAGGCAAATACATACAGATTTTCAGACACACTCCCAACTTGGCTTCACAGCACCACACTTTGGTGATGAACTTTTCAAAGGGTGGTAGTGGACCAATACCCTGAGGAGAACTGCAAGTATGAAATAAACAAGAAGCCACCTCATGGCACAATAAATATATCAAGAATCTCAACCCCTTATTCCTTATGCCCCCCAAAGGCATTCTAGCCTTATTTCCCTCCTTATGACCCCCATTGCACAAACAGGCCATGCAGCAAGGGTCACACAAAGATCCCTTGTGATCGCTCTCAAAAGAGAGTCTCTCACTCGAGGGTTGTCACTGCTACCACCCACAAGATCCTCTTCTCTCCCAAGAGTAAGAGGTCTTGAGAAAACTCCCAAAACACAAACAAATCATAATGCAAAAATACCAAATGAATTTCAAAAGAAACATTCAAGAACACAGATTTCTTACACCAACATACTTCTAGACATAAGCAAGAAGAAGACATTACAATGAATAATTGAAACCAACCTTAATCTGCCCAAAGGTATTATGATATTTGAGGAAGAGCTACCCAATCCACGAATCTTTTTCCTTCTACCCTTAGTCAATTTTTCTATTCCATCCTATTATTTTCTTTTCAAAATTTCTCTTGTCTCCAAAAATGGAGAGTGGGTGATTACCCTCCAATTCTCAAAAATCTTCCTTAAGAAGCTCATTCTCTGAGTTCTCACAAGTTTCCAAAAACCAAAAAGGAAAGAAAAGCAGAATGCAAAAAGACTCTCATCCCAAAAGGAAAAATCTTAATTAGATTTGAACTTCTAATCTTCAATTTTCGCACAACTCAAAAAAGCCAATTTTTAAAGCGTTTAAAAGATCATTAAAAAGTAGAAACTTGCCTAAAAATACCCCTAACCCCTAGGTATACCTTATGGGCTTTAGGAAACCCTATTAAACTACCCCTAGGTGTTCATTTAACCCATTTTAAACCCCTCTGAAGTTTATTTTCGGGTCAAACATATGTTGACCACCCCAAATATTATATTCCCAAAGTATTTATGACAACACATTATTTTATTTAAGAAGAACTATAATTAAACACTTTCCCACGAAGAGACCAATTAAAACATTTAAATTTAAATCCACACATGTGTCAAGTGACACAAATAAAACACTTTTACAAAATAAAACATGAAATTGTCTCTTGTGGTTTTACACATTAAATTTAAATAACACTTAACACTCATGCAGCATATACTGTTACGAATAAAATACAACACAAACAGGGTGTTGTCTCTCCAAATAGACAACCCCTGGCTTACGAACATACATAAGTCTAGGTTTGGTTCTCCGTAATTTCCATGGTCACATGGTAAATTTCCTGCGCATCTCATTTAACACATTAGTACTTTCAAGTATCCACATATAATATAATTCAAAGGAATAACAATACACATCATCACTTGCATACAATTTTCATCAGCACAGATTAAATACATCTTTTATCAAGCAAAGTTCTCATAAACAATTTCATCCCAATTCACATAAACTTAACCATACATCATAGTTCTATTATCATAGAAAAGTCCTGCAATTTAAATAACAACATCTATCATTGCAATATCATCTTATCTAACAATCATGTAGTGTTCTATCACAAAAGCATATAAGTAAAATCATCAAATCATAGCAATGTTATCCAAATCCTGAAATCATGTAAGTTCTAAGTCTCAAAATGCATCAAAATAAAGTATCCATAATAGTCTAAATATAAAATCCACTAAATGTCAGACTAAGTCGAGGTGAGGCCTCACATTCTGCGAAGCAAAGACCACGGCGAGACATGCACACTCAATTGGTGTGTAATTTAGCTCGTATCCCACCAATGTGCGACTGATATAGTATACTACTTTTTCCTTGCCTTCAGCAATTTGTTGTGCTAAGAGTGCCCCCAGTGCTGTTGGAGTAGCTGATATGTATAGTAATAGTGGTTGACCTGGAATGAGTGGCATCAGAACTGGCGGATTCAAAAGGTAATCTTTGAGCGTCTGGAAAGCCTGTTGACAGTTATCATCCCATTTGAATTTGATGTTTTTATGCAGCAGGTGCTGAAAAGGATTGCACTTATCTGCTAGTTGGGCTATGAATCTTCGGATAGACTGGAGTCTGCCTTGTAAGGATCGAAGTTGACTGATATTTCTTGGTGGTTGCATTTCCAAGATGGCCTTGACCTTTGCTGGATCAGCTTCAATTCCCCTTTTGGATACAATGAATCCTAAGAGCTTCCCGGAGGTTACTCCAAAGACACATTTCTTGGGGTTTAATCTTACTTTGTATTTTTCCAACTGATCAAAGACGACTGAAAGTATGTCCAAATGTGTATTTTTGTCTATTGATTTGCCTAAGAGGTCATCAACATAATCTTCCACGGTGACGTGCATGAGATCATGAAAGATAGTAGTCATGGCTCTTTGATATGTGGCACCTGCATTCTTTAGCCCGAAAGGCATGACATTCCAGCAAAAAGTTCCCCACGGACAACTAAATGATGTTTTGTGTTGATCCTCGGGTGCGATCCTTATTTGATTATAACCAGAGAATCCATCCATCAATGATAACATCTCATGACCTGCTGTGAGATCAACAATCAAGTCAATATTTGGCAATGGGAAGTCATCTTTTGGGCAAGCTTTGTTGATGTCTCTGAAATCTGTACATATTCTGATGCTACGATCTGGTTTGCTAACAGGTACCAAGTTGGAGATCCATTCAGGATAATCGATTGGGCATATGAATCCGACATCCAATAACTTCTCAAGTTCTGCTTTGACTAGTAATGCCACTTGTGGATGCATTTTTCTTAATTTATGTTTCACTATTTTTGCCCCCGGTTTGACTGTCAGATGATGCCTTACTAAATCCGGATCTAATCCAGGCATATCAGCGTATGACCAGGCAAAGTTAATTTGTCATTCTTTGAAGAAACTTATGAATTTTGACCTTTCGGACTCTATCAATAATTGAGCTAGGAATATGTTGTGTGGAACCTCTTCTGTACCAATGTTTGTTTTGATAGTCTCCTCTACCAACATGGATGACTTTTCCTCATATGATGCTGGGAGAATGTCGAGCCTTCCATCTTCGAGTGCCTCGGAGAGGTTTTCGCCCTCAGATATGTCCTTTCATTTTACTTTTTTGGGGTCAGACAGCGCCACAGTGTGGTTTTCACCATAAGACCCTTGATTTGTTCTTATTTTCACATTTTTGCGACTGGAAGGTCCGACACCCTCACCAAAATATGCCACGCTATTGAGTTCTATAGTGTATCCCGCTTTATGGTCTCCAGGGGGAAGATCATCTCGTATGCCCAGATAGTCAATAAAAGCTTCGTCATTTTGGAATGTATCAAATTGGGCAGGCCCTTCATGATCCCAGTCAATGAGTTGGTGGTGAACAAGGGGAAGGTCGTTGGTGTCTTCGAGGTTAGGGGAGCTAAGAGTGAAGATGTGGTTATATTCGAGTATGTAGAGGTAATTTAGAGGTCATCGATGGCACTCTCCTCATCAGTCTTGATCACGAGTGAATCCAAATTATCATTACTAGTAGCGCACTCCAGGATAGGTGTTCTCATCCTATGTGATTTCAACCTAGAACCTTGAGACAAGGACTGTGTGGAATCCTCCTGGGTCGTTTCTTGACCAACTTTGAACTTGTTATAAAATTCCTCTTCTTCTGTGGGTTCATCTGGTTCTCTAAATGTCTCGGTGAGCTCATAGTCACTGGAAGATTTGTCTGAACCCCATTCCCATTCGTTAGAATCTGTGGAATAGCAATCCTCTTGTTGCATTTTGGCAGCTGTGATTCGTAAAGCTTCTTTTGTCCTTTGGGTGTGGACCCTGGGAGTTAAGAAACCAAGTCCTTTCGAGTGTTCCTTTTTGAAGGTCAATTCGGGTTGTAAAGGTTCCATGATGCCTTCCTTTCGTAACCCTAGAGGGCTTTTTCCATCATACCCAAATTTTTGCAGAATTTTGAAGCCTTTGCCATATTTCTCACATGGTAGGTTAATGTGGTCTTGTGTTTCCTCTTCATTGTCCCTGAAAAGAATTTTTTATAAATCTTCCTCTTCTAGTTCACCCCATCTTTGAAAGGTAGTAGGGTCCCATTTGAGCATCATGATGGATACTTGCTTGTTAGGATGTGGTCTTCCATATTCTTTTGGGGAATTCATGACTTGGCATAAGTACATGGTTTGATTGAAAGTATATTCCCCCATGCCTTTGTCCTGAAACTTGCCTTTAATCTCACCTTGTTTTGAGGTCGAGGGTTTTAATGACTCAGGATCAATGTATGTCGACGAAGGAACAACCTCCCGATTACTGGGAATGATGGTCTCAGTCTTTGATTTCAGGTTATTGCAGTATATGAATGGATTAGGATCACCATTAACTATTACTTCCACTCCATTATGAGGAAACTTAATGCATTGGTGATATGTGGATGGGACTACCCTCATTTCATGAATCCAAGGACGTCCTAGCAATATGTTATAAGTGAGATTTAAATCTAGGACTTGACAAACCACATCCTTTGTAATTGGCCCAACTCTGAGAGGTAAGGTGACTGTGCCCTTGGATGAACGCTCTTCGTCATCATATGCCTTAATGGTGATTTGATTTGTAGAATTCACAGCTTTATCAGAATATCCCAATTGTGTAATAGTGCTTAATGTGCAAATGTTTAGACCTGCTCCTCCATCTATCAGGACTCTTTTTATTCGATGTTTGTGTATGAAGGCTTCAATGTGTAATGGTGCATTATGTGGCTGACTTACAGATGCGTCATCTGCTTCTGTGAATGTAAAGGAGTGTGGAATGGAAAGGTATCCCACCATGGCTTGAAACTGGTCCACGTTTAGATCAGTAGGAACAGCAATATCTCTCAAGATTTTGTCAAGAATAGCTTTATGTGCGGGAGATATGCGTAATAGCTCAAGGATTGAAATGAGTGCGGGTGTCTTCCCTAACTGTTCTACAAGGTCATACTCAGGTTTGGTTGATGAAGAAGTGGTGTTTTTAGTTGGAGCACCTTGCAAAGTGAATTTACTTCGACGAGTTGTAACATGACATTCAGAGGTAGGTTCGGAAGAAGATCCAATACCTTTTAGGACAATCTTGGGTCTTTGAGTAGAATTCTCGGATGCTTTGTCCTTGATGATAATAGTAGAAACGTAATTGTCCATCGATATGTGATTGATAGTTGAATCATAGTTATAGGATGCTCTGGTATAGTTGGTTTGGTCATCTGTGGCTTTAGCTTTTCCCTTGTCATGTTTTGGGAATGGTTCCTTAAACATCTCATGTTCTTGATTGGATGAATGTCCCTCAATCTCAATGTCACCTCTATCAATGAGATCTTCTATGATGTTCTTCAGTCGATGACAATTTCCGGTCTTATGACCCTTGCTCTTATGAAATTCACAATATTCATCATCATTCCACCAATTTGGTTTAACCTTTGGTTCATATGGAGGAAAATCTAGAACTGTGATTACCTTGTTTGCCACAAGCTTCTTGAAAACTGACTCAAGTGGTTCTCCCAATGGAGTGTACTTCCTTCGTGATCTAGAAGTTGTTTGAGTATTCACTTGATTGTTTGTAGAACTTGATCCTGAAAAGATGAATTTGGGGTGCACTGTGTTGGCATCAACAACACCATCATTAACTGTGTTCTTGTTTTTATTCCAAAATCTTGGCTTGTCTTTTCCTTTAAAGTCATCTTTGTTTTCCTTGAATATCTTGATGACTCCTTGTTCAATTAAGACCTTTTCTGTCACTAAGCCTTTTTCAATAACGTCCTTAAAGGTGGACAAACAAACTTTCCTTAGATCATAGCCAATGTCTTTGTTAACATTCTGGGTGAACATCTCTACCATTTGTTTTTGTGGAATTTCACAAGAGCATCTGCTGGCTAGATTTCTCCATCTTTGTAAGAATGATGCAAAAGACTCTCCCTCTTTTTGCTTGGTGTTGCACAAAGTAGTGACTGATATGTCTGTCTCTATATTGTAGGAGAAATGTTGAATAAATGCCTCTGCTAAGTCACCCCATGACTTAATTCCGGGTGGAAGTTGGGAGAACCATTCCATAGCTTGATCACCTAAGCTTTGTGGGAATAATCTCATCAAATATGTCTCTTCTGCTGCTACCTCAATGCAAGCTGTGAAAAATTGTCTTATGTGTGCCTTAGGATCCCCTTTTCCTCTATACTTATCAAATTTAGGCATCACAAAGTGTGTAGGAAAAGGAGGCATTGGAATGCTCTTGTCAAATGGATAAGGACATATGTCTCTCATTGTGTATGTTGGCTTCGGTGTATTTATGTCCTCCATTTTCTTTTGTAAGTCCCTGATTTGTTGCTCCAAATTTCTCTTAGGTGGAGATCAACTTCTTGGACCATACCCCATGCTTGAGGCACCAATTGGAGGAGGAGCATGTTGCATATATGGATGATATTGATCATACACATGTTCATATGGAGGAGGTCTATAGTGATGCTGCATATATGGAGCACTTGGTATAGATTCATGTTGAGGAATGAAATATCTATTTTGTCCATGCATACCATACTCTATAGGCATGTCATGTTCTAATGTGTTACCCCCAAATTTGACACGAGGTTTCCTTGTGTCCAAATTTTGAGCATGCCTTTGAATATCCAATTGCTTTGGTGGTTGATCCTTAGCATTGATATGTGATTGAGCATATTTTTCTCCATAAGATTTCCATAATGGTCTACGAAGGTGAGTATCATATGTTTGACCATGTGTATGTGGGACCTCTGGTTTTTGAAGCAAAGCTGATGGTGATTCAGGTACCATATGTGGTCCTCTATTTCCTCCACTATTAGGTCTCCTTTGATCCATGTTGGAGTGAGGTTGTTGCAAAGGTTGATTTTCCATTATTTGAGACATGTCAAAATCATGAGGTATCTTGGCTCCACTTTGTGCCATCATTTGTAAGAAGTATTGTCTATCCCTCCTCATTATTTCCTCAACCAATCGATTGAAATGGGGATTCATAATGGATTCTTCCACATCTGCTGAATGTACTGAAAAGTTGTCCACATTGTCATTGTGTGTAGCATTTTTGTTTATAGTGTCCATGTTCTCAACATTTGGAATGTTTCTATAGACATCCATGTCAGGTAATGTAGTATGATCAGAATTGAAAAAGATAGCATTGTCATACTCATAAGAACTCATGTTTGCAGACTCTTGAGCCTCTTTAGTTTCTCTCCTAGATTTTTGAAGATGGGTTTCAACCATGAACTAGGTATTGACCAAGATGTGAGAGACTAGATGAAAAATGGAAAGAGTATGGAAGACCAAGAGTTGAATGGAATGTAAATGAGTCTGAAGTGTACTTGCAATGTCCAGAGTGTAAGACCAAGTATGTATGTAGTAGAGTAGGTGTGACTTCCAAAGAGAGGATAGTTTCTCTTGATGAGGTAAGTTGACCTTGACTCTAAGTAAAACCAAATGAGACCCAAAGGTAAGAAACCTTGATGAGGGACCACTTAGCAAAGTGTTGTTGTATGTAGTGTGTTGACAAAGTATGATGAGGACAAGCAAGTGACCTTTTGACTCAAGTTTAGACAAATGTGAATGTAATGTAAGGTGTAAAGCAATGATGGATTTTGTGAGACCCAAAGACAAGTTGAATGCTAGATGAAAACTTGGGGAAACAACCTAGGAAGCTCAAGAATTCCGAAACTGATTGCTCTTGTTTGCTGGACTGTAAAATTTTTCCAATTTGTGAAGTTGTGACCAAATCTAAATGTTTGACTGTTTTTCGTGACAAGAGGACACAATGTTGATGAGGACTCAATGTTTGCAAGTGTTTAGACTCTCCAAGAAAAGTGTGTTGTTTGATGTAAAAATGTTTTGCATACACTTGAAAACACAAAAGACACAATGTTTTGTTGTTTGGTTTTGAATGTTTTGAATGTTTAAAATAAGTCGAGCACAATTCTTATGGCTGGCCAAGACAATAGTTGTTGATCCCACATGAGGTTTTACCCCCGAGGCTACACTATTCAGAGCGGATACTTAGATGCTTCACCTCACTGGCTCCACCCTCGGCACTCACTTCTTGGGTCAGCCAAGCATCAGTCCCCACAAAAACTCCCCGTAGTGAACTTTGTATCTCTACTAAGAACCGTATGTGTGTGGGCCGCTACCAGAGGTCCAAACTCCTGCCCCAACAACTAGAAGGATTTGGGCTTCTAAAACAAAAAGGTACTAGTAAGGGCATCCACTCGTGTGGCCATACATGCAGCACTTTCAGCTCTATAAATATAGAAGGCTCCCAGTCGGTAGGGGTTACGCCCTACAAATGATCAAATAAATTTGATCAAACGGGTTTATGGGGAGACATAGTGTCGGTATGAACTAATCAACACATGTTATCCATAGTTTTCACATGAATACAGTTGTTTATAGTGGTTCGGAAGAGGTGGGTTTTCCTTGCTACCACTTGGGTCGTTCTCTTCTCACTAGTAGTCCTAATGACCACACAGGAAGATAGGCCCTCTAAAGATTAAAAAAAAAGAGCCTATTGCTCAAGACATAAAAGACAATGATTCAATTTTAGTGCACCAATTGAAGTGTTTGCTAGTCTATGAAAACAAGGAACACAATAAAAATCCAAAAAACCTTGCCAAGGACCTGCAACAAAGATTTATTAGTAGTTTGGATTGTTTCAAATGATCACCCCTTCCTGCAAGCACACAAGTTAGGTAAATTTTAGATCCAAAAGACTTTGTGAAATAGGGGCCTTCAATAATGCGTTTTGTTGACCAATTCAAACATCTTATTCATCATAAAAAAAGACCACTTGTAAAATTTCAAGAGATTTCCAGAAATGTAAGAAAATCCAAAAAAATTGCTAATTTGCTCCAAAAATTAATTTTTTATGAAAAATCATAAAAAATTCATATAAAATGCAAAATCGATCCAAAAAATCTGAAATTTTTACTAGAGAGTCTTGATGGTCCTCCAAACCTGCACAAAAAATTTTCTGCAACAAATCCAAGCAGTTTGTGAGATATGAGTACAATAATGCAAAACCCTAATTTTCAAAGATCTAATTTTTGAGGAATGATTTTGCATAAAATTTAAAATCACAAAGAATAGGTCCTATGTATAATTATGAGAGATTTCCAAAAATATAAGAAAATCCAAAAAATTCTCTCATTTGCTCTCAAAATTATTTTTTTATGAAAAATCATAAAAAATTAATAGAAAATGAAAATGTACTTCAAAAATTTTGAATTTTGGATTGAGAGCTCCTGATACTTTTTTCAACCTGCAAAAACATTTGGTGCAAAATTTCCTATCCATTTGTGAGATATGATCGAATCTCTCCAAGATCTTGATTTTGTGTCCAAAACCCTAGCTGCACAAGATTATTCTCCAAATTGTTTTACAAAACAGCAATATAGGGTTAGAAAATTCTGAAAAGAACACAGATCTAACAAAAATCCATGTCCCACGGGGCATGCCAAAATGTATATGGTGAAAATGGATAACAATAATAACAATATTGAAAGGCTAAATGAATTCAACCACAAAACCCTAGCCTAACAACAACAAAGATCCACCATAACATATGAAGATTACCTAAGGCAATGCAAATCACATGAAATCACAAAGATTATACCATCACATGTCCAATATGGTTTGGATCTCCATTCTTCCTATCTCCATTGATCTTGCTTGATATATTTGCTCTCAGATTTTATATGCACAAGAGCTCAACAAAGAACGGAATGTGGTTGCAAGTAGGATGGTAGTGTAGTCAATTGCATAAAAGATGATTAGCATGAATGATTAGGGTGATTGATTAGAATGCATAGAACGATTAGGGTTTGATAATGAAGGAAGCATCTCCTTATATAGAAGACACTATATGAAATGGAGGGATAAGATTGAGAGGTGTAAAAGGAGGTCGGCTATGATTAGAGGGTAGGTAAAAGAAATAATAAAATAATGAGAGGGGTAGGTAGTGTATGAATTAAGAGATGAATGACATGTGTCATAGGTAGAAAAGGCTAATGAATTAATTAAATAAATAATGATTTATTTAATTAATAGAAGTAGGATAATTAAATAAATAAGAATATTTATTTAATTTAGGAAAAGGATAATTTAAATAAATAAATGTATTTATTTAAATGAGAAATAAGGCTAGAAGAGGATAAATAAATTAATTAAATAAATAAGGATTTATTTAATTAATAGAAGAATTAGGCTTAGATAATTAAATAAATAAAATATTTATTTAATTAGACTGGACAATTTTAGGTGTCTACAATTAAATAAATAAAAAAATTATTTAATTAGACAGGACAATTTTAGGTGTCTACAATTATAAATGATGGTGTAATAAGATGAACACTAGTGGACAATGGTTATGGCTTTAATGTTTGTAGCATTAACTTGTTGCATAGGATCAATGTTGATACATCTCTTATTAAGCCTGATTCTCTCACCATCTGTGGCTTTGATAATGTTGCTAAATCTTCAATAGGTATCATCACCTTGCCTATTAAGGTAGGTCATGTTACTTTACCCACTCCTATCCATGTCATGTCTGGAGAGTTGAAATACAACTTATTGGTAGGGAGAACTTGGATTCAAAGCATGCAAGTTGTTCCCTCTACATTGCATAGGCAAATCAAGTTTATTTACAACAATACAACATATACCTCGCCAGGTGACACAAGATTCCAGGCTTGTTTACAAACATCGAATTCTAAATCCTCTTCAACCAATTCCTCCCCAACTATTTAGATAATTCTTCCAAAGCTTCTACTCTAATTAGTGTGACCACTTCATCAAACCTATCTCCCATATCTGAATCGATTCCCAATACTTCCTCAAGTGGACCTAAGGGTCTTGAGGAAGAGTCTTCTCAGCCCGACTCTATGATTGAGAACAATTTCTTTCCTGAAAAGATTCTTGCAGAAGATGATTGGGGATCCCTTGATTTTAATCCTAGAGAATTCCCCCTAGAGAGCCTAAGATCGAAAAGAAGAATTCCCCCTAGAGAGCCTAAGATCGAAAAGAAGAAAGAAGAAGAAAAACCTAAAAATCAATCTACTTTGTCTGGGCCATTGAGTAATAACTTTGTGGCAGCTTCTCAAGCTTCATCTCCCTTAGTTTCTAGTCTAGAGGATTCTGATTCTTTACTTTTTGAAAATATTCCTTCTTCTTCGGAAATGACTAACATTTATGGTCCTAGTTTTCACATCCTATCTAGGTGTGGATATAATGGAAATGGATGTGGTGCTCAAGAACAAGGGATTAAGGTTCCCTTGGAAAACAATTTTTGTGATGACATTTGGGCTTTGATATGATCCTTTCAAGCGTACTAAAGCCCCTAAGAGACCCTCTATTAGAGTTAATGTCATTTCTACTTCTCTCTCACTAAGATATCTAGAATATATTGATTGTGAGCCTTCTTGTGTCTTTTCCTTGGATGTTTTTTCTACCGATGATTCCTTAGCTGAATTATTGGGAGCTTATGACAACCTTCCTCGTTATCATAATCATAGTTTTCCCTATTGTCTAAATGTGGAATCTTACTTTGGGAAAGAAATAAATAACGATGAGATAGTTAAAGAATTTCCTCAATTAAAATATTCTCCTCAACAAAGCAATCTCCTAATAAATGACACAATTGATATCAAGATGGATCCTTGTGTTGAAGATAAAATCATCAGGATAGGGAAATGTCTTAACGAAGAAGAGAAAAAATAGTATATCAAGTTGTTACATGAATTCCCTGAGATCTTTGCTTGGATATATTCTGACATGCCTGGCATAGATCCTAAGATTGTCACTCATAACATTATCCTAATTCCTTATGCTAAACCTGTGAAGCAAAAGATTCGAAAGATTCACCTTAAAGTGGCATTACTTGTTAAAGCTGAAATTGAAAAACTGTTGGATGTTGAATTCATTCATCCTATTGATTATTCCCCATGGATTTCAAACATTGTAGTTATGACTAAAGCTGAAAACAAGATTGGGATGTGTACGGTTTATTGTGATTTAAACAAGGCCTCTTTAAAGGATGACTTTCCTCTCTTTTGAATATCGATATGATAGTGGATTTGGTTGCAGGGCATACTTTATTATCAAATCTTCATTAATCCTCAAGATCAATATAAAACTACTTTCACCATCCCTTGGGGTACGTTTTGTTGGATTGTGATGCCCTTTGGATTGAAAAACACAAGTGCAACCTATCAGCATGCTATGACTCTCATCTTCCATGACTATATGCATAAAACCTTAGAAGATTATGTTGATGACATCTTAGCCAAATCCGTTCTTCGTACAGATCATGTTAAGATCCTTTGTCAAATCTTTGAGAGAATTCATAAGTATAGCATGCATTTGAATCCCCAAAAATATATTTTTGGTGTGGATAGTGGAAAACTATTAGGATTCATAGTTTCACATCATGGCATTGAGGTGGATACGAATAAGATAGATGTTATTGTTAACATGCCACCTCCTAACAATGTATACCAACTAAAAGTTTTGCAAGGAAAGATCCAAGCTATTCGTAGGTTTGTCTCTCAACTTGTGGATCATACCTTTCCCTTCACACCATTGCTTAAAAAGAATATCACTTTCCAATGGAATGAGGATTGTCGTCAAGCATTTGAAGACCTAAAAACCTATTTGGCCAATCCTCCTATTCTTCAACCTGTTGATCCTACTAAGCCTTTCCTTATATACACCATTACTTCCCCTCAAGCTCTTGCAGCCCTATTGGCACAATATGATAAGGATGGTAGAGAATTCCCAGTTTATTACATAAGCTGCACTCTACTCAATTAAGAAGTTTGATATTCTACAATAGAAAGACAGTGCCTTGCTTTAGTCTTTGCAACCCAAAAGTTGAGGCATTATCTCTTGAATGCTGAGATCCATGTTATCATTAAATTCGATCCTCTTAAACATATTTTCTCCAAAACTAACCTTTTTGGACACTTAGCTAAGTGGATTATGATGTTGACCAAGTTTGATCTTAATTTTGTCTCACAAAAGGCAATAAAGGGTCAATAATTGACTGACCACTTAGTTGATGCTCCTTCACCCTTCTCCCTACCTAATCCAGAGTCTTTTCCTGATGAATACATTTTTTTCATTGAGGTTGATGAGACTTGGTAATTGTACTTTCATGGCTCTAAGTGTCGTATAGGATCAGGAGTAGGGGTGGTCTTAATCTCTCCTAAAAAGAAGCCTATTCCTTTATCATATCGTCTCAATTTCTTATGTACCAACAACATTGCAGAATATGAGGCTTTTATAGTTGGAATTAAAGCATCTTTGGCATTGAATGTAAAATATCTACATATTTATAGATATTCTCAACTAATCATAAGACAAGTGATAGGATTTTATCAAGCAGAGCAAGACAAATTATCACAATATAGAGATCTAGCTCTATCCTTGTTGCAAAAATTTGATTCTTATACCATGGAGCTTGTTCCTCAAAAGGATAATCGACATGATGATGCAATGGTATGTGTTTCCTCTTGTGACTCTAGAGGATCCCTTGGTAGATCTTAAATTCACTATTCACAACCTCACTACCCCGGCTATTGCTGATAATCCTAGTGATGTGGCATATTGTTGCATTATAGATTCTGATGAATGGTACTTGCATATCGTGAGATATTTGAGTGATGTTACCTTTCCAGACTCTGTGAATAAGAATACTAGGGCTAGGATTCACAAATTGGCTGCTAGATACATTATCCTTTCTAATGTTCTTTATAGGAGGGGTTATAATGGTCTTCTCCTTTGATACCTAAACAAGGCTGAAATCCCTATTGCTCTTAAGGAAGCACATCCAGGTGCTTGTAGGGGCCATTTTGGGGGTAGATCTTTAGTTTAGAGATTGTTTCGAATGGGATATTATTGGCAAACCATGGAAAAGGATTCCTTTGCATTTGTTTAAAAATTTCATCAGTGTCAGCAACATAGAAATTTGATCCATGCTCTTTCCCAAGAACTTCAATCTCAAGTGGCATCTTGGCCCTTTTCTACATGGGGTTTGGATCTCATTGGTAAAATATCTCCTCCTTCATCTCAAGGACATACCTTCATCATAACTACCATTGATTACTTTGTGAAGTGGGTGGAAGTCATTCCTCTTCAATCCACTACAGCTGAAGTAATTTGTCAATTCATTTTGGAAAACATAATTTCTTGATTCGGGATACCTTATGCCTTAGTTTCGGATAATGGAATGTCATTCAAAAATAAGGATGTGAAGAAGTTTCTCAAGAAATATCATATTCAACATAAATTTTCTATACCTTATTATCCTCAATCAAATGGTCAAGTTGAGTCTTCTAATAGGATAATTGAACAAAATCTTTGAAAGAATGTAAACAAGCATGGTAAGGATTGGCATACTCAATTAACCTATGCTCTTTGGGCTTATCACATGAGTGTATGTGTTGCTATGGGTTGTACTCCTTGTAATCTTGTTTATGGTGTTGATGCCATTATGCCTTTGTAGTTATAAATTCCTTCTTTGAGAGTTTCTCTTAGCGGTATAGTGAATGATAATTCCTATAGAGAGCAAAGACTTTAACAACTTGATATGCTCGATGAATGGTGTATAAATTCCCTCGAGCATATTCAAGCATATCATAAAACTTTTCAATGAAGCTAAAATGATAAGGTTATTCAACGTCCCTTCTTAGTAGGTGATTTAGTCCTATACGAGAATCAGTGCAACATCAATGCCTTACCTGAGGAGAAAGGAAAATTCAGCCCTAATTGACTTGGACCATATATTTTTGTAAATGTCTATGGATTAGGTGCTTACAAGATAGTAGGTGTGGAAAGTACGCCTCTCAAGGAACCCATAAATGTTATGCACTTTCATAGATACTATGCCTAGCTCTCTCTCTCTCTCTCTCTCTCTCTCTCTCTCTCTCTCTCTCTCTAGTCTACTTTTTGTTCTCTCTCTATATCTCTTTCTTCCAAATTGGGTAATATGTTAGCATGTCTTCATCAAAGTATGTAGGATTAAATGATGTTATATTGTTTGGCATACATTACTTCATTCTTAACAAGCATGTTTCATTACTTTATTGTTTGTCTTGGATTTTTATGTAAATTGCAATTGATTTGCATTTCATATGTGTTGGCATGTTATACAATTTCTTATGTGTTAAGTAGAATTATATCATGTTGTGTTTAATTAGAGCTAATTAAATCACATTAGTTATATAGTTCTTAAGCTTAATACGTTCTTCTTTTACATCATCAAAGTAGCATTTAATAAAATACTTAGTTATTTAATTAAATCATAGGTGTATCAATTAATCATGAAGCATTGAGAAATCAATCACATGGAAATTAAAATTAGACATACAAGTTCATTACTCAATATGTTACTTCTAATCTAAGAAATGCATATATTGTTTAAGCATTAAAATAACATATCCATGAGTATCATAATATATAAATTAAGACATCAAGATCATCTCCTATCCCTAGGACTAGTAGCTGGAGGATGGTGGCTAGATGCCCCCTCCTGATCTGGTTGTGGGGGTGGCCCCATGGGGGTGTATCGCAATATGGACCGCAAGTGACTCCGCGAGGAGCTCCTACAATCCCTCTCCATCATAATCCCACGGTATGTGGCTGCCTCTGTCTGTGACAATACTAGGTCACGCTCTGTCTGTCATAATCTCTCTTTCAGAACCTCCATCTCTGTCTAAATAGGTGAGAAAAGGTCCTCATTTTGTCTTGCACTCCTCTAGGATCTGTGTGATATCTGCAAGGAACTAGGAATGTGCACAATCGCGATGAGGTATGTCACTGCATTCTGAATAAGAGAACGCCACTCTTGGACGGTAGCTACAAAAAAGAGAATTTTTTTATCAGTAACATTCTATATCATCAAATCTAAAACAAGTAAGATACATAAGTTAATTAATAACAGGACACCTTACCTAGATCTCCCTCTCACTAGTAGGGATCATGGAAAGTGACCGCCTAAGACTGGGACTCGCTAGGTTCTCCATGCTCATATTGTCTCTATACAGTAGGTGTGGGCCAATGGGGACTTGGATCAGGACCCCTTATAGGGTCTTTCTCTACCTGTAATGGGAGACTCAGTGGATCTAGGGCTATGGTATCCTCCCCAGAGTGATGAGAAACTGCATTTGACTCATCCTCCTCTTCAATCTCCTCCTCCTCCTCCTCCTCATCCTCCTCCTCCTCCTCTTCCTCCTCCTCCTCCTCCTCCTCCTCTTTGTCCTCCTCATCATCTCCATCCTGATCTCCCTCTCCGGTGTTAGGATCATCTTTGTCTCTACCTGCCTCCTACTCTCCTATATCACAGCCTGATCATCTGAGCCCTCCTCGGATATATTGGATCCCTCTCTGTCGCCTAACTATCTCCATGGTCTAGGGTTCCCACCAGGGAATTCTGCTGCAAAGATGGCTCCTGGGTATGTCCTCCCCCACCATGTGATGTATCGTCGGTGCACACCTGAATCATCTCTATAGTCTGTCACAA
Organism: Cryptomeria japonica; assembly: GCF_030272615.1. Taxonomy (NCBI): domain Eukaryota; kingdom Viridiplantae; phylum Streptophyta; class Pinopsida; order Cupressales; family Cupressaceae; genus Cryptomeria; species Cryptomeria japonica. The sequence continues at coordinate 109,978,644 of NC_081413.1, read as the reverse complement.
TGTCCTGATCTAACCTGTCTGAATCTATGATATTGATCTCATCACTAGTAGGAATAGGAATGGCTCCTAGCCTCGGCATCATGCATGAATGTTGGATGTACATAGGCACATCAGTAGGAACACACTGCTCAAACTCAAACTACCGCCAGACTCGGACAAAGTAGAAGGGAATGACTATGTGGTTGTACAACCCCTCTAGTAGATGGTTCCTCTGCATGTTGAACATCTACCTGTGTATTGTTGCCCACATGTACATCCTAAGGTATGGTCTCCATATGACTCCTCCCACTATCCATCTATCTAAGCTCAACCTCCAATGTAGGAGATCACCAAATCGCCACTCATGGATAAGTGGATAAGAAAATACCCTAGGCTACTCTAAGCCTAATTTTATAGGGGCTCCAGCAGGCCTAGTGCAAGTAATATGCTCAAACATCCATGCCTATAGTAGCGTGCATGTCATCAGGGTACATCCCTGTCCAAACATGTACTCCCCAAGGTCATGATAGAGATGTGCAAGCATGTTCTGACCCCAAGAGTATACCCTCCTATGCTTCTCCATCACTCAGATACTATAGATGAGTCCTCCATGCATATGTGTGTCGCACCCATTAGGGTACATGGCTAATGCAAGGGTCTCAATCATGAGTCACCTCACTAATGGAACCTCATCGGTAGGGTGTAGGAGCCAACTAACCATGATATGGCCCCTCATCTCCCCAAGTATCACTCTCCCCACAACATATACCTTCTCTCTCCTATAATCCTCCTCTGTTCGTTCAAATTGATATCTGACTATCTCCCCCCTAATGGGAAGGCACAGAATGTGGTATACATCCTCAAGGGTGACCATTATCTCCCCCACAGGTAATGAGAACATTGAGGTGTCTGCATCCCACCTCTCCATCGACACCATCAACATCACAGAATGAAATATGATGGTCGGCATTTTCATCGCATCCCACAAGCCCACTGCATGCAGCAACTCCCTCTCCCCCGTTGTCTACCTTGGGATCTACTCCCGAAGGCTCTGAAAGGTGACACCCAAAGTATGCTTGCGGATGTATGGTAGTGTTTGCAAAAAGAAAAACATCCTATCATCAGTAATCAATCATCATCATTCTCATCTAATCAATGCAATCATTCTATCAATTCTAACATTCATCACCTGATCTTGTGTCGCCACTAGTCACCCCGAACAGGGACCAGGACACCTTACTAGGACCAGGGTGCCCTACTAGGACCAAGGCACCCCCTTCAGACTAGGGTGCCCTAGGACCCCTAGGTGCCCGAAGAGGGGGCCCAGACCCGGTCTTGGTGATGACATCATCATTCCTAAAACTGTGAAAGCATGAAAAATTCAAATGGAGTCAACGAAAGGTCAACTCACCTCGTTGAGTGGTCGGTCGGTGAGTACGGACTGGCGCAGGATCTCCATCCATGTATGTCGCTCAGGTCAACATTGAGGCATGATGGCTAATATATGGGCTCCTGTACAGTGAATAGTGCCAAAATAGTTAAAAAGTGACAAATGAAGGTGTCACTTTCATATTTATGTGTTATGAACTTTTTCACTTTATGTTTTTAAGTTAAAACCCTAATTTTTGCACTTTTTCTTCAATCTATCATATCTTCAGCTAGGAAGCTCTTATTCTCGCACCGTCGGCAGTATTGGAATCGTAAGTTTGCCCTCTCGCTCTGCATTAGTTCCATAATATGCTTGGATGAGTAATCAAGACTTTTTGTGAACTTGCTTCGTCAAAATCTTTATCACAATTTGTTGTGGTAAACATGATACCCTGTTTCACCTCACTAATAAGCAAGCCAAAATAGGGGGGCATATAGCTACCCACGAATTTCATCACCATCCTTAGTAAGAATAAGGTGATTTTGTGATATAAAATGTGGTTTTGTAGGGTGTGGTTCCTAATTGTGTACTGTAGATACCGTTGGAGGCTTCGTCCGACAACTTATGGATATATCATTTTTCAAATGATGTTTACTTTTATGTACTTTAGCTTGCATATGCACATAGTGTCATATGACCACTAAAGTGGGGGCTAAATGTAATGTCGTGAATTGTACACCCTTGCTAGGGTGGTATAATTTCACACTTAGGTTATCACCCGCCTTAGTGTGTCTTGCATCTTGCATTTCCAATTCCCCTTAAAGCATTTAATTAATTAATTTAATTAAATCTAAGGTCATGTTTCATCACTTTATATGTTATAAAGTTGGGCCCTTTACCCTAATCATGCCCCTTTTCATCTTAGTCCTCCAATGGATCATCTAATTATAAACCCTAATTAGGTCTTATTTTGACCATTTAGGCCCAATTTTGCATACCAAAACATCTCGAAATCAGCTGTAACTTTGGGATGCTCTCTAATATCATCATATCTAATGGTCTCAAAAATTTGGTGAAAATTGGTCAGACTGTGGTGGGAATGCACATGGTCCTCGGTTTTTTCCCCAAAATTTCAAGAGCACAATCCTATGATATAATTATGCTTAACCCCAAAAGATCAGTGGGAAATTCAAATCCTAGGTTGGCCTAAACATGAAATTAAGATCTAGGGTTTCATACTTAAGAGTTCTCTTTCTTCATTTGAAGGGGGCTTCTTCTAAGAATCTAAGGGTATGTTTTTGGGAGCATTAGAGCCTTCTTTGTAGCAAAAGGGTAGATCTTTGAAGTCTTCAACAATATTCAGCATTCATCCATCAAACATTCATTGAGAATCATTTTATCAATTGGGGGATTTTGAAGAGGTATAAGAACAATAGGAGATCACCAACTGACAATTGGCTTGTACCTCTCCCTTGGGGTTGGGTATGGTTTCATGTTGTTTTCATGTCTTTGCATAAGATTCATTTTTATTCATATTCATGCTTTATATCACTTTGCTTTGTGGATTTGGAACATTTCCTTTGTCAATTATAAGCAATTAGGGTTTCTCTAGATTGTTTGCTTTCATCTTAGGATCTTGCACACACATAAGGTTATTGCACACACATTTTCAGTACATTATCAGCTATTTGTGGAGGTGGAAATCACCAACAAAGGGGTTTTACTAAGGAAAATCCCTATATAGCCATCCCAAACCCTGTTTTTAGCTTCAAGTATAGGTTCGGATCTGAGCGTCGCTAGAAGTTTTAGGACTAGAAGAGCACACAAGGACAGTTTTGGGTTGTAGATCTTAGCAAAAACTTTAAGGACAGGGGTGTGGCACCCTGTTCCTTCCCTAGACAATGGCGTGGTGCCATGGTCCTACCCTCTGTTAGCAAGATTTGGCAGAACAGTGTCTTGTAGGCTCTGAAATCCATCTTGTCAGTTGCAGCTCCAGAATTGCAGAATAAGGACACTGGCGTGGTACCCTAATCCTGGAAATTTCTGCTCAAATTTCAAACACAAGTGCACCTCTGATTTTTCCTTCTAATCTATACTTTTCAGCAGTATATCAATTTTTCTTTGTTTTGCATTCTCAGATTAGGGTTCTCTTGCTTACTTGCATTCTAGGTTAGATTGCATTTTTGCATCATTCATCTCTCTCATTTACAACAAAGGAATAGAAAACTTAAGAGGTAATCCACATCTCAATCATTCTCATAAGAAGTAGCCTAAGTGTGTTATGTCTCTAGGCTCTTTCGTATTCCATGAGTGTGTATGAGAGTGGGATTAGGGTTTTTATATTGTCTCACTTTTTCCCCTACACATTCATATACTATGGCCATGAGTACATAAGTATTACATAGATGGGGAATACACTTTCATTCAGGCTTACTACTCAAATACAATGACCCAAAAGGCTACAACCTTTAGGAAAATATCACTGACTTACAATTTGATTACAATGAGATAATACTATAAAATGAACTCTCAGATAACATCTAACAATGCAAGAATGAGTTTCAATTAAGCACTAGATATCTGACTATACTCGCTCTACAAATACTTTGTTTTTGTCTTAATCAACTACCAGATTGTCTATAAACCAAATGTGCACGTGAAACTATGCCCAGTCGCACCAAAATGGATCACCACAATAGTATTACACTGAAAACCAATCGCCAGATCAATCTTATATATCCGGTCTTAACATAAAAGTAATCTCCTTTAAGTCAGCTTCAAGAAGTGTAATGTGTAGTCACATGTCAGCTTCAATCCTGAACAAAACATAGCATTGGACCAAAAGATTATAATCACACGCTTCCTAAGGATATTTCCTTTCACAAGAACATGACATCAATCACCAAAGTCACCACAATTATCAGAAGTCATTTCGGACCAAAATAATACTGAGATGCCATGTTTTACCGGTTAACTCCAGCTTCCAAATATGATGAATCACGATCACTAGATCGAATCATCAAGAATAGTTTTTATTAATGACAACCCTAGATCAATAAGCAACTACCGGAAGTCACTGGATGAGTGTCAATTGCCAACAGTTTTAATTTCTGGACTGATTCACCCCCCCTTATTAGTCTTCTAGTGTGTTCAAAACTATAAATTTAGATGACTGGGTTGTATCACAAGTCTTGGTGTGAATTTTTGAAGGGAGAGAATCACTTGAGAGCTTTTCCTCCAACCACAAACTTGGCAGTAACCCACACACCTTCCTACTGGAAATGGCCTTACCCTTCACAAGGGTACAAATACAAGTATGGGTCATGTTTGTCATCTAACCCCAGTGATGTATCCTACATAATTTTAGTCATTCACACAACTATAGACCCCCAATAATTATGCATGACCCCAAGACTAAACTATGCATCTAAACAAACTGAACTGACTGGGAGTAAGCTGACCTTTGCGCCACCTTGCCCAAAGATTTTTACTTTAAACACTCAACATGAAATGCAGTCATCTGATCACCCATCCTTACTCAACTTGGTACTATAGATGTTCTATGGTTACAATTCTAAGCTTAACCAAGCATGGTTAACATGAATCCTCTAGTCATGCACTCTCGCATACCGACACTAACAATTGCCTGTGTTTCCCATTACAAGAGTACATTTAAGAAAGATGTAAACTCATCTTGTTATTTTATTTGGGATTCAAGTTGAATATGCAGAACTATTTCATCCCTTAAACTTTGGTGAGTAAGTGAATATAATATCCCTAAATTTAAGATAATTCTTTGTAGGTTACTACAATCTCTTTCCAGACATAGAATAGTTATTTCTAGAGAATAACAAGTTCAATTTAATATTCATAAGTTTCTTACAAGGATTATCTATTTTTTAAGAAAATTTAGGGCATTGCCTACTTGCCTTCTCTTTTGCATTTATTTTGGTTTTTCTAGAATCTTGATATGTATAATATTTATAGGAACTCAAATACTCCTACTCTGCATGTATACATGAACGTACAAGAAATTTTGTGCCTTTGTGCATACACACGAGCATGAGATATTTTCAATTCTAAAAATCAAGTTATAACAAAATAATATTAATAATATTTCTACCACTAAAATTGGTAATATAAAATAACTCAGAATATAAATTCTTTGAATATATGATATGAAACCCAACATTTATTTTGCCTTGTATTAAAAACAAGTCAAAGATCTTAAATATATATTTCTTTCAAGATCTACATGTATTGTAATACCCTTCACAAAAACTATTATTGTTTTTAATCAATGGTAAATAAATTGAGTATCAATAGTTGAATTGGTTTTCTTACTATTCTATAGAATGTAGTCATTTGTTTTCTATATTCATTTACTATATGCAATATAACTCCCTTCACTCACATGGATTGAAAGAAAGATTAAAAATCTAAGGAAGTCCATTCACCTTTATGGTATATGAAATCAATTCACTTTTTTTAAATCTACTTAATAGAGTTATTCTTAAACTCTCTCAAAGAAAGAAAAATAATGGTATGCATGTTTAAGAGTTGCAAGCCATTGTTTCGTATTCTACACATGCCTATGCACCTTATTTAGTGATTCAACACAAAATTAATTCATTAACATCTCATTCAATTCATATGCATATCTTATACAATAAAATCTACTTATACATTCAAAAGTTGTCAAGATTTTAGAACTATTCCATAGTTCAATATCAAACTTGAGTGAACTTAGAGTTGATAGTTGTTTTCTATCGTACTGGTATATGAAGACTCAATCATAATCTTGCTTCTCAAGAAATAAGAGTTGACTCCAATTCCTAGTTTGAACTCTTACTAATGCCTTTGAACCTTAACTCGGCTCTTTCCAATCTTCTATGATATCAACTTAAAGTTGTCTCTTTCATTATGAGAGAATGAAAAATAAAAAATGATAACTACCTCTCTAAGCATACAAGGAAGATGTTTTTTATTCCATGGACTCGAACTTTCATTTCCCCTTGTTAAGAGTTTCAAGAATAAGTTATGGTATCCAATGCAATGCATATGTCCCCAAACTTATTGTGCTCTTCTCATGTTTTTAATTGAAATTCAAGAATCAATTATAAAGTTAATCTGCTTTGTATTTGAGAATGCCAAATAACATTCAATGTTGAATTCAAATATATTGCTTAATCAGTTTTAAGAGAGCATGTCATAAAATATTTATCTTATTCATAAGTGATGTGATGGTAATACTTCATCGCTTGGCTTTAGACCATTGAATGTTTATAAAAGGTATGCATCATAGAGGCCTATTAAATTAAATGAGTCTCAAACCATATTTTAATATGCCTTTGAAGAAAGGAAACAAATATGAAGTTGTGTCATCGGCTAGTTGACTGACTTAGTCGACTTTTATGTCAATGAGTTTGGCATTAATACCTTAAGGAATTATTCTCATCAACAGAAGTATAAAATCATCTCTTTCTCACTCCATCAATACCAATATACATATATGTATATGTATATATATTTATACATGTATATACATATACTTATATTTCTATTTCCTTTTACATGTAAGTATACACATACTTTTTGTTAAAGATGATAGCTTCAGTAAGATCAATATGATCATGAATGAGACTTACATCATTAGAATAATTTATATATGTACACCAATATACATAATGATAATAACTGAGTTTATTATTATTATATACTAATATACATACATTAATATTCTTGTCATGAATAAATTAAATTTGATTAAATGATCTAATGGCTGATCATATATTGATCATCATCTTCCAAGTATAAATCTATGATCATGCATGATCCATACACTGTCGATAGAGTGTATCAACTATCTTCTTTGATTTACCTTAATCGATAATGTATATTGATTAATGATTCTTCATTTTAACATACCAATTGTGAATTGGTTGTGTTAAATGAATAGTTAACTATCAATTCTGAATCGGTTTGGTAAATGAAACGGTTTGTGTTAATGCATTATGAAACTATTGATTATGAATCAGTATGATGTTTGTAATATTAAACAGTTTGTGTTAATGCATTATGAAACTACCGATTATGAATCGGTATGATATTTGTAATATTAAATGAACAGACATATCGATGGAGAGACATGTCTCCACACATGTGGAGACATGTCTATCCATCGATGTGCCTCCTCATTTATATATATATATATATATATATATAATTCACAAACAAATCAATGAAGGTGGTACAACAATCAATAAGTATATGCCTTTGAAGATCGGTCTATTCTTCTCACTCAGCAAAATAATCATACTTGGTGAATTAACTTATTGTGTATTCCTCCTTGCACTTGCAACAACTTGCAAGATTCATAGGTTAGTAAGAGCATCATTTGTGAAACATAAAATTAAAAGATACCTCTATTATATCTACTAAGAAATATAATCTACATTAACATGGTATCAGAGCAAGTTCAAGGAAGATCTGATTAGATTTGAGATAAGTAGATTACCTATTGTATCATTTTGCTCTTAAGAAAAATCGCATTCCTTTCTTTAGAATGGCAAGTGGAGTCAGATTCGAAGATCATCTTGAAGGAGCATCAAACTTTGTATCATGGAAGTTTAGGATTATGCTTACCTTGAAGGAAAATGAACTAGATTCATTAATAAAGGGAAACATACCTGAACCAGACGATGATGTTGACAAAATTCAATGGAACAAGAACAATGGAAAAGCCATGAAAGTGATCATGGATGCAGTTAGAGACCATATAGTTCCAGTTATTTCAAAGTATGACATAGAATACCATAATTCAAATCACTTGAAGACATGTATTAAATAAATAATACTAGCAAAGCTCTCACATTGAAAAGACAAATCCATCATGTGAAGATGAATAAGGAAGAAACTATCACATCATATTTTATGAGGATCACTGAATTAAGGGACCAACTTTCTACAATTGGTCATCTAATCGACAACAAAGAATTAACATTGATGGATCTAAATGGACTCCCAACTTCATGGGAATCATTTATTCAAGGAATAAGTGCATGTTCAAAACTCCTCAAGTTTGATCAGTTAAAGATGGATTGCATTCAAGAAGAGTCCAGATTGATCACTAGAGGGATTGAACAATATCACCAATGAAGATATTCATGTGTTGAACTCTCACTCTCACAAGAAAATGAAAAAGAGGAACTTCAAGAGGAAGAAGGACAAGGGCACCAATAGAAAAGGCTCTTCCAAAAGAAGGAGGGACATATCCCAAGTGCAATGTTTCAGATGTGATAAGTATGGACATTATGCCCTGAAGTGTCAGAATAGACCAAAACAACAAGCCTCCATTGTTGAAATTGAAAAATCTAACATGGAGAATGAACCTGAGAAGTTTCTCTTCTATTCAGCCTTATCAAGACAAGTCTCAACCTGCCTCAACACCTGGGTGATTGATAGTGGAGCCTCGCGTCACATCACCAGATTCAAAGAACACCTTGATGCTATGTAGAGAAATATGATGAGGAAGTAACCATTGTGAACGATTCTAACTACCCAGTCAAAGGGATTGGAACCTACAACATAAATCTAAAATCAGGCATATCTCTTCAGCTCACATGAGTATTATTTATACCAGGGATAAAGAGAAATCTAGTATCCATTTTTGCACTTCAAGACAAAGGGTATAGGATAACCTTTATGGAAGGAAAAATTTTAGCATGGCCAAAGAACTCCATAATTAAGAAGGCTCATACTATAGGAGTCAGACATAGATGCCTTTACAAACTATGCACTACTCCCTCTCAATCCCTAATTCATGAGACTTCAAATTCAAATGAGATTTGGCACAAAAGATTAGGGCATCTCCATTTTCATGCTCTACCCTCCATCAAGAAAATGGTGATTGGTTTACCTAAGCTAAACCAAAATCATGAAGAAACATGCAAGGGTTGTGCCTGAGGAAAGAATACAAAAGGAACTTTCCACAATAGTAATAGCAAATCTAAAAATGTATTAGAATTAATTCATTCTGATTTATGTGGACCCATGTCTGTAAACTCTATAGGAGGATTCTTGTACTATGTAATATTTGTAGATGACTTCTCTTGGAAAACTTGGATATATTTTCTTAAATGTAAAGAGTCTGAAGAAATCCTTATGAGGTTCAAGGAATTCAAAGTTGTTGTAGAAAACATATCCGGGAAGAAAATCAAAACATTAAGAACGGACAATGGGGGGGAATATACTTCAGACATTTTTAAGGAGTTTTGTGTAAATGCTAGAATTAGGAGGGAGTTTACTATACCTTATAATCCCTAACAAAATGGGGTGGCAGAAAGAAATAATAGGACTATAGTAGAAGCTGCTAGAGCTATGATGTACGATCAAAACATAGAAACTTCATTTTGGGCTGAAGCCTCCAGAATAGTTGTCTACATCCAAAATAGATACCCTCATTCACTTCTAGACAACAAAACACCTGAAGAACCTTACACTGGCATCAAACCTGATATAAGTCATCTAAGAATCTTTGGTTGTCCGGTCTACTTACATATAGCTAAAGAAAAGAGGTCTAAGTTAGAACCCTCAAGCAGAAAAGGAGTGTTTGTAGGCTATAGTGAAACATCTAAATCCTATAGGATATACATACCTGGCCAAAGATTAATTGAACTTAGCAGAGATGTCATTTTTGAGGAAGGCGTTGCTTTCAGGAGAACCAAAATCTCTCTTGATATAGAAGATCAAGATCCTCCTAACAATATGGAAGAGGATCATGCTCCTGAGATTCAAAGGGAGACTCCTGAAAAAATTGATAGTGAAGATCAAATTGCTCCCTTAAATGAACAGAGTAATGAAAACCGAAAGAGACCTCTCTGGGCTAGGAAGATGATTCAAGAAGCCAGGAATTATATAGCACCAAAGGGAACCTTTAGCGAAAGCAAGAGACCTCAAAGATTCTCTAGTTATGTTTCCTTGATGAGTGAGACCATAAATTCAGAACCATCCTGTATTGAAGAGGCTCTCAATCATCAAGTGTGGAAAGATGCTATGTCAGAAGAGTATTAGTCCATTATAAAAAATGATGTCTGGGACATCATACCAAGACCTAAAGAAAAATCTATTGTATCATCAAAATAGCTTTTCAAGATCAAACGTGTTGTAGATGGTAGCATTGAAAAACACATAGCCCAATTTGTTGCCAGAGGTTTCTCTCAGAAAGAGGGAATTGATTATGAAGAGACTTTTGCCCTTGTTGCTCATTACACTTTAGTTAGAGCTGTAATTGCTATTCCAGCATCAAAGGGATGGAAGATCCATCAAATGGATGTGAAAACTGCATTCCTGAATGGCACGATCAAGGAGGAAGTCTATCTAGAGCAACCTGAAGGATTTGTTATACATAAGGCTGAATCACATGTTTGCAAATTGAAGAAAGATTTGTATGGACTCAAACAGGCCCCTAGAGCCCAGTATGAAAGAATTGATCTCTACCTCTTGGGGTTAGGGTTTTCCAAGAATGATGTAGATCCAAACCTCTACTTTAAGGTAATTGATGGTGATATCTTAATTCCTATTTTATATGTTGATGACCTATTAATCACAGGAGAAGATCACCTAATTACCTTGTGTAAAAAGGACTTGGCATCAGAATTTGATATGAAGGATTTGGGTATCCTACATTACTTCCTTGGATTAGAAGTTTGGAAGCAAGAAGATGGCATCACGTTGAATCAAGGAAAGTATACTATTGACATTTTGAAGAGGTTTGGAATGATGGAGTGAAGACCCATGTCTACACCTATGGAAACAAATCTACACAAATTGAAGGAAGAAGCGATAGACTCAGAATTTGTAGATCTCACTCTCTACAGATAGATAATTGGATCCTTGATGTATTTGGTCAACACTAGACCTGATATTTATTATGCAGTAAATGCACTTAGCTAGTTTATGTGTGAACCAAAGGAGATGCATCTTGTTGCAGACAAACACATTCTGAGATACCTTTGAGGATCAACTGGATATGGTCTATAATACAAACATGTAGACCTAGATCTACATGGATACACTGACTCGGATTGGGCTGGAAGTGTGGTTGATAGGAAAAGTACATCAGGATGTTGCTTCAGCTTAGGATCAGCAATGATCTCATGGATCAATAGAAAATGATCCTCAGTTGCACAGAGCTCTACAGAAGCTAAGTACATTGCAGTCTCCATGGGAGTAAGAGAAGCAGTGTGGCTTAGGAAATTGCTTGTAGGACTATTTGGTCAACCCTTGAATCCTACTGTAATGCCCCGCCAGGAACCCTGAAGGAAAACCCACAACAAGGGTGAAACAATTTTCTTTTTAAAGTATAAACATCATAAGTGCATTTACACAACATCCACAATAACACAAGCGGAAGACTTACACCAGAATTCCTTAAGGGTTACCAACGAAGAATTAACTTCAAGAATAAATTCCACAAAATCATAAATCCACATATGCATCATTAACTCAATGATCACAAGAATCCATAAGCAAATAAAGATTCATCATAGAAAGATTGAAAGGATACAACATAATTTCCACTTCAATAAGCATTTACTAACATCATCAAGGAAACTGATAAAAACATCCAAACATAGGATTACATTGCTCTTCCAATACATAGCTTCTCAATAACATAAGGGATAAATCTCATCCAATTACAAGGTTACATAAGATAAATATTACAATGATACAATGACCACATAGGTCTACAAATACCAATAATCTTCAAAACATGAGATGAAGCATGAGCCACGAACCACAAGAACACCTGCGAAGCCAATCCTTGCATGAAGGTACAAATTTGAACATCCAATGGGAAGTGGCACTACCATCTGACCATGTAGTTCCCAAATGGAATCACCCCACTATGCTAGGAGATAGTTGAGGACCATCAAACAAGCATACGCATGACATGGTCGACAAAACAATATGACTCCATGACAGCACAAAAGACTCCACAAGAATCTAGGTGACTCAACTTCACAAACAACAGTGAACTGACATCACAAAACACAAGTGAACCAAATGAGAGAGTGTCATCGCATAGCTTAAGATGGATGCCATGGTACAGCCTCCATAGGTCTCGGCTCACTGTCCTGGTAACCTTTGTTAGGGTTTCAAGCAGATCCGAAGCAAATATGAACTAACAAATGTAGATATAAATACAAAAGATAAAGAAATAAAATAGGACACAGATAACACAGAGATTTAACGTGGTTCACCCAGAATGGGTTACGTCCACCATACACAGTCGTCCAATCTTTCTTATTATCCAGCAAAAACAGTACATCAACCTTACAATGCCTTAAGCATCCCAGCCGCTTATAACATGCGTTTTTAGGGCAACAAACAAAGTCGACCTTTTTAGGGTTTTATTACAATGTCGGTTTTCATCAACAAAAAACGGCAAAAAAAAAATTTCTCGGGGGCTGCCGCCCCCGAACCCTTGCTTTCTCAGGGGCTGCCACCCCCGAACCCCTGCCCGTGGCCCAGCCCGGCCCCGGACCCCTGCGAGGATACATGCTGAGTGTACAGTACTTTGCTGATCAGTCGCCACATTTCAACAATCTCCCACTTGGAGACTGATACTACACGACACCATTGTACATGCAACATCCACTGGATAAAACACTAGGACTTGACTGGTATAAATTCCACAATTATTAATCAAGAAGACCAACAGAAACTGATGAAGAAATCAGCTTCTCCTGTGGAACTGCCTTTGTGAACATATCGGCAGGATTCTCACTTGTGTGAATCTTCTCAAGCCGTAACTGACCCTCCTCCAAAATAGTCCGGATGAAGTGGTACCTGAGCTAAATGTGCTTTGTTCTTGAATGAAAAGCATATTTCTTCGCAAGATGAATGGCACTCTGGCTATCAGTATACAATGGGCTATCCTCTTGTGTCTGACCCAATTCCTTCAGAAAACATTGCAACCAAATCATCTCTTTGCTGGCTTTTGTAGCAGCAACATACTCAGCTTCAGTGGTTGAAAGTGCAACAACCTTTTGCAGCCTAGAAATCCAACTGACTGCAGTTCCCCCTATAGTAAAAACATACCCTGTAGTACTCCTCCGTGAATCAATATCACCCGCCAGATCAGAGTCAACAAATCCACTTAGAGCAGCATTAGATCCTTTGAAACATAATGCCTTCATAGTAGTTCCTTTCAAATACTGAAGAATCCATTTCACAGCATTCCAATGTTCCATACCTAGATTACTCATAAACCTGCTCACAACTCCCACTGCATGTGCAATATCTGGCCTTGTGCATACCATTGCATACATCAGACTGCCAATAGCTGATGAATACGGGATGTTAGACATTTTATTAACCTCTTCCTATGCCTTTGGACACATCTCCTTAGTCAATTTGAAATGACTAGCCAAAGGTGTACTAACTGCTTTTGCATCCTGCATGTTAAATATTTTCAACACCTTCTTTATATACTCACTTTGGGACAAATTTAAGGTTCTATTTTTCCCATCCCGTGTAATCCTCATACCAAGAATTTGCTTAGCTGCACCCAAATCCTTCATAGCAAATGACCTGGCTAATTTTTGTTTAAGATCATTTATATGTTGCATGTTAGACCCAACAACAAGCATGTCATCAACATAAAGCAACAGGATAATATAACTGCCATTATCAAATCTCTTAAAGTATACACAATGATCAGAATGACATCTATGATAACCGTGTTCAGCCATGAAACTATCAAATTTTAAATACCATTGTTTGGGTGCTTGCTTTAGGCCATACAGACTTTTCTTCAACCTGCACACCAAGTTCTCCTTACCTTTGACCTCATACCCCTGTGGTTGCAACATGTAAATTTCCTCCTCCAAATCTCCATGGAGAAAAGCTATTTTGACATCTAATTGTTCAAGATGTAAATCATCTGCAGCCACAAGACTAAGTACAGTTCTAATTGAAGTCATTTTTACAACTGGAGAAAATATTTCATCATAATCTATACCCTTTTTCTGTGCAAAACCTTTTACCACAAGTCTGGCCTTATATCTTTTCTGACCTCCTTCCTCCTCCTTCAGTCGATAAACCCATTTGTTAGGCAAGGCTCTTTTTTCTGCAGGTAAAGGAACTAAGTCCCAAGTCTTATTTTTCATTAGGGAGTCCATCTCCTCTTTCATGCCTAGCTGCCACTGTTGTTTGGCATCCACCTGCATTGCTTCTTCATATTCTTCTGGTTCACCAGAATCTGTTAATAAAATAGAATACAAAGAAGGAGAAAATCTTTCAGGGGGTCTACTTGTCCTCGTAGAACGTCTAACACTTGCAGGATTTTGTGGGACAATTTGTTGTTGCTGAGCATCAGGTACCTATGGCATTTCATTTTCAGGAATCTCATCCAACACCACATATTCTTGTTTGTCCTGTTCATGCTTCTTTTCCTGCATCTGTTCTTTATACATAACCTTCTCATTGAATATAACATCTCTACTTCTAATTATTTTCTTATTTTCAAAATCCCATAACCGATAGCCATATTCATCTATCCCATATCCAATGAAGGTACATTTCTGAGATTTAGCATCAAGCTTGGTTCTGTTTTCTTTATCAACATGGACAAAAGCTTCGCAACCAAAATTTTTTAGAAAAGAATAATTTACCTTTTTACCAGTCCATGCCTCCTCTGGAATACCACCATCCAAAGGGGTTGAAGGTCCTCTATTTATCAAATAGACAGCAGTATGTACAGCATCTGCCCAAAAATGTAAGGGCAATCCAGCATGCAATCTCATGCTCCTCGCACGTTCCATGATGGTCCTATTCATTCTCTCTGACACACCATTTTCCTGTGGAGTTCCTAGAACTGTCTTCTACTTTCAAATCTCATTTAAGGAACAGTAATCTTCAAATGCTTTGCTGCAATACTCACCTCCATTATCCAATCTGAGACACTTCAACTTTTTTCATGTCTCATTCTCAACCAAAGCTTTCCATTTCTTAAAAGTTTCAAAAAAATCTGATTTTTGTTTTAGGAAATATACCCATGTTTTTATGGTTGAGTCATCAATAAAAATAACATAATAACAAGAGCCACCAAGAGATGATACCTGAGCCGGTCCCCATACATCTGAATGTACAAGCTCTAACTTCTCACTCTTCTTCTCTTTCCCAACCTTGAGAAATCTGACTCTTTTCTATTTACCATAAACACAGTTTTCACAGAACTCTAAATCAATCTTCTTTAGTCCTGGCAATAGATTTTTGCAGTGAAGGATTTTCATCCCTTTCTCACTCATGTGCCCAAGCCTATGGTGCCACATTATCAAATTTGTTCTTGCAACATTTATTGTTGTTGTCCCTACAGTAACTTTATCTGTAGCAGCTAAGGTAGAGTAAGTGTTACCAGTACACAGATATAATGTGCCTACCTTCGCACCTTTAGCCACTACTAATGATCCTTTAGTGACCTTCCCCATACTGTCTGAGAAGGTAACTATGCAACCTTCACTACCTAGTTGCCCTGCAGAAATTAAATTTCTTCTTAAATTAGGAACATGTCTTACCTCCTGCAGAAACCAGTCATTACCATTCTGCAACTTGATCTTTATCTTTCCTTTTCCAACAATTTGACAGGGCTCATCATCACCCAAATATACCTGTCCAAAATCACCTTGAACATAATCTAGAAAATATTTTCTATGGGGTGTAGCATGAAATGAAGCCCCAGAATCTATTACCCAGGAATCATTAACATTATCCAAACATAAGATTAAAGCATCTTGTAAAGTATTACTTGCAATATTAGCTTCCTTACTGTCATTTTCATTTTTGTCTCCTTCTTTGTTTTTTCAAGACCAACAGTCTTTCTTTAGATGACCAGGCTTTCCGCAGTACCAGCAATCTTTCTTTCCTCTAGATTGAGAGCGTCCTTTCTTTGACTTCCCTCGTGACTTCTCATTCCCAGGGCCTTTTCCTCTTTCCTTTGATCTTCCTCTGTTATCCACATTCAAAACACTACCTGATGATGTTGGAGTCTCACCTGTGCTTTTCCTTCGCATTTCCTCGCTTAGGATAACACCAACAATATCATCAAATACCAAAGTATTTTTACTAGAGACAGAGTTACTTACAGCCATAACCAAGCTATTCCAGCTTTCTGGCAAAGAACATAAAATCAAGAGAGCCCTAACCTCTTCTGCAAAGGTAATTTTTACTGAAAACAATTGACTGGTAATTGTATTAAATTCATTTAAGTGCTCCGCTACAGATCCTCCCTCACTCATTTTCAAGTTAAACAAACGCTTCATAAGAAATACCTTATTCGAAGCCGAGGGTTTCTCATACAACTTAGCCAATGTTGCCATCAAATCTACAGTCATTTTTGCTTCTGTTATATTGAATGCTACAGACGACGCAAGGCACAATCGAATGGATCCCAATGCCTTTCTATCTAAAATGTCCCACTCTTCATCTGATATTGTGGTCGGTTTCTTTGCCTTTCCTTCCAATGGCCGCCACAAATCCTTTTGATACAGGTAATCCTCCATCTGCATTTTCCATAACTGATAATTCTGGCCATTAAACTTTTCGACCTTGAATTTGGAATCCTCCATTGCTCCCACTCAAATCTGAAAGTCCTGCCAATTTACAGAAAACCTCGCTCTGATACCAATTGTTAGGGTTTCAAGCAGATCCGAAGCAAATATGAACTAACAAATGTAGATTTAAATACAAAAGATAAAGAAATAAAATAGGACACAGATAACACAGAGATTTAATGTGGTTCACCCAGAATGGGTTACGTCCACCATACACAGTCGTCCAATCTTTCTTATTATCCAGCAAAAATAGTACATCAACCTTACAATGCCTTAAGCATCCCAGCCGCTTATAACATGCATTTTTAGGGCAACAAACAAAGTCGGCCTTTTTAGGGTTTTATTACAATGTCGGTTTTCATCAACAAAAAATGGCAAAAAAAAATTTTCTCGGGGGCTGCCGCCCCCGAACCCCGACGAGGATACGTGCTGAGTGTACAGTACTTTGTCGATCAGTCGCCACATTTCAACAACCTTTCCTGACCTCTGGCTCCAACTAAGTCTTATGTGGACCCTACCAGCCTTTCATGAAGACAAGGTGGTTGGTTTTCCATTCCAGGCCTTCTCGCCACATTATGATCCATGTACTAGCACTCACCTATGCACAAGGTACAATTATCTTTATTAATGTTATGATACTACCCACCTAATCAATTCATTAGATTGCCAGTTATTATCTGACTTTCGTTGGGTCGTAATACCTACCACTTTGGGTGCAACCCCCAAGTGAAAGCCACTCTCTCAAAGGACACTACAAAAGCATGGTCACTCCTCGAGGACCCTATGGCGAAGCAGACAGCCATAACACCACTATCAGAAACAAGTGGTCAAACAAGGACATACTGACTCTTGACTAACTATAAGGCAAAGACACTACATGGTTAAGACAACAGAACCAACATATATTTCTTGGTCAAAGGTAACAATTACACCACCACAAGATGACTGAACCACAGACCAAAATATCACAATAAACACTTGCAAGGATAGCTAAATACATCAAGTCCGCACTCAAACAATCTTTGAGAATATCAGCATCATAAGCACTTGCAACATCATTTATTGAAAAAATGAAATAAAACACTCTTGCAATAGTCACATTATTCAATTTCCAAATCAATGTTCCATCAGAAATGAAATCCATATTATACATTCAACCAGTTATAACATGAACTCCAACAAGCATTTAAATCATTTTCAGAATATATCCAAAACTACCAATTTGAATCTCTAATTCATGCCTTAAATTTCATTGATAAATTTATTAACCTTATAATAAAAATCACATTACATCACACAATACCAATTTAAACATTCCATTTATAAAATTTAAGTTCTTAGCACTAACCAGTTTGGAGACTGGTGAGGGCTCAAAGCTAAGTTGTGTTGTTGCTGGGGGCAACAGACACTACCTACCGATAGTGTTGCTACCACTTGTAACAACCCTACCAATCGGTGGCTGCCGCTACCAACTGGTAGCATTACCGCTACCAACCGGTAGCACTACTACCAACCGGTAGCGGTACTGCCGACCGGTAGTACTGCTACCTGCGGGTAGCAGACACTACCGGCCCATATGATGAGGCAAGCCCATCAAGGGAGCGGTAAATTCCATAAGAGAGGCACACGAAACATGCCTCCAAGCATTCTAAAACCAAAAAGACATAAAATCAATAACCACAAGGGATTCTTCCATTTCCAGAATTATTTCACGGGCACACACATACAATGCCAATTTCTAAAATTTTAAGGAGGAGTTTACCAGCAAGGTAGATGGTGAAATAAACACACTGGAAAGAATAGCTAGCCAATTCTTGACAGTATAGAAACAAGGATGCACCCAACAAACCCAAACTAAAATTCTTTCTTTCAAAAGAAGAGGTAAATCAAGAAGTTGTTTGCTATGAACAAATAACACACAGCAAGAAGAAATGAAAAATTCCTTTCGTGAATGCAGCCATATGCTAATAGCATCACAAAATCAACTATATCAAGCAATCTTTCTCCCATTTCAACATTCCAAGAAGAATCTACAGGCAGATTGCATAAATTTCCACACACAGGAAGCAAACTGAAAATTTCAAAAACAAATTCAAAACAAGAAGGAAACCTCCAACCTTGAAGCAATTGGCAAGCAAAGAGATGAAGCAAATCCAATCTTGCAACCAGGTCAAATCTCCAGCTCCTCCATAAAGTTTTCCACAATTTTCTCTCCAAAATCCTCTTCTTCTCCTGTTGTCAATGCCCAGAATGGATGCCCAAAACTAGCTTTTAACCCAAGCTTCTAGGTTAACGTTCTCATCCAATCAAATTTAAAATATTTTAAAACTAAAAGGCAATCAGATTTATTTCTTTCCCCAAAAATAATAATTCTTTCCAATGATTAAACTATAAAAAAACAAAATGGAAAAATAAAAAGGGAAGCTTTTATTTATTTCTTTTTCCATAAATACTTCCTTCAACATAAGTATTTAACCTTTTTAAATGGCTAGGCAATTTATTTATTTCACAAAAATATCAATGCAACTTTACACAATAAATTAAGTCATTTAACCATTTAATCTAGCAATTCATCAATTTAATAAATCAATAATCACAAAGCATAATAATTAAATGATTACGCCAACACAAGATAGCATCATCCATTTAAATTAAATAACTATTTAAATAAACGGAAACATGCAAAACCAAGACAAATCAAATGACGACTCTCAAATGACCAAACCAAGGCACCATGACACACATAACAGTCAGGCGGGGAAACACAACCGACTGACAACACTTACACGAGTGTAACTATGGTCAAGCTAGGGTACAACAACTATCTCCTCCACTCCCATCGGATATATATATATATATATATATATATAAGGCATGCTCAAACCTGTGAAACTAGGTGGAGTCGATACCCCGTACCTACCCAGTACTTGTACCTCCAATGTCTTGCATCAAAGAACCACATGTGCATATAAACAGTATACATACAAACACGGTAAACACATCGATGAAGGATAATTGTGACGTTCCCTGTCTCACCAGAATGAGTGAAGGAAAATCATCCCCTCGCATCCCAATACACTTGCAAACACGCAACATATAAATAACGCATCGCAATATAAGGAAAAAGTGTCAGTCCATGATAATGATCCATAAAAAAAATATTACTCATAAGCATTGAAATACTGCATAAAAATCATACACCATAAATCTAGATAAAGTATGAAATAACATCGCATAATATTTGAATCAAAATACAATAATGTTCCACAGAATAGTCACTGAAGTAACTCAAAACATACAAAAGAGGTTGATCGAGAAGGGGTACTACACCTACTATCATCCATTGTGACAACCAGAGTTGCATCAAGCTTTCAATGAATCGAGTATTTCATGATAGATCAAAACACATTGAGTTTCCTTATCACTATGTTAGAAACATGGTAGAAAGGAATGTGATCCAGTTGGACTATATTAGTACAAGTGATCAAACTGGAGACATCCTCACCAAGCCACTCTCCAAGATAAAGGTTGAACACTTTCGAGATAAACTTGGTATGGTTGAAAAAGTAAATTAAATTTGAGATTGAGTCTCTAATTATTTTATTTGTACTAATATTTAAAGATGTTTAATGTGTAAACTCTTCTATTGTCATGTGTATGACTCCATAACTTCATGGGCCCCTGTGGACACTGTTGAAAGGTGACGATTTTTCAATAATGAACACTTGTATCAAATTGATGTTGTGAAGTGATGACTTTATAATGATCAATTTTACTATCATGATGGATACCATGTGACTTGATATCTGTGGACATATCATGATAATTAATATCTCTTAGACATAATGGTAGATATCATGAGACTTGATGTCATTAAATAAACCATAATAACTCTGCAAGAGATCATCATGGTGGATATTATGAGTCTTAATATCCATGGATATGCCATGATCTGATATCCATTATGATAGGCATCATGAGACGTGATGTCAAGTGCACATACCATAAAAATGGATATTTATGAGGTATGGTGAATATCATGTGACTTGATATTCTTGGTTATACCATATCTCCTGATATCTTAATAAGGTATCTCTCTTCCGGCACAATTAATAGATCTATTGTGTTATGCTCTTGGATATATTTTATCATCCCTAGCTAAGAAGGAGTGTTAAAGATGATAGCTTCGGTCAGATAAATATGATCATGAATGAGACTTACATCATTACAATAATTTATATATGTATACCAATATACATAATGATAATAATTGAGTTTATTATTATATATATTAATATACATACATTAATATTCTTGTCATGAATAAATTAAATTTGATTAAATTATCTAATGGCTGATCATATATCGATCATCATCTTCCAAGTATAAATATGTGATCGTGCATGATCCATACCCTATCGATATAGTGTATCAACTATCTTCTTTGATTTACCATAAATCGATAATGTGTATCGATTTACCTTAATCAATAATGTATATCGATTAATGATTCTTCATTTTAACATATCGATTGTGAATCGGTTGTGTTAAATGAATAGTTAACTATCAATTGTGAATCAATTTGGTAAATGAAATGGTTTGTGTTAATGCATTATGAAACTACCGATTATGAATCTGTATGATGTTTTTAATATTAAACGGTTTGTGTTAATGCATTATGAAACTACCGATTATGAATCGGTATGATATTTGTAATATTAAATGAACAGACATATCGGTGGAGAGACATGTCTCCACACATGTGGAGACATGTCTATCCATCGATGTGCCTCCTCATATATATATATATATATATATATATATATATATATATAATTCACAAATAGATCGCTGAAGGCGGTACAACAATCAATAAGTATATGCCTTTGAAGATCGATATGTTCTTCTCACTCAGAAATATAATCATACTTGGTGAATTAACTTATTGTGTATTCCTCCTTACACTTGTAGCAACCTGCAAGACTCATAGGTTAGTAAGAGCATCATTTGTGAAACATAAAATTAAAAGATACCTCTATTCTATCTACTAAGAAATCTAATCTACATTAACACTTTTTACATAGTTATACATATATTTATATTCATATTGAAGGAATAAGATAAACAATAGCAATATTAGCAACTTTAATTTTAATAGTATAATTGACCTAGAGGGTGACAATCTAGATGAAGATTAAATCGACCAACACAAGGTCTAGGTCTAAACATTAGGGTCAACATAGTTCACCAAGCTAATCTGACAAGGTACAAGGAAATCAACCAAAGGTCCACCTAAGGATAAATTATCTTGACATAAGTGTGTGAAAAGTCTCAAAGGACAACCTTGCATGTTCTTGTGTTTGTAATCCTCTTTCTAGTTATGTTCTCCCTCTTCTCAATAGGGTGGGGTAGTATACCCTACAACCAACTTAGAACCATAATTGTAGTTAGGCCATATGTAACGAATAACCATTTTCAGCATATTGAAAATCAAAATATTAATCATATTTCAGTGATCATTAAAGTTTAAACATTCACTCAATGAAAGCTTATTCAATCTCAACAAATTGATACATTTTATAACCAAATGAGAATCCACCACAAAATAACTATGCAAGTAAAAATATAAACCTTATCGCAAGGAGGCATGTAACATTAAGCCTCATTTTGTAAATGAGTTCCTTCTCAATTCAAACTAGAGACTTGTAAAGTATTTAATTTTATGTAAACTGTAACTAGATTTATGCCTTTAAATGAATGAAAACTGCATTTCACCTTTTTCTCACCTCTATCATATATGCAAATTTCTTTGCATGTATGAATGTTTCTATGCTTTCTATACATGTGTGTTGTGTAAAATATATTTACAAGGACTGTATGTGGATCTCTTCTTCTCTCTTGGTTCTTTCCAAATTCCTTACCCCCACATTTATAAGTTGTGAAATATAGACCTATGTGTGTTTCCTTGGTAGCTTTCATTAATTATGTGTTCTTGAAAGTAGAGGGATAAACTCATCTTAATCTAGGTTCATCGCCACCTTTTTCCTTCCGTGCATTCCTTCTATTCTTTTTAATTGGTAAATAAGTAGAATAGGATTAAGATTTTGGTTTTTCTCTATGTTGAGTTGGATCAATGCCCTACATCTAGGTTTAGAAAGGAATCCAAACCTCTTTGGAGGTTTGATCTTAGTTGCAAGGTCCCACACCTTGAGATAAATCACATTTTCATGTGAATGCTAGACTACTATAGTAGGGTGCAATTTCAAGTGATAATAGGGACCCCAACCCAAGTACTTATGGGTAGGTTACTTAGGGAAGAGTGTGGGAGTGTGCTTAGAGATTTGGGTGTATTATGAGAGCATTGAGAAAGAGAAAATACTTATGAAAGCATAAGGAATTTGTGTGAGTACACTAATTCAATCCATTTCCTTTCAAAATAGGCTAAATGCGGGTGTGCTCCACTCCATCATTCTTTGAGGAAGAAAACCCTTGTGGACTCACATGGGTTGGACATGTCCATTTATTGAAATTATAAGAGAGTTTTGTGTAAGGGTTAGAGAGGTGTCATATGGCTCCACCCATTTGGATGGAGTGAAGTGACTTGGAACTCCCTTTTATACCTATACCATTGCTTGGGGAAGGGGTTATACATTCATTTTGGTATTTTTGAGCTTGAGAATTGGGAAAGGGAGAGCTTGATTGAGGAAAAATTGTGAAGTTGAATTCTTGAGAATTGTAAAAAAGATACAGGGAGATAAATTATTTTTACTTTTTCTTGGAATAAAATTTACAAATGTGAAATTGTGGAAATTACAATGCTTGTGATATTGTGTGGATTATGATACTTGTGACTATGTGTGAGTTATAATTTGGGTTGGATGTGTATTGGATTGGAGAGAAGTAGGTTGAGATATGGTGAATGGCAACTTGAATTGATAATGTTATGATTGTTATTAAGAATATTCATAGATATATTTTAATTCAATCTATCCTTGAATGGTATATATTGGCTTGGTTCTACATTTATATTGGTAAGGAATTCCCTTACCAACCCATGCTCTCCAATGGAAATTACCTTCTTTTCGCCCTTTTGATAAGATCCTTCCATTCCTAGATAGTTTTTTACTTTGTGGTTAAGTGTTGAAATCCTTGTGTGTGTGTGTGTGTGTGTGTGTGTGTGTGTGTGTGTGTGTGTGTGTGTGTGTGTGTGTGTGTGTTTCTATGTCTATGTCTATTTTTGTGTCTGTGTGGTTATGTCTCTATGTGAATATTAATCTCTAGATAATCCTCCTATCTAGGGGGTAGGGGGTTAGTATTTGAGGCTAGCATATTGTTAAGAAGTGGCTATCTCTTATTGGCCATGTTGCACTGGACAAGCATGGATCTCATCCTTGCTTTCTTTAATATTCTTCTACTTGGTGATTTGCAATCCATGTAATTATGTTTTTGTTTGTACATAAAACAAGGAATAATGTAAATTATGCATAATTAATTTTTCTTTTGGAAAAGGTAGAGGTTTTTAGTATGCTTAGTGTCACAACCCTCCTTTATCACTTTTGGATTTAAAATACAAACTCTATTATATTTTTGGATAAGCTATTTAAATGATTGAATGAATATTATAAAAGGATAAAATAATAATACACACACACACATGGAAAATATACATTATTTTTATTTATTTATTTTCCATATCTAATTATGGCACATGTTGTAGGAAGAATAAGAAGCTTCTAGAAGATTCTCCGCCACCTTGCATGTAACTCCTCCCACTAAGTCTAATCAATTTGCATGAAGTCCAAAATTGGGAAAGAATCTCTTTTTTTTTTAATTAAATTTTCAGATAGTGGAATGGAGGGAATTCTCTTATAAAATTATATGCAAGTTTCAAAGAGGGGAGTTGATTTTGTTTTGAAGAAAAATTTCCCAAGTTTAGAAGTAGGATTCTCTTTGTTAGTCTCATTTTGGTTGCAGGAATTTTTGAGTTGTTGTTGAAGGGTTTCTCTCAAAGTTGCAAGGAAGGATCAAAGAATAGCTAGAGGATTCAACTTCGAGCTTCAGTAAAACCAGGTTCTCTCCTTTATCATATGAGGAATTTGTATAGTTTTTAGATTCTTTGGTTGAATATAGTATTCTGAAGAAATCATCTCTCAATTTATAGATAGCAAGAAAAAAATAAATAAATCTATTTTTGTTTCTTTAAGAAATGCAGTGATATAGTTTCTTCTCTTTTTTTATGCAAATGCAAATCTCTCTTGCATATCTTATCTATATTAAAAGGTAGAAAAACATATTTTTGCTTTTCTAGTTTTCTCTTGGATGATATTGAATATAAAAATAAATAAATCCCCCTCTTTGTGAATGAATAAATAAAACTTCTCTCTGAATATTAGTTGAATCTCTATGAATATTAGTTAAATGAGTCGAATAAAATTTCTCTGTGAATATTAGCTGAACCTCTGTGAATATCAGTCGAACAAACTATCTCCCTGTGAAATCTGAGAATAAATAATCTCCTGTAAACAACTCTCTATCCCCCTCTCTAGACTTTGGTTGAGGAATATAATATAATCCCTGTAATAATCTGTGCATCGCTGGAGCAAATTACTTCTCTGGTTATTTTTATTTCTCTGTTATATTTCATCCCTAGGATTAATATGATATTCCCTCTTACATTAATATCTTCTTATGTATTCATACATGTTTGTGTATTCTTTTTTTTTATATATACAATTCAATATCCTAGAATGAACTATAATATATATATATGCATTATGTATTAATAAAATTTACGCAAAGTGATTGATGTTTGTATTGCATGATAAAGTGCCTGTGCGTACCGGCTCGCATGTGAAGGACGGAGTTAATACTCCGCAGGGAGTGGTACCGTAACGGTACCCCCCACTAGCCTGCGGTCACTGCTGCGGCAGTGGCCGCAGGGTAGTGGAGGGGACCCGTGGGGTCCCACTCCCCTTTACCCTTGTTAATGCCAATTCAACTTAATCGAAGGGCCAAGTTAATTCTTTTTTTGAGATATGTTTTAAAATGTTAGTTATTTAAATTCCTTTTTTTATATAAATTTAAATTTTAGTTAATAAAATTTTTAAACTTAGGTAAATTTTAGATTTATAACTAGTTTTAACAAATTTATATTAAATGATACTTAGATCCTCTTAAGATCCACTTAACAATTAAATGACTTGAAGCTAAATTCTATGTTGGGATTAATGGTTTATAAGCGATATTCTCACATGCAACTTACCCTACCTTCGCTTCATGCAAATGTCTTTACATTGATTTCAATTATTGGTGATCCCTTCTTCATGCAAATTATACGTTTAAATATTATTATGCAAGTTCCTAATCGTTATTATTATGCAAGTTTCCCAATTGTTATTATTATGCAAAGTTATATTTCAAGTTTTGAATAATAAACAATGTTAGTTATGGCTTTTATTCCATGTAATTCATCAAGTAGTTATCTCGATTAATTGAGCCTTACAATGTCTAAATTCATAATTTTTTTTCAAGCATGATGTTATCATAAGTTAGAAAATTAAATAAAGGAAGTTGGAAAACCAAAACCTAGTAGCGTTCGGTATATACAGTGCCTCTAGGTCACGCTTACGAGTAATGCCATCGTGTTGAACTACTGCACTTAACGCCTAATAAAGCTACATCAACGACGTCTGTGGCATCGTCCCTATAAATCATCGGGGAGTAATAAGGGACACTTGGAAGTTAAAATCCAAGGGGCAAGTAATCCCCCTTGGATCAATAATTTAATAAGATAATTCTAAACGATCTTTCATTCGCTGAGTTAAACTATAGTAAACCCCTATAAGGATGATGAGTGAAATGCTTTTATAAAACTGGTTTAATCTTGAAGAATTATTGTCGATTGGCAATTGGTCAAGGGTGACACTCATGATAAGAATTAGGATCTAGTTGTTTTAGGCCACAAGCAATAGGCCATCTTGAGCCTTTGCTTAAGCGCTACCATCATGGGTAGCAACCGCAGAGAAACTGTCTGAGACATTGACCCTAGAAAGGGTTGCATACCCACTAATCAGTTTACATCAAACCATAGAGTAGAAAATAGAACTACATACTTTACGCCTTGATCCCGTGCCGAAGCGAGTATGTAGGCAGTCTTGGGACGGAGTTGTCCCTCGTACTTAGGCATTCGTGGGTGGGATCTAGGCTTGGTAAAAGAAAGATTGAGTAAGAATCCTATTTTGAAAGATAAGATAATTAAAATTGGAAAAAGGTAATTCAATGCATACTTGGAAGGAATCTCGTATGGATTCGCTTGACTTGTCGAGGCTTTAAGCCAAATTCTGAGGTGGAATTCAAGCTTGTATTATGTTATTCAATTACTCCTAAGGACGGTGACCTCGGTGCACTTTTGTTAGAAGAGTGTAGTACTTAGCGAGTGGCTCACGACCCGAATGGTCCTGATGAGTCTAAGTCTCTGGCCAGTGCACCTCCTATCCCGATTTGGATAGATGCCTACCCCGTATGGGTAGATGCCTATCTCGTATTGGATAGATGAAATCTTATGTCCCGTATGGACAAGTGCCTAACCTGTATGGTTAGATGCTCATCCCGGATGGATGAATGCCCAATCCAAATGGATGGATGCCCAAAGTATGCGATTGAATCAAACACAAATGATTAAATTTAACAAAAAAAAAGAATGGTCAAATTTTGTTGGGTTAAATAAGGTGGGTTATTACACTTAGTGTAGCCTTGAATATTTAAGTAAAAAAAAGGAATTGTTGAAATAAAATTCAACTTGTAATTATGAAGTGAAATGGAACATATTAAAGAGCTCATAAAAATCTTCCAAATTATGCCTATTTTGGAAAAGAATGAACTTATGTTCGACGTTGTCACTTATTACACTTCATAATTTTTTTAATCAGACTAAAAATTATAATTTAAATTAAAAGTAAATCTTTTTTGGGTATCTCTAAAACTTGTGGTCGTATGATGTTACAAACTATAGAATTCCAAAAATACAATGGTCTAGACAAAGGGAAGACTATAGGTTTCCCTATGAACAAATAATCAAACCATAAACTATTAATTCCTAGTAAGCCAAAACAAATCCACTACTATTATCAAAAGCCACAATGCAAAGGATAATTTTTTTTAAGCTATAAGTATTTTAGATCACTTGTTTCTTGAAAAGCCACAACTTGGCTTTAGTTTTTGGGAATTAACCTAACACAAAATTTCATATTATTTCGTTTGATTGATTATTGATATACTCTTACATAAGAATATGTAAACACTGTAGGAGTTGATAAAGAACTCCACACACACCAACATGAATTGCCAAAAAATAAGTCTTCTGTAAGAGAGTATGACAATAATACATTGCTTGTATATGGATGCAAAATATTGATTACAAATGTGCATATGAGGTCTTTCTTATAAAGGCAAGGCCAATAGGTAGTATTAGAGAAGATCATGACAAGTGTCTTAATTATATGATATGAGGCAACTAAAGATAAGATAAAATAAGATTGCATGACAACTAAGACCTTCTAGAAAGATTTGTGAGGCCCTACCCCGATTCAGTTTGACATTTTCAGTTATTTGCATATTGAGACTATTATGGATGCTTTATTTTATGCATTATGGACTTAGAACACATATGATACCATGATTTGGACCACACTGACACTTGTTGATGTTTTATTTCATGCATGATGATTATGAAACCTTAGATATGTTACTAGAATAGAATTACATTATGATGGTGAAGGTCATTTGCAGGATTTTACTTTGATAAAAGAAAAATGATGCATATTTATGAATGGTTCATTTTTGGGAAATTATGTTGTTTGCTTATGTGAAATTGAATGTGAAAACAAATGAGGAATTGAATTATTGTTGCCTAATGTATGAGTGTTTGAAATTGCAATGGAATCCATGTATTTGATTATGAATAATTGTGATTATTTGGAATTACTAATGTGTTAATTGAGATGCGCAGGAAATTATCCATGTGACCATGGAATTTATGGAGAATCAAGTCTAGACCAATGTGCGTTTGTTAAGCCGGGAGTTGTCTATTTGGAGAGACAACACCCCTCCCCTTGTAATGTATTTTATTTGTGATGTGTATAATGCTTGAGTGTAAAAATTTAATTTATATGTAATTGTGTAATCCTTCAAGAGACCAATTTTCCATGTGTGATTTTATATTGTATTTTTGTTGTGTCACTTGACACATGTGCTGATTAAGTGTCATTAAGTTGACTTGTCTCTTGGAGGGAGTTTTGTTTCTACCAAAGCCATTCAAAAACATGAGTGTGGTCCCAAAATTATCTTGGGTAGGGAGTCATGGGAGTGGTCAACTCAAGCTTGACCCGTAGGTAAACTTCAGTGGGGTTTCCAAAGGGTTTAATGGACTCCTAGGATAAGTTTTTAGGCTTTTCCAAAGGTCCAAAGGGTATACCTATGGGTTAGGGGTGTTTTGCAACATGTAGCTTCTCCCATGTGACTATGAAGTCACTTCAAAAATTGATAATTCCAAGATGCACGAAAATTGAACTTAGAAAGTTCTCCCTAGGATAGAGAACCTTCCCTTTAGGAGTCAAACTCTCTTCCCCATCTTCTTCCACCTTTTCCCTTTCCAATTTTGGTAGTGTGTAAGAGTTTGGGAAGGGCAACCAATGGGAACTCACACCTCACCCAAGGGGTTGGGAAGTGTGTGAGAGGCCTTCTTAGGCAAGAATTTGCAAACTTAGTGAGTAATCACCCACTCTCCTTTCTTGGAGATTTTGCTTGTTTGGAAAAAGTTAGTAGGAGTTGACATTTTTAGTGGAATTTTGGGAGAAAAGATAGTGGAAATTGGGCAGCTCATCCCCAACTAAAGTTAGCATACCTTTTGGCAGAATAAGGTTGGTTACTCCCTTCTTCTCTTGTTATGTGATAAATGTTAATTTGTGTTGTTTTGTGAAAGCAAAGAGTTGTATGTGAGAATGTGCATTATGAAGTTTTTATTGTTGAGGTTAAAAATGTGTAGTTTCTCTTCTTTGTAAATTGTTTGTGTTCTTAATGTTTTGGGAGTGTCCAAGATCTCCTATCCTTGGGAGGGTAGGAAGATCTTGGGGTGGAAGGAGTTTGACAGCCATGGGTGAGAGGCTCTCCTTGTGGAGAGTGTTCTCAAGGGAGTCCTTGGTGACCCTTGATGCATAGCCTTGTGTATGCATTTGGGGGTCATAAGGGGAGCATATATGGCCTTGAGCCTTTTTGGGGGGCATAAGGTTTGTGAAAGTATTTGGGTTGCATTTGTGTTGCCATGAGATGGCTAATGTAGTATTGTTTTGGCATGCATTCTCCCCATAGGTGCATGGTCCACTTCCACCCATGGAAGAGTCACCATGAAAGTGGTGAATGTGAAACTTGGGAAAGGGAAATTTGTTTGTAAATGTGTTCCTATGTGTTTATAGTGGTTTTGCATGTTGGTAGCCCGTCTAGTGCTTGGTTCTCCAAGCTCGGGGGTGGCTTCTAGTAAGCCTAGGCTGGGAGGTGAGCTTCCCATGGTCAAAATATGTTTTATTGCAGGTTGCATGGGAATGGGGAAAAGATGGATTAAAGAGCTATGTGGCTGATTTTTGTTGCAGAAGAATGTTTAAAAGATAGGGAAGAAATGGAAGCATTCAATGTTGTAGTATTTTCCTTCAAAAAAAGGTTGCATTATTTTTAAGTGACTATGTAGAGAAATACATTGTAGGGTGCTCAACCCATTTGTATTCAAGATTATTTTTGTGTACATGAAATTACTTGGTATCTACTTGAGAATGAAATATTTGTTGCTTTCTATCCCTATTTCTAGTAGTTGCAAATGAAAGCTTTAGTGTAGTAGATTGTATGAAAATCTTGTGTTTAACTAGGGTGGGAAAAGTAGATGCATTATATTTCTTTTATGTATTTTGCAAATAAATGTAACCATGTTGCTGTAATTTTAATAAAACAGTCTTTTATTTTCTGGTTATTGCAAAAAAAGGAATTTTCATTAAACAAGTTTATACTTTGCAAAAAAAAAAATATAGAACCTTTAGCTTTTAATGTTGTCATTTGTTTCAAAAATAGAAAACAGATCTAGAAATCCCCTTGAAATGTATTTCGTTGTTTACAAATTAATTAGACAAAGAGATTTATATATATGAATATATATCTATATATATACATATATAAATATGTATTTATATATATATTCCTTTTATACTAATTTAAACATTAAAGAATCTGATTTACACTAAAAGCAATGTTCACAGCCTGGTTATATTAATGTACAGGCAAGAGATCTGAAGAAAAAAAAAAACAAAAAAAAAACAAATCATTTAAAACATAAATCTACTCATATATATATACAAATATATATATATATATACACTCATATATATATATATATATATATATATATATATACTTTTAAATAAAGGATCTGTCTGATCTGTTACAGTGTATACCATGTTTCCTTACCCCTTTGTGTGTGTGTATATATATATATATATATATATATATATATATATATATATATATATATATATATATATAAACACATACATCGACATTTATATTTAAACAAAAAAAAAAACCATGCTTAAGACACGTCAAGGGCCGAGGGGTTTTAACCCGTTTGAACTCTGCGAACAAAATAAAATATTAAAAAAAAAAAAAAACACGTTTAAACAAAATAAACACGGTGCAAGCGCTGCGGGGGGGAGGCCGCGGCTCCCGAGCGGCGGCGGCCGCAGCCTGCGGCACCCGCAGACTGCGGGCGGCGTCGTCCGCAGCCTGCGGGGAGCCGCAGCCTGCGGCGGCGCCGACCGCAGCCAGCGGAGCCCTCCGCGCTGCCGGCCCTCTCCTCCCCCGCTCCGTCTATTACCTCTCCGCGCTGCGCCTCGGGTTTTCGGCAAAGGTAAAAATTAAAACATGAACGCCGCGGGAAAATAAAAAGAAAACGAGCTTCCCCCACTCGGCCCCTCTCCGCCGCCTCCCCTGCACACACAAGCACGCAAACATAAAAAAAAATGGGGTTTCATTCCCTCACTCAGAAAAAAAAAGAGAAGGGGTTGGGCATTAACGTGTTCGCCCTAACCCTAATTTGCGGGTTAGGGCAACACTTTCTCAATTTAAAAAAAAAAGGGGGGCATGTGAGGTTTTGGGTTATATAAAGTTTATAAATGAATATAGAAATGATTTTATTTAATTTATATCTATATGTGTGTATATATATATATATATATATATATATATATATATATATATATATATATATATATATATTTAGATATGTATATATATATATATACTTATATATATAGATATATAAGTAGTTGATAAATAAAATTGTTTTAAAAAGGGGAAATTTAAAAGTGGAGTTTAAACCTCTACTTCTTTTGGAAATACATCCATAACCAGGATATTTAAATAGATAACTATGTAAAAAAAAGAAGAAGTATATAAAAATGTATATATATATATATATATATATATATATACGCACACACACACATATATATATATATACACACATTATAGAGATGGAGGTTTCAATTAGATAAAATGTTTTAAATTGCGAGATTAATTAAAGTAGGCTATCTAGTGGAATAAGATAAAAAAAAAAATTAATAATAATAAGATAGGTTCAAAATATTCATAATCGAGATTTAACCGCCTTTCCTTTTGAATTGTAATTATCTATTAAGGAAGCTTAGTGGATTTTCCGGTTAGTGTGAAATATTAGTTCATTGATATCTTAGTCATTTCTGCTACCTAAGCTGAATTTAATTACCCGATTGACACTTAAATAGTTGAGACCAAATCTAGAATACGTTATTTATTTAAGTTAATCGCACTAAGTAGCATCACTTTAATTTAGTTAGTCGATAATTAGTTAAGTATTTTAAAAAAAAAAATTCCGTTCGTGCCCAAGAGTGGGCATGACAAGATTCCTAGGTCCTTAAGTAAACTTAACATAAGAACATGTCTGAAAAATTGCCTAAATAATGTCTAGCTAGATAATTTGCCTTGTTCACACTATAAAGGGGTAAACCAAATAGGTAAAGCACCTATTCACACTAACAAAAAAGAAAATTTTATGATTGGATAATATTTTCATGTGCAAGCATAAGTATGTTGTTAAGTATATTGTTGTAATCTCTCTCTTTCTTGCCATGTTTGGGACATGAATGTATGATGTGAAAAATAATATTCATATAATTTTAATGAAGTAATGGTTAGTGTAAATAAACTCATTTCATAACTATTTATTTGTCATCACTTTCTAGATTGACCTTTTCACATATAAGCTTTAGTTAACATGTATTTTAGATATGTTTCTCATCTTATGTGGTTGAGACATCTATAATCACTTTTTGAGACACCTCCTGCACACACACTTACCACCCATTAGATCACTTGACAAGTGAGTTAACAAGTGTCACATCCTTGGAGGGTTAGTTTATTGTTGAGTCCAACTTGCTTACCTCTACTAGCTTTCCTATATACACAATTTTACTTTATACATTATAATCATCTCTTGATAATATAAATTGGATTACTATGTGCATGTAATGTGTAGAAGTTTATTTCTAGTTTTCACTCTATGATCTTGGAAATTGCATGGTATTAGAGTTATAAGTGCATGTTTCTTACTGCATCAAGGTGGCTCTTGCACATATCCATATTGTCAAAACATCATGGAGTCAAAAATACATTTATATTGCATTTGGAAGGCTTGGAAAACAAAGAAATACCTTTGGTTTCATCAAATTTTTCAAATTTTTCAATATGTATGAAAAAGTTGCAAATAAAAAACATATTGTTTTAGCAAAGGGTTGTAGAAATATAAAACTGGTCAATGCCACGCTTGCGGTGTCATACTTTAACATGTCTACATGACCTTATTTTAGGGTTTTTTGCATTTGTTAACATTTCTTCTATGTTGTGCATTCGATATTTATTATTTGTCGACATTATGTCATTCCTCTGCATTTATTTTCTATCCAATTTGAATCTCTCACATTTGAATTAGGTCTTATCAATACCAATTTTGACTCTCAATTAGTGATTGTGATCAACCTGTCATATTAATTGGACATCATTGTAACCCTAATCGGTGTCAATTAGGGTTTTGTCCTAAATATCATCATTTGCAATATCAATCATATTCAATCATTTGTCAATATATTTGGATCATTTTGGATCTTTGTCAATCTTGAATTATCGGTCATCATCAAAAAAATTTATCAATTTTGATTGATTCATCATCAGTCTTTGTCAATCTCTTTATCAAATCAACCTTTTGTAAATCCTTGATCGATTTGTCATCAGTAACAATCAATTATCAAACCCTTATCATTTTGGATCAATTTTCCATAGGTCCCTCGTCAATTGTCCTTTATCAATTCAGTAGCTTTGTCATCTTTGATCGATTTGCCATCGATCTTTGTTAATCAATGTCAGATCCTTGTCAGTTATCCTTTTGATTGTGATTGTCATCATGTATTTATTGCCTCAATTGCGTCATGAACTAATTCATTTCCTAAGTCATCTTCTAGGGTGTAATGACTATTAAAATCTACTAACACTCCTTTAACATATTTATTCATTTATCCTAAGTGTCTTTTTGAGTCACAATTAAATCATATATTTAATTGGCTGATTTCTCCCTTTTTGTGAGAGAAATTAATAAATGAAGATTATCAATTTCTCTCTTTTGTCTCCCCTAATTTCTCCTCTTTTTGTGCTCAATTTTGTCTTCATTATGAGCTAATTTTGGGGCTAATTTGTCATATCTTGTCCTAGAAATTTATCATAATTTGTATAGAAATTTGTCATAGAATTTTCATAGAAATTTGCCATAGTATTGGCATAGCATTTGTCATATCTTGTCCCCCCAATCATACTAATTTTGAATCAATTGCCTCTTTCGAATCATTCATGCCAATTTTATATCCTCATTGATTTCTCTATGAATTGAGCACCTTTTCTCATCTTTTTAACAATCGTGTTTCTAGTATCCTTACGTTATCAATTTTGCTTCCTTTTGTCATCCAACTTTCTTGCAATCACA
The DNA here is from genome assembly GCF_030272615.1 of Cryptomeria japonica. NCBI lineage: Eukaryota > Viridiplantae > Streptophyta > Pinopsida > Cupressales > Cupressaceae > Cryptomeria > Cryptomeria japonica. The sequence goes on along the minus strand of NC_081413.1, from coordinate 109,943,576 downwards.
CTTGCATTTTGTAGGTGAGATCCATAACAACTTGAAGGATAAAGAAGAACAATGGAGGTCAATGAAGGAGATATCTACATTGTGGTTTGCATTTTCTTTTTATATTTCATCTTCATTCCTTTATTGAATGTGTTAGGATTTGATTTCATGACATATTAGTTTTTCGTGGTTAACTAAATTGCCTAATTTCCTACTCACAAAGGCAAATCTACCCATTTCTCATCTTCTATTTTGCCTAATTTTGTCATATCTGACCCAATATTACATCAAGGGGGTGTATTGAGTTGTTACATTGAGCACTTTAGTTAGTCGTGTCTTTGAACACTTCCACACTTCCCTTTCAACATTTCTTTCTACACATTAAGTTTTGCAACCAAATCTACTAACAATCGAGTCTAACAAATCCATTATCCTTTAACACCTTTCAATTATCATGAAAGGAAACTGGCCATTTCCCTTATGCTAAAGAATCAAGGGTTATATAAGATTACAATGGGTACAAAAAAAAATTGAATGCAACAAAATACAAGGAAAATAAGTTTAATAAGTGTGGCCAATTATTCATATTAATGTGTCTAAACTTATCTCCAAAAATTATATTCCATGTAGAAGCCTTGAAAACATCCAATGAAGTTTGGATAGCCCTAGAACAATAGGATAATATATCATATGACTAAAGAGTGCATAATGCAATAATCAAATTTATATATAGGAAAGGGTGAGAAGGTGAGAAGGTAGGAGTGAAACCATGACTGCCCCTCCAAAGATGGAACACTTGTGATCTCACTTGACAAGTGTGTGAGAAAGTGTCAAATATGCATGTAAGAAGTGTATCAAGTGATGAGGACACATGTAGAAATTCAATGAAGTGAGAGAAAATCATAAAATAACCTAAGTAAACTTAAGCTAAGTATGAATAGGTCAATACTAGAAAGGATATGCTAGCTGGATGTATAATGACTTTATTTACTCTAACACCCTCCCTTAAGTGCAACTTAGGTAGTAATATATGGATGATGATGAGTCTTAACTACTAGCCATGTTAGGTACTCATATACAAATTTCTTATAAGAAAATTGAGAACACCCAGTCAGAATAAAAATCTTCTGCAAAAGAGAAATTATGCATGAAACAAAATTTACAAGTGAAGAATATAAGTGGTAGAAGGAAGGAATAATGATGACCCCCCAAGGACTACTTCTAACACAATGTATACAATGAATATTCTCCCCATATAAGGGAAAGAAGGGAAAGTCATGCGACCCCCCAAAAAAGTGAGAAGGAATGAACTCCATGTGAATAAGAAGCTTCCTCCCAAAATTGATAGAAGAAGAGAAAACATCCAATCTCCACTCTAGATGATGCATTAAGTGATGGTAGATGGTAGACGTTAGATACTAAAGATGATCCATGATCACTTAACAACGTTTCTCCCCTTGGGAAGAAACAACACCACAAATGTGTTCAAGATGAATTCCCCTTCCTATTAGGAAGATGTGAGAAGTAAATAAATGTCTTTGAATTCTACAAATGATCCAAATACTAAATGATTCCCATGGTGGATGCTCAATTATCTCCAAGCCAATATTGCGAGCTGATAAATGTTGTTATGATGGATTGAGTACAATAGAATATTTAGGAACAAGGACAATGGATGGATGGTTTTATGTAGATTGATTTGAACCTGATATTAATGGAGATTATGGTGATTGGGTCCTCAATAGTGTCATCCAAATTTGCAAGGTGAGACTTTACAAACAAAGATGCAATGTCTAATTTATATGCATCCCAATGTGGTAGATTTGGAAAGTTAATAGCAAGTTCCTAATACAAATAATCATTGGAACTCATGGATGATTCAACACTAGATTGAGGTATAGCAATAGGTGACATAAGAGATGAGATCTCAATGAAATCCATGCAACTACATAGTTCATCCTCAAACGATGGTGTCTCACAAGATGTTTGAGTGAGACTATATGGTGTTTATGCACATCAAGTTTTGCAACCAAATCTACTAAGCCTGGAGTCCAAGAAACCCATTAAGCCTTTAACACCTTTCACTTATCATGAATAGAAACTAACCATTTTCCTTATGCTAAAGAATCTAGACTTATATAGGGTTACAATGGGTATAAAAAAATAAACAAATGCAACAAAAGATAAGGAAAGGTGGTTTAATAAGTGTGACCAAGCCTTTAGACTATTACATGTCTAAACCTATCTCCAATACTTCAATTACATGTAGAGGCCTTGAAAACACCCAATAAAGTTTGACTATCCCTATAAAAAATCTTTGGGAAGGCTAATGAATTAAGAAGTCATGAGATAGAAAATGAACTCTTAAGTTTGAGTTCAAGAGATTTTGACACCTTGGAGGACTATTTCACAAAACTTGAATCACTAAGGTTGGAGCTTAAATAATGTGGTATATAAAAGGAGGATCAACTCATCCCTCCCATTATTTCAAGACTAAGCCTTGTATATTATGTTTTGTATCTATCTTTCATTCCACCAAAAGAGCTCTTGGAGCCACATGGAAAATGCCATCCTTGGATGACTTCATTGTAGATTTAACAAGGGGGAAAGATAAGTTAATCCAAATGGGCACCTTGAAGACAATATAAACCTCAAGTCCTCATTGTAGGAAAAGGGCAACAAAAAGCTTCAAAAAAATAGAGGAAACAAACTTATCAACAAGATAAGTAACCTAAGGATGATAAGGAATATACCAATCAAAATGACATTTTTCAAATCAAGGACAAGAAAAGATAGAAAAGGTGGCATGTTCAGACGTAATGAAACCAAATGCATGAAGAAAAGGATTCACCATCTAACAAATGTTCTTAAGAAACATGGGATTCCTAAATCCAATATATATTCTTTATCAAGTTTAGAATCTTCTAAGGCAAAGGATAAATTTAAGTGTCATGAACTTATGGCTTCTAGTATGGATAGTTCATATTCTCCAACATCACTTGTTGCATCAAAATTTAAAGGTGCTTCATAGAGAGCATCCAAAGGTTCTTTCTAGTAGAGAAACACATGGAGCATTTGAGCATCATCTTATGGGGGGCCTTCATAGTCCCTCTTTTCTCTCTTCTATGAGGGGAATATTTTCTTGTATCATCTCTTTTTAGAGGAAAGTCTTTTTCCCAAGATGTTTTCTTTCTTTCTCCACTTTATGAGAGAATGCATTTTACATGGGTATCTATCATGGCTAGTAGTTGGGATCCATCATCATCATTGATTACATTACTCCCTAAGTTGCACTTATGGGGAGTATTAGTGTAAATAGAGTCATTATATAGCTAGTTAATTGTTATCACTTTCTATATTGATCTATTCACACATAATCTTAACTTTACTTAGGTATTTTATATATTTGTCTCGCCTCATTTGGTTGAGACATGTGTACCCAC